>NC_079503.1:54533355-55871977 GCF_030052815.1 Hevea brasiliensis | reverse complement strand
GGACACTTGAATAAATGTATGTATTCATGGAAGTGTTGGCAGAATATTGACATAGAAGGATTGATGGATATGTATGTGAACTTGTTGTGTAAAGAGTATGTAAAAACTAGTAATGTTATGTGTATGTGTAATTGTGTTTGGACTTTGGGAATTAGAGTTATATTTGGTGTATTGAAGATAATTGTAATCTGCCCAAAGTGAGGATAATGTAAAGTAATATATAGTTTTGGTAATGTACCAAAACAGATTTGGTAGGGAAGTAAACATATTGCAAGGTAAATGTGTGTAATTGATGTGTGTTAAGCAAAGTAACCAAGGGCAGTGTACATTTTAGCCAATAAGTTTAAATGTGTAACCTCAATTGGTATGAGACCAATTGGACGTGAAACTAGGCACAAAATGTGCCAACTTTCATTCAGAAAACATACCAAAATTCTGCTTGCAAGGTGACCTAAGAAAATGACCAATTCGGATTAGGTGCAATTAGGACCTGAAAAATGACCAATTGGGCAGCAGTGAGTGTTTAGGCCATAACTCACTCAAACCAGGTCCAATTGACCTGAAATTTTAACCAAGAATAGTTAAGACCCATACCTACAAGTCTTATGAGGACACCAAAGCCCAGAAATGACCATAAGCAAGTCAAACAATTTGCACAAGTTCGGGTCCAAAAACTGGCCGAACCAGAATTGACCAATTTGACCTAAAATTGACCTAAAATGGTACCATTTGACCAGCAATAGTATAATGACCATAACTTGGTCTACTTAACTCGGATTGACCTGAAATTTTGCACCGCGGTCCATAAGACCTAGATCTACAAGTTTGTAGTTTCGACCGAGACCCGAAAACCGAGGGAACTAGATCGTCCGGCTAGGTCAAACCAGTGTCCCGGAATCCAGCAATTTGCATTAAAATGCACTAAACAAGGAAATGACTTTGGTAAAACATACCAAACCTAAAACCTATCGAATGTGACATATTAACGAAACTAAAACCTAAATTACCTAAAACGCAACGAGGGTCGGTATATTAGGTGATTAAGTGAACAATTGAGTTCAGTGCATTATTTACCAAACCCCATCGATAGAGACAGTTTAATTTGGTACTGAAACACTTCAAATTGTGTTTCTCAGTTAACAAGGACTCAGCAAAAGGGAAGGAAACACTGAGTCCAGACCAGGGGGACAGTCATCAGAGGTTTGTGCACAACGGCTATTTCTTTTGAATTTTTCAATTGAAATAAATTATGACTATTTGTATATTATTGTTTTAAATTGTGGAAATGTATTTGGTGGACACTTATTGATTGAAAAACATTGTGAATGGTTTGAAACTATGAAAAATTGTTTGAATGATATTGATGGATACTTATTGATTGAAAAGCACTGTAAATGGTTTTTGTGGAAATTAAAGTGAATTACGAATTGTGTTGCCATTTTGTGAATGAAATTATAACTTTGGAAATTTATTGGATTCTTACGGATCATTTGAATAAAATGTTTGGAATTGTTTTGACTCACAATTAGCATGACACGGATATTATGTTCCTCCTCCATTAATGGGGTGAGTGTGATTATTCCTCCCTCTTTGACTTATTAGTCTGGGGTGAGTATGATTATGTTCCTCCCTCTTTGACTTCCCAGTCTGAGGTGAGTATGGATGAGTTCTCATTATATAGCTAGCTTCCTCCCTCATTGATTTCGATTATTGGGGTGAGCATGTCTTGTCGTGGTGTACAACACGGCATATATGGAAAAATTGTGTCATGACTTAAATTGTGATATTGATTGGCAACACTGTATTCTTCGGTTATTTGATCGAATTGTGTTATTGATTTGCAAAATGGTATTATTCAGTTATTTGATCAAATTGTGTCATTGATTGGAAACACTGTGTTATTAAGTATTTTGATCAAATTGTGTATGAATTGGCAATACGGTATTCTTAAACTATTTGACTAAATTGTGTTATTATGAATTTTGATGATTTGTGAATTGGAGTTTAAATTCCTTATGACATTCATTGTCTTGAATTTAACTATAGTTTTAAGTATCCACTATTGATATGATTTATGAATTGTGAATTAAAATTGTATTTGGTTAATGTTGTGCACCACTGAGACATTGTCTCAGCGATAGCTTTTTATTGCTGTCGCAGGTAGAGAGACAGACAGGGCAGCAGACTAGGCTGCTAGTACATCCATCGAGGGATTACCTGGTATAATGAGTATACCAATATTTTGCATTTTGTACTGTAATGTATGACCACTGTATGTACATATTGTTTTGGTTTGAGCAGTTGTAAATTTAAATTGTAACTTGAGGTTGTAAAATAATTATGAGTTATTTTGACTTGTAAAAATTGTATTATATTTCCTATATCTCAGCTTTTGAAAAATCACTGTGGATTTGAGTTGAGAAATATGTTGTATTGAGAAAAATGTTGGAGTTGAGATTTGGAAAATTATTGAAGTGCTTTTTACAGGTTTTCTGAAGAACTGTTTTGTCCAAAATACAAATGGCACCTTGCCAAAATTTTTACAGATATTCCAAATAAATCAAATGAGTTAGTTGTTTCACTTCAGTTCACCAAAGTCTTTCACTCCTGTAAATAGTGCTCACCACTGTAAAAGAAGTAAGAAAAGTTTTTAAAATCCCTTGTAGTGTATTTAATGGATTATCAGTAGACGGAGTTGGTAATTCATTAGGTATACTACGGGATCATGTTATGCCTTACAGAGGGGTAGGGTGTGACAGACCAAGAGTGCAGCAATTGAAGTCAGATCTTGCAAATTGCAAGCAAGATGGGCAGGCCATCGTCTCATATTATGGCCGGCTCAAAACAATTTGGGATGAATTGAACAACTATGATCAGATACCGGTATGTAAATATAGTGGATGCAGATGCAATCTTACTGCAGATTGGAAAAGAAATGTGAAGAAGAAAAAGTTCATCAATTTTTGATGGGCTTAGATGACAAAGTTTATGGAATGGTATGTTCCAATATACTAAGTACAGAACCTCTGCCAAATCTGAATCGGGTTTACTCTACAATTGTTCAGCAAGAGCGTGTGAGGTTCATGACTCGAACGAAGCAAGAAAAAGGTAGCCTTTTGACCTTTGCAATACAGGCTAGTGGTCGAAATTCAAGAGAGGATGGAAGGGATAAAAGTGCAGTTTGCTCTAACTGCAAGAAAGAAAGACATGATGTTGAGTCTTATTTTCAGTTAATAGGATACCTAGAGTGGTGGGGGAATAGACCTCGCTCCAACACGTCTGGACGTGGTGGAGGACACAAACGCCAAATTGGTGGAGGTCGTGAGAAGGAAGCTAACTCACGAGCCAATGCTGCACAAGTATCTAGAAGCGAAAGAGAACAAGGAACTATAACTGATGCTGATAGGAAAGGTTTTACTGGGCTGAGTGATGAGAAATGGAACAAATTAATGGGGATGTTGAGCTTAACCAAGAACGGCACTAATGAAAGGTTATCGGGTAAGCAAAATTTTTTGTCTTGGATTATTGACACAGGTGCTTCTCATCATATGACAGGAACGTATGCTTGCCTTAAAGAAGTTCGTGATATAGAACCTTGGTTGGTTGGTTTACCCAATGGAGATAAGACAATGGTAGTCAAAGAAGGAATTATTGTTCTCGGAGGGGATTTGAAGCTGCAACATGTTTTTTTGTACCTAATTTGAATTGCAACTTAATATATGTATCAAAACTTCTGCATGATTCGAATTTGGTGGCTCAAATTACTGACAAATTTTGTGTTATACAGGACCTAAATTCTAGGAGGCTGATTAGAGAGGGTGAACAACGTGAGGGGCTTTATTTTCTTAAGGGAGTGAGTTCAGCTTATGCTTGCAAAATAACGGATGTTGCGTCCTTTGAGCTATGGCATAGGAGGTTGGGTCATCCTTCTTCAAAAGTGGTAGAATTAATTTTTAAAGTTGATAGTTCTGCTAGAAATAGTAATAAGGCTTGTGATGTTTGTTTTAGAGCAAAACTGTAACACCCCCGTTGTATAGCCTGGTATATTTCACTGTTCCGGTGACCGGTGTCGGTCCGAACAATTAATGGGATTAGGGCCACACTTAAGACAATTTGAGAAGCCATAAACACAAATAATTAGTAATGTTTAATTAGTTAACTATAAATAAGAAAAACAGAACATAAGAGGTTAAACGAGCCGAGAGTCACAACGATGAGTGACCTCCTCGGGAATGACTGCGAAGTCATTCTAAACTCAAATTTCGAACCGTAAAAAGTGACGCTGCGGTCCTTAGGACCCTTATGAACACAGTGGAAAAGAGAAAACCACGAAAAAGAACTGTTAAGCCAGTCAAATAATTAGGTCAGGGAGCCGGAAGAAATATTGGATTATTTGCAAACCGGGATGAACCGGCGAGGGGCAATTTGGTCAATTGACCCCGAGAGCTGACTCCTGACCTAACTGTCAAATAAAATCGGAGAAAAGAAAATTTCGGAATCGAGAATAAAATTAAAGAACTAATAGAGAAATAAATAGAAAAAAAAAAGAAAAGGAAAGAGGTTGGAAAAGTCAAAGTTGATGACATCATTAATGATGTCATAAACAAATTTATTAAATATTTATTAAATTTGATATTTATGGTCTTCCATAGCAAAATAAATAAAAGAAACAAAAGAAAAAAAAAATTAAATTCATCATCTTCAAAAGGAAAAACGTGACTCACTCTTCCCTCTCACTTATTTCATCTTCCACCATGGATAAGTCTAACCAAGCTTTTGAAACCCTAAATTAAACATGCTTTCCCTAAAATTCTCCACATGAATTTCATTATTGCATCTTGAAGAGTATAGAAGAAGCATAAGAAAGCAAGGAGAAGCAGGAAGAAGAAGAACAAACAGTGAAGATTTAAGGTTCACCTAAGGTTAGTATGCTAAACTCTTCATTTATCCATTCAAATGCACATGTGATGGTTGAAAGTGAGCTTAGAACTTGATTTAAATGAAACAAATATGGGGAAGAATTAAACTGAAATTTTGGGCAGCTTGAGAGGAATATGATTTGCATGGATATGATACATTTGAATGAGTTTAGAAACCTTTCTTGGTTGAATGATTAGTATTAAAACCATTAAGTGTGATTAATTGCAACAAAGTAGTGAAATTGATGAGTTAGGGTTTTAAATGCTAGGGTTGTGAACCAAATTTTGGGAAAAATGCATAAATGGCATGTTGGACTTATTGTGAAGTGAAATAATGGTCAATTATGACCAAATAAGTTGTGTGGGAATTGTTGGAATAAAAATCAAATTCGTAGGTCAATGGTCATGCTGCTGGCAGCATGACCAAACCCACTTTGAAGGACCAAAACTCAAATTTTACAAGTCCAATTGATATGCCACCAATTGGAGATGAAAATAGACATAAAAGAGCACAATTTTCATTAAGGAACCATGGCCAAAAACTGACCAAAACTTGGTGAAACAATTGACCAAAGTGGATTGATTGCAGGCTGCCACTGCACTAAACTGACCAAATGAACAGTAACTGTTCATTTGGTCATAACTCGAGCTAGGTAGGTCAAATTGACCTGAAATTTTACCAGCAATTAGATATGATATAGACCTAAAACTTTCATGAAGAACACCAACCCAAATTAGGCCATTAGCCCTTTCAAAATCATTGAGCAAAATTAAATTACTGTACTGAGATTCTGCAGAATTTTCATTGAGCAGCAATGTTTGGATGGCTATAACTCTCTCTAGAAAACTCGGATTTAGGCGATTCTTGAACCGATGGAAACCTAAGACATAGTACAACATTTCATATGAAGAAAGTGAGACCAAATTATGAACTTAACTTGGTCAAATTATTAACCAAAGTTGGACCAAAAATCTGCCAGCACTAAAATCTCAGTATGAACAGTACATGTGAACAGTAAACTTATTTTGGCCATAACTTGAGCTACAAAACTCCGATTGGGGTGATCCAAAATGAGAATACACTTAAGACAATAAGGAACATTTTCTATGAAGGAAGTTTTGTCAAATTCCAACAGTAGATCGACCAATGGAACAGTACAACTTCGGAGAACCAAAACCGAAAATTGGCAATTTTGCCAAAATGACCTAAGCTTTAAACAAATGACCAAAACCAATAAGTTTGGTGACCAAAATGTGGTATGTGGGTGAAGTTGGAGTTCCCATACCCATTAAGCCTTAGAAAGTCAATAATTTGACTTGAATAGTGCAGTGAATAGTAACCCGAAACACAAAATTTCGAGAACGTCGAATTTAACACGTTAGAGCTAGGTAAATGTGAAGTTAAGTTTATTTTGGATTTATTTTAAGTTTTAGTACTGAAACATTGGAAAATTTCATGTTTCAGTGGAAAAGAATACCGGGACAGAACCCGAGGAGTCGAGTCAAGGCCAACAGGCGACTCGTTTGAGGTTTGTGCACAACATATACTTTTATAATCATCTTTTGCATAATGTTTTGAATAATGTGAAATATTGGATTATAGCATTTTTATGATGTTTGATTTAAATTGTGAAAGTTATTGTGTATATTTGAAATGACAATGTTTAGCAAATTGTTAAGATAAGTTTTGAAACCACAGTGTCATGACCATATATTTGAACACCTCACTAGCACGACTAGTGGGGGTAATTAGTTTCGAATTTTGATTCCTTCTCTGGAGAAGTGTTGAGGTGTGCCAGTAGAAGAGGATGTGAATGGATATCCATATATTTGAGCTAGCTAGACTTGTGATATGATTTCTCTTTAGCCTCTGGCTATTGAGATTCATGTGATTTCTCTTTAGCCTCTGGCTATTGAGATTCTATTTGTTTCGAATGGCGTGATCTAACTGTGGGTTTTATGAAATGTGTTTTGATACTTTGAAATGAACTTGGTTTACATGTAAAATCTTACAATGCATGATTGTATTAAATTTTCGTGTTTAGCCAAATTTTTGAATGAATGTGCTTTAAGTTTTGCATAAAGATTATTTTAGTATATTGTGCACCACTGAGTCCTAGTACTCAGCGATAGCTTTTATTACTGTCGCAGATACAGAGACTAGAGGAGCAGCAGACTGAGCTGCTGAGGTGTGTGAAGTCATCAGCTTGAAGTCTTCGGGTATAATTTATACCCTAACTGTAAATATTTCTTTTGATGTATATATTGCACATAAAATGTATGGACATGTACATGGGTCTTGAGCAGCTTGTACAAAGTTTGTATAAAAGTTGTAATAAATTTTAATTTGAACTTTTTGAATGTAAATTTTAGTATGATGAATATATAAATTGTTTATCTTGAATGGAATATGAATAAATGATATTGATGGACAGTATTTTGAGAATTTTTGAACTTGTGAATTTTGAGAAATTGGTTGAGATTGAGTATGAATTTGAAGCAGTGATTAGATAATTATTGGAAGTGCTTTTATTTTAGGTATTTGAAGAACGGTTTTCTCAAAATACAGAGGAAACTTTGTCAAAATTTTTATAAGATTTGCGAAAAACTAAAATGGCCAAAAATATTAATTAGTTTTAATTTCAACTAAATGTTTTAAATACTTATTAGAAATGCTCACCACTTGTCAAAGATAAGAAAATTGTTTTAAAATCCCTTGTAGGGTACTTAATGAGTTATCGGTAGGTGAAGTTCGGTAGTTCATTAGGTATTCTACGGGATCATGTTATGCCTTGCAGAGGGGTAAGGTGTGATAAAAACAGACCAAGGAAGTGTTCTTCTCTAGTGACAATAAAGCCAAAGAATGTTTTGATTTGATACATTGTGATTTATGGGGACCTTATAGAGTTCCAGCATCTTGTGGTGCAATTTATTTTTTAACAATAGTTGATGATTGTTCTCGTACTGTTTGGATATACTTGTTGAATGAGAAAGATAAGGTTGCTTATGTTCTTAGAAATTTTATTATGATGATTCAAAGACAATTTGAAAAAAATGTAAAAATTGTTAGAAGTGACAATGGACGTGAATTTGTCTATTTGAAGAATTATTTTGAGGAACATGGTATATTGCATCAAACATCGTGCATTAGTACACCACAACAAAATGGGCGAGTTGAAAGAAAACATCGCTATATTCTTAATGTGGCAAGAGCTTTGCGATTCCAAGCAAATTTGCTTATTGAATTTTGGGGTGAGTGTGTGCTTACAACTGGTTACTTAATTAATCGAACTCCCTCTATGGTGTTGGATGGTAAAACACCATATGAAATTCTTTTTGGAGAGCCTCCTTCTTATAAGCATATTAGGACCTTTGGGTGCCTTTGCTATATGCATAATTTGAATCGGAATAATGATAAGTTTGCAAGTAAAAGTAGGAAGTGTGTTTTTGTAGGATACCCTTTTGAGAAGAAAGGATGGAGATTATATGATTTGGAGAAAGGTGACTATTTTGTTTCTAGGGATGTGGTTTTTGTTGAAGCCAAATTTCCTTATGCTAAAAAGAATATTATAGATATGGAGCTAACTGAAAATAGAAATATGAATATGGGTTTTGATGTTGTTGAGGATCAAGAGGAGCGAAGTAAAGAAGAGGAAGTAATTACTATCAATGAAGAAAATAGAGATAATCATGGAAATGGCATAAAAAGTTTTGACGATGTGGAGGAGCACCTTGGTAGAGGACATAGTGTCACACCCTACCCCTCCGTAAGACATAACATAATCCCGTAGTGTACCTAATGAATTACCAACTCCGTCTTGTAACACCCCTATTTGCATAGCCTGGTATATTTCACTATTCCGGTGACCGGTGTCGGTCCGGACAATTAAGAAGATTAGAACCACACTTAAGACAACTAGATAAGCCCTGAACACAAATAATTAGTAATTGTCAATTAGTTAAGTATAAATAAGAAAAACAGAACATAAGAAGTTAAATGAGTCGAGAGTCACAGCAATGGGTGACCTTCTCGGGAAGGATTGCGAAGTCGATTTAAACTCAAATTTTGAACCGTAAAATGTGACGCAATCCTTAGGACTATTGCGAACACAGTGGAAAAGAGAAAATCACGAAAAAGAATTGTTAAGCCAGTCAAATAATTAGGTCAGGGAGTCGGAAGAAATATTGAATTATTTGCAAACCGGGTCGAACCGACGAGGGGCAATTTGGTCAATTCACCCCTAGAGCTGACTCCTGACCTAACTATCCAATAAAATCGGAGAAATAAAAATTTCAGAATATAGAATTAAATTAAAGAAATGAGGAAAAAGAAAGGAAAAAGAAAAGAAAATAAAATAAAATAAAGAAAAATGACATCATCATGGATGATATCATGTATGACTCAATAAATAATTATCAATGTAACACCCTCACTGTAACAATTCCGCACATTCTACTGTTCCGGTGACCAGTGTCGGTCCGGACAGCTAGAACTTCTAGAAAAATAATTAGATTAGAGTGAGGAGTCATAAATAACTCAAATATTAATAAGAAAAATTTAGGAAAAATTTTAGAAATAAAATACAACCAAGTTAAATGAGCCGGTGCTCTAGCGATAGGTAACCCAGTGGGAAGTTGCGATTCTCGCAACTAGGAGCCCTAGACCTGGGAGAAAATTCATAAAATAATTTTTGGGACTCCAAAGAAGGGTCATTGAGGTTCCTATGGCATTAGAATGCTAAGAAAATACTTAGAAAAATTTTTCAATCGGTACAGACAATTTTCATCTTTTTGAATCACTCCATTTGACCAACTTGTCCAATTAAGTAAATAATTATTATGACATAAAATAGGAATAAATATTGATGAAAATTAAATTAAAAATGAGCAAAAGAAAGAAGAAAGAAAGATAAACCGACAACTCGGTAAGAGCAAAATTTGGTCAATTAAATTTGAGGGTCTAATATAGACAAAAAATGATGATTATTAATTTAATGAAGCTAAATTAATTTAATTAATTGAAATTATGAAAATTAAAAATAATTATTGAAAAGTCAAATTATAATGATTATAAACTTCAAAATAATTTCAAATTTGCCATTCTACTTATTTACCATATTGCCATTAAATATTTAATTATTATATAGGTTAATTATTGAACAAAAATCTGCATTTTTCCCTTCTTCTTCCCGTCACTTGCCTTCTTCTCTTCTTCTCTAAAATTCTCCATTAAAAACACAAAATTCAAAGCTTGAAACCCTAAGTCTCAACCAAATTTTTTCTTGGAAAAATTATAGCCCACCCTAAACTAAAGCCTAATTAGAAGAAAGCACTAAAGAAAACCAAAAAAAAATTGAGTTTGGGGCAAGAGGAATTTCAGCTAAGGTGGACCAAGAAGGAGCTTCAAGTTTTTGATTGATTAGAAGGTTGAATTGAAGTTGAGTGAAGCTAAGGAATAAGGTTAGTGCTAGAAATTCTCTTGGAATTTAAAATTATTGCAAGTTGATTTAGGGTTTGCTCAAATATGGAATTTTGTGTTGTGACTTGAATTTGATGATGTTGAGGTTGATTATTGACTATTAGAAGTGTTATAAATGTGAATTGAAGTTTGGAAGTTAGGTGAAATTGAAAATTGGGAGTGCTTCTCTTATGCAGGAAATTTGGACCTATGAGTCCAAGGTATTGTTTGACCTATAACTGAGGTTGTGTGACTCCAATTGGTATGAGGCCAATTGGAGGTGAAACTAGACACATAATGGCACAAATTTGGTGAAGAAACTATGCCTAGAAAACCAAACTAACTTGACCAAAAGTTTTCCCTAATTCGGGTGACCTGCAATCTGCCTGGGCAAAATGACCAAATGAACAGTATTTGGTCATTTGGCCATAACTCAATGTAGCAAGATCCAATTGACCTGAAATTTTACCAGCAACAAGTTGAGATATATACCAACAACTTTCATGAAGAAACCTGACTCAAATTATGACCATAACTTAGTCAAATTGCCAACCAAGCTTGAGTTACCAAATCTGGCAGAAACAATTTTACCCAGAATTTTGGGTTCTGCCCAATCCGGCCAGTCACGGTTTTTAAGCCATAACTTGAGCTAAAAAACTCCAAATGGAGTGATTCAAAAAAGGAAATTCAAATAGACAAAATAAGGAACAACTTTCATGTTGAACATTTTTCCAAATTCCCACTGCAAAAGTGACAAATTGAACAGTAAATACAAAGCATGAAAACTGAAAATTTTGCCCAATTAACATTAAGCTTGGAAATGGTATTGGCAACCAATACCAACAAATTTTGAATGCAAAATGTGGTATCTTGGAGAACTTAGGTTCAATAAATTTATTATGTATTAAAAAGTCAACAATTTGAGTGAATAGTATTGTGAATAGTAATACAAAGACACAAAGTATAATAACTAAATTGGTAGAGGAAATTAAGGTATGAAATTTGGAATCCATGAAACATTCATGGATTACTTGGAATAGAAATAGTAATTTACCTAAATGACTTAATAAACATTTAAGTTATGTGAGTATATGATTAAGATTTGTATTCCCCTTACTAGTAGGTCTAATAAAACATAAGTAATACCACTTGAATATGAAATGAAATTAAACTAGATGGATTGTTGAGTATAAATAGGATGAGGTTTATATTAGGATTTATGTTTCCATTACAAATAAGATAATAACACCATGTATGAGTTATGAATTCATATAAATATTGTAATGAATAAATGAATAACATGAAAATATAAATAAAACATTAGTTCTATTTATAAGAGAAAGGAAGAAAGTTTTGAGTACAATGGTATATGAACACCATTGTTGTGAATTGTGATCAATATGAATGATGTAAGAAATGTATGAATAGTATGATGAATGTATAAATTATGAAATTTATTATGAAATAATAAAGTCATAAAACACAATATATTAATATTTAATGATATTATGTGCCCTTGTATTGCCTAGACATGTGTGTCAGATTGGATAGTTTGGCATGCCAATAGGGTATTGTTTTAGTAGTACTGCGAAAGGCTTTATGCCTGTATTCATGGCTTTGTGCCCGTATTCATGGCTTTATGCCCACATTCATGGCTTTATGCCAACATTCATGGCTTTTATGCCTGATTATGTGTTATCATGGCTTTTTAGCCATACTGACTGCATACGTGGTTGACGTTCTGCATCCCATGGTATGACGGCCCGAGGCACCGCGATGTCCAGTGCCAACGACCCATTATCCAGTTTAGTCAGCCTGTCATAGGTTACTTGGGCAGTGAAATTTATTGAAATAAGTTAAGAATATTAGCAATTAAAAATATTAGAAATTAAATTAAATAAATAAGTAAGATGACCTAAAATAAATTAGAATAGTTATTTATTAGAAAGAATCGAAATGAACTAAACCGATATCAAAATTTACTTATTATAAAACAATTTGAGACAACCTAGCAAGTATAAAGAAAATGCTAAAAGATTAGCAAAGAAAATGATAACATAAATAAATATTGCAAATGTGACTTATATAATAATATAAGCATAAATTTATTATTTTCAGATCATTTTTCTTTGTACATTATTACTGTACATTGGCAAAATAAACACTTTCAAAGAAGACTAAATTATGATAAAACATATTAAATTTTAGAAACTGTATGTGAAGTATAAATAAATCTTAATTACTTGAATTATGTTCTATTTTTATCTTTATTTGTATATTATTTCCTTGTTATATTATTGCACCACTAAGCAGCAATGCTTAGCGCGATGGAATTGTTTCCTTCACATACAATCTTAATGCCTAGCGCAGGTACTGAAGCTAGAACCCAATGGACGTTTGACTGGGAATTTTGGGAGTTTTGATCTGCAGAGTGTCAAAGTTTGTCACCTTCTCAACAATGCATGTAGATAGGGCCCATATAGATCATATTTTGTATTTTGTATAAAATGCTAGTTATTGTATTATAATGTAGATTATGAACAGGTAATTAATAGAAATGTGATGTAAATTAATGAATTAGCTTTTTCATATGTAATTAATTTATATATCATGTAAATTATGAAATTGTGTAAATTAATGAAATTTGAAAATTTTACTTATGTGATTTTAGCATGAATGAGATTGTATGGATTTGAAGACAGATTTGAAATATATAGATAATGAATGGAAATAAATATGAAATTAAGATATATGAATGAGATGGTTATGAAAATAATTAATGGGATTTTTATTGTAAAATATTATTGAAAGTTTCAAATAGGTGAATAGTAAAACATGTCAAACGATAATAAAATAGGAGAAACTCTGTTAGTTTCTCCGTCGAAAAATAATCGATGTTAAATATAACGAGAACAAAATTTTTAAAGAAATAAAGTAAGGTAAGTTAGGGTGCTCTAGCACCAAATGTAGCATGCCTAGCTCAGCTACACTGTAGTCGGGTGAGGGGTGTTACAATCAATTATTTACTTAATTTGACTGAGTCAATTTGGGATAAATACACATAAAATAACAAAATAAAGAAATTTATTTTTTGGTCTTATTTCTCATGGATTTCCGCCACTCTCTCTTTCTCTCTAATTCTCTCACATTTCCACCATTTTTAACCCTTAAAAGCTTGATTTCTCCTCCCTTCCTCACCATAAAAACCCTAACCACCAACACTAAAGTTTGATTTTAGACCTTGGTGGAGTGATTAGTAACAAAAAGAAGAAGAAAAGAAGGAGACTTGGAGAATTAGAGAATCCATAAATCAAGGTATGTATAAATTGATTTTAAATCTTTAAATACTACTTGAAATTTAGTTGAGATGCATGGAAATTGTGAAGAAAATGAAAATAATCTTGCATGCATGATGAGTAGAAAATTTCAGCAGCCATGGTACCCTAGAGTTTGATGGTGTTTAGTTAGGTTAAACATGAAATCTTGGTGAATTAATGTTGTATAGGTGATTTATATGTTTAAATTGCATGAATTGAGCTAAGCATGAAAATTAGGGTTTGGCACCTAGGGTTTTGGAAGCCAAAAATGTGAGAATGGGTCAAATGTTGTGTTTGACCTTGTTTGAGATGAAAAATGATCATTTGTGACCAATTGAGATGTGTTGGAAGTGTTAGAAGTGAGTTTAAATTCGGACTGAAAATGGCCATGCTGCAGGCAGTAGGACCAAGGTCCCTTTGAGGGACCAAAACTGAAAATTTACAAGTTCAATTGGTATGAAACCAATTGGGAATGAAAATAGACACAAAATGACACAATTTTCATTCAGGAATCGTGCACAAAAAGTGACCAAAACCTAATGAACAAATTGACCAAATCCGGATTTCTGCAATCTGCCCTGTACAAAAATGACCAAATGAATTCATTTGGCCATAACTTGGGTTAGGCAGGTCTAAACGACCTGAAATTTTACCAGTGGAAAGCTGAGACCTAAAACATTCATGAAGAACACAAACCCAAATTATGCCCTTAACCAAATCATTTGGCCACCCAAATTTGGTGACCTAAAACTGCCAGAACTAGTTTGGTGCCCAGAAATCTGGGTTAAGTCCAATCTGGCAGCCATGATTCAAATGGCTATAACTTGAGCTACAAAACTCTAAATAGAGTGATTCAAAAAGAGAAATAAAGTTAAGACAATAAGGAACAATTTCTATGAAGAAACCATAGCCCAATTCTAACAGCAAAATGACTAATAAAACAGTGCAACATAAGACACCAAAACTGAAAATTTGCAAATTTGCCTAAAAGACTTAAAATTTGAGAAAACAACCAAAACTAACAAATTAGGTAACCAAAATGTGGTATGTGGGTGAAATTAGAATTTCCATACCTAGTAAGCATTAGAAAGTCAACAAATTAACTTGAATAGTGTCATGAATAGTAACCCTGAAATATAAATTTTAAAAACGTCAAGTTTAGCATATTAAAACTAGGTATAAGTAGATTTGAATTTATTTTGGAGTTATGATAAATGGTGATACTAAAACACTGTGAAACTATGTGTTTCAGTGGAAAGGAATACTGGTAAAGAACTCGAGACATCGAGTCAAGACCAAGAGGTGACTCGTATAAGATTTGTGCACAACTAACTATTTTGTTACCTTTCACTTCTAAATTGATTTGAACAAGTTTATTTTATGATTTATAATTTTGTTGTGTTGAGGATTTTAATTTGTTGAATGAAATTGTATAAATTAAATGTAAATTTTCTTATGCATTTAAGGATTTATTATATGGTTTTGAGGATTGTAAATTTTAAGTTTGATGTGTTGCCAACCTTGAGCATGAATTTATGATGATTAAATATGTTGATGATTTGTAAACACTCTGTAAATAGAAATTGTTTTGAATATGATTTGAAACCACAGTTGACATGGCAAAATATGTTGTGAATTCTCATTAGCTTGTCTAGTGAGATATCTCCTCCACTAGATGGGGCGAGTTCTTTCCTCTCTAGCTTGCCAGTTGGGGAAGAGTTTGAATGAGTACTCATATGTACTGGCTGGTCTTTGTTCCTCCCTTTTAGCCTCGGTTATTAGGAGAGTGTGAAATATCGTGGTGTACAACATGACATCTATTTGAATTTTAGGTCATGGGTTCAACTGTGTGAATTGTTGGCAACGCCCTTTAAATTATGCATAGTTTGATAAATTGTGGTTGAAATAAATAATTTGTCAATGATTCAAAATATTTTTGTATTGTTTCGGGATTTAAAAGAAATGTAGACAAATAGTTACTATTTGATCAAAATGTTATTCAAATGAATCATTTGCATGAATGAAAATATTAATTTCTGAATGTTATGAATTTTGAAGAATTTAGAAATTTTAAATTTTTATTTATTATGAATTGTCAAGCATAACTTGTATTAAGTTTTAAATTATTAGTTTGTGCACCACTGAGTTCACCACTCAGCGATAGCTTTGTATGCTATCACAAGTGAAAAAAAATATAAAGCAGCTGAGCAAGATTACTAAAAGGCATGTGAGACTATCTTCGGATATATCATAGGTATACCCTTGTACTTTAGATTTTGATGTAATTCTGTAATTGTATGTATGAAATTTACTTTGAGCAGTTGTACCAACTCTTTTGTAATATATTTTTGGATTGTATGAAATAAAAATTATTATAAGGTTATCTTGAGATTTTATGTTTTTATAAAGTTTGCACTACTAAATTTTTAATACTCCCATGAATGTAAATATTCATTTTTTTTATCTTAATGAGATATTTCAATGTTTGATTTAATTTAAACTGTGTATTGAGTTGCTTGTGTTGATTTGTGAAATTAGATTGAATAATAGAGTTGTGATTGAAAAAAATATTGGGAGTATCTTTATTTTCAGGTTTTGAAGAACTGTTTTCTCAAAATACAGACGGCAATCTGCCGAAATTTTTATAAAAATTGCGGAGATTTTAAATATCTAAAAACTTAATTTATGTTTGGACTTTAAATAAAGGTTTTTAATATTTGAAAAAAAAAATTTACCCACCAATTTAAAAATGAACGAAAATTGTTATAAAATCCCTTGTAGTATACTTAATGGGTTACCGGTAGGCGAAGTACGGTAATTCATTAGGTGTACTATGGGAGCATGTTACATTTTACGAGGGGTAGGGTGTGACATGTTTAAGTGGTATCAGAGCTAGTTTTTAAAGTAAATTTTGAACTGTGAATTTGAAATATTTTTTGGTAAGTACAACTGCTCGAATGTTTGATACATATAGTACATTTACATCATAAATATGAACTAACGGGGAGAAATCTCCTTGTGTTGGTTGTACAGGAAATAAAAAAAAATCCTGTGGATAGATATGGACAAGGGGGATAAAACGGTAGAGCAGTCTGATACAGCTAACGTACGAGGAGAGGCCCCAGCTTCGCAGAGCGTTGGAGGTCCAACTGCACCAGGCCCTCCTATACAAATTACTGCACAAACGGCCTAGCAGATGGCCATGTTCTTTCAGCAAATGGCTGATAATCTGTCAGCCCAGGCCCAAGTACAAACCCAACCCCCTCAAGAGCAGCATGAAAAAGAGAAAAGTGGGAAACCCATCGGTCAAAGTTCGAGTAGTAATTTGGGAAAGAAAAAGATTATGAGGGACCCCGAGCTCCTAAGTATGACAGAGGTGGATCTTCAGGGCGGAAGCAATTAAGAACCATTCATCAAAGAACCAGAAGTTCCTACCCTATCCGTATCTGTGACGTTTGTAGAAAATTTCATGGGGGTATTTGCCATAGGGTCACTAGAGCCTGCTTCAATTGTGCTGTAATTGGACATTTCGCCCGAGATTGTACTAGCACACGTCAATTTATGCCACATACTACACCAGAGGAATCAGTCCAAGGTTCTGATTTTAGAGGCTTATTAATAGTCAGTGGAGGCAGAGGCAGAAGTAGAGACAACACTTCGGGTAATCCTCGCACAATGGACCAACCCGAGCAGAGGAACACACTAGAAAGAGGGAATGCCATGCATCGAGGGGAAGAAGTAGAGACTTCAGATGTAGTTGTCGGTATATTCTTAACTTGTGAAAGGAATAATTATGTACTATTTGATTCCGGCTCTACTTATTTATATGCTAATGCAAAATTATATGTTCTACTGCTATTCCCTTGCATGGAGATAAATTTTAATGTATTAGTAATTAGTCTTTTAGGATAAGAATTAAGATAATAAGCGTGATTGGAATTAATTTTGGAAAAGTTTCTAGTGAGAGACATCTCCTAGACTACGATAAATTATAAAGTTAATTAATAAGCCTAATTAGGTAAGGCAAGAGGACCAAAAAGTAAGTTATAGCAATATATCTACTCTAGAAGGAAGTAAAGGTATTACTGTTGATAGATGTCAGTAAGTACTATAATCAAAATAAGTTTAAGATATTAGTGGATTTGAAAGAAATAAAACATAAGGAAGTTTGATGTATTTGGATGTATCATAGTAGCTACGCAATATTCTTGATGTTTGTGCTGTAAGCCGCAGATTACAGCACTGACTTGAGATTTATTGTGTAGAGCTATGTACTACCCAATAGTACATAAGGATAAGAATAGTTATAAATGACTTTCGCTCTGGTACAAAATATACCAGAATAGAGTTTTATTACTAGAACTGAGTTTGAAAATCCTAATTTGGGATTTAAAACTCTATAATTAGAATATCAAAAGATTATGGTTGCAAGGTAGTGAGAGTTAAAGACTCCGTTACCCTAGCATGAATTACAGTACATCAAGAATTATTATGGGACTAGAGATTTTAGCATAGTAAAAATTTAAAAATAACACTTATAGGGCTAAGTCATCCAGTCTCCGATATGGGGTTTATAGTTGTTCTGGTATTGCAATGGATCTTTTGCTCAAAGTTTAGTAAGGAACAATATTCTATTTGTGTAGCAGTAAGACACAAAATATAATTTTGTTCCCCTAGAAGAGACAGGATGCTATGGATGACAATTATAACTTATAAAATAGTTAAGAAATGATATTCTACTAATAACAGTAATTCGATAGGAACTAGTTGGCCAGGTATTCTTGAGGAAGAGCACAATTTTATTGTGCGGATCATAAGAATTAGATTAGAATTAAAGTAAAACTTTTGAATAGCATGGGAAACAGGAGAGTCTAGTAGACTCCCTTCTTAAGATTACAAAATTGTTTATGGTTAAAAAATAAAAGGTAATGATCGCAAACTAGCGGAAAATAAGCTATAAAATATTGATAGATAAAAGAGTTATGGAAGTAAAAATTAGAATAGTTGGTGCGAATGTAATAAATAAACATTATGAATATTAGTTAAAGTGTTGACTAGAATGGTCAGAGGACCAAATCAAAGTAATATTGAAGTATAGTGGATTTATTAGGGATGATAAGAGGTGTTAAATCATGACTCGATAGTCAAGTTAAGGAAGAAGATAAGATTGAGGAATAAAATAATTAAAGTTAAGCTGTGAAAAAAAAAACAAATAGAACAGTAAGAAATGAGAAAAACACTAGATGAGGAATTGCCACCAGGGCAAACAACCTACTTAAGACGCGTAACGATATCCCGAACTATTTTATCAAGAAGGAAATAAGTTAAACAAAAGCAAACAAGATAGTGCAAAATGGCACATAGGCCTTGGTCATAAATGGAGATGGTAAGATAATGGTTATGGACCTATGGCCAAGAAAGAGATAAGCAGTTCATATATGACCAACAAGGTCATTTAAAATAAAAAAAAAAAGACCACAAAGGAAAATAATTGCTAAAACAACAGCAAGAAAATACTAAAATATTCTAAACTAAACTAAAGGTTGCATCAAATGATCAAGAGATTTGATAAGAAAAGAGTAAAACTAAGTTCTCACCCATAGGATCATACGAGGTCCTAGAAAGAGTGGATCCACTACCACACAGATTTGCTTACCTCTAAAATTAAAACGAATTTGAATCTAACTTATGACCGAAGCTCATAAGAAACTTGGCACACGAGGTGAGCAATCGATGAGTAAATAGTATTGGTTAAAGTGCTAAGAAACCATCATTCAGGCCAGGAAGCTACTTAGGAGCGTGAATAAGACATGAGGAGACAGCACCCACAACTGTTCAAAGACTGATACCATGTAAAATTTCGAGGACGAAATTATTTTAAGGGGGGGGGGGGGGAGAATTGTAACACCCCTATTTGCATAGTCTGGTATATTTCACTATTCCGGTGACCGGTGTCGGTCCGGATAATTAAGAGGATTAGAACCACACTTAAGACAACTAGATAAGCTCTGAACACAAATAATTAGTAATTGTCAATTAGTTAAGTATAAATAAGAAAAATAGAACATAAGAAGTTAAATGAGCCGAGGTCACAGTGATGGGTGACCTTCTCGGGAAGGATTGCGAAGTCGATTTAAACTCAAATTTTGAACCGTAAAATGTGACGTCGTGGTCCTTAGGACTATTGCAAACACAGTGGAAAAGAGAAAATCACGAAAAAGAATTGTTAAGCCAGTCAAATAATTAGGTGAAGGAGCTGGAAGAAAAATTGAATTATTTGCAAACCGGGTCGAATCGGCGAGGGGCAATTTGGTCAATTCACCCCTAGAGCTGACTTCTGACCTAACAGTCCAATAAAATCGAAGAAATGAAAATATCAGAATATAGAATTAAATTAAAAAAGTGAGGAAAAAGAAAGGAAAAAGAAAAGAAAAGAAAATAAAGAAAAATGACATCATCATGAATGACATCATGTATGACTCAATAAATAATTATCAATTATTTACTTAATTTGACTAAGTCAATTTGGGATAAATACACATAAAATAACAAAATGATGAAATTTATTTTTTGGTCTTCTTTCTCATGGATTTCCGCCACTCTCTCTTTCTCTCTAATTCTCTCACATTTCCACCATTTTTAACCCTTAAAAGCTTGATTTCTCCTCCCTTCCTCACCATAAAAACCCTAACCATCAGCATTAAAGTTTGATTTTAGACCTTGGTGGAGTGATTAGTAACAAAAAGAAGAAGAAAAGAAGGAGACTTGGAGAATTAGAGAATCCATAAATCAAGGTATGTATAAATTGGTTTTAAATCTTTAAATACTACTTGAAATTTAGTTGAGATGCATGGAAATTGTGAAGAAAATGAAAATAATCTTGCATGCATGATGAGTAGAAAATTTCAGCAGCCATGGTATCCTAGAGTTTGATGGTGTTTAGTTAAGTTAAATATGAAATCTTGGTGAATTAATGTTGTATAGGTGATTTGTATGTTTAAATTGCATGAATTGAGCTAAGCATGAAAATTAGAGTTTGGCACCTGGGGTTTTGGAAGCCAAAAATGTGAGAATGGGTCTGTTGTGTTTGACCTTGATTGAGATGAAAAATGGTCATTTGTGACCAATTGAGATGTGTTGGAAGTGTTAGAAGTGAGTTTAAATTCGGATTGAAAATAGCCATGCTGCAGGCAGTAGGACCAAGGTCCCTTTGAGGGACCAAAACTGAAAATTTACAATTCCAATTGGTATGAGGCCAATTGGGAATGAAAATAGACACAAAATGACACAATTTTCATTTAGGAATCATGCCCAAAAAGTGACCAAAACCTAGTGAACAAATTGACCAAATCTGGATTTCTGCAATCTGACCTGTACAAAAATGACCAAATGAACAATGTTTGTTCATTTGGCCATAACTTGGGCTAGGCAGGTCTAAACGACCTGAAAATTTACTAGTGGAAAGCTGAGATATAGACCTAAAACTTTCATGAAGAACACAAACCCAAATTATGCCCTTGACTAAGTCATTTGGCCACCTAAATTTGGTGACCTAAAACTGCCAGAACCAGTTGGTGCCCAGAAATCTGGGTTAAGTCCAATCCGGCAGCCATGATTCAAATGGCTATAACTTGAGCTACAAAACTCCAAATGGAGCGATTCAAAAAGGGAAATAAATTTAAGACAATAAGGAACAATTTCTGTGGAGAAACCATAGCCCAATTCTAACAGCAAAATGACCAATGGAACAGTGCAACATAAGACACTAAAATTGAAAATTTGCAAATTTGCCTAAAAGACTTAAAATTTGAGAAAACAACCAAAACCAATAAATTAGGTAACTAAAATGTGGTATGTGGGTGAAATTAGAATTCCCATACCTATTAAGCATTAGAAAGTCAACAAATTGACTTGAATAGTATCATGAATAGTAACCCCGAAATACAAATTTTAAAGAACGTCAAGTTTAGCATATTAAAGCTAGGTATGAGTAGATTTCAATTTATTTTGGGGTTATGATAAATTGTGATACTGAAACACTGTGAAACTATGTGTTTCAGTGGAAAAGAATACTGGGAAAGAACTCAAGACATCGAGTCAAGGCCAAGAGGCGACTCGTATAAGGTTTGTGCACAACTAACTATTTTGTTACCTTTCACTTCTAAATTAATTTCAATAAGTTTATTTTATGATTTATAATTTTGTTGTGTTGAGGATTTTAATTTGTTGAATGAAATTGAATAAATTAAAAGTAAATTTTCTTATGCATTTAAGGATTTATTGCATGGTTTTGAGGATTGTAAATTTTAAGTTTGATGTGTTGCCAACCTTGAGCATGAATTTATGATGATTAAATATGTTGATGATTTGTAAACACTTTGTAAATAGAAATTGTTTTGAATATGATTTGAAACCACAGTTGATATGGCAAAATATGTTATGAATTCTCATTAGCTTGTCTAGTGAGATATCTCCTCCACTAGATGGGGCGAGTTCCTTCCTTTCTGGCTTGCCAGTTGGGGAAGAGTTTGAATGAGTACTCATATATACTAGCTAGTCTTTATTCCTCCCTTTTTGCCTCGGTTATTAGGAGAGTGTAAAATGTCGTGGTGTACAACACGGCATCTATTTGAATTTTGGGTTATGGGTTCAACTGTGTGAATGTTGGCAACGCCCTTTAAATTATGCATAGTTTGATAAATTGTGGTTGAAATAAATAATTTGTCAGTGACTCAAAATATTTTTGTATTGTTTCGGGATTTAAAAGAAATGTAGATAAATAGTTACTATTTAATCAAAATGTTATTCAAATGAATAATTTGCATGAATGAAAATATTGATTTCTGAATGTTATGAATTTTGAAGAATTTAGAAATTTTAAATTTTTATTTGTTATGAATTCTCATTAGCTTGTCTAGTGAGATATCTCCTCCACTAGATGGGGCGAGTTCCTTCCTTTCTGGCTTGCCAGTTGGGGAAGAGTTTGAATGAGTACTCATATATACTAGCTAGTCTTTATTCCTCCCTTTTTGCCTTGGTTATTAGGAGAGTGTAAAATGTCGTGGTGTACAACACGACATCTATTTGAATTTTGGGTTATGGGTTCAACTGTGTGAATGTTGGCAACGCCCTTTAAATTATGCATAGTTTGATAAATTGTGGTTGAAATAAATAATTTGTCAGTGACTCAAAATATTTTTGTATTGTTTCGGGATTTAAAAGAAATGTAGATAAATAGTTACTATTTAATCAAAATGTTATTCAAATGAATAATTTGCATGAATGAAAATATTGATTTCTGAATGTTATGAATTTTGAAGAATTTAGAAATTTTAAATTTTTATTTGTTATGAATTGTCAAGCATAACTTATATTAAGTTTTAAATTATTAGTTTGTGCACCACTGAGTTCACCACTCAGCGATAGCTTTGTATGCTGTCGCAGGTGAAAGAAAATATAAAGCAGCTGAGCAAAATTACTAAAAAGCACAGTGAGACTATCTTCGGGTATATCATAGGTATACCCTTGTACTTTAGATTTTGATGTAATTCTGTAATTGTATGTATAAAATTTACTTTGAGCAGGTGTACCAACTCTTTTGTAATATATTTTTGGATTGTAATGAAATACAAATTATTATAAGGTTATCTTGAGATTTTATGTATTTATAAAGTTTGCACTACTAAATTTTTAATACTCCCATGAATGTAAATATTCATTTTGTTATCTTAATGAGATATTTCAATGTTTGATTTAATTTAAACTATGTATTGAGTTGCTTGTATTGATTTGTGAAATGAGATTGAACAATGGAGTTGTGATTTGAAAAAATATTGGGAGTGTCTTTATTTTTAGGTTTTGAAGAATTGTTTTCTCAAAATACAGATGGCACTCTGCCGAAATTTTCATAAAAATTGCGGAGATTTTAAATATCTAAAAACTTAATTTATGTTTGGACTTTAAATAAAGGTTTTTAATATCTGAAAAAAAAAATTTACCCACCAATTTAAAAATGAACGAAAATTATTTTAAAATCCCTTGTAGTATATTTAATAGGTTATCGGTAGGCGAAGTACGGTAATTCATTAGGTGTACTACGGGAGCATGTTACATCTTACGAGGAGTAAAGTGTGACACGTCTACTGATAATCCATTAAATACACTACAAAGGATTTTAAACCTTTTCTTACTTCTTTTTATAGTGGTGAGCACTATTTATAGGTGTTAAAAATTTTCTTACTGAAGTGAAACCAGATAACACATTTGAAGTATTAATAAATTCTGTAAAAATTTTGGTAGAGTGCCATCTATATTTTAAATAAAATAGTTCTTCAAAAACCTGTAAAAAGCACTTCCAATAATTTGTTCAATACGGTAAATTCCTCAACAATTGTCAACTCAATTCAACAATAATTTTCCAATATTTCCAAAAACTGAGATAAGATAAATTTATCACAATACTTATACAGGCCAAAATAGTTTACAATTTTAGGTTACAACTACTCAAAACCAAGTACAATATATACATACAGTGTACATACATTACAATAAAAACTACACAATATGGTATACTCGATATACCCGGCGAAATCTCAAAATATGGTATAAGCAGCCTACTCTGCTGCTCTGTCCGTCTGTCTACCTGCGACAGCAATAAAAAAGCTATTGCTGAGTAAAATTTACTCAGTGGTGCACAATAACAATTTAAAATGCGTATGTAAAACTTTTGTTGATAATTTACAATCCAAACAATTCACAATTTTTTAAAGCTCATATAACACAAATTTGATCAAACAATTGAATAACACAATGTTTCCAATCGATAACACAATTTAGGTCATGACACAAACTTTTCCGAACATGCCGTGTGTACATCACGACAAGGCACACTCACCCCACTATTCGAAATCAATGAGGGAGGAACATAGTAATATTGTCATGCCAAGTGTGAATCAAAACAATTCCAAATCACAATATTTAAATATTTCATACAAACTCACATTTTATCTCAAAATTTCCATTTGCAAAGTAGGCAACACAATAATTTTCAAATAAAATTCCCAAAGCCAAAACAATCAAATATTATTCATAACTCATTTCTCCAAATAAATTTTCTAGTAAAAACAGTGAATATAAAAGGTATTGTGCACAAACCTCTGATAAATGCCTCTTGGCCCTGACTCAGTGTTCCTTATGCTTCTCAATATCCTTTTCAACTGAAACACACAATTTAAAGTGTTTCAGTACTCAATGAATTTGTTTCTAATAATAAAATTCAATATTTAAATTTTCTTGATACTATTCCCTTCAATCCATTTCATTAGTCAACCTATAATATTGACCCTTGATGCACTCTAAGTGAGTCAATTCTAATGTTAGTAATATGTCACATTTTATAGCTCTTTAGTATTGGTATATGTTACCAATTTCATTTCCAAGTGTATTGCATTTTATTGCAATTTACTGAATTTCGGTGTACTATTTTGACCTAGCCGGACGACCTAGTTTCTTCGATTTTCGGGTTTTGGTCCAAACTACAAACTTGTAGGTCTATCTCTTATTGTACGCGGGGCAAAATTTCAGGTCATTCTAAGTAGTGTAGACCAAGATATGGTCAATTTACCAATGCTGAACAGAATGCACCAAAATGGTAGGCTTAGGTCATTTTTAGGTTACTTTTGGTTCGGCCAGTTTTGGTACCTAAACTTGTGCAAGCTATTTGGCTGGTTCTGGCCATTTCTGGGCTTTGGTGTCTTCATAAGAATTGTAGATCTATGTCTAAACTATTTATGGTAAAAATTTTAGGTCAATTGGAACTGTTTTGAGTAAGTTATGGTCAAAACACTAACTACTGCTCAAATGGTCAATTTTCAGGCTTTCAAGTCATTAATCTGGATTTGGTCATTTTTCAAGTCATCTTCTAGGCAGAATTTAGGTAAGCTTTCTTCATGAAAGTTGGCACTTTTTGTGCCTAGTTTCACCTCCAATTGGTCTCATACCAATTGGAGTCACACACTTAAGGTTCTAAGCTAAAATGTACACTGCCCTGTTACACATTATTCAACACTTACCAATTACAATTTCAATACTTACCAAGTTTACCTTTCATGCCAATTCTGATTTGGTACCATAACATTAACACACTTTACATCACATTTTGGTCATTTTGGGCAACTTGTAACCACTCTCAACATACACATTATAACTCAGAATTTTCAAAGTCCAATTACAATAATTTAACCACATGAACATACCCCATTTACATGTCCAAATCCAAATAATTATTCACATACACATGCTGCCACCATAAGCAACATAATTTAATAATATTTCATGAACTTAAACACTTTAATTTTCTTCATGAGGCTGCCACAAGTTTACACATACCCATCAACTTCCACTTTCACTTTTCAAGCTTACAAATCAAACTTTACACATGGAATTCAACTTTAATACAATTAAACATTTAAATCAACATCCAAACAACCATTTATATGCAAGGGCAAGCTGTTCATGGTGAGGTTTCATAGCTGCCAAAATGCTCCATCACCAATAATTCATCAAACCTCAAATTTCTTCCATAATTCAACACACCCAAAGCTCAAAACAAGATCTAATGAAAGAAAATGGAGAGATTAAGCACTAACATTTTTTGAGGTTGACTAAAACCTCACCAAACTTCCTTATTTTTGCTCCCAATATTCTGCCCAAGATGTGTACATCACTTTTAATGCAGACACTTATAGGAATCATGACTTGATCATGGAGGAGAGGAAGCTTGCATGTGGGATGGCCATGGAGGACAATGGGAGAGCTTAAATTCGACAAGGTTTTAAAATGGGAAGAAGATGAAGTTTTAATGCAGATTTTATGGTCCTTATAGGGCTTATATAGTCCACTTAGTGCTCCACTAACCTTATTGAATTAATTAAATAATTCAAATTCTCCATAATTGCACTAATGCCCTCTTTTTACTTAAATTACATTTTATACTTAATTTCATTTTTCATTAAATTTTTACAATCTAATACTACTTATTTTTAATGGACATTTAGGTCAAAAGTCCACTTTAGGTGTCAAATAACCAAAATGCCCCTCTTCGGGTCAAATTCAGACTTTTTCGTTGCTATCGATTTTGTAACTCCCTCCCGGTAACTACTCCGTACATCCTACTGTTCCGGTGACCAGTGTCGGTCCGGACAGCTAGAATATCCGGAAAAATATTTAAACTAAAGTGAAGAACCAAAATCAACTCAAATATTAATAAGAAAAATTTAGTAAAAATTTTAGAAATAAAATACAACCAAGTTAAACGAGCCGGTGCCCTAGCCCAGAGGGAAGTTGCGGTTCTCGCAACTAGGAGCCCTAGACCCGGGGGAAAAATTATAAAATAATTTTTGGGACTCTAGAGAAGGGTTATTGAGGTTCCTATGGCATTAGAATGCCAAGAAAATACCTAGAAAAATTTTTCAATCGGTACAGATAATTTTGAACCGTTAAGTCAAACGGAGGGCATTTTGGTCATTTCGCCTTCAGAGGTGATTTTTGGCCGACTTGTCCAGTTGAGTAAATAATTATTATGACATAAAATATGAATAAACAATACTAGAAATTAAATTGGAAATGAGTAGTGGAGGAAAGAAAAGAAAATGGGGAAAAAGACTTATTTATGACATCATTGTGATGTCATTTAAAATTGTCCACCAATCACAATTAACTAACCAATAAACTAACTAATAAAAGAGACAAATTGAGACCAAAATGATTCAAAAAGTCAGCAGCCATCCTCTCCCCTTTCACTAGCCGAAACTTCTTCCTCTTCTCCCTCCATTGATGTTCAACCAAAAGCTTCCTTTCTCCTTTGTTTCCACCACTAAACCCTAAACGCCTTTCATTAAAACTTAACCACATCTCTTGGGGAAGTGTTTGGAAGCCTAGAAAGTGAAGGAAAGTGAAGATTTAACTTGGGAAAAATCTGCCTACAAGAGGTTAGTGCATATTTATACATAAACCTCTTTTAATCCATGATAGTGACTTGAAATAGGTGAGATTTTGTAACTTAAAGGAATAAAAGTTGAGTGTATGCACCCCATGGATTTCAGCTGCCCTAGGGAAGGAATAGAATTGGGTGTTTTTGATTGACTTGGAATGAACTACAAATCAAGTTTAAAGTATATAAACATAAGGATATTGATTTAGTTAGTTAACTAGGGTAGTTTGTACAAAATTATGAATTTGAGCTAGGGTTTAGGAGAGAAAATTTGACTTGGCTTAGGGAATTGTTAAAGAACACTCTAATGGTCAATTAGTGACCATTTGAGGTAAGTTGACCATAAATTGGACTGAAATATAGCATGGCAAAGTGAATGTGTATGCTGCCCAATGAGGGTAGCAGAGTGGCTGAGATTTCAGTCCACTTGGATTGCCATATCTTTGGCTGTGTTGGTCTAATTGGTGTTTAGCCAATTGGACATGAAACTAGGCTTATAATGGCACATTTTTGCTGAAGAAACCATGCCCAAAAGACCAAAGCAAGAGGACCAAAAGTTGGCCCCAATCCGGATACCCTACAACAGCACCTGCAGAAATGACCAAATGACTGTTCATTTGGCCATAACTCACTGTAGATTTGGTCAATTGACCTGAAATTTTTACAGAAACAATTTAAGACATATACAAACAACTTTCATGAAGAAACCTACCCCAAATTATGGCCAGAACCTATTCAAATATGCAGTCACAGTCACTGTTCATGTTACTGTAGATTTGGTAATTTCTGCAGAATGGAAATCCGGCCAACTGTGGTCTTTGGGCCATATCTGGAGCTACGAAACTCCAAATAGAGTGATTCAAAAAAGGAAATTCAACTAGACAAAATAAGGAACAACTTTCATGTTTGCCATTTCTTCAAATTCCCACTGCAACAGTGTCCAATGGAACAGTAAAGTTGAGTTACAAAAACTGAAAATTCTGCTTCCCTTGGTTTAAACTTTGAAATGGTATAAATACTTAATGCCAACAAGTTTTGAATGCCAAATGTGGTATGTTGGGAGTGCCAAAGTCAATGTACATATTTTCTATTCAAAAGTCAACATTTTTGTTGACCAATGAGATGAATAGTGACACCAAAACTTGAAATTCACAAATTGAAGAATTTAAAAGTTTCAAATGCCCTAGTATACCTAACAAGATTGGTTTGAATAGTTTGGCATGCCAATAGGGTTCAGTTAGCTGTACTGCACATGGCAATATGCCATTCCGTGATTTTATGGCTTTTAGCCATTCTGACCTTGCATTGAGATTTGGCCTTGTGCCTGATATTATTTACAGCTTGTTAGCTATTCTGTTGCACACCGGGAGATGCATAAGTGATCGATGGTGTGACGGCCCGAGGTGCTTGATACCCAGTGCCAGTTTACCCGTTTATCCAGTCCAGTTGTCTAGTGTAGGTTACTTGGGCAACCAAATGAATGAAAGTGGACAAAGTTAATGATATACAAA
The DNA here is from genome assembly GCF_030052815.1 of Hevea brasiliensis. Lineage (NCBI taxonomy): Eukaryota > Viridiplantae > Streptophyta > Magnoliopsida > Malpighiales > Euphorbiaceae > Hevea > Hevea brasiliensis. The sequence goes on along the minus strand of NC_079503.1, from coordinate 55,842,782 downwards.
TTCAAAACAAATAAAACATATACAATCACTACATATTTATTTTCTTGCTATTTCTTTTATTTTATTATTGCACCACTAAGCATTATTGCTTAGCGCGTTGCTTTTGCCACGCGTAGGTTCTGGAGATACAGATCGTGAGCCCAGTAGACCGCAGACTGGGTGAGTCCATCCTGCAGTTCTGCACAGTGTCCGTGTCACCTCAACTTCTGCAGTGCATTGGTAGGACACTAGGCGTCATTTTGATATTTTGTAGCTAATTTTTACTTCCTCATATGTATTTGAACTTATGTAATGTATTTTGATGTTCATGTAAATAATGAAAGTTATGGTTATGAATGCAAAATTTGAGCATTTATTTATTGTTGTATATGAGCATTATGAGAAATAGATGTTTGAGAAATGAAAAGGTTGTTGAGAACCGAAATTGAAAATTGTTGAGATTTTGGATATTGGAGTTTGAGATGATTGAATACAAATATTGGAAGTGTTTTTAACAGGTTCCGAAGAACTGTTTTCTCCATTTTTAGCCAGATCACGGATTTTCTTTAAAATTTTCGGAACCTCAAATAAATGACAATTTCGATAAATGGCTTAAATAAATTATATTTCACAAATTATATTCAAAAGCATGATAAAAATTAAATAAGGCATATTAGAGTGTGCCGGTACACCATGTGACATTGCTTACTCGGATATACTATACACGGGTAAGGGGTGTCACAGATTTACTCCTTGTACCGTTGATTCCTTAAATTTTCATTTTTGTTTATATTGACTTACTAAATTTTCTTTGACATTTTCAATGTCAATTACACCTCATTAGACCTTAAATTATGTCCCAAAAATATTTTCTCGGGTTCCCCACGGTCCAGGGCTAGTCAACGGTCATCGCCATAACTTCCCAGTGTGGTCACCTATCGCTACGGGTTCGGCTCGTTTAACTTAGTTTCATTTTATTGCTATTATTTTTCCTTTCATTTTTATTGTATTTTCTTTTCTTGTATTTCGTTATTTTATGTCTCAACACTAATATTTAAATATAATTCCAAGCATCCTAGCTGTCCAGATAGACACTGTCACCAGAACAGTAGAACGCACTACTGAACATAGGGGTGTTACACATAGGACAAGGCAGCCTTCAATTCATTTGAAGGATTATGTAACTCATACTATTCAAGTAAGCCCCTCAATGAGTTCATCGTTCCAATCAAACTCCTCAGGGATTCCTTATCCTATAGCACACTTTGTGAATTATGATAAATTCTCCTTACAACATCGTTCATTTTTTGCTAACATCACTGTAGGACATGAACCTAATATTTATCTAGAGGCAATGAAGAAGGAATGTTGGAGAGAAGCAATGAGAAAAGAGATACAAGCTCTAGAGGACAATGGTACATGGACAGTAGAAGACTTGCCTCTTGGAAAGAAAGCAATTGGAAGCAAGTGGGTCTATAAAATTAAGTATAACTCCGATGGGAGTATAGAACGTTGTAAAGCACATTTAGTGATACTTGGCAATAAGCAAGTTGAAGGAATCAATTATTAGAAAATGTTTGCTCCCACAGCAAAGATGACTACGGTCCGCACTTTTCTTGTTGTTACAATCACAAAAAATTGGGAACTTCATCAGATGGATGTGCAAAATGCATTTTTGCACGGTGATTTAGATGAGGAGGTGTATATGAAAATGCCTCCTGGTTTTATTTCTCAAACTCCTGGAAAGGGGTGTCGTTTTCGAAAATCTTTGTACGATTTGCGACAGGCACCTCGTTGTTGGTTTGCTAAATTGGCTGCATCCTTAAGGGGTATGCATTCAAACAATCTAGTTCTGATTACTCTTTATTCATATTTCAGGATGGTCATGTACAATTGAATATCCTTGTCTATGTGGATGATCTCATTATTTCGGGTAGTGATGAAATAGCAGTGCAAAGATTCAAAGATTATTTGAATAGATGTTTTCATATGAAGGATTTGGGGAAGTTGAAATACTTTCTCAAGATAGAAGTGGCATGCAATCCAGATGGAGTTTTCTTGTGTCAGCGTAAGCATGCTTTGGATATTATATCTGAAGCGGGTCTGCTTACAGCTAGGCCAGCCAACACTCCTCTTGAGCAAAATCACAAGCTGGTTTTTGCTACAGGAGATGACATTAATGATCAGGGTCAGTTTAGAAGACTGGTTCGACGTTTCATTTATCTAACAATTACTAGACCTGAGTTGTCATATTGTGTGCATATTCTTGTCCAGTTTATGCAGGGTCCAAAGAAAGAGCATTGGGATGCAGCTTTGAGGGTTGTGCGTTATTTAAAGAGGAACCCAGGTCAAGGTATTCTGCTTCGAGCCAATTGTGATTTGAAATTGTAGGCATACTGTGACTCAGACTGGGCTGCCTGTCCGTTGACCTGGCGATCTTTGACTGGATATTTTATTCTATTGGGGAATTCATCTATTTCTTGCAAAACCAAGAAGCAACACACAGTTTCTTGATCATCTGTAGAAGCTGAATATCGTTCTATGACTGCTACAACTTGCGAGCTCAAATGGTTAAAGGGATTATTAGCTTCTCTTGGTGTTAAAGACTCTGCTCCTATGCGTTTGTATTTGCGACAGCCAATCAACTTTGCACATTGCTGCTAATCCCGTTTATCATGAAAGAACAAAGCACATTGAAGTGGATTGCAATTTTATTCGTGATGAGATTCAAAATGGAAATATTCAGACTGCATTTGTCAAGTCTTCTATGCAACCAGCTGATATTTTTATGAAGGCCTTGGGAAAGGATCAGTTTGATTTTCTTCTTTGCAAGTTGGGCATTTTCAACCCTCATGCTCCAACTTGAGAGGGGGTATTGGATACTATAATTTTGATTTATAATTTTGGGACTTTCTTTTTGTACAGATGTTTACTTTGTATAGGAGTTTTCTAGTTGTAGACTTGCTGTGGTTTTCTATCTTTGGAAAAGTATCCTATTGAGGATGGATATTATGTGTTTTTCTATATATATATATATATATATTCTACTATTGTGAATGAAAAAGAGAGAGATTTGAAACTCCAATACTTTTTAGAATTTGTTCAATATTGGGACTAAAAAGTGAAACTGACATTGTTTCTTAAGAATTTTCATAATAAAAAAAATTAGACATATCTATTAATTGTTTTTTACAGGACAAGATGAATTTAGAGCTAATTAATTTTTCACCTCTTTACCTTCTAGGCTCTATCCGCGCTTTTTATCAATTTAGCAATCAGTTAAGAGAGAAACTTTTAGGGAATTTAATTTAGGTTTGAAAGTTTAAGAGTAAAAGTGTAATATAAAAACTAAGTTTAAGTTTCAGAGTTTAAATAGTGTGTAGGAATATTTTTAAATTAATTAAAATTTTAAAATAATAATTTATAATTATTATAATCAAAATTAATTAAATATTTCAATTTTATAAGATAAAATAAATTGAGATAAATTTTCATGCCATAAAAAATTATATTTTTGACTTCAACATTTAGTTTATTTTCATAATTACTGATAATTTTTTTTTAAATATTAAATTTGATAAACTTATAATTTCCTAATTTGGGCAAAATGAAGATAGCTTCTCCTGCAAATGAATCTCGCGACCGTTTCATATGCATCTATCTCATCTTTCATATGCATCTACCTCGTCTTTAAGTTTTGAAGGCGAAGACCTATCAATCTGTTTTATTGGTGTATGTCAATTTGTTACTACAACAAAAATTATTGTTCTCTACTCAGATCATCTCAGAAAAAAAAATTTTTAATTGTTTATATCTATATATTTTTTTCTTATAAGAAGGTTATGCAGTACTTATATATGATGTTTATTAAAGAATTATCAATTTTTATTAAATTTTTTTTGCATTTTTCTTAATTAGACATAATAAAAGAATAAATATCTTAATATTAGGGTTATACAAGATTCTTAAAGTTTTAAGTCGAATTGAAGAAACGCATCATGTCACACCGTACCAAAACTAAAAGAAAGAAAAAATCATTATTATAAGAATTGAACCATATTAAACAAAATTTATATTTACTGTTTGAGTTCAATTATATATTTTTTTTTATCAAGAACGGAATAAAAAAACTAATTTTATGCATATATATTTTATGTTTGTTAGGTATATTTTATAATTTTAATAAAATGATATATGTTTATATGTAATTAAGCTTGTACCGAAATTAAAACTAAAATTAAAATTGAAATAGTACTAAAAACTAGAAATCATGTTTACCGATCATTAGGTAAAGGGGGAAAAGTGTAGGAGAACTCTTCGGCTCAGCCTTAGGATTAAAAATAAATAAATAAATAAATAAAACTTTATACAAATTTTTTATTTTAATTAAAATTTATTATTTTAATAAAAATTTTTAATTTTATTAATTTAACCATAACTTTGACATTTTGTTTACATTTTAATATTAAATTATTTAATAATTGAAAAAACTTAAAATCATTAATATGACTTGTTGATTGGGATAAATAATTTATATTTTATTAATGAATTTTATATTTTTTATGAAAAATATTTTTACACTTAAAAATTTCAATTAAACTTAAATAAATTTTAATTTAAATAATATTAAAATTAATATTAATATAAAATTAAATTAACAAAATTTAAAATTATAAGTAGAATTATAATTTTTAAATGAAAACACAGATGGTTTAGTCATTTGCCCTTTCATTAATCCTTGTTTTGATGCGTTTAGAAGTATGTGGTCTCGATGAAAGATGAATAAATCTATAGACTTACACCCTATTTGGATGTGTGGAAAATAGGGAAAATAAAAAATAATTTAAGGAAAATAAGAAAAAATTTCGCTTATTTATAGAGGAAGTGAAAAATATACAAAAAAAAAATAAAAAACTAATTATTATTTTGCTCTTATTATTCTTTTAATTGTGTAAAAATTAGTTTTATGAGAAAATTAGAAAATTACTCATTCATTTAAGTTATTTTTAGAAATAAATAATATAAAATTATAAATTTATAATTTTTTTTATTTTCTTCTCTTTTTAAACTAAAAACATTATTTTTGTTATTTACTTTTTATATTTTTTTTCTTTTTTATTCTACATCATCTGAATAAGAGTAAAATAATAATAATAATTTTTTTTTTATTTCCCTCATCTATTTTTTTTCCTATCTTTAAAACATTTTCCAAGCAAATTGTTAGGGCCCAACCCAAGTAAAATGACAACACTTAAAAAAAAAACAAAAGCCCAAACAGCCTTTTTAGCTATGCAATTCAGCAAAACATTGGAATTGCCGCCTTGTCTTTTCAATTTTGTCCTTCTTTTGTCAACCCATGTTCCCCCCCTCTCTCTTTGCCTCGGTTTTGTGCTTGCTGCAAGCCATAGCGCAACACAGCAACCATGTTGAAGTTTGAAAAGAAAATGAAAACCCTTGTAGCGTTATGCACCATTTCATTGCTGTTGGTCCAAGAAGCAATTTGTTCTGCTATGAGGCAACAGATGCTAACACAATTTCAAGCAAAGCTTCAGGAAATGGCAGTCACCAAACCCCCCTTCCCATTTTCATCCCCGAAAAAGGTATACTTGTTTATATATTTATATTTCTTTACATAATGTTGATGCCTTGAATTAATATTTATGTGGATTTGAAGGATGGGAGAGTATTTTATCCAATTGGGTATGGAGCAGACCCAACAGGGGCTCAAGATAGCAGCGATGCTATATTGAAAGCTTTGGGTGATGCCTTGAAAGTGCAAAATGGGAGTGAATTGCTTCCTGGAATCAATGACTTGGGTGGAGTTGTCATAGATTTTCAAGGTGGAAACTATAAGATCAGCAAGCCGATCAGATTTCCCGCCGCTGCTGCTGGCAATCTTGTGGTTAGCGCTCTCGCTCTCACACTCTCTCTCTCTCTCTCTCTGTTTGTGTAATGTGTAGAAAATAACGCCTAGGGAGTAAATAACACCTAGCTAGTATCTGAATTTCATAAAATTTTATAAAATTTATTTTTAAATTTAAAATTTTAATATTTAATTTAAATAAAAATTTATTTAAAATTTTTAATAATTAATTTTATAAAATTTATTATAATTAAATTAAATTTATTAAAATTAATAAAATTTATAAATAAATTTTAAATTTAAAATTATATATATTTTAAATGATAAAATTATTTTTTTTATTATATATTATATTATTTTATTTTATTTATTTTAAATATAAAATTTATTTTATTTAAAATAAATTTTATATTAAATAAAATAAATTTTATATTTAATATAAAATATATTAAATAAAAGAATTTATTTATAAACAATAAATAAATAAAATTTATTTATAAATAAAATAAAATTTATCATAAAATTAAAAAAAAAAAAAGTCCTAATGATTAGTGCAGCTGGTGGAAAGTGGAATTGGAGTTTTCTGGCGTTACTTTTAAGGCAAAGTTCCACGTGGGCTTATGCTACAATAAAAGCATTTTTTCACTTTTTTTTAATATGTTTAGTATATAATTATAAATAATCATAAATAATTATATTTTAAAGGTTAACTTTATTTTTTTTTATTATAATAAAATATATTATTGAGATTTGAAAAATAATAGAGGGATTAAAGTACCAAATTAACCAACGATGAGGTCCGGAAGAATAAAATTATATATATAACTAAAAAATCTTAAAAAAAAAAAAGACGTGATCACTTTTATTTATTTATTTAATTTTTTGAAAGCACTTTTGATTTTTCTTGATAATACATAAATTATTAAGGAGCGGAGGCTGCTGTAGAGATTTGAATTTCTGACTTTTTACGTTATGACGCAGGTAATCGACTTATTCAACTATTAGTGTAATATCTGATTTTTGGCTTTTTTAAATAATCAGAGTTTTAAGCAATAGCCAAGTTTTTGATGTTGAATAGGTTAATGAACTGGTAAGCTCATTGGGTTAGTTTCAACCAATTTAATTGCGAAAAAAAAAAAACTGATAAATGTAATTAAAAGAATAAATTAATGTATTAATAGTTTCTATGGTAAAAAAAAGGTCTAATTATAAAAATAATTTAAACTTTTGCATGTGTTGGAGATATAATTCAAAATTTTTTTCTTAGCATTATATATATAGGTCAGATTTTTAAAATTTGTGAACATTTCATTTAAATTTTAAAGGAAAATAAGAATTTTTTTTTTACTAAATGATAAGACCTGCATGCCACATCACTTAGGTTAAAATACCATAGTTTTTCTTTTGTTGGTTAACGAAAGATAAAAATTGTAATTGCTTAGCTCGTTTGAATAAGGTAAGTTGACTAAAAAAATAGAACTTACTAAGAAATGCATAAAACTGTCTTATTTGATTTGCATTATCAAATCAACTTTTTGAAAAGTAGACTATTCTATTTCTCTTGTGCAAGAGAAGTAATTTGCCTATAAGGGACTTGGTAAGTTGCATTTCCCTAATTAAGTGTAATATGTTTTACTAATTTATCTTTTAATTTGTTACACTTTAAATTATATTATGGGTGTTGTTGTCTTTGTAACTTATGAGCAACTTTTACTTTTTTGAAAGTTAATTTGTATAATAAACACATTTATATCTTATTTAATAGTAAGTAAGTTTCCTGGAAGTGTACTTGACCAAAAATATGCTTCTTAGGAAGTATAGCATTTTGAACAAAATGAGACCTTGGGAGAAAACAACTTAGGTTAACTCTTCTTCTACCTTAGGAGAAAACAACTTAGGTTAACTCTTCTTCTTTTGATAAATAAGTGTGACAATGACCCAGCACTTTAAAACTTTGAGCTCAAGCTCAACTGGCTGGCAGTAGCAAATGCAATTGGTGCCTAGTAGCACTGGCATCACCGTCTTGGCCTTAATCACTTTCAAAATTTCTTGATATACCTTTTCTCCAAACTGCCCTCCACCAACTTCAAACTTCACACTTCATCCTCTACTTTAAGCTCTACTCCCCTACCACCACCACCACCTTCTTTTTTCTCAATGTGCCCTTCCTTCCAATGCTTGGATCATTCTTCTACCTTCATTATTCTTTTTAAATGTTCCAACAACCCCTCTATTCTTACCCCATACCATCTCATTCTAGAGCACGAAATGAACAAAAATTCATAGTCTTGTAAATTATGGAATGGTTGGGTTGGGAATTGAAGATTGAATTCCCAGTAGTGAAGCTAATAAGCCCTTTTGGGCTTAAGAAATGGATGTTGTTAGGTACTCTTTGATTTATTTTAGCCTTGAGAATTAGAATTTATTTGGATGTTGAATGTACTAGATGCTCTCAGGGGGTGAGGTTGCAAATGTACCTAGATAAAATGTGCAAGCTGCTAAAATCACCACAATCAATCCCCACTTTCTTCTCTCATTGGACCTAAAATTCTCTTACTCGTTGTCATTTACAAAATTCAAGTCTACTCCAAGTCTTCTACGCCAAGGATTCTCCCTTCTTTCCTTTGCTTGTATTGTTTGGTATTTTGGGCTTCCTAATTTTGCTCCTTAGGTTGATGTTTGTTCTTTATTTATGCCTTTTCAATAGATCTATTCTTTGTTCTCATGAAACAAAAGGTATGTTTGATTTCACTTTCTAATCTTTCTTTTTTGGTTTATGCATGGTTGTATTTCAAAACCCCTTTAAAACCAATAAAAAAAAGATTCCTTGGATATGCATAACTATCACATTATATTGTTTTTTAAGTGCTAATAAAGATTAAAAAAACTTAACAAATAAAGGCTTTATTATGTAGCTGAATGGTCATATAATTGTGTTCATTGAAGCAAGCATTTATAAACGAACAAAAATAACCAAAAAAAAGTATATAAAAAAAACTAAGTATGCTACACATTCAACAGTTATACCACCATAAAAAATAGCAACAACCTAAACGACTTTCCCAAAAGACTTGGTCAGCTATCTTGACTCAATAATCTTGTTTCTTAATTTTAGCATGTGTTTTTTTTTTCTTCATTTTTTACTTACTTGAGTGCAGCTTTGTTTCACGTGACATCTTCAAGAGGTGTTGTAGCCTTTAAGGCACAAACACTAGCACTCCTCTTTGACTCAATGGATGCAACTCTTAAATATGGCTATAAGCATGGCTTTGTTTATAAAATTATGACATTTTTTTTTATAAATATCAGGTTATATTTTATTGTTATTTAAATGGAGTATATTTTATTATCATTGTCATAAATGTTTATAGTTTGCTTCTCCTTTTCAAAAAAGCTTTTCCACCTCTTGTTTTTGATTCACTATAGCTTTCACTTCTCCATCTTGTTGTTGAGCCTTACATACCCTCTTCATGTGACCCATTTGAACACATTTGTTGCAATTAAAATTTACTATCCACCAACACTTGTACTATGGATGATTTGTTTGCCTATAGTGAGGACAAAGTAAATGATTTCCACCCTTGTTATATGAAATGTTTTTCTTCTTAGTAAGAGGCTTTGCTAGAAAGGCACTAAATAGTTATAAAGCCAAAGTTTGTAGCTAAGAGTGAAGAAAGGTAATTAAGAAAGCCACCCATAGGAATGCAATCAATGTGTCAAGACCCTATTTCTGGGTCGGATCAGCACTAGGACTTAAGTTGATATAAGACTCCCAAAGTATCAAACTCTACTCCTCGTAAGATGTAACAGGCTCCCATAGTACACCTAATGAATTACCGTATTTCGCCTACCGGTAACCCATTAAATATATTATAAGGGATTTTATGACAAATTTCGTTCTTTTTTAAATTGATGGGTAAAATTTTCTTTAGATATTAAAAACCTTTATTTAAAGTCCAAACATAAATTAAATTTTTAGATATTTAAAATTTTCGTAATTTTTACAAAAATTTTGGCAGAGTGCCTTCTGTATTTTAAGAAAACAGTTCTTCAAAACCTGAAAATAAAGACACTCCCAATATTTTTCTCAATCACAACTTCATTATTCAATCTTATTTTGCAAATCAACACAAGCAACTCAATACGCAGTTTAAATTAAATCAAGTATTGAAATATCTCATTAAGATAATAAAATGAATATTTACATTTATGGGAATATTAAAAATTTAGTAGTGCAAATTTTATAAATACATAAAATCTCAAGATAACCTTATAATAATTTGTATTTCATTACAATCCAAAAATATATTACAAAAGAGTTGGTATAACTGCTCAAAGTAAATTTCATATATATATAATTACAGAATTACATCAAAATCTAAAGTACAAGGGTATACCTATGATATACCCGAAGATAGTCTCACTATGCCTTTTAGTAATCTTGCTCAGCTGCTTTATATTTTCTTTCACCTGCGACAGCATACAAAGCTATCGCTGAGTGGTGAACTCAGTGGTGCACAAACTAATAATTTAAAACTTAATACAAGTTATGCTTGATAATTCATAACAAATAAAAATTTAAAATTTCTAAATTCTTCAAAATTCATAACATTCAGAAATCAATATTTTCATTCATGTAAATTATTCGTTTGAATAACATTTTGATCAAATAGTAACTGTTTATCTACATTTCTTTTAAATCCCGAAACAATAAAAAAATATTTTGAATCACTGACAAATTATTTATTTCAACCACAATTTATCAAACTATACATAATTTAAAGGGCGTTGCCAACAATTCACATAGTTGAACCCATGACCCAAAATTCAAATAGATGCCGTGTTGTACACCACGACATTTCACACTCTCCCAATAACTGAGGCTAAAAGGGAGAAACAAAGACTAGCTAGTATATATGAGTACTTATTCAAACTCTTCCCCAACTGGCAAGCCAGAGAGAAAGGAACTCGCCCTATCTAGTGGAGGAGATATCTCACTAGACAAGCTAATGAGAATTCACAACATGTTTTGCCATGTCAACTGTGGTTTCAAATCATATTCAAAACAATTTCTATTTACAAAGTGTTTACAAATCATTAACATATTTAATCATCATAAATTCATGCTCAAGATTAGCAACACATCAAACATAAAATTTACAATCCTCAAAGCAAGCAATAAATTCTTAAATGCATAAGAAAATTTACATTTAATTTATACAATTTCATTCAACAAATTAAAATCCTCAACACAACAGAATTATAAATCATAAAATAAACTTGTTTGAATCAATTTAGAAGTGAAAAGTAACAAAATAGTTAGTTGTGCACAAATCTTATACGAGTCGCCTCTGGGCCTTGACTCGATGTATCGGGTTCTTTCCCGGTATTCTTTTCTACTGAAACACGCAGTTTTACAGTGTTTCAGTATCACCATTTATCATAACTCTAAAAATAAATTCAAATTTACTTATACCTAGCTTTAATATGCTAAACTTGACGTTCTTTAAAATTTATATTTCGGGATTACTATTCATATAAATTTGTTGACTTTCTAATGCTTAATAGGTATGAAAATTCTAATTTCACCCACATACCATATTTTGGTTACCTAATTTGTTGGTTTTGGTTGTTTTCTCAAATTTTAAGTCTTTTAGGCAAAATTGTAAATTTTCAGTTTTGGTGTCCTATGTTGCACTGTTCTATTGGTCATGTTGCTGTTAGAATTTGGCTAAGTTTTCTTCATAGAAATTATTCCTTATTGTCTTAACTTTATTCTCCTTTTTGAATCACTCCAATTGGAGTTTTGTAGCTCAAGTTATAGCCATTTGAGTCATGGCTGCTGGATTGGACTTAATCCAGATTTCTGGGTACCAAATTGGTTCCGGTAGTTTTAGGTCACCAAATTTGGGTGGCCAAATGACTTGGTTAAGGGCATAATTTGGTTTGTGTTCTTCATGAAAGTCTTAGGTCTATATTTCAGCTGTCTACTGGTAAAATTTCAGGTCATTTAGACCTACCTAGCCCAAGTTATGGCCAAATGAAGAAATACTGTTCATTTGGTAATTTTTGCACAGGTCAGATTGTCTAATTCGGATTTGGTCAATTTTTTCACTAGGTTTTGATCACTTTTTTAGGCATGATTCCTAAATGAAAAATGTGTCATTTTGTGTCTAGTTTTATTCCCAATTGGCCTCACACCAATTGAGCTTGTAAATTTTCAGTTTTGATCCCTGAAAGGGACCTTAGTCCTACTGCCTACAGAATGACCATTTTCAATCTGAATTTAAACTCACTTCTAACACATCTCAATTGGTCACAAATAACTATTTTTCATATCAAACAAGGTCAAACACACCATTTGACCAATTCTCACATTTTTGCCTCCCAAACCCTAGGTGCTAAAAACCCTAACTTACATAATTCATTCAATTAATGAATTTAAAGTACATAATCAATATCTATGCACTTAATTCATCTCAAATAATCATTCAAAACCATCAAACTCATTTATTTCAAACCCTAATCCTAGCTGGCTGAAATTTCTATTTGGTCCCCCATAATAGTTTTCTTTTGAATTTAAGTTAAAATCTAAGTTAAATTAACTCAAAACATATATTTTAAATTAAAAATTTCAATTTAAATTCTTACCTCACTTGAGCTTTCCAATCTTCTTAATTCTTTAATTTTCTTCAAATTTTCTCTTTCAAATCTTTTTCTTGAAGCTTAATTTGAGGATTTCTACGAGTTTTCTAAGGGATTTATGTGGTAATTTAGGGTTACAAAAGCTCAAAGTGAGCTTTAATGGAGGGAAGGAAAAGGAAAAAAAAAAATGAGAGAGAAGAGAGTTCACGGCAAGAAGAAGAAGAAAGGGAAAAAATGAAATTTCTTTCAATTTTTGCTATTTTTATGTCGTTTAAAATTGCTTTTGATTTGGTCAATTTAGGTAAGAAAATTAAAATTAGTTTTGACATTATGATGATGTCATAAAAGTGATGTAATAAATCCCATTTTTATTCTTTTTCTTTTTCTTTAATTTTTTAATAGTTCTTTAATTTAATTCTTGATCCCGAAATTTTCTTTTCTTTAATTTTATTTGACATTTAGGTCAGGAGTTAGCTCTAGGGGTGAATTGACCAAATTGCCCCTCGCCGGTCTGATCCGGTTTGCAAGTTATTTGATATTTCTTCTGGATCCCTGACCTAATTATTTGACTTGCTTAATAATTTTTTTTTTTTTGTGATTTTCTCTTTTCCACTGTGTTCGCAATAGTCCTAAGGACCGCGGTGTCACATTTTCGGTTCGAAATTTGAGTTACGATTGACCTCGCAGTCATTTCTCGATAAGGTCATCCATCGCTGTGACTCTTGGCTCATTTAACCTTTTATGTTCTGTTTTTCTTATTTTTACTTTTCTATCTGGTAATCACTATTTATTTTCAATCAGGGCTTTTCTAGGTGTCTTAAATACAGTTCTAATCCTCTTAATTATCCGGACCGATACCGGTCACCGGAACAGTAACATATACCAGGCTATACAAATAGAGGTGTTATAATTCTCCCCCCTTTAAAATAATTTCGTCCTCGAAATTGTGTATCCTATCTATCCTCAAATAGTCATATGTGTTGTTTTCTTATGTTTTTCCCACATTTCTACGTAGCTTCATAATTGGAATAATGGTCCGTAGCACTTTAACCAACACTATTTACATATCGATTGCTTACCTCGTGTGCCAAGTTTCTTATGAGCTTCTGTCATAAGTTAGATTCAAATTCATTTCAATTTTAGAGATAAACAAATCTATGTGCAAGTGGATCCACTCTTTCTAGGACCTTGTATGATCCTATGGGTGAGAACTTAGTTTTACTCTTTTCTTACGAAATCTCTTGATCATTTGATGCAATCTTCTATTTAGTTTAGAATATTTTAGTCTTTTCTTGCTGTTGTTTTAGCAATTATTTTCTTTTGTAGTCTTTTTTTTTTAAATGACCTTGTTGGTTATATATGAACTGCTTATCTCTTTCTTGACTATAGGTTCATAACCATTATCTTACCATCTCCATTTATGACCAAGGCCTATGTGCCATTTTGCACTATCTTGTTTACTTTTATTTAACTTATTTCCTTCTTGATAAAATAGTCCGTGATATCGTTACGCGTCTTAAGCAGGTTGTTTGCCCTGGTGGCAATTCCTCATCTAGTGTTTTTCTCATTTCTTACTGTTCTATTTGTTTTTTTTTTTTCACAGCTTAACTTTAATTCTTTTTCTTTAATTTTTCAATAATTCTTTAATTTAATTCTTAGTCCCGAAATTTTTTTTCTCTAATTTTATTTGACAGTTAGGTCAGGAGTTAGCTAGGGGTGAATTGACCAAATTGCCCATCGCAAGTCTGATCCGGTTTGCAAGTTATTTGATATTTCTTTCGAATCCTTGACCTAATTATTTGACCTGCTTAACAATTCTTTTTTGTGATTTTCTCTTTTTCACTGTGTTCGCAATAGTCTTAAGGACCACGGGGTCATATTTTCCGATTCGAAATTTGAGTTACGATTAACCTCGCAGTCATTTCCCGAGAAGGTCATCTATCGCTGTGACTCTCTGCTCATTTAACCTTTTATGTTCTGTTTTTCTTATTTTTAATTTTCTATCACTATTTATTTTCAATCAGGGCTTTTCTAGGTGTCTTAAATACAGTTCTAATCCTCTTAATTGTCCATACCGATACCGGTCACTGGAACAGTAACATACATTAGGCTATGCAAATAGGGGTGTTGCACAAAGCTCATTACAAGTCTAAACAGCCTACAACCTAATAATAAAACCAAAAAAAAAAAAAAAGAAGGCCCAAAATCAATAAAACAAGTGGATAGAATTTGGGCATAAAAATGGACAATCCAATGACGAAGAAAACTCATCTGACCTGTAATATAACAAAATGTACAATTTGGGGACTCAACTAACTCTCACAACCACAATTATATCCAATATCACAATGGGGAACTCAGCTCCCCCTAAGTCCAACATTCCATATACATAATAAGTTTAACAAGTTTTACATCATAAGAGAAACTAATATAGTCACTGCGGAGTTTTAAATATAACAAAAATAAATACAGTTAATACATCAATAGTTTAAGTTTCTTTGCAAGAAAGAAAGTAGGTTAACTTCAAATAATATCCGCCGATCACCTGGAAAAAATAATTGAATAAGGATGAGTGTTCGACTCAGAGAGCTAGAAATTGATTATAATTATAATTATAATTTCTATAGCTATCTAAAATTAATGCAATCCTAAATATGAAATGCACATCGAGCACTTATATCAAGCAAATCACCCAATTCTCGCACAAGAAGATAATTTGAATTTACGCACACACACTCAGAATAGCATTTCATATATACTATGGGAGTTGATCTCCTATTCAACTCTCTTATTCCAAGACTTGCCATTGAGCTCAAATCAAGTCGGACTTTTACTTAAATCTATATGTGGGGGTTAATGAGATCTACTCAAAATCGTGCCTCACCCCGACTTTCCATAACCATAAGAATCGGATTCCAGAGATACTAGTCCAAGCTGTGATTACTCGTCCAATCTGTCACGACCCAACGTATGGGCCAGACCGGCACTAGGACCTGGGCCAGCCTAAAGCCCCCGAGGCCCGTAGTAAGCCTAACTATTCCTCAATCCAACTCTAAGGCCCATTTTTGCTCAATTTTAAGAATTCAACCGGACAGAGTCCGGCCATAAAATGGACCTTTCAACGGGGAGTTTTTGACTCACCCGACCTATAAACACAATATATAATCAATTGGGAAGCTTAGCTCACCCTCCACATACTCAAATGTCATAAAAATAAATGGGAGCTCAGCTCCCTCATCCAGTCCATCAATCATGCATATAATAATAAGTTTATAGGTCCAACATGATAATTATATTACAAACTCAAATCAAATAAATATTTCTAACACATGCGAAAATTCTAGGAGTTAATAAAATTACACAAACATTAATAAACAACTTGCGAAGGAGAAAAGCAGGTTAACCACAATAAAAATCCTCCTGTAGCCTGAAAAATAATGAACAGGAGTGAGCTTTCGACTCAGAGAGTAAAATATCAATTTTAACCATAATCTCTATAACTATCTAAAGCTAATGCATCCTGTAGAGTGAAATGCAACATTGGCAATATTTTCACATCATAACAGCAAAAAGGTAATTTGGAGCACTCACACACTCAGTAATGTCAAATCATAAATATATGGGAGCTGATCCCCTATACAGCTCTCTTTAATCCAACCTGTGCCAGCGAAGAACTTAAGCCTGACTTTCGCTTAATAAACCAAATCGGGGTCCCAGCGAAGAACTCAAGCCATGTCTAACCCGAAAGACCGAGTCCCAGCGAAGATCTCAAGCCGTGTCTACCCGTCGTGTCCATAGCCAACACTATACCACACGCACGCCAACGCACGTACACTGTTCCAAATTACCACAACAATATCAATGACACTTTAACAGTTGTGAATGCAACATAAAACGTGCCTAGAGTTTAAGTACTTAGATATTTACATATAAATGATGCATGGGCATGCTTGAACATATAATAATATCGAAATTACAATTAAAAATTAATATTTTACTCACAGACTTGACATCAGTCACTGTGGCAGCTGGGCGGAGGAAGAAAGCTGTCCCGGCTCACCTGACAATTTTATTACTATCATTTAATAGATTTGACTCAATACAAAAAGAAAAAGATTAAAGACGTCCTAAGTCGTGCCGAAAATCCGGCAAAGTCTCCCCTATACCTAGAACCTACCCAACCTGAAAAAGGGCTCAAAATGCACTTCTATATTCACAAATCATACACTCACAACTCAATCATATTCCACAGTCCCTCCTGGGCTCATCAAAACAGTCATCAATCACAATATGTAAATTTGCAGTTTAGTCCTTATAATTGATCCTTTTTGCAAAAACTACCTAAATAAGCTCTAAAAATTCTAAAACTTTGCCCCGCGGTCCTTAACAATATTACTAAGCTAATGCAAAAAGAATCATAATTTTATGAGCTATCACGAATATTTTATGGATTTTTAATCCCATTCAAGCACTAGAAAATTATGAAAAAGTAAGGTTCGGGTTTACCTATGCCGATTCCGACTCCGGAAACGCGCTCGGAACGTCTGACAACGGTGGGGTAGCCAAAATCTTGATCCAATTCTAAGACTTTTTCGATAATCGGTCTGTCTGGCCGGAAATTCACAGACCCAGACAACTGTCGAATTTTCGCGAATTGAAGGTATCTACATGAAGCCCACAACACGGGGGTTAGTATAAAATTTTTACGGAATTTTCTAAGCTCATTTAATGCTCGAAAAAATACTGCGAAGTTTCATGGAATCCACCGAAAAATGGTGTCGAAAAATTTTGAAATTTATATTGTCGCGAAGGTCTCGACGAGTGGAGCGCTCTGGTACTCTCAGTTTTCTAGTGGGATTTACGGTTTTCGAGAAATCTAGCCCGAAAGTCAAAATGGGCTAACTACCCGGACAAAAATTGGACAAACTGCTCAATGGATTTTGGTGTTCTTAGTGTCTATGGAAAGCTCTCGAGGTGTAGATGTTGTTTGACATGAGACCTGGCCCAATCGGTGCCCAGATCGGTCGGATTTTGGCCGAAAAGCCGAAACGGCGTGCTCGCGTCTGGTGGTCATTGCGCGCATTTTTCGACTGCCTGGAGCGTCGGTCGGCCGTGGGGAGGTGGTGGGGTGGTGTGTCGGCGAGGTGGGTTGGCTGGGGAGGCGGCGGCGCGGCCTGGGGGTGAGGGAGGAGAGAGAAAATGGGAAGGGAAGGAGGGGAGGTCGGGCGCGCGAGGGAGAAGAAGGAAGAAAAATAAAATGGCCAGTCTGATTTGACCGGTTCGATCCAATCCGATTCGATTCGACCGGTTCGATAAATGGATACAAAATTTTGAATTTTTACTCTGCCTTGGGACAAAAAACGAGGCCCAAAAATTCGAAAAAAATTTTAGAAAACTCAGAAAAATTTGTAGACTCCAAATATATTTTTAGTTTTGCCACGTGCTCTTTAAATTAATTTTTAAAATCATCAAAGTTTTATATTTTCAGGAAATCAAACCCGATTTCGAAAATATGAAAAATTTCAAATAATTTCTTAAAATTTAAATAAAATTAAAATATTAATATTACTCACAAAATAATAAATTTAAAAATTTGAGGTGTTACACAATCTATATCCATCATGTACCATATATATATAAATAACACATTGCTACAAATTATTCTCTAGGCAGCAATCATAGACAATTGACAATAATTAAATGTGCAATAATAAGAATATTTTTAATTTATTTTAACTAACTATATGCATTAATAAATATTTATAAAAATGCATGAGCATGCCCAGAATATTAATAAAATTGAAATTACCAAAAAAAAAAAAATCAATCTCTAAGTAATCAACTTGACTATAGCTGGTTGGACTAGAAGCAAAATGATTGGTCAACACTGATCACCTATACAGATATAATAATATCTATCAATTGGCTGACAAAAAATAATAAATTTTAAACTAAAGAAGTTAAAAAAAAAAAATAATCCTAGGTTTTTGCCCAGATTTTGATGGTCTGTACTATAATTGGACCTAATCATCTGCAATTAAACTTAACAAACAACATCAACAACAACCCAAATTGGCCTCAGGCTCACAACAAACTCACAATGCCCATCCAAGGCCTACATGAAATTTAATCTCAATCTAAATCTCCAATATCTAGATCAGGTCCTTAACTCTTCTATTGTCTAATTAAAACTACAATATCAAAAGCTCCTCCTAAAATTTCATGATATAATAATAATCAGGTTCATCTATAAAACTTCAATTCCATATTAAATTTTTAATGAAAATTCAATAGCATTCCCTTTTTAAATCGAACTAAACTCCTCGTTGCAAAACTCAAATCTACAATTCAACAATTTTATCAACTTACTCAAGTTTGCAACTTATGCCTTCATACAAATATTAATTCCAATATTTCATACTCAAATCTCAATTAAAATATTTTATATTATGTCCATATATATCACCACAATTCCAAATAAAACACATTTATTTCTTGAAAATAATCCACAATAACTTAAAAATTCACGGAATGCCATATCTTATCTCAAAATAAATTTAATTCCATCAAAATAATTTGTTTAACTTAACCCAATCTTTAATATCTAATTTAGCACTTTGTATATTAATATATATATATATATATATATATATATATATATATATATATATATATATATATTTATTTATTTATTCCAACTATCAAATAAATTCTAAATTTTAACTATATGTTCAAGACATTCAAATATAACATCAATAAAAAATTTGACATCAAATTACCTGTACATCATGAGATATCAAATTTTCTACTCAACCTTTCAACTTCTGAATTTTTCAGAAATAATTATTACTCAGATAATTCATACATAATAATTTATATCTCATAAATCATAGGTCAAAAATTTAAATTCTAAATTTTTCAAAAATTATTTATCTCTTCTTTCTTTCTTTCCTTTTTTTCCCCTTCACTTTTTCTCGATCCTTTTACATTTTTTTTATTATTATAATCTGCTGGAGAGTCACATTGTAATACCCCAAAATTTTAAATTTTATTATTTTATGAGCATTTTTGGTATTTTAATTTTATTTAAATTTTAGGAATTTTTTTGAGATTTTTCGAATTTTAAAAATCGGGTTCGATTTTCCGAAAATATAAACTTTGATGATTTTTAAAAATTAATTTAAAGACCACGTGTCAAAACTAAAAATATATTTGGAGTCTGAATTTTTCTGAGTTTTCTAGAATTTTTTCAGAATTTTTGGACCTCGTTTTCGGTCCCGAGGCAGAGTAAAAATTAAAAATTTTGTATCCTGAATCAAACCGGCCGAATCGGACCGGCCTTTTCTTTTTCTTCTTCCCTTCCCCTCGCGCGTCCGACCTCCTCCCCTTCTCTCTCTCTTTTCTCTCTCCTCCCTCATCCCCTTGCCGCGCCGCCACCTCCCCTGCCTTTCCACCTCGCCGGCGCGCCGCCTCAGCCGTCCCCCACGGCCGGCCGCCTCCTGGAATGCCGAAAAATAGCTCCAGAAGCGACGCGTAGCGCGCGCGCGACCATTCACCTTCCCGGCCAAAATTCGGCCGATCCGGCCACCAATTGCACCTGGTCTTGTGTCTAAAATCATCTACTCGTCGAGAGCTTTCCATAGACACCAAGAACACCGAAATCCATTGAGCGGTTTGTCCAATTTTTGTCCGAGAAGTTTTAGCCCATTTTAACTTTTGGGCTAGATTTCTCACAAACCGTGAATCCCACGAGAAAACCGAGAGTACCAGAGTGCACCACCCGTCGAGAGCTTCGCGGCGACATAAATTTCAAATTTTTCCGACACCGTTTTTCGGTGGGTGCCACGGAACTTCACAGTGTTTTTCCGAGCATTAAATGAGCTTAGAAAATTCCGTAAAAATTTTATACTAACCCCCGTGTTATGGGCTTCGTGTAGGTATCCTTAATTTGCTGAAATTCGACAGTTGTTCGGGTCTGTGAATTTCCGGCCAAACATACCCGCTACCGGAAAAGTCTCCGAATCGGACCGAGGTTTTGGCTACCCCCCCATTGTCAGATGTCCCGAGCACGTTCCCGAAGTCGGAATCGGCAAAGACAAACCCGAACCTTGCTTTTTCGTAATTTTCTAGTGCTTAAATAGGATTAAAAATTCATAAAATATTCGTGGTAGCTCAGAAAATTATGATTCTTTTTGCAATAGTCTAGTAATATTACTAAGGACCGCTGAGCAAAGTTTTAGAATTTTTAGAGCTTATTTGTGCAGTTTTGGCAAAAATGATCAATTATAAGGACTAAATAGAAATTTTACATACTGTGATGAATGATTGATTTGATGAGCTCAGGAGGGGCTGTGTGATGTGATTGAGTTGTGGATATATAGATTGTGAATATAGAAGTGCGTTTTGAGCTCTTTTGCAGGTTGGGTAGGTCCTAGGTATAGGGGAGACTCTGCCGGATTTTCGGCACGACTTAGGACGTATTTGGTCTTTTCTTGATTGTATTGAGTCATTTGTATTAAATAATTGTAATGTAATTGTCAGGTGAGCCGGGACAGCCTTCTTCCTCCGCCCAGCCGTCACAGTGATCGTTGTCAAGTCTGTGAGTAAAATATTAATTTTAATTGTAATTTCGATATTATTATATGTTCAAGCATGCCCATGCATCACTTATATGCATATATCTATGTAGGTAAACTTTAGGCACGATTTATGTTGCATTCATAACTGTAAAAGTGCCATGTATGTTGTTGTGGTAATTTGGAGCAGTGTGCGTGCGTTGGCGTGTGTGTGATGTGGTGTGGACTATGGATAGGACGGGTAGACACGGCTTGAGATCTTCGCTGGGACCCGGTCCTTCGGGGTAGACACGGCTTGAGTTCTTCGCTGGGACCCCGATTTGGTTATTAAGTGGAAGTCCAAGCTGAGTTCTTCGTTGGCAGAGTTGGAATTAAGAGAGCTGTATAGGGGATCGGCTCCCATATATATATGATTGATATTGCTGGGTGTGTGAGTGCTCCAAATTACCTTTTTGATGTTATGATGTGAAATTATTGATGATGTTGCATTTCACTCTACAGGGTGCATTAGTTTCAGATAGTTATAGAGATTATGGTTAAAATTGATATTTTACTCTCTGAGTCGAACGCTCACTCCTGTTCAATATTTTTCCAGGCCACAGGAAGATATTTTTGAGGTTAACCTGCTTTCTCCCTCGCAGGTTATTTATTCATGCTTGTGTAATTCTATAAATTTCTAGAATTTTCGCATGTGTTAGAAATGTTTATTTGATATGGGTCTGTAAACTAAATTATTATTTTGGACCTGTAAACTTAATATTCTATGCATGTTTAATGGATTAGATGAGGGAGCTGAGCTCCCATTTATTTTTATGCTGATGAGTATGTGAAAGGTGAGCTGAGCTCCCCAATTGAGTATTGATTGTGTTTACAGGTCGGGTGAGTCAAAAACTCCCCGTTGAAAGGTCCATTTTATGGCCGGATTCTGTCCGGTTGATTTCTTGAAATTGGGCCCAAATGAGCCTTAGAGTTGGGTTAATGAATAGTTAGGCTTACTACGGGCCTCGGGGGCTTTAGGCTGGCCCAGGTCCTAGTGCCGGTCCGGCCCATAGGTTGGGTCGTGACACACATGGGCTAGATAAGCGACCAGCTGTCATTATTGTGGTCCATCAACTCTTTTAAAGTTTATTCCCACCCAAAACATATAATCTTCACTTTTATCTCCAAATTTAAATTTATTTTTTTCTCTCTCAAACTTTATAATTTATATTTTATTCTAATAACAATCAAATTTAATATTTTTTTCAAAAATTGAGGTGTTACACAATGGGCGGTGAAAGCATTGGAGACCAAAGGGGGATATGGGTGAAAGCAATAGAAAGGGGAGGGAGACAATGAAAGGATGAGATAGATAGTATGAAGAGAAGTAGGAGTGAGCATTATTCGGTTCAAACAGAATAAACCGAAATGAATCGCCTTAATTTGTTAATTTAGCTCGATTTTTAAAATAATTTGATTCGGTTCGATTCGGTTTTATATTATAAAAATTTCAGTTATTTCAGTTTAATTCGATTTTGAAGAGAAAAAAATAGTTAAACCGAACTGAACTGACAGTTTTATTGATTTTTAAATTGATTTATTTTTATGAGGAATTTATGAAATATATGTAATTTTATATATATATAATTGTTTAATTTCATTGATTAATAGTTATTAGGTTAAAATCAAGGTTAAAATTAGATCAAATAATTTAAAAATCAAGTCTAAATTAAATAATCAATTAAAAATCAAAACTGATCGATTTGAACCAAATTCAATCGAAATAAAACAGTTCAGTTTGATTTGATTTTTTATTTATTTTGATTTGGTTTAATTCAGTTCAGTTTAATTCGAACCGAATACTCAAGAAAAGTGGAGATCAAGGATTAAGGGAAGACGAATAATTTTTCATTAATCATGGTTAGAATTTTTTTTTTTAATTTAAGTGATTTGGTACTTGGATTCTACTAATTTATAATAAAATAATTCGATTGGCATATCACGTCAGCTAAGGCACAATATCCTTCAAAATATGACTAATTTTTTTCCTGACATATTGTGCTAAAAAAAAAAAAAAAGAAAGAAAAGAAGAAGAAGAAAACCAAAACACCAATATTGTCAGAATTGGATTAGACCTGTCATTTAATCTGTTTAACTAGAAACTAGACCAGTTATCAATCTGATTCAAACAAAACTCTTGCTCGACATTTACTTAAAAAAAATGAAGTTTTATCCATTTCATGAATTTGTGACTTAATAATCAATAATGTCAATAATTTATTTTGTCAGTATTAACTTGAATTGTTAAATTATTTTCGATTTTGTAATTTTTTGTATAGTAAAGAAGTATATAAAATTTTTTCTATTTACTTTTTTTTTATAAATTTTAATATATCAAATTTAGTTTTAATGATATAAATAAATTTGTTATTATGAAAATTTTATTCTAAGTATTTCTTTTATTATAAAATATTATTGTTCAAAATTTAAATATTTTAAATAAAATTTGAAAAAATATTATATATTAAAATTTAAATATTAATAAAGAAAGTATTAAACTATTAATTAAAATAATACAACATTATTTATTTTGAAAGAGATTGTAATTTTGTAA
Source organism: Hevea brasiliensis (assembly GCF_030052815.1). Taxonomy (NCBI): domain Eukaryota; kingdom Viridiplantae; phylum Streptophyta; class Magnoliopsida; order Malpighiales; family Euphorbiaceae; genus Hevea; species Hevea brasiliensis. Next base: position 55,819,126 of record NC_079503.1, on the reverse strand, counting down.
TATATAATTAATATTTATTTAATAATATATAGATTGAAACTCTGGTTATAGCCTAGTTGAATATTAAACTTTTAATCTTCTGTCCTCATCGATGAAATAACCGGCCGAGGCTGAAAAAATTTCAAAATACACAAAATATAAATTATTTCTATAATTAAATAAAAAAACTACTGTATGTACCGCCTTTCTGTTGTACCAAAAATTAAAAACTAAAAAAGACCCTAATGAATTGATCGTTGATCTTCCTTTTTACTTTTTTCTTGTTTTTTTTAAAGAAATTTTATTTTTTATTTAAATAATTCAATTATTAGCTAATCCAGTAAGGTTTTCAAAACTACTTGAAAAACACACTTTATGCACACATCAGCAGATTTTATTTTGCAACAACAATATTCTAAAATTACAAAGGGAGTATTAGAGAAGTAGAACATACTAGACTATATAAAATCCGTGATGAGAGTATTAGAGAAAAGGTAAGAGTTATGTTAATTGATGATAAGTTGAGAGAAGGGAGATTGAGGTGGTTTGGTCATATGAAGCGTAGACATACAAAGGCTCCAGTTAGACAAGTAGAAGTAGAGCACATTAGGTTAGAGGATAGAAAGAAAAGTAAGGGTAAACCTAAACTGACTTGGATGAGAGTAGTATAACTTGACTTAGAATCCGTGATGAGAGTATTAGAGAAAAGGTAAGAGTTATGTTAATTGATGATAAGTTGAGAGAAGGGAGATTGAGGTGGTTTGGTCATATGAAGCGTAGACATACAAAGGCTCCAGTTAGACAAGTAGAAGTAGAGCACATTAGGTTAGAGGATAGAAAGAAAAGTAAGGGTAAACCTAAACTGACTTGGATGAGAGTAGTATAACTTGACTTAGAAGCATTATACATTTCCGAGAACTTAACCCAAAATCGTTTAGAGTGGAGAAAGAGAATCTATATGGCCGACCCTAAATTTTTGGGATAAAGATTTAGTTGAGTTGAGTACAAAGCGAATCGAACTTGAATTAATAATGGACAACTATGTGATCAAATTATGACTTGAACTTCTATGAGTAGTCATTTGAAGCCTCAATAATTGCTTGCACAAACGTGTTCATATGCTGAATACATCAATGGTTTGTGGGCAGATGAAAGGAGGGACTCTACGAGCATCAAATACATTTCCCGGCAACCGGCACATTATTGAATTATGGTCACCAAATTCTGAGCTAATTAAGGAAATAGATTCCTACAATTTTAATCATCTCATCAACATCAATCAACAAGACAATGTTGGCATCTACTATGAAGACATTACTTTCCGAGACATCCTCTTTGACTCGAGTTTTCGGGGAGGAGGAATCCTCATTATCGATTCAACTCGAATCCGGATAGATAATTGCTTCTTTCTCCACTTCACAACACAAGGAATTCTAGTTGAGAGAGGCCATGAGACATTCATATCAAGCAGCTTTCTAGGACAACATTCCACGGTTGGCAAAGATAAAGGCGAAAAAGATTACTCAGGAACTGCTATTGATATTGCAGGTAATGATAATTCAATCAACAATATTGTAATTTTCTCAGCAGCCATTGGAATTTTATTGAGGGGTCAGGCTAATTTGGTCACAGGAGTACATTGTTATAACAAGGCAACGTCTTTTGGTGGTGTAGGAATTCTAGTGAAAATTGGTGCATCATTGACTAGATTAGACAATTGCTACATGGATTTCACAGCTATAGTTATAGAGGATCCATCTCAAGTTCATGTTACTAATGGATTATTTTTTGGAGACGCCAATGTAGTGTTGAAATCCATCAAGGGCCAAATTTCTGGGATAAATATTGTGAATAACATGTTTAATGGAGATCCTAGATTTATGAATCCAGTGGTGAAATTAGATGGGGATTTTACTAGCATTGATCAAGTTGTGATCAATAAGAACAATGTTCAGGGCATGAGCATGAAATCAACCGAAGGGAAGTTAATGGTGACCGGAAATGGAACGAAATGGGTGGCTGATTTTTCGTTGGTGTTGGTATTTCCCAACCGGATTAGACATTTTCAGTACTCATTTTATGTACTGGATGTGCCCGCTGCTGGACTTGTGACGCACGCAGTGACCAATGTATCTAATAATTTAGTAGTTGTGGAAAGCAACACTGCTGTTAATGGGATTGTCTCTGTAGCTGTTGATCAGTAGAATCCTACTGGAGAAGAATAAAATCTAATTCATCCTTTAACCTATAATTATTGATTTCATTTTAGATTATGTTTGATAAAACGTGATCAAATTATAAATGTAATTCTAGTTATATTAAACGAGTTATTTCATTATTTTTTTTTTATATATATATACTTATCAACAAACCTATTCTTAATCATCTTTATTTTTGTGCAGGCGTTTTTAATCAACTTTACTTTCGTACACTTAAAACTTAAAGGATATTAATTTAGTGCATTCAAAATATAATTTAAAAGTGATTTTTTTTTTCGGTTTCATGCACTTAAGACTTGAAAGATATTGATTTAGTGCATTCAAAATATAATTTAAAAGTGATTTTTTTTTTTGGGTCTAGACCACTTGATGTCCGGCTCACTGGCCGATTAATGCTGATCGGGTTAGTCCAGAGGCCCATTATGAGGGTGACCCTCTCAACCCAGTTTGCTCCATCCACAACATTAGGATTCGAACCCTTGGCGTTGCTTAAGGGACCTAACACCTTATTCTGTTAGACCAACTTGTTATTATAATTTAAAAGTGGTTTTTAATATAATTGAATCCTAATTGATAATAAAAGGGAGCTTTTATTCTTATCCTAAGGCTTTATCTTTTTGGATTCATGTGAAATAAATCATTTATAAGAAAAAAAAATTTAAAAGATTTCTGATATAATTATATATAGATTCTATTTCTTTTAAAATAAAAAATTTTATAAATTAAAAAAATTAAAATTTTTATTTCAAACATGAAAAATTAATAAAAAAAATAATTAAATTAAATTTTAATAAAATTTTACATTTCGAATAAAGGATTGAGTAATATTATTATATAACAATTTCTGCATATAAAAGCGTGTATAATAAGATTTATTTCATTGTTTATTTTTATTACCACCACCTCTCTCAGATAATTATTAGGCTAGCGTAAGGCAGACTTATTTACAAGTTTAGCTCGACGCAAGGCCGCCGAGAGTTTCATTTGAGAGTCTAATAATCCTTAGCACTTGTGTATTTGAGGTGGACACCTCAGTTTTAGTTTGACGTGAAAATAATTTTTATATGTTAAACAATATTTTTGTTTAAGAATACATATAATTATATATTTAATAATTTAATATTAAAATATATTATTTTTAATTTTAAAAAATATATATATATTTTTATTAATGTTGGATAGGCTGGAATGAGCCAGGGCAGAGTCTTTCAAGCTCAGCCCGGGCCGCCCAATCACTGATAAGTTCAATATTACCTTGATCATCATTGTTTAACAAGCGGGCGTTAATTGTTTTTTTTTTTGTAAAAAAAATTATTATTTAGTTGATAAAATTAATTATTTTATTTTAAAAAATATATTAATTAATTTATATATTTTTAAAATTAAATTAAGAATTCATTATATTAATTAAAACCCAATTAAAAAAACTAAGAGCATATTGAACTTTGGAAATAAGTTTAAATATGCCCTTTAATTTTGCATTCAAAATCTAAATAAGTTTAATTTAAATTTTTTGCTTTCAATTTAGGACCAAATAAAGTCCAGCAGTTTAAAAAAAAATGTTTGAAACACGCGCCCCTAAAAAATAATTTTAATAATAAAATCTGTTTTCTTTAGCGAAAAAATATTATTTTTAATTACAACAAAAATTAAAAACATAAAAATTCAAGAGACATCTGCATTTGGATCCAAGACCACGCCTATTCTTCATCGATTCAGGCTCCGCTCGAAATAGAATCATAACATAACCATTGAATCACATACCTAGAAATCAACCATAACACAACTGCTGAACATCATATTTATAAATCAACAAAACTAGCTCAAATAGAATCAACCATAACACAACCATTGAATAGCATACCCAGATATCAAAGTAGCACACGTAACCGCATTCGTCTCAGCCATTCTATCAAACAACTTACGAGCCTCTCCATAGTTGCACAAGCTTGCAGCATACTAGCAAATGTAAAATTGATTAGAAAGGATAAATGCTTGCCTCATCTAACCAAATAGTGTTGAGTCAGTAGGTGCAAAATAGGGTTTGAGACGTGATAAATCTGTCACAACTTGATTACTCACTAGGAATTGGATCGACATAAGGCCCCCGAAGTTCGTAGTAAGGCTAAGCAGTCTAGAATCCAACAACAAAGCCCAAAATCAAGAAAACAAATAGATAGAGTTCGGTCATAAAATGGAGAATCCAACGAGGAGAAAAATCACTCGACTTGTATTATAAACAAAATCACAATTGAGGAGCTCATCTCACCCTCGCAAACCAAATCAACATCCAATATTGAAATGGGAAACTCAGCTCACCCTAAATCCAACATCACACAAGCACCTTAAATCAAATATATTAGTTTTACATTATAAGAATACCATTACAGTCACTACGGAGTTCTAGATTTGAATAATAAAATAAACAATTAATACATTAATCCAATTAATACCCTATTCAACTCTCTTAATCCAAGACCTACCAGCAAGCTTAACTCAAGCTAGACTTTCGCTTAAATCGAAGTGCGGGGGCCATCCAAATCAATTCAAAGCCGTGTCACACCCCGACTTTTCATATCCATAAGGATTGGGTTCCAATGAGACTATGTGACACCCCTTACCCGACTATAGTGTAGCCGAGCAAGTTATGCCACTCAGTGTGCCGGAGCACTCTATTTTTATCTTAATTCATTTTTATCATAGTTTTGAAAATAACTTGTGAAATATAATTCATTTATTGAAATTGTAATTTATTTGAGGTTCCAAAAATTTTATAGAAAATCCGGCAGAGTACCGGCTAAAAATGGAGAAAACAGTTCTTCGGAATCTGTGAAAAACACTTCTAATAATCATATTCATCCATTCACAAACACCAATTATCAACAAAGTCTCAGAATAATTTCATCAATTTCATTTATTTCTCAATCATTCATCTCATGGTACCCATATACAATTCACATTTTGTATCACATCAATTTACAGCAATTTCTTAACGATTCCTCTATTTGTCATTTCACATCATTGTTAGACTCAAATCATAAATAAATTCTCACATGTGATTTATAATCACAAATTACAAGTACTTACATTAATACAAAATTATATTACATTTGTTCAAATACATATGATAAAATAAGAGTTTAATTACCAAAATTTACAAAAATCTCAAAATACAAAATGGGACCTAGTGTCCTACCAATGTACTGTAGTCTGTGAGGTGACACGGAAGCTATGCAGAACTGTGAATGGCCTTACCCAATCTATGGTCTACCGGGCCCTCTGTCCAAATCTGCAGTACCTATGCGTTGCAAAAGCGACGCGCTAAGCATAAAGCTTAGTGGTGCCAATAATACAATAAAATATAATATGCAAATAAAAATCATAATTTCTTAGCCATTGTGTTCATAAGAACTGAATAATTACCAACTTAATGTTTAGTCGAGGGCTAATTACGTTTTATGATATTAACTTCTTCATGCATTTTGTTAATTATTTTCTTCATGATCTTGAGTTTTTTTGTATTCTATCATAATCATTCCTGATATTTAATTTTTGTATTTTCTTTAACAATCAGTTCAATTACAGTTATACTTTTCCATGCCCAAGTAACCTATACTGAACGACTGGACTGGATAACGGGTCGTTGGCACTGGACACCGCAGTGTCTCGGGCCGTCATACCATGGGACGCAGAACGTCAACCATGTATGCAGTCAGTATGGCTAAAAAGCCATGATATCACATAATCGGGCATAAAAGCCATGAATACTGGCATAAAAGCCATGAATACGGGCATAAAGCCATGAATACAGGCATAAAGCCTTTCGCAGTACTGCTAAAACAATACCCTATTGGCATGCCAAACTATCCAAACCAATCTTGTTAGGTATACCAGGGCATTTGATACTTTAAAATTCTTCAATCATTGAATTTTAACTTTTGGTGTCACTATTCATTTCATTGGTCAACAAGAAAGTTGACTTTTGCATAGAGAGTAGGTACATTGACTTTGGCACTTCAAAAATACCACATTTTTCATTTAAAACTTGTTGGAAGTGATCACCATTACCATTTCTAGGCTTAAACCAAGGGAAACAAAATTTTCAGTTTTTGAAGCTTAATTTTACTGTTCCATTGGGCACTGTTGCAGTGGGAATTTGAAGAAATGGTAAACATGAAAGTTGTTCCTTATTTTGTCTAGTTGAATTTCTTTTTTTGAATCACTCCATTTGGAGTTTTGTAGCTCAAGTTATGGCCAAAATAAGTTTACTGTTCACGTGTACTGTTCATGCTGAAATTTTGGGTTTTGGCAGATTTTGGTCCAATTTTGGTCAGTAATTTGACCAAGTTAAGTTCATAATTTGGTCTAACTTTCTTCATATGAAATGTTCTACCATGCCTTAGGTTTCTATCGGTTCGAGAATCGCCTAAATCCGAGTCTTCTAGAGGGAGTTATAGTCATCCAAACATTACTGCTCAAATGAAAATCTGCAGAGTTGCAGGTTTGATAACTTAACTTTGCTCAATAATTTGAATGGGTTAATGGCATAATTTGGGGTGATGTTCTTCATGAAAGTTGTTTTTCTATATCATATCTTGTTACTGTAAACATTTCAGGTCAATTTGACCATTCTACAGTGAGTTATGGCCACTGTTCATTTGGTCATTCTGCAGGGGCTGTTTGCAGGGTATCCGGATTGGGGCCAACTTTTGGTCCTCTTGCATTGGTCTTTTGGGCATGGTTTCTTCAGCAAAAATGTTCCATTACAAGCCTAGTTTCATGTCCAATTGGCCAAACACCAATTGAACCTACACAGCCAAAGATATGGCAGTCCAAACAGGCTGGACTCACAGCCTCCCTACTGCTGTCACTAGGCAGCCTACCAAAACCAATTTGCAATACCATATTTCACTCCAATTTATGATCAACTTACCTCAAATGGTCACTAATTGACCATTAAAATGTTCTTTCACAATTTCATAAGCTAAATCCAAGTTTCACTCCCAAACCCTAGCTCATATTCAAAGTTTACTCCCATTTACCTAGTTAGCTCACCAATTCATTATACATGTATATATATACCTTAAATATCATCTTTAGTCCACTCTAAGTTCATCAAAACAGTCACTCTTATTCCTTCCTTAGGGCTGCCAAAATTCCTTGTATACATACACATAAATTCCATTCATTTAATTCACAAATTCTTGCTTATTTTAGGTCTCTAATCATGGAAAGAGAAAGATGTATGCATAATAGGCACTAACCTCTTGTAGGGCAGAATTTTCCAAGCTTAAACTTCACTTTCCTTCCTTTTCTAGGCTGCCAAACACTCCCCCAAGCTGAGTGGATAAGTTTTAATGAAGAGACCTAAGGGTTTTGTTGTGGAATTTCATGGGAAATGGAAGTAATTAAAGAAAATTTCCATGGAGGGTTATGGAGGAGAGCTTCACATCTTGAGGAAGAAGAAGAAGAAGATGACCAGAATTTTTGGTCAATTTTGTATGTTTTAAGTGATTTAAGAAAGCTTGTTAACTTGTGATTGGTTGGGAGTAAGTGAGTGACATCATGTGATGTCATTATTTGCATTTTATTGATTTTTCTTTTCTTTTCTTTTCTACTAACTTTGAATTAGTTTTTCATCAACATTAATTCATATTTTATGTCATAATAATTATTTACTCAACTGGACAAGTCAGCCAAAAATCACCTCTGAAGGCGAAATGACCAAAATGCCCTCCGTTTGGCTTAACGGGTCAAAATTGTCTGTACCGATTGAAAAATTTTTCTAAATATTTTCTTGGCATTCTAATGCCATGGAAACCTCAATAACCTTTCTCTGGAGTCCCAAAAATTATTTTATAATTTTTCCCTCGGGTCTAGGGCTCCTCGTTGCGAGAACCGCAACTTCCCTCTGGGTTACCCATCGCTTGGGCACCGGCTCACTTGACTTAGTTGTATTTCATTTCTAAAATTTTTACTAAATTTCTCTTATTAATATTTGAGTTAATTATGGTTCCTGACTTTAGTTTAAATATTTTTCCGGACGTTCTAGCTGTCCGGACCGACACCGATCACCGGAACAGTAGAATGTACGGAGTTGCTACCGGGAGGATGTTACAACTCTTTCCCTCTTATTTAAATTTCGTCCTCGAAATTTACCCAATGTAAATAGCCAAGGAGCTAATACCTCTTTATTTCTTCACCTTTCCGTGTTATCCTACTTCACTTTCTCCTTAGTCTCAATCCTATCCTCAAACAGTTATGTACTCATCCTTTTTCATCTTAAATACAGTCTCCTTCTCATCTCCATTCACTATCTCATTGTCTCTTCACTCTCTTATTCCGTACCTTAACCTAAAATAAACAATAAATACAGATCTGCAATAGTGTCACCTCGACTCATATGAATGCAATGCATGATATGCAATCTATCTACGTCCAGAAACGCCTAAACCGCGCTCTGATACCACTAAATGTGACACCCCTTACCCGACTATAGTGTAGCCGAGCAAGTTATGCCACTCAGTGTGCCGGAGCACTCTATTTTTATCTTAATTCATTTTTATCATAGTTTTGAAAATAACTTGTGAAATATAATTCATTTATTGAAATTGTAATTTATTTGAGGTTCCGAAAATTTTATAGAAAATCCGGCAGAGTACCGGCTAAAAATGGAGAAAACAGTTCTTCGGAACCTGTGAAAAACACTTCTAATAATCATATTCATCCATTCACAAACACCAATTATCAACAAAGTCTCAGAATAATTTCATCAATTTCATTTATTTCTCAATCATTCATCTCATGGTACCCATATACAATTCACATTTTGTATCACATCAATTTACAGCAATTTCTTAACGATTCCTCTATTTGTCATTTCACATCATCGTTAGACTCAAATCATAAATAAATTCTCACATGTGATTTATAATCACAAATTACAAGTACTTACATTAATACAAAATTATATTACATTTGTTCAAATACATATGATAAAATAAGAGTTTAATTACCAAAATTTACAAAAATCTCAAAATACAAAATGGGACCTAGTGTCCTACCAATGTACTATAGTCTGTGAGGTGACACGGACGCTATGCAGAACTGTGAATGGCCTTACCCAATCTATGGTCTACCGGGCCCTCTGTCCAAATCTTCAGTACCTACGCGTTGCAAAAGCAACGCGCTAAGCATAAAGCTTAGTGGTGCCAATAATACAATAAAATATAATATGCAAATAAAAATCATAATTTCTTAGCCATTGTGTTCATAAGAACTGAATAATTACCAACTTAATGTTTAGTCGAGGGCTAATTACGTTTTATGATATTAACTTCTTCATGCATTTTGTTAATTATTTTCTTCAAGATCTTGAGTTTTTTTGTATTCTATCATGATCATTCCTGATATTTAATTTTTGTATTTTCTTTAACAATCAGTTCAATTACAGTTATACTTTTCCATGCCCAAGTAACCTATCTTGAGCATCGACTGGATAACGGGTCGTTGGCACCGACACCGCAGATGTCTCGGGCGTCATACCATGGGACGGTAACGCCAACCATGTATGCGATCGATATGGCTAAAAAGCCATGATATCACATAATCGGGCATAAAAGCAATGAATACCGCATAAAAGCCATGAATACGGGCATAAAGCCATGAATACAGCATAAAGCCTTTCGCGATCTTGCTAAAACAATACCCTATTGGCATGCCAAACTATCCAAACCAATCTTGTTAGGTATACCAGGGCATTTGATACTTTAAAATTCTTCAATCATTGAATTTTAACTTTTGGTGTCACTATTCATTTCATTGGTCAACAAGAAAGTTGACTTTTGCATAGAGAGTAGGTACATTGACTTTGGCACTTCAAAAATACCACATTTTTCATTTAAAACTTGTTGGAAGTGATCACCATTACCATTTCTAGGCTTAAACCAAGGGAAACAAAATTTTCAGTTTTTGAAGCTTAATTTTACTGTTCCATTGGGCACTGTTGCAGTGGGAATTTGAAGAAATGGTAAACATGAAAGTTGTTCCTTATTTTGTCTAGTTGAATTTCTTTTTTTGAATCACTCCATTTGGAGTTTTGTAGCTCAAGTTATGGCCAAAATAAGTTTACTGTTCACGTGTACTGTTCATGCTGAAATTTTGGGTTTTGGCAGATTTTGGTCCAATTTTCGTCAGTAATTTGACCAAGTTAAGTTCATAATTTGGTCTAACTTTCTTCATATGAAATGTTCGACCATGCCTTAGGTTTCTATCGGTTCGAGAATCGCCTAAATCCGAGTTTTCTAGAGGGAGTTATAGTCATCCAAACATTACTGCTCAAATGAAAATCTGCAGAGTTGCAGGTTTGATAACTTAACTTTGCTCAATAATTTGAATGGGTTAATGGCATAATTTGGGGTGATGTTCTTCATGAAAGTTGTTTTTCTATATCATATCTTGTTACTGTAAAAATTTCAGGTCAATTTGACCATTCTACAGTGAGTAATGGCCAAATGAACAGTTACTGTTCATTTGGTCATTCTGCAGGGGCTGTTTGCAGGGTATCCGGATTGGGGCCAACTTTTGGTCCTCTTGCTTTGGTCTTTTGGGCATGGTTTCTTCAGCAAAAATGTGCCATTACAAGCCTAGTTTCATGTCCAATTGGCCAAACACCAATTGAACCTACACAGCCAAAGATATGGCAGTCCAAACAGGCTGGACTCACAGCCTCCCTACTGCTGTCACTAGGCAGCCTACCAAAACCAATTTGCAATACCATATTTCACTCCAATTTATGATCAACTTACCTCAAATGGTCACTAATTGACCATTAAAATGTTCTTTCAAAATTTCATAAGCTAAATCCAAGTTTCACTCCCAAACACTAGCTCATATTCAAAGTTTACTCCCATTTACCTAGTTAGCTCACCAATTCATTATACATGTATATATATACCTTAAATATCATCTTTAGTCCACTCTAAGTTCATCAAAACAGTCACTCTTATTCCTTCCTTAGGGCTGCCAAAATTCCTTGTATACATACACATAAATTCCATTCATTTAATTCACAAATTCTTGCTTATTTTAGGTCTCTAATCATGGAAAGAGAAAGATGTATGCATAATAGGTACTAACCTCTTGTAGGGCAGAATTTTCCAAGCTTAAACTTCACTTTCCTTCCTTTTCTAGGCTGCCAAACACTCCCCCAAGCTGAGTGGATAAGTTTTAATGAAGAGACCTAAGGGTTTTGTTGTGGAATTTCATGGGAAATGGAAGTAATTAAAGAAAATTTCCATGGAGGGTTATGGAGGAGAGCTTCACATCTTGAGGAAGAAGAAGAAGAAGATGACCAGAATTTTTGGTCAATTTTGTATGTTTTAAGTGATTTAAGAAAGCTTGTTAACTTGTGATTGGTTGGGAGTAAGTGAGTGACATCATGTGATGTCATTATTTGCATTTTATTGATTTTTCTTTTCTTTTCTTTTCTACTAACTTTGAATTAGTTTTTCATCAACATTAATTCATATTTTATGTCATAATAATTATTTACTCAACTGGACAAGTCAGCCAAAAATCACCTCTGAAGGCGAAATGACCAAAATGCCCTCCGTTTGGCTTAACGGGTCAAAATTGTCTGTACCGATTGAAAAATTTTTCTAAATATTTTCTTGGCATTCTAATGCCATGGAAACCTCAATAACCTTTCTCTGGAGTCCCAAAAATTATTTTATAATTTTTCCCTCGGGTCTAGGGCTCCTCGTTGCGAGAACCGCAACTTCCCTCTGGGTTACCCATCGGCAGGCAGGCTCACTTGACTTAGTTGTATTTGATTTGTAAAATTTTTACTATATTTCTCTTATAAATATTTGATTTAATTATGGTTCCTGACTTTAATATAAATATTATTAAAGACGTTCTACCAGTCAATACCGACACCGATCACCGGAACAGTAGAATGTACGGAGTTGCTACCGGGAGGATGTTACAACTCTTTCCCTCTTATTTAAATTTCGTCCTCGAAATTTACTCAATGTAAATAGCCAAGGAGCTAATACCTCTTTATTTCTTCACCTTTCCGTGTTATCCTACTTCACTTTCTCCTTAGTCTCAATCCTATCCTCAAACAGTTATGTACTCATCCTTTTTCATCTTAAATACAGTCTCCTTCTCATCTCCATTCACTATCTCATTGTCTCTTCACTCTCTTATTCCGTACCTTAACCTAAAATAAACAATAAATACAGATCTGCAATAGTGTCACCTCGACTCATATGAATGTAATGCATGATATGCAATCTATCTACGTCCAGAAACGCCTAAACCGCGCTCTGATACCACTAAATGTGACACCCCTTACCCGACTATAGTGTAGCCGAGCAAGTTATGCCACTCAGTGTGCCGGAGCACTCTATTTTTATCTTAATTCATTTTTATCATAGTTTTGAAAATAACTTGTGAAATATAATTCATTTATTGAAATTGTAATTTATTTGAGGTTCCGAAAATTTTATAGAAAATCCGGCAGAGTACCGGCTAAAAATGGAGAAAACAGTTCTTCGGAACCTGTGAAAAACACTTCTAATAATCATATTCATCCATTCACAAACACCAATTATCAACAAAGTCTCAGAATAATTTCATCAATTTCATTTATTTCTCAATCATTCATCTCATGGTACCCATATACAATTCACATTTTGTATCACATCAATTTACAGCAATTTCTTAACGATTCCTCTATTTGTCATTTCACATCATCGTTAGACTCAAATCATAAATAAATTCTCACATGTGATTTATAATCACAAATTACAAGTACTTACATTAATACAAAATTATATTACATTTGTTCAAATACATATGATAAAATAAGAGTTTAATTACCAAAATTTACAAAAATCTCAAAATACAAAATGGGACCTAGTGTCCTACCAATGTACTATAGTCTGTGAGGTGACACGGACGCTATGCAGAACTGTGAATGGCCTTACCCAATCTATGGTCTACCGGGCCCTCTGTCCAAATCTTGATACCTACAGCGTTGCAAAGCAACGCGCTAAGCATAAAGCTTAGTGGTGCCAATAATACAATAAAATATAATATGCAAATAAAAATCATAATTTCTTAGCCATTGTGTTCATAAGAACTGAATAATTACCAACTTAATGTTTAGTCGAGGGCTAATTACGTTTTATGATATTAACTTCTTCATGCATTTTGTTAATTATTTTCTTCAAGATCTTGAGTTTTTTTGTATTCTATCATGATCATTCCTGATATTTAATTTTTGTATTTTCTTTAACAATCAGTTCAATTACAGTTATACTTTTCCATGCCCAAGTAACCTATCTTGAACGATTGGATGGATAACGGTCGTTGGCACCGACACTTGATGTCTCGGGCGTCATACCATGGGGCCTTGAACGCCAACCATGTATGCGATCGATATGGCTAAAAGCCATGATATCACATAATCGGGCATAAAAGCCATGAATACGGCATAAAAGCCATGAATATGGGCATAAAGCCATGAATACAGGCATAAAGCCTTTCGCAAGATCGCTAAAACAATACCCTATTGGCATGCCAAACTATACAAACAAATCTTGTTAGGTATACCAGGTCATTTGATACTTTAAAATTCTTCAATCATTGAATTTTAACTGTTGGTGTCAAAATTCATTTCATTGGTCAACAAGAAAGTTGACTTTTGCATAGAGAGTAGGTACATTGACTTTGGCACTTCAAAAATACCACATTTTCATTTAAAACTTGTTGGAAGTGATCACCATTACCATTTCTAGGCTTAAACCAAGGAAACAAAATTTTCAGTTTTGAAGCTTAATTTTCTTGTTCCATTGGGCCTTTATTGCAGATGGGAATTTGAAGAAATGGTAAACATGAAAGTTGTTCCTTATTTTGTCTAGTTGAATTTCTTTTTTGAATCACTCCATTTGGAGTTTTGTAGCTCAAGTTATGGCCAAAATAAGTTTCTTTGTTCACGTGTACTGTTCATGCTGAAATTTTGGGTTTTGGCAGATTTTGGTCCAATTTTCGTCAGTAATTTGACCAAGTTAAGTTCATAATTTGGTCTAACTTTCTTCATATGAAATGTTCGACCATGCCTTAGGTTTCTATCGGTTCGAGAATCGCCTAAATCCGAGTTTTCTAGAGGGAGTTATAGTCATCCAAACATTACTGCTCAAATGAAAATCTGCAGAGTTGCAGGTTTGATAACTTAACTTTGCTCAATAATTTGAATGGGTTAATGGCATAATTTGGGGTGATGTTCTTCATGAAAGTTGTTTTTCTATATCATATCTTGTTACTGTAAAAATTTCAGGTCAATTTGACCATTCTACAGTGAGTAATGGCCAAATGAACAGTTACTGTTCATTTGGTCATTCTGCAGGGGCTGTTTGCAGGGTATCCGGATTGGGGCCAACTTTTGGTCCTCTTGCTTTGGTCTTTTGGGCATGGTTTCTTCAGCAAAAATGTGCCATTACAAGCCTAGTTTCATGTCCAATTGGCCAAACACCAATTGAACCTACACAGCCAAAGATATGGCAGTCCAAACAGGCTGGACTCACAGCCTCCCTACTGCTGTCACTAGGCAGCCTACCAAAACCAATTTGCAATACCATATTTCACTCCAATTTATGATCAACTTACCTCAAATGGTCACTAATTGACCATTAAAATGTTCTTTCAAAATTTCATAAGCTAAATCCAAGTTTCACTCCCAAACACTAGCTCATATTCAAAGTTTACTCCCATTTACCTAGTTAGCTCACCAATTCATTATACATGTATATATATACCTTAAATATCATCTTTAGTCCACTCTAAGTTCATCAAAACAGTCACTCTTATTCCTTCCTTAGGGCTGCCAAAATTCCTTGTATACATACACATAAATTTCATTCATTTAATTCACAAATTCTTGCTTATTTTAGGTCTCTAATCATGGAAAGAGAAAGATGTATGCATAATAGGCACTAACCTCTTGTAGGGCAGAATTTTCCAAGCTTAAACTTCACTTTCCTTCCTTTTCTAGGCTGCCAAACACTCCCCCAAGCTGAATGGACAAGTTTTAATGAAGAGACCTAAGGGTTTTGTAGTGGAATTTCATGGGAAATGGAAGTAATTAAAGAAAATTTCCATGGAGGGTTATGGAGGAGAGCTTCACGTCTTGAGGAAGAAGAAGAAGAAGATGACCAGAATTTTTGGTCAATTTTGTATGTTTTAAGTGATTTAAGAAAGCTTGTTAACTTGTGATTGGTTGGGAGTAAGTGAGTGACATCATGTGATGTCATTATTTGCATTTTATTGATTTTTCTTTTCTTTTCTTTTCTACTAACTTTGAATTAGTTTTTCATCAACATTAATTCATATTTTATGTCATAATAATTATTTACTCAACTGGACAAGTCGGCCAAAACTCACCTCTGAAGGCGAAATGACCAAAATGCCCTCCGTTTGGCTTAACGGGTCAAAATTGTCTGTACCGATTGAAAAATTTTTCTAAATATTTTCTTGTCATTCTAATGCCATGTAAACCTCAATAACCCTTCTCTGGAGTCCCAAAAATTATTTTATAATTTTTCCCTCGGGTCTAGGGCTCCTCGTTGCGAGAACCGCAACTTCCCTCTGGGTTACCCATCGGCAGGCAGGCTCATTTGACTTAGTTGTATTTCATTTCTAAAATTTTTACTAAATTTCTCTTATTAATATTTGAGTTAATTATGGTTCCTGACTTTAGTTTAAATATTTTTCCGGACGTTCTAGCTGTCCGGACCGACACCGGTCACCGGAACAGTAGAATGTACGGAGTTGCTACCGGGAGGATGTTACAACTCTTTCCCTCTTATTTAAATTTCGTCCTCAAAATTTACCCAAATGTAAATAGCCAAGGAGCTAATACCTCTTTATTTCTTCACCTTTCCGTGTTATCCTACTTCACTTTCTCCTTAGTCTCAATCCTATCCTCAAACAGTTATGTACTCATCCTTTTTCATCTTAAATCTGACCGCTTCTCATCTCCATTCACTATCTCATTGTCTCTTCACTCTCTTATTCCGTACCTTAACCTAAAATAAACAATAAATACAGATCTGCAATAGTGTCACCTCGACTCATATGAATGCAATGCATGATATGCAATCTATCTAGGTCCAGAAACGCCTAAACCGCGCTCTGATACCACTAAATGTGACACCCCTTACCCGACTATAGTGTAGCCGAGCAAGTTATGCCACTCAGTGTGCCGGAGCACTCTATTTTTATCTTAATTCATTTTTATCATAGTTTTGAAAATAACTTGTGAAATATAATTCATTTATTGAAATTGTAATTTATTTGAGGTTCCGAAAATTTTATAGAAAATCCGGCAGAGTACCGGCTAAAAATGGAGAAAACAGTTCTTCGGAACCTGTGAAAAACACTTCTAATAATCATATTCATCCATTCACAAACACCAATTATCAACAAAGTCTCAGAATAATCTCATCAATTTCATTTATTTCTCAATCATTCATCTCATGGTACCCATATACAATTCACATTTTGTATCACATCAATTTACAGCAATTTCTTAACGATTCCTCTATTTGTCATTTCACATCATCGTTAGACTCAAATCATAAATAAAATCTCACATGTGATTTATAATCACAAATTACAAGTACTTACATTAATACAAAATTATATTACATTTGTTCAAATACATATGATAAAATAAGAGTTTAATTACCAAAATTTACAAAAATCTCAAAATACAAAATGGGACCTAGTGTCCTACCAATCTACTGTAGTCTGTGAGGTGACACGGACGCTATGCAGAACTGTGAGTGGCCTTACCCAATCTATGGTCTACCGGGCCCTCTGTCCAAATCTTCAGTACCTACGCGTTGCAAAAGCGACGCGCTAAGCATAAAGCTTAGTGGTGCCAATAATACAAGAAAATATAATATGCAAATAAAAATCATAATTTCTTAGCCATTGTGTTCATAAGAACTGAATAATTACCAACTTAATGTTTAGTCGAGGGCTAATTACGTTTTATGATATTAACTTCTTCATGCATTTTGTTAATTATTTTCTTCAAGATCTTAAGTTTTTTTGTATTCTATCAAGATCATTCCTGATATTTAATTTTTGTATTTTCTTTAACAATCAGTTCAATTACAGTTATACTTTTCCATGCCCAAGTAACCTATCTTGAGCATTTGGACTGGATAACGGGTCGTTGGCACTGGACACCGCAGTGTCTCGGGCCGTCATACCATGGGACGCAGAACGTCAACCATATATGCAGTCAGTATGGCTAAAAAGCCATGATATCACATAATCGGGCATAAAAGCCATGAATACTGGCATAAAAGCCATGAATACGGGCATAAAGCCATGAATACAGGCATAAAGCCTTTCGCAGTACTGCTAAAACAATACCCTATTGGCATGCCAAACTATCCAAACCAATCTTGTTAGGTATACCAGGGCATTTGATACTTTAAAATTCTTCAATCATTGAATTTTAACTTTTGGTGTCACTATTCATTTCATTGGTCAACAAGAAAGTTGACTTTTGCATAGAGAGTAGGTACATTGACTTTGGCACTTCAAAAATACCACATTTTTCATTTAAAACTTGTTGGAAGTGATCACCATTACCATTTCTAGGCTTAAACCAAGGGAAATAAAATTTTCAGTTTTTGAAGCTTAATTTTACTGTTCCATTGGGCACTGTTGCAGTGGGAATTTGAAGAAATGGTAAACATGAAAGTTGTTCCTTATTTTGTCTAGTTGAATTTCTTTTTTTGAATCACTCCATTTGGAGTTTTGTAGCTCAAGTTATGGCCAAAATAAGTTTACTGTTCACGTGTACTGTTCATGCTGAAATTTTGGGTTTTGGCAGATTTTGGTCCAATTTTGGTCAGTAATTTGACCAAGTTAAGTTCATAATTTGGTCTAACTTTCTTCATATGAAATGTTCTACCATGCCTTAGGTTTCTATCGGTTCAAGAATCGCCTAAATCCGAGTTTTCTAGAGGGAGTTATAGTCATCCAAACATTACTGCTCAAATGAAAATCTGCAGAGTTGCAGGTTTGATAACTTAACTTTGCTCAATAATTTGAATTGGTTAATGGCATAATTTGGGGTGATGTTCTTCATGAAAGTTGTTTTTCTACATCATATCTTGTTACTGTAAAAATTTCAGGTCAATTTGACCATTCTACAGTGAGTTATGGCCAAATGAACAGTTACTGTTCATTTGGCCATTCTGCAGGGGCTGTTTGCAGGGTATCCGGATTGGGGCCAACTTTTGGTCCTCTTGCTTTGGTCTTTTGGGCATGGTTTCTTCAGCAAAAATGTGCCATTACAAGCCTAGTTTCATGTCCAATTGGCCAAACACCAATTGAACCTACACAGCCAAAGATATGGCAGTCCAAACAGGCTGGACTCACAGCCTCCCTACTGCTGTCACTAGGCAGCCTACCAAAACCAATTTGCAATACCATATTTCACTCCAATTTATGATCAACTTATCTCAAATGGTCACTAATTGACCATTAAAATGTTCTTTCAAAATTTCATAAGCTAAATCCAAGTTTCACTCCCAAACCCTAGCTCATATTCAAAGTTTACTCCCATTTACCTAGTTAGCTCACCAATTCATTATACATGTATATATATATACCTTAAATATCATCTTTAGTCCACTCTAAGTTCATCAAAACAGTCACTCTTATTCCTTCCTTAGGGCTGCCAAAATTCCTTGTATACATACACATAAATTCCATTCATTTAATTCACAAATTCTTGCTTATTTTAGGTCTCTAATCATGGAAAGAGAAAGATGTATGCATAATAGGCACTAACCTCTTGTAGGGCAGAATTTTACAAGCTTAAACTTCACTTTCCTTCCTTTTCTAGGCTGCCAAACACTCCCCCAAGCTGAATGGACAAGTTTTAATGAAGAGACCTAAGGGTTTTGTAGTGGAATTTCATGGGAAATGGAAGTAATTAAAGAAAATTTCCATGGAGGGTTATGGAGGAGAGCTTCACGTCTTGAGGAAGAAGAAGAAGAAGATGACCAGAATTTTTGGTCCATTTTGTATGTTTTAAGTGATTTAAGAAAGCTTGTTAACTTGTGATTGGTTGGGAGTAAGTGAGTAACATCATGTGATGTCATTATTTGCATTTTATTGATTTTTCTTTTCTTTTCTTTTCTACTAACATTGAATTAGTTTTTCATCAACATTAATTCATATTTTATGTCATAATAATTATTTACTCAACTGGACAAGTCGGCCAAAACTCACCTCTGAAGGCGAAATGACCAAAATGCCCTCCGTTTGGCTTAACGGGTCAAAATTGTCTGTACCGATTGAAAAATTTTTCTAAATATTTTCTTGGCATTCTAATGCCATGGAAACCTCAATAACCCTTCTCTGGAGTCCCAAAAATTATTTTATAATTTTTCCCTCGGGTCTAGGGCTCCTCGTTGCGAGAACCGCAACTTCCCTCTGGGTTACCCATCGCTTGGGCACCGGCTCATTTGACTTAGTTGTATTTCATTTCTAAAATTTTTACTAAATTTCTCTTATTAATATTTGAGTTAATTATGGTTCCTGACTTTAGTTTAAATATTTTTCCGGACGTTCTATTGCTCGGACCGACATCGTCACCGAATAAAGAGAATGTACGGAGTTGCTACCGGGAGGATGTTACAACTCTTTCCCTCTTCTTTAAATTTCGTCCTCGAAATTTACCCAATGTAAATAGCCAAGGAGCTAATACCTCTTTATTTCTTCACCTTTCCGTGTTATCCTACTTCACTTTCTCCTTAGTCTCAATCCTATCCTCAAACAGTTATGTACTCATCCTTTTTCATCTTAAATACAGTCTCCTTCTCATCTCCATTCACTATCTCATTGTCTCTTCACTCTCTTATTCCGTACCTTAACCTAAAATAAACAATAAATACAGATCTGCAATAGTGTCACCTCGACTCATATGAATGCAATGCATGATATGCAATCTATCTAGGTCCAGAAACGCCTAAACCGCGCTCTGATACCACTAAATGTGACACCCCTTACCCGACTATAGTGTAGCCGAGCAAGTTATGCCACTCAGTGTGCCGGAGCACTCTATTTTTATCTTAATTCATTTTTATCATAGTTTTGAAAATAACTTGTGAAATATAATTCATTTATTGAAATTGTAATTTATTTGAGGTTCCGAAAATTTTATAGAAAATCCGGCAGAGTACCGGCTAAAAATGGAGAAAACAGTTCTTCGGAACCTGTGAAAAACACTTCTAATAATCATATTCATCCATTCACAAACACCAATTATCAACAAAGTCTCAGAATAATTTCATCAATTTCATTTATTTCTCAATCATTCATCTCATGGTACCCATATACAATTCACATTTTGTATCACATCAATTTACAGCAATTTCTTAACGATTCCTCTATTTGTCATTTCACATCATCGTTAGACTCAAATCATAAAT
Organism: Hevea brasiliensis; assembly: GCF_030052815.1. Lineage (NCBI taxonomy): Eukaryota > Viridiplantae > Streptophyta > Magnoliopsida > Malpighiales > Euphorbiaceae > Hevea > Hevea brasiliensis. The sequence goes on along the minus strand of NC_079503.1, from coordinate 55,798,398 downwards.
AAATTCTCACATGTGATTTATAATCACAAATTACAAGTACTTACATTAATACAAAATTATATTACATTTGTTCAAATACATATGATAAAATAAGAGTTTAATTACCAAAATTTACAAAAATCTCAAAATACAAAATGGGACCTAGTGTCCTACCAATGTACTGTAGTCTGTGAGGTGACACGGACGCTATGCAGAACTGTGAATGGCCTTACCCAATCTATGGTCTACCGGGCCCTCTGTCCAAATCTTCAGTACCTATGCGTTGCAAAAGCGAGGCGCTAAGCATAAAGCTTAGTGGTGCCAATAATACAAGAAAATATAATATGCAAATAAAAATCATAATTTCTTAGCCATTGTGTTCATAAGAACTGAATAATTACCAACTTAATGTTTAGTCGAGGGCTAATTACGTTTTATGATATTAACTTCTTCATGCATTTTGTTAATTATTTTCTTCAAGATCTTGAGTTTTTTTGTATTCTATCATGATCATTCCTGATATTTAATTTTTGTATTTTCTTTAACAATCAGTTCAATTACAGTTATACTTTTCCATGCCCAAGTAACCTATACTGAACGACTGGACTGGGTAACGGGTCGTTGGCACTGGACACCGCAGTGTCTCGGGCCGTCATACCATGGGACGCAGAACGTCAACCATGTATGCAACAAGATGGCTAAAAAGCCATGATATCACATAATCGGGCATAAAAGCCATGAATACTGGCATAAAAGCCATGAATACGGGCATAAAGCCATGAATACAGGCATAAAGCCTTTCGCAGTACTACTAAAACAATACCCTATTGGCATGCCAAACTATCCAAACCAATCTTGTTAGGTATACCAGGGCATTTGATACTTTAAAATTCTTCAATCGTTGAATTTTAACTTTTGGTGTCACTATTCATTTCATTGGTCAACAAGAAAGTTGACTTTTGCATAGAGAGTAGGTACATTGACTTTGGCACTTCAAAAATACCACATTTTTCATTTAAAACTTATTGGAAGTGATCACCATTACCATTTCTAGGCTTAAACCAAGGGAAACAAAATTTTCAGTTTTTGAAGCTTAATTTCTTGTTCCATTGGGCAATCACAGATGGGAATTTGAAGAAATGGTAAACATGAAAGTTGTTCCTTATTTTGTCTAGTTGAATTTCTTTTTTTGAATCACTCCATTTGGAGTTTTGTAGCTCAAGTTATGGCCAAAATAAGTTTACTGTTCACGTGTACTATTCATGCTGAAATTTTGGGTTTTGGCAGATTTTGGTCCAATTTTGGTCAGTAATTTGACCAAGTTAAGTTCATAATTTGGTCTAACTTTCTTCATATGAAATGTTCTACCATGCCTTAGGTTTCTATCGGTTCGAGAATCGCCTAAATCCGAGTTTTCTAGAGGGAGTTATAGTCATCCAAACATTACTGCTTAAATGAAAATCTGCAGAGTTGCAGGTTTGATAACTTAACTTTGCTCAATAATTTGAATGGGTTAATGGCATAATTTTGGGTGATGTTCTTCATGAAAGTTGTTTTTCTATATCATATCTTGTTACTGTAAAAATTTCAGGTCAATTTGACCATTCTACAGTGAGTTATGGCCAAATGAACAGCCATCGCTCATTTGGTCATTCTGCAGGGGCTGTTTGCAGGGTATCCGGATTGGGGCCAACTTTTGGTCCTCTTGCTTTGGTCTTTTGGGCATGGTTTCTTCAGCAAAAATGTGCCATTAAAAGCCTAGTTTCATGTCCAATTGGCCAAACACCAATTGAACCTACACAGCCAAAGATATGGCAGTCCAAACAGGCTGGACTCATAGCCTCCCTGCTGCTATCACTAGGCAGCCTACCAAAACCAATTTGCAATACCATATTTCACTCCAATTTATGATCAACTTACCTCAAATGGTCACTAATTGACCATTAAAATGTTCTTTCACAATTTCATAAGCTAAATCCAAGTTTCACTCCCAAACCCTAGCTCATATTCAAAGTTTACTCCCATTTACCTAGTTAGCTCACCAATTCATTATACATGTATATATATACCTTAATTATCATCTTTAGTCCACTCTAAGTTCATCAAAACAGTCACTCTTATTCCTTCCTTAGGGCTGCCAAAATTCCTTGTATACATACACATAAATTCCATTCATTTAATTCACAAATTCTTGCTTATTTTAGGTCTCTAATCATGGAAAGAGAAAGATGTATGCATAATAGGCACTAACCTCTTGTAGGGCAGAATTTTCCAAGCTTAAACTTCACTTTCCTTCCTTTTCTAGGCTGCCAAACACTCCCCCAAGCTGAGTGGATAAGTTTTAATGAAGAGACCTAAGGGTTTTGTAGTGGAATTTCATGGGAAATGGAAGTAATTAAAGAAAATTTCCATGGAGGGTTATGGAGGAGAGCTTCACGTCTTGAGGATGAAGAAGAAGAAGATGACCAGAATTTTTGGTCCATTTTGTATGTTTTAAGTGATTTAAGAAAGCTTGTTAACTTGTGATTGGTTGGGAGTAAGTGAGTGACATCATGTGATGTCATTATTTGCATTTTATTGATTTTTCTTTTCTTTTCTTTTCTACTAACTTTGAATTAGTTTTTCATCAACATTAATTCATATTTTATGTCATAATAATTATTTACTCAACTGGACAAGTCGACCAAAAATCACCTCTGAAGGCGAAATGACCAAAATGCCCTCCGTTTGGCTTAACAGGTCAAAATTGTCTGTACCGATTGAAAAATTTTTCTAAATATTTTCTTGGCATTCTAATGCCATGGGAACCTCAATAACCCTTCTCTGGAGTCCCAAAAATTAATTTATAATTTTTCCCTCGGGTCTAGGGCTCCTCGTTGCGAGAACCGCAACTTCCCTCTGGGTTACCCATCGCTTGGGCACCGGCTCATTTGACTTAGTTGTATTTCATTTCTAAAATTTTTACTAAATTTCTCTTATTAGTATTTGAGTTAATTATGGTTCCTGACTTTAGCTTAAATATTTTTTCGGACGTTCTAGCTGTCCGGACCGACACCGGTCACCGGAACAGTAGAATGTACGGAGTTGCTACCGGGAGGATGTTACAGACTAGCTCAAGAGCCGTACATATATATATATATATATATATATATATATATATATATATATATATATATATATAACACAGAGCTCCAAATTATCCCCAAGGTGGCAAACACAAGTAATTATCAATAAATAAATATGTAACAATAAGAGTGCTCTAAATTTATTTAACTAAGCATGTATGTCACACCTTATCCCTTGTAAGGCACGACATGTTCCCGTAGCATACCTAATGAATTACCGAACTCCACCTACCGATAACCCATTAGTTATGCTATAAAGGATTTTAAAACAAACCATAGCTTTTTATCTTATCAATTCTTTTGCAGAAAACTTCATGAGAATAGTTAAAATTCCATGTAAACATTCATTGGAAATAATGATAGACTAAATATTATAAAAGTTACATATTCATAAGTCTCAAAGTAAAATACAAAATAGTTACAAACTCAAAATGTGATAGCAATGCAATGCTTTTAAATACAAACTGCTCAATGTCCGTACATCTATACATATAGGTACAAAATACATCCAAAGGAATCACAAGGGTATACCTAACGTAAATACCTACAAACAATACCAAAATGCTGCTTTTAAGTCTCTTACTCAGCAGCCTTCTCCTTTCCCTTACCTGCGATAGCATAAAGAAGCTATCGCTGAGTATATCACTCAGTGGTGCACAACTAATAACTTTAAAACTTAAGGTAAAATACAATTTGTCAAAGCATAATAAATCACATTTTTCTTAAGCATGAAAACTTCACAATAGTTCTAAGTCCATAAGAGCCATTTATTGGAACAACATTTCAAAAGAGAAATCACACTTCATAAATCACAATTCACAAAGCATTAGTATTGCCAACATCAATACACAGTTCAGGCCATGACACAAAATTTCACGATCAGTGCCGTGTTATACACTACGACAAAGCAATCTCAACCTCACTAACCGTTATTAATGAGGGAAGGGCTAGCTAGCTAATGAGTACTCATATAGTCTTACCCCACTAATCGTTATTAATGGGAGACATAATCAATACCAATTATGAACCCCAAGTAGCCGTTACTACTGGGGAGTTCCGAAAGGGACTATTATGCTAACTGTGGTTTGAAAATAGTTTTCAAAAATTTCCCACTCAACAATCACATTTTTAAACCAATAAACACATTTAAATTCATCATAATATCCATATAAAGGTGGCAGCACCCAAATTTCTTAAATGCAAGAGAAAAACCATATTTCAGTCAACGTAAACTTGTTCAGAGCAACTCATTCAATTTAACACATTCCAAGCAATTTACAAGTTTAAAAATGAAGAAAATATTAGTTGTGCACAAAATTTCAATAATTCTCCTTTTTTGTTACCTACTTCTCCTTGTCCGTTCTAACTTCTTTTTTCTACTGAAAATACACCTCAATACCAATCTCAATTGCTGCCAAAAACTCATTACATGCACGTCTAATGCATCCCAAGTTAGCTTTGCAAATTTTAGAAAATTTTGGTTTTGGACAACTTGGTGCCCCAATCTTTGAATCTAATTTTTACCTAGTTTCGATCATAATTTGGTGAGGTGTTCTTCATGAAAATTATTCATCTAGGTCTTAACTTTTATTTTCCTTTTTGAATCACCTAATTCCGAGCTGTGTAGCTCAAGTCATGCCTAAAATATGATTACTGTTCACGTCTGCAGATTTATTGATCCAATTTCGTTTAGCAAATTGGTCAAGTTAAGTCCATAATTTGGTCTAATTTCTTCATATGAAATGTTCTACTATATCTTAGGTTTCCATCGGTTCAAGAATTGCCTAAATCGGAGTTTTCTAGAGAGAGTTATGGCCATGCAAAGTTTACTGTTCATATAGTAAATCTGCAATTCTACAGATTCAGTGATTCAATTTTTCTCAGCAATTTGATTGTGTTAAATCCATAATTTGGCCTCAAGTTCTCCATATGAAATGTTCTACTATGTCTTATGTTTCCATCGGTTCAAGAATCGCCTAAATCAGATTTTTCTAGAGAGAGTTATGGCCATGCAAATTTTACTATTCATATGGTCAAATTCTGTAGGTTCCAGAATTTTGTCTCTAAGTTCAAGGCTCATTTCGGATAGCTTAAGGTCATTTTCGGGGCAGGGTATCTTCACAAAAATTCTAGCTCTATGTATTAAGTTTCGTTTTCAATTGGTTTCACACCAATTGGAGTTGTGTAGCTCAAGTTATGGGCTTCTAAACACACTGAATTCAATGTGAAAAATTCTACCCTAAGTTAAAATTTTCATTTTCAAACACCAAAGTTTGCAATTTCCCTAATCCTACCATTTCATTATCTCCGTTCATCAACCCAATGTCAATTCAAACTAAATAAACCTCAAATGACCATAATTTAACACTACACATACCAATTTCACTTTCTAGCACCAAAATCCAATTTTTCCATGAACCCTAATTTTTCATAATTTAATTTATGCAATCTCATGAAATTTTACTACTCCCAATCATGCATACTACCTCAATTTAACTTATATTTATCATCAATTTAACTAAAATACATCAAAACCCTAATTTTTCCTAAGTTGGCCAAAACCCTAGTTTAGGTTCCATGCATATTTCCTTTCAATTTCACATAAAATTTCATCATAAGTTAACTTCATTCAAGGCTTATACAACTAATCTAACATGAAAAGAAACTTACCTCAAGTGACCACTTCTAATTTTCAATTTCTTCTAACTCTTTTATTCTCTTAGCTTCTAATCTCTCAATAAAAGATAAATTTGATATTTTCTACCATTAGATAGAAAACCCATAGAGAAAAAGTGGGGAAAATCAATGGTTGAGAGAGGTTGTAAGTGGAAGAATGAAGAGAGAAGAAAGAAAAGAGAGGGAGAGGAGGTGTGTGGGGGGCAACTAAATGAGGGAGGGAGGAAGATGGCATCCTTTTATACTTATCCCAATTATTTATTTATTTACTTAATTTTTATTGAGTTTTCCAAAGCCCATTGGTCCTAAAATTTTAATTGGGTCAAAATAGACCTAAAATTCTAGATTTTTGTTTCTTTTATTTTCCTTTCACTTTATACTTGAATTCTTTTCCTAAAAAAATTATTCTATAATTCAATTCATTAATTTCACTTAAATTAATTAACATTTTGGTCAAAAGTCAACTCTTGAGGTGAATTGACCAAAATGCCCCTCATCGGGTCATAATCCCTCTTTTTCAATATACCCGGTGAGCCCTTATATTTTTGGGTCATTTGAATTTTTATTGTATCTATCTCAATAAATTTTCATTTTATTTTTGGTCCTCAAGGTGTCTTTGAATAGTACTAGTCACGGACCAAAAATGGTACTATTCATAATTCAGAGGTTCGGGGTGTTACAATTCTCCCCTCCTTAACAATAAAATTTCATCCTCGAAATTTGCCTAGTCTCATTCTCTGAATAGCTGTGGGTGCTGTCTCCTCATGTCCTCCTCACACTCCCATGTAGCCTCCTGGCCTAAATGATGGTTCCATAGCACTTTCACTAGAGGTGTTTGCTTGTTCCTTAGCTGCTTCACCTCATGTGCCAAGATCTTTATGGGCTCTTCATCATATGTCAGGTCTGGATTCACCTCAATCTCCTCTACTGGAAAAATGTGAGAGGGGTCTGATCTGTACCTCCTCAACATGGAGACATGGAAGACATTGTGAATCTTTTCCAACTCTAGAGGCAATGCAAGTCTATATGCTAATGGACCCACTCTTTCCAGAACCTCATACAGCCCAATGAAACGAGGACTTAGTTTCCTCTTTCTACCAAACCTCATGATCCTCTTCCATGAAGAAACTTTCAAGAACACCTTGTCACCCACACTGTATTGAATATCTTTTCTCTTTAGGTCAATGTAGGACTTCTGTCTATCCGTTACAACTTTGAGTCTGTCTCTAATGAGCTTAACCTTTTCATCCGTCTGCTGCACTAATTATGGGCCAATCAACTTCCTCTTGCCCACTTCATCCCAACACAAGAGAGTTCTACACTTTCTGCCATAAAGTGCTTCGTATGGAGGCATTCCGATGCTTGACTGATAACTGTTATTATAGGTAAATTCAATTAAAGGCAAGTGTGTGCCCCAACTCCCTTCAAACTCAATCACACAAGCCCGAAGCATATCCTCTAAAATCTGAATGATCCTTTCAGATTGGCCGTCTGTCTGTGAATGGAATGCTGTACTGAAGTTCAATCTAGTTCCTAGGGCTTTTTACAGACTACCCCAGAATCTAGAAGTGAACCTTGGGTCTCTGTCCGACACAGTAGACACTGGCACTCCATGTAACCTCACAACATCATCAATGTACAGTTTAGCCAATCTTTTCAGGCTGTAATCCATCCTCACTGGCAAAAAGTGTGCAGACTCGGTCAATTTATCAACAATAACCCAAACTGTTTCTTGATTCTTTTGTGTAAGTGGAAGTCCTGTCACGAAATCCATAGTGATTCTTTCCCATTTCTACTCGGGAATTGGCAATGGCTGTAGCAACCCTGCAGGCACTTGGTGTTCTGCCTTTACTTGCTAACAAGTTTGGCATATGGCAACATATTCTGCAATGTCTTTGTTCATTCCTCTCCACCAATAGTGCTCTTTCACACTTCTGTACATTTTGGTTCCACCGGGGTGCATTGCAAAAGGTGAATCATGTGCTTCCTTTAAAATGGTCTGCCTCAGTTCAACATTCTTAGGAATGCACATTCTGCCCTTATCTAACAACAAGTTCTCATCATTTACTGATAATTTTGGTTTCTTGCCATCTCGAGCCTCTTCCATCAACTTCACATACTTATCATCCTTCTGTGTAACTACTTTAATTTGTTCTGCCAGCGTTGGCTTCACTTGCCAAGTAACTACCATCTTCCCATCTTCATTAATCTCTAAATTAGCATCAATGCCCTTATTTCACGCACCATGGACAAAGGAGAAACCCTCAAACTAGCCATAGTCTTGCGACTTAAAGCATCAGCTACAACATTTGCCTTTCCAGGCTCATAGTCTATCAAGCAATCATAATCTTTTATCAGCTCTAACCATCTCCTCTGCCTCAAATTTAACTCCTTCTGCGTGCTCAAGTATTTCAAACCTTTACGAGCTGTGTATATATAACATCTCTCTCCATACAAGTAATGTCTCCAGATCTTCAAGGCAAAGACAATGGCTGCTAGCTCCAAGTCATGTGTAGGATAATTCCACTCATGTGGTTTAAGCTGGCGTGAAGCATAGGCAATGATGTTTCTATCTTGCATCAACACACAGCCTAATCCATTATGAGAAGTATCACTGTATATGGTATACTCCTTACCTAAAGTGGCCAAGGTTAAGACTGGAGCTTCAGTTAAACAGCTCTCTAACTCATCAAAACTTTTCTGGCATCGATCAGTCCACTGAAATTTTACATCCTTCCTAAGTAGCTTGGTCAGTGGAGATGCTAGCATGGAGAATCCCTTCACAAACCTTCGGTAATACCCAGCCAAACCAAGGAAACTCCAAACTTCTGTGACATTTTTGGGTGTCTTCTAATTAAGAATGGCTTCAACTTTACTAGGATCCACTTGGATAACTTCTACAGATACAATTTGCCCCAAAAATGAAATCTCCTTTAGCCAAAACTCACATTTCGACAGTTTGGCATACAACTGCTTCTCCCTTAAAGTCTGCAATACTATCCTCAAGTGCTTATCGTGTTCCTCTACATTCTTTGAGTACACCAAAATATCATCAATGAACACCAAATATGGCCTGAAGATAGTGTTCATCAGGCCCATAAAAGCAGCTGGAGCATTAGTCAACCCGAAGGGCATTATCAAGAACTCATAGTGGCCATACCGAGTCCTAAAGGCAGTTTTAGAAATACTTTGCTCCTGCACCCTTAACTGGTAGTAGCTCAATCTCAAGTCAATTTTGGAGAATACAGTTGCATCCTTCAACTGATCAAACAAATCATCGATCCGTGGCAAAGGATATCTATTCTTTATGGTCACCTTATTCAACTCTCTATAGTCTATGCATAGACGGAGAGTACCATCCTTTTTCTTCACAAATAATACTGGTGCTCCCAAGGTGACACGCTAGGGCAGATGAAACCCTTATCTAGCAATTCCTGTAATTGCACCTTCAACTCTTTCAACTTAGCAGGTGCCATCCTATAAGGAGTGATGGCGATTAGCTCCACACTAGGCATAGTCTCAATTTCAAATTGCACCTCTCTTTCTGGAGGCAATCTCGATAATTCTTCTGAAAAGACATCCGAAAAATCCCATACAGTGGGAATATCTTTAAGTTCTAGACTCCCCACCTGGGTGTCTATCACATGAGCTAGATAAGCTTCACATCCCTTTCTAATCATCTTTCTAGCAAGTGCAGCTGAAATGATATTGGATGGCAATAACTGCCTCTCCCCGTGTATCACTACGAGTCTGCATACTCAGAAAGACCAAAAGTGATTGTCTTCAGTCTTCAGTCTATAGTCGATCATGGCGTGATGCCTGGCTAACCAATCCATGCCCAAGATGATATCATAATCTCGGAAGGGCATGTCAATTAAGTCTGACAGGAATGTATGTTCTTGGATCACCAAAGGACTATAACGCCCCTAAGTTCGGTAGTGCATTCTACTGTTTCAGTGACCAGTGTTGTCCGAACAGCTAGGATGCCTAAAAATACACTTTGATATGAGTGAGAAGACATAAAATAATGAAATAAAAGAAAAGAAAATACAAGAAAAATAAAAGAAAAATAATAGCAAAGAAATGTAACCAAGTTAAGCGAGCCGAGAACCCTAGTGATGGGTGACCGCACAGGGAAGTTGCTGCGTGGACCGTTGACTAGCCCTGGACCTCGAGGAACCCTGGAAAATATTTTTTGGACTTAGATAAATGTTTATTGAAGTATAAATGCCATTAGAAATATCAAAGAAAAATTAATTAATTAATACAAAGAAAAGTGAGAAATCGAAAAACGGACAAAACTCAGTGTTACCGAAAAATCGAGAATGCAACATAAACAGGGGCATTGTGGTCATTTAACACCCCGAGTTGTCTTTTGACCTAAATGTCCATTAAAAATACATGATATTACACTTGAAAAATATAATGAAAAATTAAATTAGTGGTACCTAATGTAAATAGCAAAAATAGGGAATTAAATATGGAAATTTAGAAATTAAGATTAAACAAATGTTAAACCTCACTTAGTGCTCCACTCACTCACCTAAGTGGACCATTATGGACAGCAGATCACCTTCTTCCTCACTTCTTAAAATTCCAGCCGAAATTCTCTTCCATGGAAGCATCCATGGCGTCCACCATGCAAGGGCAAAAGCACCACCTTCAAGCCATGATCTTCACAAGTTGTCTTCATTAAAGTTGCTCTACATAGCTTGGGCAGTAGATAGGCAGCAAGAAGACCAAGTTTTGGAGAGGTTTTGAAGAGTTTGCAAAGTGGTAAGTAGGTATTTTTGATGCTTGCTTCATTAAAGATTGTTTGGATGTTATGGGTACTTGAATTGTGGAAAGAATTTTGGAGTTTGATGTTCTAAGGGAGATGTTTATTTTTGGCAGCCATGGAAACTCTTTGAGGACAGTTTATTCTTGCTTGTAAATGGTAGATTAAAGGGTTGATTAAATGTTTATGTGTGTAGGAATTAATTTGGGTGATGTATACTTAGTATATTTGAATGTGTATTTGAAATTGGAAGCTTGGAAATTAATGGAATGTAAATGCATGAATCGGTAGCTTGGTTTGGTGAACCATAAGGATGTTAATTCATGCTTGGTTTATGGAATAATAATGTTGAATTGTGATAGTGGTTATGGCAGTTTGAGTGTATGTATGATGGTGTGAGGTTGGACATGTAAAAGTGTTATGGTTAGGTGATTGAATTGTTATAAATTGGGTTTGAAAAATTATGTACTAAATGGTGCACATTGAATGTAATTGTAAGCTGCCAAAATGACCTATAATATGTTGTGAATTATGTTTAGGTCATGGTACAACCAGAATTGGCTTGAATGTTTAGTTTGGTAAGTGTTAAAAGTGATCCTTGATGTGTATGAAGGAAATGCAATAAGGCAGTTTGTGTTTTGGGCCTAAAACTTTAAATGTGTGGCTCCAATTGGTATGAGACCAATTGGAGGTGAAACTAGGCACAAAATTTGCCAACTTTCATGAAGGAAGCTTACCAAAATTCTGCTTGTAAGGTAACTTGAAAAGTGACCAAATCCGGATTAGTGCAATTAAGGCCTAAAAACTGATCATTTGGGCAGCAGTTAGTGTTTTGGCCATAACTCACTCAAAACCGGTCCAATTGACCTGAAATTTTAACCATGGATAGTTAAGACCCATACCTACAAGTATTATGAAGACACCAAAGCCCAGAAATGACCATAAGCAAGTCAAACAGCTTGCACAAAATCGGGTCCAAAAATTGGCCGAACCTAAAATGACCTAAAGTGACCAATTTTGATGCATTTTGACCAGCAATAGTAAAATGACCATAACTTGGCCTACATAACTCAGAATGACCTGAAATTTTATCCCGCGTGCAATAAGACATAGATCTACAAGTTTGTAATTTTGACTGAAACCTGAAAACCAAGGGAACTAGGTCGTCCGGCTAGGTCAAACTAGTATCCCGGAATCCAGCAAATTGTAAGAAAATGCAAGATACAAGGAAATGAACTTGGTAACATGTACCAACCCTAAAAGACTATCGAATGTGACATATTAGTAACATTAAAACCTAATTTACCTAGAATGCATCGAGGGTTGACATATTAGGTTGACTAAGCAAATAATAGAATTCAGTGAATTAATTATCAAGCATTATCGTTAGAGACAATTTAAATGAGTACTGAAACACTTCAAATTGTGTTTCTCAGTTAGCAAAGACTCAGGGAAAGGAAAGGAAACACTGAGTCAGAGACAAGAGACGGTTATCAGAGGTTTTTGCACAACTAGTTTTTAACTGATTTGTTTTGAATATTTCATATGATTAAATGACATATTTTTCTTATGTATTATGTTTAACAAGCATTGGATTTAATTCAATGATTATTGAAATTGTTATAGCATGTATGAATTTAGCTTTGTGAAATGATATTTCCACAAGTATTAAGCATTGTTATGGATTGAATAAATTATGTTTTGGAAAATTGTGATAGAACATATTTTGAATTATGATGGTAATTTTCATGGAAAAATGCAAATTTATGATTTGAATTGTGATGAGCATAAAAATTATTGGGTATTGGAATTGACTTTGAATTGAATTATATTGTGATTTATGCTCACTAAAAGGATTGTGATATTGTTTTATATCTCACTATAGATGCTTGATTAGGTTATTACCCGTCTCTCTCATTTATTGAGAAGACAATGGAGTTAGTTGTGTTTTGATTACCATGGTATGTGCACAGGCTTAGATTTTCCTCTGATCTGAGGTTAGATCTAAGTTTTTATCGTTATGGCCCTTGCGGAAGATTCATTATTATGGTGTATACTGTGCACGATGATTCGACCTCCCCGACCATAGAGAGTTGGAATCTGATTTGACCTCCCCGACCATAGGGAGTTAGAATCACATCGAATATGGCCCTTTCGGATTAGTCTTGCATAATTAGTGAGATAAAGAATGATTTTTGAGATACAACATGATTTTTGAGATACAACATGATTTTTGAGATACAACATGGTTTTTGAGACACAGAATGTTTTTGAACAGTAAAGAATTGTGATTTCAGTTATGATTTATGTATAATTGATTTTGTTGGAACTACCTTAAATGGTTAGTCATGATTTGATAAATTGAATTTCGTGATCAAAGTCATTTTATACAAATGATTTACATTAATGGCAATGAATATTTTGAGTTTTGGAATTTGATTGGTATTCAGATTTCCAAATTAATTACTGTAAATTTTGTCAATGTATATTGTGCTATGTTTTAAATTATAGTTGTGTACCACTGAGTTCACCACTCAGCGATAGCTTTGTATCTTTGTTTGACTAAGAAGAGCATAGAGCAGTGAGTAAGTTTTTTTGAAGACACATTCAGATCAGCTCCAGGTATATCATAGGTATACCCATGTACATAGGTTTTGATGTATGCATGTAATAATATGTATGTAAATTATTTGAGCAGTTGTATAAAAACTCTTGTAAAACATTTTGGTATGTAATTAAATGTAAATTATTGTAAATATAAATTTGAGATTTCATTTACTTGAATAGTTTTATATTATAAATTTTGATTCTTGTAATCAATGAAATGTTTCTTTATGATGAGATTAGTTTGAAAATGAATTGATTGTTTATTGAGAATTGAATTGTGAATTGAAATTAAGTTATTGAAGTTGTATTTGAGAAAACATATTGGGAGCATTTTCTTTTGCAGGATTGAAGAACTATTTTCTCAAAATACAGCCGGCACTTTGCCGAAATTTTGAAAAAAATTTTATAACACCAGATTTTAATCGATGATTTGAACTTCATGAAAATTGTTTTAAAATCCCTTGTAGTATATCTAATGGGTTATCGGTAGGCAAAGTACGGTAATTCATTAGGTGTACTACAGGATGATGTTACATCTTACAGGGGAGTAGGGTGTGACAAGGACAATTCTTATACAATTTGTTCACCCTAACCTCTTGTCCTAAAGGACTAGTCACTAGCACATCATAATCTAATTTCACACAAGAAATAGCAATAGAGCATGCAATACTGGCACTAGCATAAGAATGTGTAGAACCAGGGTCAAACAGCACATATACATCTCTATCAAAATGGAGAAAGTACCAGCCACAACATATGATGTCTCAGCTTCATCCCTCTGGCGCATGGTGTGTACCCTAACTGGTGCAACACTCTGCTCTAGTTGGCTCGCTGTGCCCTAGCTGCCAGAAGTGTTACCTCTACCCTTGCCTCGGCCTCTACTAGCTGTCTGTTGTCCTCTGGAAGCAGAACATTGAACAGATCCCTTAGTGGTAGTAGGCGGCCTAGTTTTGTGGGCACTAGTGTAATCTCTAGCAAAATGGCCACTTCCACCACAGTTGTAACAGGCTCCTATGGCCTTATAACATACTCCTCCATGAGTCCTGCCACAAGTCTCACAAGCATGGGTAGGAAAGAAACCCCTACATGTCTACTGTCCGGATCTAGGTGTCCTCTGCCCTGAGAATCTTCCCTTACTAGATCCTCTATTACTTGGTCCCCCAAAGCTCTTTCTCTTACCCGAATTGTTACTTGGACTCTGACCTGTAGGCTTACTGCTCTTCTCTTTTTCAGTGATTACCTTCTCAGATTCCCCTTCCAGTTCTATCCTTTCCAATTCAAGGGCCTGTGATATCAACCCAGAGAAGTTGTCATGTCGAAACCCAACCACTTGCAATCTCAAACTAGGCCTCAAATCGGCCTCAAACCGTTTGCATCTGTCTCTACTAGTAGTGAGTAGGCTTCTAGCATAGTGGCTGAAGTGAGAAAAGTCTCTCTCATACTCGGCTACAGTCTTGTTCTCTTGCTTCAAACTGAGAAACTCTTGTAGCTTCATATCCACATAGGTATCAGGAACATACTTCTGTCTAAACTCCCTTAGAAAGTCATCCTATGTCAGCACTGGCGGCTCAGCCAAACTGTGGGGAATGGTCTTCCACCACTCATATGCATCTCCATGTAGCAAGGAAATTGAATATTCAAACTTCAACTTATCTATGTAGTGCAATTTCTTGAAAACCCTCTCCAACCGTTCTAACCATTGCTCAGCTTCAAATGGGTCTACTGTACCCTTGAACTCTGTTGCCCCATACTTCATTAACTTGTCATATTATCTGGATGGGGATGGTGGTTGCACTGGAGGTGCTTGCACAGGAGCTTGGACTGGTACTATTTCCAGCCATTTGTTGAAATAGTGCAGCCATCTGCTGAGCAAACTGAGCAGGAAACTGCATGGGTGCAGCCGATCCACTGGCATTCTGAGGAGTTGGGGCTTCCCCCTGTACCTCTGTGACACCCCTTACCCATCTACAGTGTAGCCGAGCAAGTTATGCCACTCAGTGTACCAGAGCACCAATTTATGTTTCTATTACAATTTATCCCTTTTAATTCATTTATTTTCAATTTTTGATAAATCTGAATTTTTTTCGCAAATTTTATAGAAAATCCGGCAGAGTGCCGGCTGTAAATTGGAAAAACAGTTCTTTTGAACCTGTTTAAAAACACTTCCAATATAATTTCCAAATCCAAACTCCATTATACACATTTCAAATCAATATCAAAATCTCAATCTTAAATCACAACACTATTTTCAGAAATTTTCCTTTTCACTTCATTTCTGGAAGCACATTCATAAATATTTCTCAACATAATATATAGAAAATTTCAATAATATGAAATTTCATATATTTACATCATCAATAATTTCAAGAGTTTATAGTTACAATCCCAAAACTAATACAAAATACAAAATACTACCCAAAATCCTAACGTCCTACCATATGCACTGCAGAGGTGAGGTGACTCAGGACTCCGGATGCAGCTCTGAATGCTCACCCTGTTTGATGTCTGCTAAGCTCCCCAGTTAGGTCTCCAGTACCTGCACATGGCAAAAGCGATGCGCTAAGCAATTCTGCTTAGTGGTGACAATATAAAATAAAATAAAATATAATAAAAATAAGTATGCAGAATTTATGTTTACATTTTTTTGGGTAGACTTAATTTCTGATATTATTTGCAATATTATTCGATTAAAATTTAGTAAGGTTTATTATCATTGCCCGAGTAAACCATACTAGTTGTGTCACACCCTACCCCTCTGTAAGGCATGATATGATCCCATAGTATACCTAATGAATTACCAACTTTGTCTACTGATAACCCATTAAATACACTACAAGGGATTTTAAAACTTTTCTATACACTACAAGAAATTTTAAAACTTTTCTTACTTCTTTTTACAATGGTGAGCACTATTTACAGGTGTTAAAAAAAAAGAATTTTTTTTTGAACTGAAGTGAAACGGCTAACACATTTGGAGAAATAATAATTTCTGTAAAAATTTTGGCAGAGTGCCATTTGTATTTTGAATAAAGCAGTTCTTTAAAAACTTGTAAAAAACATTTCAAATTTATTTCTCAATCTCAACTCCAACATTTAATTAACACGATATGTTTCTCAACTCAAAACCACAATAATTTTTCAATATTTTCAAAGGCTGAGATAAAAGAAATATAGTACAAATTTTATAAGCCCAAAATAATTTACAATTTATTTTACAACTTCAATGTACAATTTTAATTTACAACTGCTCAAAACCAAGAACACTCTATACATATAGTGATCATACATTATAATACAAAATGCAAAATATGGTATACTCAATATACCCGATGATCTCTCACTGAAGCACTAGCAGCTTTGTCTGCTGTCCTGTCAGTCTGTCTACATGCGACAGCAATGAAAAGCTATCGCTAAGTAAAATTTACTCAGTGGTGCACAATAACAATTTGAAATGCGATATATAAATCTTTTATTGACAATTCACAAATCAAATGATTCACAATTCCATTTCACAATTTACAAAGTTCATATAACACAAATTTGATCAAATAACTGAATAATACAGTTTTGCCAATCAATAACACCATTTGATCAAATAATTGAATAATACAGTTTTGTCAATCAATAACACCATTTGATCAACTAACTGAATAATACAGTGTTGCCAATCAATAGCACAATTTAGGCCATGACACAAATTTTTCCAAACATGCTGTGTGTACATCACAACAAAGCACACTCACCCCACTAATCGAAATCAATGAGGGAGGAAGCTAGCTAGATATTGAGTACTTATCCACACTCACCTTAGACTGGCAAGTCAAAGAGGGAGGAATATAATGTACCTATCAGAGCACTTGCAGGCGTTATGTATCGCCATCCCTGCAAGCTCCTGGGTTCATGCGTGAGAGTTCCCAAGAATCGTAGGCGTTACATATCGCCGTCCCTACTTTGTTCCGATACCACTAAACACAAATTTTCTCAAAATTTCCATTTATAAAGTAGGCAACACAATAATTTCTAAATAATATTCCCAAAACCAAAACAATAAAAAATTATTCATAACTCATTTCTCCAAATAAATTTGCTAGTAAAAGTAGTGAATATAAAAGTATTGTGCACGGAAACAATTTAGAACTATAATGTTCAATTAAATTTTTAAGTAGAAAATGAGAAGTCAAAATTATTGTGCACAAACACAATTTAAAACAATAACATATGAATAATCATAATTTATTTCAATTGAAAAATTCAAAAGAAATAACTATTATTCACAAACATAATTTAAAACAATAACATACAAAAAATCATAATTTATTTCAATTGAAAAATTCAAAAGAAATAACTATTGTGCACAAACACAATTTAAAACAATAACATACAAATAATCATAATTTATTTCAATTGAAAAATTCAAAAGAAATAACTTTTGTGCACAAACCTCTGATAACTGTCTCTTGTCTCTGACTCAGTGTTTCCTTCCCTTTCCCTGAGTCTTTGCTAACTGAAACACACAATTTGAAGTGTTTCAGTACTCATTTAAACAGTCTCTAACAATAAGGCTTAATACTTGATTTATTGAATTCTATTATTTCCTTAGTCAACCTAAGATGTTGACCCTCGATGCAGTCTAGGTGAATTAGGTTCTAATGTTACCAATATGTCACATTTGTAGCCTTTTAATATTGGTACATGTTACCAAATTCATTTCCATGTATATTGCATTTTATTGCAATTTATCGGATTCCGTTATACTACTTTGACCTAGCCAGATGACCTAGTTCCCTCTGTTTTCGGGTTTCGGTTAAAACTACAAACTTGTAGATCTATGTCTTATTGCACGCGGGGCAAAATTTCAGGTCATTCTGAGTTTACTAGACCAAGTTATGGTCATTTTACTATTGCTGGTCAGAATGTACCAAAATGGTCATTTTAGGTCATTTTTAGGTCACTTTTGGTTCGGCTAGTTTTTGGACCCGAACTTGTGCAAGCTATTTGACTTGCTTATGGTCATTTCTGGGCTTTGGTGTCTTCATAAGACTTGTAGATATATGTCTCAAATATTCATGGTAAAAATTTCAGGTCAATTGGACCTGTTTTGAGCGAGTTATGGCCAAAACACTAACTGCTGCCCAAATGGTCAATTTTCAGGCCTTAAATGCACTAATCCGGATTTGGTCATTTTTCAAGTTACCTTCCAAGCAGAATTTTGGTAAGCTTCCTTCATGAAAGTTGGCACTTTTTGTGCCTAGTTTCACCTCCAATTGGTCTCATACCAATTGGAGCCACAAACTTAAGGTTCTAAGCCAAAACACACACTGCCTTATTGCACATTATTCATCACTCATCAATTACACATTTAACACTTACCAAGTTACACATTCATGCCAATTCTGGTTTGTACCATAACCTAAACACATTTTACTTCACATTGTTGGTGATTTTGGCAGCTTATAATCACACTCACTATGCACCTTATAGTACAAAATTTACCAAGTCCAAATTACAAATAATTTAGCCACATAACCTAGCTCATTTACATGTCCACACTCCCACCTTTATACACATGTACAAGCTGCCATAACAAGCACCATAATTCAACCATATAATTCCATAAACCAACCCATGAAATAATATATTTTGGTTCACACTTCAAGTTGCCGATTCATACATCTCTCTTAATTAACTTCCAAGCTTCCAAAATCAAGTGTACATTCATATATACTTAGTATACATCACCCAATTTATTCCTACACATATAAACACTTCATCAACACTTTAATCTACTATTTACATACAAGGATAAACTGTTCTTATGGAGTTTCCATGGCTGCCAAAAATATACATCTCCCTTAAAAAATCAAACTCCAAAAATCTTTCCACAATTCAACTACCCATAACATCCATACAAACTTTAATGAAGCAAGCATAAAAAATACTTACTTACCACTTTGGAAACTCTTCAAAACCTTGACTAAACTTGATCTTCTTGTTGCCTATCTATTGCCCAAGTGGTGTAGAGCAATTTTAGTGAAGGGAGCTAGTGGAAAAATGGCTTGGATCATGCTTGCATGAAGGTTCAAGGTGGGATGGCAATGGAGGATTGTTCTTCACCATTTTTGGCTGGTTTTGGAATTGTTGGAGAAGATGGGTTTCTGCTGTCCAAATGAAGGTGTAGTGGTCCACTTTAGGTGTTAGTCGAGCACTAAGTGAAGGTTATAACATTTGTTTATTCTAAAGTTTCCTTATTTCTACATTAAGCTCCTATCTTTTGCTATCTATATTAGGTGCCACCAATTTAATTTTTCATGACATTTTCCAAGTGTAATATCATGTATTTTTAATGGACATTTAGGTCAAAAGACAACTCGGGGCATCAAATGACCACAATGCCCCTGTTCGGGTTGCATTCTCGATTTTTCAAGAACACCGAGTTTTGTCGCTTTCTTGATTTCCCGTTTTTCTTTGTACTAATTAATTAATTTTTCTTTGATATTTCTAATGATATTTATACTTTAATAGGTCTTTAATTATGTCTTAAAAATATTTTCCAGGGTTCTCCGCGGTCCAGGGCTAGTCAACGATCCATGCCACAACTTCTTAGTGCGGTCACCCATCGCTAGGGTTCTCGGCTCGTTTAACTTGGGTACATTTCATTGCTATTATTTTTCCTTTACTTTTCTTGTATTTTCTTTTCTTATATTTCATTATTTTATATCTTCTCATCCATATTTAAGTGTAGTTCTAGGCATTCTAGCTATCCGGACAACACTGGTCACCAGAATAGTAGCACGTACTACCGAACATCGGGGTGTTACAAGTTGAATGGACTAGATAAATGGGTAAACTGGCACTGGGTACTAAGTATATTGGACCATCACACCATTGGTCACAATGTGTCTCCCGATGTGTAATAGAATAGCTAATAAGCTATAATAATTATCAGGGTTAAAACCCAAGTATATCAACTCAAATAACATAGCCAAAGGCTATTATGTCACAGAATGGCATGGAAAGCCATGAAACACAGAATGGCGTGAAGCCATATGCAGTACTGCTAACAAAACCCTATTGGCATGCCAACCTATCCAAACTAATCACATTAGGCCTACTAGGGCATTTAACACTTTTAATTTATGTAATTCTTTGAAATTGAAATTTTATGGCTACTATTTATTTCATTGGTCAACCAAAATGTTGACTTTTGTATTGACAATAGATATATTGGTTTAAATATCATCAACATACCACATTTTGCAATTTAAACTTGTTGGTATTGGTTGCCAATACCATTTTTAAGCTTAATATTAATTGGACAGAATTTTCAGTTTTCATGCTTTGGGTTTACTGTTCCATTAGTCATTTTTGTAGTGGGAATTTAGCAAAATGTTCAACATGAAAGTTGTTCCTTAATTTATCTAGTTGCATTTCCTTTAAAGAATCACTGCATTTGGAGTTTTGTAGCTCAAGTAATGGCTCAAAAACCACAACTGGCTGGACTAAAATTTTTCCAGAATTTCTGGACTGACCAAATCTACAGTGTTAGGAACAGTGACTGCAACTCACTTTTTGAATATGTTCTGGTCATAATTTGGGTTAGGTTTCTTCATTAAAGTTGTTGGTTTATATCTCAGCTTGTTGCTGGTAAAAGTTTAGGTCAATTGGACCTTTCTACACTGAGTTATGGCCAAATGACCAAATACTGTTCATTTGGTCATTTTGCCCAGGCAGAATGCAGGTCATCCAGATTAGGGCAACCTTTTGGTCCACTTGGTTTGGTTTTCTGGGCATGGTTTCTTCACCAAAGTTGTGCCATTATATGTCTAGTTTCATGTCCAATTGTCCTTGTACCAATTGAACCTCTACAATTCAAGTTTTTGCTACCCAAACCTACTAGACTCATGCCCAGTCATGCAGGTCAATAAGGGCAGCCACACCCAACTCCAACCCCACTACACAATTCACTTCATTTTTTATTCAAACAATACCAAATGGTCACTAATTGACCATTAAAACCTACTTCCATCATCACATGATCAAAGTCTCATTTTTCACCCCAAACCCTAACTCAAACATTACAATCATGCATTATCATTGCATTTCATCAATCCATTCAATTCATGCATATTGAGGGCAGCCAAACTATCATTTTAACTCCATAAAACTCATCATAATCATACCCAACCAAGGCTGCTGAAATTTAGGGTTTGCATACCAATGGTATTTCATCAAATTTTCTTTGTAATTTACACTCACTTAAGGTCCTTAAACATGAATTCAAAGTAAAAACCAAGGTTAGGTCACTAACCTCTATAGAGTGAGATTTCCCACTTGCTAAAGTTCTTCCTTTTCCTTTCTTTTTACTCCCACAAGATTTATCAAGATGCAACGACACTTTTTTGTGTTGGGAGTATAGAGTTTTGTTGGATAGAAGCTAGGGAAAATCAAGCCTTAAAAGCTTGAAAATGGTGGCTATGGTGGGAGAGGTCACAACAAGAAGAAGATAGGGAGAGAAGGTTCTGATTTTCTTTTGTTTTCCAGCGCATTTGGTCTCTTTTAAACAAGTTTATGCCATGTGTCAACATTGGATTGATTGGGAGAACTTTAATGACATCATGATGATGTCATTATTCCTTTTTCTTTCATTTTTTCTCCATTTATTGTCTATTTAATTTCAATTAAATTTTTAACAATATTTATTCAGATTTTATGTTATATAAATTATTTATTTAGCTAGACAAGTTGGCCAAAAATCATCTCTGAAGATGAAATGACCAAAATGCCCTCCGTTTGGCTTAACGAGCCAAAATTGTCTGTACTGATTGAAAATTTTTTAAAGCATTTTCTTAGCATTCTAATGCCATAAAAACCTCAATAACCCTTCTCTGGAGTCCCAATAATTATTTTATAATTTTTCCCCTGGGTCTAGGGCTCGTTTAACTTGGTTGTATTTTATTTCTAAAATTTTTTCTAAATTTTTCTTATTAATATTTGAGTTAATTATGGTTCCTCACTTTAGTTTAAATATTTTTCTGGACGTTCTAGCTGTCCGGACCGACACTGGTCACCGAAACAGTAGACTGTACGGACTAGCTAAAGTGAGGATGTTTTTCACCATATAAATAATGCCTCCATATCTTCAGTGTGAAGATAATTGCTGCTAACTCCAGGTCATGAGTAGGGTAGTTCTGTTCATGTGGCCTTAACTGCCTAGAAGCATAGGCAACCACTTTCCTCTCTTGCATCAATACACACCCTAGCCCATTATGTGAGGCATCACTATAGACCATAAAGTCTTTTTCCGACACTGGCTGTGTTAACACTGGTGCTTCTGTTAACATAGCCTTTAGCCTCTCAAAATTGGCTTGGCACTTGTCGTTCCAGCCAAATTTGATATTCTTATGCAACAACTTGGTCATTGGAGCAGCTATAAGAGAGAACCCCTTCACAAATCTTCTGTAATACCCAGCTAGCCCCAAGAAACTTCTGACCTCAGTTGTATTTCTAAGAGGCTTCCATTCCATCTCTGCTTCTATCTTTTTGGGATCCACTCTAATCTCCTCAGCTGATACTATGTGTTTAAGAAAGGAGATTTCACTCATCCAGAAGTCACACTTGGACAGCTTAGCACATAGCTTCTTTTCTCGCAGGGTTTGCAGAACAATCCTCAAATGTTCATCATGTTTTTCCATGGTCTTGGAATACACCAGAATATCATTAATAAAGACCACTACAAACTGATCTAAGTATGGATGGAAGATACGGTTCATAAGGTCCATAAATGCTGCTGGTGCATTTGTTAACCCAAACGGCATCACTAAAAATTCATAATGCCCATACTGGATTCTGAATGCAGTTTTTGACACATCTGCATCCTTTACCCTCAACTGATGATACCCTGATCTGAGATCAATTTTTAAAAATACACCGGCTCCCTTCTACAGATCAAACAGATCGTCAATTTTGGGCAATGGATATTTATTCTTCACAGTTACTTTGTTCAACTGTCGATAATCAATACACAGTCTCAAAGTTCCATCCTTCTTCTTCACAAACAGCACTGGAGCTCCCCATGGTGACACAATGGGGCGTATGAACCCCTTATCGAGTAACTCCTGTAACTGAGTTTTCAACTCCTTCAATTTAGTGGGTGCCATCCTATAAGGAGCAATTGAAATGGATGCTGTACCCGGCATTACCTCAATAGCAAACTCGACTTCCCTTTCTGGTAGTAAACTAGGCAACTCTTCAGGAAATACATCTGGGAAGTCTCTTACTGTGGGTATATCACACAGGTTTGGCTTAGCCTGCCTAGTATCAACCACATGTGCTAGGTAAGCTTCACAGCCATTTCTCATCAATCTTTTTGCAACTGTGGCTGAGATAACATTGGACAGGAAATCTGTCCTTTCACCTACAACAGTGATCTCATTACCCTCAGAAGTTTTTAGAGAAATCCTCTTCAATTTGCAATCAACTATTGCCTGATGACGTGACAACCAGTCCATACCCAAAATCACGTCAAACTCATGGAAGGGCAATTCAATTAGGTCTGCCGAGAATTCATACCCCTGAATCCTCAACGGGCAACCTTTATATACATTATTCACTACCACACTGTGGCCTAGTGGATTTGTGACCAGAATGTCTTGATCACTCTCCTCTATGGGCACTCCCCTCTCAATGGGTAGTTTGATGCAAATGTAGGAATGAGTGGATCCTGGATCCACTAATGCATCCACTAATGCATGCACAGAAGTGTTGTAGAGGGAAAATGTACCCCTGATGACATCCGGGGCATCTTGCTCCTCCTGAGCTCTGATGGCATAGGCCCTGGCAGGTACTCTAGTGTCTGGCCTCTTAGTTAACTCAGATGCAGGCCTCAGTGATGGACCAGCTACCTCAGATTTACCAGGCTTCCTACCCCTTTGTGGTGCAGAAGCAGGTCTGTCAGCTTGTGTTGGAGCAACTGTAGTAGTCCTCTTCGGACAATTCTTGATCTGGTGTTTTATCGATCCACACAGCAAACATGCAGTGGTCACTCGCCAACATTCCCCCTTATGCCACTTCTGACAGTACTGACAAGCAGAAGATGCTAGGGCTGGTCCCCTAAACACCATCCCTGGAGAGCTGCCCACTGATGGTGTGGATTGGCCTCTCCTAGGTGTGAACTATAGTCTGGGCCCCTGAGACTTGCCCTGACCCTGTGGTGGTTCTGAACTTTGAGCAGGAGGACCCTTACTCTTCTTACTGGGAGCAGAAAATGCACTGGATTGACCCGGACCCCTCTTCTGCTGTATTTCCCTTTTATTTTGTTCATTGATTCTAAACCTTTCCACTTTTGATGCAGCATCTACTAGTTTAGCAAAATATGTGATTTCCAATGCCGTGATCATGACTTTGATATTGTCATTAAGCCCTTCTTCAAACCTTCTGCACCTCTCTGCCTCTGTAGGGACTATCTCCCTCCCATATCAGCTCAGTCTGATAAACTCACGTTCATACTCAACCACTGACAATTGCCTCTGTCTCAGACTGATAAATTCTCTTCTTCGCTCTTCTAAATACACTTTGCTCACATATTTCTTCATGAACTCTGTGAAGAAGAATTCTCAGGTGATCCGTTCAGGTTGCACCTCACTAGTTACTGTGTCCCACCACTGATATGCATCATCCTGAAGTAGGGACACAGCACCCACCGAGTTACGCTCGGGGTGCGGTTTAGGCAGCTTCAAAGACTGATGGTTCTATCCAACTAATTTTCTGCTGTCATGGGATCATCCTCCCTCTTCCCAAAGAAGTCCACAGCCCCATGCTTTCGCAGTTTCTCTAGATGAGATTTCTATGGTACTGGTGGAGGTTGTGGCTGTGGTTGTGGTGGTGGTATTGCCCCCATCATTTGTTTGTAGAATTCAGTCATTTGCTGAAATTAAGCAAACTGAGGTTGGGCAGGTGCCTTAGCTGCTGGTGGAGCATATTCTCCCCTGCCCCCAGATTCAGCTCTTGGTGGAGCACGACTCTCCACCTCTTCATCAACTACTCTTTGTGAAGCAGGATCCATATCCGATTCAAAATAAGAAAACAAGCTCTTTGCAAAGCAGGATCCATATCCTATTCAAAATAAGAAAACAAACAGATCTGCATCAGTATCACCTCAACACTCACAAATGCAATGCAATGGTATGCACTCTATCTAGGCCTAGAAACGCCTAAACCGATGCTCTGATACCACTAAATGTGACACTCCTTACCTGTCTACAGTTTAGCCAAGCAAGTTATGCCACTTAGTGTGCTGGAGCACCAATTTATGTTTCTATTACAATTTATCCCTTTGAATTCATTTATTTTCAATTTTTGATAAATCTGAGTTTTTTCGCAAATTTTATAGAAAATCCGGCAGAGTGCCGGCTATAAATTGGAAAAACAGTTCTTCTGAACCTGTTTAAAAACACTTCCAATATAATTTCCAAATCCAAACTCCATTATACACATTTCAAATCAATCTCAAAATCTCAATC
Organism: Hevea brasiliensis; assembly: GCF_030052815.1. Classification (NCBI taxonomy): domain Eukaryota; kingdom Viridiplantae; phylum Streptophyta; class Magnoliopsida; order Malpighiales; family Euphorbiaceae; genus Hevea; species Hevea brasiliensis. The sequence goes on along the minus strand of NC_079503.1, from coordinate 55,772,716 downwards.
TCAAATCACAACACTATTTTCAGAAATTTTTCTTTTCACTTCATTACTAAAAGCACATTCATAAATATTTCTCAACATAATATACAGAAAATTTCAATAATATGAAATTTCATATATTTACATCATCAATAATTTTAAGAGTTTATAGTTATAATCCCAAAACTAATACAAAATACAAAATGCAAAATACTATCCAAAATCCTAACGTCCTACTATATGCACTGCAGAGGTGAGGTGACTCTAGACTCCGGATGCAGCTCTGAATGCTCACCCTATCTGATGTCTGCTGGGCTCCCCAGCTAGGTCTCCAGTACTTGCGTGTGGCAAAAGTGATGCGCTAAGCAATTTTGCTTAGTTGTGACAATATAAAATAAAATAAAATATAATAAAAATAAGTATGCAGAATGTATGTTTACATTTTTTTGGGTAGACTTAATTTCTGATATTATTTGCAATATTACTCGATTAAAATTTAGTAAGATTTATTATCATTGCCCGAGTAAACCATACTAGTTGACTGGACTAGATAAATGGGTAAACTGACACTGGGTACTAAGTACCTTGGACCATCACACCATCGGTCATATTGTGTCTCCCGATGTGCAACAGAATAGCTAATAAGCTGTAATAATTATTAGGGTTAAAACCCAAGTATATCAACTCAAATAACATAACCAAAGGCTATTATGTCACAGAATGGCATGGAAAGCCATGAAACACAGAATGGCGTGAAGCCATATGCAGTACCGCTAACAAAACCCTATTGGCATGCCAACCTATCCAAACCAATCACATTAGGCCTACTAGGGCATTTAACACTTTTAATTTATGTAATTCTTTGAAATTGAAATTTTATGGCTACTATTCATTTCATTGGTTAGCCAAAATGTTGACTTTTGTATTGACAATAGGTATATTGGTTTAAATATCATCAACATACCATATTTTGCATTTTAAACTTGTTGGTGTTGGTTGCCAATACCATTTCTAAGCTTAATGTTAATTGGACAGAATTTTTAGTTTTTATACTTTGGGTTTACTGTTCCATTAGTCATTTTTGCAGTGGGAATTTAGTAAAATGATCAATATGAAAGTTGTTCCTCATTTTGTCTAGTTGCATTTACTTTTTTGAATCACTCCATTTTGGAGTTTTGTAGCTCAAGTTATGGCTCAAAAACCATAACTGGCCAGACTGAAATTTTTCCAGAATTTCTGAACTGATGAAATCTACAGTGTTAGGAACAGTGACTTCAACTCACTTTTGAATATGTTTTGGTCATAATTTGGGTTAGGTTTCTTCATAAAAGTTGTTGGGCTATATCTCAGCTTGTTTTTGGTAAAATTTCAGGTCAATTAGACCTTTCTACACTGAGTTATAGCCAAATGACCAAATACTGTTTATTTGGTCATTTTGCCCAGGCAGAATGCAGGTCACCCGAATTAGGGCAATCTTTTGGTCCACTTGGTTTGGTTTTCTGGGCATGGTTTCTTCACTAAAGTTGTGCCATTATGTGTCTAGTTTCATGTGCAATTGGCCTTGCACCAATTGAACCTCTACAATTCAAGTTATTGCTGCCCAAACCTACTGGATTCATGCCTAATCTTACAGGTCACCAAGGGCAGCCACACCCAACTCCAATCCCACTACACAATTCACTTCATTTTTTATTCAAACAATACCAAATGGTCACTAATTGACCATTAAAACCTACTTCCATCATCACATAATCAAAGTCTCATTTTCCACCCCAAACCTTAACTCAAACATTACAATCATGCATTATCATTGTATTTCATCAATCCATTCAATCCATGCATATTGAGGGCAGCCAAACTATCATTTTAACTCCCTAAAACTCATCATAATCATACCCAACCAAGGCTACCGAAATATAGGGTTTGCATACCAATGGTATTTCATCAAATTTTCTTTGTAATTTACACTCACTTAGGGTCCTTAAACATGAATTCAAAGTAAAAACCAAGGTTAGGTCACTAACCTCTACGGAGTGAGATTTTTTGCTTGCTAAAGTTCTTCCTTTTTGTTTCTTTTTGCTCCCAAAAGATTCACCAAGATGCAAGGACACTTTTTTATGTTGGGAGTATAGAGTTTTGTTGGGTCGAAGCTAGGGAAAATCAAGCTTTAAAAGCTTGAAAATGGTGGCTATGGTAGGAGAGGTCATGGCAAGAAGAAGATAGGGAGAGAAGGTTCTGATTTTCTTTTGTTTTCCAGCCCATTTGGTCTCTTTTAAATAAGTTTATGCCATGTGTCAACATTGGATTGGTTGGGAGAACTTTAATGACATCATGATGATGTCATTATTCCATTTTCTTTTATTTTCTCTCCATTTCTTGTCTATTTAATTTCAATTAAATTTTTAACAATATTTATTCATATTTTATGTTATATAAATTATTTATTTAACTGGACAAGTTGGCCAAAAATCATCTCTGAAGACTAAATGACCAAAATGCCCTCCGTTTGGCTTAACGAGCCAAAATTATCTGTATCGATTGAAAAATTTTTCTAAGCATTTTCTTGGCATTCTAATGCCATAAGAATCTCAATAACCCTTCTCTGGAGTCCCAATAATTATTTTATAATTTTTTCCTTGGGTCTAGGGCTCCTAGTTGCGAGAATCGCAACTTCTCACTAGGTTAACCATCGCTAGGGCACCGGCTCATTTAACTTGGTTGTATTTTATTTCTAAAATTTTTCCTAATTTTTCTTATTAATATTTGAGTTAATTATGGTTCCTCACTTTAGTTTAAATATTTTTCTAGATGTTCTAGCTGTCCAGACCGATACTGGTCACTAGAACAGTAGACTGTACGGACTAGCTAAAGTGAGGATGTTACAACCTCAGCTGCTACTGATTGCTCTACTGCGTGATCCCCATCTTCCATATTGAATCACAAAGAATTCTACTCCCTGGACAACCAAGACAAGGAGATTTCCCTCCATTAGTCCATATTTATGATGTAATGCACTATATGTATCAATTAATGACAGTTGAGCAGTTGCACTTATCAAAAATTTTCAAACATGCAATTTCAAAACTTGTACAAAAACCAAAGCTCTGATACCACTAAAATATGTCACACCTTATCCCTTGTAAGGCAGGACATGTTCCCGTAGCATACCTAATGAATTACCGAACTCCACCTACCGATAACCCATTAGTTATGTTACAAAGGATTTTAAAACAAATCATAGCTTTTTATCTTATCAATTCTTTTGTGGAAAACTACATGAGAATAGTTAAAATTCCGTGTAAACATTCATTGGAAATAATGATAGACTAAATATTGTAAAAGTTACATCTTCATAAGTCTCAAAGTAAAATACAAAATAGTTACAAACTCAAAATGTGATAGCAATGCAATGCTTTTAAATACAAACTGCTCAATGTCCGTACATCCATACATATAGGTACACAATACATCCAAAGGAATCACAAGGGTATACCTAATGTAAATACCCACAAACAATACCAAAATACTGCTTTCAAGTCTCTCACTCAGCAGCCTTCTCCTTTCGCTTACCTGCGACAGCATAAAGAAGCTATCGCTGAGTATATCACTTAGTGGTACACAACTAATAACTTTAAAACTTAAGGTAAAACACAATTTGTCAAAGCATAATAAATCACATTTTTCTTAAGCATGAAAACTTCACAATAGTTCTAAGTCCATAAAAGCCATTTATTAGAATAACATTTTAAAAGAGAAATCACACTTCATAAACCACAATTCACAAAGCATTAGTATTGCCAACATCAATACACAGTTCAGGCCATGACACAAAATTTCATGATCAGTGCCGTGTTGTACACCACGACAAAGCAATCTCAACCTCACTAACCGTTATTAATGAGGGAAGGGCTAGCTAGCTAATGAGTACTCATGTAGTCTTATCCCACTAACCGTTATTAATGGGAGACATAATCAATATCAATTATGAACCCCAAGTAGCCGTTACTACTGGGGAGTTCCGAAAGGACTGCCATGCTAACTGTGGTTTCAAAACAGTTTTCAAAAATTTTCCACTCAACAATCACATTTATAAACCAATAAACACATTTAAATTCATCATAATATCCATATAAAGGTGGCAACACCCAAATTTCTTAAATGCAAGAGAAAAACCATATTTCAGTTAAAGTGAACTTATTCAAAGCAACTCATTCAATTTAGCACATTCCAAGCAATTTACAAGTTTAAAAATAAAGAAAATGTTAGTTGTACACAAACCTTTAATAATTCTCCTTCCTTGTTACCCACTTCTCCTTGTCCGTTCCAACTTCTTTTCTACTGAAAATACACAAATAAAATATCTCAATACCAATCTCAATTGCTACCAAAAACTCATTACATGCATGTCTAATGCATCCCAAGTTAGCTTTGCAAATTTTAGAAAATTTTGGTTTTGGACAACTTGGTGCCCCAATCTTTGAATGCAATTTTTACCTAGTTTCGATCATAATTTGGTGAGGTATTCTGCATGAAAATTGTTCATCTAGGTCTTAACTTTATTTTTCTTTTTGAATCGCCTAATTTGGAGCTGTGTAACTCAAGTTATGCCTAAAACATGATTACTGTTCATGTCACTGTTCATGTTGAAGATTTAGTTCTGGCAGATTTATCGATCCAATTTCGTTCAGCAATTTGGTCAAGTTAAGTCCATAATTTGGTCTAATGTTCTTCATATGAAATGTTCTACTATGTCTTAGGTTTCTATCGGTTCAAGAATCGCCTAAATCGGAGTTTTCTAGAGAGATTTATGGCCATGCAAATTTACTGTTCATATGGTAAATCTGCAATTCTGTAGATTCAGTGATTCAATTTTACTCAGCAATTTGATTGGGTTAAGTCCATAATTTGGCCTCAAGTTCTTCATATGAAATATTCTACTATGTCTTATGTTTCCATCGGTTCAAGAATCGCCTAAATCAGAGTTTTCTAGAGAGAGTTATGGCCATGCAAAATTTACTGTTCATATGGTCAAATTCTGCAGGTTCCAAAATTTTGTCTCTAAGTTGAAGGCTCATTTCGGATAGCTTAAGGTCATTTTCAGGGTAGGGTATCTTCACGAAAATTCTAGCCCTATATATTAAGTTTCGTTTCCAATTGGTTTCACTCCAATTGGAGTTGTGTAGCTCAAGTTATGGGCTTCCAAACACATTGAATTCAGTGTGCAAAATTCTGCCCTAAATTAAAATTTTCATTTCTTAAATTACTTCCACTAACCAATCTCGATTCACATTTAATTCACCCAAAATGACTATAATTTAGTATTAACATATCAATGGCACTTCTTATCACAAAATCTACAATTTTCAAACACCAAAGTTTGCAATTTCCTTAATCCTACCATTTCATTATCTCCATTCATCAACCCAATGTCAATTCAAACTAAATAAACCTCAGATGACCATAATTTAACGCTACACACACCAATTTCACTTTCTAGCACCAAAACCCAATTTTCCCATGAATCCTAATCTTTCATAATTTAATTTATGCAATCTCATGAAATCTTACTACTCCCAATCATGCATCCTACCTCAATTTAACTTATATTTATCATTAATTTAGCTAAAATACATCAAAACCCTAATTTTTCCTAAGTTGGGCAAAACCCTAGTTTAGGTTCCATGCATGTTTCCTTTCAATTTCTCATGAAATTTCATCATAAGTTAACTTCATTCAAGGCTTATACAACTAATCTAACATGAAAAGAAACATTTCACCACTTCTAATCTTCAATTTCTTCTAACTCTTTTGTTCTCTTAGCTTCTAATCTCTCAATGAAAGATAAATTTTGATGTTTTCTACCAATTAGATAGAAAACCCATGGAGAAAAAGTGGGAAAAATCAATGGTTGAGAGAGGTTGTAAGTGGAAGAATGAAGAGAGAAGAGAGAAGAAAGAAAAGAGAGGGAGAGGAGGTGTGTGGGGGGCAACTAAATGAGGGAGGGAGGAAGATGGCTTCCTTTTATACTTATCCCAATTATTTATTTATTTACTTAATTTTTGTTGAGTTGTCCAAAGCCCATTAGTCCTAAAATTTTAATTGGGTCAAAATGGACCTAAAATTCCAGATTTTTGTTTCTTTTATTTTCCTTTCACTTTATACTTGAATTCTTTTCCTAAAAAAATTATTCCATAATTCATTTCATTAATTTCACTTAAATTAATTAACATTTTGGTCAAAAGTCAACTCTTGAGGTGAATTGACCAAAATGCCCCCATCGGGTCATAATCCCTCTTTTTCAATATACCCGATGAGTCCTTATATTTTTGGGTCATTTGAATTTTTATTGTGTCTATCTTAATAAATTTTCATTTTATTTTTAGTCCTCAAGGTGTTTTTGAATACTACTAGTCACGGACCAAAAATGGTACTATTCATAACTCGGAAGTTCGGGGTGTTACAATGTAAATATATTTATAAAATGCATGGGCATGCCATAAGTATATAAATAATATTGAAATTACAAAATATAATCAATATCCAACTCACAGTGCAACCTAATACTTATTGGTTCTGCTGAGAAGAAGAAAATGGTTGCTTTGAGTCATCTAAGCAAATATACCAAAGAACTATCAAGAGTAGACCAATAATGATTAACTAAAGAAATAAAAGACTTCTTAGGCTCGTGTTGAAAATTTAACAGAGTTTCCCCTATATCTAGGACTTAACCTCCTTACAAGAAAATACAATTTATATCTCAATAACCCAAAGGCCTCATGCCCACAACACAACACAATACAATATCCATTCAGGGCTTGCCAAAACCAATTAACTAGTGTTATTACTCAACTTTAGCTCAATGGCCTAAAATTCACTATTGGCTAAAAATATCCAATTCACTTTCAAAAATTCTATAAATATTCGTGGAGGTCCTTAATAATATTATCTTAATATTACAATTAAAATTATTGCACTTTATACATCCATGATCATTTTATTAATTTTCGAACTATAGCTCAACTTAAGGCAAAACTAGTGAATTTGCATTTGGGGTTACCTATGCTTATTCTGACACTTGGAACGTGTCCGAGGTGTCTAAAAATGGTAGAGACAACTATAATATTGAACTATATTGAACTACTTTCAAGGTGAGTCCCAAAGCCTGCGTGTCTGGACCAAAATTGCAATCCTAAGTGTCAATGGAATTCCTTCAAAACGAAAGTTCCTACATGAGACAACATAAGGAGTTAGAAAAAAAATTTTATTTAACCCAAAAAACAACTTTAAAGACCCAAAATCTCACTAGTAAGCTCGTGGGTCTCAAAAATTTTTCAGTGTCAAAAAAATCTTGAATTGGTATCCTTTTGAAGCTCTTAAAGTGTACAATGCGCTGGTATACTCGAATTTTTAAGAAAAATTTCAGTTTAGGAGAAATTAGTTTAGAAGTCAAAATGGGCTAAAACTTTTGAAGCTCAATTCGCACAAACCAAGAAATGATACCGTGTAAACTTGGTATCTACACAATGCCCATGAAGAGAGGAGTATTTTGATGCTAAGAATCCCGACAACAGTTGTCGAAGGAGGAAGTTATGATCAGAAAAAGAAAAAGAAAAGAAAGAAAGAAAGAGAGAGAGAGAGAGAGAGAGAGAGAGAGAGAGAGAGAAAATGGGGAGGGTGAGTGTGGCTGCTGCTCACGTTTTAAATGTTTTCTATTACTCACCTATTCCCTTGTAAGGCATGACATGTTCCCGTAGCATACCTAATGAATTACCGAACTACACCTACTGATAACCCATTAATTATGCTACAAGGTATTTTAAACAAATTATAGCTTTTGATCTTATCAATTCTTTTATGGAAAATTGCATTGGAATAGTTAAAGTTCAATGTCAACATTCATTGGAAATAATGATAGACTAAATATTGCAAAAGTTATATTTCCATAAGTCTCAAAATAAAAAACAAATAGTTACAAACTCAAAATACTTTAGTAATGCAATGTTTTTTAATACAAACTGATCAATGTCTGTACATCCATATGTATATAGGTACAAAATACATCAAAAGGAAATTACAGGGTATACCTACAATATATACCCACAGTCAAAACCAAAATGTTGCTTCCAAGTCTCTCACTCAGTAGTCTTCTCCTTTCTCTTACCTGCGATAGCATAAATAAGCTATTGCTGAGTATATCACTCAGTGGTGCACAACTAATAACTTTAAAACTTAAGGTAAAATAACTTGTCCAAATACAAGAAATCATATATTTGCATAATCATAATAGCATCACAAAACTTTCTGAGTCCATAAGAATCATTTATTGAAATCACATTTCGAATGAGAAATCATACTTTACAAATCACCATTCACAAAGCATAAGTGTTGTCAACATCAACACACAGTTTAGGCCATGACATAAAGTTTCACGATCAGTGCCGTGTTGTACACAACTATAAAGCAATCTCAACCTCACTAACTGTTATTAATGAGGGAAGGGCTAGCTAGCTAATGAGTACTCATGTAGTCTTACCCCACTAACCGTTATTAATGGGAGACATAATCAATATCCATTATCAACCCCAAGTAGCAGTTACTACTGGGGAGTTCCGAAAGAGACTGCCATGCTAACTGTGGTTTCAAAACAGTTTTCAAAAGTTTCCCACTAAATAATCACATTTATAAACTAATAAACACATTCAAATCATCATAATATCCATAAAGAGGTGGCAACACCCAAATTTCTCAAATGCAAGAGAAAAACCAAATTTCAGTCAAAGTAAACTTGTTCAAAGAAAACTCATTCAAATAAAAACATTGCAAATAATTTACAAGTTTAAAAACGAAGAAAAAAGGTTAGTTATGCACAAACCTTCAATATTTCTACTTTCTCGTTACTTACTTCTCCTTGTCCATTCCAACTTCTTTTTTTACTGAAAACACACAAATAGAATGCCTCAATACTCATCTCAATTGCTGCCAAGTACTCATTACATGAGTGTCTAATGCATCCCAAGTTAGCTTTATAAATTTTAGAAAGTTTTAGTTTTCTGGCAGCTTGGTACATTGAACTTTGAACCTAATTTTTACCTAGTTTCAATCATAATTTGATGATGTATTCTTCATAAAAATTATCCCTCTAGGTCTCATATTTATTTCCATTTATGAATCACCTCATTTGGAGTTGTGTAGCCAAAGTTATAGTCAAATGAATTTTACTGTTCACGTGGGGCTGATTGTGGCAACTTTGGCGACTTAACTTTGGCTAACAATTTGATTGGGTTAAGTTCATAATTTGAAATGTTCTACTATGTTTTAAGTTTACATCGGTTCAAGAATCACCTAAATCGGAGCTTTCTATAGAGAGTTATGGCTATTTAAAGTTTACTGTTTACTCTACTGTTCATTGCTCTAGCAGATTTATCAACTCAACTTTGCTCAACAATTTGGTTAGGTTAAGTTCGTAATTAGGCTTCAAGTTCTTCATACGAAATTTCCTACTATGTTTTAAGTTTCTATCAGTTTAAGAATTACCTAAATCAGAGTTTTCTAGAGAGAGTTATAGCCTTGCAAAATTTACTGTTCATATGATCAATTTGCAAATTTCCAGATTTTTGGTAAATTTGGTGACTCAACTTTGCTTAGCAATTTGATTGGGTTAAGTCTATAATTTGGCCTTACGTTCTTCATATGAAATGTTCTACTATGTTTTAGGTTTCCATTGGTTCAAGAATCACCTAAATAAGAGTTTTCTAAAGAGAGTTATTACTATGCAAAATTTACTGTTCACATGCCTAATTCTTCAGATTCCAGAATTTTATCTCCAAGTTCAAGCCAAGTTTTAGGCAATTTCTGGGTAGTTTCTTGGTTAGGTGTCTTCATAAAAACTCTAACCATATGTCTTAAGTTTCATTTTCAATTGGTTTCACACCAATTAGAGTTGTGTAGCTCAATTTATGGGCTACTAAACACACTAAACTCAGTGTGCAAAATTCTGCCCTAGGTTCAAATTTTCATTTCATCAATTACTTCCACTAACCAACCTCAATTCACATTTAATTCATGCTAATTAGTCATAATTTAGCATTTCCAACATCAATTTCACTCCCTAGCACAAAAGCCCTAATTTCCCCATGAACCCTAATCTTCCATAATTCAATTTATGAAATTCTCATGCAATTACACTACAATCATGCATACTACTTCAACTAAGCTTGATTTCATTATCAATTACACTAAAATATATTAAACCCTAATTTTTCCAAAATTGCCCAAAACCCTAGTTTACGTTCCATGTGTGGTTCTTTTCAATTTCTCATGAAATTTTATCACAATCTAACTTGATTTAAAGTTTGTGTGACTAATCAAGCAAGAAAAGAAACTTACCTCTTGTTGATTTCTTTCCAACTTCAATTTTTTCTTCCAAGTCTCTTGTTCTTCTTATTTCAATCTTCATTTTGATGCTTAATTAAGGTTTTTCTATTACTTTGGTGGAAGATTAATGGAAGATATGTGGGGAATCAAAGGTTGGGAAAGCTTGTGAATGGAAGAGTGAAGAAGAAAAGAGAAAGAGTGTAACGGCCTCACTTTAGGTAGTCCGTACATTCTACTATTCCGATGACTAATGTCTGTCCGGACAGCCAGGATGACTGGAACAACACTCCAACTGGAGTGAGGAGGCATAAATTGACTGAATAAAGACCAAGAAAAATTAAGAAAAAATAAAAGAAATGAATTGCAAATGAGTTAAACGAGTTGGGATCACAGCGATGGGTGATCGTACGGGGAAGCGACTGTGAAGATAGTTGCTGACCCCAGGCCCATGAGGAACCCCAGGGAAGTAATTTTTGGGACTCCAATGAATAGTTATTGAGGTCTAAATGACATTACAAATGCCAAAGAAAATTCAGAAAAAAATTATTTATGGGTACAGACCAAAAATAACCCGATAAGCCTAATGAAGGGGATTTTGGTCATTTCAACCCCAGAGTTGAATTTTGACTTAAATGTCAAATAAATGAGAGAAATTAAAAATACATAAAATAAATTAAAATGATGAATGATGGTAGAAAAAGTAAAAGAAAAGAAATAAGCTTAATATATATATATATATATATATATATATATATATATATATATATATATATATATATATATATATATATGATGCCATAATGACATCATCAAAAAAAGTGGCAACCAATGAGAATTCAACATCCCATTTATAAGAGAAAAGGAAGAGCTAAAATTGATTATAAAAGAGTCTTCTTCTTCTTTTTGGGGAGCCATGGCCGAACCTCATAAACTCTCTTCTTCCATTTTTGTTCTTTTCTCAAGCTTGATTCTCCCTTTGTTCTACCATAAAACCCTAAACACTCTTCACAAAAATTAATCCCCACACCAAGAGGAAGCTTTTGATTAGTATAAAATGAAGAAATTCCAAGGTTTACATAAGTCAAAAATTGAATTACAAGAGGTTAGTGACTAATCTCATTATCTCTTTTGTTTAATGCTTGATTTAGACTTAAGAAGAGTTGAAATTACTTGAAATAAAAAGAAAATGACAATTTTGTAAGGAATTAAATTTTTTATAGCCATGAGAATTGATAGGATTTTGATGACATGAAGGTTATACTAATGGTTACAAGTGTTGATTAACAAGTAAATATAATTAACATGTTGATTTACAAGTGGTGTGCATAAATTGAGACCTTGAGTTAGGGTTTGAATTAATTTTGGTACCTTAGTGTTATGGCTTGAGATTGATCTTTTTGAGACTGTTTGTTAAACATTTGAAATGTTATGAATGATAAATTGTAGTAGGGAGTAAGGAGGATGGAATATTGGGAGTGCTTCTCTTATGCAGGAAATTCAGACCTATGAGTCTAGTGTCTTGTTTGACCTATAAATGATGTTGTGTGACTCTAATTGGTTTGAGCCCAATTGGAGGTGAAACTAGACTCAAAATACCCCATTTTTCATCAAGAAACCCTATCCAAATTCTGTAAAAATCTTGGTTAATTTATTGTCCCAATCCGAGCATGCAAACAATAAACCCAAAAAAATAGCCAAATGAACAATACCCATAACTCCCTCTAGACAGGTCCAAATGGCCTTAATTTTAAACCATTGGAAAGATTAGATATAGGACTACAACTTTAATTCAGAACACCAAGCCCAGAAATGTCTCTAACTAAATGAAATTGTTGACTCAATTTAGGATACCAAATTGACCTGCACTATTCTACCCAGAAAATCCTGGACTAAAGCTCACCCGATTAGTTTTGGAAAAATGGCCATAACTTGGTCTAAAAAAATCCAAATCAAATAAAACTAGTGGAAAAATTTTTATAAGAAATAGGTCTACAATATTGGTCTTTTGACCAAAACCCAGAACCCAAAGGAACTAGGTCAAATGGTTAGAAAGATTTAGCACATCAAAACCTGGAGTTTGACCAAACTACACTTGACCTCAGAACAGACTTTAAATCATATCTCCCACTAGGAAGCTCTAATTAGGATAAGCCATACTGATCTAGAACCCCAAGAAATAGGGCTCCAACTTTCTTTTAGACTTGGTCCTCAAATTATGAACATAAAAACCCTAAAATGAGAGTCAAATTTTCTGACCTAAACATGAATTCTGGTAGAATAGGGTACATGAGTCTAGGCTAGTGATTTGACCATAATTAATTCTTAAGAACTTGAAAAATTGTAATAAAAATTTTCGAGTGACTACAAGACATAGGGTAACAACTTCTATGAAAAACCTTAGGCCTAAAAATGACTATAATATGACCAATTAATTAGAAAAAGACAGACTCTAGAAACTTGCCAATTTTTGGACCTTGAGAAAGGTTCATAAAATAACTTAGCATATGATATGAAATAAAATAGAATACTTTGTTAAGCATAAAAATGACATGAATTAATGAAACTATAGGCATGAAATAACATTATTTTGCCCAAAGTACACCTAGACTCATTTATATAACTTGGATAGAATGGTATACCACTTATGGACTACATATTGTAGTACTGCCCATAGGGATAATCATTGATAGAAAACATATGTCTAAGATGATTATTCTACTGGCTTTATCCCTGTCCAATCGCCATAGTGCCAATTTTCATTATTATTGGCTTATGCCTGCTCGCTGTCCTTGTGCCTGATATGATCGTTGTATACTGGGTAGACATACAGATGTCTGACCAGTATACTCCTGTGTATCCAGTCTTTATAGTCTATCATAGGTTACTTGAGCACAGATAAAAGTAATAAGCCTTAAATATAAATAAGTACATGGAAAAATCATTAATATGAATTTTATAAGACTGAATATAAGGTATATGCACAGACAAGATCCCTATTAGCTTATTTACTTTCAAAGTTCTAGAAAACATATAAAAGATTTTAAATACATGAAAATTGATATTTATTTATAAGGTTATACATGAAATAATTATTTTAAATTGTTTAGTTATTTTTCTTTATTTATGCATAACTAAGCGTTATGCTTAGAGCATTGGTTCTTACCACGCGTAGGTACTAGAGAGCACCAGCAGCCGCAACAGTAGCAACAGAGTATAGATAGAAAGGATCAAATCTGCTACAGGGTCGGTGTCATCTCACCAGTTCATTTTGGGTAGGGCTCATGTGTATTTAAATTTTGCATTTTGGATCACTATACATAAGTAAATGATGTAAATAATTTTAGATTGTATATAAATTATAAATTATTGTATATGTAAACTTTATATGAATGAAATGTAATTTATTTTCTTGAAATTGATATGAGCATGAGAAGTGATATGATGAAATGGATATAAATTGTTTTAATAGGTAACATGAAACCCACCATGCACTAATAGAACAGAGGGGACTCTGTCTGGGTCTCCATAAAAATGAAATGGGATAAAAAAAAATTTCTACAAGTAAGATAATAAAATTAAATGGATGTTAAATTAATATTGTAAATGATAATAAAGGATAGGGTACTCTGGCACCGAATGTAGCACACCTTGCTTAGCTACACTGTAGACGGGTGAGGCGTGTTGCATTTATTGGTGTCAGAGCAAAGGTTTAAGCGTTCCTAGGCATAGGTAGACAGAAAGATATAGTGTGCATAACATGCATGAGGCCTTATTTAGGAGTCAAGGTGGCACTAATGCAGATCTGTTCTTTTTTGTTTTATAGGATTGATGGAGTCCGATCCTTCAGAGGAAGGGTCTTACATATCAATGGAGGAGGAGGAGATTGGTAGTCATGCACCTGTCCATAGTCAGAGGCGAGATAGGAGAGAGGAGTCATCCCAGGGTACAGCGGGTTGAACACAGCAGGCATTCTTGGAGCAGATGACCCAGATGCTCCGCCAGTTTATCGGAGCCACCCCACAGCCTGCACAATGGTCTCTACTAGAGAAGTTAAGAAAGTGTGGGGCCATTGACTTTATGGGTAAGAAGGAAGACGACCCATCCATTGTGAGCATTGGCTAGAGCGGACTGAGAGAGTGATGATGCAGTTACATTGCACGCAGAGCAACAGCTAGAGTGTGCTTTGTCGTTATTACAAAGGGAAGTCTACCAGTGGTGGATACAGTGTCTAGAGCAGTACAGCCAACAGAGCTTACTTGGGACTTCTTCTTGACTGAGTTCAAGAAGAAATATAGTAGTCACATATACTTAGAGGCTATAAGGAGAGAGTTTTTGACCTTGAGGCAGAGACAGTTAACGGTCTTTGAGTATGAGAGGGAGTTTGTGAGGCTGGGTAGATATACACGGGAGGTAATGCCTATAGAGGCAGAGAGGTGCCGTAGGTTCGAGGATGGACTGAACGATAATATCAGAATTATAGTGACATCACATGGGTATATGAATTTCTCTAGGCTAGTGGGTGCATCACTTAATGTAGGGACAGTATGAAATAAGGAGCAGTCTAGGAGAGATAGACAGCAAAAGAGGAGTTCTGGACAAGGTCAGTCCAGTACACCAGTTTCTGAGGGAAAGAGGACCAAGGTTTCCCAGGGTCAGGGCCAGAGATAGGAGTCTCAGTTTACTCAGAAAGGAGGACAGTCTAGAGATCAATGGGGAGTTCTCCAGGCACAGCAGTAGAGGGATTCACCTCCATACCATTTTACACCTACCGTAAGAGGAGGCACTGAGGAGAGTGCCGATTGTTGACTGGTGGAAGCTTCCGATGTGGAGCTACTAACCATTTTCTATAGGATTGTCCCCATAGGAGTGTTCCCACTGCCCCACCACCGACAGAGAGATATGCCCCCGCAGCTCAGAGGGGTAGACGACCTACGAGGCCAGAAGTGATGGGTACATCACAGAGACCAGCTTTTGAGACCATTGAGTGACCCGAGGCCCGAGTAGCAGCTCGTGTATAATCTATGAGGGCACAGGAGGAGCCAAAGCCAATAGATGTTGTCCGAGGTATATTTCTCATTATAATTTTTCAGTATGTGTCTTAATAGACCCTGTAAATGAGATAAGAAGATAAGTGCATAATTAGTTGAGAATAAGAATGTAAAACCAGAACTAGTAAAACAGACTAAAGAGATAGTAGTGCCTCGACTATTTACACCAAGTAAATTTTAACGATGAAATTTTTATTAGAGGGAGAGAATTGTAATGCCCTCACTTTAGGTAGTCCATACATTCTACTGTTCCGATGACTAATATCTTTTCAGACAGCCAGGATGACTGGAACTACACTCCAACTAGAGTGAGGAGGCATAAATTGACTGAATAAAGATCAAGAAAAATTAAGAAAAAATAAAAGAAATGAATTGCAAATGAGTTAAACGAGCCGGGGTCACAGCGATGGGAGATCGTATGGCGAAGCGACAGTGAATACATTTGCTGACCCCAGACCCACGAGGAACCCTAGGCAAATAATTTTTTGGGACTCCAATGAATAGTTATTGAGGTCTAAATGATATTAGAAATGCCAAAGAAAATTTAGAAAAATTTATTTATCGGTACATACCAAAAATAACCCGGTAAGCCTAATGAAGGACATTTTGGTCATTTCAACCCCAGAGTTGAATTTTGACCTACATGTAAATTAAAATGAGAGAAAGTAAAATTACATAAAATAAATTAAAATGATGAATGATGGTAGAAAAAGTAAAAGAAAAGAAAAGAAAAGAAAAAAAAAGCTTATATATATATATATATATGATGTAATAATGACATCATAAAAAAAAGTGGCAACCAATGAGAATTCAACATCCCATTTATAAGAGATAATGAAGAGCTAAAATTGATTAAAAAAGAGTCTTCTTCTTCTTTTTTGGGAGCCATGGCCGAACCTCATAACCTCTCTTCTTCCATTTTTTTTTTCTTTTCTCAAGCTTGATTCTCCCCTTGTTCTACCATAAAACCCTAAACACTCTTCACAAAAATTAATCCCCACACAAAGAGGAAGATTTTGATTAGCATAAAGTGAAGAAATTCCAAGGTTTACATAAGTCAAAAATTGAATTACAAGAGGTTAGTGACTAATCTCATTATCTCTTTTGTTTAATGCTTGACTTAGACTTAAGAAGAGTTGAAATTACTTGAAATAAAAAGAAAATGACAACTTTTTGAGGAATTAAATTTTTGGCAGCCATGAGAATTGATAGGATTTTGATGACATGAAAGTTATACTAATGGTTACAAGTGTTGATTAATAAGTAAATATGATTAACATGTTGATTTACATGTGGTGTGCATAAATTGAGACCTTGAGTTAGGGTTTGAATTAATTTTGGTACCTTGGTGTTATGGCTTGAGAGTGATCTTGTTGAGACTGTTTGTTGAACATTTAAAGTGTTATGAATGATAAATTGTAGTAGGGAGTATGGAGGATGGAATATTGGGAGTGCTTCTCTTATGCAGGAAATTTGAACCTATGAGTCCAGTGTTTTGTTTGACCTATAAATGATGTTTTGCGACTCTAATTGGTGTGAGGCCAATTGGAGGTGAAATTAGACTCAAAATACCCCATTTTTCATGAAGAAACCGTGCCCAAATTCTATCAAAATCTTGGTCAATTTACTGTCCCAATCCGGGCATCCAAACACTGAACCCAGAGTTCATTTGGCCAGAACTCCCTCTAGACAGGTCCAAATGACTTGAATTTTATACTATTGGAAAGATTAGACATAGGACTACAACTTTAATTGAGAACACCAAGCCTAGAAATGTCTCTAACCAAATGAAATTGTTGACTCAATTTAGGATACCAAACTGACCTGCACTATTCTGCCCAAAAAATCCTGGACTAAAGCTCACTCGACCGGTTTTGGAAAAATGGCCATAACTTGGTTTACAAAAACCCAAATCCAATAAAACTAGTGGAAAATTTTTGTAAGACATAGATCTACAATATTGGTCTTTTGACTAAAACCCAGAACCCAAAGGAACTAGGTCAAATGGTTGGAAAAAATTAGCACATCAAAACCTGGAGTTTGACCAAACTACACTTGACCCCAAAATAGACTTTAAGTCATATCTCCCACTAGGAAGCTCTAATTAGGATAAGCCATATTGATCTGGAACCCTAAGAAATAGGGCTCTAACTTTCTTTTAGACTTGGTCCTCAAATTATGAATATAAAAACCCTAAAATGAGAGTCAAATTTTCTGACCTAAACATGAATTCTGGTAGAACAGGGTACATGAGTCTAGGCCAGTGATTTGGCCATAATTAATTCTTAAAAAATTGAAAAATTGTAATAGAAATTTTTGAGTGACTATAAGACATAGGGTAACAACTTCTATCAAGAACCTTAGGCCTAAAAATGACTATAACATGATCAATTAATTAGACAAAGACAGACTCTGGAAACTACCAATTTTTGGACCTTGGGAAAGGTTCATATAATAACTTAGCATACGATATGAAATAAAATAGAATACTTTGTTAAGCATAAAATGACATGAATTAATGAAACTATAGGTATGAAATAACATTATTTTGCCCAAAGTACACCTAGACTCATTTATATAGCTTAGATCAATTGGTATACTAATTAGGGACTACATATTACAGTATTGCCACAAGGATAATCATTGATAGACAATATATGTCTAAGATGATTGTTCTACTGGCTTTATGCCTGTTCGATGGCCATAGTGCCAATTTTCATTATTACTGGCTTATGCCTGCCCGCTGGCCTTGTGCCTGATATGACCATTGTATACTGGATAGACATACGGATGTCTGACTAGTATACTCCTGTGTATCCAGTCTTTATAGTCTGTCATAGGTTACTTAGGCACAGATAAAAGTAATAAGCCTTAAATATAAATAAGTACATGAGAAAATCATTAATATGAATTTTATAAGATTGAATATAAGATAGATGCACAGAAAAGATCCCTATTAGCTTATTTACTTCCAAAGTTCTAGAAAACATGTAAAAGATTTTAAATACATGAAAATTGATATTTATTTATAAAGTTATACGTGAAATAATTATTTTAATTTGTTTAGTTATTTTTCTTTATTTATGCACCACTAAGCATTATGCTTAGCGCGTTGGTTCTTACCATGTATAGGTACTGGAGAGCACCAGCCGCAACAGTAGGAGGAGAGTACAAATAGAGAGGATCAGATCTACTATAGGGTCGGTGTCACCTCACCAGTTCATTTTGGGTAGGGCTCATGTGTATTTAAATTTTACATTTTGGATCACTGCACATAAGCAAATGATGTAAATAATTTTGGATTGTATATAAATTGTAAATTATTGTATATGTAAACTTTATAAAAATGAAATGTCATTTACTTTCTTGAAATGCATATGAGCATGACAAGTGATATGATGAAATGGGTATAAATTGTTTTAACAGGTAACATGAAACCTATCATGCAATAATAGAATAGAGGGGACTTTGTCTGGATCTCCATAAAAATGAAATAGGATAAAAAAAATAATTTCTACAAGTGAGATAATAAAATTAAATGGATATTAAATTAATATTGTAAAATAAAATTAAATAGATATTAAATAAACATTGTAAATGATAAGACAGGATAGGGTGCTCCGGCACTGAATGTAGCACACCTTACTTGGCTACACTGCAGACAGGTGAGGGGTGTTACAAAGAGAGAGGGTGAGTGGCAGTAATGAATGGAGAAGAGAAGGAGACTTTGTCTTCTTTTATACTTATTTATTCATTTTTAATTAAATAATTTAGTTTAATTGTCAAAAACCCATAAGTCATAAATTTCAATTTTGTCGTAATGAAAATGAAAATTTAAGTTTTCATTTCTTAAATTTTCCCTTATATATTTTTACTTGAATTTTTCTTCAAATTTTATCCCATAATTTAATTCATTAATTTCATTTAATTAAATTTATATTTTGATCAAAAATCAACTTTTGAGGTGAATTGACTAAAATGCCACTCATCGGGTCATAATCCTTCTTTTTCATAATATCCAATGAGTCCTTATGTGTTTGTTTCATTTGAATTTTAATTATGTCTATCTCTATTAATTTTTCTTTTATTTTTGGTCCTCAAGGTGTCTTTAAATAGTACTAGTCACAGGCAAAAAATGACACTATTCACAACTCGATGGTTCGGGGTGTTACAATAATAATAATAATAATAATAATAATAATAATAATAATAATAATAATAATAATAATAAATACATACATACATACAATATATTAAAACAACAATATAAAATATATTAACACATGAATAGTAAAACTTTAATTAAAATTAATTTTACACAGTTAAGATACTATTTATTTTTGGTGTACAACTATATATTTATCATTTATGCTATCAGTATATAATAATTTTGTAATAAAATTCTAAGTTAAATATGTTCAAAGTTAAAATTCAAAACTTGAATTTAAAACTTTAAAATAATTTCATAAAAGCATCTTCAAATAATAATATAAATCTTAAAATAATACAATTAATAAGTTGTTTATTTTCTTTAAATTTTTAGGACATTACAAAATCACTATCTTTTAAGGTATTAATTACTCCCACTAGCTTGTCGCAAAGTTATGACAATTTATCTCTAGGATACAACAAAACATGAAATCTATAAATAATAACTCCTAAAGATTTCACTTAAGAACTTTTTATACGAACTGAATTTAGAGACACTAGAAGAGAAGAAGAAGAAGAAATAGAAGTGGTATATATCTGAATTGAAAAACTCATCTACATTTTTAGGGAATGAAAAGTCATGACCACTTTTTTAGACAGACACATCTGTTTATTTCTAATAGACACAACTGTTTATTTTAATTTGATATATTTTCTAACAGATGTGACTATATTCATTTATTAATAGACACATCTGTTATGACAAGTCTCCTAACAGTCGTAACAGTGTATATGTAATAGACATATCTGTTTATTAACAGACACATCTAATTGTTAACAAATACATCTATTCGTAATTTATTTATAAAAATTAAAATAAAATAATTATTGTATTTTACACACATACGTGCCAATTGCCATTATAGAATAATATATATTTATTTAAATATATATATATATATATATATATATATATATATATATATATATATATATATATATATATATATATATATATATATATATATATATATATATATTTCATTCTTTCCACTTCTTCCCTTTTTTGTATTTTAAAAATATAAGAATTCTTTCTCTCTGTATTGTCTAACATACAAGCTATTTATAATAATCCCTCACTTAGCTTGTATTATTAGATCCCTTTGTTTCATGCATAATGAAAAGTGTCTTTCGATTTAAACTTTTTCTTTAAGTATTTCAATGTTCTAAAGAAATCATTATGGCCTTAGCTTAAATCTATATTTTTATTAAATAGAATCGAAAATACTACACACATGAACCAATTAGTTTTAATTAAAAGTTTACCAAAATTTCAGCACGAATATGGCCTTATGCTATCTCCTATTTTCATGAGCATTTACAAAAGTTATTCTCACTTTTTTTTTTTGAAGTGGCACCACTTCTATATTCATATAGGTGAAGTTTCATTTGTTATAATATTAAAGTTCATTAAGAGTGTAAATACTCATCCTCATTCCATTAACTTAGTACACTAGGTACTTAATTCCAACATTTACTAATGACTTGTTATTACCCTTTAACCTTTATTCAGTAATAATACTATAAAGTAGGGTTTCGATCTCTAGTAAATTTAATGGAATATACTTAATCCTAATCCAACACACACACACACACACACACACACACACACACACATATATATATATATATACACACACACACACACACACACACACACACACACACACACACACACATATATATATATATATATATATATATATATCATAACTCTCAAAAACCTTTTTGTTAAAGGATCTGTTAGATTATTACAGGATTTAACATAAACAATGGTAATTACACCATCAGAGACTAATTATCTCACATTTTCATGTCTTAAACTTATATGTATTGACTTTCTATTGTATATTTTACTATAAGCTTTAAACTGTGATTTGACTATTACAATGTAAAGAAATAGATAGTTCAGGTTGTGGCCATAACTTAATATCTAGTAATAAGTTTCTCAGCCATTCTATTTCTTTACATGTAGCTGCCAAAGCTATAAACTCGGATTCCATTGTAGAATGAGTTATACAAGTTTGTTTCTTTGATACCTAAGAAACAGCATCTCCACCCAAAGTGAATACCCAACCGAAGGTTGACTTATTATCCTTAGCATTAGTTATCTAACTAGCATCTGTATAATTCTAGGATCTTTACTATATTTGTTTCACTAGTCTACCATATAATCATATATTTATAATATGAATTACATAGATAATTCACTGTCTAAATGTGTACCTTATTTGTAGAAATAAATTACTCCACAACTTATTTAAAATGAGAGGCTCTTAAAATTAAGAATCAAGCCAAACTTTCACACACACAAATGCACACTTATTAGCCCTTCTGTCACTCCTTACAAATGACTTGTAAGGCTTTTATATTTACTACTCAAAGTGTACCAACCTTTTAGCCAACAAATTCATCTCTTCATGTATATAACTATTGAGAAGAATTGCATCTTTTCATTCAATTACATCTTTTGGTTAATGGACACAACTCTTTGTATGGATACAACTCTTATATGGTTTTAACACAATTTGAAATTTATCACAGAATAATTCATAGTTTGTAGTTCCTTTTAAATATCCAAAAATTTAAATTTCTTTCCAAGGTTCAAGACTAGGGTTGCTAGTATATCTTCATAATTTACATGTTGCAAAAGCAATATTAGATCTAGTGCAATGCATAGAATACATTAAGTTACCAATAACACTAGCATACTCAGTTTAAGCAATTATTTTATAAAATTTATTAGTCAATTTGCTATAAATATCATATGGAACATTTGCTTCCCTTAATATAATGCGATTGACAAATAGAAAAACTCTTATATGTTTCTGCTAGGTAGTTTAGGCAGATCCCTCTAGGATAACAACCAAAACAAAATTCTAGACAATAAATTTAGAATTCCCTCAACAATAATTTTAGAATTCCCTCAACAATAATTTTAGAATTATCTGAAGGCATGGAAGCATGGATTTCAGGGCATTAGAGCATTGAATTTTAAAATTTCTTCAAGGGTTACATGCAACATTGAAATGAATTATGAGCCTATGTGACTTCTAATGCCCTCTAGCCTACCAAAACACACTTTTAGCACATACTAAAAGTTCATTTGCCATTTAAGATTGAGAATTAATAATTAATTCATTAAACCCTAGCTAATGTAAGAAACTAATTTAACTAACCTCCAAGGCGCTGAATCAATCAATCTTACTCCCTTAGGGTGCTCCTAGAACTCCAATTGTTGTCCCTCTAGTTTGTCCAACACAAGCACACCAAGGTTCACCAATGGTAGCCCAAAAACATCTCTTTGAAGTTTGCCAACCACTTGAATGATAGGGCTTTTGCTTTGGTGAATATTGTATGGGTGTATAAGAACTAGAAACCTTTTTCAAGTAATTTTAATTCAAGAAGAAATCAAGTTTTTCTTCAAGAATTAAAAAGAAATCAAAAGAAAGAGAGGGAGCCCATGGCTACTGTCCATGAAGAAAGAGGGAAGAAGATTGCTTCTTCTTCTTCCTTTTTCATTTATATACATAAGACAAAATCCTTAATGAAGTGCCACTTGTCAAGCTCCAATTTAATATTACTTTACATTTGTCTCAATATCATTAAAACAAGTATCAAAGCTTGATTCAATCAAGAAAAAGTTATCTTCCATTATGGGAAGACAAATGGCACACTCACATCGGTGCCACATGTCACCATGTGCAATTACCATTTTGCCCTTGCTTACAATTTTGAGTTTTCAACCCAAAATTGTAATTCCTCCCTTAAATTAATTTATATCAAATATAAATTAATTAATTAATTAATTAATCTCCATTACTTAATTTCGCCATTTTATTTATATTTAAACTCTTTAAATATAAATATAATTTATATTATACATCCAACAACCTATATTTGGTTTCAAGTCATGCTAGGGACTTTGCAATCTTATTGCAAACTAAATTTAATTAATTAATTAATTAATCTCTTTAATTAATCAATTAAATCATAATACACTTAGTGAATTGCTTGTGTAGATGTGTGACTTACTAGGTTCATTACTAATTAACAATGAGAAATGATATTAACTCTTAATATCATTAGAACTATTTCTTACTGTAAAGATTTCTCTAAATTATTTTAGGCATCTCATAGACCATGGTTGACACCTAGCATAGCATGCCATGGCCACTCAATCAGTAATAAGGAATACCTTAAATGAACCTTTAATCATATGTCACCATGCACTAAGATCTTTCCATTACAAAATTCCAATTCTAGCTGGAGTCATGGTTAATGTCAAACTCCATATGCTGTGAATGTTATGTTCTCTTTTAATTCTAATTCTTGATTTGTCAGGCTTTCTTGTCAGAAACTCCTTTTTGGCTAAGTCTATCTGTCCTGGCCAGGAACTTAAATCATCAAGAATAATTAAATGAACATAGAATTTTATCCTTATTTACTTAGGGTAACGGATCCCATCTGGATCGACACCTATCTTCATATATAACTAGTAGAAGCCAACATATGCCCATATACCCATACACAGTACAAGTATGAAAGGAGTATCAAACTCAAACCATCTATATACAAAATAACTGTGTTATCTCAGGTCTAAAGATTATATGCACTAATATGTATATGACAATACATTGACAAGAGTAAACTCCATGTGCTTGTCATAAGCGTCACTGGTTCTGCCTACTTATCATATATAAGCGTTTATCATATTTGTTATGTGGCATGCGACTCACCACTCCAACTTATTAATATCTCATTTTAATACTTTGGGAACAAACATGATTATAATCTATCTGGTTAAGTCATGTCCTTATTGAAGTATCCTCGATCGTGAACCAATTTATGATACTTTGTGCTAGAAATACTGTCACTCATATTCTTAACAACTTAGGAATATAATTTCTAACTAAATATCAATAGACCTTTTTAATTACACATAAATAAATTATGTAAATAGAAAAGTGTAATTGTCTTTTATTAATAAAATATGTACGAGATACATACAAAATGATATGCTCTAGGGCATGCTATTAACAATCTCCCACTAGCACTAGAGCCATTCATTACAGTATCTTAGACCCATCTTCTTAAGATGTCGGTCTAACTAAGTTTGTGACATAGCCTTCGTGAATGGATCAGCTAGATTCTCGGTTGATGTTATTTTTTGCATGGCTACATCGCTTCGCCCAACTATCTCTCTGATAATGTGGTATCGCCTTTCTATGTGTTTGGATTTCTGGTGAGACCTGGGTTCTTTAACCTGAATGACTGCTCCATTGTTGTCACAGTAGAGGGGAACTGCAGACTCAATGGAAGGAACTACTACAAGTTCTGTCATGAATTTTTTTATCCAAACAGCTTCTTTTGCAGCATCTGATACAACAATATACTCAGCCTCTATAGTGGAGTCAATAGTTGTAATCTATTTGGAACTCTTCCTACCAACTGCACCTCCATTACAAATGAACACAAAGCTAGAGATAAACTTTCTATCATCAATATCTGATTGAAAATCAAAATCAGTATAACCATCCAATTGTAGGTTGCCACCTCCATAGATCAAGAATAAATCCTTAGTTCTTCTCAAGTACTTAAGAATATTCTTGACAGCTATCGAGTGTTTCAAACCTGGATTGGATTGAAACCTGCTAGTCAAACTAATAACATACGCGATATCCGGTCTAGTGCATAATATTACATACATTAAACTTCCAATAGCCAAAGCATATGAAATCCTGGCCATTTTGTCTCTTTCTTCAGGTGTCTTCAGAGACATCTCCTTAGAAAGATAGATACCATGTCTTATTGGTAACAATCCTCTCTTGGAATCAAGCATGTTAAACCTTTTTAACACCTTTTATAAGTATAGACTTTGGGATAAACTAATTATTCTTTTCGCTCTATCTCTATAGATGCAAATTTCAAGAATATAGGTTGCTTCCTCTAAGTCTTTCATGGAGAATGTATTTGACAACCATACCTTGAAAGTTGTTAACATACCTATGTCATTACCTATTAATAAAATGTCATCTACATATAAGACAAGGAAAGTGATCGCACTCCCACTAACCTTCTTATATACACATGGCCCATTCACATTTTTGATAAAACCAAATGATTTAATGGCTTTATCAAAACGGATATTCCAACTCCTCGAAGATTGTTTTAACCCATAAATGGATCATTTTAGCTTGCACACCCTGGAACGATCTTGGGATTCAAAACCCCTAGGTTGTTCCATGAAAATGTTTTCATCAATGTTTCCATTGAGAAAAGCTATTTTGACATCCATCTGCCAAATTTCATAATCATAGTATGCAACTATTGCTAATAAAATTCTCATAGATTTAAGCATGGCAACAGGCGAGAAAGTCTCCTTATAGTCGATTCCTTACCTTTGGCAAAACCCTTTCATAACTAACCTTGCTTTATAGGTTTTTACCTTTTCATTAGAACCAATTTTGTCACACCCTACTCCCCTGTAAGGCATAACATGATCCCGTAGTATACCTAATGAATTACCAACTCCGTCTACTGATAACCCATTAAATACACTACAAGGGATTTTAAAAACTTTTCTTACATCTTTTACAGTGGTGAGCACTATTTACAGGTGTTAAAAACTTTTTGAACTGAAGTGATAGAACCAACACATTTGAATTATCTGGAATTTCTGTAAAAATTTTGGCAGAGTGCCATCTATATTTTGGATAAAATAGTTCTTCAAAAAACCTATAAAAAGAACTTCAATATATTTCCAAATCTCAACTCCAACATATTCTCAACACAACATTTTTCTCAACTCAAATCCACAGTGATTTTTCAAAGACTGAGATAAAAGAAATATAATACAATTTTTACAAGTCAAAATAACTCATAATTTACTTTACAACTTCAATGTACAATTTTAATTTACAACTGCTCAAAACCAAAAACAATATGTACATACAGTGGTCATACATTACAGTACAAAATGCAAAATGTTGGTATACTCATTATACCCGGTAATCTCTGGCTGGAGGTACTAGTAGCCTAGTCTGCTGCCCTGTCTGTCTGTCTACCTGCGACAGCAATAAAAAGCAATCGCTGAGACAATGTCTCAGTGGTGCACAACATTAACCAAATACAATTTAAATCACAATTCATAAATCATATAAATAGTGGATACTTAAAACCATAGTTAATTTCAAGACAGTAATTGTCAACAAGAATTTAAAATTTCAAGACAGTAATTGTCAACAAGAATTTAAACTCCATTTCTCAATATCACAATAAATTTTAATAAGTCAGATCATGGTTGAATTCAAAAGACAGTATATGTCAATAAGAGTTTAAATTCATTTCACAATCTCACAGTACATATCAATAAATCACACACAGCTTAATCATGTTCCAAAGTTCAATTCATCCCAAAAGCCGATGGCTAATGAGGTATTCAATTCGTCCCAAAAGTCGATGACTAATGAGGAATAACATAGCTAGCTAGCAAAAATATGAGTACTCATCTAATTCATCCTCAACAGGCACACACCTCAACACTTCAGCCAAAGAGGGAATTCAATTCGTCCCACTAGATAAGCTAGCGAGGAATACAATCAATATACATGATAGCTGTGGTTTCAAACCATTTCCAATGCTTTTCAATCAATAAGTATCCATCAATTTCATTCAAACAATTTCTCACAGTTTCAAATCATTTACAATGCTTTTCCAGCAATAAATATCCATTCAAACACATTTCCACAATTTAAAACAATAATGTACAAATAGTCATAATTCATTTCAATTGAAAAATTCAAATGAAATAGTTGTTGTGCACAAACCTCGCATAACTGTCTCTTGGTCTGGACTCAGTGTTTCCTTCCCCTTCCCTAAGTCTTTACTAACTGAGAAACACAATTTGAAGTGTTTCAGTACTAAATTAAATTGTCTCTATCGATAATGCTTGATAAGTAATTCACTGAAAGCTATTATTTGCTTAATCACCTAATATGCCGACCCTCGATGCGTTCTAGGTAAATTAGGTTTTAGTGTCATTAATATGTCACATTCAATAGTCTTTTAGGGTTGGTACATGTTACCAATTTCATTTCCTTGTTTAGTGCATTTTATTGCAACTTGCTGGATTCCGATATACTAGTTTGACCTAGAAGGAAGACCTAGTTCCCTCAGTTTTTGGGTTTTGGTTAAAACTACAAACTTGTAGATCTATGTCTTATGGAACGCGGGGCAAAATTTTAGGTCATTCTGAGTTATGTAGACCAAGTTATGGTCATTTTACTATTGCTGGTCAAATGGCATCAAATTAGGTCATTTTAGGTCAATTTTGGTCAACTTTGGTTCGGCCAGTTTTTGGACCCGAACTTGTGCAAGCTGTTTGACTTGCTTATGGTCATTTCTGGGCTTTGGTTCTTCATAAGACTTGTAGGTATG
The DNA here is from genome assembly GCF_030052815.1 of Hevea brasiliensis. NCBI lineage: Eukaryota > Viridiplantae > Streptophyta > Magnoliopsida > Malpighiales > Euphorbiaceae > Hevea > Hevea brasiliensis. The sequence continues at coordinate 55,744,670 of NC_079503.1, read as the reverse complement.
GGTCTTAACTAATCATGGTTAAAATTTCAGGTCAATTGGACCTGTTTTGAGTGAGTTATGGCCTAAACACTAACTGCTGCCCAATTGGTCAATTTTCAAGCCTCATTTGCACTTAATCCGAATTGGTCATTTTTCATGCTACCATGCAAGCAGAATTTTGGTATGCTTTCTCAATGAAAGTTGGCACATTTTGTGCCTAGTCTCACCTCCAATTGGTCTCATACCAATTGGAGTTACACATTTAAAGTTATAGGCTAAAATGCATACTGCCCTTAAATACATTGCATAAACATGTATCAATTACACATTTGCCTTGCTACAAGTCCACTTCTTTTACCAATTCTGTTTTGGTACATTACCAAAACCATATACCACCTTACCTTAAAGTCATTTTGGGCAGAATACAAATATCCTCAACACATCAAATGAAACTCTAATTCACAAAGTCTAAATACAACCACATATACACATAAACATTTCTAATTCTTACATACACTTTACACAACCAATTTACATATATATTCATCAATCCTCAATATCACAATTTATCCAATATCTCCATGAATTCAAACATTCATTAAGGAGTCCCAAAGCTGCCGAAATGCTCCACAATGCCAAATTGTCCATAATTTCGTCAACTTCATTTCAAGTGCACAATCACCATATACATGTCGGATTAATTTACTAGGACATTAAATCACCCTACTCAACATGAATCCACATCAAATATATGTAAGAATACTTCATCAAATATAGAAATCCATGGCTGTCCAAAATTGGACATATCAAGAACTCCTCAAAACTTAAAAATTCCTTCACAAAGCAAACACCCATAACATGTATACAAACTTTATCAAAAAAATATTCAAAATCTCAAACTTACCTATTGTTGGGACTTGCTTAATCTTCACTAAAACTTCTTAATATTGTTATCTACTTCTTCCTTGTGATGTGGAGGTAATCTTTAATGAAGAAACCTAGATGATTGGAGGTAAATTGAAGGAGTTAATGGAGCTTCATGCAAACGGCAATGGAGGATTCCCATTCTTCATTTCGGCATGGATGGAGGACTTAAAGAAGATGATGTTTGAGTGGGAGTAATCTTCCCACTTATGATTATATTTAATTCATATTATAATTCTTAGTGGTCCACTTACTCAAATTAATCATATAATAAGCTTAAAGTGCTAATTACACAATTTTCACTCCACTTTTGGCTATTTTCATTAGGTACCACTAAAATAATTTTTCATTTTATTTTCTAAGTGTAATATTATTTATTTTTAATGGACATTTAGGTCAAAAGACAATTCGGGATGTCAAATGACCATAATGCCCCTGTTCGGGTTACATTCCCAATTTTTCGGTAACACCGGGTTTTGTCTGTTTTTCGATTTCTCACTTTTCTTTGTACTAATTATTAAATTTTTCTTTAATATTTCTAATGATATTTATACTTCAATAGATGTCTCTTTAAGTCCTAAAAATATTTTCCAGGGTTCCCCGCAGTCCAGGGCTAGTCAACAGTCCACGCTGTGACTTCCCGGTGAGGTCACCCATCGCTAGGGTTATCGGCTCTCTTAACTTGGTTACATTTCTTTGCTATTATTTTTCCTTTGTTTTTCTTGTATTTTCTTTTCTTGTATTTCACTATTTTATGTCTCCCCACTCATAACGAAGTGTAGTTCTAGGCATCCTAACTGTCCGGACAACACTGGTCACCGAAACAGTAGAACGCACTACCGAACTTAGGGGTGTTACAATTCTCCCCCCCTTAAAATAAATTTCATCTCGAAATTTTACCTGGCATTAGTCTCTGAACAGTTGTGGGTGCTGTCTCCTCATATCCTCTTCACGTTCCCAAGTAGCTTCCTGGCCTGAATGATGGTTCCACAACACTTTAACCAGGTGTATCTATTTGTTCCTCAGCTGCTTCACCTCATATGCCAGAATTTTTATGGGTTCTTCCTCATATGAGAGGTCTGGATTTACTTTAATCTCTTCAACTGATAGTACATGAGATGGGTCAGATCTGTACCTCCTGAACATGGACACATGGAAGACACTGTGTATCCTTGCTAGCTCTGGAGGTAATGCCAACCGATATGCCAAAGGACCCACTCTTTCCAGAACCTCATATGGTCCGATGAAACGAGGACTTAGTTTCCCCTTTCTGCCAAATCTCATAATCCTCTTCCAAGGAGAAACTTTGAGGAATACCTTATCACCCACTGCATATTCAATATCTCTTCTCTTCAGATCAACATAGGACTTCTGACGGTCTGATGTAGCCTTGAGTCTATCTCTGATCAATATGATCTTTTCCTCTGTCTGCTGAACAATTTCTGGCCCAATCATCTTCCTTTCACCTACTTCATCCCAACATAAGGGAGTTCTGCACTTCCTGCCATACAATGCTTCATATGGAGGCATCCCAATGCTTGATTGGTAGCTGTTGTTATAAGCAAACTCAATCAAAGGCAAGTGTGTATCCTAACTACCTTCAAATTCAATCACGCAAGCCCGTAGCATATCCCCCAATATCTGAATAACCCTCTCAGACTGGCCATCTGTCTGTGGGTGGAATGCTATGCTGAAGTTCAATCTAGTTCCTAAGGCTCTTTGAAGACTACCCCAGAATCTAGAAGTGAACCTAGGATCTCTGTCAGATACAATTGATACTGGCACTCCATGTAATTTTACAATCTCATATATGTACAATCTGGCCAATCTTTCCAGGCTATAGTCCATCCGAACTGGCAAAAAGTGAGCAGACTTAGTCAATCTGTCTACTATAACCCATACTGCATCATGACTACTCTGTGTCCTTGGAAGTCCTGTAACAAAATCCATAGTTATTCGTTCCCATTTCCACTGCATCGACAAAGGATGTAACAAACCAGCTGGAACTTGATGTTCTGCCTTTACTTGCTGACAAGTTAGGCATTTGGAAACAAACTCAGCTATATCTCTCTTCATACCTATCCACCAGTAATGCTCTTTCAGCCCTCTGTACATTTTAGTTCCACCAGGGTGCATAGCAAATGGAGACTCATGTGCTTCCTTCATAATGATTTGTCTCAATTCCACATCACTAGGAATGCACATTCTGCCCTGATGTAGCAATAAACCATCATTTCTCACAGAGAATTCAGGTTTCTTGCCCTGCTGGACTTCTTTCAGTAGCTTCTGATATTTTTCATCACTCTGAGCAGCCATTCTGATCTAATCAATCAACACTGGCTGTACATGCCATGCAACTACATCATCCCTCATCATCAATCTCTAAACTGGCATGCTGTGCTTTCAATTCACATATCATGGACAAAGGAGAAACTCTGAGACTTCCCATAGTCTTGTGACTTAAGGCGTCAGCCACCACATTTGCTTTCCCTGTCTAATAGTCTATTAAGCAATCATAATCTTTGATGAGTTCTAACCATCTCCTCTGCCTCAAATTTAATTCCTTCTGGGTGCCTAAGTACTTCAAGCTCTTGTGATCTGTGTAAATGTAACATTTCTCCCCATACAAATAGTGTCTCGGATCTTGAGCAAAAACAATAGGCTAGCTCGGATCATGTGTTGGGTAGTTCCTCTAATGTGGTTTCAGCTGGCGTGATGCATAATAAATGACATTCCGATCTTGCATCAGTACACAGCCTAACCCATTGTGAGAAGCATCACTATAAACTGTGTATTCTTTACCCGGAGTAGGTAAAGTAAGGACTGGAGCTTCAGTCAAACACCTCTTCAACTCATCAAAACTCTGCTGACATTTATCTGTCCACTGAAATTTTACATCTTTCCGAAGCAGTTTGGTCAGTGGAGAAGATAACATAGAAAACCCCTTCACAAACCGACGGTAATATCTAGCTAGACCCGAGCTGAATTTACGTGATGTTCTGGCGGCTTCCAATTAAGGATAGCTTCTACCTTCTTTGGAATCTACCTTGATCCCTTGGTGACACAACATGTCCCAAAAAGGAGATTTCTTTCAGCCAAAATTCACATTTCGACAATTTGGCGTATAGTCATTTCTCCTTAAAGTCTGCGATACAATCCATGAGATGTCTGTCATGCTCCTCTGCATTCCTTGAATATATCAAAATGTCATCAATAAACACCACCACAAATTGATCAAGATATGGTCTGAAGATAGTGTTCATTAGATCCATAAAAGCAGCTGGAGCATTTGTTAACCCGAATGGCATTACTAGAAACTCATAGTGGCCATACCGAGTTCTGAAAGCAGTTTTTGGAATACTCTGCTCTTGCACCTTCAACTGATAATAACCAGATCACAGATCAATTTTGGAGAATACAGCTGCACCCTTCAACTGATCAAACAGATCATCAATGCGAGGCAATGGGTATCTGTTCTTTATTGTCACCTTATTCAATTATCGGTAGTCAATGCATAAGCGGAGTGTACCATCCTTCTTCTTAACAAACAACACTGGTGCTCCCCAAGGTGACACACTAGGGCGGATGAAGCCCTTTTCAAGTAGTTCTTGCAATTGTATCTTCAATTCCTTCAACTCTGCTGGTGCCATTCTGTATGGCGTTATGGAGATTGTATCCACACCAGGCATAACATTAATTTCAAACTGCACTTCTCTTTCCGGAGGTAATCCTAGCAATTCATCAGGAAACACATCTGGAAAGTCATATACTGTAGGGATGTCCTTCAATGCTGGACTCCCCACTTGGGTGTCTACCACATGTGCCAAGTAGGCTTCACACCCCTTTCTGATCATTTTTCTGGCTAGTGCAGCCGAAATGATGTTTGATGGTAATAACTGCCTCTCCCCATGTATTACCACATCAGCATCTTGAGGAGACCAAAAGTGACTGTCTTGACCTCTGATCAATCATGGCATGATGCCTAGCTAACCAATCCATGCCTAAGATGATATCATAATCTCTGAAGGGCATTTCAATGAGATCAGACAAAAAAGTGTGTCCTTGGATCACCAAAGGACAATCTCTATACATTCTATTAACCCTGACTTCCTGTCCTAGTGGACTTGTTACTAGCACCTCAAAGTCCATTTTTGTACATGGAACAGCAATGCAATCAATGATGCTAGCACTCACATAAGAATGGGCAGAACCCGGATCAAATAACACAAACACATCTTGGTTAAAAATTGAGAAGGTACCAGCCACAACATCAGATGTCTCTGCCTCTTCCCTCTGTCTCATTGCATACATTCTGATTGGAGCATTGTCTTGCTCTGATTGTTTCACTGTGCCTTGGCTGCCTGCTGGGCTACCTCTACCCCTGGCTCTACCTCTGCTGGGTGGTTGTGAACTTCTAGTGACAGGGTTCTGAACTGACCCTTCTGCAGTAGTAGGAGGTGGTCCAACTCTGCGACTACTGGTTCAGTCCTTGGCAAAGTGTCCTGTGCCTCCACAGTTATAACAGGCTCCAGTAGCCTTGTAGCAGATCCCACCATGATTTCTTCCACATGTCTCACATTGGCGGGGAGGGTAGGAACCTCTGGTACTCTGCTGACCAGATAGGGGAGGTCTCTGTTTTGAATATCTTCCCCTACCAGATTTCTTGCCACCTCTGCTGTGTCCTCCATAGTTCTTCCTCTTTCAAGTAGGACCACTGGAACTCTGTTCTACAGATTTTCCCTCTTTCTCTGTCTTCTCTGATTTCTTTTTCTCAGGAGCAGCTTCAGACTCAATTCTTTCTAACTCTAGAGCTTGAGAAATAAGTTCAGAGAAGTTAGTGTGTTTGAAGCCGACTACTTGTAATCTGATACTGGGCTTCAAGCCAGTTTCAAACCTCTTGCATCTCTCCCTACTGGTAGAAAGTAAACTCACTGCATAATGGCTCAGGTGGGAAAATTCTCTTTCATACTCAGCCACTGATCCGTTCCCCTGTTTCAGACTTAAGAATTCTTGTAACTTTTGGTCTACATAAGCATCAGGGACATATTTCTGTCTGAATTCCCTGAGAAAGTCATTCCATGTTAGCACTGCAGGTTCTACCAGACTGTGGGGAATGGTTTTCCACCAGTCATAAGCATCCCCCTGTAGCAAAGATACTGAGTATTCGAATCTGAGCTCCTCTATGCAATGCAATTTCTTAAATACCCTATCCATCCTCTCTAACCACTGTTCAGCCTCTAGAGGATCTACTGTCCCCTTGAACTTTGCAGCCCCATACTTCATCAATTTATCAGACTGCCTAGTAGGAGATTGTGGTTGTACCACTGGTGTCTGTATTGGGACTTGAGTAGGCATATTACCATCCATTTGTTGGAATATTGCAGCCATCTGCTGAGCGAATTGAGCAGGAAACTGCGGTACTGCAGGGGCTAGTGCAGCTGAACCACTGACATTATGTAGGCCTGGGGCATCCCCTTGTACCTCAGCCTCAATAGATTGATCGACTGAACAATCACCCTCTTCCATAGTCAATGCGAGGATTTTAGATCTCCTGAACAAATAACACAAAGAGATTTCCTCCCTTTAGTGCATATTTATAATGTATGTACTGTATGTATCAAACAATGATGTTGAGCAGTTGTACTATGAAGAAAGAATATTCAAATAACATGTGAAAATAGAATTTAAAAACCTGGCTCTGATACCACTAAAACATGTCACACCTTACCCCTCTGTAAGGCATAACATGATCCCGTAGTATACCTAATGAATTACCAACTCCGTCTACTGATAACCCATTAAATACACTACAAGGGATTTTAAAAACTTTTCTTACTTCTTTTACAGTGGTGAGCACTATTTACAGGTGTTAAAAACCTTTTTGAACTGAAGTGATAGAACCAACACATTTGAATTATTTGGAATTTCTGTAAAAATTTTGGCAGAGTGCCATCTGTATTTTGGATAAAACAGTTCTTCAGAAAACCTGTAAAAAGCACTTCAATATATTTCCAAATCTCAACTCCAACATATTCTCAACACAACATTTTTCTCAACTCAAATCCACAGTGATTTTTCAAAGACTGAGATAAAAAAAATATAATACAATTTTTACAAGTCAAAATAACTCATAATTTACTTTACAACTTCAATGTACAATTTTAATTTACAACTGCTCAAAACCAAAAACAATATGTACATACAGTGGTCATACATTACAGTACAAAATGCAAAATGTTGGTATACTCATTATACCTGGTAATCTCTCGCTGGAGGTACTAGCAGCCTAGTCTGCTGCCCTGTCTGTCTGTCTACCTGCGACAGCAATAAAAAGCTATCGCTGAGACAATGTCTCAGTGGTGCACAACATTAACCAAATACAATTTAAATCACAATTCATAAATCATATAAATAGTGGATACTTAAAACCATAGTTAATTTCAAGACAGTAATTGTCAACAAGAATTTAAACTCCATTTCTCAATATCACAATAAATTTTAATAAGTCAGATCATGGTTGAATTCAAAAGACAGTATATGTCAATAAGAGTTTAAATTCATTTCACAATCTCACAGTACATATCAATAAATCACACACAGCTTAATCATGTTCCAAAGTTCAATTCGTCCCAAAAGCCGATGGCTAATGAGGTATTCAATTCGTCCCAAAAGTCGATGACTAATGAGGAATAACATAGCTAGCTAGCAAAAATATGAGTACTCATCCAATTCGTCCTCAACAGGCACACACCTCAACACTTCAGCCAGAGAGGGAATTCTATTCGTCCCACTAGACAAGCTAGCGAGGAATACAATCAATATACATGATAGCTGTGGTTTCAAATTATTTCCAATGCTTTTCAATCAATAAGTATCCATCAATATCATTCAAACAATTTCTCACAGTTTCAAATCATTTACAATGCTTTTCAATCAATAAATATCCATTCAAACACATTTCCACAATTTAAAACAATAATGTACAAATAGTCATAATTCATTTCAATTGAAAAATTCAAATGAAATAGTTGTTGTGCACAAACCTCTGATAACTGTCTCTTGGTCTAGACTCAATGTTTCCTTCCCTTTCCCTGAGTCTTTACTAACTGAGAAACACAATTTGAAGTGTTTCAGTACTAAATTAAATTATCTCTATCGATAATGCTTGATAAGTAATTCACTGAAAGCTATTATTTGCTTAATCACCTAATATACCGACTCTCGATGCATTCTAGGTAAATTAGGTTTTAGTGTCATTAATATGTCACATTCGATAGTCTTTTAGGGTTGGTACATGTTACCAATTTCATTTCTTTGTTTAGTGCATTTTATTGCAACTTGCTGGATTCCGGTATACTAGTTTGACCTAGCCGGAAGACCTAGTTCCCTCAGTTTTTGGGTTTTGGTCAAAACTAAAAACTTGTAGATCTATGTCTTATGGAACGCGGGGCAAAATTTTAGGTTATTCTGAGTTATGTAGACCAAGTTATGGTCATTTTACTATTGCTGGTCAAATGGCATCAAATTAGGTCATTTTAGGCCAATTTTGGTCAACTTTGGTTCGGCCAGTTTTTGGACCCGAACTTGTACAAGCTGTTTGACTTGCTTATGGTCATTTCTGGGCTTTGGTGTCTTCATAAGACTTGTAGGTATGGGTATTAACTATTCATGGTTAAAATTTCAGGTCAATTGGACCTGTTTTGAGTGAGTTATGGCCTAAACACTAACTGCTGCCCAATTGGTCAATTTTCAGGCCTCATTTGCACTTAATCCGAATTGGTCATTTTTCATGCTACCTTGCAAGCAGAATTTTGGTATACTTTCTCAATGAAAGTTGGTACATTTTGTGCCTAGTCTCACCTCCAATTGGTCTCATACCAATTGGAGTTACACATTTAAAGTTATAGGCTAAAATGCATACTGCCCTTAAATACATTGCATAAACATGTATCAATTACACATTTACCTTGCTACAAGTCCACTTCTCTTACCAATTCTGTTTTGGTACATTACCAAAACCATATACCACCTTACCTTAAAGTCATTATGGGCAGAATACAAATGTCCTCAACACACCAAATGAAACTCTAATTCACAAAGTCCAAATACAACCACATATACACATAAACATTTCTAATTCTTACATACACTTTACACAACCAATTTACATACATATTCATCAATCCTCAATATCACAATTTATCCAATATCTCCATGAATTCAAATATTCATTAAGGAGTCCCAAAGCTGCCGAAATGCTCCACAATGCCAAATTGTTCATAATTTCATCAACTTCATTTCATGTGCACAATCACCATATACATGTGGGATTAATTTACTAGGACATTAAATCACCCTACTCAACATGAATCCACATCAAATATATGTAAGAATACTTCATCAAATATAGAACTCCATGGCTGTCCAAAATTGGACATATCAAGAACTCCTCAAAACTTAAAAATTCCTTCACAAAGCAAACACCCATAACATGTATACAAACTTTATCAAAGAAATATTCAAAATCTCAAACTTACCTATTATTGGGACTTGCTTAATCTTCACTAAAACTTCTTAATATTGGTATCTACTTCTTCCTTGTGATGTGGAGGTAATCTTTAATGAAGAAACCTAGATGATTGGAGGTAAATTGAAGGAGTTAATGGAGCTTCATGCAAACAGTAATGGAGGATTCCCATTCTTCATTTCGGCATGGATGGAGGACTTGAAGAAGATGATGTTTGAGTGGGAGTAATCTGCCCACTTATGATTATATTTAATCCATATTATAATTCTTAGTGGTCCACTTACTCAAATTAATCATATAATAAGCTTAAAGTGCTAATTACACAATTTTCACTCCACTTTTGGCTATTTGCATTAGGTACCACTAAACTAATTTTTCATTTTATTTTCTAATTGTAATATTATTTATTTTTAATGGACATTTAGGTCAAAAGACAATTCAGGATGTCAAATGACCATAATGCCCCTGTTCGGGTTACATTCCCTATTTTTCGATAACACCGTGTTTTGTCTGTTTTTCGATTTCTCACTTTTCTTTGTACTAATTATTAAATTTTTCTTTGATATTTCTAATGATATTTATACTTCAATAGATGTCTCTTTAAGTCCTAAAAATATTTTTCAGGGTTCCCCGTGCTCCAGGGCTAGTCAACGGTCCACGCCGTGACTTCCCGGTGAGGTCACCCATCGCTAGGGTTATCGGCTCGCTTAACTTGGTTACATTTCTTTGCTATTATTTTTCCTTTGTTTTTCTTGTATTTTCTTTTCTTGTATTTCACTATTTTATGTCTCCCCACTCATAACGAAGTGTAGTTCTAGGCATCCTAGCTGTCCGGACAACACTGGTCACCAGAACAGTAGAACGCACTACCGAACTTAGGGGGTGTTACAATTTTCCTCTTGAAAACCCATTTATTACCTATAGGTACAATACCTTCAAGTAGGTCAACAAGATCCCAAACTTGAATCTTATACATGGAATCCATTTCGAATTTCATAACTTCAATCCATTTAGAAGAATTTATATCTGATATAGCTTCTTCATAGGTTAAAAGATCATCTCTATGATCTGTTTCTTCATGAGCAAACAACTCTTGTTCATCTTCATGAAGGAAACCATATCTTTCTGGTGGGTGAGATATTCTAGTTGATCTGCGAGGAATTATTATAGATGTTTCATCAATAGGAATAGGTTGACTAGATGGATCTATATCCATCTTGTGACACCTTATCCCTCTGTAAGGCATAACATGATCCCGTAGTATACATAATGAATTAATGGGTTATCAGTAGATGAAGTTTAGTAATTCATTAGGTATACTATGGGATCATGTCATGCCTTACAGAGGGGTAGGGTGTGACATGTTTAGTGGTATCAGAGCTAGTTTTTAAATTCTATTTTAACTTGTAATTTGAATATTCTTTCTTCATTGTACAACTGCTCAATGTCATTGTTTGATACATACAGTACATTACATTATAAATATGCACTAAAAGGAGGAAATCTCATTGTGTTATTTGTTCAGGAGGTCTAAGATCCTCAAATTGACTATGGAAGAAGGGGATCATTCAGTTGATCAATCAATAGAGGCTAAGGTGCAAGGGGAAGCCCCATCTCTACACAATGTGAGTGGATCACCGCACTGCCCCCTCGATCTGTGATTCCTCGCTCGGTTGCTCGTGAGATGGCTGCAATGTTCCAATAGATTACTGATAATATGCCTACTCAAGTCCCACTATAGACACCAGTGGTACAACCACAGTCTTTAGTTAGGCAGTATGACAAGCTGATTAAATATGGGACTATTGAGTTCAAGGGGACAGTAGATCCTCTAGAGGCAGAACAATGGTTGAAGAGAATGGATAGGGTGTTCAAGAAACTACACTGTACAGAGGAGCTCAGATTTGAGTAGGTCAGTGGCAGAATATGAAAGGAAGTTTTCCCGCCTGAGCCACTATGCAGGGAGTCTCCTTTCTACCAGCAGGGAAAGATGTAAAAGGTTTGAAACCGGCTTGAAGCTTAGTATCAGATTACAGGTGGTCGGATTCAAACATACTGGTGGTCGGATTCAAACATACTAACTTCTCTGAGCTCATTTCTCCAGCACTGGAATTAGAAAGAATTGAGTCAGAAGTGGCCCCAGAGAAAAAGAAATCAGAGAAGACAGAAAAAGAAAAAGAGGCAAAGTTAATAGATTAGAGTTCCAGTGGTCCTACTAGAAAGAGAAAGAACTTTGGGGGACACAACAGAGGTAGTAAAAAGTCTGGTAGGGGAAGATTTTCGGGAAAGACCTCCTCCATCTGGTCAGCAAACTACCAGAAGTTCCTACCCTCCCCGCTAATGTGAAACTTATGGAAGAAACTATGGTGGGGTGTGCTACAAGGCCACATAAGCCTGTTATAACTGTGGAGGCACAGGACACTTTGCCAAGGACTGCACCAGTGCCCATAGGGTTGGGCCACCTCCTACTACTGCAGAAGGGTCAGTTCAGAATCCTACAACAAGAGGTTCACAACCACCTAGCAGAGGTAGAGGCAGCGATAGAAGTAGTCCAGCAGGCAGCCAAGGCGCAGTGAATCAATCAGAGCAAGGCACTGCTCCAGTCAGAGTCTACGTAATGAGACAGAGAGAAGAGGCTGAGACATCTGATATTGTGGTTGGTACCTTCTCAACTTTTAATCAAGATGTGTTTGTGTTATTTGATCCGGTTCTACCCATTCCTATGTGAGTACTAGCATCATTTATTGTATTGCTGTTCTATGTGTGAAAATGGAATTTGAGGTGCTAGTAACAAGTCCGCTAGGACAAGAGGTCAGGGTCAATAGAATGTACAGGGATTGTCCTTTGGTGATCCAAGGACATACTTTTCTATCTGATCTCATTGAAATGCCCTTCAAAGATTATGATATCATCTTGGGCATGGATTGGTTAGCTAGGCATCACGCCATAATTAACTGTAGACTGAAGATAGTCACTTTTGGTCTCCCTCAGTACAGTGATGTGGTAATACATGGGGAGAGGCAGCTATTGCCATCAAACATCATTTCGGCTGGACTAGCCAGAAAAATGATCAGAAAGTGGTGTGAAGCATACTTGGCACATGTGGTAGACACCCAAGTGGGAAGCCCAACATTGAGGGACATCCTACAGCATATGACTTTCCAGATGTGTTTCCTGATGAATTGCCAGGATTACCTCCGGAAAGAGAAGTGCAGTTTGAGATTAATGTTATACCTGGTGTGGATCCAATCTCCATAACACCATACAGAATGGCACCAACTAAATTGAAGGAGTTAAAGGTACAGTTGCAGGAACTACTTGAAAAGGTCTTTATCTGCCCTAGTGTGTCACCTTAGGGAGCACCAGTATTGTTTTTTAAGAAGAAAGATGGAACTCTTCGCTTATGTATTGACTACCTGTAGTTGAATAAGGTAACAATAAAGAACAGATATCCATTGCCTCGCATTGATGATCTATTTGATTAGTTGAAGGGTGCAGCTGTATTCTCCAAAATTGACTTGCGATCTGGTTATTATCAGTTGAAAGTGCAAGAGAAGAGTACTCCAAAAAAGTGCTTTCAGAACTCAATATGGCCACTATGAGTTTTTGGTAATGCCATTCGGGTTAACTAATGCTCCAGCTGCTTTTATGGATCTGATGAACACTATCTTCAAATCATATCTCAACCAATTTGTGGTGGTGTTTATTAATGATATTTTGATATATTCGAGGAATGCAGAGGAGCATGACAGACATCTGCAGATTGGGCTGTAGACTTTGAGAGAGAAACAGCTATACACCAAACTGTCTAAATGTGAATTTTGGCTGAAAGAAATCTCTTTCTTGGGACATGTTGTATCAGTTGAAGGGATCAAGGTAGATTTCAGCAAGGTAGAAGCTATCCTTAATTAGAAGCCACCCAGGAATATCACAGAAATTCACAGTTTTCTGGGTTTAGCTAGATACTACCGTCGATTTGTGAAAGGGTTTTCTATGTTAGCTTCTCCACTGACCAAGCTGCTTCGAAAAGATGTAAAATTTCAGTGGACAGATAAATGTCAACATAGTTTTGATGAGTTAAAGAGGTGTTTGACTGAAGCTCCAGTCCTTACTTTACTACTCCGTGTGACACCCCTTACCCGTCTATAGTGTAGCCGAGCAAGATATGCCACACAGTGTGCCGGAGCACCAAATCATATTTCAATTCAATTTACCCTTTTTACTTATTTATTTACAATTTTTTGATAAATCTAAATTTTTTCACAAATTTTATAGAAAATCTGGTAGAGTGCTGGCTATAAATTGAAAAAACAGTTCTTCTGAATCTATTAAAAACACTTCCAATATAATCATAATTTCAATCTCAGCCAACCACCAACATATTTTCAATAACTTCTCAAATCACTTCAGTATCTCAAAATTCAATTCCTTTCATATCACACTCAATTCAATGAGAAATGCTCACATTTATTACTGAACATAGTTCTTAGATAATTAAATCAAAAGCATAATTACATGAGTTTATAATATTCATTACAGAAGTTTACAAAATACAAAATATCAAAATACCAAAAGTGGCCTAATGTCCTACCAAATGCACTGCAAATGTGAGGTGACTCTGGACTCCGTGTGCAGATCTGAAAGCTCACCCTGTATGAGGTCTACTGGACTCTCCTGCTATGTCTCTAGTACCTGTGCATGGCCAAAGTGATGCGCTAAGCAATTCTGCTTAGTGGTTACAATATAAAATAAAATAACTAAAATAAAGTAAATATGCAGAATGTATGTTTACATTTTTGGTAGACTTAATTACTGATATTTAATGCAGTATTATTCACTTAAAATTTGGTAAGATTTATTATCATTGCCTAAGTAACCCCTACTAGTCGATTGGACTGGATAAACAAGTAAACTGGCACTGGGTACTAAGTACCTCGGACCATCATACCATCGGTCACATTGTGTTTCCTGGTGTGCAACAGAATAGCTAATAAGCTGTAATAATTATCAGGGATAAAACCCGAATATAACAAATCAATCAATATAGCCAAAGGCTATTATGTCACAGAATGGCACGTGAGGCCATGAAACATAGAATGGTATGAAGCCATATGCAGTACTGCTAACAGAACCCTTTTGGCATGCCAACCTATCCAAACCAATCTTGCTAGGTGTATTAGGGCATTTTACACTCTTAATTTATACAATTCTTGAAATTTAAGTTTAGGTGTTACTATTCAATTCATTAGTCAACTAAAATGTTAACTTTTGCATAGACAATAGGTACGTTGGTTTTAATATTCCCAACATACCACATTTTACATTCTAAAATTGTTGGTATTAGTTACCAATACCATTTCTAAGCTTAATGTTAATTGTTCAAAATTTTCGAATTTCAAGCTTTGTGTTTACTGTTCCATTAGTCATTTTTACAGTGGGAATTTGACAAAATGGTCAACATGAAAGTTGTTTGTTATTTTGTCTAGTTACATTTCCTTTTTTAGATTCACTCTATTTGGAGTTTTGTAACTCAATTTATGGCCCAAAAACCACAACTGGCCGGATTACAAATTTTCTAAATTTTCTGGACTGACCAAATCTATAGTATTTTGAGCAGTGACTGCAGGTCACTTTTTGAATATGTTATGGTCATAATTTGGGTTAGGTTTCTTCATGAAAGTTGTAAGTCTATATCTCAGTTTGTTGCTAGTAAATTTTAGGTCAATTGGACCTCTCTACACTGAGTTATGGCCAAATGACTAAATACTGTTCATTTGGTCATTTTGCTTAGATAGAATGTAGGTCACCCGGATTAGGACAATCTTTAAGTCAACTTGGTTTGGTTTTCTGGGCATGGTTTCTTCACCAAAGTTGTGCAATTATGTGTCTAGTTTCATGTCCAATTGTCCTTGCATGAATTGAACCTCTACAATTCTAGTTATTGCTGCTCAAACCTGCTGGACTCATGCCCAGTCCTGCAGGTCACCAAGGGCAGCCACACTAACCTCAATTCCCACTGCACCAACCACTTCATTTCTTGTTTACACATAACCAAATGGTCACTAATTGACCATTAAAATTCACTTTCACCATTACATGATCAAGGTCTCCATTTTATACCCAAACCCTGACCCTAACATCTCAAATCATGCATTTAACTTGCATTTCATCATTTCACTTAAAAGATTAATACTAAGGGTAGCCATACTACCATTTTAGCTCCATGAAAATCATCAAAACCTTACCACATCCAAGGCTGCCGAAAATATGGGATGGGCATACACATGGTTTTTATTAAATTTCTTTGTAATTTTGCACTCAATCATACTCCTTCAACATGAATTTAAAGAGAAAAAAAAGTTTAAGTCACTAACCTCTAATGGAGCTAATCCAAAGCTTACAAGAACTCTTCATTTTGATTTATTTTTGCTCCCAAAAGCTTTATTAAGAGGAAAGAACAAGAATTTGTGTTGGGAACTTAGGCTTTAGTTGGGTAAAAACCAAGAAAATCAAGCTTGGTAAAGCTTGGCTATGGTGGACAATGGGAGAGCATGGGTGACGCTTTTGAAGAAGAGAGAGTGCTGCTGAAATTTTCTAGAATTCTGCCTCCTTTTCTCTATTTTTAATGGATTATAATTTTATTTCTTGAATTTTGATTGGCAAAAGATTTTAATGACCTCATGCTTACATAATGCTTATGCAATAAAGCTAAATTTCTTTCATTTTCTTTTCTTTCCTTTTCCATTCATTTTTAAATAATTTTTCATCAGTATTTGTTTATATTTTATGTCATATAATTCACTTACATAAATGGAGAAGGTGGTAAAAAATCATATCTGAAGAAGAAATGACCAAAATGCCCTCCATTTGACTTAACGAGCCAAAATTATCTGTACCGATCGAAAAAATTTTCTAAGCATTTTCTTGGCATTCTAATGCTATAAGAACCTTAATGACCCTTCTCTAAAGTCCCAAAAAATATTTTATAAATTTTCCCCGGGTCTAGGGTTGCTAACGGTCTTCACCGTCACTTCTCTTTCTTGTTACTCATCCCTGGGGTTTCGGCTCGTTTAACCTTAGTGTATTTGGTTTCTCAAAATTTTCCTTGATTTTTATGACAATTATTTGGTTTATTTATAACTCCTCACTCTAGTCTATTTATAATTTCAAACATTCTAGTTGCCCAAACTGACATTGGTCGCCTGAACATTAGACTATATGGACTAGCTAAAGTGAAGATGTTACAACTCTTCCCCTCTAATAAAAATTTCGTTCTCGAAATTTACCTGATGCAAATAGTTAAGGGAACTGTTGCGTCATCGTCACTTCACTTTCCCAAGTTGCCTTTTCAGTATTGTGGTGCCTCCAAAGCACTTTCACCAGTGGAATTTATTTATTTCTTAGTTCCTTCACTTCCCAAGCTAGGATCCGTATAGGCTCTTCTATATATGTCAAGTCCGGTTTGATTTCAATCTCTTCCATGGGGATGACATGTGAAGGGTCTGAGTGATATCTTCTTAGCATAGAAACATGGAACACATTATGGATCTTATCCAGTTCTGGTGGTAAAGCTAGCTGATAGGCCACTGGTCCCACACGTTCAATGACTTCATATGGGCCAATGAACCTAGGACTTAACTTACCCTTTCTTCCAAACCTCAGTACTTTCTTCCATGGTGAGACTTTGAGAAACACTTTGTCATCAACTGCATACTCTATCTCTTTTCTCTTCAAGTTGGCATAAGATTTCTGTTTATCTGAGGCAACCTTCAAGTTAGCTTTGATTATCTTCACTTTCTCCTCAGTCTGTTTCACCAGGTCTGGTCCTACTAGCTTATCTTCGCCCAATTCAGTCCAACATACTGGGGTTCTACACTTCCTCCCATACAGTGCTTCATATGGGGCCATTTGATTGCTAGCTTGGTAGCTATTATATGCAAATTCTTCCTGTGGGAGATATCTATCCCAACTCCCCTCAAACTCAATGACACAACTCCTCAGCATATCCTCCAGGATCTATCACATAATTCACATTGTTACTATCATTTCAATTTATAAATTGTGAAAATTCAATTAGGTTCTAGGTTTACCTGGATTACTCGTTCTGACTGTCCATCCGTCTAAGGATGAAAAGCCGTGCTAAAATAGAGTTGTGTGCCTAAGGCTTCTTGCAACTTTTTCTAAAATCTCGATGTAAACCTTGGGTCTCGATCAGACATGATGGAAAGTGGGATTCCATGCAGTCTAACTATCTCACTGATATACAATTCTGCTAGCTTCTCCAGTGAGTAGTCGGTTCTAACTGGCAGAAAATGTGCTGACTTTGTCAATCTGTCCACTATCACCCATACTGCATCATGCTTCTTCTAGGTGAGAGGTAGACCACTAACAAAATCCATAGTGACCCGGTCCCATTTCCATTCAGGTATGCTTATAGGCTGTAGCAACCCTGATGGAACTTGATGTTCTGCTTTAACTTGCTGACATGTCAAACACTTAGTAACATAGTTAGCTATATCCTTCTTCATACCATGCCACCAATAATGAGGCTTAAAATCATTATACATTTTTGTGCTTCCCGAGTCATAGCATAAACACTAGTGTGTGCTTCTTTCAGAATACTAGTCTTTAGTTCCCCATCATCTGGTACACACACTCTTCCTCTGTAGTACAGACACGCATCTGCTTTCACCTCATAATCAGTTTCCTTTCCCCCTGGAATTTTATCCACAATGGCTATTAATTTTTCATCTGCCTTCTGCCCATCTTGTATCTGCTGTAGCAGGTTTGGCCTCACTTGTAACTCAGCCAAAATAGCTCCATCTTGAGCTAAGGATAGATGGGCATTTAGTGATCTTAAAGCTGTGATGGACTTCCTACTCAAGGCATCAGCAACTACATTTTCCTTCTTAGGATGATAATCTATCACACAATCATAGTGCTTTAGGAACTCAATCCATCTCCTCTGTCTAAGATTGAGCTCCTTCTGGGTTGGCAAATATTTTAGACTCTTGTGGTCTGTATAAATGTAGCATTTTTCACCATAAAAATAATGCCTCCATATCTTCAGTGCGAAGATTATTGCTGGTAACTCTAGGTCATGAGTAGGGTAATTCTGTTCATGTGGTCTTAACTGCCTGGAAGCATAGGCAACCACTTTCCCCTCTTGCATCAATACACACCCTAACCCATTACGCAAGGCATCATTATAGACCACAAAGTATTTTCTCGACACTGGCTGTGTTAACACTGGTGCTTCTATCAATATAGCCTTTAGCCTCTCAAAACTAGCTTGGCACTTGTCGTTCCAGCCAAATTTCACATTCTTGTATAACAACTTGGTCATTGGAGCAGCTATAAGAGAAAACCCCTTCACAAATCTTTTGTAATACCCAGCTAGTCCCAAGAAACTTCTTACCTCAGTTGTATTTCTGGGAGGCTTCTATTCCATCACTGCTTCTATCTTTTTGGGATCCACTCTAATCCCCTCAGCTGATACTATGTGTCCAAGAAAGGAGATTTCACTCATCCAGAAGTCACACTTGGACAACTTAGCATACAGTTTCTTTTCTCGCAGGGTTTGCAGAACAATCCTCAAATGTTCATCATGTTCTTCCCTGGTTTTGGAATACACCAGAATATCATCAATAAAGACCACTACAAACTGATCTAAGTATGGATGGAAGATATGGTTCATAAGGTCCATAAAAGCTGATGGTGCATTTGTTAACCCAAACGGCATCACTAGAAATTCATAATGCCCATACCGGGTTCTGAATGCAGTTTTTGACACATCTGCATCATTTAACCTCAATTGATGATACCCTGATCTGAGATCAAATTTTAAAAATACACCGGCTCCCTTTAACTGATCAAACATATCGTCAATTCTGGGTGACGAATATTATTCTTCACAGTTACTTTGTTCAATTACCGGTAATCAATACACAATCTCAAGGTTCCATCCTTCTTTTTCACAAAGAGCACCGGAGCTCCCCATGGTGACACACTGGGGCGTATGAACCCCTTATCAAGCAACTCCTGTAATTGAATTTTCAACTCTCTAAATTCAGTGGGTGCCATCCTATAAGGAGTAATAGAAATTGGTGCTGTACCTGGCATTACCTCAATAGCAAACTCGACTTCCCTTTCTAGTGGTAAACCAGGCAATTCTTCAGGAAACACATCTGAGAAGTCTCTTACTATGGGTATATCACACAGATTCGGCTTAGCCTACCTAGTATCAACCACGTGTGCTAAGTAAGCTTCATAGCCTTTTCTCATCAATCTTTTTGCAACTGTGGTTAAGATAACATTAGACAAAAAATCCATGCTTTCGCCCACAACAGTAATCTCATTGCCCTCAAAAGGTTTCAAAGAAATCCTCTTCAATTTGCAATCAACTATTGCCTGATGGCGTGATAACCAGTCCATTCCCAAAATCACGTCAAACTCGTGGAAGGGCAATTCAATTAGGTCTGCCGAGAATTCATACCCCTGAATCCTCAACGGGCAACCTTTATACACCTTATTCACTACCACACTATGGCCTAGTGGATTTGTGACCAGAATATCTTGATCACTCTCCTCTACTGAAACTCCCCTCTCTACGGGTAGTTTGATGCAGATGTATGAATGAGTGGATCCTGGATCCACCAATGCATGAACAGAAGTGTTGTAGAGAGAGAATGTACCCATGATGATGTCCAGGGCATCTTGCTCCTCCTGAGCTGTGATGGCATAGGCCCTAGCAAGTACTCTAGACTCTGGCCTCTCAGCTAACTCCGATGCAGGCCTTAGTGATGGACCAGCTGCCTCAGATTTACTAGGCTTCCTACCCCTTTGTGGTACAGGAGCAGGTCTGTCAGCTTGTGTTGGAGCAGTTGTAGTAGTCCTCTTTGGACAATTCTTGATCTGATGTTCTGTAGATCCACACCGTAAGCATGCACCAGTCACTAACCAACAGTCCCCCTTGTGCCACTTCTAGTAGTATGGACAGGCAGAAGATGCTGGGCCTGGTCTCCTAAACAACATCCTTGGAGAGCTGCCCACTGATGGTGTGGACTGGCCTTTCCTAGGTGTGAACTATGATTTGGGCCCTTGGGACTGACCCTGACCTTGTGGTTGTCCTGAACCCTGAGCAGGAGGACCCTTACTCTTCTTACTGGGTATAGAAAATAAACTGGACTGACCCAGACCCCTCTTTTGCTGTCTTTCCCTTCTAGTTTGCTCATTGATTCGGACCCTTTCTATTTTCGATGTAGCATCTACTAATTTGGCAAAATCTATGATCTCCAATGCTGTTATCATGACTTTGATATTGTCATTGAGCCCTTTTTCAAACCTTCTGTACCTCTCTGCCTCTGTAGGGACTATCTCCCTCCCAAACCGGCTCAGTCTGACGAATTTTCGCTCATACTCTACCACTGATAGTTGCCCCTGTCTCAGATTGATAAATTCTCTTCTTCTTTCTTCTAAATATACTTTACTGACGTATTTCTTCCTGAACTCTATAAAGAAGAATTCCCAATTGATCCATTCCAGTTGCACCTCACTGGTTACTGTGTCCCACCACTGATATGCATCATCCTAAAGTAGGGACACAGCACCCTCCAGGTTCTTCTCGAGGGTGCAATTAAGCTGTTTCAGCACTTTGGTTGTTATATCCAACCAGTTTTCTGCTGTCATGGGATCATCCTCCCTCCTCCCAAAGAAATCCACAGCCCCATGTTTTTGCAGTTTCTCCAGATGGGACTTCTGTGGTGCTAGTGGAGGTTGTGGCTGTGGTTGTGGTGGTGGAATTGCCCTAATCATTTGCTGGTAAAACTCGATCATTTGTTGAAATAATGCAAACTGAGGTTGGGTAGGTGCCTCAGCTGCTGGTAGAGCAGATTCTCCCCTGCCCCCAGATTTAGCCCTTGGTGGAGCACGACTCTCCACCTCTTCATCAATTGTTCTTTGAGAAGCAGAATCCATATCCTATTCAAAATAAGAAAATAAACAGATCTGCATCAGTGTCACCTCAATACTTACAAATGCAATGCAATGGTATGCACTCTATCTAGGCCCAGAAACGCCTAAACCGATGCTCTAATACCACTAAATGTGACACCCCTTATCCGTCTACGGTGTAGCCAAGCAAGATATGCCACACAGTGTGCCGGAACACCAAATCATATTTCAATTCAATTTACCCTTTTTACTTATTTATTTATAATTTTTTGATAAATTTGAATTTTTTCGCAAATTTTATAGAAAATCTGGCAGTGTGCCGGCTGTAAATTGGAAAAATAGTTCTTCTGAATCTGTTAAAAACACTTCCAATATAATCATAATTTCAATCTCAGCCAACCACCAACATATTTTTAACAATTTCTCAAATCACTTAAGTATCTCAAAATTCAATTCCTTTCATATCACACTCAATTCAATGAGAAATGCTCACATTTATTGCTGAACATAGTTCATAGATAATTATGTCAAAAGCCTAATTACATGAGTTTATAATATTCATTACAGAAGTTTACAAAATACAAAATATCAAAATACCAAAAGTGGCCTAATGTCCTACCAAATGCACTACAAATGTGAGGAGACTCTGGACTCCTTGTGCAGATCTGAAAGCTCACCATGTATGAGGTCTACTGAACTCCCCAGCTATGTCTCCAGTACTTGCACGTGGCAAAAGCGACGTGCTAAACAATTCTGCTTAGTGGTGACAATATAAAATAAAATAACTAAAATAAAGTAAATATGCAGAATGTATGTTTACATTTTTGGTAGACTTAATTTCTGATATTTATTGCAGTATTATTCGA
Source organism: Hevea brasiliensis (assembly GCF_030052815.1). Lineage (NCBI taxonomy): Eukaryota > Viridiplantae > Streptophyta > Magnoliopsida > Malpighiales > Euphorbiaceae > Hevea > Hevea brasiliensis. Next base: position 55,722,422 of record NC_079503.1, on the reverse strand, counting down.
TTAAAATTTGATAAGATTTATTATCATTGCCCGAGTAACCCCTACTAGTTGACTGGACTGGATAAAAGGGTAAACTGGCACTGGGTACTAAGTACCTCAGACCATCACACCATCAGTCACATTGTGTCTCTTGGTGTGCAACAGAATAGCTAATAAACTGTAATAATTATCAGGAATAAAACCCGAATATAACAACTCAATCAACATAGCCAAAGGCTATTATGTCACAGAATGACACGTGAGGCCATAAAACACAGAATGGCATGAAGTCATATGCAGTACTACTAACAGAACCCTATTGGCATACCAACCTATCCAAACCAATCTTGCTAGGTATACTAGGGCATGTTACACTCTTAATTTATACAATTCTTGAAATTCAAGTTTAGGTGTTACTATTCAATTCATTAGTCAACTAAAATGTTGACTTTTGCATAGACAATGGGTACATTGGTTTTAGTATTCCCAACATACCACATTTTGCATTCTAAAATTGTTGGTATTGGTTGCCAATACCATTTCTAAGCTTAATGTTAATTGTTCAAAATTTTCAGATTTCAAGCTTTATGTTTATTGTTCCATTAATCATTTTTGCAGTGGGAATTTGGCAAAATGGTCAGCATGAAAGTTGTTTCTTATTTTGTCTAGTTACATTTCCTTTTTTGAATCACTCCATTTGGAGTTTTTTAGCTAAGTTATGGCCCGTAAACCACAACTGTCCGGATTATAAATTTTCCAAATTTTCTGGACTGACCAAATCTAAAGTATTTTGAGCAGTGAATGCAAGTCACTTTTTGAATATGTTATAATCATAATTTTGGTTAGATTTCTCTATGAAAGTTATAGGTCTATATCTCAGCTTATTTTTGGTAAAATTTCAGGTCAATTGAACCTCTCTACACTGAGTTATGGCCAAATAACTAAACACTATTTATTTGGTCATTTTGCCCAAGTAGAATGCAGGTCACCCAGATTAGGGAAATATTTAGGTCAACTTGGTTTGGTTTTCTAGGCATGGTTTCTTCACAAAAGTTGTGCCATTATTTGTCTAGTTTCATTTCCAATTGGCCTTGCACTAATTGAATCTCTACAATTCCAGTTATTGCTGCTCAAACCTATATGACTCTTGCCCAGTCCTGCAGGTCACCAAGGGCCACCACACTAACCTCAATTCCCACTACACCAACCACTTCATTTCTTGTTTACACATAACCAAATGGTCACTAATTGACCATTAAAATTCACTGTCACCATTACATGATCAAGGTCTCCATTTTATACCCTAACCCTAACCCTAACATCTCAAATCATGCATTTAACTTGCATTTCATCATTTCACTTAAAAGATTAATACTAAGGCAGCCATACTACCATTTTAGCTCCATGAAAATCATCAAAACCTTACCACATCCAAGGCTACCAAAAATATGGGATGGGCATACCCATGGTATTTATTAAATTTCTTTGTAATTTTGCACTCAATCATACTCCTTCAACATGAATTTAAAGAGAAAAAAAAGTTTAAGTCACTAACCTCTAATGGAACTAATCCAAAGCTTGCAAGAACTCTTCATTTTGATTTCTTTTTGCTCCCAAAAGCTTTACTAAGAGGAAAGAACAAGAATTTGCGTTGGGAACTTCGGCTTTAGTTGGGTAAAAACCAAGAAAATCAAGTTTGGTAAGCTTGGCTATGGTGGACAATGGGAGAGCTTGGGTGACGTTTTTGAAGAAGAGAGAGTGCTGCTGAAATTTTCTAGAATTCTACCTCCTTTTCTCTATTTTTAATGGATTATAATTGTATTTCTTGAATTTTGATTGGCGAAAGATTTTAATGACCTCATGCTTACATAATGCTTTTGTAGTAAAGCTAAATTTCTTTCATTTTCTTTTCTTTCCTTTCTTATTCATTTTTAAATAATTTTTCATCAATATTTGTTCATATTATATGTCATATAATTCACTTACATAAATGGACAAGGTGGTCAAAAATCAACTCTAAAGACAAAATGACCAAAATGCCCTCTGTTTGGCTTAACGAGCCAAAATTGTCTGTACCAATTGAAAAAATTTTCTAAGCATTTTCTTGGCATTCTAATGCTATAAGAACCTCAATGACCCTTTTCTGGAGTCCCAAAAATTATTTTATAAATTTTTCCTCGGTCTAGGGTTGCTAACGGCCTTCACCGTCACTTCCCTTTTGGGTTACTCATTCCTGGGGTTTCGGCTCGTTTAACCTTAGTGTATTTGGTTTCTAAAAATTTTCCTTGATTTTTATGAGCATTATTTGGTTTATTTATAATTCATCACTCTAGTCTATTTATAATTTCAAACATTCTAGCTACCCAGACTGACATTGGTCACTTAAACAGTAGACTGTGCGGACTAGCTAAAGTGAGGATGTTACACTCCGGGTAAAGAATACACAGTTTACAGTGATGCTTCTCACAATGGGTTAGGCTTTGTACTGATGCAAGATCAGAATGTCATTGCTTATGCTTCACGCCAACTAAAATCGCACGAGAGGAACTACCCAACACATGATTTGGAGCTTGCAGCTATTGTTTTTGCTCTGAAGATCTGGAGACACTACTTATATGGGGAGAAATGCTACATTTACACAGATCACAAGTGCTTGAAGTATTTGGGCACCTAGAAGGAATTGAATTTGAGGCAGAGGAGATGGTTAGAACTGATTAAAGACTATGATTGCTTAATAAACTATCAGCCAGAGAAAGCAAATGTGGTGGCTGACGCCTTAAGTCGCAAGACTATGGAAAGTCTTAGAGTTTCTCCTTTGTCCATGGTATATGAATTGAAAGCACAGCATGCCAGTTTAGAGATTGATGATGAGGGATAGACAATAGTTGCATGGCATGTATAGCTAGTGTTGATTGATCAGATCAAAATGGCTGCTCAGAATGATGAAAAATATCAGAAGCTACTGAAAGAAGTTCAGCAGGGCAATAAACCTGAATTTTCTATGAGAGATGATAGTTTACTACTACATCAGGGCAGAATGTGCGTTCCTAATGATGTTGACTTGAGACAGATCATTATGAAGGAAGCACATGAGTCTCCTTTTACTATGCATCCTGGTGGAACTAAAATGTACAGAGGGCTGAAAAAGCATTACTGGTGGATGGGTATGAAGAGGGATGTAGCTGATTTTGTTTCCAAATGCCTAATTTTTCATCAAGTGAAGGCAGAACATCAAGTTCCAGTAGGTTTGTTACAACCATTGCCAGTACCAGAGTGGAAATGGGAACGAATAACTATGGATTTTGTGATGGGACTTCCGAGGACACAGAATAGTCATGATGCAGTATGGGTTATAGTTGATAGACTAACCAAGTCTGCTCACTTTTTGCTAGTCCGGATGGACTATAGCCTGGAGAGTTTGGCCAGGTTGTACATATATAAGATTGTAAGACTGCATGGAGTGCTAGTATCGATTGTCTCTGACGGAGATCCTAAATTCACTTCTAGATTATGGGATAGTCTTCAGAGAGCCCTAGGAACTAGATTGAACTTCAGCATGACATTCCACCCACAGATAGATGGCCAGTCTGAGAGGGTAATTCAGATATTGGAGGATATGCTACAAACTTGTGTGATTGAGTTTGAAGGTAGTTGGGATACACACTTGCCTTTGATTGAGTTTGCTTATAACAATAGCTACCAATCAAGCATTGGGATGCCTCCATATGAAGTTTTGTATGGCAGGAAGTGCAGTATTCCCCTATGTTGGGATGAAGTAGGTGAAAGGAAGATGATTAGGCTAGAAATTATTCAGCAGACAGAGGAAAAGATCAGATTGATCGGAGATCGACTCAAGGCTGCATCAGATCGTCAAAAGTCCTATGTTGATATGAAGAGAAGAGATATTGAGTATGCAGTGGGTGATAAGATATTCCTCAAAGTTTCTCCTTAGAAGAGGATTATGAGATTTGGCAGAAAGGGGAAACTGAGTCCTCATTTCATCGGACCATATGAGGTTCTGGAAAGAGTGGGTCCTTTGGCATACCGGTTGGCATTACCTCCAAAGCTAGAAAGGATACACAATGTCTTTCATGTGTCTATGTTAAGGAGGTACAGATCTGACCCATCTCATATTCTATCAGTTAAAGAGATTGAGATAAATCTAAACCTTTCATATGAGGAAGAACCCGTAGAGATTCTGGCATATGAGGTGAAGCAGCTGAGGAATAAATAGATACCCTTGGTGAAAGTGCTGTGGAACCATCATTCAGACCAGGAAGCTACTTGAGAACGTGAAGAGGACATGAGGAGACAGCAGCTGTACCCACAGCTGTTTAGAAATTGATGCCAGGTAAAATTTTGAGACGAAATTTATTTTAAGGGGGGGAGAATTGTAACACCCCTATGTTCGGTAGTGCGTTCTACTGTTCCGGTGACCAGTGTCTATCTAGACAGCTAGAATGCCTAGAACTACATTTAAATATTAGTGAGGAGACATAAAATAATGAAATACAAGAAAAACAAAGGAAAAATAATAGCAATGAAATGTAACCAAGTTAAACGAGCTGAGAACCGCAGCGATTGGTGATCGCACGGGGAAGTTATGGCACAGGCAATAGCTGACCCCAGGACTATAGGGAACCCTCAAAATTTAGTTTTGAGACATAATTAAAGACTTATTGAAGTATAAATGTCATTAAAAATATCAAGAAAAATTAATTAATTAGTACAAAAAAATGAGAAATCGAGAAACTGACAAAAATCGGGAATACAACCCGAATAGGGGCATTATGGTCGTTTGACACCCTGAGTTACCTTTTGAACTAAATTTCAATTAAAAATAAATGATATTAAACTTTGAAAATATCATAAAAATCAAAAGTGTGATACCTAATATAAAAAGTGAAAGAAATGGTGACAAAATTGTAAATTGGAAACTTGGACTAATTTAATACTTTAATCCAAGTTAGTGCTCCACTAACTCATAAATTGGGACACCTTTATAAGCCATTTGGGATAGAAAATGCCATCATCTTGAACCTCCTCCCATCCAGCCAAATTGATCTACCATTAAAACTCCATTGCCGCACCATTTTCCAAGCTTCATGCACCTCTATTTAAGCCCTCCTTTCCACTAGTTTCCTTCATTAATCTTTGCCTACACACCTTGGGCAGCAATAAGAGAGAAAGAAAGATAAGTTTTAGTGAGTTTTTAAGAAGCTTCAAAAGAGGTAAGTGGTTGTTTTCAATTCTTGTTTCATTAAAGTTGTAGTAGAGGTTGTGGGTTATTAGATTATGGAAGAAATTATGAGATTTGGTGAGTTATTGAAGTGTACCATTTTGGGAAGCCATGGAAGTGTAAGGTATGTGGTTTGTTCTTATATGAATTTGACGGGTAATGATGTTAAATTAAGTACTTATATGTATTGAAGTTGATTACCATGTATAAAGTGTGATTGTAAGTTGAAAAGTGAAAATGGAAGTTTGATATGTATGTGTGACTTGGGCAGCCACATGGTGAAGGTTGATAATGTTTAAATTCATGAATTATTGTTGATGTATTGTACAAAAAAATGGCAGCCTATGTGTGTGGAATAGTAGTGATAGGTATGTAATTTGATAATGGAAGTATGTGTGATAATTAGAAGCAATTATTTGTATATATTATTGGGTTTGAACTTTGTGAATTGTGAATGCATTTGGTGTATTTTGAAGTTTTTATATTCTATCCAAAAAGTGACATGAGAATTGACCAAATCCGGATTAGTGACTTTGCAAACCTGAAAATTGACCATTTGAACAGCAGTCAGTGTTTTGGCCATAACTCACTCAAAATAGGTCCAATTGACCTGAACTTTATACCATGGATAGCGTAGACATAGAGCTACAACTCTTATGAAGACACCAAAACCCAAAAATGACCATAGCAAGTCAAAATGCTTGCACAAGTTTGGGTATAAAAACTGCCAGAACCGAAAATGACCTAAAAATGACCTAAGTTTGCCATTTTAGTGCAATCTGACCAGCAATAGTAAAATGACTATAACTTGTTCTAGTAAACTCCAAATAACCTAAAATTTGTGGAAAAAGTTCACTAAGACATAGACCTACAAGTTTGTAATTCGGACCAGAACCCAAAAACCAAGGGAACTAGGTCATCCGGCTAGGTCAAAATAGCATACCGAAATCTGATAAATTGCAATAAAATGCAATACACTTAAAAATGGAATTGGTAATTTATACCAACACTAAAGGACTATAAAATATGACATATTGGTAACATTAAAATTTATTCCCCTAGAGTGCATTAAGGGTCAACATTATAGGTTGACTAAGGAAAACAATAGTATTAGATAAATTAATTATTGAACCTTATTGTTAGAGACAATTTAAATGAGTACTGAAACACTTTAAATTGTGTGTTTTAGTTAGAAAAGACTCAGGAAAAGGGAAGAAAACACATAGTCAGGGCCAAGAGGTTACTCTTTAGAGGTTTGTGCACAATAGTTATTTCTTTTGAATTTTCAATTGAAATAAATTATGACAACTTGTATGTTATTGTTTTAAATTGTGGAAAATTGTTTGAATGGAAATTTGATGGATACTTATTGGTTGAAAATATTGAAAATGGTTTGAAACCACAACTATCATGTATATTTGATTGAATTCCTTGCTAGCTTATTTAGTGGGACGAATTGACTTTGAATTACCTCTCTGGCTGAAGTGTTGAGGTGTGTGCCTGTTGAGGACGAATAGGATGAGTACTCATTTATTTGCTAGCTAGCTATGTTATTCCTCACTAGCCATTGGCTTTTGGGATGAATTGGACTATGGAATCATGATTAAGCTGTGTGTGTGATTTATTGATATTTATTGTGATATTGTGAAATGGAGTTTAATTCTTTATGACATTCATTGTCTTTTGAATTTAACTATGATTTTAAGTATCCACAGTTCATATGATTTATAGTTTTATATTGTATTTTCTTAATGTTGTGCACCACAGAACATTGGCTCAGTGATAGGTTTTTCATTACTGTCACAGGTAGACAGACGGACAGAGCAGAAGAGTAGGCTGCTTGTGCTACATTTTGAGATTTCGTCGGGTATATTGAGTATACAATATTTTGTAGTTTTTGTTATAATGTATGTGCACTGTGTGTATATATTATACTTGGTCTTGAGCAGTTGTAAACTAAAATTATAAATTATTTTGTCTTGTAAAAATATTATAATATATTTCTTTTATCTTAGATTTTGGAAAGACTGAAAAATTGATGTTGAATTGAGTTGAGAAATTTATTATGTTGAACTATTATTGGAGTTAGGGATTGAACAAATTTATTGGAAGTGCTTTTTACAGGTTTTTGAAGAACTATTTTGTTTAAAATGCAGATGGAAATCTGCTAAAATATTTATAGAAATTATTGATATTCAGAATTGTTATTTGGTTTCACTTCAGTTAAAAATATTTTAACACCTGTCAAAAGTGCTAACCACTATAAAAAGAAATAAGAAAAGGTTTAAAATCTCTTGCAGTATATTTAATGGGTTATCAGTAGACGAAGTTTGGTAATTTATTAGGTATACTACGGGATTATGTCATGCCTTACAGAGGGATAGGGTGTGATAACCAAGACAAACATTAATGAAGAAAAGGAGAGGAGATGAGCACTTACTTAATTTGAAGCTTGTTAAAAACTCATCAAAACCTTTCTTTCTTGCTACCTAAATGCTGCCCAAGGTGTGGTGATCAACTTTAATGAAGAGACCTAGTGGAAACAATGGCTAAATTAGGAGTGCATGGAGGTTTGCGTGAGGTTTGGCTATGGAGGAATTCCTTTGGGAGGTTTTCGGCTGGTTTTTGGTGATAGGTTGAAGATGACTCATTTCTGTCCACTTTAGCTTTTAGGTGTCCCAAGTGCTATTTTAGTGGAGCGCTAAATGAATTCTAATATTTATTTATTCAAAGTTTCTCAATTTACACATGTTACCTCCATTATTTTACTATTCCTATAATGTACCACAATTTTAATTTTTATGACATTTTCAAAGTTTAATATTATTTATTTTTAATGGACATTTAGGTCAAAAGACAACTTGGGGTGTCAATGGACCAAAATTCCCCTATTCGGGTTGCATTTTGAATTTTTCAGTAACACTGATTTTTATCTGTTTCTCAATTTTTTGTTTTTCTTTGTACTAATTTATTAATTTTTCTTTGATATTTTCTAAGTAAATTATACCTTACTAAATGTTTATTTAAGTCTTAAAATATTTTCCTGGGTTCCCCGTGGTCCAAGGCTAGTCAACGGTCCATGCCGCAACTTCCCGGTGCGGTCACCCATCGTTACGGTTTTTGGCTCGTTTAACTTAGTTACATTTCATTGATCTTATTTTTCCTTTATTTTTCTTGTATTTTCCTCTATTGTATTTCATTATTTTATGTGTCCTCACTAACATTTAAGTGTAGTTCCAAGCATTCTAGCTGTCCGGATAGATGCTGGTCACCAGAACAGTAGAATGCACTATCAAACATGTCACACCCTACCCCTCTTTAAGGCATAACATGATCCCGTAGTATACCTAATGAATTACCAACTCCGTCTACTGATAACCCATTAAATACACTACAAGGGATTTTCAAAACTTTTCTTACTTCTTTTACAGTGGTGAGCACTATTTACAAGTGTTAAAACCTTTTTGAACTGAAGTGATAGAATTGACACATTTGAATTATTTGGAATTTCTGTAAAAATTTTGGCAGAGTGCCCTCTGTATTTTGGATAAAACAGTTCTTCAGAAAACCTGTAAAAAAAGCACTTCAATATGTATTTGCAAATCTCAACTCCAACATATTTCTCAACACAACATTTTTCTCAACTCAAATTCGCAGTGATTTTTTAAAGACTGAGATACAAGAAATATAATACAAAACTATTCAAGTAAATGAAATCTCAAATTTACATTTACAATAATTTACATTTAATTACATACCAAAATATTTTACAAGAGTTTCTATACAACTGCTCAAATAATTTACATACATATTATTACATGCATACATCAAAACCTATATACGTGGGTATACCTATGATATACCTGGAGCTGATCTGAATATATCTTCAAGGAAATTTACTTACTGCTCTATGCTCTTCTTACCTGCGACAGCATACAAAGCTATCGCTGAGTGGTGAACTCAGTGGTGCACAACTATAATTTAAAACATAGTACAATATACATTCACAAAATTTACAGTAGATAAATTGGGAATCTGAATACTCATCAAATTTCAAAACTAAAAATATTCGTTGCCAATAATGTAAATCATTTGTATAAAGGACTTTGATCACAAAATTCAATTTATCAAATCATGACTAACCATTTAAGTAATTCAACAAAATCAATTATACATAAACCATAATTGAAATCACAATTTCTTACCATTCAAAAGCCATTCTGTATCTCAAAAATCAATCTTTATCTCACTAATATGCAAGACTAATCCGAAAGGGCCATATTCGATGTGATTCTAACTCCCTATGGTCGGGGAGGTCGAATCATCGTGCACAGTACCATCACAATAATGAATCTTCGGCAAGGGCCATAACGATAAAATAAACTTAGATCTAACCTCAAATCAGAGGAAAATCTAAGCCTGTGCACGTACCATGGTAATCAAAACACAACTAACTCCATTGTCTTCTCAACAAATGAGAGAGAGGGGTAATAACCTAGTCAAGCATCTATAGTGAGATATAAAACAACATCACAATCCTTTTAGTGAGCATAAATCACAATATAATTCGATTCAAAGTCAATTCCAATATCCAATAATTTTTATGCTCAACACAAATCAAATCATAAATTTGCATTTTTCCATGAAAATTACCATCACAATTCAAAACATGTTATATCACAATTTTCCAAAACATAATTTGTTCAATCCATAACAATGCTTAATACTTGTGGAAATACCATTTCACAAAGCTGAATTCATACATACTATAACAATTTTCAATAATCATTGAATTAAATCCAATGCTTGTTAAACATAATACATAAGAAAAATATGTCATTTAATCATATGAAATATTCAAAATAAAATCAGTTAAAACTAGTTGTGCACAAACCTCTGATAATTGTCTCCTGGTCTTGACTCAGTATTTACGCCTTTTCTTTGAGTCCTTGTTAATCGAGAAACACAATTTGAAGTGTTTCAGTGCTAAATTAATTTGCCTCTAACGATAATGTTCGATAAACAATTCACTGAATACCTTTATTTGCTTAATTACCTAATATACCGACCCTCGATGCGTTTAAGGTAAATTAGGTTTTGGTGTCCTTAATATGTCACATTCGATAGGGTTTTAGGGTTGGTACGTTTTACCAAACTCATTTCCTTGTTTAGTGCATTTTCTTGCAATTTCTTTGGATCGGATACTAGTTTGACCTAGCCGGACGACCTAGTTCCCTCGGTTTTCGGGTTTTGGTCAAAACTAAAAACTTGTAGATCTATGTCTTATTGCACGCGGGGTAAAATTTCAGGTCAATCCGAGTTAAGTAGACCAAGTTATGGTCATTATACTATTGCTGGTCAAATGGCATCAAATTAGGTCATTTTTAGGTCAATTTGGTCAACTTTGGTTCGGCCAGTTTTTGGACCCAAACTTGTGCAAGCTTTTTGACTTGCTTATGGTCATTTCTGGGCTTTGGTGTCTTCATAAGACTTGTAGGTATGGGTCTTAACTATTCATGGTTAAAATTTCAGGTCAATTGGACCTGTTTTGAGTGAGTTATGGCCTAAACACTCACTGCTGCCCAATTGGTCATTTTTCAGGTCCTAATTGCACCTAATCCGAATTGGTCATTTTCTTAGGTCACCTTGCAAGCAGAATTTTGGTATGTTTTCTCAATGAAAGTTGGCACATTTTGTGCCTAGTTCCACTCCAATTGGTCTCATACCAGTTGAGGTTACACATTTAAACTTATTGTCTAAAATGTACACTGCCCTTGGTTACTTTGCTTAACACACATCAATCACACACATTTACCTTGCAATATGTTTACTTCCCTACCAAATCTGTTTTGGTACATTACCAAAACCACATCCCACTTTACATTATCCTCACTTTGGGCAGATTACAATTATCTTCAATACACCAATTAAAGTTCACATTTACAAAGTCTAAATACAATCACATACACACCTAAACATCACTAATTCTCACATACACTTTATAAATTAATTTCATACACATATCCATCACTCCTTCTATGTCAACATTCTGCCAACATTTCCATGAATACATACATTTATTCAAGTGTCCCCAAGCTGCCGAAAAGTGTCCTTCAACACCAAGTGTCCTACAATTCATTAAATCTCATTCAAGTGCAAAGATCACCTTATACATGTGAAGTAATTCACTAGGTTTATTAAATCTTCATAACTAACATAATTCTCATCAAATATATGTACAATTACTTCATCAATACATGATTACATGGCTGCCCAAAAATGGATATCTCAATACTCTTGAAACTTAAAAATTTCCTTCACAAAACCAACACCCATAACATGTATACAAAGTTTATCAAAGAAATCTTCAAAAATGCTAACTTACCTTATGGTTGGAGCTTGTTAAACCTTGCTTAAACTTCTTAAATTTGGTATCAAACTCTTCCTTGTGATGTGTAGACAAACTTTAATGAAGAACCCTAGGTGATTGGAGTTGAAATGGAGGAGTGCATGGAGCTTGATTGAAAAATGGCCATGGAGGATTTTTCTTCTTCAATTCGTCTAAGTTAAGGGAGTGAGGAAGATGAACATTCTGCTGGATATAGTGGACTTACACCTGCCCCATTATGTGTTTATTATATTCCTTTAGTGGCCCACTCACTCAATTTTAACTATATAATAAGCTTACATGTTTTATTTACACATTTTTCACTCCATTTTGGCTATTTACTTTAGGTACCACTAAACTAATTTTTCATTTTATTTTCTAAGTGTAATATTATTTATTTTTAATGGACATTTAGGTCAAAAGACAATTCGGGATGTCAAATGATCATAATGCCCCTGTTCGGGTTGCATTCCCGATTTTTAGTATCTAGGGTTTTGTCATTTTTCGATTTCTCACGATTCTTTGTACTAATTATTTAATTTTTCTTTGATCTTTCTAATGATATTTATTATTCAATAAAGTTCTATTTAAGTCCTAAAAATTTTTTTCAGGTTCCCATGATCGAGCTAGTCAACGGCCTGTAGTGTTGATCTTGATCACCCATCATTATGTTTCCCGGCTCGTTTAACTTGATCACATTTCTTTGCTATTATTTTTCCTTTGTTTTTCTTGTATTTTCTTTTCTTGTATTTCATTATTTTATGTCTCCTCCCTCATGTCAAAGTGTAGTTCTAGGCATCCTAGCTGTCCGGACAACACTGGTCACCGGAGCAGTAGAACGCACTACCGAACTTTGGGGTGTTACAAACATAGGGGTGTTACACATCTGATTTGTTGGTTGGTCAAAATTCTCTAATTCTAACTCTATTTGCCTTCCTTTGCCACCTTCTTGAACAAACTATTGTTCAAGAAATATGGCATCTCTGCTTACCATAACCTTTTGTGATGTAGGCAAATAAAAATAATATCCAAAACTCTCTTTTGGATATCCAACAAATCGACCTTTTTCTGATTTAATTTTCAATTTATCAGTCTTCAGCTTTTTAATATAAGCTGGACAACCCCAAATTTTAACATGCTTAAGACTTGGTTTTCTTCCATGCCATATCTCATAAGGTGTAGAAGAGATCGACTTTGATGGAATCCTATTCAGAATATGCAAAGTTGATTCTAGTGCAAATCCCCAAAAGGTGATTGGCATGTCAGTATAGCTCATCATGCTATGTACCATATCTATGAAGGAGCGGAAGCATGAAAAACACAAGTTTATATCATTGAATTCAAAAATTTTCACCTAGGGTCACATGCATCATGCAAGATTTATTTTTATCTATTTGATTTCAATGATAAACAACATATTAAAACTCTTTTAATATGTTTTTGGATCTGTATTTTCCATTTAAGATTTCAGAATTAATCAAATTAATTTTAGAACCCTAGATTAGATCAAGAATAAGTGCACTAACCTCTTGATGCACTGCAGTGTGTTTGGCACCTTTAGGATGCGCCTAGGACGCTAGATGTTGACCCTCTAGCTTGTCCACACCAAGATCACCAATGGAAGCCCCTTGAACAGCTTCTAAAGCTTTTCCAATCAATTAGAAAATCACGTTTTGCCTTTTGAGAGATTACAGATGTAAACAGGACACTAGAAATGATTTCTAGTATTTTTAATTAAAGAGATTGTTGGGAAATCTCTTTGAATTGATGAGAGATAAAGAAGATGAAAGGGAGAGGTGCTTTGGGGAGGCACCAATGAAACAAATAGTAGCTAAGTATATTTCTTTTCATCATTTCCCTTATATAATTAGGTCACCACTTAAAACCCTTGCCACATGTCACCTTCTGATTGGTTCTAGGTTTAATTGACCCAATCACATTGTGCCAAGTGTCAAACCTATATTTAATCTTAATTTTAATCATCTTACATGATTAAAAGACATTTGGCAAGCTTATGTGTAGTGCCACATGTCACCATGTGAAATGACCAAAATACCCCTGTGTCTTAATTTTGAGTTCTTAACCCAAAATAATTATTTCTCTTCTTCTAATCAATTTATGTCAAATATAAATTAATTAATTAATCTCTATTAATTAATTTCTCATTAATTAAATTCATATTTAAACACTTTAAATATAAATTTAACTTATATTATACATCTAATAATCTAGATTTGGTTTCAAGTCATGCTAGGGACTTTGCAATCTAATTGCAAACCAAAACTATTTATTTAATCAATTAAACTCTTTAATTAATTAATTAAATCATATTTAATTTGGTGATTACTTGTGTATGTGTGTGACTTACTAGGCTCATCACTAATTAGCAATGAGACATGATATCAACTCTTAATATCATCAGAACTCTTTCTTACCATAAATGATTTCTCTAAATCATTTTATGCACCTCATAGACCATGGTTAACACCTAGCATAGTATGCTATGGCCACCCAATTAGTAATAAGTTTTACCTTAAATGAACCTATAATGATATGTTACCATGCACTAGAATCTCTCTATTACAAAATCTTAACTCAAGCTGGAGTCATGGTTTATGTCAAACCCCATTTGCTATGAATATTATGTTCTCTTTTAATTTCGGTTCTTGATTAAAAGATTTTATCATTAGAAACACTTTTTTGATTAAATCTATCTGTCCTGGCCAGGAACTTGAAACATCAAGAACAATTAAATGAACATAGGATTTTATCCCTATTTACTTAGAGGAACAGATTCCATCTTGATCAACACTTACCTCCATATATAACTAGTAGGAGCCAACACATGCCCATATACCCATACATAGTACAAGTATGAAAGCAGTATCAAACTCAAACCACCTATATATAAGATAATTGTGCTATCTTAGGTCTAAAGATTATATGCACTGATATGATTTATAACAATACATTGACAAGAGTAAACTCCATGTGCTTATCATAAGTGTCACTGATTCGACCTACTTATCATGTATAAGTGCCTATCATGTTTGTCATATGGCATGAGACTCACCATTCCATCTTATTTATATCTCATATAAATAACTTGGGAACAAACATGAATACAATCTTTCTGGATAAGTCATGTCCTTATTGTGAAGTATCCTCGATTGTGAACCTATTTATGATACTTGTGCTAGAAATACTGTCACTCATATTCTTAACAAATTAAGAATAGAATTTCTAACAAAATATCAATGGACCTTTTCTATTACACATAAATATATTATATAAATGGAAAAGTGAAAATGCCTTTTATTAATAAAAACATGTACAAGATACATACTAAATGATACACTCTAGAGCATACTACTTACAATCTAATACGGTACAATTTCTCCTTTTAGATACACCATTTAATTGTAGTGTTCCTGGAGGAGTTAGCTGGGAAATAATGCCATGCTCTTTCAAGTATTCATCAAATTTAGTACTTAAGTATTCACCTCCACGATCTGATCGAAGAGTTTTAATACTTGTTCCTGTTTGATTTTCTACTTCAGATTTAAATTCTTTGAACTTTTCAAAGGATTCATGTTTGTATTTCATCAAATACAAATACCCAAACCTTGATTTGTTATCAATAAAGGTAATAAAGTAATGAAAACCACCTCTAGCCATTTCCTTAAATTGACCACATACATCACTTTGTATTAGTTCCAAAATATTTTCAGATTTTAAACCTTATCCAACAAAAGGCAATCTAGTCATTTTGCCTGGAAGCCAGGATCCATAAGTTGGATTAGGTTCAGAACCCAATGAAGATAAAATCCCCATTTTTTCCAGCTTTATAATTCTATCTTCTATAATGTGACTTAATCTTAAGTGCCAAAGATGTTTTGGACTGGAGTTGATTTTCATTATGGCATTACATTGATTTAGATTTCTTGCATTCAATTTGTATTTATCATTATTATCCAAATAATAAAGTCCATAATGCATATAACCTGAGCTAACATATTCATTTCCAAAATAAATATTACAAACATCATTTGTGAACTGAAATTCATAACCATTTCTAGCCAAACTAGATATAGAAATGATGTTCTTAAAAGCATCAAGTGCATACAAAATGTTATTTAAATACAAAACATGTCCATACATGTACAAAGATTTAGATCTATGGCTAAAGCTTCAATAGTTGAGCTATTGCCAATCCAGAGTCTAACATCTCGTGCTTGCAAGCTGCTACTGCTTACCAGTTCTTGCATATAAAAAAAAATGTGAGAACTCGCACTAGTATCTAAAACCCAAGCTGTAGATGAACTATGACCATCATCAGAATCTAAATAATAAGATATAGACATACCTTCTGAAGATTTATCTTTCTTATCCTTCAGAGACGCAAGATACTCTGGGCAGTTCCTTTTCTAGTGCCCATCCTTCTGGCAGTGAAAACACTTTCCTTTGCCTTTGGCAGCTTCGGACTTGCCTTTCTGTTTGGCTATTTTCTTTGAAGGTCTAGGAACTTGAGGTTTTTTTTTCTTAATGCCCTTCTTCTTCTTGGACTTTCCAACAGAAGAAGAAGATGCAACCAAAGCTACCTCTTTTCTTTTATTGCCCGGTATATTCTTTTGGGCAATAACCGGCATGTTAACCAAGCCAGCCAGAGTGTATTCTTACTTAGTCATATGAAAATTTGTCACAAAATTCCCAAAAAACTCTGGTAGGGACTGAAGGATCAAATCCATCTGTAATTGGAAATCCATGTGAAAATTAAGATGTTCCAGCTGCTCTGTAAGCCGAATTATCTTGTGGACATGATCTCCTATATTTTGTCCCTCTAACATCCTCATTCAAAATAACTGTCTAGATATCTCATACCTAGCATTCCTACTATGTTCACCATACAACTCTTACAGGTGAAGAAGGATCTCATTTGCACTCTGCATATTTTCATGCTGCTTCTGTAACTCATTAGTCATAGAAGCAAGCAAGCATATAACATCTAGCTCTCATTGTTAGTAGTATGCCCTAGAGCATATCATTTAGTATGTATCATATACATATTTTTATTAATAAAAGGCATTTCCACTTTTCCGTTTACATAATATATTTATGTGTAATAGAAAAGGTCCATTGATATTTTGTTAGAAATTCTATTCTTAAGTTGTTAAGAATATGAGTGACAGTATTTCTAGTACAAAGTATCATAAATAGGTTCACAATCGAGGATACTTCACAATAAGGACATGACTTATCCAGAAAGATTGAATTCATGTTTGTTATCAAGTTATTTATATGAGATATAAATAAGATGGAATGGTGAGTCTCATGCCATATAGCAAACATGATAGACACTTATAAATGATAAGTAGGTCGAACCAGTGACACTTATGACAAGCACATGGAGTTTACTCTTGTCAATGTTTTGTCATAAATCATATCAGTGCATATAATCTTTAGACCTGAGATAGCACAGTTATCTTGTATATAGATAGTTTGAGTTTGATACTGCTTTCATACTTGTACTGTGTATGGGTATATGGGCATGTGTTGGCTCCTACTAGTTATATATGGAGGTAGGTGTTGATCAAGATGGAATCTGTTCCTCTAAGTAAATAGAGATAAAATCCTATGTTCATTTAATTGTTCTTGATGTTTCAAGTTCCTGGCCAGGACAGATAGATTTAATCAGAAAAGAGTTTCTGATGAGAAAATCTTTTTAATCAAGAACTGGAATTAAAAGAGAACATAATATTCATAGCAAATGGAGTTTGACATAAACCATGACTCTAGCTTGAGTTGGGATTTTGTAACAGAGAGATTCTAGTGCATGGTAAAATATGATTATAGGTTCATTTAAGGTAAACCTTATTACTAATTGGGTGTCTATGGCATGCTATGCTAGGTGTTAACCATAGTCTGTGAGGCGCATAAAATGATTTAAAGAAATCATTTATGGTAAGAAAGAGTTCTGATGATACTAAGAGTTGATATCATGTCTCATTACCAATTAGTGATGAGCCTAGTAAGTCACACATATACACAAGTTATCACCTATTTAAATATGATTTACTTAATTAATTAAAGAGTTTAATTGATTAATTAAATAGGTTTGGTTTGCAATTAGATTGCAAAGTCCTTAGCATGACTTGAAACCAAATCTAGATTATTGGATGTATAGTATAAGTTAAATTTATATTTAAAGTGTTTAAATATGAATTTAATTAATGAGAAATTAATTAATAGAGATTAATTAATTAATTTATATTTGATATAAATTAATTAGAAGAAGAGAAATAATTATTTTGGGTTAAGAACTCAAAATTAAGACACAGGAGCATTTTGGTCATTTCATAGTGTGACACGTGGCACCATGAGATGGTGACACATGGCATTACACATAAGCTTGCCAAATGTCTTTTAATCATGTAAGATGATTAAAATTAAGATTAAATATAGGTTTGACACTTGGCACAATGTGATTGGGTCACTTAAACCTAGAGCTAATCAAAGGGTGACATGTGGCAAGGGTTTAATATGTTAACCTAGCTATATAAGTGTTGTTATGAGAAAATAAAATACAACCAGCAGCCACACTCCTTTATCACACCATTTTGAAGCTCTCCCTCTCTTCCTCTTCATCTCTCATCAATTCAAAGAGATTAGCCATCAATCTCTTGAATTAAAAATACTAGAAATTGTTTCTAGTGTCTTGTTTACATCTCTAATCTCTTAAAAGGTAGAACTTGAATTTCTAATTAATAGAAAAAGCTTTAGAAGCTGTTCAAGGGCTGCCATAGGTGTTCTTGGTGTGGACAAGCTAAAGGGACAACATCTGGTGTCCTAAAGATGAATCTCAAAGGCACAGACACGCTGCAGTGCATTAAGAGGTTAGTGTAATCGTTCTTGATTTAATCTAGGGTTCCAAAATTGATTTGATTAATTTAAAAATCTTAAATGGCAAATACAGATCCAAAAACATATTAAAAGAGTTTTAATATGTTGTTTATCATTGAAATCAAATAGACAAAAATAAATCTTTCATGATGCATGTGACCCTAGATGAAAATTTTGAATTCAATGGTATAAACTTGTGTTTTTCACACTTCCATTCCTTCACTCATATCATGCTCCTTCCACTTGTCCAAAGTTTCTAATACCTCTAGAGTAGCCCTTGGAGGTAAGGGACTAGGAATTTTTGAATCTAGAATATATCCAATATGCTCTAAATTCAGGACAATTTTCAAATTTCTAAGCCAATCAGAAAGATTAGGTCCTGTCAACCTATTATGATCAAGTATGCCCGCAAGGATATTGGATGGTGGTGGTTGTTGTGTACTCATTTTTATCAGAAGATGAATTGTAGAAAATAACAAGATTAATTAGTAAATGTATCAAGTAATTAACCAAAATGATTATGGTCTTTTAATCAAATTGGTCCTCCCACTAACTTGGCGAATCCTACACTTGAAAAGTAGGAAATGAAAATCCTAGTTGGATGGATTTCTAGTGGGTGATTGAATTCTTATAGTCTTATTTATCACCCTTAGGCACATCTATTATTGGAATCACAACAAACTATAAGTGAGCAATTCTTTACCCATCACATCTCATGTGAGGTTCAATCATTTATTTAGCCCTTTGTAGACCCTTATTTTGTGACGAGTATGTGCATTGAGGCCGTGGGAAACCTGATGATGAAAAATTATATGACTGTAAGATGTAATTGGAGGCATGGAGCTGAATTATTAATTCCATGCATGATCTTGAAAAATTAAAAAAAATAATAAGGTTTTGGGAAATTAATTTAATTAAATTTAAATAAAATTTTATTTTGTTTAAATTTAATATGGGTAGTTCTTAAATGTATCTAATTAAGTTTAATTGAGCTCCATGGGCCTAAGAAAACCTAGTTAGGAATTTTAAATGGAATTTTTAAAAAATAATTAAATGGGACCCATTTAATTATTTTTTAAAAATTAAAATAACAAAATATCTCTCTCCTCTTTGGCCCCACTCTCTTCCTCACTCCCAATTGGTGTCACCCCCTTTCCCTCTCTTTCAATTAGTTGGAACACCTCACCTATATTCCAGTCTCATGTCCAAACCCTACTACCCCTCTTCCTCACTTCCTATTGGTGTCTTCCATTTTTTCCTGTCTTCCTATTGGTTGAAACACCTCACCCATATCCCAGTCTTATTCGAATTCTGCAATCGTAGTATTTAAGTCATCTAAACTTTATTACCCTAAGACTCCAAACCCTACCACACCTCTTCCTCACTCCCTATTGGTGCCTTCCATTTTTTTCTTTCTTTTTATTGGTTGAAATACCTCACCCATATCCCAGTCTTATTCGAATTCTACAATCGTAGTTGTTTAAGTCATCTAAACTTTATCATCCTAAGACTCCAAACCCTATCACACCTCTCTCCCAAAACCCTATAAATACCCTACTAGAGAAGGGACGAAAGGGAGATGGGAGGAAAGAGGAAGAGAAAATTCAGAGCTATAAGAAATTTAGAGATATTCAAGACTCTTTGAGTTCTTCCTTATTTTTTCTTTTCTTCAAGAAGATTTTCAAACAAGATTTCTGGAAGGTCAGTTTTTATTGTTTTCTTTTCAAGATCTATGCCACACAATATTTTAATTCTATGCTTTTTGTCTTCAATTTATTTTATATATTCATATAGATCATGTAATCATGTTTAATTTGAGGAGATACACAACTCTGTACACTAGATTTACACAATAAAAAATTTGTAAAAATTATATTCATATTCTACACAAAATTCCATTAATTTTAGGCTCAAGAATCACAAAAAAAGCTTTAATATTTTGTAAGTTATGGCTGTTTGAATTTAGGGTTCCTGTAAAATCTGATTTGCAGGATATCCAACTTGTGGAGCCCATATCTCCCTTGTTCCTTAACATTTTTGTGTAAATCTAGTGTCTAAAATTAACTTTAGAATCTTATGAATCTTTTCCAATTAGTTTTTCATTCATATCTGTTGTGGTTAATGAGTTATGAATTTTACAAAAAAGTAGTACGATTTTGTCACTTAGAAAAGTTACGATTTATGTGTTAGTAGTATGCCCTAGAGCATATCATTTAGTATGTATCTTGTACATAATTTTATTAATAAAAGGCATTTCCACTTTTCCGTTTACATAATATATTTATGTGTAATAGAAAAGGTCCATTGATATTTTGTTAGAAATATTATTCTTAAGTTGTTAAGAATATGAGTGACAATATTTCTAGCACAAAGTATCATAAATTGGTTCACAATCGAGAATACTTCATAATAAGGACATGACTTATCCAGAAAGATTGTATTCATGTTTGTTACCAAGTTATTTATATGAGATATAAATAAGATGGAATGGTGAGTCTCATGCCATATGACAAACATGATAGGCACTTATAAATGATAAGTAGGCCGAACCAGTGACACTTATGACAAGCACATGGAGTTTACTCTTGTCAATGTTTTGTCATAAATCATATCAGTGCATATAATCTTTAGACTTGAGATAGCACAGTTATCTTGTATATAGGTAGTTTGAGTTTGATACTGCTTTCATACTTGTACTGTGTATGGGTATATGGGCATCTGTTGGCTCCTACTAGTTATATATGGAGGTAAGTGTTGATCAAGATGGAATCTATTCCTCTAAGTAAATAGAGATAAAATCCTATGTTCATTTAATTGTTCTTGATGTTTCAAGTTCCTGGCCAGGACAGATAGATTTATTCAGAAAAGAGTTTCTGATGAGAAAATCTTTTTAATCAAGAACTGGAATTAAAAGAGAACATAATATTCATAGCAAATGGAGTTTGACATAAACCATGACTCCAGCTTTAGTTGGGATTTTGTAACAGAGAGATTCTAGTACATGATGACATATGATTATAGGTTCATTTAAGGTAAACCTTATTACTAATTGGGTGGCCATGGCATGCTATGCTAGGTGTTAACCATGGTCTATGAGGTTCATAAAATGATTTAGAGAAATCATTTATGGTAAGAAAGAGTTCTGATGATATTAAGAGTTGATATCATGTCTCATTGCCAATTAGTGATAAACCTAGTAAGTCACACACATACACAAGTTATCACCTAATTAAATATGATTTAATTAATTAATTAAAGAGTTTAATTGATTAATTAAATAGGTTTGGTTTGCAATTAGATTGCAAAGTCCCTAGCATGACTTGAAACCAAATCTAGATTATTGGATGTATAATATAAGTTAAATTTATATTTAAAGTATTTAAATATGAATTTAATTAATGAGAAATTAATTAATAGAGAATAATTAATTAATTTATATTTGATATAAATTAATTAGAAGAAGAAAAATAATTATTTTGGGTTGAGAACTCAAAATTAAGACACAGGGGCATTTTGGTCATTTTGCAGTGTGACACGTGGCACCATGAGATGGTGAAACATGGCATAACACATAAGCTTGCCAAATGTTTTTTTAATCATGTAAGATGATTAAAATCAAGATTAAATATAGGTTTGACACTTGGCACAATGTGATTGGGTCACTTAAACCTAGAGCTAATCAAAGGGTGACATGTGGCAAGGGTTTAATGTGTTAACCTAGCTATTTAAGTGTTGTTATGAGAAAATAAAATACAACCAGCAGCCACACTCCTTTGTCACGCCACTTTGAGGGTTTTTATCTCTTCTTCTTCATCTCTTATCAATTCAAAGAGATTAGCCATCAATCTCTTGAATTAAGAACACTAGAAATTGTTTCTAGTGTCCTGTTTACATCTCTAATCTCTTAAAAGGCAGAACTTGAATTTCTAATTAATAGAAAAAGCTTTAGAAGCTGTTCAAGGGCTGCCATAGGTGTTCTTGGTGTGGACAATCTAGAGGGACAACATCTGGTGTCCTGAAGACAAATCTCAAAGGCGCAGACACGCTGCAGTGCATCAAGAGGTTAGTGTGATCGTTCTTGATTTAATCTAGGGTTCTAAAATTAATCTGATTAATTTTAAAATCTTAAATGGCAAATACAGATCCAAAAACATATTAAAAGAGTTTTAATATGTTGTTTATCATTGAAATCAAATAGATAAAAATAAATCTTGCATGATGCATGTGACCCTAGGTGAAAATTTTTGAATTCAATGGTATAAACTTGTGTTTTTCACTCTTCCGTTCCTTCAATTGGTATCAGAGCCACTATATTTGCCATTTAGATTGTTGATTACATGATTTAATTGTGTGATTTGATCATGAGATGATTGATCCATTGCTGGTTGGATCAAGAGGTGTGGCGGCATGCTTGATGAACTCCAACATGGTGCGCATGGCTTTGGAAGATCATGGTGCGGATGGTTGTTATTAAATTCTGCAATTGTTACATGATGAAAGATTCATCATATGGCTAATTAAAATGTTTAATGAGGATTTTTAATCACACAATTAAATTATGATTCAAATCAGAATTTTAAAAATTGTTTGAATGTGATTCAAACCTGAATTTTAAAAGTTGTTTGAATGTGATTCAAATCTGAATTTTTAAAGTTGTTTGAATCATATTTAAATCTGATTTTTTAAAATTGATTGAATAAAATTCAGATCTGATTTTTTTTTTTAAAATGTTTGAATGTGATTCAAATCTGATTTTTTAAAAAATGTTTGAATGTGATTCAAATCTGAATTTTTTAAGTTGTTTGAATGTGATTCAAATATGAATTTTTAAATTTATTTGAATCATATTCAAATCTGGATTTTTAAGTTGAATATGAGATATTCAATTTAATTTAAGTATGTATGTTTTATTTAATTGTTAAATAGTGATATGCATGATGAATGATCATGGACTATAAAAGACCAATGTGATTGGATTTATTTCTTTTATGTTTCTTTGGGATTGTAAATTAATTAATTTATTTTAATTTATTTTGGGCATGTATTATTAAGTTTGTAATAATTTTTGGGTTGTAATTTCATTTATTTAAGTTCTTGTAAATTCGCCTTGGTATGCCAAGGATTACTATGTAATATTGGATTGCAAGAAGTTCAAGGAGGTCAAGAGCATTGGTGGGACCAGTGGGAGGAATTCAAGATCAAGTGTTGATTATGTACTCCTTCAGCAACTCTTGTAAAATGAATGAATGAAATGCACCTAGGAATGCCCTGATTCAATTCTTGGTGGCTCAGAATTGAATCCCTTAGAAAGTCCATGATCATACCATATTTTCTGCTTATCCATGAATGCATGAGATGTATGGGAATGTATGCAATTATATGATATATGCATGCTAAATGGATAATGTGCAAAGTGAGACCTTAATAGTAATTAGAATGACCATAAAATCTTCCAAACAAATGATTAAGTTGGAAATGCTATAATTAAAGTAATTATAACATAGGCCCTCCATTGGGGTAATTATTTTAAGAAATTTTAAATAGTTGCATGAGATGCAATTAAATTAAGAGATTTTCTTAAGAATAATTGTTAAGCATGAGATGTTGCAAATATGTAAATGGTTTGGTGGCCAATATTGGATGTACCTGAGGACATTAAAATTATTTACATAATTACTGGCTCAATGGGATCAACTTAACTAATGCAAGATAAGTCAATAATGGATGTACCTGAGATTTTGAGCATTAGGGGCCAGGTAAAGGATTGAGCCTCACATGAGATGTGATGGGCAAGGAGTTGCTCACTTATAGTTTATTGTAATTCCAATAATGGATGTACCTGAGGATGATCAATATAATTATAAGAATTCAATCACCCACTAGAAATCCATCCAACTAGGATTTCCGTTTGCTACTTTGGAAGTGTAGGATTCGCTAAGTTAGTGGGAGGACCAATTTGATTAAAATACCATAATCATTTTGGTTAATTACATGATACATTTACTAATTAATCTGGTTATTTCTGCAATTAATTTTCTGATAATAATGAGCACAGAACAACCACCACCATCCAATATCCTTGCAAGCATGCTTGATCGCAATAGGTTGACAGGACCTAATCTGTCTGATTGGCTAAGAAATTTAAAACTTGTCCTGAACATATAGGATATGTTCTAGATTCAAATGTTCCTGGTCCCTTACCTCCAGAGGCCATACAAGAGGAACATGAAACTTTGGATAAGTGGAAGGAACATGATATGAGAGCTAAGTGTTACATGCTTGCTTCAATGAGTAATGAGTTACAAAAGCAACATGAGAACATGCAGAGTGCGAGTGAGATCCTCCTTCACCTACAAGAGTTGTATGGTGAGCACAACAGGAATGCTAGGTATGAGATATCTAGACAGCTATTCCGTATGAGGATGTCTGAGGGACATTATGTTGGGGATCATGTCCACAAGATGATTTGGCTGATTGAGCAGTTGGGACATCTTGACTTCTACATGGATTTCCAACTACAGACGAATTTGATCCTTCAGTCCCTTCCTGAGTCTTTTGGGAATTTTGTGACAAATTTCCATATGACTAAACAGGAATGCACCTTAGCTGGTTTACTCAACATGTTGGTTATTGCCCAAAAGAATATGCCAGGCAATAAAGGAAAAGAGGTTGCTTTGATTGCATCTTCTTCTGCTGGAAAGTCCAACAAGAGAAAGGGCAATAAGAAAAGAAACCTTAGATTCCTGGTCCTTCTAAGAAAATAGCTAAACAGAAAAGGAAGACCAAAGCTGACAAAGGCAAAGGAAAGTGTTTCCACTGCTAACAGGAAAGTGTTTCCATTGGCAACAGGAAAGTGTTTCCATTGCTAACAGGAAAGTGTTTCCATTGCCAGTAAGAAAGTGTTTCCACTGGCCAGAGTATAGCAATCTAAAAGAATGCAATGCCATGGTGAAAACCAACTCAAGTTAAAAATATATTTGGCACTTAAGGTTATGTCATGTTGCAGAAGATAGGATTGCAAAACTGGAGAAAATGGGGATTTTATCCTCATTGGGCTCTGAGCCTACTCCAACTTATGAATCTTGCCTTCAGGGTAAAATGACTAGATCACCCTTTGTTGGACAAGGGCTAGGAGCTGAAAATATTTTGGAGTTAATACATAGTGATGTATGTGGTCCATTTAAAGAAATGGCTAGAGGGGGCTTTCATTATTTTATTACCTTTACTGATGATAAATCAAGATTTGGGCATTTGTATTTGATGAAATACAAACATGAATCCTTTGAAAAGTTCAAAGAATTTAAATCTGAAGTAGAAAATCAAACAGGAAAGAGTATTAAAGCTCTTCGATCAGATCGTGGAGGTGAATATTTGAGTACTGAATTTGATGAATACTTGAGAGAGCATGGCATTGTTTCTCAGCTGACTCCTCCAGGAACGCCATAGCTAAATGGTGTATCTGAAAGTAGAAATCGTACCCTATTGGATATGGTACGTAGTATGATGAGCTATACTGATATGCCAATATTCTTTTGGGGATTTGCATTAGAATCAGCTTTGTATATTCTGAATAGGATTCCATCAAAATCAGTTTCTTCCACACCTTATGAGATATGGCATGGAAGAAAACCAAGTCTTAAGCATGTTAAGATTTAGGGTTGTCCAGCTTATATCAAAAAGCTGAACACTGATAAATTGGAGACCAGATCAGAAAAAGGTCGATTTGTTGGATATCCAAAAGATAGTTTTGGATATTATTTTTATTTGCCTACTTCACAAAAGGTTGTGATAAGTAGAGATGCCACATTTCTTGAACAACAGTTTGTTCAAGAAGGAGGCAAAGGAAGGCAAATAGAGTTAGAATTGGAGAATTCTGACCAACCAACAGATCAGATGGATATAGATCCATCTAGTCAACCTATACCCATTGATGAAACATCTATAGCTGTTCCTCGTAGAACAACCAGGGTATCTCACCCACCAGTGAGATATGGTTTTCTTCATGAAGAAGAACAAGAGTTGTCTACTCATGAAGAAGTAGATCATGGGGATGATCCACTTACCTATGAAGAAGCTATATCAGATATAGACTCTTCAAAATGGATTGAAGCTATGAAATTCGAGATTGATTCCATGTATAAGAATCAAGTTTGGGATCTTGTTGACCCACCTGAAGGTATTGTACCTATAGGGAACAAATGGGTTTTCAAGAAGAAAATTGGTTCTGATGGGAAGGTAGAGACCTATAAGGCAAGGCTAGTAGAGAAAGGGTTTCGCCAAAGGCAAGGAATCGACTATGAGGAGACTTTCTCGCCTGTTGCCATGCTTAAATCAATTAGGATTTTATTAGCAATAGCTGCGTACTATGATTATGAGATTTGGCAGATGGATGTCAAAACAGCTTTTCTCAATGGATACATTGAAGAAAACATTTTCATGGAACAACCTAAGGGATTTGAATCCCAAGATAGTTCCAAGGTATGCAAGCTAAAGCGATCCATTTATGGGTTGAACAAGCTTCGAGGAGTTGGAACATCCGTTTTGATGAAGCCATTAAATCCTTTGGTTTTATCAAAAATGAGGATGAGCCATGTGTATATAAGAAGGTTAGTGACAGTGCTATCACTTTCCTTGTTTTATATGTAGATGACATACTGTTGATGGGTAATGACACAGGTATGTTGACGACTATAAAGGTATGGTTGTCAAATGAAAGATTTTTGGGATTCGCATCTATAGAGATAGAGCGAAAAGAATAATTGGTTTATCCCAAAGTCTATACTTGGAAAAGGTGTTAAAGAGGTTTAACATGCTTGATTCCAAGAGAGGATTGTTACCAGTGAGACATGGTATCCATCTTTCTAAAGAGATGTCTCCAAAGACACCTGAAGAAAGAGATAAGATGGCCAGGATTCCATATGCTTCGGCTATTGGAAGTTTAATGTATGCAATGTTGTGTACTAGGCCAGATATCGCATATGCTGTTAGTTTGACCAGCAGGTATCAATCCAATCCAGGTTTGGAACACTGGATAGCTGTCAAGAATATCCTTAAGTATTTGAGAAGAACTAAGGATTTATTCTTGATTTATGGAGGTGGAGACTTGCAATTGGATGGTTATACTGATTCTGATTTCCATTCAGATATCGATGATAGAAAGTCTACCTCTGGATATGTGTTCATTTGTAATGGAGGTGCAGTCAGTTGGAAGAGTTCCAAACAGAGCACGACTGCAGATTCCACTACAGAGGCTGAGTATATTGCTGCATCAGATGCTGCAAAGGAAGCTATTTGGATAAATAAGTTCATGACAGAACTTACAGTAGTTACTTCCATTGAGTCAGTAGTTTCATTACACTGTGACAACAATGGAGCAGTCATACAGGCTAAGGGACCAAGGTCTCACCAAAATCCAAACACATAGAAAGGCACTACCACATTATCAGAGATATAGTTGGGCAAGGTAATGTAGCCATGCAGAAAATAGCATCAGCTGAAAATCCAGCTGATCCATTCACTAAGCCTATGTCACAGACTCAGTTAGACCTACATCTTGAGAAGATAGGTCTAAGATATTGTAATGAATGGCTCTAGTGCTAGTGGGAGATTGTTAGTAGTATGCCCTAGAGCATATCATTTAGTATGTATCTTGTACATAATTTTATTAATAAAAGGCATTTCCACTTTTCCGTTTACATAATATATTTATGTGTAATAGAAAAGGTCCATTGATATTTTGTTAGAAATATTATTCTTAAGTAGTTAAGAATATGAGTGACAATATTTCTAGCACAAAGTATCATAAATAGGTTCACAATCGAGGATACTTCATAATAAGGACATGACTTATCCAGAAAGATTGTATTCATGTTTGTTACCAAGTTATTTATATGAGATATAAATAAGATGGAATGGTGAGTCTCATGCCATATGACAAACATGATAGGCACTTATAAATGATAAGTAGGCCGAACCAGTGACACTTATGACAAGCACATAGAGTTTACTCTTGTCAATGTTTTGTCATAAATCATATCAGTGCATATAATCTTTAGACCTGAGATAGCACAGTTATCTTGTATATAGGTAGTTTGAGTTTGATACTGCTTTCATACTTGTACTGTGTATGGGTATATGGGCATCTGTTGGCTCCTACTAGTTATATATGGAGGTAGGTGTTGATCAAGATGGAATCTGTTCCTCAAAGTAAATAGAGATAAAATCCTATGTTCATTTAATTGTTCTTGATGTTTCAAGTTCCTGGCCAGGACAGATAGATTTATTCAGAAAAGAGTTTCTGATGAGAAAATCTTTTTAATCAAGAACTGGAATTAAAAGAGAACATAATATTCATAGCAAATGGAGTTTGACATAAACCATGACTCCAGCTTTAGTTGGGATTTTGTAACTGAGAGATTCTAGTGCATGATGACATATGATTATAGGTTCATTTAAGGTAAACCTTATTACTAATTGGGTGGCCATGGCATGCTATGCTAGGTGTTAACCATGGTCTATGAGGTTCATAAAATGATTTAGAGAAATCATTTATGGTAAGAAAGAGTTCTGATGATATTAAGAGTTGATATCATGTCTCATTGCCAATTAGTGATGAGCCTAGTAAGTCACACACATACACAAGTTATCACCTAATTAAATATGATTTAATTAATTAATTAAAGAGTTTAATTGATTAATTAAATAGGTTTGGTTTGCAATTAGATTGCAAAGTCCTTAGCATGACTTGAAACCAAATCTAGATTATTGGATGTATAATATAAGTTAAATTTATATTTAAAGTGTTTAAATATGAATTTAATTAATGAGAAATTAATTAATAGAGAATAATTAATTAATTTATATTTGATATAAATTAATTAGAAGAAGAAAAATAATTATTTTGGGTTGAGAACTCAAAATTAAGACACAGGGGCATTTTGGTCATTTTGCAGTGTGACACGTGGCACCATGAGATGGTGACACATGGCATAACACATAAGCTTGCCAAATGTTTTTTAATCATGTAAGATGATTAAAATCAAGATTAAATATAGGTTTGACACTTGGCACAATGTGATTGGGTCACTTAAACCTAGAGCTAATCAAAGGGTGACATGTGGCAAGGGTTTAATGTGTTAACCTAGTTATTTAAGTGTTGTTATGAGAAAATAAATTACAACTAGCAGCCACACTCCTTTGTCACGCCACTTTGAGGGTTTTTATCTCTTCTTCTTCATCTCTTATCAATTCAAAGAGATTAGCCATCATTCTCTTGAATTAAGAACACTAGAAATTGTTTCTAGTGTCCTGTTTACATCTCTAATCTCTTAAAAGGCAGAACTTGAATTTCTAATTAATAGAAAAAGCTTTAGAAGCTGTTCAAGGGCTGCCATAGGTGTTCTTGGTGTGGACAAGCTAGAGGGACAACATCTGGTGTCCTGAAGACGAATCTCAAAGCGCGAGACATTTGCGATTGCATCAAGAGGTTAGTGTAATCGTTCTTGATTTACTCTAGGGTTCTAAAATTAATCTGATTAATTTTAAAATCTTAAATGGAAAACACAGATCCAAAAACATATTAAAAGAGTTTTAATATGTTGTTTATCATTGAAATCAAATAGATAAAAATAAATCTTGCATGATGCATGTGACCCTAGGTGAAAATTTTTGAATTCAATGGTATAAACTTATGTTTTTCACGCTTCCGTTCCTTCATTATGTAGACCATTCGGCTAGGGTTTTGTTTGATTTATAAATTTTATGATCTTGTATGATATGTAGGCTGCCTTTTTGTAATTTTTTTAATGATTTTTAGGCATGTATAACTATTTTTAAAATATCGGATTTCTTACTGCTGTTAATCTGTTAGAATTTAGAAATTTTATACTTATGCATGTCCTTGTATTTTCTTGGGTTTTAATTGATATTTGATCTATTTTTCTATGTTCTTTTAATTCAACAAGTGTTATGAAGTGTTTGGATCATATTAGAAGATTTAGACTATTAGGTAGTTGTAACTAATTAGGAATCTTAACCCTTTAGGAGACTAGAGTTAGAATCCAATGTAAATTGTTATTAATATTTTCTTTAATTCTTTTATTTTCTTTAGTTTTTTTATTTTTTATTACAAACAAAATTGGTAAGTAGCTATAAGAAAAGTACCAAAGTGAGCATTTGCGCAGAGCTTATATGGAGCTAAACAAGAGTAAGCTAGAGATATCATTGTCATACTAGAAGAGAAAACCCCTTTTTAAGGGTAGCTTGCCCTAATGGCAACTGCATTTACCAACAGGTAAGTAGCTCTAGACTTTTCGAATAACCATTGGCATGAAATTATAGTAATAATAGAACTTTTATTTGGTAAATTAAAATTAACTTTGTTTTTAATTTAACTAACTTTTGCATGTAATTAATTTAAATAAATACTTTGTAAATTAAAATTAATCTTGTTTGTAAATTAAACTAACATTGGCATGTAATATAAATTTAATATAATACTTGGTAATTGTAAAATAAATTTGCATGTTAGAAATCTTTATTAGGTTATGATTGTTTAGGCCTTACGTGATATTAGAATAAATTACACATGTACATAATTAACTTAGTTCAATTATCCTTAGGGTAACTTGGTGAAAATTAATTAATTAGGTTAAATAGAAATGTAGGGTTATTTGAAATTGAATTTGTTTGTAAATTAAATTCTCAATAATAAATTAATTTTAGTCATCTGGTAAATATCATTTAAATAATTAGCAATCCCATAGATAGGAATTACTTGTGCATGAAAATTGTGTGTAAACAACAACCCTTTTGTGAATTACTTACGTGTGTAGGATTAGAATTGCATTTTTTAGGATGAAGTTTAATAAAGGAATGATCAACAAGACTTTTAAAAAGATTAGTAGAGGACTGGCGCTCAAATTAACGAGATTAGACCAGGCGTAAGGGGTGCCTAACACCTTCCACTTACGTACCCACTATCTCGAATCTAGACATTGGGCTATGGTAATGATGGTTGTGGAAACTCTGCAAGGAGTAAGTTACCATCCATGACCCTCAAAAGAAACACTGAATATGTCCCGGTTATTACCCGAGTGGCGACTCCTGTCTATCTATGCCTTCGTGGCATAAATCCTTAGTACCGTGGCAGTGTTATGGGAAGACGGTACTTACCAGTAGTTTGATTCTATTAGGATTGTATGAAGTGCATGTCTAGGAAATGCTGTCTAAGGAGGTGGTACTTAAGTGAGACGATTGTGACTCCACCATCTTTCCTGGGCATTACCTGGTGTATTTTATATAATTCTAATGGATGATATTTCCCCTCACGCCCCCCTCCTACAGTTTGGTGACTCCACTGGGGACTAAATCGATAGTTACTCCTACATGTTTCTATTAGTATGATATTATTCCTTTGTTAAACTTTTTGCATTGCACTACACTATCACACGGATCACCCTCACCCTTTTAGCCTCATTAGTACTAGCCAAGGAGACCATGGTTCTACTCGATGTCTGACAAATTGGTG
This sequence comes from Hevea brasiliensis, assembly GCF_030052815.1. Classification (NCBI taxonomy): domain Eukaryota; kingdom Viridiplantae; phylum Streptophyta; class Magnoliopsida; order Malpighiales; family Euphorbiaceae; genus Hevea; species Hevea brasiliensis. The sequence continues at coordinate 55,690,388 of NC_079503.1, read as the reverse complement.
AATGCTAGCACCCCATGCCCATACCTTCGAGTATATAAAAGAGCCACAGCTCCGACCGTTGTACTTAAAGGACAAGCTCTCGCATGGGTGACCCTTTTCCTACCCAATAAAGCCCATGAGCCATAGATTTCAACCCTAGGTACCTTGTAGATTTTTGTTGTGCTGGATTCGTATCGTTACTGTTCAAACCATAAGTTCTAGTGGTGGTTGAGATGAAGCTAGGCCTATGCGTAAACCCAATGTATGTATAGGCCCAAGTCCATTTTAAAACCCATGTTAAGCAAGAGGATGCTTACTTATGGTTAAACTTTAAGGATACAAATCATTTGTTTATAGAGGAAAGGTCATCCTGGACCACTTTCTGTTGGTGTGTCTAGTGTACCGTAGCCTAGGATAGAATTTTTTTTTCTTGCCCTACACGTGAGAGTTGAAGGTATAAGAGGGCGAAGATTCAGTTCTGGAGACATTCTTTTCAGTTTATCATTTAGTCTTTAGTCCGATTTTAGTTTGGTTTATACAGTTCGGTTTTGGTTCAGTTTTGGTCGTATTAGTACGGTTCGGTTTTGGTTTTGTAAAGGCAAAGGTAAAAATGAAAGTGCATATTCATGCATTCATGCATTGCATTTGTACATAGCATAAGATGTTAAAACCTTGTATTTTTTTTTTTCTCTTGTAGTAAACATAGCTTTAGAACACATTAGGAAGACTTCTAATTAGGTCACTTGGGTTAGGGAGGGAAAGAGATTAGTAAGAGTTACACCTGTACAAGCTAAAATGGAAGACACTAAAGTCATGTTTAGATAGATGCTTGAAGAAGCTTTGAATGCCAAGATGACTGAGCTTGAAGGAAAAATCATGGCCAACTTTGAGAAGAAGCTAGAGATGGGTGGGCTTAGTGATGTCCAGGTGAAAAGTCCCGAAGAAGAGACTAGTAAAAAGAAAGCCTTTGATGATGTTTGGGATGAAGAAGATTATCTCCAAGACATAGCCAAAAAGAAAGAAAAGGGGACAAGTGAGGAGATTAGAGTTGTTACTGAGATGATAGAAAAACTTCAGGCCAGTGTGAAAAAGCAAGCTAAATTTACTGGAATGGGGTTGTTAGATGCAGATGACTTTGACATCCAGTTGGATGGAAATCTACCTGAAAATTTCAAGATGCCTGATTTGGCTAATTTCGATGGTACTGGTGACCTAAAAACCCACCTCAGGTCTTATCTTATAGTCATGAAAACAACTGGTTTGACTAAGAACCAAGTCACTCAGTTCTTTTCTATGTCACTAGAAGGGGTTACATCTTCATGGTATCATGGGCTAGAAGCCACTGTGAGAAAAGATTGGGAGGAGCTAGTTAGGAGATTTGTGCAACAATACTCCTATAATACAGCTTTAGATGTTATCCTGAGAGACTTAGAGAGCACTAGGCAAAAACCAAATGAAACCTTTTCAGAGTATCTATTGAGATGGAGGAAAAAGGCCATGAAGATGACCGATAGGCCTACTGAAAAGGATCAAGTGTGATTGGTAGTGAAAAGTCTGTAGCCTAGTTATTATGAGAAACTTTGTTATTACCCTTGGCTACCTTTGAATAGCTATATGATGCTGGGGTATTAGTGGAGGATGTATTGAACAATGAAAGGAAGAGTTATCAGCCCAAGAGGGGAGGATACCAGTTAGCTGGCAACATTACTAAGGAAAACAAAGTCATTGAGGTTCAAACCGTGTCCCATACCCCTAAAAAGTTCTCTTAATTCAACCAACCTCTATCTAAAGTCTTTGAGCGACTCAAAGCTCGGGCCCTACTCCAACCCTTGGCGCCTAGACCACCACCAAACCCACTGCCACCCAATTACAATACTAACCTATACTGCCAATTCCATCAAACTCATGGCCATGACACTGATAGATGTTTTTGGCTAAAACACGAAGTTCAAGACCTGATCGATGCTAAGAAAATAGCTGACCCAGAAAATTGACCCAACACACACACTAACCCAATGCCCAACCATAATGTTCCACCTCTACCAGGACTTTACATGATTTCCACCTCCTTAATTGACCCTGACCAAATTCTCAACCTTATCCAACCTATCCAAAAGCTTGATGAACCTTGATTTGTAATGACAATTGATATTTGGGATAGTTCCAGTGATGAGGAAGGTTTGTTAGATGTTTGGGTTAACTCTGACGGAGAGGAAAAGAGTAAGGTGAGCCACATGACCAAGAGTGGTAGATATTATCCTGATCCACCCATGGAGAAGGACAATGTGAGAGGGAAAACCAAGGTGTTGGCTGAAGAGGACACAGATGAAGAGGATGATCAGTTCCTTAGGCAATTGAAAAGGACTCAGGCTAGCGTAAAGGTATAGGAATTGCTATTGGCATCAGAAAAACACAGAACTGCACAGACCAAGTCCCTGAGTGTACTCAAGGTCTCCACAGAGATAACTCTAGAAGAGATTGCCAAAGTTGTGCTTATAGAAGATGGGGGTCATATTACTTTCTCTGATCATGATCTCCCAGCTGAGGGGAGAAACCATAGCAGGGCTCTGTTTATGACCGCCGATGTTGGAGGGTGGAAAGTGCCTTGTGTGATGATAGATGATGGGTTAGCCATCAACATATGCCCTCTGAAGATTTTGCCAAAATTAGGAATTTCTATGTCTGAACTAACTGGTTCTGATCTGGTTTTCAGGGCTTATGATGATTCAAAGAGAAATGTGATAGGGTATTCAAGATTATGGTTAAGGTGGGGCCTATAGAAACTGAAGTTGAGTTCACTGTGCTAGACATCCAATGACATTCTCCTTACTATTGGGTAGAATCTGGTTCCATCCCTTAGGTGGAGTCCCCTCTACACTCCACCAAAAGATCAAGATCATGCACCAAGATGGTATAATCACCATCAATGCTAAAAGAGATGGGGAAGTAGCTATGCTGCAAGTGGATGGTTCAGTACCACTATTTTCTGGTTTCCAAGTTGCTGGGATCTATGGAGACTGGATGGACCCTAGGGTGGCCACTATGATGAAAGAGATGAAGTTTTTTCCTACCATGGGTCTGGAAAACAAGCTAATGGCTTAGTGACTTTTCCAGAAATAAAAGGCAGATCATGAGATATGGGCTCGGCTATCAGCCAACTAAAGATGAAGAGGGACTCAAGCCCACCAAGTTTATTAGGGAGGGCGCAATTGCATGGACTGATGACCAGGAGCTGCCGCATGTTGAGCAATTAGAACAAGAGGTCAGTGCCATCAAGTTAAGGTCTGTATGGAAGCCAAGCACTTAGACCTACACCCCTAAGTTTGAGTTTTTCTTTTATAATGCTTACAGTAGTGATACTGATATTATTCTTTCTGATGTACTTAATGATGATTTTGAGGCAAAAATAAATAATATGACTAGTCCTTTTGCTTACTTATTTGATGTTCATCCTAATGGCTACACGCATGGCATTCATAATCATTTAGAATCTATTTTTGTTAATGCAGTAAAATCAATCTCTATTAATTTGGGTACACCAGATGATCCTAAAGACATTAAGTTAGCTGAAGATTTAACCCAAAAAGAAAGAGATAAATTTGTAGCCTTATTAATAAAGTACCAAGAAGCATTTGCCTAGTCTTATAAAGATATGCTGAGAATTGATCGAAACATAGTACAACACAAGATCCCCACAGACCCTAACATGAGGCCAGTAAAACAAAAAAAGCATCTGCTTAGGCCAGAATGGGAAGAAAAGATAGCTTAAGAGGTGAAAAAGCTCATTGAGGCTGATTTCATTGAAGTAATTGAGTATCCCGAGTGGTTAGCCAACATTGTGCCAGTCCCCAAGAAGGATGGGTGAGTTCGGATGTGTGTAGATTATAGGGACTTGAATAAGGCTACTCCTAAGGATGATTTCCCATTGCCTCACATCGATGTGCTTGTTGACAGTGCTGCTTGCATGGCCATGTACTCTTTCATGGATGGTTTTTTGGGATATAATCAGATCCTCATGGATTTGATAGATAAAGCAAAGACAACTTTTATCACTAAATGGGGGACCTATTGTTATAAGGTCATGCCTTTTGGGCTAAAAATGCTAGTGTGACTTATCAGAGAATGGCTACTATGTTGTTTCATGACATGATGCACAAAGAAGTTGAAGTATATGTGGATGACATGGTAGTAAAATCCCCAACTAGGGAGAGACATTTTGAGGCATTAGAGAAGTTCTTCAGAGGGTCATCAAGTATAATTTGAGACTGAACCCTAGCAAATGTGTGTTTGGGGTCACTTCAGGCAAACTGTTAGGGCATATGATCAGTAGGAAAGGGATTGAGGTTGACCCAGATAAGATGAAGGCAATCCAGGAGATGCCAGCCTCAAGAACCAAAAAAGAGATTAGAGGTTTCTTAGGCAAATTACAGTACATCAGTAGGTTCATAGCTAGGCTTATAACTACCTGTGAACCAATTTTTAAGCTACTAAGAAAGAATTAGCCAGTGGTGTGGAATGAGCAATGTCAAGAGGCATTTGAAAAGATAAAGCAGTACCTGAGCAATCCACCAATTTTGTCACCACCCATCCCTAGCATCCCTCTAATCCTCTACCTATCAGTGGAAAACATGGCCCTGGGGGCAATGTTGGCACAAGAAGTAGAGAATCTAGAAAGAGCCATCTATTACATTAGTAAGAAACTCCTTGCTTATGAGGAGAATTATTCACTAATAGAAAGAACCTGTCTGGCTGTAGTATGCGCAACTAAGAAGTTAAGGCACTGCTTTCAGACCCATCGAGTTATTGTAGTATCCCGAATGGATCCTTTAAAGTACATATTTGAAGTACCGACACTAGTTGGAAAATTGGCCAAATGGTTGGTCCTACTGTTTGAATTTGATATTGTGTATGAGACTCGAAAAACCATCAAAGGGTGTGTAGTGGCTGAATTTCTTTCTGAAATTCCAGTTAATGAAGAGGAAGAAGTTGAAACAGCCTTCCCGGATGAGAGTCTCAAGCTAGTAGAGGTCCAGCCATGGAAAATGTACTTTGATGGGGCCATGAATAAGAGCGGAGCTGGTATAGGGGTAGTTTTAGAAGCACCGAATGGAGAACAATTATTAATGTCAAAAAGGCTATGTTTCCCAACCTCTAATAATATTGCAGAATATAAGGCTTACATTTATGGCCTAGAGGCATTAATAGCTATTGGGGCTAAAAAAGTGGAGGTGTTCAGAGATTCAATGCCAGTGGTTTCCCATGTTAAAGGTGAATGGGAATTGAAAGAAGAAAAGTTGAGGCCATACCTAGAGTATGCTAAGAAACTATTATTTAGCTTTGAGGAAGTGACAATGAAGCACATGCCTAGAGCTTAGAATCAGATGGCTGATGCTCTAGCCACTCTGGCATTCTTATGGGAAAAGGGTGATCAAAAGTTGACCCAGCCAGTTATCCTGATGAGGAGTAGAATCCCATGCTATGAAGGGTTAATAATAGCACATTTAGATCCAGAAGATGAGATGAAATGGTATAAGGACATAAGAAGATATTTAGAGGTAAGAGAATACCCATAGTCAGCCAATAGTAGGGATAGAGCTACAATTCGTAGATTAGCCACTCAGTTCACTTTGGCTGGGGGGCAACTCCACAAAAGGTTCTTCGAAGGACTATTGCTCTTGTGTGTGACAAAAAAGCAGTCTGAGTAGATAATAGAGGAAGTACATGCAGGACTGTGTGGTCCTCACATGAACGAAAGGGTATTATTGGGCAAAATTTTAAGATTGGGCTATTACTGGTCTACCATGGATACTGACTGCGCTAAATTTGTGAAAAGATGCCATGAGTGCCAAATCCATGGGAATTTGAATCACCTACCATCCAGTGAACTCTACAGTATGACTTCACCGTGGCCATTCTCAATATGGGGCATAGACATTATTGGGAAGATTTCTCCCATGGCTTCTAATGGCCATAGATTTATCATTGTGGCAATTGACTATTTCACCAAGTGGGTTAAAGCTGAATCTTATAAAGTAGTAAGGGCCAAGCAGATAAGTAAGTTTGTGCGAAAGAACTTGATTTACAGGTTTGGGGTACCCCATGAGATAGTATTAGATAACGACAGCCAATTCAAAGGTGATTTCTTAGAATTGATTACCGAATTCAAGATTAAGCATCACAAGTCCTCACCATATAGGCCACAGACTAATGGAGCAGTAGAAGCAGCAAATAAGAATGTGAAAACCATTCTGAGAAAAATGGTTGAAACCTATAAGGATTGGCCTGAGAAACTCCCTTATGCTCTTTGGGGTTATTGTACTATTACAAGAACATCCACAGGGGCAACTCCATTCTCTTTAGTGTATGGGACTGAAGCAGTGCTACCTATTGAGCTAAAGGTCAAATCCTTGAGAGTGATACTAGAAGCTAAGATTCCGGAAAATGAGTGGGCTCAGAAAAGATATGAAGAACTAGCTTTGATTGATGAGAAGAGGATGCGAGCCTTGTATCATATGCAGGCTTATCAAAGGAAGATAGTAAGGTCCTTTAATGAGAAGGTGAAGCCAAGAAAGATCAAAGAGGGAGACATGGTTTTGAAACAAGCTCGGCCCATCCCTTTTGATCCAAGAGGAAAGTTAAAGCTAAACTGGGATCGTCCATACATAGTAAAAAAGATCTTATCAGGAGGTGCTGTAAAAATATTAGACCTGGATGGGAATGAATTTCAAGAACCAGTCAACTTAGACAAGCTCAAACGGTACTTTGTGTGAGATAGGCCACTAGGCTGTAAACTTACAAAAGACGGTCTAAGCAAAAGTAAGAGTCAAAAAAAAAAAAATGCTAGATTGAAAACTTGCGAAAGGCAGTCTAGGCAAAAGGAGAGATAAGAGAAGATCTGGATGGAAAACCTGAAAAGGTCATTCAACAGGTTATAAAGCTTATTTCTAACTTTGGAAGGTTAGAAATTTGGCAAAACCAAATGTAAGAGGGAGTAATGGTATACCTGAATAAATAAAGAATTTTTTATTACATTAACTAGGAATGGATTTTATTTAATTATAATAGCGAATGTTTGTGTCTTGAGGGATACATCAAATGATTAAGTAATTGAACTGCATTGTTTTGATTTAATCTATGCCTTCTGATTAGGATAAGATAGGTACTTGATATGAATGCCCTGATAATCATCTAAAAAAAAAGGGAGCTTGCTAGGTGGAAAACCCAAAAGGGCCGCTTAGGCAAAAGTTAGAGCAAGCCCGCTGACATAAAAATCCAAAAGGACATTTTAGGCAAAAGTTAGGGCACAGAGAATGGAGTTAATGAAAAGAAATGAGTCAAGGCAGAAACCATGGGGGGAGAGAAGAAAAAGAAAAATCAGAAGGAAATTGTATTGTTACCTTAAGGAAGTCTTTTTTGGTGAACAATTCTTTTAAAAAACTTTGAGGCTATAAGAAAGTTTTTGCAAAAAAGGTCCCCCAGAGGACTAAGTTTTTTAGAATCTCTAGTAAAATCAGCATGCCCATGATAGGAAGTAGCATACAGGAAGCATAAAAATCAGAGAGAATTTTGAGACCCAGTCATCCTATTTTTTTTTTCAAATCATCAATTAGATATTTTTTGGTAAGTCTTTAAACGTTGTTTAGGGCGCATGACATAGTTGCGTAAGGCATAAAAGAACATGCATCAACATGTCACCTGTGGGTGTGTAAGGCGTAGAATAACATGCATCACCACAGTTTCAATTTTCGAACTAAGAGGGGGTCTAATTCTTCCTCAGGATAGAGAGGGGGATACGTAGGTAGTTTAGAATCGCAGTCCTAAATACGAACCCATAACATTTCATGACAGATATTTTTTGGTAAGTCCTTAGACGTTGTTTAGGGCATATGGCATAGTTGTGTAAGGCATAGAAGAATACACATCAACATGTCACCTGTAGGTGTGTAAGGCGTAGAAGAACATGCATCACCACAATTTCAAGTGTCGAACTACAAGTGGGTCTGATTCTTCCTCAGGATAATAAGGGGGATACGTAGGTAGTTTAGGACTATGGTCCTAAATACGAATCCACAACATTTCAAATCACACAGTTGTCATTGTCATGAGACCATAGCTAGTCTCATGACACAGAGTGTATCGACAGAGCAAGATGCACTCAATTTTCATATGACACAGTTATCACTGTTATGAGACCGTAGCTAGTCTCATGACACAGAGTGTATCAACAGAGCAAGATACACTTATTTTTCACATGACACAGTTATTACTGTTATGAGACCGTAGCTAGTCTCATAACATAGAGTATGTCGACCGAGCAAGATATACTTGATCCTCATAGCCAATGTTTCACAGTTATTAGAAATTTGAGTTTCACTTTGACAAAACTTGAGCAATGCTTTCGCATTGATTTCAACTTTCGCCAAAGTGGGGGGCAAACTGTAGACCCTTATTTTGTGATGAGCATGTGCATTGAGGCCGTAGGGAACCCGATGATGAAAAATTATATAACTGTAAGATGTAATTGGTGGCATGGAGCTGAATTATTAATTCCGTGGCATGATCTTAAAAAAATAAAAATAATAAGAAAGTTTTGGGGAAATTAATTTAATTAAATTTAAATAAAATTTTATTTTGTTTAAATTTAATATGGGTAGTTCTTAAATGGATCTAATTAAGTTTAATTGGGCTTCATGGTCCTAAGAAAGTCTAGTTAGGAATTTTAAATGGGACCCATTTAATTATTTTCTAAAAATTAAAATAACAAAATATTTCTCTCCTTCTTGGCCCTACTCTCTTCCTCACTCCCTATTGGTGTCACCCCCTTTCCCTCTCTTTCTATTGGTTGGAACACCTCACCCATATTCCAATCTCATCCAAATTCATCAATTCTAGTCATTTAAGTTATCTGAACTTTATCACACTAGGACTCTAAACCCTACCACACCTCTTCCTCACTCCCTATTGGTGCCTTCCATTTTTTTCTATCTTCCTATTAGTTGAAACACCTCACCCATATCCCAGTCTTATTCGAATTCTGCAATCGTAGTTGTTTAAGTCATCTAAACTTTATCATCCTAAGACTCCAAACCCTATCACACCTCTCGCCCAAAACCCTATAAATACTCTACTAGAGAAGGGAAGAAAGGGAGATGGGAGGAAAGAGGAAGAGAAAATTCAGAGCTATAAGAAATTTAGAGATATTCAAGACTATTTGAGTTTTTCCTTATTTTTTCTTTTCTTCAAGTAGATTTTCATACAAGATTTCTGGAAGGTTAGTTTTTATTATTTTCTTTTAAAGATCTATGCCACACAATATTTTAATTCTATGCCCTTTGTCTTCAATTTATTTTATATGTTCATATAGATCATGTAATCATGTTTAATTTGAGGGGATACATAACTCTGCACATGTTTAGTTTCTATCTCTCGTATTTTTACTATTTTTCTTTATTTTCTGAATCTGTAAAAAATTTGTAAAAATTATATTCATATTCTACACAAATTCCATTAATTTTAGGCTCAAGAATCACAAAAAAAGCTTTAATATTTTGTAAGTTATGGCTGTTTGAAGTTAGGGTTCTTGTAAAATCTAATTTGCAGGATATTCGACTTATGGAGCCCATATCTCCCTTGTTCCTTAATATTTTTGTGTAAATCTAGTGTATAAAATTAACTTTAGAATATTATGAATCTTTTCCAATTAGTTTCGCATTCATATCTGTTGTGGTTAATGAGTTATGAATTTTACAAAAAAGTAGTACGATTCTGTCACTTAGAAAAGTTACGATTTATGTAGACCAATTGGCTAGGGTTTTGTTTGATTTATAAATTTTATGATCTTGTATGATATGTAGGCTGTCTTCTGTAATTTTTTTATGAGTTTTAGGCATGTATAACTATTTTTAAGAAATCAGATTTCTTGCTACCGTTAATCTACTAGAATTTAGAAATTGTATATTTATGTATGTTCTTGTATTTTCTTGGGTTTTAATTGATATTTGATCTATTTTTTTGTGTTCTTTTAATTCAAGAAGTGTTATGAAGTGTTTGGATCATATTAGAAGACTTAGACCATTAGGTTGTTGTAACTAATTAGGAATCTTAACCCTTTAGGAGACTAGAGTTAGAATCCAATGTAAATTGTTATTAATATTTTCTTTATTTCTTTTATTTTCCTTAGTTTCTTTATTTTTTATTACAAACAAAATTGGTAAGTACCAAAGAGGGCATTTGCGTGGAGCTTATATGGAGCTAAACGGAAGTAAGCCAGGGATATCATTGCCATACTAGAAGAGAAGACCATTTTTTATGGGTAGCTTGCCCCAATGGCAACTGCATTTACCAACAGGCAAGTAGCTCTAGACTTCTCTAATAACCATTGGCATGAAATTATAGCAATAATAGAACTTTTATTTGGTAAATTAAAATTAACTTTGTTTTTAATTTAACTGACTTTTGCATGTAATTAATTTAAATAAATACTTTGTAAATTAAAATTAATCTTGTTTGTAAATTAAACTAACATTGGCATGTAAAATAAATTTAATTTAATACTTGATAATTATAAAATAAATTTGCATGTTAAAAATATTTATTAGGTTGTGACTGTTTGGGCCTTATGTGATATTAGAATAAATTACACATGTATATAATTAACTTAGTTCAATTATCCTTAGGGTAACTTGGTGAAAATTAATTAATTAGGTTAAATAGAAACGTAGGGTAGTTTGAAATTGAATTTGTTCATAAATTAAATTCTCAATAATAAATTAATTTTAGTCATCTGGTAAATATCATTTAAATAATTAGCAACCCCATAGATAAGAATTACTTGTTCATGAAAATTGTGTGTAAACAACAACCCTTTTGTGAATTACTTGCGTGTGTAGGATTAGAATTGCATTTTTTAGGATGAAGTTTAATAAAGGAATAATAAACAAGACTTTTAAAAAGATTAGTAGAGGACTGGCACTCAAATTAACGAGGTTAGACCAGGCGTAAGGGGTGCCTAACACCTTCCCCTTACGTACCCACTATCCCGAACCTAGACATTGGGCTATGGTAATGACGGTTGTGGAAACTTTACAAAGAGTAAGTTGCCATCCATGACCCTCGAAAGAAACACTGAATATGTCCCGGTTATTACCCGGGTGATGACTCTTATCTATCTATGCCTTCGTGGCATAAATCCTTAGTACCGTGGTAGTGTTATGGGAAGAGAGTACTTACCAGTGGTTTGATTATATTAGGATTATATGAAGTGCATGTCTAGGAAATGCTGTCTAAGGAGGTGGTACTTAAGTGAGAGCATTGTGACTCCACCATCTTTCCTGGGCATTACCTGGTGTATTTTGTATAATTCTAATGGATGATATTTCGCCTCACGCCCCCCTCCTACACCCCTAATGCTCAAAATCTCAGGCACATCCATTATTGGTTTATCTTGCATTAGTTAAGTTAATCCCATTGAGCTGGTAAGCATGCAAATAACTTTAATGACCTCAGGCACATCCATTATTGATCACCAAGCATTTACATACTTACAACATCTTATGCTTAACAATTATTCTTAAGGAAGTCTCTTAAACAAATGCATCATTCCTATGTTTTTCATAGCTAATAATGCAAGTGTTTAAAATTTCTTAAAATAATAGCCTCAATGGAGGGCTATGATATAATTACCATAATTATACCATTACCAACTTAATTATTTGTTTGGAAGGTTTTGTGGTCGGCTTAATTACTATTATGGTCTCACTTTGCACGTTATCCAGTTAGCATGCATATATCACATATTTGCATACATTCATATACATCTCATGCGTACATGGATAAACATACAATATGGAACGATCATGGACTTTCTAAGGGATTTTATTCTGAGCCACCAAGAATTGAATTAGAGCATTCCTAGGTATATTTCATTCATTCATTTTACAAGATTTGCTAAAGGAGTACATAATCAACCTTTGATCTTGATCTCTTCCCACTGGTCCCACCAATGCTCTTGACCTTCTAGTTCTTCTTACAATCCAATTACATTATAATCGTTGGCATACCAATATGAATATACAAGAATTTGGACTTTAAAGTCCTTAAATAAATGAAAATACATCCTAAGCTATCACAACATTTATGATACATGCTACTAAAATAAAATTAATTATTTTACATCCCAAAGAAAAATAAAAGAAATAAATCCAATCACATTGGTCTTTTATTGTCCATGATCATCCATCATGCATATTAAAATTTAACAATTAAATAAAATATACATGTTAAAATTAAATTGAATATCATATAATTCAATTAGGATTAAATTTGAATCTTATTCAAAATAATCTTTAAATTTAGGAACTTTTCCTAATTTTAATTTATGAAAACAATTTTCAAAATTATTTGTGTGATTGAAAATCCTAATTAAACTATTTAATTGGGTTTAGGCTTAATTCTGGGTCCAAAATTATACAACAATTGCATAAAAAAGCCAAAAATTAAGCCAAACACGCCCCTAATTAAAAATTACATGCCCAGCTTGAAAAACACGGCCCGAGGCACGGATCGATACGGGGTGGACCATGTAAATGCTACCCAACATGGGTTGGGGCTCGAGAAGGGACACGGACCATGTCGTTCAACAATAAGCCGCTAGGCATGTGTTAACACGGCCGTGTGCTATGAAAACACGCCCTGGGCCGTGTAAAAACCTGGAACATGGCCCAGGCCGTGTTTTTTGCGGTAGAATGACATTTCTTAGGGTTTTTGATCCGAACCAACTTCAAATCAACCCAAACTTCATTCAATCAGATAATTGAGCCTCAAAATCAATCCTAATGGCAAATATAGTGGCTTTGATACCAATTGAAGGCATGGAAGCATGGATTTAAAGGCATTAGAGCATTGAATTTTAAAATTTCTTATAGGGTTATGAACCTATGTGACTTCTAATGCCCTCTAGCCTACCAAAACACATTTTTGGCACACACTAGAAGTTCATTTGCCGTTTAAGATTTACAATTAATAATTAATTCATTAAACCATAGCTAATGTAAGAAACTAATTCAACTAACCTCTAAGGTGCTGAATCAATCAATCTTACTCCCTTAGGGTGCTCCTAGGACTCCAATTGTTGTCCCTCTAGTTTGTCCAACACAAGCACACCAAGGTTCACCAATAATAGCCCAAAAACTTCTCTTTGAAGTTTGCCAACCACTTGAATGATAGGGCTTTTGCTTTGGTGAATATTATATGGGTGTATAAGAATTAGAAACCTTTTTCTAATAATTTTAATTCAAGAAGAAATCAAGTTTTTCTTCAAGAATTAAAAGGAAATCAAAAGAAAGAGAGGGAGTCCATAGCTACCGTCCATGAAGAAAGAGGGAAGAAGATTGCTTCTTCTTCTTCCTTTTTCATTTATACACATAAGACAAAATCCTTAATGAAGTGCCACTTATCAAGCTCCAGTTTAATATTACTTTACATTTGTCTCAATCTCATTAAGACAAGTGTCAAAGTTTGATTCAATTATGAAAAAGTTGTCTTCCATTATGGGAAGACAAATGGCACACTCACATAGGTGCCACGTGTCACCATCTCATGGTACCACGTGTCACCTGTGCAATTACCATTTTTCCCTTGCTTATAATTTTGAGTTTTCAATCCAAAATTATAATTCTTCCCTTAAATTAATTTTTATCAAATATAAATTAATTAATTAATTAATTAATCTCCATTAATTAATTTCTCTATTTTATTTATATTTGAACTCTTTAAATAGAAATATAATTTATATTATACATCCAACAATCTAGATTTGGTTTCAAGTCATGCTAGGGACTTTTTAATCTTATTGCAAACCAAGTCTATTTAATTAATTAATTAATCTCTTTAATTAATTCATTAAATCACAATACACTTGGTGAATTGCTTGTATAGATGTGTGACTTACTAGGCTAATTGACAATGAAAAATGATATTAACTCTTAATATCATTAGAACTATTTCTTACCGTAAAGATTTCTCTAAATTATTTTAGGCATCTCATAGACCATGGTTGACGCCTAGCATAGCATGCCATGGCCACTCAATCAGTAATAAGGAATACCTTAAATGAACCTTTAATCATATGTCACCATACACTAAGATCTTTCCGTTACAAAAGTACAATTCTAGCTGGAGTCATGGTTAATGTCAAACTCCATATGCTGTGAATGTTATGTTCTCTTTTAATTCTAATTCTTGATTTGTCAGGCTTTCTTATCAGAAACTCCTTTTTGGCTAAGTCTATCTATCCTGGCTAGGAACTTAAATCAACAAGAACAATTAAATAAACATAAGATTTTATCCCTGTTTACTTAGGGAAACGGATCCCATCTTAATCAACACCTATCTCCATATATAACTAGTAGGAGCCAACACATGCCCATATACCCATACACAGTACGAGTATGAAAGTAGTATCAAACTCAAACCACCTATATACAAGATAACTGTGTTATCTCAGGTCTAAAGATTATATGCACTGATATGATATATGACAATGCATTGACAAGAGTAAACACCATGTGCTTATCATAAGCATCACTGGTTCGGCCTACTTATTATGTATAAGCGCTTATCATGTTTGTTATGTGGCATGAGACTCACCACTCCAACTTATTAATATCTTATTTTAATACTTTGGGAACAAACATTACAATCTATCTAGATAAGTCATGTCTTTAGTGAAGTATCTTCGATCATGAGCCAATTAATGATACTTTGTCCTAGAAATACTATCACTCGTATTCTTAACAACTTAAGAATAGAATTTCTAACAAAATATCAATGGACCTTTTCAATTACACATAAATAGATCATGTGAACAGAAAAGTGTAATTGCCTTTTATTAATAAAATATGTATGGGATATATATAAAATGATATACTATAGGGCATACTACTAACATTCTCTCAATAAGAAATTGAAAAATAGTAATGTTGATTGTAAGTAGAAATGAAGAAAAGAGATAAAATAGAAAAGCTAATAGATTTCTGTTCAAAATTACTACTTATAAAGCATTTATACCTCTTCGAACATATACAATATTTTACTTTGTATTTATTAGAATAATTACATATGTTTACTTATACCTTTAGAAAAGATACAACAGGTCACTTCATATTTCTTAGAATAATTATATTTATTCACTTACACCTTTTAGAATAGACACAATGATTCACTTTATATCTCTTAGAACAATTACATCTATTCAGTTATATCTTTTAGAACAGATATAATAGTTCACTTTGTATCTCTTAGAACAACTACATATGTTCACTTATACCTCTTAGAACAGATATAATAGTTTACGTTGTATCTTTTAGAATAATTATATCTGTTCACTTATACCTCTTAGAATAAATATAAATGTTTGTAATAAATAGTTTATTTTGATACCTTTTAATGAACTGACATAACTCTTTTAATTATGGAACAAATTTTCCTATCACTAATTATTTATAGCAATATCTCCCACTTTATTAGTGATAGACACAATCAACATGAATTAAGATTTATGCATACAAAAGGTGTTTTTTGACTTATACACATAAATCTTATCAATTTCTTTAACACATTCACCGTGAGTTTTAGCACCATATTATAGCCTTGTATTTGTTCCAATTATAAGCATGTCATCAGAATAATGAGAAATTATCACACCAAAAACTTCTTCAATGTGCAAGTGTTTTTGAATCTATTTAAGTGAAAAGTCTTATGTGGTGTACAATAATTTCTTCCTATAAACATTCAAACTAGGAGTAAGTTTTGCCATTATCCCTCCTACTTATAATAAATTAGGAACTACCACTTTTAAATCCTTAAGCTTTGAAACAAGGATATGTAAATCATGGACTTGATCCATAATAGACACATCATCAACCATTTGGAATTCAAAATATTTCATAATGAGAAATTTATCCACACCTTATTTTTTTAAGTTGTATTAGAACTCTAGAGATTTCAAAATTTCCTTTAGAGATTTGACTGAGGTAAATAAATCATATAGCCTATTTGACAAGTTATTGAGAATATGCCCTCTACATAACAATTCATCTTCTTCATGCTCATTTTGATATGCTTTCACCTTTTCAGCGAATATAGTTTGCTCCTTAAAAACAATCTAGTTTCACGAACCTTTGATTTATCACAGAAATAAACTTTAACTCTATTGCCATTAATACCTTAAAATTTTTAAGGCAGTGGGTGTAGAATAGGCTTTGAGGCATGATGAATCGCTATCTTTAAGGTATTAATTGCCCCCATTAGATTGCTGTAAGGTTATGGTAATATACCTCTAGGATACAATAAAGCCTGAAATCTACAGATTGTAACTCTTTAAGATTTTCCTTAAGAACTCTTTATGCGAATCGAATTTAGAGAGATTAGAAGAGCAAAAGAAGAAGAAATATATATAGTATATATCTGAATTGAAAAACTCATTCATATTTATAGAGAATGAAAAGTCATGGTACCTTTTATAGACAGATACATCTGTCTATTTCCAACAGATACAACTGTTTGTTTTAAATCGGCACATATGTGATTATATTTGTTTATTAATAAACATATCTGCTATGACATATCTCCTAACAGTCGTAACTATTTGTGTTGTAATAAACATGTAATAAATATGTCTGTTTATTGATAGACACATCTACTTGCTAACAAATATACATATTCGTAATTTGT
The DNA here is from genome assembly GCF_030052815.1 of Hevea brasiliensis. Classification (NCBI taxonomy): domain Eukaryota; kingdom Viridiplantae; phylum Streptophyta; class Magnoliopsida; order Malpighiales; family Euphorbiaceae; genus Hevea; species Hevea brasiliensis. The sequence goes on along the minus strand of NC_079503.1, from coordinate 55,673,678 downwards.
TTATGAAAAGTAAAATAAAATACTTATTCTATTTTACACACATATGTGCCAATTTTCATTATAGAATAATATATTTATTTAAATATATATAATTCGATATAGATATTTCATTCTTTACGCTTATTCCCTTTCTTGTATTTTAACAATGTGGGAATTCTTTCTCTCTCTACTATCCAACATATAAGCTATTTATAATAAATAGCTCCAAAGCTTCTTTGCAATTGTTGCTGTCCCATTATTATCATCAACATTCCACCCCAAAAACATCAAAAAAAAAACTTTTTTTTTTGGAAAAATCAAAACAATTTTTAATAAAGCACAAACATAAAACGCCTTTCCTCACATCAAAAACTGAAAAGGTGGTTTATTACTTATATTGATAGAGATAGAGAGACACCTTTTAAGGAGAGGGGAAGAATAAGAGTAGATTTAGCTGAGGAGGAAAGGCAAGAGAGGGAAATCCTAAAAGAAAATGGAGAAAGTGGGATTCTAGAAAACAACTGACTTCTTCTTCTTTTTTAATTAAAAAATTATTAACAGTTTCATAATTAACAAACACACGAGCTTTTAGAGTCACTTGTGTACTTTGCGTCAAATGTTGAACTAAATTGGTCTTAAATAGAAAGTTATGGGTTTATTTAGACTAAAAATTTAAATTAGGTTATTGGGCTGAAGTGAAAATTTAAGAGGCTTATCTAAACTTATTTTCATTTTCACTGAACTTTCCAATAAAAAATAAAACATGTTGAACTTTTTCTACTTTAGTAATTATCGGAGGAACTAAAAGATAAAAAAATATAAAAATTAGTTAATATATTTTTTCAAAATATAAAGACTAAGTAGTTAATTTTATTAAAATAAATAGACTAAATCATAATTTTCCTAATTTAAAATACATCAAAGGACAAGCTAAAGGAATTAAATAAGGGATGAAAAGAGATATTTTGTTTCATGGAGGATGTTTGATATTTCTCTTGAACTCCTTTAATAAGAAAACCTTTCAAATAGGAATGGCAACAGGATGGGGCGAGGATTGCTCCCCTCATCCCCACCCAACCAGAGTTCAAGGTCAGATTGGAGACTTTATCGCTGAAGAGTGGGGTAGGGCAAACTTCCTGTAGACAATTTTCTTTTTATATTTATTATTTATTATTTTAATTTAATATTATGCAATATAAATTTATTTATTAAAAAATAAATTATAGGTTAAAAATATAAGTTTTAAAACATAAATTTAATAATATAACTATAATTTTTTATGTGTGTATATATATTATTGTTAATAAAAATAGTAATATATTATTGTGCAAGGCGAGTTACGGGAATTCGAGGCAGGGATACTTTCTCTGCATCTCTGTCCTGCACAATATCAGAATTAGAGTGAGATTGAAGAAAATTAATTGTGTTTGTGATGGAATGAATCTAGTTGGGAGCAATTTTCATCCCTATTTTCAAACCCTGTGGATCACATCTAGTGACACATTACCAATGGCTTCCAAACCATTCTTGATTCTACTAATAGATGATGCAATTCATACCACTAGCTCATTGACATCTTTACCATTACATCATCTATATTTTTTTAATTTACCTAGGTCCTCACATCGTATCACATCATTTGTTATTTATTAATTCTGTAACACCCTCACTATAGTAATTCCGTACATTCTACTGTTTCGATGATTGGTGCCGGTCCGGATAGCTAGAACGTCTGGAAAAATATTTAGACTAGAGTGAGGATTCATTAATAACTCAAATAAGTGTAAGAAAAATTTAGGAAAAATTTTAAAAATAAAATACAACCAAGTTAAATGAGCCGGTGCCCTAACGATGGGTAACGCAGTGGGAAGTTATGATTTTCGCAGCTAGATGCCCTAAACTCGGGAGAAAATTCATGAAATAATTTTTGGCACTCCAGAGAAGAGTCATTGAGGTTTATATGGCATTAGAATACCAAGAAAAGACTTAGAAAAATTTTTCGATCGGTACAGACAATTTTAGTCTGTTAAGCCAAATGGAGGGCATTTTGGTTATTTCGCCTTCAAAGAAGATTTTTGGCTGACTTGTCCAGTTAAATAAATAATTATTATGACATAAAATGTGAATAAATATTGCTAAAAATTGAATTGGAAATGAGTAGAAAAGAAAAAGGAAAGAAAAATAAAAGAAATTAGGAATTTTGACATCATATGATGTCATTAAACACTCTCCACCCAATCACAACTTGACAAACTAATTAAAAGGGATAAAAAAAACTAATTAAAAAGAGACAAAATGAAAAATCAATCTGCACTCCCATTTTCAAACAGCCGCACCATAGAGAAAAAGAGAGAGAGAGAAGGGGTTCCACCATTGATGAAGCTTGTAAGCTTCATTTTCTCCCTTATCTCACCCTAAAACTCCTAGTCGTCTTCACAAAAATTTTATCTTGCACCTTAAGGAAGCTTTAAGTAGCAGAAAATTGAAGAGAGATTGAAGTTTTAACAAGCCAAGAAAGTGGTTAAAAGAGGTTAGTTGTAACACCCCTAAGTTCGGTAGGGCGTTCTACTGCTCCGGTGACCAGTGTTGTCCGGACAGCTAGGATGCCTAGAACCGTACTTCAATATGAGTGAGGAGACATAAAATAATGAAATACAAGAAAAGAAAAACAAAGGAAAAATCATAGCAAAGAAATCTAACCGAGTAAGTGAGCCGGGAAACCTAGCATGGTGATCAAGACGGAAGTCACGGCGTGGACCGTTGACTAGCTCCTGGATCATGGGAACCACGGGAAACATTTTAGGACTTAAATAGACCATTGTTGAAGAGTAAATATCATTAGAAAGATCAAAGAAACATTAACTAATTAGGACAAATAAAAGTGACAAATCGAAAAAGCAGACAAAATACGATTATTCTGAAAAATCGGAAAACCACGAACAGGGGCATTATGGTCATTCGACATCCCGAAGTGTCTTTTGACCTAAATGTCCATTAAAAATAAATAGTATTACACTTAGAAAATGAAATGAAAAATTAATTTGGTGGTACCTAAAATAAATAGTGGAAATAATGGGTTAAATGTGGATTATGGGAAAGTTAAGTTTATAATATGAATTATTTTACTTAGTGGAGCACTAAGGGATTAATTTATCATTGAATTATGGCTGATATGGTCCACTCACCATCTGAAATCCATCTTCCTCATATTCTCTCAAATATGGCCGAATTGAAGAACACAAAGAACTCCATGGGCGCTTGCATGCAAGCTTAATCCACCCTCCATTTTCAACTCCATTCACTTAGCTTCTTTCATGAAAAATGGTCTACACACCACAAGGAAGATATTGATGCCAATTTTGGGAAGTTTAAGCAAGGTTTAACAAGCTCCAAGCATAAGGTAAGTTCATAATTTTGAGAATTTCTTTGTTAAAGTTTATGTGCATGTTATGGGTATTAGTTTGGTGAAGGAAAATTTTGAGTTTGATGGGTTATTGTTGTTGTCATTTTGGACAGCCATGGTCACGTTTTTGATGAGGAAATTGTGCACATAATTGTTGAGAAATAATGTTGTTCATGGTGATTTAGTAACCTAGTGATTTAATGCATGTATATATGGTGAATTATGCACTTTGATGGAAATTAACTTATGGTACGGCAATGTGATGTTGATGAGTGATTTGTGGCAGCTTGTGGACACTTGAGAAAGGGTGTATATTGAAGGAAGTGTGGGCAGCATATTGACCTAGAAGGATTGATGTTAAGTATGTAAATTAAAGTTGTAAAGTGTATGTAATGTTTGTAGTGTTTAGGTGTAATTGTATTGGTACTTAGAATTGTGATTGTGAATGATAATTGGTGTGTTGATGGTGATTGGAATCTGCCCAAAATAATGCTAATGTAATGTAGTAAATGTTGTTGGTAATGTGCCAAAACAGTTTGGTAGGGTATGGAAGTAAACCTTGCAAGGTAAATAATGTGTTTGAAGTTGGGGTGTGAAATGCATATTGAGGGCAGTGTATATTTTGGCCTATAACCTTGAATGTGTAACCTCAATTGGTATGAGACCAATTTGGGGTGAAACTAGGCACAAAATGTGCCAACTTTCATTGAGAAACCATGCCAAAATTCTGCTTGCAAGGTGACCTAAAAATTTGACCAATTCGGATTAGATGCAATTAGGACCTGAAAAATGACCAATTGGGCAGCAGTGAGTGTTTAGGCCATAACTCACTCAAACCAGGTCCAATTGACCTGAAATTTTGACCAAGAATAGTTAAGACCCATACCTACAAGTCTTATGAAGACACCAAAGCCCAGAAATGACCATAAGCAAGTCAAACAACTTGCACAAGTTCGGGTCCAAAAACTGGCCGAACCAGAATTGACCAATTTGACCTAAAATTGACCTAAAATGGTACCATTTGACCAGCAAGAGTGTAATGACCATAACTCGGTCTACTTAACTCGGATTGACCTGAAATTTTGCACCGCGGTCCATAAGACCTAAATCTACAAGTTTGTAGTTTCGACCGAGACCCGAAAACCGAGGGAACTAGATCGTCCGGTTAGGTCAAACCAGTGTTCCGGAATCCAGCAATTTGCATTAAAATGCACTAAGCAAGGAATTGACTTTGGTAAAACATACCAAGCCTAAAACCTTAATCGAATGTGACATATTAACGACACTAAAACCTAATGTACCTAAAATGCAACGAGGGTCGGTATATTAGGTGATTAAGCGAATAATTGAGTTCAGTGAATTAATTACCAAATATTATCGATAGAGATAGTTTAATTTTGTACTGAAACACTTCAAATTGTGTTTCTCAGCTAACAAGGACTCAGGGAAAGGGAAGGAAATACTGAGTCCAGACCAGGGAGACGGTCATCAGAGGTTTGTGCACAACAACTGTTTCTTTTGAATTATTTTCAATGGAAATAAATATTGATTATTTGTATATCATTATTTTAAATTGTGGAAATGTGTTTGAGGAATATTTATTGATTAAAAAATATTGTGAATAGTTTGAAACTGTGAAAAATGGTTTGAATGACATTGATGGATACTTATTGATTAAAAAGCATTAGAAATGGTTTGAAACCACAGCTATCATGTATATTGATTGTATTCCTCTCTAGCTTGTCTAGTGGGATGAATTGAATTCCCTCTCTGGCTGAAGTGTTGAGGTGTGTGCCTGTTGAGGACGAATAGAATGAGTACTCATATTTTTGCTAGCTAGCCATGTTATTCCTCATTAGTCATCGACTTTTGGGATGAATTGAATACCTCATTAGCCATCGGCTTTTGGGATGAATTGAATTATGGATCATGATTAAGCTGTGTGTGATTTATTGATATGTATTGTGAGATTGTGAAATGGATTTAAACTCTCATTGACATATACTGTCTTTTGAATTCAAACTGATCGACTTATGGAAAATTATTGTGATATTGAGAAATGGAGTTTAAATTCTTGTTGACAATTATTGTCTTGAATTTAATTATGATTTTAAGTATCCACTATTTACATGACTTATGAATTGTGATTTAAATTGGATTTGGTTAATGTTGTGCACCATCGAGACATTGTCTCGTGATAGCTTTATTCTTTATCGCAGTAGAGAGACAGGCGTGCAGACTAAATTTGCATATACATCCGTGAGGATTACCGGTATATTGAGTATACCGCTTTTGCTTTTGTCTTGTAATGTATGACCTTTGTATGTACATATTGTATTTGGTTTTGAGATTGTAAATTAAATTGTACTTGAAGTTGTAAATTAATTATGAGTGTTTTGGATTGTAAAAGTTGTATTATATTTCCTTATCTCAGACTTTGAAAAATTTCTATGGAATTGAGTTGATGAATTGTTGTGTTGAGAAATGTATTGAAGTTGAGATTTGGAAAATTATAGAAGTGCTTTTCTGAGTTTTCAAGAACTGTTTTATCCAAAATACAGATGGCACCTTGCCAAAATTTTTACAGAAATTCCAAATAAATCAAATGAGTTAGTTGTTTCACCTCAGTTCACCAAAGTTTTTAACACCTGTAAATAGTGCTCACCACTGTAAAAGAAGTAAGAAAAGTTTTTAAAATCCCTTGTAGTGTATTTAATGGGTTATCAGTAGACGGAGTTGGTAATTCATTAGGTATACTACGGGATCATGTTATGCCTTACAGAGGGGTAAGGTGTGACATGTTTTAGTGGTATCAGAGCAAAGTTTTTAAATTTCGTTTTCACCTGTTATTTGAATATTCTTTCTTCATAGTACAACTGCTCAATATCATTGTTTGATACATACAGTACATTACATTATAAATATGCACTAACAGGAGGAAATCTCCTTGTGTTATTTGTTCAGGAGATCTAAAATCCTCGCATTGAATATGGAAGAGGGTGATCGTTCAGTCGATCAATCTATTGAGGCTGAGGTGCAAGGGGATGCCCCAGGCCTACATAATGTTAGTGGTTCAGCTGCACCAGCCCCTGCAGTACCGCAGCTTCGATTCGCTCAGCAGATGGCTGCAATGTTCCAACAAATGGCTGGTAATGCACCTACTCAAGTCCCAATTCAGACACCCGTGGTACAACCACAGTCTCCTACGAGACAGTATGATAAATTGATGAAGTATGGGGCTACAGAGTTCAAGGGGACAGTAGATCCTCTAGAAGCTGAACAGTGGTTAGAGAGGATGGATAGGGTGTTCAAGAAACTTCATTGTACAGAGGAGCTCAGACTTGAATACTCAGTATCCTTACTACAAGGGGATGCTTATGACTGGTGGAAAACCATTCCCCACGATGCAGTAGAACTGCGATCTTGACTGAATGACTTCCTCAGTGAATTCAGAAATACATCCCCGATGCCTATGTAGACCGTAAACTGCAAGAATTCTTAAGTTTGAAACAGAGGGGCGATCGGTGGTGAGTATGAAAGAGAATTTTCCCGCCTTAGCCATTATGCGGTGAGTCTACTCTCTACCAAAGAGGAGAGATGCAAGAGGTTTGAAAGCGGCTTGAAGCCAGATTAGAGTACAAGTACTCGGCTTCAAACACACTAACTTCTCTGAACTTGTTTCTCAAGCCCTAGAGTTGGAAAGAGTTGAGTTTGAGACGCTCTGAGAGAAGAAGAAGTCGGAGAAGACAGAGAAGAGGGAAAATCAGTAGATCGAGTTCGGTGGTCATCTGGAAAGAGGAAGAACTATGGGGACATGGCGGAGGTGGCAAGAAATGCAGTAGGGAAGATATTCAGACAGAGACCTCCCTATCCGGCGTGAGCACCGAAGTTCCTACCCTCCCGCCAATGTGAAACTTGTGGAAAGAATCATGGTGGAATCTGTTACAAGGCTATTGGAGCTGTTATAAGCGTGGAGGCACGGACACTTTGCCAAGGTGCACGATGTCGCAGAGTTGGACCACCTCCTACTCTGCAGAAGGGTCACTCGAGCCTGTCACGAAGCTCACAACCACCTAGCAGGTAGAGGCGGGGTAGAGGTAACCAAAGCAGCCAAGGCGCGATAAAACAATCGAGCAAGATAGTGCTCGATCGAGTCTATGCCATGAGACAGAGGAAGAGCGAGACATCGGATGTTGTGGCTGGTACCTTCTCAACTTTTAACGAGAATGTGTTTGTGTTATTTGATCGGGTTCTACCCATTCTTATGTGAGTGCTAGCATCATTGATTGCATTCTTTGTTCCATGTACAAAAATGGACTTTGAGGTGCTAGTAACAAGTCCGTTAGGACAGAGTCGAGGTTAATAGAATGTATAGAGATTGTCCTTTGGTGATCCAAGGACACACTTTCTTGTCGATTTCATTGAAATGCCCTTGAGATTATGATATCATCTTGGGCATGGATTGGTTAGCTAGGCATCATGCCATGATTATCTGTAGGTTGAAGACGATCACCTTTGGTCTCCTCGATCTGAGAATGTGGTGATACAAGGAGAGCAGCTATTGCCATCCAACATCATTTAATTTGCACTAGCGGAAAAATGATCGAGAAAAGGGTGTGAAGCATACTTGGCACATGTGGTAGACACCCAAGTGGGGAGTCCGGCATTGAAGGACATCCCTACGATACATGACTTTCGGATGTGTTTCTGATGAATTGCCGGATTACCTCGGAAGAGAAGTGCGATTTGAAATTAATGTTCACTGGTGTGGATCCAATCTCCATAACGCCATACGTAATGGCACCAGCAGAGTTGAAGGAGTTAAAGATACGATTGCAAGAACTACTTGAAAAGGGCTTCATCCGCCTAGTGTGTCACCTTGGGGAGCACGGTGTTGTTTGTTAAGAAGAAGGATGGTACTCTCCGCTTATGCATTGACTACGAGCGGTTGAATAGGGTGACAATAAAGCAGATATCCATTGCCTCGCATTGATGATCCATTCGATCAATTGAAAAGTGCGTGATATTCTCCAAAATTGATTTGTGATCCGGTTATCATCGATTGAAGGTGCAAGAGCGAGTATCCCAAAAGCGCTTTGAGAACTTCGGTATGGCCACTATGAGTTTCTAGTAATGCCATTCGGGTTAACAAATGCTCCAGCTGCTTTTATGGATCTGATGAACACTATCTTCAGACCATATCTTGATCAATTTGTGGTGGTGTTTATTGATGACATTTTGATATACTCGAGGAGTGCAGAGGAGCATGATAGACATCTGCGGATTGTACTGCAGACTTTAAGGAGAAAGCATTTGACGCCAAATTGTCGAAATGTGAATTTTGGTTGAAGGAAATCTCCTTTTTGGGACATGTTGTGTCAGCTGAAGGGATCAAGGTAGATTCCAGCAAGGTAGAAGCTATCCTTAATTGGAAACCGCCCAGGAACATCACAGAAATTTGCAGTTTTCTGGGTTTAGCTGGATATTACCGTCGGTTTGTGAAGGGGTTTTCTATGTTATCTTCTCCACTGACCAAGCTGCTTCGGAAAGATGTGAAATTTCAGTGGACTGATAAATGTCAGCAGAGTTTTGATGAGTTGAAGAGGTGCTTAATCGAAGCTCAGTCCTCACTTTACCTACATCGGGTAAAGAATACACAGTTTATAGTGATGCTTCTCACAATGGGTTAGGCTGTGTACTGATGCAAGATCGGAATGTCATTGCTTATGCATCACGCCAGCTGAAACCGCATGAGAGGAACTACCCAACACATGATCTAGAGTTAGCAGCTATTGTTTTGCTCTAAAGATCTGGAGACACTATCTGTATGGAGAGAAATGCTACATTTTCACAGATCACAAGAGCTTGAAGTACTTAGGCACCCAGAAGGAATTGAATTTGAGGCAGAGGAGATGGTTGGAACTCATTAAAGATTATGATTGCTTAATAGACTATCAGCCAGGGAAAGCAAATGTGGTGGCTGACGCCTTAAGTCGCAAGACTATGGCAAGTCTCAGAGTTTCTCCTTTGTCCATGGTATATGAATTGAAAGCACAGCATGCCAGTTTAGAGGTTGATGATGAGGGACAGACAGTAGTTGCATGGCATGTACAGCCAGTGTTGATTGATCGGTCGTAATGGCTGCGCAGTGATGAAAAATATCGAAGTCTGCTGAAAGAAGTTCGTGAGGCAAGAAACCCAATTCTCTGTGAGAGATGATGGTTTATTGCTACATCAGGGCAGAGTGTGCATTCCTAGTGATGTGGAATTGAGACAAACCATTTTGAAGGAAGCACATGAGTCTCCATTTGCTATGCACCCTGGTGGAACTAAAATGTACAGAGGGTTGAAAGAACATTACTGGTGGATGGGCATGAAAAGAGATATAGCTGAATTCGTTTCCAAATGCCTAACTTGTCAGCAAGTAAAGGCAGAACATCAAGTTCCACTGGTTTGTTACATCCTTTGTCGATGCAGTGGAAATGGGAGCGGATAACTATGGATTTTGTTACAGGACTTCCAAGGACACGAGTAGTCATGATGCGGTATGGGTTATAGTTGTGATTGACTAAGTCCGCTCACTTTTGCGATTCGGATGGACTATAGCACGGAAAGATTGGCTAGATTGTACATATATGAGATTGTAAAACGCATGGAGTGCGGTAGCAATTGTGTCAGCAGAGATCCTAGGTTCACTTCTAGATTGCAGGGTAGTCTTGAGAGCCCTAGGAACTAGATTGAACTTCAAAGACAAAGATTCCACCCGAGACAGATGGCGACCGAGAGGGTTATTCAGATATTGGAGGATATGCTACGGGCTTGTGTGATTGAATTTGAAGGTAGTTGGGATACACACTTGCCTTTGATTGAGTTTGCTTATAACAACGACTACCAATCAAGCATAGGGATGCCTCCATATGAAGCTTTGTATGGCGAAGTGCAGAACTCCCTTATGTTGGGATGAAGTAGGTGAAAGGAAGATGATTGGGCGAGAAATTGTCCAGTGACAGAGGAAAAGATCAGTTGATCGAGAGATAGGCTCAAAGGCTGCATCAGGAGTCAAAAGTCCTATGTTGATCTCAAGAGAAGAGATATTGAGTATGCGATGGGTGATAAGGTATTCCTCAAAGTTTCTCCTTGGAAGAGGATTATGAGATTTGGCGAGAAAGGGGAAGCGAGTCCTCGTTTCATCGGACCATATGAAGTTCTGGAAAGAGTGGGTCCTTTAGCATACCGGTTGGCATTACCTCCAGAGCTAGCAAGGATACACAGTGTCTTCCATGTGTCCATGTTAAGGAGGTACAGATCAGACCCATCTCATGTACTATCAATTGAAGAGATTGAAGTAAATCGGACCTCTCATATGAGGAAGAACCCATAAAAATTACGGCTTATGAGGTGAAACAGTGAGGAACAAGCAGATACACACGTTAAAGTCTTTGTGGAACCATCATTCAGCGAGAAGCAACTTGGGAACGTGAAGAGGATATGAGGAGACAGCACCCACACTGTTCGAGAGACTAATGCGAGTAAAATTTGAGACGAAATTTATTTAAGGGGGAGAATTGTAACACCCCTAAGTTCGGTAGGGCGTTCTACTGCTCCGGTGACCAGTGTTGTCCGGACAGCTAGGATGCCTAGAACCGTACTTCAATATGAGTGAGGAGACATAAAATAATGAAATACAAGAAAAGAAAAACAAAGGAAAAATCATAGCAAAGAAATGTAACCGAGTAAGTGAGCCGGGAAACCTAGCGATGGGTGACCGCACCGGGAAGTCACGGCGTGGACCGTTGACTAGCCCTGGACTGCGGGGAACCCTGGGAAACATTTTTAGGACTTAAATAGACCATTGTTGAAGAGTAAATATCATTAGAAAGATCAAAGAAAAATTAAATAATTAGTACAAAGAAAAGTGAGAAATCGAAAAACAGACAAAATACGGTGTTACCGAAAAATCGGGAAAACCACCCGAACAGGGGCATTATGGTCATTCGACATCCCGAAGTGTCTTTTGACCTAAATGTCCATTAAAAATAAATAGTATTACACTTAGAAAATGAAATGAAAAATTAATTTGGTGGTACCTAAAATAAATAGTGGAAATAATGGGTTAAATGTGGATTATGGGAAAGTTAAGTTTATAATATGAATTATTTTACTTAGTGGAGCACTAAGGGATTAATTTATCATTGAATTATGGCTGATATGGTCCACTCACCATCTGAAATCCATCTTCCTCATATTCTCTCAAAAATGGCCGAATTGAAGAACACAAAGAACTCCATGGGCGCTTGCATGCAAGCTTAATCCACCCTCCATTTTCAACTCCATTCACTTAGCTTCTTTCATGAAAAATGGTCTACACACCACAAGGAAGATATTGATGCCAATTTTGGGAAGTTTAAGCAAGGTTTAACAAGCTCCAAGCATAAGGTAAGTTCATAATTTTGAGAATTTCTTTGTTAAAGTTTATGTGCATGTTATGGGTATTAGTTTGGTGAAGGAAAATTTTGAGTTTGATGGGTTATTGTTGTTGTCATTTTGGACAGCCATGGTCACGTTTTTGATGAGGAAATTGTGCACATAATTGTTGAGAAATAATGTTGTTCATGGTGATTTAGTAACCTAGTGATTTAATGCATGTATATATGGTGAATTATGCACTTTGATGGAAATTAACTTATGGTACGGCAATGTGATGTTGATGAGTGATTTGTGGCAGCTTGTGGACACTTGAGAAAGGGTGTATATTGAAGGAAGTGTGGGCAGCATATTGACCTAGAAGGATTGATGTTAAGTATGTAAATTAAAGTTGTAAAGTGTATGTAATGTTTGTAGTGTTTAGGTGTAATTGTAATGGTACTTAGAATTGTGATTGTGAATGATAATTGGTGTGTTGATGGTGATTGGAATCTGCCCAAAATAATGCTAATGTAATGTAGTAAATGTTGTTGGTAATGTGCCAAAACAGTTTGGTAGGGTATGGAAGTAAACCTTGCAAGGTAAATAATGTGTTTGAAGTTGGGGTGTGAAATGCATATTGAGGGCAGTGTATATTTTGGCCTATAACCTTGAATGTGTAACCTCAATTGGTATGAGACCAATTTGGGGTGAAACTAGGCACAAAATGTGCCAACTTTCATTGAGAAACCATGCCAAAATTCTGCTTGCAAGGTGACCTAAAAATTTGACCAATTCGGATTAGATGCAATTAGGACCTGAAAAATGACCAATTGGGCAGCAGTGAGTGTTTAGGCCATAACTCACTCAAACCAGGTCCAATTGACCTGAAATTTTGACCACGAATAGTTAAGACCCATACCTACAAGTCTTATGAAGACACCAAAGCCCAGAAATGACCATAAGCAAGTCAAACAACTTGCACAAGTTCGGGTCCAAAAACTGGCCGAACCAGAATTGACCAATTTGACCTAAAATTGACCTAAAATGGTACCATTTGACCAGCAAGAGTGTAATGACCATAACTCGGTCTACTTAACTCGGATTGACCTGAAATTTTGCACCGCGGTCCATAAGACCTAAATCTACAAGTTTGTAGTTTCGACCGAGACCGAAAACCGAGGAACTAGATCGTCCGGTTAGGTCAAACCAGTGTTCCGGAATCCAGCAATTTGCATTAAAATGCACTAAGCAAGGAATTGACTTTGGTAAAACATACCAAGCCTAAAACCTTAATCGAATGTGACATATTAATGACACTAAAACCTAATGTACCTAAAATGCAACGAGGGTCGGTATATTAGGTGATTAAGCGAATAATTGAGTTCAGTGAATTAATTACCAAATATTATCGATAGAGATAGTTTAATTTTGTACTGAAACACTTCAAATTGTGTTTCTCAGCTAACAAGGACTCAGGGAAAGGGAAGGAAATACTGAGTCCAGACCAGGGAGACGGTCATCAGAGGTTTGTGCACAACAACTGTTTCTTTTGAATTATTTTCAATGGAAATAAATATTGATTATTTGTATATCATTATTTTAAATTGTGGAAATGTGTTTGAGGAATATTTATTGATTGAAAAATATTGTGAATAGTTTGAAACTGTGAAAAATGGTTTGAATGACATTGATGGATACTTATTGATTAAAAAGCATTAGAAATGGTTTGAAACCACAGCTATCATGTATATTGATTGTATTCCTCTCTAGCTTGTCTAGTGGGATGAATTGAATTCCCTCTCTGGCTGAAGTGTTGAGGTGTGTGCCTGTTGAGGTCGTATAGAATGAGTACTCATATTTTTGCTAGCTAGCCATGTTATTCCTCATTAGTCATCGACTTTTGGGATGAATTGAATACCTCATTAGCCATCGGCTTTTGGGATGAATTGAATTATGGATCATGATTAAGCTGTGTGTGATTTATTGATATGTATTGTGAGATTGTGAAATGGATTTAAACTCTCATTGACATATATTGTCTTTTGAATTCAAACTGATCGACTTATGGAAAATTATTGTGATATTGAGAAATGGAGTTTAAATTCTTGTTGACAATTATTGTCTTGAATTTAATTATGATTTTAAGTATCCACTATTTACATGACTTATGAATTGTGATTTAAATTGGATTTGGTTAATGTTGTGCACCACTGAGACATTGTCTCAGCGATAGCTTTTTATTGCTGTCGCAGGTAGAGAGACCGACAGGGCAGCAGACTAGGCTGCATATACATCCGGCGAGGGATTACCGGTATATTGAGTATACCGCTTTTGCTTTTGTCTTGTAATGTATGACCTTTGTATGTACATATTGTATTTGGTTTTGAGCAGTTGTAAATTAAATTGTACTTGAAGTTGTAAATTAATTATGAGTGTTTTGGATTGTAAAAGTTGTATTATATTTCCTTATCTCAGACTTTGAAAAATTTCTATGGAATTGAGTTGATGAATTGTTGTGTTGAGAAATGTATTGAAGTTGAGATTTGGAAAATTATAGAAGTGCTTTTACAGGTTTTCTGAAGAACTGTTTTATCCAAAATACAGATGGCACCTTGCCAAAATTTTTACAGAAATTCCAAATAAATCAAATGAGTTAGTTGTTTCACCTCAGTTCACCAAAGTTTTTAACACCTGTAAATAGTGCTCACCACTGTAAAAGAAGTAAGAAAAGTTTTTAAAATCCCTTGTAGTGTATTTAATGGGTTATCAGTAGACGGAGTTGGTAATTCATTAGGTATACTACGGGATCATGTTATGCCTTACAGAGGGGTAAGGTGTGACATTAGTGCTATTTTCTTCCATATTATTTTAGTAAACTTAAATTTGAGCATGAAAATAGAAAGAATTACAAGAAAAAAATTGAGAAATTATTCATGTTTGATGGAAGAAGAATTTTGGTCATCATGTGTAACTATGGGAATTAATGAATTTAAATGAAATAAAATGTGTTTATTGGAGTTGCTTAGTAGGTATTTGTGATTGGATGTGTTAGATGGCATGAATAGGATGAAATGGACACTTTGGAAATTAGGGTTTGTGAAAAATTAGAGTTTTGCTTATGTAATGGTATATTAGTGTTGTAATGGTCAATTAGTGACCATATGAATGTGTGTGAGGAGGAATTGAAGTGAGTAAGGATAATGGAGTTGAGCTTAGGCATGCTGCCCTTGGTTACCTACAGGACTGGTTGTGAGTCTAGCAGGTTTGGGTAGCCATAAATGGAGCTGTATAGGTTCAACTGGTGCAAGGCCAATTGGACATAAAACTAGACACATAATGGCAAAACTTTAGTGAAGAAACCCTACCCAGAAAACCAAACCAAGTTGACCTAAAAATTACCCTAATCTGGGTGACCAACAAGCTGTGCCTGGAAAATGACTAAATGAACAGTGTTTGTTCAAATGATCATAACTCAGTGTAGAAAAGTTCAATTGATCTGAAATTTTACCAAAAAAAAATCTGAGACATAGCCCTACAACTTTCATAAAGAATACAAATCCAAATTCTGATCATAACCTAGTCAAATTGCCAACCAAGCTTAGGTCATCAAATCTGGCAGAACCAAATTGCCAAGAAATTCTGGGTATAGGTTAATCCGGCCAGTTATGGTAAAATGACCATAACTTGAGCTACAAAACTCCAAATGAAGTGATTCAAAAAAAGAAATGTAACTAGACACAAGAAGGAGCAACTTTCATGAAGAAAATTTTATCAAATTCCTACTGTACAAATGACCAATGGAACAGTAAACCTAGGGTATGAAATCTGAAAATTTTGAATAACATAAGATAAGCTTTGAAATGGTATTGAGAAACAATACCAACAAAAATAAAATGCAAAATGTGGTATCTTGGAGAACTTAGGTTTAATATATTTATTATGTATTAAAAAGTCAACAATTTGAGTGAATAGTAATGTGAATAGTAGTACAAATATACAAAGTGTAAGAACTAAATTGGTAGAGGAAATTAAGGTATGAAATTTGGAATCCATGAAATGTTCATGGATTACTAGGAATAGAAATAGTAATTTACGTAAATGACTTAATGAACATTTAAGTTATGTGAATATATAATTAAGATTTATATTCCCATTACTATTAGGTCTAATAAAATATGAGTGATACCACTTGAATAGGAAATGAAATTAACCTAGATGGATTGTTGAGACTTATACTCCCAACACCAATGGAGTTCATAATATATTAGCAATGCAACTTGAAGTATGGAATGTACTTTACATGAATAGATTGTTGAATGAATAAATGTGATAAAAGTTTCATTTGGGATTTAGGTTCCCATTAAGAGAGAAAGGAAAGATGTTTTGAATGTGAATTGTGATCAATATGAATGATGTAAGGAATGTATGAATACTATAATGAATGTATAAATTATGGAATTTGTCATGAAATAATGAAGTAAAAAAAGACAATAAATTAATATTTAATGATATTATGTGCCCTTATATTGCCTAGACATGTGTGTCAGATTGGATAGATTGGCATGCCAATAGGGTATTGTTTAGCAGTACTGCGAAAGGCTTTATGCCCGTATTCATGGCTTTATGCCCGCATTCATGGCTTTATGCCCGCATTCATGGCTTTTATGCCCGATTATGTGTTATCATGGCTTTTTAGCCATACTGACTGCAAACGTGGTTGACGTTCTGTGTCCCATGGCGTAACATCCCCACTGTACGTATTCTGTACGTTATATTGCTCCAGTGGCCAAATAACAGTCCAGGCAAGTTAGGATGTCTGGAACTACACTTCGGTGATAGTGAACAGACATATAATGATGAAATAAATAAAAAGAATGTAACACCCCTATGTTCGGTAGTGCGTTCTACTGTTCCGGTGACCAGTGTTATCCGGACAGCTAGGATGCCTAGAACTACACTTCGTTATGAGTGAGGAGACATAAAATAATGAAATATAAGAAAAGAAAATACAAGAAAAACAAAGGAAAAATAATAGCAAAGAAATGTAACTAAGTTAAGCGAGCCGAGAACCCTAGCGATGGGTGACCGCACCGGGAAGTCACGGCGTGGACCGTTGACTAGCCCTGGATTGCGGGGAACCCTGGAAAATATTTTTAGGACTTAAAGAGACCCCTATTGAAGTATAAATATCATTAGAAATATAAAAGAAAAATTAATTAATTAGTACAAAGAAAAGTGAGAAATCGAAAAACGGACAAAACCCGGTGTTACTGAAAAATCGGGAATGTAACCCGAACAGGGGCATTATGGTCATTTGACATCCCGAGTTGTCTTTTGACCTAAATTTCCATTAAAAATAAATAATATTACACTTGGAAAATATAATAAAAAATTAAATTGGTGGTATACAAAGTAAATAGCAAAAATTATGGGTTTAATGTGGAATAAATGAAAATTTAACATATAAAATGAATTAATTTGTGTAAGTGGACCACTATGGAATAAATTAAGAACTAAATGGGCAGGTGTACACCCATTATACAATCTGCAACTTCATCTTCAAGCTTGGGAATCGCCATGGCCGAATGAACTCCAACAAAACCTCCCATGGCCGCCCACCTTCAAACCTTAACAATTCCACGATCAAGCCTTCTTTTCCCACACCTATCTTCATTAAAATTTATCCCCACATCACAAGGAAGAGTTTGATAACAATTTCAAGAAGTTTTAGTGAAGATTTAACAAATCCTAACAATAGGTAAGTTTGTATTTTTGAATATTTCTTTGTTAAAGTTTGTAAGCATGTTATGGGTGTTTGCTTTGTGAAGAAATTTTAAAGTTTGAGAAGTTATTGACATATCCAATTTTGGACAGCTATGGAGTTATATGTTTAATGAAATATTCATGCATATATTTGATGGGAATTCATGTTGAGTAGGGTGATTTAATGTCCTAGTAAGTTAATCCCACATGTATATGGTGATTGTGCACTTGAAATGGAAGTTGACGAAATCATGGGAAACTTTTGCAATGGGGAGCATTTCGACAGCCTTGGAACTTCTTGATGAATGTTTAAATTCATGAAGATATTGGGTGAATTGTGACATTGAGGATTGATGAATATGTATATAAATTGGTTGTGGAAATTGTATGTAATAATTAGTAGTTTTTATGTGTACATATTGTTGCATTTGGACTTTGTGAATTAGTGTTTCATTTGGTGTATTGAGGATATTGTATTCTGCCCAAACTGACTTTATTGTGAAGTGATAAATGGTTTTGGTAATGTACCAAATCAGAATTGGTAAGAGAAGTGGATTTATAGCAAGTAAATGTGCAATTGATAGATGTTAAGCAATGTATTTAAGGACAGTATGCATTTTAGCCTATAACTTTAAGTGTGTGGCTCCAATTGGTATGAGACCAATTGGAGGTGAAACTAGGCACAAAATGTGCCAATTTTCATGAAGGATGCATACCAAAATTCTGCTTGTAAGGTAGCTTGAAAAATGACCAAATCCGGATTAACTGCAAGTGAGGCCTGAAAACTGACCATTTGGGCAGAAGTTAGTGTTTAGGCTATAACTCACTCAAAACAGGTCCAATTGACCTGAAATTTTAACCATGAATAGTTAAGACCCATATCTACAAGTCTTATGAAGACACCAAATCCCAGAAATGACCATAAGCAAGTCAAACAGCTTACACAAGTTCGGATCCAAAAACCGGCCGAACCAAAGTTGACCAAAATTGACCTAAAATGACCAAATTTGATGCCATTTGATCAGCAATAGTACAATGACCATAACTTGGTCTACATAACTCAGAATGACCTAAAATTTTGCCCCGCATTCTGTAAGACATAGATCTACAAGTTTTTAGTTTTGATCGAAACTCGAAAACCGAGGGAACTAGGTCGTCCGGCTAGGTCAAACTAGTATCCCCGAATCCAGCAAGTTGCAATAAAATGCACTAAACAAGGAAATGAAATTTGTAACATGTACCAACCCTAAAAGACTATCGAATGTGACATATTAGTAACAATAAAACCTAAATTACCTAGAACTTATCGAGGGTCGATATATTAGGTGATTAAGCAAATAATAGCTTTCAGTGAATTACTTATCAAGTATTATCGATAGAGACAGTTTAATTTAGTACTGAAACACTTCAAATTGTGTTTCTTGTTTAGTAAAGACTCAGGGAAAGGGAAGGAAACACTGAGGCCAGACCAGGAGACAGTTATCAGAGGTTTGTGCACAACAGCTATTTCTTTTGAATTTTTCAATTGAAATGAATTATGACTATTTGTACATTATTGTTTTAAATTATGGAAATGTGTTTGAATGAATATTTATTGCTTGAAAAGCATTGTAAATGGTTTGAAATTGTGAAAAATTGTTTGAATGATATTGATGGATACTGATTGATTGAAAAGCATTGGAAATGATTTGAAACCACAGCTATCATGTATATTGATTGTATTCCTCACTAGCTTGTCTAGAA
Organism: Hevea brasiliensis; assembly: GCF_030052815.1. Taxonomy (NCBI): domain Eukaryota; kingdom Viridiplantae; phylum Streptophyta; class Magnoliopsida; order Malpighiales; family Euphorbiaceae; genus Hevea; species Hevea brasiliensis. The sequence continues at coordinate 55,654,384 of NC_079503.1, read as the reverse complement.
GGACGAATTGAATTCCCTCTCTGGCTGAACTGTTGAGGTGTGTGCCTGTTGAGGACGAATTGGATGAGTACTCATATTTTTGCTAGCTAGCTATGTTATTCCTCATTAGTCATCGACTTTTGGGACGAATTGAATACCTCATTAGCCATCGACTTTTGGGACGAATTGAACTTTGGAACATGATTAAGCTGTGTGTGATTTATTGATTTTTATTATGAGATTGTGAAATGGAGTTAAATGCTTATTGACATTCACTGTCTTTTGAAGCTAACTATGTTTTGATCTCTGAGATTTATTGTGATATTGTGTTAAATTCCTTCTGACACTCATTGTCTTGAATTTAACTATGATTTTACATATCCATCATTTAAATTATTTATGAATTGTGATTTAAGTTGTATTTGGTGAATGTTGTGCACCACTGAGACATTGTCTCAGTGATAGCTTTTTATTGTTGTCGCAGGTAGACAGACAGACAGGGCAGCAGACTAGGCTGCTAGTACCTCCAGCGAAAGATTTTCGGGTATAACGAGTATACCACATTTTGTATTTTGTACTGTAATGTATGTTCACTGTATGTACATATTGTTTTTGATTTTGAGCAGTTGTAAATTCAAATTGTACCTTGAAGTTGTAAAATAATTATGAGTTATTTTAGCTTGTAAAAATTGTATTATATTTCTTTTATCTCAGTCTTTGAAAAATCACTGTGGATTTGAGTTGAGAAAAATGTTGTGTTGAGAATATGTTGGAGTTGAGACTTGGAAAAATATTGAAGTGCTTTTTACAGGTTGTCTGAAGAACTGTTTTATCCAAAATACAGATGGCACTCTGCCAAAATATTTACAAAAATTCCAAATAATTCAAATATGTTAGTTCTATCACTTCAGTTCAAAAAGGTTTTTAACACCTGTAAATAGTGCTCACCACTGTAAAAGAAGTAAGAAAAGTTTTTAAAATCCCTTGTAGTGTATTTAATGGGTTATCAGTAGACGGAGTTGGTAATTCATTAGGTATACTACGGGATCATGTTATGCCTTACAGAAGGGTAGGGTGTGACATGTTTTAGTGGTATCAGAGCTAGTTTTTTAAATTCTGTTTTCACCTGTTATTTGAATATTCTTTCTTCATAGTACAACTGCTCAACATTATTGTTTGATACATACAGTACATTACATTATAAATATGCACTAACGGGAGGAAATCTCCTTGTGTTATTTGTTCAGGAGATCTAAAATCCTCGCATTGACTATGGAAAAGGGTGATCGTTCAATCGATCAATCTATTGAGGCTGAGGTGCAAGGGGATGCCCCAGGCCTACATAATATCAGTGGTTCAGCAACACCAGCCCTGCGATCGCAGATTTCTGCTCGATTCGCTCGTGAGATGGCTGCAATGTTCCAACAAATGGCTGATAATGTGCCTACTCAAGTCCCAATACAAACACTAGTGGTACAACCACAATCTCCTACTAGGCAGTATGACAAATTGATGAAGTATGGGGCTACAGAGTTTAAGGGGACAGTAGATCCTCTAGAAGCTGAACAATGGTTAGAGAGGATGGATAGGGTATTCAAGAAATTGCATTGCACGGAGGAGCTCAGATTTGAATACTCAGTATCTTTGCTACAGGGGGATGCTTATGACTGGTGGAAAACCATTCCCCATAGTCTGGTAGAACCTGCAGTGCTAACATGGAATGACTTTCTCAGGGAATTCAGACAAAAGTATGTCCCCGATGCTTATGTGGACCAGAAATTACAAGAGTTCCTAAGTCTGAAACAGGGGAGCAGATCAGTGGCTGAGTATGAAAGAGAATTTTCCCGCCTGAGCCATTACGCAGTAAGTTTACTTTCTACCAGCAGGGAGAGATGCAAAAGGTTTGAAACCAGCTTGAAGCCCAGTATCAGATTACAAGTAGTCGGCTTCAAACACACTAACTTCTCTGAACTTATTTCTCAAGCTCTAGAGTTAGAAAGAATTGAGTCTGAAGCTGCTCCTGAGAAAAAGAAATCAGAGAAGACAGAGAAAGAGGGAAATCAGAGAAACGAGTTCGGTGGTCCCTCTTGGAAAGAGGAAGAACTATGGGGGACACAGCAGAGGTGGCAAGAAATCTGGTAGGGGAAGATATTCAGGACAGAAGCCTCCCCTATCTGGTCAGCAGAGTACCAGAGGTTCCTATCCTCCCCGCTAATGTGAAACTTGTGGAAGAAATCATGGTGGGATATGCTACAAGGCTATTGGAGCCTGTTATAACTGTGGAGGCACAGGACACTTTGCCAAGGATCGCACCGATGAGTCGCAGGGTTGGGCCATCTCCTACTACTACTGAAGGTCGATTGAGCCCTGTCACTAGAAGTTCACAACCACCTAGCAGAGGTAGAGGCAGGGGTAGAGGTAGCCCAGCAGGCAGCCAAGGCACAGTGAAACAATCAGAGCAAGACAGTGCTCCAGTCAGAACGTATGCAATGAGACAGAGGGAAGAGGCCGAGACATCTGATGTTGTGGCTGGTACCTTATCAACTTTTAATCAAGATGTGTTTGTGTTATTTGATCCTGGTTCTACCCATTCTTATGTGAGTGCTAGCATCATTGATTGCATTGCTGTTCCATGTACAAAAATGGACTTTGAGGTGCTAGTAACAAGTTCGTTAGGACAGGAGGTCAGGGTTAATAGAATGTATAGAGATTGTCCTTTGGTGATCCAAGGACACACTTTTCTGTCTGATTTCATTGAAATGCCCTTCAGAAATTATGATATCATCTTGGGCATGGATTGGTTAGCTAGGCATCCTGCCATGATTGACTGTAGGCTGAAGACAGTCACTTTTGGCCTTTCTCAGTACAGTGATGTAACACTCCTCACCCGACTACAGTATAGCCGAGCAAAGTGTGCTACATTCGGTGCCGGAGCACCCTATCTTATCTTAGTTTATTCCTTTCATAATTTGATCTCATTATATTTTAATATTAATTATTTTTCGACGAAGAAACCAGTGGAGTTTCCCCTATTTTATTACCAGTTGACATATTTTACTATTTACCTGTTTGAAAATTTCAATAATATTTTACAAATAAAATCTCATCAATTATTTTCATAACCATCTCATTCATATATCTCAATTTCATATTCATTTCCATGCATTATCTATATATTTCAAATCTGTCTTCGAATCCATACAATCTCATTCATGCTCAAATCACATAAGTAAAATTTTCAAATTTCTTTAATTTACATAATTTCATAATTTACATGATATATAAATTAATTACATATGAAAAAGCTAATTTATTAAATTACATTACATTTCTATTAATTACCTGCTCATAATATACATTATAATACAATATCTAGCATTTTATACTAAATACAAAATATGATCTATATGGGCCCTATCTACATGCATTACTGAGAAGGTGACAACCTTGAATACTTCAGGCACTTCTGCAGATCTGGACTCCAAAAATCTTAGTCAAAGTACCTGCGCAAGGAAACAAATCCATCGCGCTAAGCATTGCTGCTTAGTGGTGTAATAATAGAATAAGAAAATAAAATATACAAATAAAGAAAGAACAAAGCATAATTTGAATATTTAAGAATCAATTTAATTTAATACAATGTGTCTAATATTAATTATATTTTGTTCTCATTTGTTTCGCTTTGAAAGCGTTTAATTCCGAAATTCACAGTAATAATGTACGATATACAGAATTAATAAAAATACTCAATTTATATTCATATGGCAAGAGAAGGTACATTTAAAATATTTAGTTAAGTTATACCTATTTTTGCAACTCTTTTGTCATTTTACTTAACAATTTTTATGTGGTTTGGATCATTTCATAATTGTAACTAATTCTTTTAAAGTCTTATTAACTCATTTATTTGATTTCTAATATTTTTAATTACTAATAGTCTTAATTTAGTTCAATAAATTACACTGCCCAAGTAACCTACGACAGGCTGACTAAACTGGATAGCGGGTCATTGGCACTGGACACCGCGGTGCCTTGGGCCGTCATACCATGGGATGCAGAACGTCAACCACGTATGCAATCAGTATGGCTAAAAAGCCATGATAACACATAATCAGGCATAAAAGCCAAGAATGTTGGCATAAAGCCATGAATGCAGGCATAAAGCCATGAATACAGGCATAAAGCCTTTCGCAGTACTGCTAAAACAATACCCTATTGGCATGCCAAAGTATCCAATCTGACACACATGTCTAGGCAATACAAGGGCACGTAATATCATTAAATATTAATATGTTGTGTTTTATGACTTCATTATTTCATGATAAATTTCAATTATGATTCATACATTCCTTTCTCAATTATACATTCAAAAATCTACTTATGTAATTACAAATTTTTATATTTCAAGTTGAGTTACTAATATTTTATGAATTCCATTTGTAATGGGCATATAAGCCCTAACTATCTATTTACATCAATTACATGACTTATTTTTCATGTTTCCAGTAATCCATGAAAATTTCATGGACTTCAAATTTATGCTCTTAATTTCCTTTTAACAATTTTGACTAAGATGCATAGTCCACATTTGTCATACCATTCTAAGCATTTAAGCTTAGAATTGGTTCTAGGTCTTCATCTTAATTTGCTAATTATTTTGATTACTATTCACCTTACTAGTCAACCAAAATGTTGACTTTTTCATACATAATAAATTTATTGAACCTAAGTTCTCAAAGATACCACATTTTGCATTCAAAATTTGTTGGAATTAATCTCCAAATCCATTTCCAAGCATAGCACTAAGGGGGCAGAAATTTCAGATTTTGTGCCCGAACTTCACTATTCCATTAGGGACTGTTACATTAAGAATTTGAGGAAATGGTAAACATGAAAGTTTTTCCTTATTTTGTCTAGTTGAATTTATTTTTTTGAATCACTCCATTTGGAGTTTTGTAGCTTCAGATATGGTCCAAAAACCACAGCTGGCCGGATTAGAGAATTGCAGAATTTACCAAATCTACAGTACCATGAACAGTGACTGCCACTGCCTTGTTGAATAGGTTCTGGTCATATTTTCGGATAGGTTTCTTCATGAAAGTTGTTTTTCTATGTCTTATCTTGTTTTTGTAAAAATTTCAGGTCAATTGACCCATTATACAGTGAGTTATGGCCAAATGAACAGATAACTTAGGATTTCTTTCTCACTGAGTTCAGAAAAAAGTATGTGGGCAGTGTATACCTGGACGAGAAGAGAAGGGAGTTTATTACCCTATGCCAGAGACAGCTGACAGTGGCTAAATATGAAAGAGAATTTGTCAGACTGAGCCGCTATGGGTGGGAAATAGTCCCTAATGAGGCAGAGAGATGCAAGAGATTTGAGGAAGGACTCAATGATAACATTAAAGTAATGATTACAGCCTTGGGGATTACAGAGTTTGCCAAATTAGTGGAAGTTGCACTGAAGGTTGAAAAAGTTAGAATGAATGAGCAGAACAGAAGGGGCAGACAGCAAAAAAGAGGTTAGGGTCAGACTGGTACATCTTCTGCCCCTAGCAAGAAATTCAAAGGTTCGCCTACTCAGAGTTTCAGTAGAGCACCAAGTCAAGGTTAGTCACAGAGGCCCAAATCTCAGTTTGCACCAAGGAGAGGTCAGTCCACCCCTTCCATGGCTAGCTCTCTAGGGACAGGGTACAGGGGACCAGCCCCAACAGTATCTGTTGCTTGCCCACATTGCCAAAAATGGCATAAGGGTGAATGTTGGAGGATGATAGGTGCTTGTTTACGGTGTGGATCTACAGACCACCTAGTTCGATATTGTCCTCGCAGAACTGCTACATCCACTCCAGTATCAACTGATAGGCCTACCTCTCTAGCTCCAAGGGGTAGAAGGCCAGGTAAGGCTGAGGCAGCCAGTACTTCACAGAAACCTGTATTAGAATCTGTGGAGAGAGCAGAAGGTAGAAAATGAGCCAGAGCCTATGCTATACGGGCACAGGAGGAACAGGATGCTCCAGATGTCATCAAGGGTACATTCCTCCTTTATAATACTTTTGTACATGCATATGTGGATCCTGGATTTACTCATTCATATATTTATATCAAGCTGCCCGTAGAAAAGGGAATACCATTAGAGGAAAGTGACCAAGATATCCTGGTCACAAATCCGCTAGGCCACAGTGTGGTAGTAAACAAATTGTATAAGGACTGTCCACTGAAGATTCAAGGGAAAGAGTTCTCAGCAGACTTAATTGAACTGCCTTTCCATGAGTTTGATGTGATTTTGGGAATGGACTGGTTATCCCATCATTAGGCAATAGTAGATTGTAAATTGAAGAGAATCTCTCTGAAAACTGTTGAGAACGAAGAAATAATAGTAGTGGGTGAAAGGACAGATTTCTTGTCCAATGTCATCTCAGCTACAATTGCAAGGAGATGGTTGAAAAAAGGGTGTGAAGCCTATCTGGCACACGTGGTTGACACTAGGCAGGGTAAACTTGACTTGTCTGACATACCCACAGTAAGGGATTTCTCTGAGGTACTTCCTGAGGAATTGCCTAGTTTGCCACCAGAAAGGGAAGTTGAATTTGCTATTGATATTATGCCGGGTACAGCTCTAATTTCAATTGCTCCATATAGGATGGCACCTGCTGAATTGAAAGAGTTAAAAATCCAACTACAAGAATTACTAGACAAGGGGTTCATACGCCCCAGTGTGTCACCGTGGGGAGCTCCGGTACTGTTTGTAAAGAAGAAAGATTAGACACTGAGGTTATGTGTTGACTCTGGCGATTAAACAGTATGATGAAGAACAAGTATCCGTTGCCTAGAATTGACGATCTGTTTGATCAGTTGAAGGGAGCCGGTGTGTTTTCTAAGATTGATCTCAGATCAGAGTATCATCAGCTAAGGGTTAAGGATGCAGATGTGTCTAAGACTGCATTTAGAACCTGGTATAGGCATTATGAATTCCTGGTGATGCCATTTGGGTTAACAAACGCTCCAGCAGCATTCATGGACCTTATGAACCGTATCTTCCATCCATACTTAGATCGGTTCGTAGTGGTCTTCATTGATGATATCCTAGTGTATTCCAAGGATAAAGCAGAACATGATGAGCATTCGAGAATTGTTCTGCAGACTCTAAAAGAGAAGAAATTGTATGCTAAATTGTCCAAGTATGAGTTCTGGTTGAATGAGATTGCATTCCTTGGACATGTAGTATCAGCTGATGGGATTAGAGTGGATCCCAAGAAGATTGAAGCAGTGATGGAATGGAAGCCTCCCAGAAATACAATTGAGATCAGAAGTTTCTTGGGGTTAGCTGGATATTATAGAAGATTTGTAAAGGGATTTTCCCCAATAGCTGCTCTAATGACCAAATTACTAAACAAGAATATGAAATTTGACTAGAATGACAAGTGTCAAGCCAGTTTTGAGAGGCTAAAGGCTATGTTGACAGAGGCACCAGTGTTAACACAGCCAATGTCTGGAAAAGACTTTGTAGTCTACAGTGATGCCTCACACAATGGGTTAGGGTGTGTACTCATACAAGAAGGGAAAGTGGTCGCATATGCTTCCAGGCAGTTAAGGCCACATGAAAAGAATTACCCTACTCATGATTTAGAGTTAGCAACAATTATCTTCGCATTAAAGATATGGAGGCATTACTTGTATGGAGAAAAATGCTACATATACACAGACCATAAGAGTCTGAAGTATCTACCAACCCAGAAGGAACTTAATTTGAGACAGAGGCGATGGATTGAATTCCTGAAAGATTATAATTGTGTGATTGACTACCACCCTGGGAAGGCAAATGTAGTCGCTGATGCTTTAAGTAGAAAATCTATTGTAGCATTAAGATCTTTAAATGCCCAACTGTCCTTAACTCATTATGGAGTTATTTTGGCTGAGTTGCAAGTGAAGCCGAATCTGTTACAACAGATACAGGATGGGCAGAAGACAGATGAGAAATTAATGGCTGTTATGGGCAAAATCACTGAGGGGAAGGAAACTGAATATGAAGTGAAAGAAAATGGGTGCCTGTACTATAAAGAAAAAGTATGTGTACCAGATGATAAAGAGTTGAAAACTAGTATTCTGAGAGAAGTATATAACAGTGTGTATGCTATGCACCCAGGAAGCACAAAAATGTACCATGGCCTGAAACTCCGATACTGGTGGCCAGGTATGAAGAAGGACATAGTTGACTATGTAATTAGATGCTTGACATGTCAGCAAGTCAAAGCAGAACATCAAGTTCCATCAGGTTTGTTACAGCCCATAAACATACCTGAATGGAAATGGGATCGAGTCACTATGGACTTTGTCAGTGGTTTACCTCTCACTCAGAAGAAGCATGATGCAGTATGGGTGATTGTGGATAGGTTAACCAAATCAGCACATTTTCTGCCAGTCAGAACTTACTACTCACTGGAAAAGCTAGCAGAATTGTACATCAGTGAGATAGTTAGACTACATGAAATTCCACTTTCCATTATATCTGATAGAGACCTGAGGTTTACATCTAGATTTTAGAAGAAATTACAAGAATCCTTGGGCACATAACTCCATTTTAGTACGGCTTTTCATCTTCAGATGGATGGACAGTCAGAAAGAATAATCCAATTAAATTTTGAAACTCATTGAGTTATTGCAAACAATAAACTGATAATAATGATAGTAATAACTGAATATGTGTGATAGGTCCTCGAGGATATGCTGAGAAGTTGTGTTATTGAGTTTGAGGGAAGTTGGGACAGATACCTTCCACTGGCAGAATTTGCATATAATAATAGCTATCAAACTAGCATACAAATGGCACCCTATGAAGCACTATATGGGAGAAATGTAGAACACCTATATGTTAGACTGAATTGGGTGAAGATAAGCTAGTGGGGCCAGACTTGATAAAACAGACAGAGGAAAAGGTGAAACTGATAAAGGCCAATTTGAAAGTTGCCTCAGACCGACAGAAATCTTATGCTGACTTGAGGAGAAAAGACATTGAGTATGAATTTGGTGAGAAGGTATTTCTCAAAGTTTCACCGTGGAAGAAAGTGTTGAGATTCGGGAAAAAGGGAAAATTAAGCCCCAGGTTCATTGGCCCATATGAAGTTATTGAACGTGTGGGACTAGTAGCCTACCGATTAGCCTTACCACTTGAACTGGACAAGATACATAATGTGTTCCATGTCTCGATGCTCAGAAGATAGAGATCAGATCCTTCACATGTCATCTCAGCAGAAGAAATTGTGGTACAACCTGATCTAACATATGAAGAAGAACCAATTAAAATCTTGGCACGAGAGGTAAAAGAGCTCAGAAACAAGATAATTCCACTAGTTAAAATCCTATGGAGATACCACAGCACGGAAGAGGCAACATGGGAGAGAGAGGAGACAATGAGGCAACAGTTCCCTCAGCTCTTCACATCAGGTAAATTTCGAGGACGAATTTTTTATTTAGAGGGGAAGAGTTGTAACATCCCCACTGTACGTATTTTGTACGTTCTATTGCTCCAGTGGCCAAATAATAGTCCAGGCAGGTTAGGATGTCTGAAACTACACTTCGATGATAGTGAAGAGACATATAATGATGAAATAAATAAAAGGAAAATACAAGAAAAATCAAAGAAAAATGAAAGAGAGAAAATGAAGCTAAGTTAAACGAGCCGGCACCACAGCGATGGGTGACCGCACTGGGAAGACCGTTGCCAACCCCAGGACTGCGGGAACCCTCGAAACTTAATTTTGAGGCATAAATAAAGGTTTATTGAAATGTAATTGACACTAGAAATATCAAAGAAAAATTAATAAATTAGTACAAAGAAAAACGAAAAATCAAGAAACAGACAAAAATCGGTGTTATCGAAAAATCGAGAATATAACCCAAAGTGGGGTATTTTGGTCATTTGACATCTAGTGTTGCCTTTTGACCTCAATGTCCATTAAAAATAAATGATATTACACTTTATAAATGTCATGAAAAAATTAAATGGTGGTACATTATGTAAATAGTGAAGGAAATGAGATAAATGTGCAATTTAGGAAAATTGGAATAATTAAACATTAAGTTAAAGTGAGTGCTCCACTAACTCAAGTCTTGGGACAATTAATTAAGTCATTACGGACAGAAATTCAGTCCATCTTCTTCCTCCCAAATGACCAGCCGAATTGATCCTCCCAAAACCTCCATGGAAGTCCACCTTGGCGAAACTCCCTCCATCAACATGCACCATTGATCAAGCCATCCTTTCCTCTTGATTCCTTCATTAAAGCTTGCCTACTTACCTTGGGGAAGATATTGGCAACAAGAAAAACAAGATTTGGTGAAGTTTTGATAAGCTTCAAAAGTGGTAAGTGTCAAAAATCTCTCCCTTGCTTTAGTAAACCTTGTGTTTAGGTGGAGGTGAATATTTTGGTTAAGAGAAATGAAGAAAATCTTGAGAAATGAAATGGTCCATTTTTGGCAGCCATGAATATATGTTGTAGTTGAATTTTTCTTTTCTATAATGGATGGAAACTAAGGTTGAATAACTTAAATGGAGGAAGTAGTAAGTTAAAATCTAAGTATGTGCATGTAGTGCTTGAATTAAGGGTGTGTAATGGAACCTTAATGCTTTGGGCAAACTGCCATGTTTGGCAGCTTATTAAACTATGAATTTGTGTGTGAACATGTAGTTATTAATGAAATATGCTAATGTTAAATTGTGGGCAGCAAGTGTAAGTGATATTGAAGTATGATTATGTTGAAGTGTATGTGTAATATTGACATTGAGATATGTTGAATTTTGGTGGAAGTGAATGTTGAACTTAATGGTGAATTGTGTGCATTGAGCACTTGAATATTCTGCCCAAAATTGTTGCTGGAATTGTGTACAATATATATATATGGAAGTGTTATTGATTGAATATTGAAGTAATGAGGAGGAGAAGGAATATCAAATTGGAAGTGTATATACTTTGTGCAGGTTGTGTATTGAAGACAGTACCTAAATTAGGCCATAAGTGCCAAACTATAAACCCAATTTGTATGAGGCCAATGAGGGGTGAAACTAGACACCAAATAGGCCAACTTTCATGTAGAAATGTTGCTAAAATTCTGCCTAGAAACTGACCTTAAAAATGACCAAATCCAGATTAGCAACCTTGCAACCCAGATTTTTGATCATATGAACAGTAGTCCTTGGGATGACCATAACTCACTCAAAACAGGTCCAATTGACCTAAAATATTTACCATGGTTAGTTTAGACATAGATCTACAATTCTTATGAAGACAGCAAAGCCTAGAAATGGCCAGAACAAAGTCAAATGACTTGCACAAGTTCGGGTACAAAAACTACCGAACCAAAAGTGACCTAAAAATTGACCAAATTTTGAACTAAAGGTGCAATCTGTCCAGCTTTTGTAAATTGACCATATCTTGGCCTATACAACTCAGAATGACCTGAAATTTTGCCCCACGTGCAATAAGACATAGAGCTACAATTTTGCTTCTTTGACTAGAAGCTAAAAACCAAGAGAAATAGAACTTTAAGCTAGACCAATCTAGCACACAAAAATTAAGAATTTGATATCTTACATACAATGATGCTTGAAGCATTTTGGCAATGAATGCCAACTTGTAAAAATGGTAAATTGCACTATATTGGCAGCATATTGAGATATAAATTGTGACATATTGATGCTAGAAACAACTTATCCATATTACCTAAAAAGGTCAACATATGCATTGACTTGTGAATTATATAATAGTTAGTAAACTCCAAAGATTGAAGAATTAAACAACTAATTTATAATGTGCCATAGTTTGCCTAGTTGACTAGTATGGATAGGTTGGCATGCCAATAGGATTCTGACAGCTGTTCTGTAAATGGCGTCATGCCATACTGTGTTTTTACGGCTTATTATGCTGCACTGTGACTTTAATAGCCTACGGCTATACATATTTTGTATTTATTCATGGCTTATCGCCAGATTGACTATATGGCTTTTTAGCCACGCTATTTGCACACCGGGAAACACTTTGTGACCATTGGTGTGACGGCTCGATTTACTAGGTACCCAATGCCAGTATATCCGTTTATCCAGTCTGGTCAGTATATAGGCTACAAGGGCAGTAATTCAAGTACTATTAAATTCAAATGCCTAAATCCAGTCTACTGACATACAGCACCACCAAAAATTCGTAAACACTTTATTTACTTTATTTTGGTGTATATTTCTTTATATTTGGCACCACTAAGCAAAATTGCTTAGCGCGTTGCTTTTGTAACGCGTAGGTATTGGAGACACAGCTGGGGAGCCCAGCAGACCTACGACCGGGTGAGACATCAGATCTGCACAGGAGTCCAGAGTCATCTGCACTGCATTGCATACATGGTAGGACTTAGGATATCTTGTATTTTATACTTTTGTTGTATCTTTGAAATTCAGCCTTATATTTTGTAATATTATGAAAGCTTTAAAGTTTGTAATATCTTGTACATATTAAATAACATGGAAATTTTTTGGATATATTTGAATTATTAAGGACTGTATTATGGACTTGTTTAATGACTGTAAAAGTCTATTGACTTTACTGAGAAATAGAGACTGTGAAATATTTGAGATTTTGATATTATCATATTAAACTATTTTCAACAGGTTTGGAAGGACAGTTTGTCCGAAACACAGATGGTACCTTGCCAAATTTTTATTACCATTTTTAAAACACTGATTTTATTAAAGTGTGAAAATAGAACCAGTATGCTATGAATAGCACATAAAGACTTCTTAAAATCAAATTGAGTTTAGAAAATGTGATAATCATAGACTAAGTGCTCCGGCACGCCGTGTAGCACGTCTTCCTCGGCTACACTGTAGACGGGTGAGGGGTGTTATACATGGCTCGAGGCACCGCGGTGTCCTATGCCAACGACCCCTTATCCAGTTTAGTCAACCTGTCATAGGTTACCTGGGGAGAGAAAAAAAGTATTAAAATAAGTTAAGAATATTAGCAATTAAAAATATTAGAAATTAAATTAATAAATGAGTAAGATGACCTAAAATAAGTTAGAATAGTTATTTATTAGAAAGAATCAAAATGAACTGGATCGATATTAAAATTTACTTATTATGAGATAATCTAAGACAACTTAGCAAGTATTAAGAAATTGCTAAAAGAGATCCTAGAGAGCAAGAAAAATGACAAAAAATATACTGTATGGCAAATTTCATATGAATCCAATAAAATTCTTGAGTATAGAAAATATGCTCCAATTATTTTTATTTGTATACATTATTTCTTAGTGTATTATTGCACCATTAAGCAGCAATGCTTAGCTCGATGGATTTGTTTCCTTGCGCAGGTACTGAAGTTAAAGCCCAGCGAATACTAAACAGAGATTTTGGAGTCTGATCTGCAGAGTGTTCAAGGTTGTCACCTCCGCAGCAATGCATGTAGATAAGGCCCATATAGATCATATTATGTATTTTGTACATTATAATTGGTTAATATTTGTAATGTCAACTATGAATTGTATGTTGAAATATAGATTATGGAACTGTAATTAATTTGTAGATCATGTAAATTATGAAATTATGTAATTATTTTGTAAATTATGTAAATTAAGAAAATTTGAAAATTTTGCTTATGTAATTCGAGAATGTTTACATATGAATTGAGTATGAATAGATTTGTACAAATGAGTATGTGAATTACAAGAATTGAATGTGAGATGAATATGATGAGCATGAATAATACTTTTATTGTAAAATATTATTGAAAATTTCAAGCAGGTGAAAAGTGAAATACGTCAACTGATAATAAAATAGGGGAAACTCTGCTGGTTTCTTTATAGAAAAATAATATATAATGAGATCAAATTATTAAAGGAATAAAGTAAGATAAGATAGGGTGCTCCGGCACTGAATGTAGCGCACTTCGCTCGGCTACACTGTAGTTGGGTGAGGGTGTTACAAATTCCCCAATACCCTTATCCTAAATCCATCACATGGACATATTCATTTTTTTTTAATGAAAATAGTCTCATACATACAAGGATTCTAAACTACACCTTCAGCCATTAAACCTTTAGAAACAAAGCCCAAAACCCATATAACTAAAATACCCATTTCAATAGGGTAAAAGATCCAAATGAACTTGAATACCCAAAAAACTTGAAGCATGTCTATGCCTTAGCTACCACACCAACCAACAATTACTTGAAGGAACGGAAGCGTGAAAAACACAAGTTTATACCATTGAATTCAAAAATTTTCACCTAGGGTCACATGCATCATGCAAGATTTATTTTTATCTATTTGATTTCAATGATAAACAACATATTAAAACTCTTTTAATATGTTTTTGGATCTGTATTTGCCATTTAAGATTTTAAAATTAATCAGATTAATTTTAGAATCCTAGATTAAATCAAGAACGATTACACTAATTTCTTGATGCACTGCAGCGTGTCTGCGCCTTTGAGATTTATCTTCAGGACACCAAATGTTGTCCCTCTAGATTGTCCATACCAAGAACACCTATGGCAGCCCTTGAACAGCTTCTAAAGCTTTTTCTATTAATTAGAAATTCAAGTTCTGTCTTTTAAGAGATTAGAGATGTAAACAGGACGCTAGAAACAATTTCTAGTGTTCTTAATTCAAGAGATTGATGGCTAATCTCTTTGAATTGATGAGAGATGAAGAAGAATAGATGGAGAGCCTCAAAATGGCTTGACAAAGGAGAGGAGTGGCTGCTGGTTGTTTTTCTTTTTCATAACAACACTTATATAGCTAGGTTAACACATTAAACCCTTACCACATGTCACCCTTTGATTAGCTCTAGGTTTAAGTGACCCAATCACATTGTGCCAAGTGTCAAACCTATATTTAATCTTGATTTTAATCATCTTACATGATTAAAAAACATTTGGCAAGCTTATGTGTAATCCTATGTGTCACCATCTCATGGTGCCACGTGTCACATTGTGAAATGACCAAAATGCCCCTGTGTCTTAATTTTGAGTTCTTAACCCAAAATAATTATTTTTCTTCTTCTAATCAATTTATATTAAATATAAATTAATTAATTAATCTCTATTAATTAATTTCTCATTAATTAAATTCATATTTAAACACTTTAAATATAAATTTAACTTATACTATACATCCAATAATCTAGATTTGGTTTCAAGTCATGCTAGGGACTTTGTAATTTAATTGCAAACCAAACCTATTTAATTAATCAATTAAACTCTTTAATTAATTAATTAAATCATATTTAAATAGGTGATAACTTGTGTATGTGTGTGACTTACCAGGCTCATCACTAATTGGCAATGAGACATGATATCAACTCTTAATATCATCAGAACTCTTTCTTACCATAAATGATTTCTTTAAATCATTTTATGAACCTCATAGACCATGGTTAATGCCTAGCATAGCATGCCATGGCCACCCAATTAGTAATAAGTTTTACCTCAAATGAACCTATAATCATATGCTACCATGCACTAGAATCTCTCTATTATAAAATTCCAACTCAAGCTGGAGTCATGGTTTATGTCAAACTCCATTTGCTATGAGTATTATGTTCTCTTTTAATTCCAGTTCTTGATTAAAAAGATTTTCTCATCGGAAACTCTTTTCTGAATAAATCTATCTGTCTGGCCAGGAACTTGAAACATCAAGAACAATTAAATGAACATAGGATTTTATCTCTATTTACTTAGAGGAATAGATTTCATCTTAATCAACACCTACCTCCATATATAACTAGTAGGAGCCAACACATGCCCATATACCCATACACAGTACAAGTATGAAAGCAGTATCAAACTCAAAATACCTATATACAAGATACTGTGCTATATCAAGTCTAAAGATTATATGCACTGATATGATTTATGACAAAACATTGACAAGAGTAAACTCCATGTGCTTGTCATAAGTGTCACTAGTTCGGCCTACTTATCATTTATAAGTGCCTATCATGTTTGTTATATGGCATGAGACTCACCATTCCATCTTATTTATATCTCATATAAATAACTTGGGAACAAACATGAATACAATCTTTCTGAATAAGTCATGTCCTTATTATGAAGTATCCTCGATTGTGAACCTATTTATGATACTTTGTGCTAGAAATATTGTCACTCATATTCTTAACAACTTAAGAATAATATTTCTAACAAAATATCAGTGGACCTTTTCTATTTCACATAAATATATTATGTAAACGGAAAAGTGGAAATGCCTTTTATTCATAAAATATGTACAAGATACATATTAAATGATATGCTCTAGGGCATACTACTAACACTACTAGCATCAAGAAAAAATCACCAATTAGAAAGCTCTATCTCCATCAAAGAAAGGAGATATCTCCCTCCAAATGGGCAAGCCAACCAAAGAAGGTAATAAAAGCTGAAAGAGAGACTACCCATGTATATGATGGTGGAAAACTGGGAGAGGAATGACAGAGCTCTGGCCTCTCAATCTTATCTAACCCATAAGAAGATCAATGCCCAAATATGACCATAAACACTCCTTTGAGATCCCATCTAAGTAGGGAAACCCTAGAACAAACATGCACCCATAAGTGAACATCAAGATCAATAGAATAACATATCCCATACAAGGAGGGGAACTAAACTCTAGATCTAGAGACAACAAAACACTACAATAAAAAGAACAGACTAAGGAAGTGAAAGAAAATATATAAAGAAAAGATATAGAGGGTGAGAGTCAATGACCAAAAGGCCGACCCTCCCCTAAAACTAAGAATTAAAAAAACTGGGTTTGAAATTTTAGAGAGAAGGGAGAGGTTCTTGGTTAGAGCGAGAACTGATCCACCAGTGGGGTTTATCACCCTCACGCTTGTTCAATTACTCTCTCCCCCTTTCCATGACCACATCACGAACCATGCCCACCAGTCTTACTACTACCACTATTAAGTGTTGTTTGGTATTATGGTTTGAGGGCAAAAATTATTTTTTAGAAAACAAAACACTATTTTAATTATTGCTTAAAAAAAACTTGAAAAAAAAACTATTTTATTACTTTAATGTCCTAACGACTAAAACTTATCACATTTAATTTTAAATCATTTTTTAATATTCTTTAACCAATATATTTAAAAGTTACTTTTTTTTTAATAGTAGCACCAATAGCAATGCTAAACAAACCCTAAATAAACAAGGATAAGGTATATTGCATGTGCTGAATATAGAAATGTAAATTAAGTATAATCATAACGCATAAAATTATTATGCTTTTACATTTGCCTATTCTTAATATGAATCAAACATGAATTTTTTTTAATTATTTTTAATTGGAGTCGAATTCGAGATTTGTCACACTTTACCCCTTTGTAAGGCATAACATGATCCCGTAGAATACCTAATAAACTACCGAACTTCACCTACCGATAACTCATTAAATACCCTACAAGTAATTTTAAAAACCATTTTCTTACTTTTTGGAAGTGGTGAGCATTTTATTACATTTAATATAAGTTTAAAAGCTAGTAAAAACAGTTCTTCAAAAAACCTATAAAAGTACTTCCTATAATTCTTTTCATTAAAATCCATCACTACTACAATAAAATCAACACAAATTTTCCCAAACTCCAATATTTCAAACAATTCTCAATTCAAATGTCATAAAAAATAATACTCAATAATTCCATTCATTTTTCATTAAAGTAAAAACAATTTACATTCATCAACCAAACTATACATTAGCAATTTCCAAAATAATATTATTACAAACTCTATACAACTGCTCAAGACCAGTTTATACATGTACATACGGTTACATACACAAATATAAACATTACAAATAGGGTATAAAATTATACCCAACAAAATTTCAGGGATGTGGCTCCAAGATCCTCAGTAGCTCACTCTGCTGCTCCTCTAGTCTCTATATCTGTGACAGCAATAATAGCTTTCACTGAGTACTATGACTCAGTGGTGCACAACATACTAAAATAATAGTTTATGCATAAATCAAATCACATTTATTCAAATATTAAACTGAACATGGAAAAAAGATACAAAACATGATTTATAAATTTTTAGTCCAAACAATTTCATTTAGGAAGTCTCAAAATGAATTTCATAAAAACACACAGTCATATCATGCCATTCAGAAGAAAATTCATCTCAATAACCGGAGGCTTATGAGAAATCACAAGGCTAGCTAGCTCAAACCATGGGTATCCATTCAAATTTCTTCTTCTACTGGCACACACCTCAACACTTCAGCCAGAGAGGGAATCAAAATTCAAAACTAATTCCTCTCACTAGTCATGCTAGTGAGGTATTCAAATGTATGGTTATGACACTTTAGTTTCGAAACTGTCTTAGCAATTTACAAAACATTAATTGCCATTTCAAACACATACAAGTAAACTTTCAACAATTTAAGTCAAAAGCATAATATACATTTTAATCACCATTTTGCAATATAAGTAGATCACAATTCATTTCATGCACTTTGCAAAGGAAATTTTAAAAAATATTTATGTTATGTATAAACCTTATGCAAGTCACCTCTTGGCCTTGACTCGATGCCTCGGGTTCTTTCTCGATATTCTTTTTCAACTGAAACACACAATTTTATAGTGTTTCAGTATCATAATTTATCATAAGTCCAAAACTAAATTCAAATCTATTTATATCTAACTTTAATAAGCTTAACTTGACATTTTTTAAAATTTGTATTTCGGGGTTACTATTCACGACACTATTCAAATCAATTTGTTGACTTTCTAATGCCTAATAAGTATGGAATTTTCAATTTCACCCACACACCACATTTTGGTTACCTAATTTGTTGGTTTTGGTTATTTACTCAAATTCTAAGTCTCTTAGGTGAAATTTCCAAATTTTAGATTTGTTGTCCTGTTTTGGATTGTTCCATTGGTCAAGTTGCTGTGATAATTTGGCTAAATTTTCTTTATAGAAGTTGTTTCTTATTATCTTAACTTTATTTCCATTTTTGAATCACTCCATTTGGAGTTTTGTAGTCCTAGTTATGGCCATTTGAACATGGCTGGCCAGATTTGGTGTTACCTAGAATTCTGGGCATTTCCTGGATTTGGCAATTTTTGTACATTAACTACAGGTGAGTTTTTGGACAAGTTATGGTCACAATTTGGGCTTATTTTCTTCATGAAAGTTATAGTTCTATGTCTCAGCTTTCTATCGGTATAAAATTCAGGTCATTTGGACCTTCCTAGGCCAAGTTATGGTCATTTACTTAACTACTGTTCATTTGGTCATTTTTGTACAGGTTAGTGTGCCCAATTTTGGATTTGGCCTAATTGTTCACTAAGTTATGGTCACTTTCTGGGTATGATTCCTGAATGAAAAATGTGTCATTTTTTGTCTAATTTCATTCCCAATTGGCCTCATACCAATTGGGTTGCTAAATTTTTAGTTTTGGTCCGTGAAAGGGACCTAGGTCAAGCTGCCTGTAGACTGACCCTAACCAATCCGAATTGAAACTTAGTTCCAGCAATTCATACATATCACAAATGGTCACAATTGACCATTTCTCAACTCAAATGAGGTCATTTGCATCAAGTGACAATTTTCAATAAATTTTCACCCAAAACCTAAGTGCCATAAACCTTAATTTCCAATTTATCAAAATTCATCAAATCAAAGTGTGCCAATCATATCTACATGCTCAATTAGGCTTGCATACACATTTACTTGAACTAAAACATCAATACTTCACAACCCCATAGCTGGCTAAAATTTATACCTTTGTTCTCATATATAATTTTCTCAATTTTTCATGTTATCTCTACTCAATTTCACTCAAACTCAACTAATATGCAATTAATCATGCTTAGAAGAACTTACATTTACTTGAGCTCTCCAATCTTCAAATTCTTCTTCAATTTCTTCACTTTTCTTCTCCCAATCTTCCAATCTAGGGTTAATTAGAGGTTTTCTATGGAGTTTGATTAGGGTTTAGAAGACAAAATCAAGCTTTGAAAGCTTGAAAATATGTAACAATGTTGGAAAGAAAATAAAATGAAAGAGAGAGGTGAGAGAGGTGGGCGGCAACTTTTTGGGAAGAAGAAGACCAATTTTTCTTTTTATTTTTTTATCTTATTTTTGTAATATTTATCCTCACTTTTTCATATTTTAAAATTATAATATTAATGAGGTCATGCTTGCATCACCATGATCGTGTCATAAGTCTTTTTAATTTAATTTTCTTTTCCTTTTGTTTTTCCCATACTTCTTTAATGTAATTCTTGATCCCGAAATTTTCTTTTCTCCAATTTTATTGGACAGTTAGGTCAGGAGTAAGCTTTAGGGGTGAATTGGCCAAATTGCCCCTCGCTGGTTCAATCTGGTTTGCAAGTTATTTGATATTTCTTCTAGATCCCTAACCTAATTATTTGACCTGCTTAACAACTCTTTTCTGTGATTTTCTCTTTTCTACTATGTTCACAATAGTCATAAGGACTGCAGCGTCACATTTTTTGATTCAAAATTTGAGTTTAGACTGATCTCGTAATCATTTCTTGAGAAAGTCACCCATCGCTATGACTTTCGGATTATTTAACTTTTTGTATTCTGTTTTTCTTATTTATACTTAACTGTTTGGCAATTACTAATTATTAACGTTCAGGGCTTATCTAGGTGTCTTAGACATGGTTCTACTTCTCTTACTTGTCTGGACCAATACTGATCACCAGAATAGAGAAATATACCAGGCTATGCAAATAGGGGTGTTACAATTCTCTCCCCCTTAAAATAAATTTCTTCTCGATATTTTTACCTGGTATCAGTCTCTGAACAGCTGTGGGTGTTGTCTTCTCATGTCCTCCTCTCGTTCCCAAGTAGCCTCCTGGCCTGAATGATGGTTCCATAACCCTTTCACTAACGGTATCTATTTGTTCCGTAGCTGTTTCACCTCATATGTCAAAATCTCTATGGGTGTAACACCCCTATGTTCGGTAAAGCGTTCTACTGTTCTGGCAACTAGTGTTGTCGGGACAGCTAGGATGCCTAGAACTATACTTAAATATGGATGAGGAGACATAAAATAATGAAATACAAGAAAAGAAAATACAAGAAAAATAAAGGAAAAATAATAGCAATGAAATGTAACCAAGTTAAACGAGCCGAGAACCCTAACGATGGGTGACCGCACCGGGAAATTGCGGCGTGGACCGTTGACTAGCCCTGGACCGCGGGGAACCCTGGAAAATATTTTTAGGACTTAAATAAAGACCTATTGAAGTATAAATATCATTAGAAATATCAAAAAAAAATTAATTAATTAATTAGTACAAAGAAAAGTGAAAAATCGAAAAACGGACAAAACTCGGTGTTACCAAAAAATCAGGAATGCAACCCGAACAGGGCATTGTAGTCATTTGACACCCCGAGTTGTCTTTTGACCTAAATGTCCATTAAAAATACATGATATTACACTTGGAAAATGTCATGAAAAATTAAATTGGTGGTACATAGTTTAAATAGCAAAAATTGGGAGTTAAATGTGGAAAAATGAAACCTTAAGATTAAATTAACATTATATTTCCACTTAGTGGTCCACTAACACCTAAAGTGGACCATTAATCTAATTTTTGGATAGCAGAAAGTCACCTTCTTCTACATCTTAAAATCCAGCCGAGACCAGGCAAGAAGAAAACCTCCATGGCCATTTGTTACAAGCTTTATGCAAGCTTCATCCCTTCATCTCCAAGTCAATTTTCTTACCTTTTCCTTCACTAAAACTGTTCTACACCACTTGGGAAGTAGATAGGCAGCAAGAAGATCAAGTTTTGGTGAGGTTTTGAAGAGTTTCAAAAGTGATAAGTATGTGTTTTTTATTATTGCTTCATTAAAGTTTGTGAGGATGTTATGGGTACTTGAATTGTGGAAAGAATTTAGAGTTTGATATTCTAAAGGAGATGTTTATTTTTGGTAGCCATGGAAACTCCTTAAGGGTAGTTTATTCTTGTATGTAAATGGTAGATTAAAGTGTTAATGAAGTGTTTGTATGTGTAGGAATAAATTTGGTGATGTATATTAGATGTATGTGAATGTACACTTGATTTTGGAAGCTTGGAAATTAATCCAAGGAGAGGTATGAATCGGCAGCCTGAATTGTGGACCAAAAATATGTTGCTTTATGGTTTGGTTTATGGAATATTATGGTTGAATTATGGTACTTGTTGTGGCAGCTTGTACATGTGTATAAGGTTTGAGTTTGGAGATGTGAATGAGCTTGGTTATGTAGTTAAATTGTTGTAATTTAGACTTGATAAATTATGTACTATAAGGAGCATATTGAGTGTGGTTATAAGCTACCAAAATGACCAACAATATAAAGTAAAACGTGTTTAGGTTATGGTACAAACTAGAATTGGCATGAATGTGTAGTTTGGTAAGTGTTAAATGTATCCTTTAATGAGTAATGAACAAAATGCAATAGGGCAGTTTATGTTTTAGCTTAGAATCTTAAGTGTGTGGCCTCAATTGGTATGAGACCAATTGGAGGTGAAACTAGGCACAAAATGTGCCGACTTTCATGAGGGAAGCTTACCAAAATTCTGCTTGGAAGGTAACTTGAAAAATGACCAAATCCGGATTAGTGCATTTAAGGCCTGAAAATTGACCATTTAGGCAACAGTTAGTGTTTTGGCCATAACATACTCAAAACAGGTCCAATTGACCTGAAATTTTTATCATGAATAGTTGAGACATTTATCTACAAGTCTTGTGAAGACACCAAAGCCCAGAAATGACCATAAGCAAGTCAAATAGCTTGCACAAGTTCAGGTCCAAAAACTGGCCGAACCTAAAATGACCTAAAATGACCTAAAGTGACCAATTTTGATGCACTTTGACCAGCAATATTAAAATGACCATAACTTGGTCTAGTAAACTCATAATAACCTGAAATTTTTCCCAATTGCAATAAGACATAGATCTACAAGTTTGTAGTTTTGACCGAAACCCGAAAACCGAGGGAACTAGGTCATCCGATTAGGTCAAATTAGTATACTAGAATTCGACAAATTATAATAAAATGCAACAAACATGGAAATGAATTGGGCAACATGTACCAACACTAAAAGGCTATCAAATGTGATATATTGGTAACATTAAGACCTAATTCACCTAGACTGTATCGAAGGTCAACATCTTAGGTTGACTAAGAAAATAATAAAACTCAATGAATTAATTATTAAGCATTATCGTTAGAGACAGTTTAAATGAGTACTGAAACACTTTAAATTGTGTTTCTCAGTTAGCAACGACTCAGAGAAGGGGAAGGAAACACTGAGTCAGAGCCAAGAGGCATATATCAGAGGTTTATGCACAATAGTTATTTCTTTTGAAATTTTCAATTGAAATAAATTATGATTATTTGTATGTTATTGTTTTAAATTGTGTTTATGCACAATAATTTTTATATTTACTGCTTTTACTAGAAAATTTATTTGGAGAGATGAGTTATGAATAATTTTTTATTATTTTGGCTTTGAGAATCTTATTTGAAAATTATTATGTTGCCAACTTTGCAAATGGAAATTTTGAGATAAAATGTGATTTGTGGTTTGTATGAAATATTGTGATTTGAAATTGTTTTGATTCACACTTGGCATGACACTGTTACTATGTTCCTCCTCCATTTATGGGGTGAGTGTGATATATTCCTCCCTCTTTGACTTATCGATGCAGGGTGAGTGTGATTATGTTCCTCCCTCTTTGACTTGCCAGTCTGAGGTGAGTGTCGATGAGTACTCATTATATAGCTAGCTTCCTCCCTCATTGATTTCGATTATTGGGGTGAGTGTGTCTTGTCGTGGTGTACAACACGGCATGTGCGGAAAAATTGTGTCATGGCCTAAATTGTGTTATTGATTGGCAAAACTGTATTATTTAGTTATTTGATCAAATTGTGTTGTTGATTGACAAAACTGTATTATTCAGTTATTTGATCAAATTGTGTTATAGATTGGCAACACTGTATTCTTCTGTTATTTGATTGAATTGTGTTATTGATTTGCAAAATGGTATTATTCAGTTATTTGATCAAATTGTGTTGTTGATTGGCAAACTGTATTATTCAGTTATTTGATTAAATTGTATTATAGATTAGCAACACTGTATTCTTCAGTTATTTGATCGAATTGTGTTATTGACTTGCAAAACGATATTATTTAGTTATTTGATCAAATTGTGTTATTGATTGGTAAAACTGTATTATTCAGTTATTTGATCAAATGGTATTATTGATTAGCAAAACTGTATTATTCAGTTATTTGATCAAATTTGTGTTATATGAACTTTGTAAATTGTGAAATGGAATTGTGAACTATTTGATTTGTGAATTGTCAATAAAAGATTTATGTATCGCATTTCAAATTATTATTGTGCACCACCGAGTAAATTTTACTCAGCGATAGCTTTTCATTGCTGTCACAGGTAGACAGACTGACAGGGCAGTAGACTAGGCTGCTAGTGCTTCAGTGAGAGATCATCGGGTATATTGAGTATACCATGTTTTGCATTTATATTGTAATGTATGTTCACTGTATTTATATAATGTTCTTGGTTTTAAGCAGTTGTAAATTAAAATTGTACCTTGAAGTTGTAAAATAAATTGTGAGTTAGTTTGGCTTGTAAAATTTGTATTATATTTCTTTTATCTCAGCTTTAAAAATACTAAAAATTTTTTGTGGATTTGAGTTGAGAAACACATTGTGTTAATTAAATGTTGGAGTTTGAGATTGAGAAATATATTTGAAGTGCTTTTTTATAGGTTTTTGAAGAACTGCTTTATTCAAAATACAAATGGCACTCTGTCAAAATCTTTATAGAAATTCCTAATAATTCAAATGTGTTAGCTATTTCACTTTAGTTTAAAAAAAAATAAAATTTAATACTTGTAAATAGTGCTCACCACTATAAAAAGAAGTAAGAAAAGTTTTAAAATCCCTTGTCGTATACTTAATGGGTTATCAATAGACGAAGTTGGTAATTCATTAGGTATACTACGGGATCATGTTATGCCTTACGGAGGGGTAGGGTGTGACAATGGGTCATTCCTCATATGTGAGGTCTGGATTCACTTCAATTTCCTCCACTGGTAGTACATGAGATGCTCTAATCGATACCTCCTCAACATGGACATATGGAAGACATTATGTATCTTCTCTAACTCTAGAGGTAGTGCCAAACGATATGCTAAAGGACCCACTCTTTCCAGAACCTTAAATGGCCCGATGAAACGAGGACTCAATTTCCCCTTTCTGCTAAATCTCATAATTTTCTTCCAAGGATAAACCTTGAGGAATACTTTGTCACCCACTACATACTCAATATCCCTTCTCTTCAGATCAATATAGGACTTTTGATGGTCTGATATAGCTTTGAGTTGATCTTTAACCAATCTGATTTTCTCTTCAGTTTGTTGAACAATTTCTGGCCCAATAATCTTTCTTTCACCTACTTCATCCCAACACAACGAGGTTCTACATTTTCTGCCATACAAAGCATCATATGGAGCCATTCTAATGGTTGATTGGTAGTTGTTGTTGTAAGCAAACTCAATCAAAGGCAAGTGTGTGTCCCAACTGCCCTCAAATTAAATCACACAAGCCCGTAGCATGTCCTCCAAGATCTGAATTACTCTCTTAGACTGGCCATCTGTCTGTGGATGGAATGTCGTGCTAAAGTTAAATATAGTTCCTAGGGCTCTCTGAAGAATACCCCAGAATCTAGAAGTGAACCTAGGATCTCTGTCTGATACGATGGATACTAGCACTCTATGCAGTCTTACTATCTCATCATTGTACAACTTGGCTAATCTTTCTAAACTGTAGTCCATCTGGACAGGTAGAAAATGAGCAGACTTGGTCAGTCTGTCAACAATGGCCCATACTACATCATGATTCTTCTGTGTCCTCAGAAGTCCCATCACAAAATCCATCGTTAATCTCTCCCATTTCCATTTTAGTACTGGTAGTGGATGTAACAAACCAGCTGGTACTTGATGTTCTGCCTCTACTTGCTGACAAGTTAGGCATTTGGAAACAAATTCTGCTACATTTCTTTTCACACCCATCCACCAGTAGTGCTCTTTCAGCCCTCTTTATATTTTTATGCCACCAGGATGCATAGCAAAAGGAAACTCATGAGCTTCCTTCAAAATGATCTGCCTTAAACTAACATCATTAGGAATGCACATTCTACCCTGGTGAAGCAGTAGGCCATCATCTCTCATTGAGAATTCAGGTTTCTTGTCCTGCCGGACTTCTTCCAATAGCTTCTGATACTTCTGATCATTCTGAGCAGCCATTCTGATCTAATCAATCAACAATGGCTGTACATGCCATGCAACTGTTGTCTGCCCCTCATCATTAATTTCTAAGCTAGCATGCAATACTCTCAACTCATGTACCATAGACAAAGGAGAAACCCGTAGACTTGTCATAGTCTTACGACTTAAGGCGTCAGCCACCACATTAGCTTTCCCTAGCTGATAGTCTATCAGACACTCATAGTCTTTTATCAATTTCAACCATCTCCTCTATCTCAAATTCAACTCTTTTTGAGTGCCAAAATAATTCAAACTCTTATGACCTATGTAGATGTAGCACTTCTTCCCATACAAATAGTGTCTCCAGATTTTAAGAGCAAATACAATAGCTACTAGCTCCAAGTCATATGTTGGATAATTCCTCTCTTGTGGTTTCAGCTGGCGTGATACATAGGTAATGACATTCCGCTCTTGCATCAGTACACAACCTAACCCATTATGAGAAGTATCGCTGTAAACTATGTATTCTTTACCTAGGGTAGGTAAAGTAAGGACTGGAACTTCTGTCAAACATTTCTTCAACTCATCAAAACTCTGTTGGCATTTATCTGTCCACGAAAATTTTACATCTTTTCGAAGTAATTTGGTCAATGGAGATGCCAACATGGAGAACCCCTTCATAAATTGGCGGTAGTATCTAGCTAAACCCAGAAAACTATGAATCTCTGTGATATTTCTGGGTGGCCTCCAATTAAAGACAACTTCTATCTTACTTGGATCTACCTTGATGCCCTCTACCAATACTATGTGCCCCAAGAAGGATGTTTCCTTCAGCCAAAATTCACACTTCGACAATTTGGCATAAAGTTGTTTCTCCCTCAAAGTCTGCATTACAATCTGCAGATGTCTATCATGCTCCTCTGCACTCCTCGAGTAGATCAATATATCATCTATAAATACCACAACAAACTGATTGAGGTATGGTCTGAAGATAGTCTTCATCAGATCCATAAAAGCAGTTGGAGCATTAGTTAACCCGAATGCATGACCAAGAACTCATAATGGCCATAACGGGTTCTAAAGGTAGTTTTAGTAATACTCTGCTCTTGTACTTTCAGCTGATAATAACCTGATCTCAGGTCAATTTTGGAGAACACAGCTACACCCCTCAACTGATCAAACAAGTCATCAATGAGGGGCAATGGGTATCTGTTCTTTATTGTCACCTTATTCAACTACCGGTAATCAATACATAAGCGGAGAGTGCCCTCCTTCTTCTTAATAAAGAACACTAGCCCTCCCCAAGGTGACACACTAGGGCGGATAAAGCCCTTGTCAAGCAGCTCTTGCAACTGCACTTTCAACTATTTCAGTTCTGCTGGTGCCATTCTATATGGTGTTATGGATATTGGGTCCACACTATGCATGACATCAATTCAAACTGCACTTCTCTTTCCTGAGGTAATCCTGGCAATTCATCAGGGAATACATCCAGAAAGTCACATATAGTAGGGATGTCCCTCAGTGCTAGACTCCCCTCTTGGGTGTCTATCACATGTGCCAAGTATGCTTCACACCCCTTTCTAATCATCTTTCTGGCTAGTACAGCTGAAATGATGTTTGATGGCAGTAACTACCTCTCCCCATGTATTACTACATCACCGTATAGAGGGAGACCAAAAGTGACTGTCTTTAGTCTACAGTCAATCATGGCATGATGCCTGGCTAACCAATCCATGCCCAAGATGATATCATAATCTCTGAAGGGCATTTCAATCAAATCTGACAGAAAGACATGTCCTTAGATCACCAAAGGACAATCTTTATACATTGTGTGGACTCTGACCTCTTATCCTAATAGACTAGTTACTAGCACTTCAAAATCCATTTTGGCACATGGAACCGTAAGAGAACTAACTACGCTAGCACTAATATATGAGTGGGTTGAACCCGAATCAAAAAGTGCAAATACATCTTGATCAGAGATAGAGAATGTATGTGCTATAACATCAGAAGTCTCAGCCTCTTCTCGCTATCTCATCGTGTAAACCCTGGCTGGAGCACTGCCTTATGCTGACTGGCTAATGGTACCCTGACTGCCAGAAACATTGCCTCTACCTCTACCTCTTCCTCTGCTAACCAATTGTGAACCTCTGATAGCAGAACTCTGAATAGATCCCTAAGCAGTAGTAGGAGCTAGCCCAAATCTATGGGCACTGGTGCAGTTCATAGTGAGATGGCCCATACCTCTACAGTTAAAGCAAGCTCCTATTGCCCAATAGCAATTTCTCCCATGAGTCTTGCCACATGTCTCATAGGGGCGGGGAGGATATGAACCCCTGGTCGACTGCTGATTAGATCAGGGGGTCTCTGTCCGAAAAATCTGCCCCTTTCGAACCTTCCACCTTTACCTCTGTTTAGTCCCCCAAATTTTTTTTCCTCTTTCCAGATGTACCACTGGGACTTTGCTCTACTAATTATCCCCTTTATCTTTCTCAGCTTTTTCAGTCTTCTCTATTTTCTCTTTCACTGATGTCGCTTCTAATTCAATTCTTTCTAACTCAAATGCCTGAGAGACGATCTCAGAGAAGTTACTGTGTCTGAATTCCAATACTTGCATCTTCAGACTAGGCTTCAAACTGGTCTCAAATCTCTTGTACCTTTCTTTGCTGGTAGACAGGAGACTCCTAGCATAGTGTCTTAAGAGGGAGAACTCCCTTTCATACTCTGCCACAGATTTATTCCCTTGCTGCAGACTTAAATATTCTTGTAGTTTTTGATCCATATATGCATCTGGGACATATTTCTGTCTGAACTCTCTAATGAAGTCATCCCAGGTCAATACTGGCAGTTCTGCCAAGTTGTGGGGGATGGTCTTCCACCAGTCATATGCATCCCCTCGCAGTAGCGATACTGAATATTCAAACTTCAGTTTATCAGGGTAGTGCAATTTCTTAAATACTCTATCCATTCTTTTCAGCCACTACTCTACCTCTAGACGGTCTACTGTACCCTTGAATTCTGCCTCCCCATATTTCAACAGCTTATCATACTGTCTAACAGGAGCCTGAGGTTGCACCATAAGAGTCTGGGGTGGAGCTTGAGTAGGCATACCCCCAGCCATCTGTTGAAACATAGCAGCTATCTGCTGGGCGAATTGTGCAGGAAACTGCGGTATTTGTGGGGCCGGTGTCCTGACCCACTGACATTTTGTAGAGCTGAGGCATCCCCTTGGGCTTCAGCCTCCACTGACTGCTCAACAGAGCGATCCCTTCTTCCATTTCAGTCTGGAGTTCGGATATCTCCTGAACAAATAACATAAGGAGATTTCCCTCAATTAGTTCATATTTATGATGTAATGCACTGTATGTAACAAATAAGGACATTGAGCAGTTGTACTTATCAAAGAAAAGACACGAATTCACAAGTCAAAACATACTTCAAAATATTCGCTTTGATACTACTAAAACATGTCACACCTTACCTCTCTGTAAGGAATAACATGATTCTATAGAATACTTAATGAACTACTGAACTTCACCTACCAATAACTCATTAAGTACTCTACAAGGGATTTTAAAAATCATTTTCTTACTTTTTGGAAGTGGTGAGCATTTTCTTACATTTAATAGAAGTTTAAAAGCTAGTTAAAATTTTTGTCTATTTTTATTTGTCCGCAATTTTTAGAAAAATTTTGGCAGAGTGTTGTCTGTATTTTAAGAAAATAGTTCTTCAAAAAACCTGTGAAAACACTTCCTATAATTCTTTTTATCAAAATCCATCACTACTACAACACAATCAACACAATTTTTCCCAAACTCCAAAATTTCAAACAATTCTCAATTCAAATGTCATAAAAAATAATACTCAATAATTCCGTTCATTTTTCATTAAAGTAAAAACAATTTACATTCATCAACCAAACTTTACATTAGCAATTCCCAAAATAATATTATTACAAACTCTATACAACTGCTCAATACCAGTTTATACATGTATATACGGTTGCATACACAATATAAACATTATAAACAGGGTATAAAATTATACCCAATAAAATTTCAGGGATGTGGCTCTAAGATCCTTTGCTACTGCTCTAGTCTCTATATCTGCGATAGCAATAACAGCTATCACTGAGTACTACGACTCAATGGTGCACAATATACTAAAATAACAGTTTATGCATAAATCAAATCACATTTATTCAAATATTGAACTGAACATGAAAAACAAATATAAAACATGATTTATAAATTTTTAATCCAAACAATTTCATTTAGGAAGTCTCAAAATGAATTTCATAAAAACACACAGTTATATCATGCCATTCAAAAGAATACTCATCTCAATAACTGGGGGCTTATGGGAAATCACAAGGCTAGCTAGCTCAAACTATGGGTACCCATTCAAATTTCTTCCTCTACTGGAACACACCTCAACACTTCAGCCAGAGAGGGAATCAAAATTTAAAACTATTTCCTCCCACTAGTCATGCTAGTGAGGTATTCAAATGTATGGTCATGACACTGTGGTTTTGAAACTGTGTTAACAATTTACTAAGCATTTATTGCCATTTTAAACACATACAAGTAAACTTTCAACAATTTAAGTCAAAAGCATAATATACATTTCAATCACCATTTTGCAATATAAGTAGATCACAATTCATTTCATGCACTTTGCAAAGGAAATTTCAAAGAATATTTATGTTGTGCACAAACTTTATGCGAGTTGCCTCTTGGCTTTGACTTGATGCCTTGGATTCTTTTTGGTATTCTTATCAACTGAAAAACACAAATTTACAGTATTTCAGTATTATAATTTATCATAAGTCCAAAACTAAATTCAAATCTATTTATATCTAACTTTAATATTCTTAACTTGACGTTCTTTAAAATTTGTATTTTTGGAGTTACTATTCATGATAATATTCAAGTCACTTTATTGACTTTCTAATGCTTAATAGGTATGGGAATTTCAATGTCACCCACATACCACATTTTGGTTACCTAATTTGTTGGTTTTGATTGTTTCCTCAAATTTTAAGTCTCCTAGGTAAAATTTCCAAATTTCATATTTGTTGTCCTATTTTGGACTGTTCCATTGGTCAAGTTGCTGTGGTAATTTGGCTAAGTTTTCTTCATAGAAGTTGTTCCTTATCATTTTAAATTTATTTACCTTTTTGAATCACTCCATTTGGAGTTTTGTAGTCCTAGTTATGGCCATTTGAACATGGCTGGCTAGATTTGGTGTTACCCAGAATTTTAGGCATTTCCTGGATTTTGGCAATTTTTGTACATTGACTGCAGGTGAGTTTTCGGATAGGTTATGGTCACAATTTGGGTTTATTTTCTTCATGAAAGTTGTAGATCTATGTCTTAGCTTTCTATCGAAATAAAATTTAGGTCATTTGGACCTTTCTAGACCAAGTTATGGTCATTTACGTAACTACTGTTCATTTGGTCATTTTTGCACAGGTCAGTGTGCCCAATTTTGGAATTGGCCTAATTGTTCACTAAGTTATGGTCACTTTTTGGGCATGATTCCTAAATGAAAAATGTGCCATTTTGTGTCTAGTTTTATTCCCAATTAGCCTCACACCAATTGGGTTGGTAAATTTTCAGTTTTGGTCCCTGAAAGGGACCTAGGTCAAGCCGCTTGCAGACTGACCCTAACCAATTCGAATTGAAACTTAATGCCAACAATTCATACACACCACAAATGGTCACAATTGACCATTTCTCAACTCAAATGAGGTCATTTGCATCAAGTGACCATTTTTTACAATTTTTACCCAAACTCTAAGTGCCATAAATCCTAATTTCCAATTTATCAAAATTCATCAAATCAAAGTGTGCCAATCACATCTACATGCTCAATTAGGTTTGCATACACATTTACTTGAACTAAAACATATTCACAACCCCATAGCTGGTTGAAATTTATTCCTTTGTTCTCATACATAATTTTGTCAATTTTTCATGTTATCTCTACTCAATTTCACTCAAACTCAACTAATATACAATTAATCAAACTTAGAAGAATTTACCTTTACTTAAGCTCTCCAATCTTTAAATTCTTCTTCAATTTCTTCACTTTTCTTCTCCCAATCTTCCAATCTAGGGTTAATTAGAGGTTTTCTATGGAGTTTGATGAGGGTTTAGAAAACAAAATCAAGCTTTAAAAGCTTGAAAATTTATAACAATGGTGGAAAGAAAATAAAATGAAAGAGAGAAATGGGCGGCAAATTTTTGGGAAGAAGAAGACAAATTTTTCTTTTTATTTTTTTATCTTATTTTTGTAATATTTATCCTCACTTTTTCATATTTTAAAATTATAATATTAATGAGGTCATGCTTGCATCACCATGATGATGTCATATGTAACATCCTCACTTTAGCTAGTTCGTACAGTCTACTGTTCCGGTGACCAATGTCGGTCCGGGCAGTTAGAATGTTTGAAATTATAATTAGACTAAAGTGGGGAGTTATAAAGAAATTAAATAATGCTCATAAAAGTCAAGGAAAAATTTTTAGAAACCAAATACACTAAGGTTAAATGAGCCAAAACCCTAATGATGAGTAACCTGAAGGGGAAGTGATGGTGAAGTCCGTTAATAATCGTAGACCCAAGGGAAATATTATAAAATAATTTTTGGGACTCTAAAAAAGGGTCATTGAGGTTCTTATGGCATTAGAATGCCAAGAAAATGGTTAGAAAAATTTTTCTATCAGTACACACAATTTTGGCTCATTAAGCCAAACGGAGGGCATTTTGGTCATTTCGTCTTCAGAGATGATTTTTGACGAACTTGTCCATTTATGTAAATAA
The DNA here is from genome assembly GCF_030052815.1 of Hevea brasiliensis. Lineage (NCBI taxonomy): Eukaryota > Viridiplantae > Streptophyta > Magnoliopsida > Malpighiales > Euphorbiaceae > Hevea > Hevea brasiliensis. Next base: position 55,621,266 of record NC_079503.1, on the reverse strand, counting down.
TTTATATGACATAAAATGTGAATAAATATTGTTAAAAATTTAATTGAAATTAAATAGACAAGAAAAGGACAGAAAATGAGAAAAAAAGAGGATTATGACATCATTATGATGTCATTACTATTCTCCCACCCAATCACATGTTGACACATGGCACTAATATGTTTAAAAAGACTTAATGGGCAGAAAACAAAAGAAAAAAAAGCAAAAGCCTCTTATCTTCTTCCTTGCCATTTCACTCTCCCTCCATGGCCACCATTATCAAGCTTTTTAAAGCTTGATTTCCATAGTTTTTACCCAACTAAACCCTATGTTCCCAACAAAAAAACTTGTTCTTCCATCTTGGTGAGCCTTTTGGGAGAAAAAAGAAAAGAAAAAGAAGAACCCTAGCAAGTTGGAATTTCACTCCATTAGAGGTTAGTGACTTAAACTTGATTTTCTCTTAAAGTTCATGTTTAAGGAGTATGATTGAGTGCAAAATTACAAAGAAATTTAATAAATACTATGTGTATGCCCATTCCATATTTTTGGCAGCCTTGGTTGTGGTAAGATTTTGATGATTTTTATGGAACTAAAATGGTAGTTTGGCTGCCCTTGGTATTAATCTCTTAAGTGGAGTAATGAAATGCAAGTTATAATGCATGGTTTGAGATAGTTGAGTTAGGGTTAGGGGTGAAAATGAGACCTTGATCATGTGATGATGAAAGTAGGTTTTAATGGTCAATTAGTGACCTTTTGGTTTTGTTTGAATAAAAAATGAAGTGGGTTGTGTAGTGGGAATTGAGTTTGGTGTGGCTGCCCTTGGTGACCTGCAGGACTGGGCATGAGTCCAGCAGGTTTGGGCAGTAATAACTAGAATTGTAGAAGTTCAATTGGTGCAAGGCCAATTAGAAATGAAACTAAACACATAATTGCACAACTTTGGTGCAGAAACCATGCCCAGAAAATCAAACCAAGTTAACCTAAAGATTGCCCTAATCCGGGTGACCTGCATTCTACCTGGGGAAAATGACCAAATAAATAGTGTTCAGTCATTTGGTCATAAATCAGTGTAGAAAGGTCCAATTGACCTGAAAGTTTACCAGAAATAAGCTGAGATATAGACCTACAACTTTCATGAAGAAACCTAACCCAAATTATGACCATAACATATTCAAAAAGTGACCTGCATTCATTGCTCAAAATACTATAGATTTGGTCAGTCCAGAAAGTCTGGAAAAATTATAATCCGCCCAGTTGTGGTTTATGGGCCATAACTTGAGCTAAAAAACTCCAAATGGACTGATTCAAAAAAGGAAATATAACTAGACAAAATAAGGAACAACTTTCATGTTGATCATTTTGCCAAATTCCCACTGCAAAAATGACTAATAGAATAGTAAACACAAAGCTTGAAAACTGAAAATTTTGAACAATTAACATTAAGCTTAGAAATGGTATTGGCAACCAATACCAACAATTTTAGAATGCAAAATGTGGTATGTTGGGAGCATTAAAACCAATGTACCTATTGTCCATGTAAAAGTCAACATTTTGTTGACTAATGAATTGAATAGTAACACCAAAACTTGAATTTCAAGAATTGTGAAACATAAAAGTGTAATATGCCCTAGTATACCTAGCAAGATTGGTTTGGATAGGTTGGCATGCCAATAGGGTTCTGTTAGCAGTACTGCATATGGCTTCATGCCATTCTGAGTTTTATGGCCTCACGTGCCATTTTGTGATAAAATAGCCTTTGGCTATGTTGATTGAGATATTATACTTGGGTTTCATCCCTGATAATTATTACAGCTTATTAGCTATTCTGTTGCACACCATGAGACACAATGTGATTTATGGTGTGATGGTCCGAGGTACTTAGTACCCAGTGCCAGTTTACCCATTTATCCAGTCCAGTCGACTAGTATGGGTTACTCGGACAATGATAATAAATTTTATCAAATTTTAATCGAATAATACTACAATAAATATAAGAAATTTAGTTTACCAAAAATGTAAACATACATTATGCATATTTACTTTATTTTAGTTATTTTATTTTATATTGTGAGTCCAGCAAGCGTTATACAGGGTGAACCTTCAAATCTGTGCCCAGAGTTCAGAGTCACCTCACATTGCAGTGCCTTTGGTAGGACATTAAGCCACTTTTGATATTTTGATATTTTGTATTTTGTAAACTTCTGTAATGTATATTATAAATTCATGTAATTTAGCTTTTGATATAATTATCTATGCACTATGTTTAGTAATAAATAATGTGAGCATTTCTCATTGAGTTGAATGTAATATGAGTTGAATTAAATTTTGAGATACTAAAGTCAATTGAGAAATTGCTGAGAATATATTGGTGGTTGACTGAGAATGATGCGATGATTTTATTGGAAGTGTTTTTAACAGATTCAGAAGAACTGTTTTTCCAATTTACAGCTGGCACTCTGCCAGATTTTCTATAAAATTTGTGGGAAAATTTAGATTAATAAAAAATTGTAAATAAATAAGTAAAAAGGGTAAATTGAATTGAAATATGATTTGGTGCTCTGGCACACTGTGTGGTATATGTTGCTCAGCTATACTGTAGACGGGTAAGAGGTGTCACAATTAGTGGTATCAGAGCTCGGTTTAGGCGTTTCTGGGCCTAGATAGAGTGCATACCATTGCAATGCATTTGTAAGTGTTGAGGTGACACTGATGCAGATCTGTTTGTTTTCTTATTTTGAATAGGATATGGATCCTGCTTCTCAATGAGCAGTTGATGAAGAGGTGGAGAGTCGTGTTCCACCAAGGACTGAATCTGGAGGCAGGGGAGAATCTGTTCCACCAGCAACTGAGGCACCTGCCCAACCTCAGTTTGCACTATTTCAACAAATGACCGAATTCTACCAACAAATGATAGGGGCAATTCCACCACCATAACTTTAACACCCCTCACTCGACTATAGTGTAGCCAAGCAAGGCGTGCTACAATCGGTGCCAGAGCACCCTAACTTATCTTTATTTTTTTAATAATTTTGAATTTGTTTAATTCAATATCAATTATTTTTTGATGGAGAAACCAGCGGAGTTTCCCCTATTTTATTATCGTTTGTTATATTTCAATATTCACCTGTTTGAAATTCAACAATATTTTCAAAATAAAATCTTATCTATGCTAATCATAATTATCTCATTAATCATTCTCATAATTTTCTCATATTTCAAAACTCATCCATACATTTCAATTTCATAATCATTTCCATACATTTCCATTCATACTCAATTCATATGTAAACATTCTCAAATTACATAAGCAAAATTTTCAAATTTCCTTAATTTACATAATTTACAAAATAATTACAAAATTTCATAATTTACATAATATATAAATTAATTACATATGAAAAAAGCTAATTAATTAATTTACATCGCATTCCTATTAATTACCTGTTCTTAATATACATTATAATACAATATCTAGCATTTTATACAAAATACAAAATATGATCTATATGGGCCCTATCTAGATGCATTGCTGAGGAGCTGACAACCTTGAATACTTCAGACACTTCTGCAGATCAAAACTCCCAAAATTCCCAGTCAAACGTCCATTGGGTTCTAGCTTCAGTACCTGCGTAAAGGAAACAATTCCATCGCGCTAAGCATTGCTGCTTAATGGTGCAATAATATAACAAGGAAATAATATACAAATAAAGATAAAAATAAAACATAATTCAAATAATTAAGATTTATTTATATCTCACATGCAGTTTCTAAAATTTAATATGTTTTATCCTAATTTAGTCTTCTTTGAAAGTGTTTATTTCGCCAATGTACAGTAATAATGTACAAAGAAAAATGATCTGAAAATAATAAATTTATGCTTATATTATTATATAAGTCACATTTGCAATATTTATTTATGTTATAATTTTCTTTGCTAATCTTTTAGCATTTTCTCTGTACTTGCTAGGTTGTCTCAGATTATCTCATAATAAGTAAATTTTAATATTGGTCCAGTTCATTTCGATTCTTTCTAATAAATAACTATTCTAATTTATTTTAGGACATCTTACTCATTTATTTTATTTAATTTCTAATATTTTTAATTGCTAATATTCTTAACTTATCTCAATAAATTTCATTGCCCAAGTAACCTATGACAGGCTGACTAAACTGGATAACGGGTCGTTGGCACTGGACAACACGGTGTCTCGGGCCGTCATACCATGGGACGCAGAACGTCAACCATGTATGCAGTCAGTATGGCTAAAAAGCCATGATAACACATAATTAGGCATAAAAGCCATGAATGTTAGCATAAAGCCATGAATGCGGGCATAAAGTCATGAATACGGGCACAAAGCCATGAATACAGGCATAAAGCCTTTCGCAGTACTGCTAAAACAATACCCTATTAGCATGCCAAACTATCCAATCTGACACACATGTCTAGGCAATACAAGGGCACATAATATTATTAAATATTAATATATTGTGTTTTATGACTTTATTATTTCATGATAAATTTCATAATTTATACATTCATCATAATATTCATACATTCCGTACATCGTTCATATTGATCACAATTCACAACAATGGTGTTCATATACCATTGTACTCAAAATATTTTTCCTTTCTCTTATAAAGAAAACTAATGTTCCATTCATATTTTCATGTGATTCATTTATTCATTACAATATTTATATGAATTCATAACTCATACAAGGTGTTATTATCTTATTGTAATGGAAACATAAATCCTAATGTAAACTTCATCCCATTTATACTCAACAATCCATCTAGGTTAATGTCATTTCATATTCAAGTGGTATTACTTATGTTTTATTAGACCTACTAGTAATGGAAATAAATCTTAACTATATACTCACATAACTTAAATGTTCATTAAGCCATTTAGGTGAATTACTATTCTTATTCCAAGTAATCCATGAATGTTTCATGGATTCCAAATTTCATACCTTAATTTCCTCTACCAATTTAGTTATTATACTTTGTGTCTTTGTATTACTATTCACATTACTATTCACTCAAATTATTGACTTTTTAATACATAATAAATTTATTGAACCTAAGTTCTCCAAGATACCACATTTTGCATTCAAAATTTGTTGGTATTGGTTGCCAATACCATTTCAAAGCTTAATGTTAATTGGGCAGAATTTTCAGTTTTCATGCTTTGTATTTAATATTCCATTAGTCATTTTTGCAGTGGGAATTTGGCAAAATGATCAACATGAAAGTTGTTCCTTATTTTATCTAGTTGAATTTCTTTTTTTGAATCACTCCATTTGGAGTTTTGTAGCTCAAGTTATGGTCATTTTACCATAACTGGCCGGAGTGACCTGTATCCAGATTTTCTGGGCAATTTGGTTCTGCCAGATTTGGTGACCTGAGTTTGGTTGGCAATTTGACTAGGTTAAGGTCAGAATTTGGATTTGTGTTCCTCATGAAAGTTGTTGGCTATATCTCAGCTTGTTGTTAGTAAAATTTCAGGTCAATTGGACCTTTCTACACTGAGTTATGGCCAAATGATCAAACACTGTTCATTTTGTCATTTTGCCCAGGCAGACTGCAGGTCACCCGGATTAGGGCAAACTTTTGGTCCACTTGGTTTGGTTTTCTGGGCATGGTTTCTTTACCAAATTTGTGTCATTATGTGTCTAGTTTCATGTCCAATTGGTCTTGTACCAATTGAACCTGTAAAATTCAAGTTATGGCTGTTCAAACCTGCTGGACTCATACCCAATCCTGCAGGTCACCAAGGGCAGCATACATAACCTCAATTCTCTTCGCACCATTCACTCAATTTCCTACTCAAACATGACCACATGGTCACTAACTGACCATTACAACCTCTTTTCAACAATACTTAAACAAAATCCAAATTTTGGTGCCCAAACCCTAACTCCAACAATTTCAATTCTCTATATACATACAATCCATGAATTAAAACACCAAAATCATGTTTAATGGCAGCCATACATAACTATTATGCAATCAAATTGTTGAAACCCTAGGTACCCTAAGGCTGCCAAAATTTCATGGGGCAAGTTCATGCATCTTTAATTCATTTTTCATCAAATTTTCAACTTAAATTCATGCTTAGAAAAAAATGGAAGCAAGAAAATTAGCACTAACCTCTTGGATGAATTTTTACCCTTCACTTTCCTTCACTTTCTCCTCTTCTAATAGCTGCCCAAGTCTAGCTCTAGTGGTAAGGGAAATTTTTTGTGAAGAGAGGGTGAGGTTTTATGGTGTAGTTGGCTAGGGAATCAAGCTCATTTGGAGCTTTAATGGTGGTCTTCCTCTCTTTTTTTTCTTTGGTGCGGGAATAAGAAGAAGGGGCTGCTGGAATTGTTTCATTTTTATCTCATTTTTATGTTATTTTAATCTCTTTTAATTTGCATGTCAAGTTGTGATTGGGTGGGGGCATGTTAATGACATCATGTGATGTCATAATTCCCAATTTATTTCATTTTTCTTTTCTTTTCTTTTCTAATTATTTTCAATTCAATTTTTAACAATATTTATTCATATTTTGGATCATAATAATTATTTACTTAACTGGACAAGTCGGTCAAAAATCGTCTCTGAAGGCGAAATGACCAAAATGCCCTCCGTTTGGCTTAACGGGCCAAAATTGTCTGTACCGATTGAAAAATTTTTTCTAAGCCTTTTCTTGGCATTCTAATGCCATAGAAACCTCAATGACTCTTCTCTAAAGTCTCAAAAATTATTTTATGAATTTTCTCTCGGGTTTAGGGCTCCTAGTTGCGAGAACCGCAACTTCTCACTATGTTACCCATCGCTAGGGCACCGGCTCATTTAACTTGGTTGTATTTTATTTCTAAAATTTTTCCTTAATTTTTCTTATACTTATTTGAGTTATTTATGACTCCTCACTCTAGTCTAAATATTTTTCTAGACGTTCTAGCTGTCCAGACCGACACCGGTCACCGGAACAGTAGAATGTACATAATTGCTACAGTGAGGGTGTTACAATAACCACAGCCACAACCTCCACCAGCACCACAGAAGTCCCATATGGAGAAACTATGAAAACATGGGGCTGTGGATTTCTTTGGGAAGAGGGAGGATGATCCCATGACAGTAGAAAACTGGTTGGATAGAATAATTAGAGTGCTGAAATAGCTTAATTGCACCCCCGAGCAGAACCTGGAAGGTGTTGTGTCCCTACTTCAGGATGATGCATATTAGTGGTGGGGCACAGTAACCAGTGAGGTGCAACCGGAATGGATCACCTGGGAATTCTTCCTCACAGAGTTCAGAAAGAAATATGTTAGCAAAGTGTATTTAGAAGAGTGAAGAAGAGAATTTATCAATCTGAGATAGAGACAATTATCAGTGGTAGAGTATGAGCGTGAGTTTGTCAGATTGAGCTGGTATGGGAGGGAGATAGTCCCTACAGAGGCATAGAGGTGCAGAAGGTTCGAAGAAGGCTCAATGACATTATCAAAGTCATGATAACAGCATTGGAGATCATAGATTTTGCTAAATTATTAGACGCTGCATCAAAAGTAGAAAGAGTCCGAATAAATGAGCAAACTAGAAGGGAAAGACAGCAGAAGAGGGGTCCAGGTCAGTCCAGTACATTTTCTGCTCCTAGTAAGAAGAGTAAAGTTCCTCCTACTCAGGGTTTAGGACAACCACAAGGTTAGGGTTAGTCTCAGGGGCCCAAACCACAGTTCACACCTAGGAGAGGATAGTCCACACCATCAGTGGGCAGCTCTCCAGAGACGGTGTTTAGGGGACCAGCTCCAGCATCTTCTGCCTGTTCGTACTGCCATAAGTGGCATAAGGGGGACTATTAGCTAGTGACCGGTGCATGCTTATGGTGTGGATCTACATAACATCTGATCAAGAATTGTTCGAAGAGGACTACTACAGTTGCTCCAACACAAGTTGACAGACCTGCTCCTGCACCACAAAGGGGTAGGAAACCTGGTAAATTTGAGGCAGCTGGTCCATCACTGAGGCCTGCATCCGAGTCAGCTGAGAGGCCAAAGACTAGAGTACCTACCAGGGCCTATGCCATCAGAGCTCAGGAGGAGCAAGATGCCCCGGATGTTATCAGGGGTACGTTTTCCCTCTATAACACTTTTGTGCATGCATTGGTGGATCCAGGATCCACTCATTCATACATCTGCATTAAACTACCTGTAAAGAGGGGAGTTCTAGTAGAGGAGAGTGATTAAGACATTCTAGTCACAAATCCACTAGGCCACAGTGTGGTAGTGAATAAGGTGTATAAAGGTTGCCCGTTGAGGATTCAGGGGTATGAATTCTCGGTAGACTTAATTAAATTGCCCTTCCACGAGTTTGACATGATTTTGGTAATAGATTGGTTGTCACGTCATCAGGCAATAGTTGATTGCAAATTGAAGACGATTTCTTTGAAAACTTCTTAGGGTAATGAGATTACTGTTGTGGGTGAAAGGATAGATTTCCTGTCCAATGTTATCTCAGCCACAGTTGCAAGAAGATTGATGAGTAAAGCTTACCTAGCACACGTGGTGGATACTAGGCAGGCTAAGCTAAACCTGTGTGATATACCCACAGTAAGAGACTTCCCAGATGTATTTCTTGAAGAATTGCCTGGTTTACCACTAGAAAGGGAAGTCGAGTTTGCTATTAAGGTAATGCCAGGTACAGCACCAATTTCTATTGCTCCTTATAGGATGGCACCCACTGAATTGAGGGAGTTGAAAATTCAGTTGCAGGAGTTACTCGATAAGGGGTTCATACACCCCAGTGTGTCACCATGGGGAGCTCCAGTGCTATTTATGAAGAAGAAGGATGGAACTTTGAGATTATGTATTGATTACTAGCAGTTGAACAAGGTAACTATGAAGAATAAATATCCATTGCTCAGAATTGACGATCTGTTTGATCAGTTGAAGGGAGCCGGTGTATTTTCAAAAATTAATCTCAGATCAGGGTATCATCAGTTAAGGGTAAAGGATGCAGATGTGTCAAAAACTGCATTCAGAACTCGGTATGGGCATTATGAATTTTTAGTGATGCCGTTTGGGTTAACAAATGCACCAGCAGCATTGATGGACCTTATGAACCGTATCTTCTATCCATACTTAGATCGGTTTGTAGTAGTCTTTAATGATGATATTCTGGTTTATTCCAAGGCCAGGGAAGAACATGATGAACATTTGAGGATTGTTCTGCAAACCCTGCGAGAAAAGAAGCTGTATGCTAAGTTGTCCAAGTGTGACTTCTGGATGAGTGAAATCTCCTTTCTTGGACACATAATATCAGCTGAGGGGATTAGAGTGGATCCCAAAAAGATAGAAGTAGTGATGGAATGGAAGCCTCCCAGAAATACAACTAAGGTCAGAAGTTTCTTAGGGCTAGCTAAGTATTACAGAAGATTTGTGAAGGGGTTCTCTCTTATGGCTGCTCCAATGACCAAGTTGTTGCACAAGAATGTGAAATTTGGCTGGAACGACAAGTGCCAAGCTAGTTTTGAGAGGCTGAAGGCTATGTTGACAGAAGCACCAGTGTTAACATAGCCAGTGTTGGGAAAAGACTTTGTGGTCTACAGTGATGCCTCACATAATGGGCTAGGGTGTGTATTGATGCAAGAGGGGAAAGTGGTTGCCTATGCTTCCAGGCAGTTAAGGCCACATGAACAGAACTACCCTACTCATGACCTAGAGTTAGCAGCAATTATCTTTGCACTGAAGATATGGAGGCATTATTTATATGGTGAAAAATGCTACATCTATACAAACCACAAGAGTTTAAAATATTTGCCAACCCAGAAGGAGCTCAATCTTAGACAGAGGCGATGGATTAAGTTCCTAAAGGACTATGATTGTGTGATAGATTATCATCCTAGGAAGGCAAATGTAGTTGCTGATGCCTTGAGCAGAAAATCCATCACAGCTTTAAGATCACTAAATGCCTGTCTGTCCTTAGCTCAAGATGGAGCTATTTTGGCTGAGTTACAAGTGAGGCCAAACCTGCTGCAGCAGATACAAGATGGGCAGAAGGCAGATGAAAAATTAATGGCCATTATGGGTAAAATTCCAGAGGGAAAGGAAACTAATTATGAGGAGAAAGTAGATGGGTATCTATACTACAGAGGAAGAGTGTGTGTACCAGATGATGGGGACTGAAGACTAGTATTCTGAAAGAAGCACACACTAGTGTTTATGCTATGCACCCAGGAAGCACAAAAATGTATAATAATTTGAAGCCTCAATATTGGTGGCCTAGTATGAAGAGGGATATAGCTGACTATGTGACTAAGTGTTTGACATGTTAGCAAGTTAAAGCAAAACATCAAGTTCCATCAGGATTGCTACAGCCTATAAGCATACCTGAATGGAAATGGGACCGGGTCACTATGGATTTTGTTAGTGGTCTACCTCTCACCCAAAAGAAGCATGATGCAGTGTGGGTGATAGTGGATAGATTGACGAAGTCAGCACATTTTCTGCAGTTAGGACTGACTACTTGTAATGCCCCTAAGTTCGGTAGTGCGTTCTACTGTTCCGGTGACCAGTGTTGTCCGGATAGCTAGGATGCCTAGAACTACACTTTGATATGAGTGAGGAGACATAAAATAATGAAATAAAAGAAAAGAAAATACAAGAAAAATAAAGAAAAAATAATAGCAAAGAAATGTAACCAAGTTAAGCAAGTTGAGAACCCTAGCGATGGGTGATCGCACCGGGAAGTTGCGGCGTGGACCGTTGACTAGCCCTGGACCCCAGGGAATCCTGAAAAATATTTTTAGGACTTAAATAAATGTCTATTGAAGTATAAATGCCATTAGAAATATCAAAGAAAAATTAATTCATTAGTACAAAGAAAAACGAGAAATCGAGAAAATGACAAAAATCGGTGTTACCGAAAAATCAGGAATATAACTCGAAGTGGGGCATTTTGTTCATTTGACACCTAGAGTTGACTTTTGACCTAAATTTCCATGAAAATAAAGTAGTGTTAAATTTTAGAAATTACATTAAAAATTAAAGTTGGAATGAAATATAATGAACGAGAATTATGGGGTATAATGTGAATAATTAAAAGTTTAACATTACGTTATTATTTAATTGAGTTAGTGGACCATTATGCACCATATAAAAGCCAAAAGTGGACAGAATTTTCCACTATCTTCATTCATCTTCTTCACCTCTCAAGTTGCAGAATTTAAATTCTTCTCAAATCTCTATTGAAACACCTTCATGCAAGCTTTAATCTCACTCAATCTCACCATGATTTCCACTAATCCTTTCACAAGAAATTGTCCACACATCATGGGAAAGCTATAGCCAGCAAGAAAAGGAGCTTTGGTGAGGGTTGAGAAGTGGTCAACTAAAGGTAAATGCTTATTTCTTTAACTTACTTTATTAAAGTTTGTGTTGAGGTTATGGGGAGTATTTTGGGTCAAGAAATTTGAAGAATTATTGAGTTATTGGACTGCCCAATTTTAGGCAGCCATGAGAGCCTATATTACTTGAGTATTCTTCCCAATTTACTTTGTTAGAATTGTGTTGAATAAATATAGAAGTTCCAAGAATGAATATTGAAGTATTGGGAGGAGGAGGATTGCTAAATTGGAAGTGTAAATTCTCTTATGCAGGTTGTGATTGTTGGCAGTATATAAATTAGGTTATAAGTGTAAAGTTGTGGCTCCAATTGGTATGAGGCCAATTGGAGGTAAAACTAGACTCAATATAGACCAACTTTCATGAAGAGATCTTGTCCAAATTCTGCCTAGAAGTGACCTAAAAGAATGACCAAATCCGGAATAGGTAAGTGCAGGCCTGAAAATTGACCATTTGGGCAGCAGTTAGTATTTTGACCATAACTCACTCAAAACAGGTCCAATTGACCTGAAATTTTGACCATGAATAGTTAAGACCTATATCTACAAGTCTTATGAAGACACCAAATCCCAGAAATGACCATAGGCAAGTCAAAAAGCTTGCACAATTTCGGGTCCAAAAACTGGCCGAACCTAAAATGACCTAAAATGACCTAAAGTGACCAATTTTGATGCATTTTGACCAGCAATAGTAAAATGACCATAACTTGGTCTAGTAAAATCAGAATGACCTGAAATTTTTCCCCGCATGCAATAAGACATAGATCTACAAGTTTGTAGTTTTGACCAAAACCCGAAAACTGAGGGAACTTGGTCGTCCGGCTAGGTCAAATTGGTATACTGAAATCCGACAAATTGCAATAAAATGCAATATACATGAAAATGAATTTGGTAACATGTACCAATACTAAAAGGCTACAAATGTGACATATTGATAACATTAAAACCTAATTCACCTAGAATGCATCGAGGGTCGACATATTAGGTTGACTAAGCAAATAATAGAATTCAGTGAATTAATTATCAAGCATTACCGTTAGAAACAGTTTAAATGAGTACTGAAACACTTCAAATTGTGTTTCTCAGTTAGCAAAGACTCAGGGAAAAAGGAAGGAAACACTGAGTCAAGGCCAGGAGACAGTTATCAGAGGTTTGTGCACAACTAGTTTTTAACTGATTTTGTTTGAATATTTCATATGATTAAATGACATACTTTTCTTTTGTATTATGTTTAACAAGCATTGGATTTAATACAATGATTATTGAAAATTGTTATAGTATGTATGAATTTAGCTTTGTGAAATGGTATTTCCATAAGTATTAAGCATTGTTATGGATTGAATAAATTATGTTTTGGAAAGTTGTGATAGAACATGTTTTGAATTGTGATGGTAATTTTCATGGAAAATGCAAATTTATGATTTGAATTGTGATGAGCATAAAAATTATTAGATATTGGAATTGAATTTGAATCGAATTATATTGTGATTTATGCTCACTAAAAGGATTGTGATATCGTTTGATATCTCACTATAGATGCTTGACTAGGTTATTACCCGTCTCTCTCATTTGTTGAGAAGATAATGGAGTTAGTTGTGTTTTGATTACCATGGTACGTGCACAGGCTTAGATTTTCCTCTGATTTAAGGTTAGATCTAAGTTTATTTTATCGTTATGGCCCTTACGGAAGATTCATTATTGTGATGGTATTGTGCATGATGATTCGACCTCCCCGACCACAGGGAGTTAGGATCACCCTGAAGATGGCCCTTTCGGATTAGTCTTGCATAGTTAGTGAGATACATAATGGTTTTTGAGATACAGAATGATTTTTGAGATACATAATGATTTTTGAGATACATAATGATTTTTGAGATACAGAATGATTTTTGAGATACATAATGGTTTTTGAGATACAGAATTGCTTTTGAATAGTAAAGAATTATGATTTATGTATAATTGATTTTGTTGGAATTACCTAAATGGTTAGTTATGATTTGGTAAATTGAATTTCATGATCAAAGTCATTTTATACAAATGGTTCACATTATTGGCAATGAATATTTTGAGTTTTGGAATTTGATGAGTACTCAAATTTCCAAATTATTTGCTATAAATTTTGTCAATATATATTGTACTATGTTTTAAATTATAGTTGTGGACCACTGAGTTCACCACTCAACGATAGCTTTGTATGCTGTCGCAGGTAAAAAGAGCATAGAGCAGTGATAGGTTTTGATGTATGCATGTAATAATATGTATGTAAATTATTTGAGCAGTTGTATAAAAACTCTTGCAAAATATTTTGGTATGTAATTAAATGTAAATTATTGTAAATGTAAATTTGAGATTTCATTTACTTGAATAGTTTTGTAATATAAATTTTGAGTCTTGTAATCAATGAAATGTTTCTTTTATGAGGAGATTGATTTGATTATTGAGATTTGAATTATAAGTGCAAATAAAGTTATTGAAGTTGTATTTGAGAAAACATATTGGAAGCATTTTCTTTTGCAGGATTGAAGAACTGTTTTCTCAAAATACAGTCGGCACTTTGCCGAAATTTTAAAAAAATTTTATAACACCAGATTTTAATCGATGATTTAAATTTCACAAAAATTGTTTTTAAAATCCCTTGTAGTATATCTAATGGGTTATCGGTAGGCGAAGTATGGTAATTCATTAGGTGTACTACGGAATCATGTTACATCTTATGGGGGAGTAGGGTGTGACACTACTCACTGGAGAAGTTAGCAGAATTGTATATCAGTGAGATAGTTAGACTGTATGGAATCCCACTTTCCATCATATCTGATCGAGACCCATGGTTTACATCGAGATTCTGGAAAAAGTTGCAAGAAGCCTTGGGCACACAACTCCATTTTAGCACAGCTTTTCATTCTCAGACGAATGGACAGTCAGAACGAGTAATCCAGGTAAATTTAGAACCTAATTGAATTTTCACAATTTACAAATTAATAAAATGATAATAACAATGTGAATTATGTGATAGATCTTAGAGGATATGCTAAGGAGTTGTGTCATTGAATTTGAGGGGAGTTGGGATAGATATCTCCCACTAGCAGAATTTGCATATAATAATAACTACCAAGCTAGCATTCAAATGGCTCCGTATGAAGCACTATATGGGAGGAAATGTAGAACCCTAGTGTGTTGGACTAAATTGGGCAAAGATAAGCTGGTAGGACCAGACCTGGTGAAATAAACTGAGGAGAAAGTGAAGATTATCAAAGCTAACTTGAAGGTTGCCTCAGATAGACAGAAATTTTATGCCGACTTGAAGAGAAAAGAGATAGAGTATGCAGTTGGTGATAAAGTGTTTCTCAAAGTCTCATCGTGAAAGAAAGTACTGAGGTTTGGAAGAAAGGGTAAGTTAAGCCCTAGGTTCATTGGCCCATATGAAGTCATTGAACGTGTGGAGCCAGTGGCCTATCGGCTAGCTTTACCACCAGAACTGGATAAAATTCATAATGTATTACATGTTTCTATGCTGAGAAGATATCGCTCAGACCCTTCACATGTCATCTCCATGGAAAAGATTGAAATCCAACCGGCCTTGACTTATATAGAAGAATCTATACAGATCTTGGCTCGGGAAGTGAAGGAACTGAGAAATAATCAAATTCCACTGGTGAAAGTGCTTTGGAGGCACCATAACACTGAAGAGGCAACTTAGGAAAGTGAAGAGACGATGAGGCAACAGCTCCCTCAACTATTTGCATTAGGTAAATTTCGAGGACAAAATTTTTATTAAAGGGGAAGAGTTGTAACATCCTCACTTTAGCTAGTCCGTACAGTTTACTGTTCCGGTGACTAATGTCGGTCCGAGCAGCTAGAATGTTTGAAATTATAATTAGACTAAAGTGGAGAGTTATAAAGAAACTAAATAATGCTCATAAAAATCAAGAAAAAATTTTTAGAAACCAAATACACTAAGGTTAAACGAACTGAAACCCCAGTGATGACTAACCCAAAGGGGAAGTGGCGGTGAAGGCCGTTAATAACCCTAGACCTAGGGGAAAAATTATAAAATAATTTTTGGGACTCAAAAAAAGGGTCATTGAGGTTCTTATGGCATTAGAATACTAAGAAAATGCTTATAAAATTTTTTTTATTGGTAGACACAATTTTTGCTCGTTAAGCCAAATGGAGGGCATTTTGGTCATTTCGTCTTCAGAGATGATTTTTGACGAACTTGTCCATTTATGTAAATAATTTATATGACATAAAATGTGAATAAATATTGTTAAAATTTTGATTGAAATTAAATAGACAAGAAAAGGATAGAAAATGAGAAAAAAAGAGGATTATGACATCATTATGATGTCATTACTATTTTCCCACCAAATCACATGTTGACACATGGCATTAATATTTTTAAAAAGACTTAATGGGAAGAAAACAAAAGAAAAAAAAAAAAAAGCAAAAGCCTCTTATCTTCTTCCTTGCCATTTCACTCTCCCTCCATGGCCACCATTATTAAACTTTTTAAAGCTTGATTTCCATAGTTTTTACCCAACTAAACCCTATGTTCCCAACACAAAAACTTGTTCTTACATCTTGGTGAGTCTTTTGCAAGCAAAAAGAAAAAAAAAAAAAAAGAAGAACCCTAGCAAGTTGGAATTTCACTCCATTAGAGGTTAGCGACTTAAACTTGATTTTCTCTTTAAATTCATGTTTAAGGAGTATGATTGAGTGCAAAATTACAAAGAAATTTAATAAATACTATGTGTATACCCATCCCATATTTTTGGAAGCCTTGGTTGTGGTAAGATTTTGATGATTTTCATGGAACTAAAATGGTAGTATGGCTGCCCTTGGTATTAATCTCTTAAGTGGAGTAATGAAATGCAAGTTATAATGCATGGTTTGAGATAGTTGAGTTAGGGTTTAGGGTGAAAATGAGAGTTTGATCATGTGATGATGAAAGTAGGTTTTAATGGTTAATTATTGACCTTTTGGTTTTGTTTGAATAAAAAATAAAGTGGGTTGTGTAGTGGGAATTGAGTTTGGTGTGGCTGCCCTTGGTGACCTGCAGGACTGGGCATGAGTCTAGCAGGTTTGGGCAGCAATAACTGGAGTTGTAGAGGTTCAATTGGTGCAAGGCCAATTGGACGTGAAACTAGACACATAATGGCACAACTTTGGTGAAGAAATCATGCCCAGAAAATCAAAATAAGCTGACCTAAAGATTGCCCTAATCCGGGTGACCTGCATTCTGCCTGGGCAAAATGACCAAATGAACAGTGTTCAGTCATTTGATCATAACTCAGTGTAGAAAGGTCCAATTGACCTGAAATTTTACCAGAAATAAGTGAGATATAGACCTACAACTTTCATGAAGAAACCTAACCCAAATTATGACCATAACATATTCAAAAAACCTGCAGTCACTGTTCAAAATACTATAGATTTAGTCAGTCCAGAAATTCTGGAAAAATTATAATCCGGCCAGTTGTAGTTTACGGGCCATAACTTGAGGTACAAAACTCCAAATGGAGTCAATCAAAAAAGGAAATGTGACTAGACAAAATAAGAAACAACTTTCATGTTGATCATTTTGCCAAATTCTCACTGCAAAAATGACTAATGGAATAGTAAACACAAAGCTTGAAAACTGAAAATTTTGAACAATTAACATTAAGCTTAGAAATGGTATTGGCAACCAATACCAACAATTTTGGATTGCAAAATGTGGTATGTTGGGAGTATTAAAACCAGTGTACCAATTGTCCATGTAAAAGTCAACATTTTGTTGACTAATGAATTGAATAGTAACACTAAAACTTGAATTTCAAGAATTGTGAAACTTAAAAGTGTAATATGCCCTAGTATACCTAGCAAGATTGGTTTGAATAGGTTGGCATGCCAATAGGGTTCTGTTAGTAGTACTGCATATGGCTTCATGCCATTCTGAGTTTTATGGCCTCACGTGCCATTTTATGATAAAATAGCCTTTGGCTATGTTGATTGAGATATTATACTTGGGTTTCATCCCTGATAATTATTACAGCTTATTAGCTATTCTGTTGCACACTGGGAGACACAATGTGACCGATGCTGTGATGGTCCGAGGTACTTAGTACCCAGTGCCAGTTTACCCATTTATCTAGTCCAATCGACTAGTATGGGTTACTCGGGCAATGATAATAAATTTTACTAAATTTTAATCGAATAATACTGCAATAAATATCAGAAATTTAGTCTACCAAAAATGTAAATATACATTTTGCATATTTACTTTATTTTAGTTGTTTTATTTTATATTGTCACCACTAAGCAGAATTACTTAGCGCATCGCTTTTGCCACGAGCAGGTACTGGAGACATAGCTGGGGAGTCCAGCAGGCCTCATACAGGGTGAGCCTTCATATTTGTGCCCGGAGTCCAGAGTCACCTCACATTGCAGTACATTTGGTAGGACATTAGGCCACTTTTGATATTTTGATATTTTGTATTTTGTAAACTTCTATAATGTATATTATAAATTCATGTAATTTGGCTTTTGATGTAATTATCTATGAACTATGTTCAGTAATAAATAATGTGAGCATTTCTCATTGAGTTGACTGTAATATGAATTGAATTAAAATTTGAGATACTGAAGTCAATTGAGAAATTGCTAAGAATATATTGGTGGTTGACTGAGAATGATGTGATGATTTTATTGGAAGTGTTTTTAATAGATTTAGAAGAACTATTTTTGCATTTTACAGCCGGCACTCTGCTGGATTTTCTATAAATTTTGTGAAAAAATTTAGATTAATAAAAAATTGTAAATAAATAAGTAAAAAGGGTAAATTGAATTGAAATATGATTTGGTGCTCCGGCATACTGTGTGGCATATCTTGGTCGGCTACACTATAGACGGGTAAGGAGTGTCACATCATAAGTCTTTTTAATTTAATTTTCTTTTCCTTTTGTTTTTCCCATACTTCTTTAATTTAATTCTTGATCCCAAAATTTTATTTTCTCCAATTTTATTGGACAGTTAGGTCAGGAGTAAGCTCTAGGGGTGAATTGAGCAAATTGCCCCTTGTTGGTTCAATCTGGTTTGCAAGTTATTTGATATTTCTTTTGGATCTCTGACCTAATTATTTGACCTACCTAACAACTCTTTTGTATGATTTTTTCTTTTCTACTATGTTTGCAATAGTCCTAAGGACTGCGGCGTCACATTTTCTAGTTTGAAATTTGAGTTTAGACTGACCTTGCAGTCATTTCTCGATATGGTCACCCATCGCTGTGACTCCTGGCTTATTTAACTTTTTGTGTTATGTTTTTCTTATTTATACTTAACTATTTGGCAATTACTAATTATTTGCATTCATGGCTTATCTAGGTGTCTTAGACACGGTTCTACTTCTCTTACTTGTCCGGACCGACACCGATCACCAAAACAGTGAAATATACCGGGCTATGCAAATAGGGGTGTTACAAGATTTCATAGTCTTAAAAATTATTTCATGATAACATGATCTTTTTCCCAAGAAAATAGATTAAAAAACCAAATAGAGAATCAAATGAGTTAAGAGAGTCAATTCATATGTTGGTATTATTCTGAGAACTAAGCTAAAGAATGTTTCTAAGGAAAAATCGATATAGTTAATGCTTGAATTAATTTTACAAAGTAGAGAAATTTTAGTAATGGAAAAATGTGCCTGATTTGAGCCTTGCTCTTGGTATTTATAGACTGAATGCTAGAGAGCCATTGTAATTAGTGGTTAGAATCTTAGCATGCTTGATTTTTATCCTGAGATTCTTACCTGTTGATCTACCTTCATGGTTGACTTTGTCAACCAATGATCGGTTAGGTGTTACTCAAGTATGTTGGGCGAGCATTCATTCCTACTATTACTCAGATGTCTTTGCTCATGTTTATGCTTGGTTTGGAATTTGCCAAGTTATATGATGCTTGACCTGGTTACGAGTCATCTGATCTTGGGCTGGTCACCCTTGATGATTTCTTAATTATGTTAGCCATCTAACCAAATATTTGACTCTTTGGCTGCCACGTTGGCTCTTTGGCTTGGTTTTGGGCAGGTTATATCATTAGTCCCCCCTAGTCTTTCAAATCTTTTTGTTTTGAGTTTTATGCTCACTCTATCTTTGTGTCCTAATTTCCACCTAACATGTGTCTTGTGATTAATGCTCATGGGTGTAATAATACAACTAGGGCCGGTTATCGGCACTAGGGATTAGGTTAGCTTAAGGCTACCAAAACTCGTAGCAAGCCTAAAACCTATAAAACATGAGCTCATTCCATATACACCAAGAAGTAAGCAACTCATAACCAATCAACTTTAGCATTTAAATTAGAACATAATTCATTTTCCTTTAAAAATAGTTCAGAATTTGAACCTTCCCATTTTCTTTCATAAATACTAAAGTGTAATTGTTTCATACATTCATAAATACTGAAAGAAAGTGCTTAAAAGGTATTGGTGAACTTACAAACATATCTTAAACTTTAAACAATATATAGTACTTTTCTTTATAACCAAGCACAACATCTAACCATTATAATTTACATGTCCATTCTATAAACTCATCATACATAAAACTTGCTAAAGCTTCTCCTATTGCTAGCTCTCCCAGAAGATACCTTTATCCCTATAACTCTACAAAGGAGGAAAGCTTTAAAGAGCTCAGTGAATAAACTACCCAAATATAAATTATTCATTTCATGCATATCAATGCATCAATCACATGAGTTTGTCACCTCACAAACATTTAACATAAGATGGACTTATTGTTAGTAGTATGCCATAGAGCATATCATTTTGTATGTATCTTGTACATATTTTATTAATAAAAGGAAATTTCACTTTTCCTTTTACATAATGTATTTATGTGTAATAGAAAAGGTCCATTGATATTTTGTTAGAAATTCTATTCTTAAGTTGTTAAGAATATGAGTGACAGTATTTCTAGTACAAAGTATCATAAATTGGTTCATAATCGAGGATACTTTACGAAGGACATGACTTATCCAGAAAGATTGTAATTATGTTTGTTCCCAAGGTATTTATATGAGATATAAATAAGATGGAGTGGTGAGTCTCATGCCACATAACAAACATGATAGGCACTTATACATGATAAGTAGGCCAAACTAGTAACGCTTATGACAAGCACATGGAGTTTACTCTTGTCAATGCATTGTCATATATCATATCAATGCATATAATATTTAAACCTGAGATAACACAGTTATCTTGTATATAGGTGGTTTGAGTTTGATACTACTTTCATACTTGTACTGTGTATGGGTATATGGGCATGTGTTGGCTCTTACTAGTTATATATTGAGATAGGTGTTGATCAAGATGGAATCCGTTACCCTAAGTAAATAGGAATAAAATCCTATGTTCATTTAATTGTTCTTAATATTTCAAGTTCTTGGCCAGGACAGACAGATTTAGTCAGAAAAGAGTTTCTCATAAGAAAATTTAATTAAATAAGAATTGAAATTAAAAAAGAATATAATGTTCATAGCAAATGGTATTTGACATTAACCATGACTCTAGCTCGAATTAGGATTTTATAATGGAGAGATTCTAGTGTATGGTAACATATGATTAAAGGTATTCCTTGTTACTTATTGGGTGGCTATGGCACGCTATGCTAGGTGTCAACCATGGTCTATGAGATGCCTAAAATGATTTAGAGAAATCATTTATGGTAAGAAAGAGTTCTGATGATATTAAGAGTTAAAATCATATATCATTGCCAATTAGTGATGAGCCTAGTGAGTCACATATATACACAAGTTAATCACCAAGTAAAATTTGATTTAATTGATTAATTAAAGAGTTTAATTAATTAATTAAATATGTTTGGTTTGCAATGAGATTGCAAAGTCCCTAGCATGACTTAAAACCAAATCTAGGTTATTAGATGTATAGTATAAGTTAAATTTATAGTTAAATATGAATTTAATTATGAGAAATTAATTAATATAGATTAATTAGTTAATTTATATTTGATATAAATTGATTAAAAGAGGAGAAATAATGATTTTGGGTTGAGAACTCAAAATTACAGCATAAGGGTAATTTGGTCATTTCACATGGTGACATGTGGCACCATGAGATAGTGACACATGTGTAACACCCCTCACCTGTCTACAGTGCAGCCCAGCAAAGTGTGTCACACGGAGTGTCGGAGCACCTGATATTATATGATTTCATTACAGTTCTTGATTTATTTATTCAAAAACTTTATTTAAGGTTTAGGCTATTTTTACTTTTATCAGAATCTAACTAATTTGGAATTTTCAAAAATTTTAATAATAATCCGGCAAAGTGCCAACTGTAATTTAGACTAACAGTTCTTCTGAACCTGCTAAAAATATTTTCAATATATGCTTAAATTCATAACTCAGATTATCTCAAAGCATTCTCATCAGTTTCTCAAACTCAGATTCAGTCTCAAAATTTCTCAAATTCAATCTCATTCAGAATCATTATTGTGACACCCCTTACCCGACTACAGTGTAGCCGAGCAAGTTATGCCACTCAGTGTGCCGAGCACTCTATTTTATCTTAATTCATTTTTATTCTTCCTTTTGAATATAACTTGTGAAATATAATTCATTTATTGAAATTGTAATTTATTTGAGGTTCCGAAAATTTTTATAGAAAATCCGGCAAGGTACCGGCTAAAAATGGAGAAAACCATTCTTCGGAACCTGTGAAAAACACTTCATATATTCTTATTCATTCATCTTAACTCCATTTATCAAAATCTCAATATTTTTCAGTTCACATTCATTTCTCAATCATTCATCTCATTTGTTAATCATGTACAAGTTATAAATAGACATTCACTCTTCCATTCACAAATACAATTTTCATTATTTACATGAACATCAAAATATGTTACATAGATCAAAATACATATGAGAAGATAAAAATTTAGTTACAAAATATCAAAATGACACCTAGTGTCCTACCAATGCACTGCAAGTGACGAGGTGACACAGACACTATGCAGAACTGTGAACTGCCTTACCGAATCTGTGGTCTACTGGGCCCTCTGTCCAAATCTTTAGTACCTACGTGTGGCAAAAGCGACGCGCTAAGCATAAAGCTTAGTGGTGCCAATAATACAAGAAAATATAATATGCAAATAAAAATAATAATTTCCTTGCTATTGTGTTCATAAGAAATGAATAATTACTAACTTATTGTTTAGTCGAGGGCTAATCATGTTTTATGATATTAACTTCTTCATGCATTTTGTTGATTATTTTCTTCATGATCTTGAGTTTCTTTGTATTCTATCATAATCATTCCTGATATTTAATTTTCGTATTTTCTTTAACAATCAGTTCAATTACAGTTATACTTTTCCATGCCCAAGTAACCTATACTGAACGACTGGACTGGATAACGGGTCGTTGGCACTGGACACCGCGGTGCCTCGGGCCGTCATACCATGGGACGCAGAACGTCAACCACGTATGCAGTCAGTATGGCTAAAAAGCCATGATATCACATAATCGGCATAAAAGCCATGAATACGGGCATAAAAGCCATGAATACGGGCATAAAGCCATGAATACAGGCATAAAGCCTTTCCTTTCGCAGTACTGCTAAAACAATACCCTATTGGCATGCCAAACTATCCAAACCAATCACATTAGGCCTACTAGGGCATTTTGCATTTTTAAGTTTCACAATTTTTGAATTTCAAGTTTTCATGTCACTATTCATTTCATTAGTCAACTAAAATATTGACTTTTGCATAAACAATAGGTACATTGGTTTTAATACTCCCAACATACCACATTTTGTATTCAAAACTTGTTAGTTTTGGTCACTTTTTCAAAGCTTAGGTCATTTTGGCAAAATTGTCAGTTTTTGGTTTTGGTGTCATTATTCACCTCATTGGTCAACAAAAATGTTGACTTTTGGATAGAAAATAGATGTATTGGTCTTAACACCTCAAACATACCACATTTTGTATTTCAAACTTGTTGGTATTGGTTGCCAATACCATTTTTAAGCTTAATGCTAATTGAGCAAAATTTTCGGTTTTCATGCTTCATCTTTACTGTTCCATTTGTTATTTTTACAGTGGGAATTTGAGGAAATGGAAAACATGAAAGTTGTTCCTTATTTTGTCTAGTTGAATTTGCTTTTTTGAATCACTCTATTTGGAGTTTTGTAGCTCAAGTTATGGCCAAAATAAGTTTACTGTTCACGTGCACTGTTCATGCTGAGATTTTGGGTCTGGCAGATTTTTGGTCCAACTTTGGTCAGTAATTTGATCAAGTTAAGTTCATAATTTGGTCTAACTTCCTTCATATGAAATGTTCTACTATGCCTTAGGTTTCCATCGGTTCAAGAATCGCCTAAATCCGAGTTTTCTAGAGAGAGTTATAGCCATCCAAACATTACTGCTCAAATGAAAATTCTGGAAATCTCAGTACAGTAAACTTCACTTTGCTCAATGATTTGATTAGGATCTGGTCATAATTTGGGGTAGGTTTCTTCATGAAAGTTGTTTTTCTATGTCTTAACTTGTTGCTGTAAACATTTCAGATCAATTGACCATTTCTACAGTGAATTATGGCCACATGAACAGTTACTGTTCATTTAGTCATTTCTGCAGGTGCTGTTGCAGGGTATCCGGATTGGGGCCAACTTTTGGTCCACTTGCTTTGGTCTTTTGGGCATGGTTTCTTCAGCAAAAATGTGCCATTATAAGTCTAGTTTCATGTGCAATTGGCCAAACACCAATTGGACCTACACAGCCAAAGATATGGCAGTCCAAGTGAGCTGGAATCACAGCCTCCCTACTGGTTACCCTAGGCAGCCTACCAATTAAGTTTGCATCACTCTAAATCTCTTCAAATTATGGTGAACTTACCTCAAATGGTCACTAATTGACCCTTAAAATGTTCTTTCACCATTACCTAAGCAAGGTCCAAGTTTCTCTCTAAAATTTCCAGCTCATGCAATATACATGTTACTAGAACGAATAGTGCACTCAGTGCAAAATCAGCATGCAGAAACAGGGTGCAAAAATAATCACTATAATTTATAGAAACAAGATTTGAAGACCATATTTTCCAGAACTCAACCTTCATATGTCTAACTCAATCTCCAATTGGAATCAAATCAAAATCAGATCGGAAATTGCATAACTAATTAAAAAGGTGCAACCTGTCCAGAATCCAGTACATGCAGGATAGTAGTAAGGAAATGTAAAAATATCACCCAGCAGCTACCACAATTAGCTCTTGGCCATAACTACAAGGTTTTAGAGCATTCAATAAGCGTTTCAAGGACACAAGAATCACATCATTTCGAGTTTTATAGCTCCAGTTATGATTTATTGAAGGTGGCTGTCATGTTGCAGGAAATCAGCAGAACAGAGTCCACATCTGAGCAATAAAATGTTTTGTCCTCAAACCCTAACCTAACATTAGAATCAAGTCTGACATAAAACTACAAAGTTTTATAACATTCCTTAAGGTTTCTTTTGACATAAAAATCACCCTGATCTGAGATTTTTAACTCCAGTTATGAATTTTTAAAATTTACTGTTTACGCATACACTGTACAGATTCCAGATTTTCACTCATCTACAAGTTTCTATGGCATCTAGTTGTAGGATTTACTAATTTCTTCTATAAAACACAGAAATAAACATAAGTTAAAGCACTAACCTTGGTTGAAAATCCAGCTAGTCACTCCCTTTTGCTTCCAATCTCTCAAGCTAGGTCAAAAATCAAGTTTTTGTGTTTGGAGGTTGGGAAAATATGGAAGATTTTAATGGGAAATTAGAGCTTCAAAAAGCATCCATGGAGGAAGGCTCAAGAAGTGGTTCACGTCCAAAAGAAGAAGAAGAACCAGAAATTTTGTGTCTTCATTTGTCATTTTTCTCTTTTTAATTTGGCTTATTAGGTTGTGATTGGTGGAAGCCCTCCAAATGACATCATGTGATGTCATTATTTGCATTATTTTGATTTTTCTTTGCTTTTCTTTTCTACCACATTTCAATTTAATTTTTAGCAATATTTCTTCATATTTATGTCATATTAATTATTTACTTAACTGGACAAGTCGGCCAAAAATCACCTCTGAAGGCGAAATGACCAAAATGCCCTCCATTTGGCTTAACGGGTCAAAATTGTCTGTACCAATTGAAAAATTTTTCTAGGTATTTTCTTGGCATTCTAATGCCATGGGAACCTCAATAACCCTTCTCTGGAGTCCCAAAAATTATTTTATAATTTTTCCCCCTGGTCTAGGGCTCCTCGTTGCGAGAACCGCAACTTCCCTCTGGGTTACCCATCGCTTGGGCACCGGCTCATTTGACTTAGTTGTATTTGATTTCTAAAATTTTTACTAAATTTTTCTCATTAATATTTGAGTTAATTATGGTTCCTGACTTTAGTTTAAATATTTTTCCAGAAGTTCTAGCTGTCCGGACCGACACCGGTCACCGGAACAAAGAGATCGTATGAATTGCTACCGGGAGGATGTTACAACTCTTCCCCTCTAATTTAAATTTCGTCCTCGAAATTTACCCAATGTAAATAGCCAAGGAGCTACTACCTCTTTATTTCTTCACCTTTCCGTGTTATCCTACTTCACTTTCTCCTTAGTCTCAATCCTATCCTCAAACAGTTATGTACTTATCCTTTTTCATCTTAAATACAGTCTCTTTCTCATCTCCATTCGCTATCTCATTGTCTCTTCACTCTCTTATTCCATACCTTAACCTAAAATAAACAGGAAATACAGATCTGCAATAGTGTCACCTCGACTCTTATGAATGCAATGCATGATATGCAATCTATCTAAGTCCAGAAACGCCTAAACCGCGCTCTGATACCAATAAATGTGACACCCCTTACCCGACTACAGTGTAGCCGAGCAAGTTATGCCACTCAGTGTGCCGAGCACTATATTTTATCTTAATTCATTTTTATTCTTCCTTTTGAATATAACTTGTGAAATATAATTCATTTATTGAAATTGTAATTTATTTGAGGTTCCGAAAATTTTTATAGAAAATCCGGCAAGGTACCGGCTAAAAATGGAGAAAACCATTCTTCGGAACCTGTGAAAAACACTTCATATATTCTTATTCATTCATCTTAACTCCATTTATCAAAATCTCAATATTTTTCAGTTCACATTCATTTCTCAATCATTTATCTCATTTGTTAATCATGTACAAGTTATAAATAGACATTCACTCTTCCATTCACAAATACAATTTTCATTATTTACATGAACATCAAAATATGTTACACAGATCAAAATACATATGAGAAGATAAAAATTTAGTTACAAAATATCAAAATGACACCTAGTGTCCTACCAATGCACTGCAAGTGACGAGGTGACACAGACACTATGCAGAACTGTGAACTGCCTTACCGAATCTGTGGTCTACTGGGCCCTCTGTCCAAATCTTCAGTACCTACGCGTGGCAAAAGCGACGCGCTAAGCATAAAGTTTAGTGGTGCCAATAATACAAGAAAATATAATATGCAAATAAAAATAATAATTTCCTTGCTATTGTGTTCATAAGAAATGAATAATTACTAACTTATTGTTTAGTCGAGGGCTAATCATGTTTTATGATATTAACTTCTTCATGCATTTTGTTGATTATTTTCTTCATGATATTGAGTTTCTTTGTATTCTATCATAATCATTCCTGATATTTAATTTTCGTATTTTCTTTAACAATCAGTTCAATTACAGTTATACTTTTCCATGCCCAAGTAACCTATCTTGAGCATTGGACTAGATAACGGGTCGTTGGCACCGACACCGCGTGCCTCGGGCGTCATACCATGGGACCTTGAGCGCCAACCACGTATGCGATCGTATGGCTAAAAAGCCATGATATCACATAATCGGCATAAAAGCCATGAATACGGGCATAAAAGCCATGAATACGGGCATAAAGCCATGAATACAGGCATAAAGCCTTTCCTTTCGCAGTACTGCTAAAACAATACCCTATTGGCATGCCAAACTATCCAAACCAATCACATTAGGCCTACTAGGGCATTTTGCATTTTTAAGTTTCACAATTTTTGAATTTCAAGTTTTCATGTCACTATTCATTTCATTAGTCAACTAAAATGTTGACTTTTGCATAAACAATAGGTACATTGGTTTTAATACTCCCAACATACCACATTTTGTATTCAAAACTTGTTAGTTTTGGTCACTTTCTCAAAGCTTAGGTCATTTTGGCAAAATTGTCAGTTTTTGGTTTTGGTGTCATTATTCACCTCATTGGTCAACAAAAATGTTGACTTTTGGACAGAAAATAGGTGTATTGGTCTTAACACCTCAAACATACCACATTTTGTATTTCAAACTTGTTGGTATTGGTTGCCAATACCATTTTTAAGCTTAATGCTAATTGAGCAAAATTTTCGGTTTTCATGCTTCATCTTTACTGTTCCATTTGTTATTTTTACAGTGGGAATTTGAGGAAATGGCAAACATGAAAGTTGTTCCTTATTTTGTCTAGTTGAATTTCCTTTTTTGAATCACTCTATTTGGAGTTTTGTAGCTCAAGTTATGGCCAAAATAAGTTTACTGTTCACGTGCCTTTATTCATGCTGAGATTTTGGAGTCCGCAGATTTTTGGTCCAACTTTGGTCAGTAATTTGATCAAGTTAAGTTCATAATTTGGTCTAACTTCCTTCATATGAAATGTTCTACTATGCCTTAGGTTTCCATCGGTTCAAGAATCGCCTAAATCCGAGTTTTCTAGAGAGAGTTATAGCCATCCAAACATTACTGCTCAAATGAAAATTCTGGAAATCTCAGTACAGTAAACTTCACTTTGCTCAATGATTTGATTAGGATCTGGTCATAATTTGGGGTAGGTTTCTTCATGAAAGTTGTTTGTCTATGTCTTAACTTGTTGCTGTAAACATTTCAGATCAATTGACCATTTCTACAGTGAATTATGGCCACATGAACAGTTACTGTTCATTTAGTCATTTCTGTAGGTGCTGTTGCAGGGTATCCGGATTGGGGCCAACTTTTGGTCCACTTGCTTTGGTCTTTTGGGCATGGTTTCTTCAGCAAAAATGTGCCATTATAAGTCTAGTTTCATGTGCAATTGGCCAAACACCAATTGGACCTACACAGCCAAAGATATGGCAGTCCAAGTGAGCTGGAATCACAGCCTCCCTACTGGTTACCCTAGGCAGCCTACCAATTAAGTTTGCATCACTCTAAATCTCTTCAAATTATGGTGAACTTACCTCAAATGGTCACTAATTGACCCTTAAAATGTTCTTTCACCATTACCTAAGCAAGGTCCAAGTTTCTCTCTAAAATTTCTAGCTCATGCAATATACATGTTACTAGAACGAATAGTGCACTCAGTGCACAATCAGCATGTAGAAACAGGGTACAAAAATAATCACTATAATTTATAGAAACAAGATTTGAAGACCATATTTTCCAGAACTCAACCTTCATATGTCTAACTCAATCTCCAATTGGAATCAAATCAAAATCAGATCGAAAATTGCATAACTAATTAAAAAGGTGCAACCTGTCCAGAATCCAGTACATGCAGGATAGTAGTAAGGAAATGTAAAAATATCACCCAGCAGCTACCACAATTAGCTCTTGGCCATAACTACAAGGTTTTAGAGCATTCAATAAGCGTTTCAAGGACACAAGAATCACATCATTTCGAGTTTTATAGCTCCAGTTATGATTTATTGAAGGTGGCTGTCATGTTGCAGGAAATCAGCAGAACAGAGTCCACATCTGAGCAATAAAATGTTTTGTCCTCAAACCCTAACCTAACATTAGAATCAAGTCTGACATAAAACTACAAAGTTTTATAACATTCCTTAAGGTTTCTTTTGACATAAAAATCACCCTGATCTGAGATTCCTAACTCCAGTTATGAATTTTTAAAATTTACTGTTTACGCATACAATCTGATTCAGATTTTCACTCATCTACAAGTTTCTATGGCATCTAGTTGTAGGATTTACTAATTTCTTCTATAAAACACAGAAATAAACATAAGTTAAAGCACTAACCTTGGTTGAAAATCCAGCTAGTCACTCCCTTTTGCTTCCAATCTCTCAAGCTAGGTCAAAAATCAAGTTTTTGTGTTTGGAGGTTGGGAAAATATGGAAGATTTTAATGGGAAATTAGAGCTTCAAAAAGCATCCATGGAGGAAGGCTCAAGAAGTGGTTCACGTCCAAAAGAAGAAGAAGAACCAGAAATTTTGTGTCTTCATTTGTCATTTTTCTCTTTTTAATTTGGCTTATTAGGTTGTGATTGGTGGAAGCCCTCCAAATGACATCATGTGATGTCATTATTTGCATTATTTTGATTTTTCTTTGCTTTTCTTTTCTACCACATTTCAATTTAATTTTTAGCAATATTTCTTCATATTTATGTCATATTAATTATTTACTTAACTGGACAAGTCGGCCAAAAATCACCTCTGAAGGCGAAATGACCAAAATGCCCTCCATTTGGCTTAACGGGTCAAAATTGTCTGTACCAATTGAAAATTTTTTCTAGGTATTTTCTTGGCATTCTAATGCCATGGGAACCTCAATAACCCTTCTCTGGAGTCCCAAAAATTATTTTATAATTTTTCCCCCGGGTCTAGGGCTCCTCGTTGCAAGAACCGCAACTTCCCTCTGGGTTACCCATCGCTTGGGCACCGGCTCATTTGACTTAGTTGTATTTGATTTCTAAAATTTTTACTAAATTTTTCTCATTAATATTTGAGTTAATTATGGTTCCTGACTTTAGTTTAAATATTTTTTCAGAAGTTCTAGCTGTCCGGACCGACACCGGTCACCGGAACAGTAGACTGTGCGGAATTGCTACCGGGAGGATGTTACAATTATGATTAGATAATCAATTCATATATCAGAATTCTTATATTTTATTAACTTATATAATTTGCCAATTAAGTACATAAATTTGTCAAGTACAGGATATACAAATGAAATTACAATTACTAATTCACATTACAATATAAGACATAATTATAATGTACATATTAGAAAACATGCTTAAAATGAGCCCTATCTACATGCATTGCTGAGGAGGTGATAACCTTGAACTCTTCTGACACTTCTGCAGATCTGGACTCCAAAAATCTCAGTCGTCAGTCTACTGGTTTTACCTTCAGTACCAGCACGAGCAAGCAATTCAATCGCGCTAAGCATTTCTGCTTAGTGGTGCAATAGCATATCAAGAAATAATATACACAAATAAAGAAAGAAATAAATCATAATTCGGATATCCAGAAATCAATTATTCTAACTGTATTGTATTTTAAGTCTCTACGATTCTGCAAATTGTATCTTTTTTATGTTTCTATTGCTAATCTCTTTTACTCATTTCATTCAATGCTTAATTTAATTGTACTGAAATTTCCATATACTTAAATTAACTGCCTGAATTGAATCAATCAGGCATTAAGCTGAGTATAATAACACAATCTGTATAGCCATAGGCTATTAAAATCATAATATGGCATAATAAGCCATAAAACACATTATGACGTAAAGCCATTTACAGAACAGCTGTCAAAATCCTATTGGCATGCCAACCTATCCAAACTAGTCAACTAGGCAAATTAAGGCATAGTACAAGATTAAATATTTATTTTTAGGGTTTACTGGTCATTATACAATTCACTAGTCAATGAAAATGTTGACCTTTTCATACTTCATGCATAAGTTGATTCTAGTATCAACATGTCACAATTCGCATTTTAATATGCTGCCAGTATAGTGCAATTTACAATTCTCACAAGTTGGCATTTTTGCCAAATTATTTCTAGGCTTCATTGCATATTATTGTCAATTTTTTTAGTTTTAGTGTACTAGATTGATATAGCTAAATGTTCTATTTCCATTGGTTTTTAGCTTCTAATCAAAGAAGCAAATTTGTTGCTCTATGTCTTATTGAACTTTTGGCACAGATTTCAGGTCATTCTGAGTTATAAAGACAAAGATATGGTTAATTTCCTAAAACTAGACAGATTGCATCTTTAGTGCAAAATTTAATCAATTTAAGTCAAATTCAGTTCTGGCAGTTTTCGTACCTTAATTAGGGCAAGCAATTTGACTTGGTTCTGGTCATTTCTGGGCTTTGGTGTCTTCATAAAAATTGTAGCTCTATGTCTTTCCATGGTATAAATTTCAGGTCATTTGTAATTGTTTTGAGTGAGTTATGGTCATTTTAGTAACTACTGTTCATATGGTCAAATTCTGGGTTGCAATGGTTATGGACAGTTTTGTAACCTCAATTTGTGCAAGCAATTCGACTTAGTATATGACATTTCTAGGTTCTGTGATCTTCACAGTTGTAGCTCTATGTCTAAGCTTTCCATGGTATATATTTCAGGTCATTTCGACTTGTTTTGAGTGAGTTATGGTCATTTTAGTGACTACTATTCATATGGTCAAATTCTGGGTTGCAATGGTTCTGGACAGTTTTGTTACCTCAACTTTTGCAAGCAATTTGACTTAGTAAATGACATTTCTGGGTTCTGTGATCTTCACCAAAGTTGTAGCTCTATGTCTAAGCTTTCCATGGTATAAATTTCAGGTCATTTGGACTTGTTTTGAGTGAGTTATGGTCATTTTAGTGACTACTACTCATATGGTCAAATTCTGGGTTGCAATGGTTCTGGACAGTTTTGTTACCTCAACTTGTGCAAGTAGTTTGACTTAGTAAATGACATTTTTGGGTTCTATGATCTTGACCAAAGTTATAGCTCTATGTCTAAGCTTTCCATGGTATAAATTTCAAGGTCATTTGGACTTGTTTTGAGTGAGTTATGGTCATTTTAGCGACTACTGTTCATATGGTCAAATTCTGGGTTGCAATGGTTCTGGACCGTTTTGTTACCTCAACTTATGCAAGCAATTTGACTTAGTTAATGACATTTCTGGGTTCTGTGATCTTGACTAAAGTTGTAGCTCTATGTCTAAGCTTTCCATGGTATAGATTTCAAGTCATTTAGACCTATTTTGAGTGAGTTATGGCCAAAATACTGGCTACTATTCATATGGTCAAATTCTAGATTTGCCAAGTTACCTATTCTGGATTAGGTCACCTTTTGAGTCACTTTTGGTACAAAATTTAAGCAAGGTTCCTACATGAAAGTTGGTTCATTACATGTCTAATTTTTCCTCCAATTGGCCTCATACCAATTGGGGTCACACATTTTTTTTATGGCTTAAATTATCTACTGTTTTCAGCATAATACAACCTGCACATGAAATAACACTTTCAATTGTCATTCCTCCTCCTCCCAAAACTACAATTCTAAATTCATGGCACTTCTATATCATTCATCACATCTCAATTTTTTCATTTTGGGCAGAATATACCAATCCTCAATACACCAAATACAATCCTAATTCACAAAGTCAAAGTTCACATAATTTACACATGAAATCACCTAACTAATACAGGAAATTCTCACAATAATTTACATACATCTACATTAATCCCTTAGTACCATAATTCATCAAATAAATTCATGAAATCAAGCACTCTTCCATGAACCACAAGGCTGCCAAATTGTACATATGCTTCCATCTTCCATGTACACTTCACAACCTTACTTCAAAGTACCCATTTTAAGCATACACATAATACCAAACTACGAATACATGTAATAAGCCTAATCAACTTCATTACCTATGAATTACATGTAAAAACAAATTAAACTCCTTTAAAATCCATGGCTGCCAAATTCATGCTTCATCATTAATCATCAATTTCTCTCAAATTTCTTGTCAATTCAATTCATCACAACCTTAAAACAAATTTTAATGAAGCAAGAGATGAAAAACTAGCACTAACCTTAACTTGAGCTTGACAAATCCTTAAAATTTCCACTCCTTTTTGCTGCCTATAGGTTGCCCATGGTGTAAGGATCATTTTTCTTGAAGGGAGATTGAAGAAATAATGGCTTCATTATGGAGGACTTGAGCTCATGCATGAAACGACCATGGTGGATTTGGGAGGATTTCATTTCGGCCATGGATGTGTAAAATGAAGAAAATGAGGTTGTTAAGTAGTGAAATCTGTCCATATGCATCCTTGTATACCTCCACTAACCCCACTAACTTAGGTTTAAATATTATTATAATTAAACTTTTAATTATCCCATATTATATCCCTTTATTTATTTTTTAATTACACTACACATGAAATTTTATTTTTCATGGAATTTTCAAATTTAATACTATTTAGTTTTAAAGGACATTTAGGTCAAAAGTCAACTCTAAGTGTCAAATGACCAAAATGCCCCTCTTCGGGTTGTATTTCGAATTTTTCAGTATTACCGATTTACTCCTTATACTGCCGATTTCTTTAATTTTCGTTTTCCGTTTATAATGACTTTCTATTTTTTCTTTGGCATTTCCAATGTCAATTACACCTCAGTGGACCTTTAATTATGTCCCGAAAAAATTTCTTGGGTTCCCCGCAGTCTAGGGCTAGTCAACGATCATCGCTGTAACTTCCCGGTGCGGTCACCCATCGCTATGGGTTCGGCTCATTTAACTTAGTCACATTTTATCTCTTTTATTTTTTATTTTTTAATTTTTCTCATCACATATTTCATTATTTTATGCTTCCTTACTATTAATTAAGTGTAGTTCTAGACATTCTGACTTTCCGGGGCAGACATTAGCCATCGGAACAATAGGATGTGCGGGCTACGAAAATGAGGATGTTATAACTCTGCCCCTCTAAAAAGGAATTTTGTCCTCGATGTTCATAAGATTCAAACAACTGAGCTTATCGTTATCTCAAAATTTTATTCACTTTCCCATCACTGTTTTCTTTTGCCTTTATTATTTCTACTCATGAAAGTCTATTATTCATTAGTTCTCTGATTTCTCATACTGGAATCCTTACTGGTCCTTTAGTCTCTTTTACCAATTCCAACTCTATTAAATTACCCTTTGTCTAGGTATTCTGCATTTATCTCTTACAAGACCTTATACCTTAGTATCTTCATGCTTATTTAATAAATATCACTATACACGAACTCCATCAATGAAAGGTATCTATTCTTGCTTCCAGAGGGAATAGCACTACAACTTCTAAATATATTTTCAAATACCTAAATCATTCTTTTCTGAAAAAAATATCAAAATAATTATACGATTCTATATCAATGTCTAGATATCTTTTCCCATCTCAGTTCAACGGACTGGTGTTCTGCACTTTTTCCCTTATAATGTTTCATAGGGTACCGTTTATATGCTAACTTGACAATTATTATTGTATACAAATCCTGTTAGTGGGAGGTATCTGTCCCATCTCCCCTTAGATTCAATGACACAAGTTCTCAGTATATTCTCGAGGGCTTATCACATATTACAGGTTATTATTATCATTTCATTTCATTGTTTACAGGAACTCAATGAGTTTCAGAATTTACTTGAATTACTCATTTCGACTGTCCATCCATCTGAGGATGATAAGTCGTACTGATATCTCTAAGCTTATAGCAAATACTGTGGTACAGGTAGTTCACATTAATGTAACCGAGTCACTGACTCTAGCTACCTTACAAGTGTAGTCTTTCGATAGGCTAGTTCTGAAGTTTTAAATTTTTGACTAGAATTTTCACATTTATTTCCCGTAATAGTACTCTATTCGGGCATAACTGTATCAAATTATAGATTACTTATAAATATTCTTAGTTTATTGTACCATGAGGAAGCACGTAGCTCTATATAATAATCCCATGTCGGTACTGTAATCTACAGCTTACAATACAAACAACGAGAACATTACATAGTCACTATGTTATAACCTCATGAACTAGGTTTTTTAACTTCTTTTTCTAATGCCCTCTACGACTTTGAGTCCATATCTTAAATTTGAATAATCAAAAGTAAACAGATCTGTATTAGTGTCACCTCGACTATTATAAATGCAATGCATGTATGCACACTAGTTCTTTCTACTTATCTATGCCTAGGAACGCCTAAACTGTGCTCTGATACCACTAAATGTAACACCCCTCACCTGTTTATAGTGTAGCCAAGCAAAGTGTGTCCCACGGAGTGTCGGAGCACCTGATCTTATCTGATTTCATTACAGTTCTTGATTTATTTATTTGAAAACTTTATTTAAGGTTTAGGCTATTTTTACTTTTATTAAAATATAACTAATTTGGAAATTTCAAAAATTTTAACGATAATCCGGCAGAGTGTCGGCTGTAATTTGGACTGATAGTTCTTCTAAACCTGCCAAAAACATTTTCAATATATGCTCAAATTCATAACTTAGTTTATCTCAAAGCATTCTCATCAGTTATCTCAAAGCATTCTCATCAGTTTCTCAAACTCATATTTAGTCTCAAAATTTCTCAAACTCAATCTCATTCAGAATCATTATGATTAGATAATCAATTCAAATATTAGAATTCTTATATTTTATTAACTTATATAATTTGCCAATTAAGTACATAAATTTATCAAGTACAGGATATACAAATGAATTTACAGTTACTAATTCACATTACAATATAAGCAGTAATTATAATGTACATATTAGAAAACATGCTTAAAATAAGCCATATCTACATGCATTGCTGAGAACGTGACAACCTTGAACTCTTCTAACACTTCTACAGATCTGGACTCCAAAATTTCAGTCGACAGTCTATTGGTTTTACCTTCAGTACCTGTGCGAGGAAGCAATTCCATCGCGTTAAGCATTTCTACTTAGTGGTGCAATAATATAACAAGAAATAATATATACAAATAAAGAAAGAAATAAATCATAATTTGGATATCCAGGAATCAATTATTCTAACTGTATTGTATTTTAAGTCTCTACAGTTCTGCAAATTATATCTTTGTTATGTTTCTATTGCTAATCTCTTTTACTCATTTCATTCAATGCTTAATTTAATTGTACTAAAATTTATGTATACTGAACTTAACTTAACTGCCTGAATTGAATAATGTTTTAATTGACTGCCAGACTGGATAAACGGATATACTAGCACTGGGTACTTAGTACCTCGGGCCGACACACCGTTGGTCATAAAGTATCTTTCGGTGTGCAAACAGTATGGCTAAAAAGCCATATAATCAATCAGGCATTAAGCCGAGTATAATAGCACAATCTGTATAGCCATATGCTATTAAAATCATAATATGGCATAATAAGCCATAAAACACAATATGACGTAAAGCCATTTACAGAACAACTATCAAAATCCTATTGGCATGCCAACCTATCCAAACTAGTCAACTAGGCAAACTAAGGCATAGTACAGGATTAAATATTTATTTTTAGGGTTGATTGGTCATTATACAATTCACTGGTCAATGAAAATGTTGACCTTTTCATACATCATGCATAAGTTAATTCTAGTACCAACATGTCACAATTCACATTTCAATATGCTGCCAGTATAGTGCAATTTACAATTCTCACAAGTTGGCATTTATTGCCAAATTATTTCTAGGCTTCATTGCATATTATTGTCAAGTTTTTTAGTTTTAGTGTGCCAGATTAATCTAGCTTTATGTTCTATTTCCATTGGTTTTTAGCTTATGGTCAAAGAAGCAAATTTGTAGCTCTATGTCTTATTGAACTTTTGGCACAGATTTTAGGTCATTCTGAATTGTAAAGACAAAGATATTGCCAATTTACTAAAACTGGATAGATTGCATCTTTAGTGCAAAATTTGGTCAATTTTAGGTCAAATTCAGTTCTGGCAGTTTTAGTTCCCTAATTTGGGCAAGCAATTTGACTTGGTTTTGGTCATTTCTGAGCTTTGGTGTCTTCATAAGAATCGTAGTTCTATGTCTTAGATTTCCATGGTATAAATTTCAGGTCATTTGGACTTGTTTTGAGTGAGTTATGGTCATTTTAGTGACTACTATTTATATGGTCAAATTATGGGTTGCAATGGTTCTAGACAGCTTTGTTACCTCAAATTGTGCAAGCAATTTGACTTAGTAAATGACATTTATGAGTTCTGTGATCTTCACGAAGTTGTAGCTCTATGTCTGATATTTCCATGGTATAAATTTCAGGTCATTTGCACTTGTTTTGAGTGAGTTATGGTCATTTTAGTGACTACTGCTCATATGGTCAAATTCTGGGTTGCAATGGTTCTGGACAGTTTTGTTACCTCAACTTTTGCAAGCAATTTGACTTAGTAAATGACATTTATGGATTCTGTGATATTCGCCAAAGTTGTAGCTCTATGTCTAAACTTTCCATGGTATAAATTTTAGGTCATTTGGACTTGTTTTGTGTGAGTTATGGTCATTTTAGTGACTACTATTCATATAGTCAAATTCTGGGTTGCAATGGTTCTGGATAGTTTTGTTACCTCAAATTGTGCAAGCAATTTGACTTAGTAAATGACATTTGTGGGTTCTGTGATCTTCATCAAAGTTGTAGCTCTTTGTCTAAGCTTTCCATGGTATAGATTTCAGGTCATTTGAACGTGTTTTGAGTGAGTTATGGCCAAAATACTGGCTACTATTTATATAGTCAAATTCTGGATTTGTCAAGTTACCTATTCCGGATTAGGTCACCTTATGAGTCACTTTCTGTGCAAAATTTAAGCAAGGTTCCTACATGAAAGTTGGTTCATTACATGTCTAATTTTACCTCCAATTAGCCTTATATCAATTGGGGTCAGATATTTTTATTTATGGTTCAAATTATCTACTATTTTCAACACAATACAACCTGCGCATGAAATAACACTTCCAACTGTCATTCCTCCTCCTCCCAAAACTACAATTCTGAATTCATGGCACTTCTATATCATTCATCACATCTCAATTTTTTTAGTTTGGACAGAATATAATAATCCTCAATACACCAAACACAATCCTAATTCACAAAGTCAAAGTTCACATAATTTACACATGAAATCACCTAACTAATACATGAAATTCCCACAATAATTTACATACACCTACATTAATCCCTTAGTACCATAATTCATTAAATAAATTCGTGAAATCAAGCACTCCTCCATCAACCACAAGGCTGCCCAATTGTACATATGCTTCCATCTTCCATATACACTTCACAACCTTACTTCAAAGTACCCATTTCAAGCATACACATAACACCAAACTACTAATACATGTTATAAGCCTAATCAACTTCATTACCCATTAATTACATGTAAAAACAAATTAAACTCCTTTAAAATCCATGGCTTCCAAATTCATGCTTCATCATTAATCATCAATTTCTCTCAAATTTCTTGTCAATTCAATTCATCACAACCTTAAAACAAAGTTTAATGAAGCAAGGGATGAAAAACTAGCACTAGCCTCAACTTGAGCTTGACAAATCCTTAAAATTTCTTCTCCTTTTTGCTGCCTATAGGTTGCCCATGGTGTAAGGATCATTTTTCATGAAGGGAGCTTGAAGAAATAATGGCTTGATCATGGAGGACTTGAGCTCATGCATGGAATGGCCATGGTGGATTTGGGAGGATTTCATTTCGGCCATGGATTTGTAAAATGAGGAAAATGAGATTGTTAAGTGGTGAAATCTGTCCATATGCATCCTTATATACCTCCATTAACCTTCCACTAACCCCACTAACTTAAGTTTATATATTATTATAATTAAACTTTTAATTATCCCATATTATATCCCTTTATTTTTTTTAATTATACTACACATGAAATTTTATTTTTCATGACATTTTCAAAATTAAATACTATTTATTTTAAAGGAAATTTAGGTCAAAAGTCAACTCTAGGTGTCAAATGACCAAAATGCTCCTCTTCGGGTTGTATTTTAGATTTTTCGGTACTACCGATTTACTCATTGTACTGCCGATTTCTTTAATTTTTGTTTTCTATTTATACTGACTTACTAATTTTTCTTTGACATTTTCAATGTCAATTGCATCTCAGTAGACCTTTAATTATGTCTCAAAAATATATTTTCTCGAGTTTCCCGCGGTCTAGGGCTAGTCAATGGTCATCGCTGTAACTTCCCGGTGTGGTCACCCATCGCTACGGGTTCGGCTCGTTTAACTTAGTCACATTTTGTCTCTTTTATTTTTTCTTAATTTTTCTCATTACATATTTCATTATTTTATGCTTCCTCACTGTCAATTAAGTGTAGTTCTAGACATTTCGACTTTTTGGGGCAAACATTAGTCGTCGGAATAGTAGGATGTACGGGCTACGAAAATGAGGATGTTACAACATGGTACCATATAAACTTGCCATTTGTCTTCCTATAATGCAAGATGATCAAAGTCAAGATTAAGTCTAGCTTTGACACTTGGCTTAATGAGATTAAGTCAATTAAAAATAAGATGCAATGTAGTGGTGACATGTGGCAAAGGGTTTAAGAGATTATTTAACCTAATTATAAAAGGGAGAGAAAGAAGAATTAAAAATATAACTCTCACTACTCTAAGGGTGGCGGCAGCCATTATTCCCTCTCCCTCTTCTTGTTTTCTTCATCAATTCAAAGAGAATCATTCATTCCCTTGGAATTAAAATTGCTAGGAATTGTTTCTAGTGTCCTATACACACTTATAACCTCTCTAAAAGCAAAACCCCAAATTATAATTGGTTGGCAAGGCTTGAGAAGCAAAATTGGGGGCTGCCTGGTGATCTTGGTGTGGACAAGCTAGAGGGACAACACTTGGGGTCCTAGGAGTTTTCTAAAGGTGTTAATTGCATCCATAGTGCATCAAAGAGGTTAGTGCCTAAATTCCTCTTTCAAATTAGGGTTTAATTGAATTAATTTGTTAATTCACAATCTTAAATGGCAAAATGAAGATCCTAATACATATTAAAAGTATTTTAATATGCAATTGAGCATTGAAATTAATTAGGCACATAAGAGATGCGGCATGATGCATGAAACTCTAGAAGAAAAATTTTGAAATTCAATACTCCAATGCACCAATTACCATGCTTCCGCTCCTTCAATTAGTATCAGAGCTACTATATTTTCCATTAGGATTGAATATGAGGTTTAATTGTGTGATTGGATCAAATTTGGATTGATCTAAAGCTATTTGGGTGCTCATATTTAGCGGCATGAATGTGATGGTGCTCATGTGTGGCGGCTTGAATGTGAAAGACACCCCAAGGGTGCGTTTTGATTTTGGACTTGGGTTTTGGGCTTCTTTTGTAACATCCTCATTTTCGTAGCCTATACATCCTACTATTCTGACGGCTAATATTTGTCCTAGAAAGTCAAAATGTCTGGAACTACACTTAATTGACAGTGAGGAAGCATAAATAATGAAATATGTGATGAGAAAAATTAAGGAAAAATAAAAGAGATAAAATGTGACTAAGTTAAACGAGCTGAGCCCGTAGCGATGGGTGACCGCACTGGGAAGTTACGGCGATGATCGTTGACTAGCCCTGGACCGCGAGAAACTCGAGAAAATATTTTCGAGACATAATTAAAGGTCTACTGAGGTGTAATTGACATTGAAAATATCAAAGAAAAATTAATAAGTTAGTACAAATGAAAAATGAAAATTTAAGGAATCCGCGGTACAAGGAGTAAATCGGTAGCACCGAAAAAGTCCGAATTTAACTTGAAGAGGGGCATTTTGGTCATTTGACACCTAGAGTTGCCTTTTGACCTAAATTTCCATTAAAGATAAGTAATATTAAATATTGAAAATTCCATGAAAATAGGAAGTTTTATACATAGTGTAATTAAAAGAAATTATGGGGACATGATTGAAATAACCATAAGTTTAATTATTCTAATATTAACCTAAAGTAAGTGGTAAATATTATATTCATTAATCTACATTAGTGGAGGGTATAAATACTTAAGTGGACAGAATTCATGACCTAAAAACCTTCCATTTATTTATCCAAACACCCATGGCCGAATTCAAGTTCTCAAGTTTTCCTCCATGGCCGCACCATGCATGGAGCTTAAGTTCTCCATGATCAAGCCGTTATTTCTTTAAGCTTCCTTCATGAAAAATGATCCTTACACCATAGGCAACCTATGGGGAACAAAAAGGAAGAGTTTTGGTGAGGTTTAGCAAGCTCTAAATAAAGGTTAGTGCTTAATCTTCCCATTTTCCTTCACTAATCCTTGTGTTGAGCTTTGGCTAAGTTGAATTGCAAAGAAAAATTGAGGAAAGGATTGAGTATTGGTGAACCTTAGTTTTGGCAGCTATGAAAATACATGGTTAGTGACTTATTCTTATATTTAATGAATGGGAATTAAGGTTGATTAACTCAAATGGAAGTTGTGGTAAGTTAATATCCAAGTATGTGTATATTAGTGCTTGAATTAAGGGTTTAATGGTGGGACTTTGATGCTTTAGTAAACTGCCATGTTGGGCAGCCTTAAATATCATGAATTTGTGTGTGAGTTTATGAAATTTATCAATGAAATATGATGGTATTGAATGGTGGGCAGTTTGTGTAATTGCCATGGAAGTGTATGTGTGATATATGTGTTGTTGTACATTAAATTTGGGTTGACGTAAATGTTAAATATTAATGGTGTATTGTGTGCATTGAATACTTGAGTGTTCTGCCCAAAATGCTTGCTGGAATGATTTACAATATATATATAGAAGTGCCATGATTAAATGTTGAAGTATTGGGAGGAGGAGGAATGTCAAAATAGGAAGTGTGATGTTCAAATGCAGGTTGTGTATGTTAGCAGCACCTAAATTAGGTCATAAGTGCAAAACTGTGAACCCAATTGGTATGATGCCAATGGGGGGTGAAACTAGACACCAAATAGGCCAACTTTTATGTAGAAATGTTGCCAAAATTCTGCCTAGAAACTAACCTTAAAAATGACCAAATCCGGAATGGTAACCTTGCAAACCCAGATTTTTTACCATATAAACAGTAGCCATTAGGATGACAATAACTCACCCAAACAGGTCCAATGGACCTGAAATTTTTACCACGGATAGCTTAGACATAGAGCTACAATTCTTATGAAGACACCAAAGCCCAGAAATGGCCATAACTAAGTCAAATAGCTTGCACAAGTTTGGGTACCAAAACTGCCAGAACTAAATGTGACCTAAAATTGACCAAATTTTGCAATAAAGGTGCAATCTGTCCAGCTTTAGTAAATTGACTATATCTTGGTCTATACAGCTCAGAATGACTTGACATTTTGCCCAGGGTGTAATAAGACATAGAGCTACAATTCTTATGAAGACACCAAAGCCCAAAAATGGCCAGAACCAAGTCAAATAGCTTGCACAAATTCGAGTACCAAAACTGCCAGAACTAAATGTGACTTAAAATTGACCAAAATTTGCACTAAAGGTGCAATCTGTCCAGCTTTAGTAAATTGACCATATCTTGACCTATACAACTCAGAATGACCTGAAATTTTGCTAAGGGTGCAATAAGACATAGAGCTACAATTTTGCTTCTTTGACCAGAAGCTAAAAACCAAGAGAAATAGGACAATAAGCTAGACGAATCTAGCACACTAAAATTGAAAATCTGGTAATTACATAAAATGATGCTTGAAGTAATTTGGCAATGAATGCCAACTTTGGAAAAGGGTAAATTGCATTGTATTGACAGCATATTGAATTGTAAATTGTGACATGTTGATACTACAATCAAC
Organism: Hevea brasiliensis; assembly: GCF_030052815.1. Lineage (NCBI taxonomy): Eukaryota > Viridiplantae > Streptophyta > Magnoliopsida > Malpighiales > Euphorbiaceae > Hevea > Hevea brasiliensis. Next base: position 55,578,243 of record NC_079503.1, on the reverse strand, counting down.
TTATCCATGATATTTAAAAAGGTCAACATTTTCATTGACCAGTGAATTGTATAATGACCAGTAAACCCTAAAAATAAAAAAATAAATATTTAATCTTGTAATATGCCCTAGTTTTCCTAGTTGACTAGTTTGGATAGGTTGGCATGCCAATAGGATTCTGACAGCTGTTTTGTAAATGGCTTTATGTCATATTGTATTTTATGGCTTATTATGCCATACTATGATTTTAATAGCCTATGGCTATACAGATTGTGTTATTATACTCGGCTTAATGCCTGATTGATTATATGGCTTTTTAGCCATACTGTTTGCACAACAAGAGATACTTTGTAACCGATGGTGTGATGCCCTGAGGTACTAGGTACCCAATGCTAGTATATCCGTTTATCCAGTCTAATCAGTGTATAGGCTACACGGGTAGTCAATTAAAATATTATTCAATTCATGCAGTTAAGTTAGGTTAAGTATACGAAAATTTCAGTACAATTAAATTAAGCATTGAATGAAATGAGTAAAAGAGATTAGCAATAGAAGCATAACAAAGATACAATTTGCATAACCGTAGAGACTTAAAATACAATACAATTAGAATAATTGATTCCTGGATATCCATATTATGATTTATTTCTTTCTTTATTTGTATATATTATTTCTTGTTATATTATTGCACCACTAAGCAGAAATGCTTAGCGCAATGGAACTGCTTCCTCGCACAGGTACTGAAGGTAAAACCAATCGACTGTCAACTGAGATTTTTGGAGTCTAGATTTGCAGAAGTGTTAGAAGAGTTCAAGATTGTCACCTCCTCAGTAATGCATGTAGATAAGGCTCATTTAAGCATGTTTTATAATCTGTACATTATAATTACTACTATTATTGTAATGTGAATTAGTAATTATAATTTCATTTGTATATCCTGCACTTGATAAATTGATGTACTTAATTGGCAAATTATATAAGTTAATGAAATATAAGAATTCTGATATTTGAATTGATTATCTAATCATAATGATTCTGAATGAGATTGAATTTGAGAAATTTTGAGACTGAATCTGAGTTTGAGAAACTGATGAGAATACCTTGAGATAATCTAAGTTATGAATTTGAGCATATATTGAAATTGATTTTGGCAGATTCAGAAGAACTGTTGGTCCAAATTACAGTTGGCACTCTGCCGAATTATCATTAAAATTTTTGAATTTTCTAAATTAGTCAGATTTTGATAAACAGTAAAAATAGCCTAAACCTTAGATAAAGTTTTTGAACAATTAAATCAAGAACTATAATGAAATCAGATAAGATTAAGTGCTCTAGCATGTCGTATAGCACGCCTTTCTCGACTACACTGTAGACGGGTGAGGGATGTTACATCTTTATGCAATTATTGTATATCTTAAGGCCCATAATTAGGCCCACGCCTAATTAAATTATTTAATTAGGAATTTTAATCACACAATTAATTATTGAAAAATGTTTTTGAGGTATTAATTTTGAAAGGGTTTCTGAATTTAAATTTATTTGAATGAGATTCAAATTTGAATTTTTTGGTTGAAATGTAATATTCAATTTAATTTTTAATATGTATATTTTATTTAATCGTTAAATTTTAATATGCATGATGGATGATAATGGACAATAAATACCAATGTGATTGGATTTATTTCTTTTATTTTTCTTCGGGTTGTAAAATAATTAATTTTATTTTAGTGGCATGTATTATAAGTGTTGTAATAGTTTGGGTTGTAATTTCATTTATTTGAGGACTTTAAAGTCTATATTCTTATAAATTTGCCTTGGTATGCCAAGGATTACAATGTAATTGGATTGCAAGAAGATCAAGGAGGTCAAGAGCATTGGCGGGACCAGTGGGAGGAAATCAAGATCAAGTCTTGATTATGTATTCCTTCAACAACTCTTGTAAAATGAATGAATGAAATACACCTAGGAATGCCTTGATTCAATTCTTGGTGACTCAAAAATGAATCCCTTAGAAAGCCCATGATCATACCATATTATTTGTTTATCCATATATGCATGAGATGTATGGGAATGTATGCAAGTATATGATATATGCATGCCGATTGGGTAATGTGCAAAGTAGGACCATAATAGTAATTAAGCCCACTACTAAATCTTCCAAACAAATGATTAAATTGGAAATGGTATAATTAAAGTAATTATATCATGGCCCTCCACTAAGGCAATTATTTTAAGAAAATTTAAATACTTGCATGTGATGCATTTAATTTCAGAGATTTTCTTAAGAATAATTATTAAGTATGAGATATTGTAAATATGTAAATAGTTGATGGCCAATAATGGATGTACCTGAGGACATTAAAATTATTTGCATATTTAGTGGCTCAATGGGATCAACTTAACTAATGCAAGATAAATCAATAATGGATGTGTCTGAGATTATGAGCATTAGGGGCTAGATAAATGAATGAACCTCACATGAAATGTGATGGGCAAGGAGTTGCTCACTTATAGTTTATTGTAATTCCAATAATGGATGTGCCTGAGGATGATCAATAAGACTATAAGAATTCATTCACCCACTAAAAATCCATCTAACTAGGATTTTCGTTTCCTACTTTGGAAGTATAGGATTCGCCAAGTTAGTGGGAGGACCAATTTGATTAAAAGACCATAATCATTTTCATTAAATTGCTTGATACATTTACTAATTAATCTAGTTATTTTTTGCAGTAATTTTTTGATAATAATGAGCACACAACAACCACTACCATCTAATATCCTTGCGAGCATACTTGATCACAATAGGTTGATGAGACTTAGTCTTTCTGATTGGCTAAGAAATTAAAAACTTGTCCTGAACCTAGAATGTATTCGATATGTTTTACATTTAAAGGTTCCTGGTCTCTTACCTCCAGAGGCCACTCAAGAGGAACTAGATACTTTGGACTAGTATAAGGAGCATGATATGAGAGCCAAATGTTACATGCTTACTTCTATGAGTAATGAGTTACAGAAGCAGCATGAAAATATACAAAATGCAAGTGAGATTCTCCTTCACCTGTAAGAGTTGTATGTTGAGCACAACAGGAATGCTAGGTATGAGATATCCAGATAGCTATTCCGCATGAGGATGTCTGAGGGACAGAATGTAGGAGATCATGTCCATAAGATGATTCGGCTTATTGAGCAGCTGGAACATCTTAACTTTCACATGGATTTCTAACTGTAGACGGATTTGATCCTTCAGTCCCTGCCTAAGTCATTTGATAATTTTTTGACAAATTTCCATATGACAAAGCAAGAGTGTACATTGGTTAGGTTACTTAACATACTGGTTATTGCCCAAAAAGAATATGCTGGGCAATAAAGGAAAAGAGGTGGCTTTGATTGTATCTTTTTCTTCTGCTGGAAAGTCCAAAAAGAAGAAGGGCAGTAAGAATAAGAAACATCAAATTTCTGGACCTTCCAAGATGATAGCCAAATAGAAGGGCAAGACTGAAGCTGACAAAGGCAAGGGAAAGTGTTTCCACTGTCAGAAGGATGGGCACTAGAAAAGGAAGTACCCAGAGTATCTTGTGTAATACTCCTCACCCGACCACAGTGTAGTCGAGCAAGGCGTGCTACATGGTGTGCCGGAGCACCTGATCTTATCTGATTTCATTATAGTTCTTAATTTACTTGTTCAAAAACTTTATTTAAGGTTTAGGCTATTTTTTTTTTTACTTTTATCAAAATCTAACTAATTTGGAAATTTCAAAAATTTTAACGATAATCCGGTAACGTGCCGACTGTAATTTGGACTAATAGTTCTTCTGAACCAGCCAAAAACAATTTCAATATATACTCAATTTCTCAAACTTAATAGTCTCAAAAATTTTCGAACATAATGTATCTCAATACAGTATCCAGATTTCTCAGAAATCTCATCAGATTTTCAACATCTCAATATTCACAAGTACAATCTCATTATAACTCAAATTCAATTCACATATTAAAATACTTACTTTGAGTAACTTCCATAATTTATAGGTTAATTACATGAGTTTATTTTGTACAAGATATACAAATAATTTACAATGTGCTAGGAATGAACAATATACATAACATGTATAAAATGAGCCCTATCTACATGCATTGCTGAGGAGGTGACAATCTTGAACTCTTCTGACACTTCTGCAGATCTGGACTCCAAAAATCTCAGTTGACAGTCTACTGGTTTTACCTTCAGTACCTGCGCGAGGAAGCAATTCCATTGCGCTAAGCATTTCTGCTTAGTGGTGCAATAGTATAACAAGAAATAATATATACAAATAAAGAAAGAAATAAATCATAATTTGGATACTCGAAAATCAATTTAATTTGGTATGGTATTTCTAGTATCAACGATCTTATATACTAGTTTGTTCCTCTTTGGAAGTGCATAGTTTATAACTTTTCAGTAATACTACCCAGTATACAAATTATTCTAACTGTATTATATTTCAAGTCTCTACGATTCTGCAATTTATATTTTTGTTATGTTGCTTTTGCTATTTTCTTTTACTCCTTCATTCAATACTTAATTTAATTGTACTGAAATTTCATTATACTTAACTTAACTTAGCTTCCTGAATTGAATAATGTTTTAAATGACTGCCCATATAGCCTATACACTGACCAGACTGGATAAACGAATATAATAGCACTGGGTACCTAGTACCTTGGGCCGTCACACCATCGGTCACAAAGTATCTCCCAGTGTGCAAACAGTGTGGCTAAAAAGCCATATAATCAATTAGGCATTAAGCCGAGTATAATAACACAAACTGTATAGCCATAGGCTATTAAAATCATAGTATGGCATAATAAGCCATAAAACACAGTATAACGTAAAGTCATTTCTGAGTAATGTCGAATCCTATTGGCATGCCAACCTATCCAAACTAGTCAACTAGGCAAACTAGGGCATATTACAAGATTAAATATTTATTTCTTTATTTTCAGGGTTTACTGGTCATTACACAATTCACTGGTCAATGAAAATATTGACCTTTTTATACATCATGGATAAGTTGATTCTAGTATCAACATGTCACAATTTTCATTTCAATATGCTACCTATATAGTGCAATTTACCATTTTTTACAAGTTGGCATTCATTGCCAAATTGCTTCAAGCATCATTGTATGTAAATGTCAAATTCTCAATTTTTGTGTGCTAGATTGGTCTAGCTTAAAGTCCTATTTCTCTTGGTTTTTAGCTTCTGGTCAAAGAAGCAAAATTGCAGCTCTATGTCTCATTGCACGCGGGGCAAAATTTCAGGTCATTCCGAGTTGTATAGACCAAGATTGCACCTTTAGTGCAAAAATTTAGTCAGTTTTAGTTCTAGCAGTTTTGGTACCTGAAATTGTGCAAGCTATTTGGCTTGGTTCTGGCCATTTATGGGCTTTGGTTTCTCCATAAGAATTGTAGCTCTATGTCTAAACTAACTATGGTAAAAATTTCAGGTCAATTGGACCTGTTTTGAGTGAGTTATGGTCATCCCAAGGGTTACTGTTCATATGGTCAAAAATCTGGGTTGCAAGGTTGCTATTCCGGATTTGGTCATTTTTAAAGTCAGTTTCTAGGCAGAATTTTGGCAATATTTCTAAATGAAAGTTGGCCTATTTGCTGTCTAGTTTCACCCCCCCCTTTGGCCTCATACCAATTGGGTTCATGGTTTGGCACTTATGGCCTAATTTATGTACTGCCTTCAATACACAACCTGCACAAAGCACATACACTTCCAATTTGATATTCCTTCTCCTCCTCATTACTTCAATATTCAATCAATAACACTTCCATATATATATATTGTAGACAATTCCAGCAAGAATTCTGGGCAGAATACTCAAGGGCACAAGGCACATAATACACCATTAAACTTTAACATTTACATCCACCCAAATTCAATGTACATCAACACTTATGTTACACAAACACTTCCATTTTAACTACACATGCTGCCCACAATTTAATACCATCACATCTCATCAATATATTACATAAATTCACATACAATTTCATGACATTATAGGCTGCCAATTTCAAGCTCAATTGTCCAAGTCTTCAAAATTTTGTTCAAAACCCACTTTCACATTGTCAACCTCACATGTACTCTTACAATTAAATTCTACCACTTATAATCACATAAATTGAGCATCATTAATCAAGAATAATATGCATAAATTAACCATTTTCATGCTTCTCAAGGCTGCCCCAATTCAACAATTATCCAAGGTCTTCAACAATTCTTTCAAACTCCTAATTCAATTACTCAATCTCAACATACACATAAAGTTAATTTGCTAGGACCTCTGATTACCTTAATCAATATCATTTCCCATCAACTACATGTAAAAATAATTCAAACCTCTTTAGGTTCCATGGCTGCCAAATTCAATCACCATTAAATATTCATCCAATCCTTCCAATTTTTCAATAATTCAACTCATCTCCACCTTAGTACAAACTTTAATTAAGTGAGGTAAGGAAAACTAGCACTAACCTCAGCTTGGGCTTGATTAAACTTCACCAAAACTCCTCTTTCTTGCTTCCTACATGCTGCCCATGATGTGTAGAACAAGTTTAATGAAGGACTCTTGAAGAAATGATGGCTTGATCATAGATGGATGAAGGCTTGTATATTGGGCGGCCATGAATGAAGCTTGGAGAAATTTCATTTCGGCAAAGAAGAATGGAGAAGATGAAAGTGATCAAATGGCTGTCCACTTTGTCCTCAAGTGAGCTTTTATAGTCCACTAAGTGTCCACTAAGTGTCCACTTAGTGCTCCACTAATTAACATTAACATTATAATAATCCAAGTTTTCCCTAATTGCACTAATGTCCTTATTTTCCTTTAATTTACATTATGTGTAATATTTCTTATTTTCATGACATTTTCAAAATTTTTATATCACTTATTTTTAATGGACATTTAGGTCAAAAGGCAACTCTAGGTGTCAAATGACCAAAATACCCCACTTCGGGCTATATTCCCGATTTTTCGGTAACATCAATTTTTGTCTGTTTCTCGATTTTTCGTTTTTCTTTATACTAATTTATTAATTTTCTTTAATAATTCTAGTGTCAATTATATTTCAATAGACCTTTACTTACGTCCCAAAATTAAATTCTGAGGGTTCCCCATGGTCCTGGGGTCAGCAACGGCCTTCCCAGTGCAGTCACCCATCGCTGTGGTGTCGGCTCGTTTAACTTAGCTTCATTTTCTCTCTTTCATTTGTATTTGATTTTTCTTGCATTTTCTTCTTATTTATTTCATCATTATATGTCTGTTCATTATCACCAAAGTGTAGTTCCAGACATTCTGACTTTTCGAGGTAGACATTAGCTGTCGGAATAGTAAAATGTACGGACTACGAAAATGAGGATGTTACATCTTGCTTCTCTGAAGGATAGACCTTAAGAAGGTATGTTTGTGTCTTGTTATTTAGATTCTAATGATACACATAGTTCATCTATAGCTTGGGTTTTAGATACTGGTGCTAGTTCTCACATTACTTATGATATGCAGGAACTAGCAAATAGTAGCACCTTGCAGTCATGAGATATTAGACTCCTGGTTGACAATGGCTCAACTGTTGAAGCTTTAACCATTGGATCTAAATCTTTATACATGTTTGGACATGTTTTGTATTGAAATAATGTTTTGCATGTACTTGATACTTTTAAGAACATCATTTCTATATCTAGTTTGACTAGAAATGGTTATAAATTTTAGTTCACAAATGATGCTTGCAATATTTATTTTAAAAATAAATAAGTTGGCTCGGGCTATATGTATGATGGACTTTATTATTTAGATAATAATGTTAAATACAAATCTAATGCAAGCAATCTAAATGAATGTAATGTCGTGATAAAAATCAACTCAAGTTCAAAATATATTTGGCACTTAAGATTAGGTCATGTTGCAGAAGAAAGGATTGCAAAGATGGAGAAAATGGAGATTTATCCTCATTTGGTTCTGAACCTACTCTAACTTGTGAATCCTGCCTTTAAGGCAAAATGACTAGATCACCTTTTGATGGACAAGGGTTAAGAGCTTAAAATATTTTGGAATTGATACATAGTGATGTATGTGGTCCATTTAAGGAAATGACTAGAGGCAGTTTTCATTACATTGTTTGGATATTTGTATTTGATGAAATACAAACATAAATCCTTTAAAAAGTTCAAAGAATTTAAATGTGAAGTAGAAAATCAAACAGGAAAAAGTATTAAGACTCTTCGATCAGATCGTGGATGTGAATACTTAAGTACTGAATTTGATGAATACTTAAAAGAGCTTGGCATTGTCTCCAACTGACTCCTCTAGGAATGCCACAACTGAATGGTGTATCTGAAAGGAGAAATCGTACCCGATTAGATATGGTACACAGTATGATGAGCTATACTGATATGCCAATCTCCTTTTAGGGATTTGCATTAGAATCAGCTTTGCATATTCTGAATAGGATTCCATCAAAATCAGTTTCTTCCACACCTTATGAGATATGGCATGGAAGAAAATTGAGTCTTAAGCATGTTAAGATTTAGGGTTGTCCAGCTTACATTAAAAAGCTGAACACTGATAAATTAGAATTCATATTAGAAAAAGGATAATTTGTTGGATATGCAAAAGAAAGTTTTGGATATTATTTTTATTTTCCTACATCACAAAAGGTTGTGGCAAGCAGAGATGCCATATTTCTTGAACAACAGTTTATTCAAGAAGGTGGCAAAGGAAGGTAAATAGAGGTAGAATTAGAGAATTCTGACCAACCAACATATCAAATGGATATAGATCCATCTATTCAACCTACACTTATTGATGAAACATTTACAATAATTCCTTGCAGATCAACCAGGATATCTCACCCACCAATGAGATATGGTTTTCTTTATGAAAATGAACAAGAGTTGTTTACTCATGACGAAATAGATCATGGAAATGATCCTCTTACCTATGAAGAAGCTATATCAGATATAGATTCTTCAAAATGGATTGAAGCTATGAAATTCGAAAGTGATTCCATGCATAAGAACTAAGTTTGGGACCTTGTTGACCCACCTGAAGGTATTGTACCTACAGGGAATAAATGGGTTTTCAAGAAGAAAATTGGTTCTGATGGAAAGGTAGAGACCTATAAAGCAAGGCTAATAGTGAAAGGGTTTCACCAAAGACAAGGAATCGATTATGAGGAGACTTTCTCGCCTGTTGCCATACTTAAATCAATTAGGATTCTATTAGCAATAGCTGCATACTATGAATATGAGATTTGGTAGATGGATGTCAAAACAGCTTTTCTCAATGGATACATTGATGAAAACATTTTCATGAAATAACCTAGGGGTTTTAAATCCCAAGATGGTTCCAAGGTATGCAAGCTAAAGCGATCCATTTATGGGTTGAAACAAGCTTCGAGGAGTTGGAACATCCGTTTTGATGAAGCCATTAAGTCATTTGGTTTTATAAAAAAAAATGTGGATGAACCATGTGTATAAAAGAAGGTTAGTGATAGTGTTGTCACTTTCCTTGTCTTATATGTGGATGACATTCTATTGATTGGTAATGACATAGGTATGTTGACAATTGTCAAGGTATGGTTGTCAAATACATTCTCCATGAAAGACTTAGGGGAGGCAACCTATATTCTTAGAATTCACATCCATAGAGATAGAGTGAAAAGAATAATTGGTTTATCCAAAGTCTATTCTTAGAAAAGGTGTTAAATGAGGTTTAAAGGTGTTAAATGAGGTTTAACATGCTTGATTCTAAGAGAGGATTGTTACTAGGGAGACATGGTATCCACCTTTCTAAAGAGATGTCTCCAAAGACACCTGAAGAAAGAGATAAAATGGCTAAGATTCCATATGCTTTGGCTATTGGAAGTTTAATGTATGCAATGATATGTACTATGATAGATATTGCATATGCTATTAGTTTAACTAGCAGGTTTCAATCTAATCCAGGTTTGAAACACTAGATAGCTATTAAGAATATCCTTAAGTACTTGAGAAAAACTAATGATTTATTCTTAATTTATGGAGGTGGTGACTTGTAATTGGATGGTTGTACTGATTCTGATTTCCAATCAGATATCGATGATAGAAAGTCTGCCTCTGGGTTTGCGTTCATTTGTAATGGAGGTGCAGTTAGTTGGAAGAGATCCAAATAAAGTACAATTGTTGATTCCACTGCAGAGGCCGAGTACATTGCTGCATCAGATGCTGCAAAAGAGGTTGTTTAGATAAAGAAGTTCGTGATAGAACTTGCAGTAGTTCCTTCTATTGAGTCAGTAGTTCCTCTCTACTGTGACAACAATAGAGCGACCATATAGGCTAAGGAATCCCAGTCTCACCAGAAATCCAAACACATAGAAAGGCGCTACCACATTATCAGAGAGATAGTTGGGCGAGGCAATGTAGCCATGCAGAAAGTAGCATCAGCTGAAAATCCAGCTGATCCATTTACAAAGCCTATGTCACAAGCTCAGTTAAACTGACATCTTGAGAAGATGAATATAAGATATTGTAATGAATGGCCCTAGTGCTAGTGGGAGATTGTTAGTCGTATGCCCTAGAGCATATCATTTTGTATGTATCTTGTACATATTTTATTAATAAAAGGTGATTTCACTTTTCTGTTTACATAATGTATTTATGTGTAATAGAAAAGGTCCATTGATATTTTGTTAGAAATTCTATTCTTAAGTTGTTAAGAATATGAGTGACAGTATTTCTAGTACAAAGTATCATAAATTGGTTCATAATAGAGGATACTTCACAAAGGACATGACTTATCCAAAAAGATTGTAATCATGTTTGTTCCCAAGGTATTTATATGAGATATAATAATAAGATGGAGTGGTGAGTCTCATGCTACATAACAAACATGATAGGCACTTATACATGATAAGTAGGCCAAACCAGTGATGCTTATGACAAGCACATGGGGTTTACTCTTGTCAATGCATTGTCATATGCATATAATCTTTAGACCTAAGATAACATAGTTATTTTGTATATAGGTGGTTTGAGTTTGATACTGCTTTCATACTTTTTACTGTGTATAAGTATATGGGCATGTGATGGCTCCTACTAGTTATATATAGAGATAGGTGTTGATCAAGATGGAATCTGTTACCCTAAGTAAATAGGGATAAAATCCTATGTTCATTTAATTGTTCTTAACGTTTCAAGTACCTAGCCAGGAAAGACAGATTTAATCAAAAAAGAGTTTCTGACGACAAAATCTAATTAATCAAGAACTAAAATTAAAAAAGAATATAATGTTCATAGCAAATAGGGTTTGACATTAACCATAACTCTAGCTCAAATTGGGATCTTGTAACGGAGAGATTCTAATACATGGTAACATATGATTAAAGGTTTATTTAAGGTATTCTTTATTACTGATTAGGTGGCCATGGCACGCTATGCTAGGTGTGTGACACCCCTTACCCGTCTACAGTGTAGCCGAGCAAGCTATGCCACACGGTGTACCGGAACACTCTATTTTATCTTAATTAATTTTCATCATAATTTTGAATATAACTTGTGAAATATAATTTATTTAAGTCATTTATTGAAATTATAATTTATTTGAGGTTCCGAAAATTTTATAGAAAATCCGGCAGGGTACCGGCTAAAAATGGAGAAAACAGTTCTTCGGAACCTGTTAAAAACACTTCCAAATAATTTCCAAACAATCCCAACTTCAATTCATCAACAAAGTCTCAATATCAAAATCTCAACATTTTCCAATCTCATTTCTCAATCATCATTTCTCAGGGTATTCATATATAAGCAACAGATAAATACTCAATTTACTTCCATACATATCCAAGTCATAGATAGATATTTACTTTTCCATTCACAAATACAATTTTCATAATTTACATGAACTTCAAAATACATTACATAATTCTAAATACATATGAGAAAATAAAAATTTAGTTACAAAATGACAAAATGACACCTAGTGTCCTACCAATGCACTGCAAGTGGTGAGGTGACACGGACACTGTGCAGAACTGCAGGATGGACTCACCCAGTCTGCGGTCTACTGGGCTCACGATCAGTATCTCCAGTACCTACGCGTGGCAAAAGCAACTCGCTAAGCAATAATGCTTAGTGGTGCAATAATAAAATAAAAGAAAATAGCAGAAAATGAATATGTAGTGAATGTATATGTTTTATTTGTTTGGTATTGGTATATCCATTATATTCATTAATTTTGTTCATTTTCATTCATTTGGTTGCCCAAGTAACCTATACTAGACGACTGGACTGGATAAACAGGTAAACTGGCACTGGGTATCTAGTACCTCGGGCCGTCACACCATCGGTCACATATGTATCTCCCGGTGTGCAACAGAACAGCTAACAAGCTGTAAATAGTATTAGGCACGAGGCCAAGTCTCAACGCAATGTCAAAATGGCCAAAAGCCATAAAATAACAGAATGGCATAATGCCATGTGCAGTACTGCTAACTGAACCCTATTGGCATGCCAAACTATCCAAACCAATCTTGTTAGGTATACTAGGGCATTTGACACTTTTAAATTATTCAATTTTTGCATTTCAAGTTTTGGTGTCACTATTCACCTCATTGGTCAATAAAAATGTTGACTTTTGGATAGAAAATAGGCACATTGGTTTTGACACTCCCAACATACCACATTTTGCATTGAAAACTTGTTGGCATTAAGCATTAATACCATTTCTAAACTTAAACCAAGTGAGCAGAATTTTTCAGTTTTTGTACCTAAACTTCACTGTTCCATTAATGACTGTTACAGTGGGAATTTGAAGAAATGGTAAACATGAAAGTTGTTCCTTATTTTGTCTAGTTGAATTTCTTTTTTTGAATCACTCCATTTGGTGTTTTGTAGCTCCAGATATGGACCAAAAACCACAGCTGGCCGGATTTGCAAAACTGCAGAATTACCAAATCTACAGTAACATGAACAGTGACTGTGATTGCATTTTTGAATTGGTTCTGGTCATAATTTTGAAGGAACGGAAGCGTGAAAAACACATGATTATACCATTGAATTCAAAAATTTTCACCTAGGGTCACATGCACCATGCAAGATTTATTTTTATCTATTTGATTTCAATGATAAACAACATATTAAAACTCTTTTAATATGTTTTTGGATATGTATTTGCTATTTAAGATTTTAAAATTAATCAGATTAATTTTAGAACCCTAGATTAAATCAAGAACGATTACACTAACCTCTTGATGTGCTGCAGCGTGTCTGCGCCTTTGAGATTCGTCTTCAGGACACCAGATGTTGTCCCTCTAGCTTGTCCACACTAAGAACACCTATGGCAACCCTTGAACAGCTTTTAAAGCCTTTTCTATTAATTAGAAATTCAAGTTCTGCCTTTTAAGAGATTAGAGATGTAAACAGGACACTAGAAACAATTTCTAGTGTTCTTAATTCAAGAGATTGATGGCTAATCTCTTTGAATTGATGAGAGATGAAGAGAAATAGCTGGAGAGGCTCAAAGTGGCGTGACAATTGAGAGGAGAGGCTGCTGGATATGTTTTCTTTTCATAACCACACTTAAATAGCTAGGTTAACACATTAAACCCTAGCCACATGTCACCTTTTGATTAGCTCTAGGTTTAAGTGACCCAATCACATTGTGCCAAGTGTCAAACCTATATTTAATCTTGATTTTAATCATCTTACATGATTAAAAAACATTTGGCAAGCTTATGTGTTATGCCATGTGTCACCATCTCATGGTGCGACGTGTCACACTGAGAAATGACCAAAATGGCCCTGGGTCTTTATTTTGAGTTCTTTACCCAAAATAATTATTTTCTTCTTCTAATTAATTTATATCAAATATAAATTAATTAATTAATCTCTATTAATTAATTTCTCATCAATTAAATTCATATTTAAACACTTTAAATATAAATTTAATTTATACTACACATCCAATAATCTAGATTTGGTTTCAAGTCATGCTAGGACTTTGCAATTTAATTGCAAACCAAATCTATTTAATTAATCAATTAAACTATTTAATTAATTAATTAAATCATATTTAAATAGGTGATAACTTGTGTATATGTGTGACTTACTAGGCTCATCACTAATTGGCAATGAGACATGATATCAACTCTTAATATCATCGAACTCTTTCTTACCATAAATGATTTCTCTAAATCATTTTATGAACCTCATAGACCATGGTTAACACCTAGCATAGCATGCCATGGCCACCCAATTAGTAATAAGGTTTACCTTAAATGAACCTATAATCATAGGTTACCATGCACTAGAATCTCTCTGCATAAAATCCCAACTCAAGCCGAGTCATGGTTTATGTCAAACTCCATTTGCTATGAATATTATGTTCTCTTTTAATTCCAGTTCTTGATTAAAAGATTTTTCTCATCGTAAACTCTTTCTGAAGAAATCTATCTGTCCTGGACAGGAACTTGAAACATCAAGAACAATTAAATGAACATAGGATTTTATCTCTATTTACTTAGAGGAACAGATTTCATCTTGATCAACACCTACCTCCATATATAACTAGCAGGAGCCAACACATGCCCATATACCCATACATAGTACAAGTATGAAAGCAGTATCAAACTCAAACTACCTATATACAAGATAACTGTGCTATCTCAGGTCTAAAGATTATATGCACTGATATGATTTATGACAAAACATTGACAAGAGTAAACTCCATGTGCTTGTCATAAGTGTCACTGGTTCGGCCTACTTATCATTTATAAGTGCCTATCAAGTTTGTTATATGGCATGAGACTCACCATTCCATCTTATTTATATCTCATATAAATAACTTGGGAACAAACATGAATACAATCTTTCTGGATAAGTCATGTCCTTATTATGAAGTATCCTCGATTGTGAACCTATTTATGATCCTTTGTGCTAGAAATATTGTCACTCATATTCTTAACAACTTAAGAATAATATTTCTAACAAAATATCAATGGACCTTTTCTATTACACATAAATATATTATGTAAACAGAAAAGTGGAAATGCCTTTTATTATTAAAAATATGTACAAGATACATACTAAATGATATGCTCTAGGGCATACTACTAACAATCTCCCACTAGCACTAGAGCCATTCATTACAATATCTTAGACCTATCTTCTCAAGATGTCGGTCTAACTGAGTCTGTGACATAGGCTTAGTGAATGGATCAGCTGGATTTTCAGCTGATGCTATTTTCTGCATGGCTACATCGCCTCGCCCAACTATTTCTCTGATAATGTGGTAGCGCCTTTCTAAGTGTTTGGAATTCTGGTGAGACCTTGGTTCCTTAGCCTGTATGACTGCTCCATTGTTGTCACAGTGTAATGGAACTGCTGACTCAATGGAAGGAACTACTGTAAGTTCTGTCACGAACTTCTTTATCCAAACAGCTTCCTTTGCAAAGATTCGATGCAAAGAATATACTCACCTCGAGTGGAATCTGCAGTCGTGCTCTATTTGGAACTCTTCCAACTAACTGCACCTCCATTACAAATGAACACATATCCAGAGGTAGACTTTCTATCATCGATATCTGATTGGAAATCAGAATCAATATACCATCCAATTGTAAGTCTCCACCTCCATAAATCAAGAATAAATCCTTAGTTCTTCTCAAGTACTTAAGGATATTCTTGACAGCTATCCAGTGTTCCAAACCTGGATTGGATTGATACCTGCTAGTCAAACTAACAGCATATGCGATATCCGGCCTAGTACACAACATTGCATACATTAAACTTCCAATAGCCGAAGCATATGGAATCCTGGCCATCTTATCTCTTTCTTCAGGTGTCTTTGGAGACATCTCTTTAGAAAGGTGGATACCATGTCTCACTGGTAACAATCCTCTCTTGGAATCAAGCATGTTAAACCTATTTAACACCTTTTCCAAGTATAGACTTTGGGATAAACCAATTATTCTTTTCGCTCTATCTCTATAGATGCGAATCCCAAGAATATAGGTTGCCTCCCCTAAGTCTTTCATGGAGAATGTATTTGACAACCATACCCTTATAGTTGTCAACATACCTGTGTCATTACCTATCAACATTATGTCATCCACATATAAGACAAGGAAAGTGATAGCTCTGTCACTAACCTTCTTATATACACATGGCTCATCCTCATTTTTGATAAAACCAAAGGATTTAATGGCTTCATCAAAACAGATGTTCCAACTCCTCGAAACTTGTTTCAACCCATAAATGGATCGCTTTAGCTTGCATACCTTGGAACCATCTTGGGATTCAAATCCCCTAGGTTGTTACATGAAAATGTTTTCTTCAATGTATCCATTGAGAAAAGCTGTTTTGACATCCATCTGCCAAATCTCAAAATCATAGTATGCAACTATTGCTAATAAAATCCTAATTGATTTAAGCATGGCAACAGGCGAGAAAGTCTCCTCATAGTCTATTCCTTGCCTTTGGCGAAACCCTTTCGCTACTAGCCTTGCCTTATAGGTCTCTACCTTTCCATTAGAACCAATTTTCTTCTTGAAAGCCCATTTGTTCCCTATAGGTACAATACCTTCAGGTGGGTCAACAAGATCCCAAACTTGATTCTTATACATGGAATCAATCTCAGATTTCATAGCATCAATCCATTTTGAAGAGTTTATATCTGATATAGCTTCTTCATAGGTAAGTGGATCATCTCCATGATCTACTTCTTCATGAGTAGACAACTCTTGTTCTTCTTCATGAAGAAAACCATATCTCACTGGTGGGTGAGATACCCTGGTTGTTCTACGAGGAACAGCTGTAGATGTTTCATCAATGGGTATAGGTTGACTAGATGGATTTATATCCATCTGATCTGTTGGTTGGTCAAAATTCTCCAATTCTAACTCTATTTGCCTTCCTTTGCCTCCTTCTTGAACAAACTGTTGTTCAAGAAATGTGGCATCTCTACTTATCACAACCTTTTGTGAAGTAGGCAAATAAAAATAATATCCAAAACTATCTTTTGGATATCCAACAAATCGACCTTTTACGATCCGGTCTCCAATTTATCAGTGTTTAGCTTTTTGATATAAGCTGGACAACCCCAAATCTTAACATGCTTAAGACTTGGTTTTCTTCCATGCCATATCTCATAAGGTGTGGAAGAAACTGATTTTGATGGAATCCTATTCAGAATATATAAAGCTGATTCTAATGCAAATCCCCAAAAGGAGATTGGCATATCAGTATAGCTCATCATACTACGTACCATATCCAATAGGGTACGATTTCTCCTTTCAGATACACCATTCAACTGTGGCGTACCTGGAGGAGTCAGCTGAGAAACAATGCCATGCTCTCTCAAGTATTCATCAAATTCAGTACTCAAATATTCACCTGCACGATCTGATCGAAGAGCTTTAATATTCTTTCCTGTTTGATTTTCTACTTCAGATTTAAATTCTTTGAACTTTTCAAAAGATTCATGTTTGTATTTCATCAAATACAAATACCCAAACCTTGATTTATCATCAGTAAAGGTAATAAAATAATGAAAACCCCCTCTAGCCATTTCTTTAAATGGACCACATACATCACTATGTATTAGCTCCAAAATATTTTCAACTCTTAGCCCTTGTCCAACAAAGGGTGATCTAGTCATTTTGCCTTGAAGGCAAGATTCACAAGTTGGAGTAGGCTCAGAGCCCAATGAGGATAGAATCCCCATTTTCTCCAATTTTGCAATCCTATCTTCTGCAACATGACATAACCTTAAGTGCCAAATATATTTTGAACTTGAGTTGGTTTTCACCATGGCATTGTATTCTTTTAGATCACTTGCATTCAATTTGTGTTTGTCATTATTATCCAAATAATAAAGACCATCATTCATATAACCCAAACCAACATATTTATTTCCAAAATAAATATTGCAAACATCATCTGTGAACTGAAATTCATAGCCATTTCTAGTCAAACTAGATATAGAAATGATGTTCTTAAAAGCATCAGGTACATATAAAATATTATCCAAACACAAAACATGTCCAAACATGTAAAAAGATTTAGATCCTATGGCTAAAGCTTCAATAGTTGAGCCATTGCCAATCCGGACTCTAATATCTTTAGAACGCAAGCTGCTACTGTTTGCTAGTTCTTGCATATCATTAGAAATGTGAGAACTGCACCAGATCTAAAACCCAAGTCAGAAATGAACTATAAGTATCATCGAATCTAAATAACACGAAATGGACATACCTTCCGAAGGTGTATCCTTCTTGTCCTTCAGAGAAACAAGATACTCAGGCGGTTCCTTTTCCAAAGGCCCATCCTTTTGGTAGTGGAAACACTTTCCTTTGCCTCCATCGCCTTTAGTCTTCCTTTTCTGCTTAGCTATTTTCTTGAAGGACCAGAATCGAGGTTTCTTTTCTTATTGCCCTTCTTCTTCTTGTTGGACTTTCCACAGAAGAAGATGCAACCAAAGCTACCTCTTTTCCTTTATTGCACGGCATATTCTTTTGGGCAATAACCAGATGTTGAGTAATTCAGCTAAGGTGCATTCTGTTTAGTCATATGGAAATTTGTCACAAAATTCCCAAAAGACTCGTGAAGGGACTCAAGGATCAAATCCGTTTGTAGTTGGAAATCCATGTTGAAGTCAAGATGTTCCAACCGCTCAATCACCGAATCATCTTGTGGACATGATCCCCAACATACTGCCCTCGGACATCCTCATACGGAATAACTGTCTAGATATCTCATACCTAGCATTCTGCTTTGTGCTCACCATACAACTCTTGTAGGTGAAGGAGGATCTCGATCGCACTCTGCATGTTCTCATGTTGCTTCAGAACTCATTACTCATAGAAGCAAGCATGTAACACTTAGCTCTCATATCATGCTCCTTCCACTTGTCCAAAGTTTCATGTTCCTCTTGTGTGGCCTCTGGAGGTAAGGGACCAGAACATTTGAATCTAGAACATATCCTATATGTTCAAGGTTCAGACAAGTTTCAAATTTCTTAGCCAATCGCATGACATTAGGTCCTGTCAACTGTTGTGATCAAGTATGCTTGTAAGGATATTGGATGGTGGTGGTTGTTTTGTACTCATTTTTATCAGAAAATTAACTGAAGAAAATAACCAGATTAATTAGTAAATGTATCATGTAATTAACCAAAATGATTATGGTCTTTTAATCAAATTGGTCCTCCCACTAACTTAGCGAATCCTACACTTCCAAAGTAGAAAACAGAAATCCTAGTTGGATGGATTTCTAGTGGGTGATTGAATTCTTATAATTCTATTGATCATCCTCAGTACATCCATTATTGGAATTACAATAAACTATAAGTGAGCAACTCCTTGCCCATCACATCTCATGTGAGGTTCAATCCTTTACCTAGCCCCTAATGCTCAAAATCTCAGGTACATCCATTATTGACTTATCTTGCATTAGTTAAGTTGATCCCATTGAGCGATAATTATGCAAATAATTTTAATGTCCTCAGGTACATCCAATATTGGCCACCAAACCATTTACATATTTACAACATCTCATGCTTAACAATTATTCTTAAGAAAATCTCTTAAATTAATTGCATCTCATGCAACTATTTAAAATTTCTTAAAATAATTGCCCCAATGGAGGGCTTATGTTATAATTACTTTAATTATAGCATTTCCAACTTAATCATTTGTTTGGAAGATTTTATAGCCATCCTAATTACTATTAAGGTCTCACTTTGCACATTATCCATTTTGCATGCATATATCATATAATTGCATACATTCCCATACATCTCATGCATTCATGGATAAGCAGTAAATATGGTATGATCATGGACTTTCTAAGGGATTCAATTCTGAGCCACCGAGAATTGAATCAGGGCATTCCTAGGTGCATTTCATTCATTTATTTTACAAGAGTTGCTGAAGGAGTACATAATCAACACTTGATATTGAATTCCTCCCACTGGTCCCACCAATGCTCTTGACCTCCTTGAACTTCTTGCAATCCAATATTACATAGTAATCCTTGGCATACCAAGGCGAATTTACAAGAACTTAAATAAATGAAATTACAACCCAAAAAATATTACAAACTTAATAATACATGCCCAAAATAAATTAAAATAAATTAATTAATTTACAATCCCAAAGAAACATAAAAGAAATAAATCCAATCACATTGGTCTTTTATACTCCATGATCATCCATCATGCATATCACTATTTAACAATTAAATAAAACATACATACTAAAATTAAATTGAATATCTCATATTCAACTTAAAAATCCAGATTTGAATATGATTCAAATAAATTTAAAAATTCAGATTTGAATCTCATTCAAACAAATTTAAAAATTCAGATTTGAATCACATTCAAACAACTTCAAAAATTCAGATTTGAATCACATTCAAACATTTTTTAAAAAATCAGATTTGAATCACATTCAAATATTTTTTAAAAATCAGATCTGAATTTTATTGAATCAATTTTAAAAAATCAGATTTAAATATGATTCAAACAACTTTAAAATTCAGATTTGAATCACATTCAAACAACTTTTAAAATTCAGATTTGAATCACATTCAAACAATTTTTAAAATTCTGATTTGAATCATAATTTAATTGTGTGATTAAAACAACTAATTAAACACTTTAATTAGTCAAAGAATAGGCCTTAGATCATACAACAATTGCAGAATTAAAAGCCAAACCTTGAACCACCCAAGGAACCATTGTTGCCGCCACCAATGGTGGCTTCACCATGTGTGACGCCACATCTCATGATCCAACCAGCAATGAATCTCTTGATCTCATGATCAAACACACAATTAAATTATATAATCAACAATCTAAATGGCAAATATAGTGGCTCTGATACCAATTGAAGGAACGGAAGCGTGAAAAACACAAGATTATACCATTGAATTCAAAAATTTTCACCTAGGGTCACATGCACCATGCAAGATTTATTTTTATCTATTTGATTTCAATGATAAACAACATATTAAAACTCTTTTAATATGTTTTTGGATATGTATTTGCCATTTAAGATTTTAAAATTAATCAGATTAATTTTAGAACCCTAGATTAAATCAAGAACGATTACACTAACCTCTTGATGTGCTGCAGTGTGTCTGCGCCTTTGAGATTCGTCTTCAGGACACCAGATGTTGTCCCTCTAGCTTGTCCACACCAAGAACACCTATGGCAACCCTTGAACAGCTTTTAAAGCCTTTTCTATTAATTAGAAATTCAAGTTCTGCCTTTTAAGAGATTAGAGATGTAAACAGGACACTAGAAACAATTTCTAGTGTTCTTAATTCAATAGATTGATGGCTAATCTCTTTGAATTGATGAGAGATGAAGAGAAATAGCTGGAGAGGCTCAAAGTGGCGTGACAATTGAGAGGAGAGGCTGCTGGTTATGTTTTCTTTTCATAACCACACTTAAATAGCTAGGTTAACACATTAAACCCTAGCCACATGTCACATTTTGATTAGCTCTAGGTTTAAGTGACCCAATCACATTGTGCCAAGTGTCAAACCTATATTTAATCTTGATTTTAATCATCTTACATGATTAAAAAACAATTGGCAAGCTTATGTGTTATGCCATGTGTCACCATCTCATGGTTCCACGTGTCACAATCGTGAAATGACCAAAATGCCTCGTGTCTTAATTTTGAGTTCTTAACCCAAAATAATTATTTTCTTCTTCTAATTAATTTATATCAAATATAAATTAATTAATTAATCTCTATGTCAATTAAATTCATATTTAAACACTTTAAATATAAATTTAATTTATACTACACATCCAATAATCTAGATTTGGTTTCAAGTCATGCTAGGGACTTTGCAATTTAATTGCAAACCAAATCTATTTAATTAATCAATTAAACTCTTTAATTAATTAATTAAATCATATTTAAATAGGTGATAACTTGTGTATGTGTGTGACTTACTAGGCTCATCACTAATTGGCAATGAGACATGATATCATCTCTTAATATCATCAGAACTCTTTCTTACCATAAATGATTTCTCTAAATCATTTTATGAACCTCATAGACCATGGTTAACACCTAGCATAGCATGCCATGGCCACCCAATTAGTAATAAGGTTTACCTTAAATGAACCTATAATCATATGTTACCATGCACTAGAATCTCTCTCATACAAAATCCCAACTCAAGCCGAGTCATGGTTTATGTCAAACTCCATTTGCTATGAATATTATGTTCTCTTTTAATTCCAGTTCTTGATTAAAAGATTTTTCATCGTAAACTCTTTTACGAATAAATCTATCTGTCTCCGACAGGAACTTGAAACATCAAGAACAATTAAATGAACATAGGATTTTATCTCTATTTACTTAGAGGAACAGATTCCATCTTGATCAACACCTACCTCCATATATAACTAGCAGGAGCCAACACATGCCCTTATACCCATACATAGTACAAGTATGAAAGCAGTATCAAACTCAAACTACCTATATACAAGATAACTGCTATATCTCAGTCTAAAGATTATATGCATCGATATGATTTATGACAAAACATTGACAAGAGTAAACTCCATGTGCTTGTCATAAGTGTCACTGGTTCAGCCTACTTATCATTTATAAGTGCCTATCAAGTTTGTTATATGGCATGAGACTCACCATTCCATCTTATTTATATCTCATATAAATAACTTGGGAACAAACATGAATACAATCTTTCTGGATAAGTCATGTCCTTATTATGAAGTATCCTCGATTGTGAACCTATTTATGATACTTTGTGCTAGAAATATTGTCACTCATATTCTTAACAACTTAAGAATAATATTTCTAACAAAATATCAATGGACCTTTTCTATTACACATAAATATATTATGTAAACGGAAAAGTGGAAATGCCTTTTATTATTAAAAATATGTACAAGATACATACTAAATGATATGCTCTAGGGCATACTACTAACAAATTTGGGGTAGGTTCCTGCATGAAAGTTTGTCTATGTCTTAACTTGTTGTTGCAAAAATTTCAGGTCAATTGACCAAATCTACAGTGAATTATGGCCAAATGAACAGTTACTGTTCATTTGGACATTTCTGCAGGTGCTGTTGCAGGGTGTCCGGATTGGGGCCAACTTTTGGTCCACTTGCTTTGGTCTTTTGGGCATGATTTCTTCAGAAAAAATGTGCCACTATAAGCCTAGTTTCATGTCCAATTGGCCAAGCACCAATTGGACCTACACAGCCAAAGTTATGGCTGTGTAAGTGGGCTGGAATCACAACCATCATGCTGTTGTCCCTAGGCAGCATACTCATTCACTTTGCCATGCTATATTTCAATCCCAATTATGGTCAAATTTCCTCAAATGGTCACTAATTGACCATTAGAATGTTCTTTAACAAATTCATAAGTCATGTCTACATCTTACTCCTAAAACCCTAGCTTCACATTATGATTTCTACAAGACGCCTTAGTTAGCATACCAATTCAATATCCATGTAGATATATATCTTAAACATCATTTCTAGTCCACTCTAAGTCCAACAAAACACTCATTCCTATTCCTTCAATAGGGCTGCCGAATTTTATGGTGGACATACACATGAATTTGTTCATTTATTTCACAATTTCTTACCTATTACAAGTCTCAATCATGGAATTAATGAGTTTTAAATACATATATGCACTACCCTTTAAGTGGCAGATTTTTCCCAAGTTTAATGTTCACTTTCTCTCCTTTTCTAGGCTGCCAAACACTCTCCCAAGATGAGTGGACAAATTTTAATGAAGAGAAGAAGGGATTTTATGGTGGAATGAAGAGGGGAAATGGAGCTTGATGGAGTGTTAATGGTGGTTTAGGGCAAGGGCATGGGTTCGGCTGGTTGGGGAAGAAGAATGGCAGATTGTATTTTTAATTCTTTGGTCTTGCTTGTCTCTTTTATTGGTTAATTAAAGGGTTGTCTAATTATGATTTGTGGAAGCTTTTAAATGACATCATAATGATGTCATATTTGGATTTTTATTGATTTTTCTTTTCTTTTCATCATTACTCATTTTTAATTTCATTTTTAGTAATATTTATTCATATTTTATGTCGTATTAATTATTTACTCAACTGGACAAGTCGGCCAAAAATCGTCTCTGAAGGTGAAATGACCAAAATGCCCTCCGTTTGGCTTAACGGATCAAAATTGTCTTTATCGATTGAAAAATTTTTCTAAATATTTTCTTGGCATTCTAATGCTATAAGAACCTCAATGACCCTTCTCTGGAGTCCCAAAAATTATTTTATGATTTTTCCCCCGGGTCTAGGGCTCCTAGTTGCGAGAACCGCAACTTCCCTCTGGGTTACCCATCGCTTGGGCACCGGCTCATTTAACTTGGTTGTATTTTATTTCTAAAATTTTTCCTAAATTTTTCTTATTAATATTTGAGTTAATTATGGTTCCTCACTTTAGTTTAAATATTTTTCCAGACGTTCTAGCTGTCCGGACCGACACTGGTCACCGAAACAGTAGAATGTACGGAGTTGCTACCGGGAGGGTGTTACAACTCTTCCCCTCAAATTTAAATTTCATCCTCGAAATTTACCTGATGCAAACAGTTGAGGGAACTGTTGCCTCATTGTCTCTTCACTTTCCCATGTTGCCTCCTCGGTGTTGTGGTGCCTCCAAAGCACTTTCACCAGTGGAATCTGCTTGTTCCTCAATTCTTTTACTTCCCGAGCTAGGATCTGTAGAGGTTCTTCTTCATATATCAAATCTGGTTGTATTTCAATTTCTTCCCTGGAGATGACATGTGAAGGATCTGAGCGGTATCTTCTGAGCATGGACACGTGGAACACATTATGGATCTTGTCCACACGGTGGTAAAGCTAGCTCAGAGGCTATCGGACCCACGTTCAATGACTTCATATGGGCCAATGAACCTAGGGCTTAACTTACCTTTTCTTCCAAACCTCAATACCTTCTTCCATGGTGACACCTTGAGGAACACTTTGTCGCCAACCACATATTCTATTTCTTTTCTCTTCAGGTCGGCATAAGATTTACATGCATGCGAGGCAACCTTGATTGGCTTTGATTAGTTTCACTTTCCTCGATCTGTTTCACAGTGCGGTCCCACGATTTGTCTTCGCCCAATTCAGTCCGGACTGCTGGAGTTCTACATTTCCTCGCATACGATTGCTTCATATGGGGCCATTTGGATGCTAGCTTGGTAGCTATTATTGTATGCAAATGCGCGATGGGAGGTATCTATCCCAACTTCCCTCAAACTCAATGACACAACTCCTCAGCATATCCTCAAGGACCTGACATATATTTCATGTTATTATTATCATTTCAATTCAATTTGTGTATTTGTTTAATTTGTTTCAATTGTTTACCTGGATTACTCTTTCCGATTGCCCATCCGTCTGAGGATGGAAGGTCATGCTAAAGTGGAGTTGTGTACCCAAGGATTCATGCAACTTCTTCCAAAATCTCGATGTAAATCTTGGGTCCCGATCGATATGATGGAAAGTGGAATTCCATGCGATCTAACTAACTCAGCGATATACACCGCTAACTTCTCCGGTGAGTAGTCATCCCTAATCGCGAAAGTGTCTCGACTTTGTCAATCTATCCACTATCACCCATATTGCATCATGTTTCTTCCGGGTGAGAGGTAGACCACTTACAAAATCCATGGTGACCGATCCCATTTCCATTCGGTATGCGTATAGGTCAGAGCAATCTGATGGAACTTGATGTTCTGCCTTGACTTGCTGACATGTCAGGCATTTAGTCACGTAGTCAGCTATGTCCTTCTTCATACCAGGCCACCAATACTAAAGCTTCAGATCATGATACATCTTTGTACTTCCTGGGTGCATAGCATATACACTGGTGTGTGCCTCTTTTAGAATACTGGCCTTCAATTCCCCATTATCTGGTACACACAGTCTTCCTTTGTAATTCAGACACCCATCTGCTTTCACCCCATAGTCAGTTGCTTTTCCATCTGAGATTTTGCTCATAATAGCCATTAGCTTCTCATCTACCTTCTGCCCATTTAAAATCTACTGTAGCAGGTTTGGCCTCACTTGCAACTCAGCCAAAATAGCTCCATCTCGAACCAAAGTTAGACGGGCATTCAATGATCTCAAAGCTGTGATGGACTTTCTGCTCAAAGCATCAGCAACTACATTTGCCGTCCCTGGATGGTAGTCAATTATACAATCATAGTCCTTCAGGAACTCAATCCATCGCCTCTGTCTAAGGTTGAGCTCCTTCTGAGTTGGCAAGTATTTTAGGCTTTTGTGGTCCGTGTAAATGTAGCACTTTTCACCATACAAGTAATGCCTCCATATCTTCAGTGCAAAGATAATTGCTGCAAGCTCTAGATCATGGGTAGGGCAGTTCTGTTCAGGTGGCCTTAGCTGTCTGGAAGCATAAGCGACCACCTTCCCCTCTTGCATCAATACACACCCTAACCCATTATGAGAGGCATCACTGTAGACCACGAAGTTCTTTCCTGACACTGGCTGTGTTAACACTGGTGCTTCTGTCAACAAAGCCTTCAACTTCTCAAAATTGGTCTGACACTTGTCATTCCAGTCAAATTTGACATTCTTGTGTAACAACTTGGTCATTGGAGCAGCTATTAAGGAAAATCCCTTCACAAATCTCCTGTAATACCCAGCTAGCCCCAAGAAGCTTCTGACCTCAGTTGTATTCCTGGGAGGCTTCCATTCCATCACTGCTTCTATTTTCTTGGGATCTACCTTAATCCCATCAGCTGACACTATGTGTCCAAGGAATGCAATCTCGTTCAGCCAAAAGTCACACTTGGACAACTTAGCATACAGCTCCTTTTCTCTCAGGGTTTGCAGAACAATCCTCAAATACTCATCATGTTCTTCACTAGTCTTGGAATACACTAGAATATCATCAATAAAGACCACTACGAACCGATCTAAGTATGGATGGAAGATACAGTTCATAAGGTCCATGAATGCCGCTGGTGCATTTGTTAGGCCAAAGGGCATCACCAGAAACTCATAATGCCCATATCGGGTCCTGAATGCAGTCTTGGGCACATCTACATCCTTCACCCTCAACTGATGATACCCTGATCTGAGATCAATCTTAGAAAATACTCTTGCTCCCTTCAACTGATCAAATAGATCATCAATTCTAGGCAACGGATATTTGTTCTTCACTGTCACTTTATTCAACTGCCGGTAATCAATGCAAAGCCTCAAAGTCCCATCCTTCTTCTTTACAAACAGCATTGGAGCTCCCCATGGTGACACACTGGGGCGTATGAACCCCTTATCCAAGCAACTCTTGCAACTAAGTTTTCAGCTCCCTCAATTCAGTGGGTGCCATCCTATAAGGAGCAATGGAAATGGGTCTTTGTGCAGTGGTCTCAATAGCAAATTCAACTTCCCTTTCTGGCAGCAAACCAGGCAATTCTTCAGGAAATACATCTGGGAAGTCTCTTACTGTGGGTATATCACTCAGGTTTGGCTTAGCCTGCCTAGTATCCACCACATGTGCTAGGTAGGCTTCACAGCCTTTTCTCATCATTCTTCTTGCAACTGTGGCTGAGATGACATTGGACAGAAAGTCTGTCCTTTCACCCACAACAGTGATTTCATTTCCCTCAGAAGTTTTCAGAGAAATTCTATTCAATTTGCAATCAATTATTGCCTGATGACGTGACAACCAGTCCATTCCCAAAATCACGTCAAACTCGTGGAAGGGCAACTCAATCAGGTCTACCAAGAATTCATACCCCTGAATCCTTAACGGGCAACCCTTGTATACTTTGTTCACCACTACACTGTGGCCCAATGGATTAGTGATCAGAATGTCTTGGTCACTCTCCCCTATTAGTATCCCTCTTTCTACGGGTAGGTTGATGCAGATGTATGAGTGAGTGGATTCGGGATCCACCAATGCATGCATAGGAGTATTGTAGAGGGAGAACGTACCCCTGATGACGACCGGGGCATCTTGCTCCTCTTGAGCTCTCAGGGCATAATTTCTGGCAGGTGGTCTGTTATCTGGCCTCTCTGCAGGCTCAGATACAGGCCTCTGTAATGGTCCCACAGCCTCAGATTTACTAGATTTTCTACCTCTCTGTGGTGCAGGAGCAGGTCTGTCTGCTTGTGTTGGAGCAGCTGTAGTAGTTCTGCGTGGACAGTTCTTCAACTGATGCTCTGTTGACCCACACCTTAAGCAGGCACCAGTTACTCTCCAACACTCCCCCTTATGCCATTTTAGGCAGTGTGGACATGCAGAAGTTGCTGGGGCTGGTCCCCTGAACCCCATCCCTAGAGAGCTACCCACAGATGGTGTGGACTGACCTCTCCTAGGGGTGAACTATGGCCTGGGCCACTGAGACTGACCCTGACCTTGTAGCTGACCCCAACTCTGTGCAGATGGACCTCTGAACTTCTTCCCAGGTGCAGGAGATGAGCTAGACTGACCCGGGCCCCTCTTCTGCTGTCTATCCCTTCTGGTCTGCTCACTGGTTCTCACTTTTTCAACCCTTATTGCAGCTTCAACTAACTTGCTAAATTCTGTGATTCCCAAGGCAGTGAGCTGGATCTTGATGTTATCATTTAGTCCCTCTTCAAATCTCTTACACCTTTCAGCTTCATTAGGGACTATCTCCCTTCCATAGCGGCTCAATCGGACAAATTCCTTCTCATACTCGGCCACTGATAGCTGTCTCTGCCTCAGATTAATAAACTCTCTTCTTCTCTCTTCTAGGTATATAGTACCCACATATTTCGTCTTAAATTCGGAGAGAAAGAAGTCCCAAGTTATGGCTTCTGGCTGTACTTCACTGGACACAGTATCCCACCATTCGTAGGCATCATCTTGCAACAAAGTTATGGCAGCCGCTAGGTTTTGCTCTGGGGTGCAGTGGAGTTGTTTTAGAACTCTGCCCGTTCTGTTTAACTAATTCTCGGCTGCAACAGAGTCATCTTCTCTCTTACCGAAAAAGTCCACTGCTCCAAACTTTCTTAGCCTTTCCAGGTGTGATTTACTGTGGTGGTGGTGGTGGTGGTCTGCATTACTCCGGCCATTTGTCTAAAGAAATCGGCCATTTGTCGGAACATGGCTCGTGAAGGCCGAAAGGTGCTCTACTTGAGCTAGTGGAGTAGGTTCTCCCCTACCCCCAGTCTCAGCTGCTGCAGGTGGAGCATGACTCTCCACTTCCTCCTCAACTGCCCTCTAAGATGTAGGGTCCATATCCTATTCAAAATAAGAAAGACAAACAGATCTGCATTAGTGTCACCTCGACTCTTACAAATGCAATGCATGGTATGGACTCAATCTAGGCCCAGAAACGCCTAAACCGTGCTCTGATACCACTAAATGTGACACCCTTACCCGCTACAGATTGTAGCCGAGCAAGCTATGCCACACTGTACCAAGCACACTCTATTTTATCTTAATTAATTTTCATCATAATTTTGAATATAACTTGTGAAATATAATTTATTTAAGCCATTTATTGAAATTATAATTTATTTGAGGTTCCGAAAATTTTATAGAAAATCCGGCAGGATACCGGCTAAAAATGGAGAAAACAGTTCTTCGGAACCTGTTAAAAACACTTCCAAATAATTTCCAAACAATCCCAACTTCAATTCATCAACAAAGTCTCAATATCAAAATCTCAACATTTTCCAATATCATTTCTCAATCATCATTTCTCAGGGTATTCATATATAAGCAACAGATAAATACTCAATTTACTTCCATACATATCCAAGTCATAGATAGATATTTACTTTTCCATTCACAAATACAATTTTCATAATTTACATGAACTTCAAAATACATTACATAATTCTAAATACATATGAGAAAATAAAAATTTAGTTACAAAATGACAAAATGACACCTAGTGTCCTACCAATGCAATCGCAGTGGTGAGGTGACACGGACATCGCGTGTAATCGCAGGATGGACTCACCCGTCTGCGGTCACTGGGCTGACGATCAGTATCTCCAGTACCTACGGGTTTCAATATCAACGCGCTAAGAAATAATTCTTAGTGGTGCAATAATAAAATAAAAGAAAATAGCAGAAAATGAATATGTAGTGAATGTATATGTTTTATTTGTTTGGTATTGGTATATCCATTATATTCATTAATTTTGTTCACTTTCATTCATTTGGTTGCCCAAGTAACCTATACTAGATGACTGGACTGGATAAACGGGTAAACTGGCACTGGGTATCTAGTACCTCGGGCCGTCACACCATCGGTCACATATGTATCTCCCGGTGTGCAACAGAATAGCTAACAAGCTGTAAATAGTATTAGGCACGAGGCCAAGTCTCAACACAATGTCAAAATGGCCAAAAGCCATAAAATCACAGAATGGCATAATGCCATGTGCAGTACTGCTAACTAAACCCTATTGGCATGCCAAACTATCCAAACCAATCTTGTTAGGTATACTAGGGCATTTGATACTTTTAAATTCTTTAATTTTTGCATTTCAAGTTTTGGTGTCACTATTCACCTCATTGGTCAACAAAAATGTTGACTTTTCGATAGAAAATAGGTACATTGGTTTTGACACTCCCAACATACCACATTTTGCATTGAAAACTTGTTGGCATTAAGCATTAATACCATTTCTAAACTTAAACCAAGTGAGCAGAATTTTTTAGTTTTTGTACCTAAATTTCACTGTTCCATTAATGACTGTTATAATGGGAATTTGAAGAAATGGTAAACATGAAAGTTGTTCCTTATTTTGTCTAGTTGAATTTCTTTGTTTGAATCACTCCATTTGGGGTTTTGTAGCTCCAGATATGGTCCAAAAACAACAGCTGGCCGGATTTGTAAAACTGCAGAATTACCAAATCTACAGTAACATGAACAGTGACTGTGATTGCATTTTTGAATTGGTTCTGGTCATAATTTGGGGTAGGTTCCTGCATGAAAGTTGTTTGTCTATGTCTTAACTTGTTGCTGTAAAACTTTCAGGTCAATTGACCAAATCTACAGTGAATTATGGCCAAACTGTTCATTTGGTCATTTCTGCAGGTGCTGTTGCAGGGTGTTCGGATTGGGGCCAACTTTTGGTCCACTTGCTGTGGTCTTTTGGGCATGATTTCTTCAGAGAAAATGTGCCATTATAAGCCTAGTTTCATGTCCAATTGGCCAAGCACCAATTTGACCTACACAGCCAAAGTTATGGCTGTGTAAGTGGGCTGGAATCACAGCCATCATGCTGCTGTCCCTAGGCAGCATACTCATTCACTTTGCCATGCTATATTTCAATCCCAATTATGGTCAAATTTCCTCAAATGGTCACTAATTGACCATTAGAATGTTCTTTAACAAATTCATAAGTCAAGTCTACATCTTACTCCTAAAACCCTAGCTTCACATTATGATTTCTACAAGATGCCTTAGTTAGCATACCAATTCAATATCCATGTAGATATATATCTTAAACATCATTTCTAGTCCACTCTAAGTCCAAAAAAACACTCATTTCTATTCCTTAAATAGGGCTGCCGAATTTTATGGTGGACATACACATGAATTTGTTCATTTATTTCACAATTTCTTACCTATTACAAGTCTCAATCATGGAATTAATGAGTTTTAAATACATATATGCACTAACCTTTAAGTGGCAGATTTTTCCCAAGTTTAATCTTCACTTTCTCTCCTTTTCTAGGCTGCCAAACACTCTCCCAAGATGAGTGGACAAATTTTAATGAAGAGAAGAAGGGATTTTATGGTGGAATGAAGAGGGGAAATGGAGCTTGATGGAGTGTTAATGGTGGTTTAGGGCAAGGGCATGGGTTCGGCTGGTTGGGAAAGAAGAATGGGAGATTGTATTTTTAATTCTTTGGTCTTGCTTGTCTCTTTTATTGGTTAATTAAAGGGTTGTCTAATTATGATTGGTGGAAGCTTTTAAATGACATCATAGTGATGTCATATTTGGCTTTTTATTGATTTTTCTTTTCTTTTCATCATTACTCATTTTTAATTTCATTTTTAGTAATATTTATTCATATTTTATGTCGTATTAATTATTTACTCAACTGGATAAGTCGGCCAAAAATCATATTTGAAGGCGAAATGACCAAAATGCCCTCCGTTTGGCTTAACGGGTCAAAATTTTCTGTACCGATTGAAAAATTTTTCTAAATATTTTCTTGGCATTCTAATGCTATAAGAACCTCAATGACCCTTCTCTGGAGTCCCAAAAATTATTTTATGATTTTTCCCCGGGTCTAGGGCTCCTAGTTGCGAGAACCGCAACTTCCCTCTGGGTTACCCATCGCTTGGGCACCGGCTCATTTAACTTGGTTGTATTTTATTTCTAAAATTTTTCCTAAATTTTTCTTATATTGAGTTAATTATGGTTCCTCACTTTAGTTTAAATATTTTTCCGGACGTTCTAGCAGTCCGGACCGACACTGGTCACCGGAACAGTAGAATGTACGGAGTTGCTACCGGGAGGGTGTTACAACTCTTCACCTCTAATTTAAATTTCGTCCTCGAAATTTACCTGATGCAAACAGTTGAGGGAACTGTTGCCGCATTGTCTCTTCACTTTTCCATGTTGCCTCCTCGGTGTTGTGGTGCCTCCAAAGCACTTTCACCAGTGGAATCTGCTTGTTCCTCAATTCTTTTACTTCCCGAGCTAGGATCCGTAGAGGTTCTTCTTCATATGTCAAATCTGGTTGTATTTCAATTTCTTCCCTGGAGATGACATGTGAAGGATCTGAGCGGTATCTTCTGAGCATGGACACGTGGAACACATTGTGGATCTTGTCCAGCTCTGGTGGTAAAGCTAGCTCAGAGGCTATCGACCCACACGTTCAATGACTTCATATGGGCCAATGAACCTAGGGCTTAACTTACCTTTTCTTCCAAACCTCAATACCTTCTTCCATGGTGACACCTTGAGGAACACTTTGTCGCCAACCACATATTCTATTTCTTTTCTCTTCAGGTCGGCATAAGATTTACATGCATGCGAGGCAACCTTCAGATTGGCTTTGATTAGTTTCACTTTCTCCTCAGTCTGTTTCACCAGGTCTGGTCCCACCAGTTTGTCTTCGCCCAATTCAGTCCAGCACACTGGAGTTCTACATTTCCTCGCATACAGTGCTTCATATGGGGCCATTTGGATGCTAGCTTGGTAGCTATTATTGTATGCAAATTCTGCCAGTGGGAGGTATCTATCCCAACTTCCCTCAAACTCAATGACACAACTCCTCAGCATATCCTCAAGGACCTGACATATATTTCATGTTATTATTATCATTTCAATTCAATTTGTGTATTTGTTTAATTTGTTTCAATTGTTTACCTGGATTACTCTTTCAGATTGCCCATCCGTCTGAGGATGGAAGGCTGTGCTAAAGTGGAGTTGTGTACCCAAGGATTCATGCAACTTCTTCCAAAATCTCGATGTAAATCTTGGGTCCCGATCAGATATGATGGAAAGTGGAATTCCATGCAGTCTAACTAACTCACTGATATACAATTCTGCTAACTTCTCCAGTGAGTAGTCAGTCCTAACTGGCAGAAAGTGTGCTGACTTTGTCAATCTATCCACTATCACCCATATTGCATCATGTTTCTTCTGGGTGAGAGGTAGACCACTTACAAAATCCATGGTGACCCGATCCCATTTCCATTCAGGTATGCGTATAGGCTGTAGCAATCCTGATGGAACTTGATGTTCTGCCTTGACTTGCTGACATGTCAGGCATTTAGTCACGTAGTCAGCTATGTCCTTCTTCATACCAGGCCACCAATACTGAAGCTTCAGATCATGATACACCTTTGTACTTCCTGGGTGCATAGCATATACACTGGTGTGTGCCTCTTTTAGAATACTGGCCTTCAATTCCCCATTATCTGGTACACACAGTCTTCCTTTGTAATATAGACACCCATCTGCTTTCACCCCATAGTCAGTTGCTTTTCCTTCTGAGATTTTGCTCATAATAGCCATTAGCTTCTCATCTACCTTCTGCCCATTTAAAATCTACTGTAGCAGGTTTGGCCTCACTTGCAACTTAGCCAAAATCGCTCCATCTCGAACCAAAGTTAGACGGGCATTCAATGATCTCAAAGCTGTGATGGACTTTCTGCTCAAAGCATCAGCAACTACATTTGCCTTCCCAGGATGGTAGTCAATTACACAATCATAGTCCTTCAGAACTCAATCCATCGCCTCTTCAAGGTTGAGCTCCTTCCGAGTTGGCAAGTATTTTAGGCTTTTGTGGTCCGTAAATGTAGCACTTTTCACCATACAAGTAATGCCTCCTTATCTTCTGTGCTATTATAATTGCTGCAAGCTCTAGATCATGGGTTGGGTAGTTTTGTTCATGTGGCCTTAGCTGTCTGGAAGCATAAGCGACCACCTTCCCCTCTTGCATCAATACACACCCTAACCCATTATGAGAGGCATCACTGTAGACCACGAAGTCCTTTCACGACACCGGGCCGTGTTAACATTGGTGCCTCACAACACGACCTTCAACTTCTCAAACTGGTGCGACACTTGTCATTCCAGTCAAATTTGACATTCTTGTGTAACAACTTGGTCATTGGAGCAGCTATTAAGGAAAATCCCTTCACAAATCTCCTGTAATACCCAGCTAGCCCCAAGAAGCTTCTGACCTCAGATGTATTCCTGGGAGGCTTCCATTCCATCACTGCTTCTATTTTCTTGGGATCCACCCTAATCCCATCAGCTGACACTATGTGTCCAAGGAATGCAATCTCATTCAGCCAAAAGTCACACTTGGACAACTTAGCATACAGCTCCTTTTCTCTCAGGGTTTGCAGAACAATCATCAAATGCTCATCATGTTCTTCACTAGTCTTGGAATACACTAGAATATCATCAATAAAGACCACTACGAACCGATCTAAGTATCGATGGAAGATACAGTTCATAAGGTCCATGAATGTCGCTGGTGCATTTGTTAGGCCAAAGGGCATCACCAGAAACTCATAATGCCCATATCGGGTCCTGAATGCAGTCTTGGGCACATCTACATCCTTCACCCTCAACTGATGATACCTCGATTCGAGATCAATCTTAGAAAATACTCCTGCTCCCTTCAACTGATCAAATAGATCATCAATTCTAGGCAACGGATATTTGTTCTTCACTGTCACTTTATTCAACTGCCGGTAATCAATGCAAAGCCTCAAAGTCCCATCCTTCTTCTTTACAAACAGCACTGGACCTCCCCATGGTGACACACTGGGGCGTATGAACCCCTTATCCAACAACTCTTGCAACTGAGTTTTCAGCTCCCTCAATTCAGTGGGTGCCATCCTATAAGGAGCAATGGAAATGGGTGCTGTACCCGGCAGGGTCTCAATAGCAAATTCAACTTCCCTTTCTGGCAGCAAACCTGGCAATTCTTCAGGAAATACTTCTTGGAAGTCTCTTACTGTGGGTATATCACTCAGGTTTGGCTTAGCCTGCCTAGTATCCACCACATGTGCTAGGTAGGCTTCACAGCCTTTTCTCATCATTCTTCTTGCAACTGTGGCTGAGATGACATTGGACAGAAAATCTATCCTTTCACCCACAATAGTGATTTCATTTCCCTCAGAAGTTTTCAGAGAAATTCTCTTCAATTTGCAATCAATTATTGCCTGATGACATGACAACCAGTCCATTCCCAAAATCACGTCAAACTCGTGGAAGGGCAACTCAATCAGGTCTGCCAAGAATTCATACCCCTGAATCCTTAACGGGCAACCCTTGTATACTTTGTTCACCACTACACTGTGGCCCAATGGATTAGTGGCCAGAATGTCTTGGTCACTCTCCCCCACTAGTATCCCCTTTTCTACGGGTAGGTTGATGCAGATGTATGAGTGAGTGGATTCGGGATCCACCAATGCATGCATAGGAGTATTGTAGAGGGAGAACGTACCCCTGATGACGACCGGGGCATCTTGCTCCTCCTGAGCTCTCAGGGCATAATTTCTGGCAGGTGGTCTGTTATCTAGCCTCTCTGCTGGCTCAGATACAGGCCTCTGTGATGGTCCCACAGCCTCAGATTTACCAGATTTTCTACCTCTCTGTGGTGCAGGAGCATGTCTGTCTGCTTGTGTTGGAGCAGCTGTAGTAGTTCTGCGTGGACAGTTCTTCAACTGATGCTCTGTTGACCCACACCTTAAACAGGCACCAGTTACTCTCCAACACTCCCCCTTATGCCATTTTAGGCAGTGTGGACATGCAGAAGTTGCTGGGGCTGGTCCCCTGAACCCCATCCCTGGAGAGCTGCCCACAGATGGTGTGGACTGACCTCTCCTAGGGGTGAACTGTGGCCTGGGCCCCTGAGACTGACCCTGACCTTGTAGCTGACCCGAACTCTGTGCAGATGGACCTCTGAACTTCTTCCCAGGGGCAGGAGATGAGCTAGACTGACCCGAGCCCCTCTTCTGCTGTCTATCCCTTCTGGTCTGCTCACTGATTCTCACTTTTTCAACCCTTATTGCAGCTTTCACTAACTTGCTAAATTCTGTGATTCCCAAGGCAGTGAGCTGGATCTTGATGTTATCATTTAGTCCCTCTTCAAATCTCTTACACCTTTCAGCTTCATTAGGGACTATCTCCCTTCCATAGCGGCTCAATCGGACAAATTCCTTCTCATACTCGGCCACTGATAGCTGTCTCTGCCTCAGATTAATAAACTCTCTTCTTCTCTCTTCTAGGTATATAGTACCCACATATTTCTTCTTAAATTCGGAGAGAAAGAAGTCCCAAGTTATGGCTTCTGGCTGTACTTCACTGGACATAGTATCCCACCATTCATAGGCATCATCTTGCAACAAAGATATGGCAGCCTCTAGGTTTTGCTCTGGGGTGCAGTGGAGTTGTTTTAGAACTCTGCCCGTTCTGTTTAACTAATTCTCAGCTGCAACAGAGTCATCTTCTCTCTTACCGAAAAAGTCCACTGCTCCAAACTTTCTTAGCCTTTCCAGGTGTGATTTCTGCTGTGGAGCTGGTGGTGGTGGTGGTGCTGGCATTACTCCGGCCATTTGTCTAAAGAAATCGGCCATTTGCTGGAACATGGCCAGTGAAGGCTGAGCAGGCTCTGCTTGAGCTGGTGGAGTAGGTTCTCCCCTACCCCCAGTCTCAGCTGCTGCAAGTGGAGCATGACTTTCCACTTCCTCCTCGACTACCCTCTGAGATGTAGGGTCCATATCCTATTCAAAATAAGAAAGACAAACAGATCTGCATTAGTGTCACCTCGACTCTTACAAATGCAATGCATGGTATGGACTCAATCTAGGCCCAGAAACGCCTAAACCGTGCTCTGATACCACTAAATGTGACACCCCTTACCCGTCTACAGTGTAGTCAGCAAGCTATGCCACACGGTGTACCGGCACACTCTATTTTATCTTAATTAATTTTCATCATAATTTTGAATGTAACTTGTGAAATATAATTTATTTAAGTCATTTATTGAAATTATAATTTTTTTGAGGTTCCGAAAATTTTATAGAAAATCCGGCAGGGTACCGGCTAAAAATGGAGAAAACAGTTCTTCGGAACCTGTTAAAAACACTTCCAAATAATTTCCAAACAATCCCAACTTCAATTCATCAACAAAGTCTCAATATCAAAATCTCAACATTTTCCAATCTCATTTCTCAATCATCATTTCTCAGGGTATTCATATATAAGCAACAGATAAATACTCAATTTACTTCCATACATATCCAAGTCATAGATAGATATTTACTTTTCCATTCACAAATACAATTTTTATAATTTACATGAAATTCAAAATACATTACAAAATTCTAAATACATATGAGAAAATAAAAATTTAGTTACAAAATGACAAAATGACACCTAGTGTCCTACCAATGCACTGCAGGTGGTGAGGTGACACAAACACTGTGCAGAACTGCAGGATGGACTCACCCAGTCTGCGGTCTACTGGGCTCACGATCAGTATCTCCAGTACCTACGCGTGGCAAAAGCAACACGCTAAGCAATAATGCTTAGTTGTGCAATAATAAAATAAAAGAAAATAGCAGAAAATTAATATGTAGTGAATGTATATGTTTTATTTGTTTGGTATTGGTATATCCATTATATTCATTAATTTTGTTCACTTTCATTCATTTGGTTGCCCAAGTAACCTATACTAGACGACTGCACTGGATAAATGGGTAAACTGGCACTGGGTATCTAGTACCTCAGGCCGTCACACCATCGGTCACATATGTATCTCCCGGTGTGCAACAGAACAGCTAACAAGCTGTAAATAGTATTAGGCACAAGGCCAAGTCTCAACATAATGTCAAAATGGCCAAAAGCCATAAAATCACAGAATGGCATAATGCCATGTGCAGTACTGCTAACTGAACCCTATTGGCATGCCAAACTATCCAAACCAATCTTGTTAGGTATACTAGGGCATTTGATACTTTTAAATTCTTCAATTTCTGCATTTCAAGTTTTGGTGTCACTATTCACCTCATTGGTCAACAAAAATGTTGACTTTTGGATAGAAAATAGGTACATTGGTTTTGACACTCCCAACATACCACATTTTGCATTGAAAACTTGTTGGCATTAAGCATTAATACCATTTCTAAACTTAAACCAAGTGAGCAGAATTTTTCAGTTTTTGTACCTAAACTTCACTGTTCCATTAATGACTGTTACAATGGGAATTTAAAGAAATGGTAAACATGAAAGTTGTTCCTTATTTTGTCTAGTTGAATTTATTTTTTGGAATCACTCCATTTGGAGTTTTGTAACTCCAGATATGGTCCAAAAACCACAGCTGGCCGGATTTGCAAAATTGCAGAATTACCAAATCTACAGTAACATGAACAGTGAATGTGATTGCATTTTTGAATTGGTTCTGGTCATAATTTGGGGTAGGTTCCTTCATGAAAGTTGTTTTTCTATGTCTTAACTTGTTTCTGTAAAAATGTCAGGTCAATTGACCAAATCTACAGTGAATTATGGCCAAATGAACAGTTACTGTTCATTTGGTCATTTCTGCAGGTGCTGTTGCAAGGTGTCCGGATTGGGGCCAACTTTTGGTCTACTTGCTTTGGTCTTTTGGGCATGGTTTCTTCAGAAAAAATGTGCCATTATAAGCCTAGTTTCATGTCCAATTGGCCAAGCACCAATTGGACCTACACAGCCAAAGTTATGGCTGTGTAAGTGGGCTGGAATCACAGCCATCATGCTGCTGTCCCTAGGCAGCATACTCATTCACTTTGCCATGCTATATTTCAGTCCCAATTATGGTCAAATTTCCTCAAATGGTCACTAATTGACCATTAGAATGTTCTTTAACAATTTCATAAGTCAAGTCTACATCTTACTCCTAAAACCCTAGCTTCACATTATGATTTCTACAAGATGCCTTAGTTAGCATACCAATTCAATATCCATGTAGATATATATCTTAAACATCATTTCTAGTCCACTCTAAGTCCAACAAAACACTCATTCCTATTCCTTCAATAGGGCTGCCGAATTTTATGGTGGACATACACATGAATTTGTTCATTTATTTCACAATTTCTTACCTATTACAAGTCTCATTCATGGAATTAATGAGTTTTAAATACATATATGCACTAACCTTTAAGTGGCAGATTTTTCCCAAGTTTAATCTTCACTTTCTCTCCTTTTCTAGGCTGCCAAACACTCTCCCAAGATGAGTGGACAAATTTTAATGAAGAGAAGAAGGGATTTTATGGTGGAATGAAGAGGGGAAATGGAGCTTGATGGAGTGTTAATGGTGGTTTAGGGCAAGGGCATGGGTTCGGCTGGTTGGGGAAGAAGAATGGCAGATTGTATTTTTAATTCTTTGGTCTTTCTTGTCTCTTTTATTGGTTAATTAAAGGGTTGTCTAATTATGATTGGTGGAAGCTTTTAAATGACATCATAATGATGTCATATTTGGCTTTTTATTGATTTTTCTTTTCTTTTCATCATTACTCATTTTCAATTTCATTTTTAGTAATATTTATTCATATTTTATGTCGTATTAATTATTTACTCAACTGGACAAGTCGGCCAAAAATTGTCTCTGAAGGCGAAATGACCAAAATGCCCTCCGTTTGGCTTAACGGGTCAAAATTTTCTGTACCAATTGAAAAATTTTTCTAAATATTTTCTTGGCATTCTAATGGTATAAGAACCTCAATGACCCTTCTCTGGAGTCCCAAAAATTATTTTATGATTTTTCCCCCGGGTCTAGGGCTTCTAGTTGCGAGAACCGCAACTTCCCTCTGGGTTACGTATCGCGTGGGCACCAGCTCATTTAACTTGGTTGTATTTTATTTCTAAAATTTTTCCTAAATTTTTCTTATTAATATTTGAGTTAATTATGGTTCCTCACTTTAGTTTAAATATTTTTCCGGATGTTCTAGCTGTCCGGACCGACACTGGTCACCGGAACAGTAGAATGTACGGAGTTGCTACCGGGAGGGTGTTACAAGGTGTCAACCATGGTCTATGAGATGCTTAAAATGATTTAGAGAAATCATTTATGGTAAGAAAGAGTTCTGATGATACTAAGAGTTAATATCATCTCTCATTGCCAATTAGTGATGTGTCTAGTGAGTCACATACATACACAAGTTAATCACCAAGTAAAATGTGATTTAATTGATTAATTAAAAAGTTTAATCGTTAATTAAATAGGTTTGGTTTGTAATGAGATTACAAAGTCTCTAGCATGGCTTGAAACCAAATGTAGTTTATTCGATGTATAGTATAATTTAAATTTATATTTAAAGTGTTTAAATATGAATTTAATTGTGAGAAATTAATTAATAGAGATTAATTAGTTAATTTATATTTGATATAAATTGATTAGAAGAGGAGAAATAATGATTTTGGTTTGAGAACTCAAAATTACAACATAAGGATAATTTGGTCATTTCACATGGTGACATGTGGCATCATGAGATGGTGAAACATGGCACCATATAAACTTGCCATTTGTTTTCCTATCATGCAAGATGATCAAAGTCAAAATTAAGTCTAGCTTTGACACTTGACTTAATGAGATTAAGTCAATTAAAAAAAAAAGATGCAATGTAGTTGTGACATGTGGCAAAGGGTTTAAGTGATTATTTGACCTAATTATAAAATGGAAAGAAAGAAGAACTAAAAATATAACTCTCACTATTCTAAGGGTGGCGGCAGCCACTATTCCCTCTCCCTCTTCTTGTTTTCTTCATCAATTCAAAGAGAATCATTCATTCCCTTTGAACTAAAATTGCTAGGAATTATTTCTCGTGTCCTATACACACATATAACCTTTCTGAAAGCAAAACCCCAAATTATGATCTTCATGTGGACAAGCTAGAGGGATAACATTTGGGATCCTAGGAGCTTTCTAAAAGTGTCAATTGCATCCATAGTGCATCAAAGAGGTTAGTGCCCAAATTACTCTTTCAAATTAGGGTTTAGTTGAATTAATTTGTTAATTCACAATCTTAAATGGTAAATGAAGATCCAAATATATATTAAAAGTATTTTAATATGCAATTGAACATCGAAATTAATTAGGCACATAAGAGATATGGCATGATGCATGAAACCCTAAAAGAAAAATTTTAAAATTTAATGCACCAATTACCATGCTTCCACTCCTTCACTTGTCACTAGTGATTTCCCATATCCACGTGCTTGGCTTATGCATAGGCTCCTCAGGACTTCTTCTTGAAAACATAGTGAGCCAGCGGCTTATTATGTAACACCCTCTCTGTAGCAACTCTGCACATTATACTGTTCCAGTGACCAGTGCCAGTCTGGATAGTTAGAACATCCAGAAAAATATTTAAACTAAAGTGAGGAACCATAATCAACTCAAATATTAATAAGAAAAATTTAGGAAAAACTTTAGAAATAAAATACAACTAAGTTGAATGAGCCGGTGCCCTAGCGATGAGTAACCTAGTGGGAAGTTGTAGTTCTCGCAACTAGGAGCCCTAGACTCGGGGGAAAATTCATATAATAATTTTTAGGACTCTAGAGAAGGGTCATTGAGGTTCTTATGGCATTAGAATGCCAAGAAAATGCTTAGGAAAAATTTTCAATAAGTATAGACAATTTTGGTCTGTTAAGTCAAACGGATTGCATTTTGGTCATTTCGCCTTCAGAGGTGATTTTTGGCCAACTTGTCCAGTTAAGTAAATAATTATTATGACATAAAATGTGAATAAATAATGCTAAAAATTAAATTGAAAATGAGTAGAGAAGAGAAGAAAAGAAAATGGAAGAAAATACCAATTATGACATCATATGATGTCATTAAACACTTACCCACCAATCATATTTAATCAACACTTAAATTAACTAATAAAATGTGGATAAGAATACAGCAAAAATTCAAAAAACTCAGCAGCCATCACCTTCACAAAAATTCAGCCGTATCCCTCAAACTCAATACCCATTCCACCATTGAAAGCTTACCAAAGCTTTATAATCCACCCAAATCTCACTTAAAACCCTAAGTCCACTTCAATAAAATTTGTCTCTGCATCTTGAGCAAGTGTTTGGCTTCCAAGAAAGCCAAAAAAAAGTGAAGGAATTTTGAGTGGAAAATTTCTACTCACAAGGTTAGTGTCAATTCTCCTCATTTTCTTGCTTAATTCATGTTTAAAGCCATGAGTCAAGTGGAAATTGTCATAAAAACATAATATAATTTATGTGTATTTATCTATACAATTTCTGCAGCTTAGGGATATTAAGGCTTTCATAAATTTCCTTAAAACAAAATGGTATGTGAGCTGCCTTGACATGAGATGAGTGTTTAAACATTTAAGTGCAAGTGAAGTGTAAGTATGGAACTAGAAAACTTGGAGACTTGAACAAAATTAGGTTTTGCTCATATAATGGTATATGAAAATTTTAATGGTCAATTAGTGACCATTTAACTATATGTGAGGAGGAATTGAAGTGATTTAGGACAATGGAATTGAGGTTAGGCAAGCTGCCCTTGGTGACCTATAGGGCTGGGCATGAGTCCAGCAGGTTTGGGCAGCAATAACTTGAATTGTAGAAGCTCAATTGGTGCAAGGCCAATTGGACATGAAACTAGACACATAATGGCACAACTTTGGTGAAGAAACCATGCCCATAAAACCAAACCAAGTGGACCAAAAGCTTGCCCTAATCCGGGTGACCTGCAGTCTGCCTGGGCAAAATGACCAAATGAACAATGTTTGGTCATTTGGCCATAAATCAGTGTAGAAAGGTCTAATTGACCTGACATTTTACCAGCAAGAAGCTAAGATATAGACCAACAACTTTCATGGAGAAACCTAACCCAAATTATGACCAGAACATTTTCAAAAGGTGAGTTGCAGTCACTATTCATTGCACTATAGATATGGTCAGTTCAGAAATTCTGGATAGAATTTCAATCTG
Source organism: Hevea brasiliensis (assembly GCF_030052815.1). NCBI lineage: Eukaryota > Viridiplantae > Streptophyta > Magnoliopsida > Malpighiales > Euphorbiaceae > Hevea > Hevea brasiliensis. The sequence goes on along the minus strand of NC_079503.1, from coordinate 55,534,771 downwards.
GCCAGTTATGGTTTTTATACCATAACTTGAGCTACAAAACTCCAAATGGAGTGATTCAAAAAAGGAAATGCAACTAGACAAAATAAGGAACAACTTTTATGTTGATTAGTTTGCCAAATTCCCACTGAAAAACAAGGCATAAAAAGTGAAAATTCTGCCCAACTAAATTAAGCTTAGAAATGGTATTGGCAATCAATACCAACAAATTTTGAATGCAAAATGTGGTATGTTGATGATATTAAAACCAATGTACCTATTACCTATGCAAAAGTCAACATTTTTGTTGACCAATGAATGGAATAGTAACACTAAAACTTAAATTCCAAAAATTGTAAAACTTAAAAGTGTGAAATGCCCTAGTATACCTAACAAGATTGGTTTGGATAGCTTGGCATGCCAATAGGGTTCGATTAGCGATCGCACATGGCATTATGCCATTCTGTGATTTCATGGCTTTTAGCCATTCTGACATTGTGTTGAGACTTGGCCTTGTGCCTAATGTTATTACAGCTTATTAGCTGTTCTGTTGCACACCGGGAGATACATATGTGACCGATGGTGTGACAGCCCGAGGTACTTAGTACCCAAAGTGCGGTTACCCGCTTATCCATCGATCGTCCAAAGATAGGTTACTTGGGCTACCAAAAATGAAAGTGGATAAATTTAATGAAATAATGAATATAACAAGTACAAAATAAGTAAGACTACAAATACTTATCGAAAATTTATTTGCAATGAGACATCAATACATTCATTGCATATTTATTTTCTGTTATTTCTTTTTATTTTATTATTGGCACCACTAAGCATTATTGCTTAGCGCGTTGCTTTTGCCACGCGTAGGTTCTGGATAGACCGATCGAGAGCCCAGTAGACCACATACTAGGTGAGACCATCTGCAGCTCTGCATAGTGTCCGTGTCACCTCACCATCTTCAGTGCATTGGTAGGACACTAGGCTTCATTTTGGTATTTTGTAACTAACTTTTATTTTCTCATGTGTAATTGAGACTTATGTAATGTATTTTGATGTTAATGTAAATAGTGAAAATTGTGTTTATGAATGGAAAATTGAGTATTTATTTGTTGCTTGTATATGAATACCATGAGAAATGAATGATTGAGAAATGGAAATGTTGTTGGAAAATATTGAGATTTTGATGATGAAATGGAGTTTGGGATTGGTTGAAAATTTTGGAAGTGTTTTTCACAGGTTCTGAAGAACTGTTTTCTCCATTTTTAGCCGGTACTCTGCCGGATTTTCTAAAAAATTTGCAAAATCTCAAATAAATTTATGACTTCAATAAATGACTGAAATGAATTATATTTCACAAATTGTACTCCATCACTATAAAAAAAAATTAGGAAGAATAAAAATGATTGAATTAAAATAGGGTGTTTCGGTACACTGTGTGGCATATCTTGCCCAGCTACACTGTAGATAGATAAGGGGTGTCACATATTAGGCCTCACCTGGTCTTACCATATCATATCATCTCCTATCATGCATGATCATAAACATATAACATAACTGTACCATGGGGAAACTAGTGGGTCATCCAACATACATCGGCATTAACAGTATTTATGCACAAATGCAACATTTTCATGTTCTAGATACAGGCATCATAATAAATAATAAAATAATAGATGTGGATAACTATGATTTCAATTAAATAAGTTTTATTCATTAGGGTTAGTGTTACTCACCTCTTATAAGCTATCAACCACTTGACCTAAATGGTAGCTATCTTTGGATCCTTAGCTTCCCAAGTTCCTCAAGTCCAATCCTATAAACATTAGACCTTAAAGAGTTATTTAGAGCTTAAAAACTCTATACATATGCTAAACATCTTATTCTGGGTACTTTTGGATTATAAAAATAAGTTTTGGAGCCTTAGAACAAAAACATAAATAAGGTTGGCAAAGCCAACTTTGGCTGCCAAAGCATGGGACTTCAATTGCCAAAGTCCTGAACCTAAAATGCCTTATTTGGGTAGCAAGTCTAAGACTTTGGTAGCCGAACCTAGAAATCTCCAAAGAACTGTAGCCATTCTGGCTGCCAAAATAATGGTTTTTAGCAATCAAACTTAGGAATTTTAAGAATTTCCAAGTTAAAAAATCTCCAGAACCTACCTCCCAAATCACCCAAACACACATCTCAAAGCTCCAAAACATGATCCAACCTTAAAACACATACCTAGGACATCTATCAACTTAAAAACTTAAAAAAATCACACATGCGTCCAACAAATAGTGAAAATTCAAGTTTTCTCTCAACGTCACTCAAAACATCAAAGTTCCAAAATATCAATTGAATTTAATAAACATAATATTCTTCAAAATCTAACCAAAACACTTATAACTCGGATCAAAACCAACCTTCCATCATATATATACATCTTAAACTCACACGCATTTAAAGATTTCCTCGAACACCAACATGCAACATCCTCAAATAAGACTCAAAAAGGCAAAACAATCTTTTCATACATGCTAACCAAAAAACTTACTCTTACCCATGTACACATACTTAAAACCATATAGAAAAATTAATTTAAAAGAAAAAAGTACCTTTCTCCTTTGGAATCAAGAATGAAAGAGAGCTTGGAGAAAACTTTAAAAATCTTAAAAGCTCTAAGCTTCCCAATAAAAAAAAAAGCCTTCAACTTCTCAAAACCTCAATTCAAAGAGAATTCACAGCAAAAATCCTTTACACGCAATAGAAATAGAGAGGGAGAGAAAAAAAAATTAATTTTCTTTGAAATTCAAAGTAAAATGAGTTATTTATACCCCTACTATCGAAGAGACTTTTTGTTTCAACTACATTCTTTTGCTTTTTTAGCAGTTGTTCAAGTACTTATTTACAGGTAACCATTCACTGTGCCTTTTTATTGTCTTCTCTTTTTATAATAACTGAAAGTGACTAGGAAAGAAGATTAAGTGCCATACCTGAGTCACCAGTGATGGTGTACAGTGGTGATTTTAGTGAGAATTGAGCAGTGTTAGCCTTTGGCACTCATGGTAGTGATGAAGGAGACTTGGAAATTTTAGGACCTGCTAATGAGCAGCTTGATGAGACTATGGGTAGAGGAATTAGTACCAGTGCCACCATCGTTCAAAGATCACATCCAAGTATGTCTTCTTTCGCCATTCTGAAGGGGGTGAATGATACAATATCTCAGTTAGATGGTTAGGAAATTTTATGACTGAGCAAACTTTATGTTAGTAGCATGCCCTAGAGCATATCATTTAGTATGTATCTTGCACATATTTTTATTAATAAAAGGCATTTTCACTTTTTCGTTGACATAATATATTTATGTGTAATAGAAAAGGTCCATTGATATTTTTTTAGAAATTCTATTCTTAAGTTGTTAAGAATATGGTGATAGTATTTCTAGTACAAAGTATCATAAATAGGTTCACAATCGAGGATACTTCATAATAAGGACATGACTTATCTAGAAAGATTGTATTCATGTTTGTTCCCAAGTTATTTATATGAGATATAAAGAAGATGGAATGGTGAGTCTCATGCCATATGACAAATATGATAGGCACTTATAAATGATAAGTAGGCCGAACCAGTGATACTTATGACAAGCACATGGAATTTACTCTTGCCAATGTTTTGTCATAAATCATATCAGTGCATATAATCTTTAGACCTGAGATAGCACAGTTATCTTGTATATAGATAGTTTGAGTTTGATACTGCTTCCATACTTGTACTGTGTATGGGTATATGGGCATGTGTTGGCTCCTACTAGTTATATATGGAGGTAGGTGTTGATCAAGATGGAATATGTTCCTCTAAGTAAATAGAGATAAAATCCTATGTTCATTTAATTATTCTTGATGTTTCAAGTTCCTGGCCAGGATAGATAGATTTAATCAGAAAAGAGTTTCTGATGAGAAAATCTTTTTAATCAAGAACTGGAATTAAAAGAGAATATAATATTCATAGCAAATGGAGTTTGACATAAATCATGACTCCAGCTTGAGTTGGGATTTTGTAACAGAGAGATTCCAGTGCATGGTAACATATGATTATAGATTCATTTAAGGTAAACCTTATTACTAATTGGGTGGCCATGGCATGCTATGCTAGGTGTTAACCATGGTCTATGAGGTGCATAAAATGATTTAGAGAAATCATTTACTGTAAGAAAGAGTTCTGATGATATTAAGAGTTGATATCATATCTCATTGCCAATTAGTGATGAGCCTAATAAGTCACACACATACACAAGTTATCACCTAATTAAATATGATTTAATTAATTAACTAAAGAGTTTAATTGATTAATTAAATAGGTTTGGTTTACAATTAGATTGCAAAGTCCCTAGCATGACTTGAAACCAAATCTAGATTATTGGATGTATAGTATAAGTAAAATTTATATTTAAAGTGTTTAAATATGAATTTAATTAATGAGAAATTAATTAATGGAGATTAATTAATTAATTTATATTTGATATAAATTGATTAGAAGAGGAGAAATAATTATTTTGGGTTAAGAACTCAAAATTAAGACACAGGTGCATTTTGGTCATTTCACAGGGTGACATGTGGCACCATGAGATGGTGATACATGGCATTACACATAAGCTTGCCAAATGTCTCTTAATCATGTAAGATGATTAAAATTAAGATTAAATATAGGTTTGACACTAGGCACAATGTGATTGGGTCAATTAAACCTAGAACCAATCAAAGGGTGACATGTGGCAAGGGTTTAAGTGGTGACCTAGCTATATAAGTGTTGTTATGAAAAAATAAAACACATAAGCTGCTGCCTCCCATTGTGTGCCGCCACCCTTGAGACTCACATTCTCTCTTCCTCTTCATCTCTCATCTATTCCAAGAGATTAGCAAACAATCTCTTGAATTAAAAATACTAAAAATCGTTTCTAGTGTCCTGTTTACATCTTTAATCTCTTAAAAGGCAGAACTTGATTTTCTTAATAATAGAAAAAGCTTTAGAAGCTGTTCAAGGGCTACCATAGGTGTTCTTGGTGTGGACAAGCTAGAGGGACAACATCTGGTGTCCTGAAGATGAATCTCAAAGGCGCAAATACACTGCAGTGTATGAAAAGGTTAGTGTGTTTGTTCTTGATTTAATATAGGGTTCTAAAATTAATTTCATTAATTCTAAAATCTTAAATGGAAAATACAGATCCAAAAACATATTAAAAGAGTTTTAATATGTTGTTTTTCGTTGAAATCAAATAGATAAAAATAAATCTTGCATGATGTATGTGACCCTAGGTGAAAATTTTTGAATTCAATAGTATAAACTTGTGTTTTTCACGCTTCCGCTCCTTTACTTTATGGGATCAACTCTGCCTAATTTCAACTCTCACTTACTAGTAAGCGAGGATGAGCTAACGGTGGCTTTTCTTGGCCTATCCAAATTATTGTATATGAAGAGCAGTTTAAAGCTGGATTAAGGTTTCCACTGGGTGAGTTGGACATTGAGGTACTGTGTTATCACCAACTATTTATTACTTAACTCCACCCAAATTTGTGGAAGTTGCTTTCTACCTTCTAAGCTTTATGCTAGAGAAAGAATTTGGTCACCACTGCTCATGTGTTCAGCTTTTTCTTCCAATTGAACACTCTGAAAATCAAGGAGTAATGGCATTTTCATGCTAAAAAATGGATGGGGTTGTTCACAGACCTAACCTTATCCCTAAAGAAGTGGGAGGACAAATTCTTTCTCATGGAGAATAAGATGGACAAGGAATGGGGTGGTATCAGAACACATCGAAACTATTATGTAGACAAGAAGAAGGGTAGGATGAGATGTACACCAGAGGAGAAGGCTATGATTACGGAGCTTAAAACTGTTGTTTTCTCAGGAAAGATATCCGTTAGCCAGCTAATTCAAGTAGAATCTAATTAGTAGTACGCCACCAACGTCTCTGGTGACTGTGTGGCAGTCGAACATTATAATAACCTTCTCTTAGAGGATAAAACCCATTTTTCTTAATCTCTTGTGCTTTTTTACTTATTGAGATTTTTCTGTTCATTTAGAGATATTGAGCATATGGAGAAAGAATGTCAATGTGCTAATCAAGGAGAAAAAGAGGAAAAGAAAAGCTTTGAGTAAAGCTAATGATTCAGCTGCTAAGTGAACCAAGACTGAGACTCCTCTAATTTTCCCACTCTTGGCTCACAAGTAAATGACATCGACTCCTCCCCCACCTCCACAAATTGAGCTTATGGTTCTTGAGAAAACAGTCGAGTAGGAAGCTATTCTAACCCCTCAATTGGCATAATCAAGAGAGTAGTTCCTTATTGTTCAGTCAACCGTGGATAATTATTCACTTATTGGCTAGTTTAGGAAGAAGTACATTATTCCATTAGATCGAAAGAGACTTGATCGTGAGCATGATGAGAAGCTTGCTCTTTAAGCCATAAGCCTTCAATTGGAAATGATCACTATAATCAATTTCTTTACGAAAAAAACTAAGCTTTGAGAGGTCACATTGGCTCACTTATCACCGAGAATACCTTTATTAAGGAAGCCATTACCCAATTTGAAAGAAAAGTTGAGAATCTGGAGAGGGATCCAATCTGCCCTGAATATGATTACTAGCTTTAAATTCAAACTAACTGAGTCCCGAGCCAACCATGATCTTGAGATGGTCTAACTAAAAGAGACCAACAAAACTCTAGAAGTGAAATAGAAGAGATGGATGTTAAGCTCACTGCCACTAATGAACGATTGGCCGATATCTATGTGAAGGCCCAAAATGACACAGTGGCTGAGCTTGAAAAGTGTTACTTAAGGGAGGATTTCTTCTGGGTTATTAACTCAGTGGTGGTGAGGATGAGGGGGGTAAAGACAAAGAACTGTTAATGGTAATGGGCAGGAAGGGGGGTGATGGTGATATAGTTCCTCCTTCCTAAAACTTCTTGTAAATGACTTTTACAATGAGTCAAAAAATCTTTTGTTTTGCTAGCTCAAAATATTCTTCCAAGATCATAATAACAAGATAATTTGCTTTATCAACCAAGTAAAAATATATTCCAAAGAAAATTTGCCACGTGAGATTGCTTGGACTAGTTTGGTCGAGTGGAATAATTTTCATCAAATATTTAGAAGTTAGGTAGCTTGGTACCCAAATCAATATAAAAATAAATCACAAAACTTGTACTCGGTATGATTACTTAGGAACTCAATAAGATAAAAGCGATTTTTGGGAAAAATTTGCGATGTAGCTCAAACCTTTAGGCCAAGTAAAAATATGTAAACTAAAATTTTAACAAATAGTATAGCTCATATTTTTGGCCCCAAAATTAATAGGTTGTATCATCAAGTTAAAGAATTACCTAAAATTTATCTTAAAAGGGAGCTTGACTTGACTCCTTTAGCCAGGTTGCAATGTCTTATAGATGATTTAATAGGGATGCTTGGATTTTTGTTTGAAAAGAGTAACTTAAAAAGATAGGGTAAAGGTATTTGCAAACATCCAAACAAAAAAGCTCAGACTCACTAATGAAATAAAATTACCTTTCAAAGGTTTTGTCAAGTTTGATAGCTTGGATTCGTAGCCAGGCTTTTAGCTTGAGCATTTGCAAGTATAGTGGCTCAGCTAATTAATCATCCTTATCTTATTTGATTATCACTTTTTTAACTTGACAAACTATCACCGTGGATAGGCTAAGCGCTCTTAGATTATTTAGACTTGCGGACTATCACTGTGAATGAATTAAGCACCCTTAGATTAATGTTGAGAAATAGATGTTCTGAAATGTTCCTCTTTATTAATAATACTTGGAAAGGTTGCAAATGTTCCAAGCTCGGGGCAAGACTCTACCATTAACCTCGGCTAATTTATGATAGCCTAGATGGAGGATCTTTGAAATGATAAAAGGTTCAATCTAGTTGCTGCCTAGCTTTCCTGCCTCATTAACTCCTCCAGTTATATCATCTCTTTTTAGGTATAAGTCTCTAACCATGAATGCTTGGTTTTTGACTTTTTTGGTTATGCATGTTGATCATATTTTGACTATCCTATGACATTCAAACAAAAGTTCAATCCCTCAATTCTTCTGCTTAGTCAAGTTTGAGTCGCAAGTCTTCATCAGGTGCAACTTCGTTGGGGTGCTCTGTTAGGGCTAATAAAACACTTATCTTAATGTGAATAATTACTTTTGACCTATATGCTAGTGAGAAATTCTCTTATGGCTAACCTTAGTGTGGTTCGGTAAGCCCATAGGACATTCAGTAGGTGGTCGGGTCAACTTTCTTTGGCTTATCTAGTCACTTATTTAAACCTTGGAGTATTATTTAGTTGGTCACTTCGGTCATCCCATCGGTTTGAGGGTGATAGGTTAAGTTGAACCAAAGGTTGATTCCCTAAGTGCTGCATAACTCTGTGAACTTCCTGTTAGTGAATTGAGTACCATTATCAGTAATGATAACTTTAGGGACACCAAATCTACAAAAGATGTTCTGCTTGTCAAATGTGATTTCTCAGTCTGCTTTGATGAGCTGTGTTGCCTTGGCCTTTACCTACTCTGTGAAATGATCAATGGCAATAATGACACACTATCGAGACCCTAACGCTTTCGGAAATGGCCCGAGTATGTCAATACCCCACTAAAAGAAGTGCTAAGAACTTTCGATGGCATCAAGCTTTTCTACAGGAGGGTGGGGAATGCAACTATGTTCCCACCATTTCTTATATTTTTAGACAAAGTCTTTGGCATCTTGAACTGCGATTGGCCAAAAGTAACTTTCCTTGAATGCTTTCTTGGCAATCGTTCTTGCTCTTTCATAGTCGTCGCATGATTCTTAAACCATCTTCTTTGCTGATGCATTTAAGCCATAGTTAAAGATAAGACCTTATGTATAGCAAACCATTGATGACATTATACTTCATGAAATTTTGAATCACTTTCTTTGCTTCTAGGTGATCGTTTGGTATGGTGCCTTCAAATAACTGAAGATCGAAGTCATCCATGTTTCTCCAATGTTGATGCCTCTTCTTCTTCCATTGTTGGTGTATTGATCTTCTTAAAAGGAATTGAGTGATTTAGGTGTTATTCGCCTATAGCTACCATTTTTGCTAATGGATTAATCGGCTTCTTAGTTTTCCCCTCTCAGTATTTTAAGAATGTTTACTTCTCTATTCTCTGCTCTGATTCATGAGAAAAAGCTTTAGATCTAAATTTTGTATATTCCTAAATTGAGTGTTGTGTAAACTACCACAAGTGCACGGATCGTTAACAAGTAATAAAGTAATAAGTAGAGTATTATTTCCATGAGTACCGTGTTGATTACCAAACTATAGTGATTTTAATTATCTAGATGATCAAGTTTTAAAGAAATAGTAATTAAATCAAAATTAAGTAAAATAAATCTAAAGCAATTAACTAAACTTAAATATCAATTAATAAAAGCATTTTAGAGTTAGGGGTTCACACTTCAATCAATTATAGATCTAATCCAATTCATTCAATAAATGAGAATTTGTTACTTTGAAGGAAATTAATACTAAGTTATCTTAAGTCTTCTCTCAAGGCACTCAAGTTGTATTTTAATTAACTTAAACTCTACTTTCGTAGTGATTAAATTAATTAAAATCATTACGTTTATTGATTAATTGTTAGATCCACATAGAATTCAAGCCTATCTCTAAATCAAGAACCATAAGTTCAAAATCTTGTTATTCCAATATTAATTTTCACCTTTCACTCCTTTAATTAATATTTAGAATCAATACTAAGTGGGTACCAATACATAGCATGCGTTAAGAACAAAGAGATTGAATCAAAGAACAAGACACCCAATATATTAAATAAAATAAAACTAGATTTATAATTAAATTAAAAGTGCTACATCCCTAACCCTAGAGTAAAGGAACTACTCACACATGGTGAGTTTTACAATCATGTTTATAAAATAATGAAAAGACATGAGAAGAAATAAAATGGAAAAACCAAAATGGAGAATTGTAGCCTTGGACTTTTGGAGCTTTAGTTGAAAATTCCTTCTAGCAATCTTGCAGATCTGTTTCTCCTTTGCCTCTCTTGAAGTTAATGTGCACTCTTGAATGTAAATTCATTCTCTCTCCCTCAAATCTTGACTTTTTATATTTATATCTAGTGTAAAAACTCTTGTTTCAATGTCCTAAAAGACTTAGAAGTCCATTCGAGTTGAGTTAGAAGGAAGAAAAGTCGAGTTAGAATTGCTATCTGAGGACACTGCATGGGCTGTGTAGTGTTATACAGGGCACCCTATGTAATTTTTTGTAGCTTTGTTTTTCGAGTTTTCATGTAACACCCTTCAAGTGTAGCAGAGTGAGGCATGTCACACAGTGTGCCGGAGCACCCTATCTTATCTTACTTTATTCCTTTTATAATTTTGAACTCATTATATTTCAAGATCAATGATTTTTCTAAGGAGAAACTGACAGACTTTTCCCTATTTTATTATCAATTGGCGTATTTTACTATTCACCTGCTTAGAATTTTCAATAACATTTTTAAATAAAGATCTCATCCATACTCATCATTCAGAATAGCGTCCATACATTTCGATTCTTATTCATTTCCATACATATTCATTCATGCTCCTTTCATATATCAAAATTCTCAAATTTCCATTAATTACATAATTTACAAACTAATTACATAAATTCACAATTTACATAATATACAAAATAATTAAAATTCTATAATTTACATTTCAACATAATAACTAATTATAATGCACAAAATACATGATATAACTAATGTGAACCCTATCTACATGCATTGCTAAGGAGGTGACAATCTTGAACACTTCTGAAAATTCTGCAGATATGGACTCCAAAAGTCCCAGTCAAATATTCACTAGGTTTTATCTTCAGTACCTGCATGAGGAAACAAATCCACTGTGCTAAGTATTGCTACTTAGTGGTGTGATAATATAACAAAGAAAAACTATATACAAACAATGATAGAAATGAGGCATAATTTGAATGATCCATAATTAATTTAATTTCATATAAAATTTCTAATATCAACTATCCTTTATCCTAATTTGCTCTTCTTTGGAAGTTCTTAATTCATAACTTGACAATAATCATGTATAATATACCAAATTAATAAGAATTTTAAAGTTATATTTTTATGCTTAAGGAAGATGCATTTGTACTATTTATTTAGGTTATATTATTTTGCTAATCTTTTTGTCATTTCACTAAATACTCTTTAGGTATTTTAGATCATTTCATAATAAATAAAATTTGAAAACTAATCTACTTGCTCTCTTATTTATTCATTTAATTCTCATTATTCTTAACAAATTTCACTGCCCAAATAACCTATGATAGGCTGACTAAACTGGATAAGTGGGTCCTGGGCACTGGACACCGCAGTGTCTCAGGCCATCATACCATAGGACGTGAAATACGGAACCTCAACCACGTATGTAATCAGTATGGCTAAGGTCCATAATATGGCCTATTACAGGGCACCCTATCTTAGGCCATCATATTTAGGGTTAATATACTAACTCAATTTCTAATGCCATAATTCACTTCAATTTAAGGTCCATTCACCATAAATGGTCACTAATTGACCATTAAAATTCTAATTAAACATCTAAGCATCAAATCCCCAAGTATGTGACAAACCCTAATCAGTCATAATTTCCATCTCATGCAAACTCATCAAATTTTAACTCTACTTCATATATATACATCAATTGACTTTAATACACAAATTTAATTACATCCCAACCATCAAAACCATGAAAATCCCATACCATTAAGGCTGACCGAATTTTTTATGCTTACATACACTCCTCAATTCCATAAGTATTTATGTAATCTCTTCATAATTCAACTAAATTTTAACTCAAAAAGAAGGAAGTAAACTAGTTTATGCACTAACCTTAGTGGGCAGAGTTTTCCCAAGCTTTAAACTTCACTTTCCTTCTCTTTCTTGGCTATCAAACACTTCTCCAAGATGTGGGTTTAAGTTTTAGTGAAGGTGACTAGGGCTTTTGGTGTGAGAGAAGGGAGAATTTCAAGCTAGAAAGCTTGAAAATTTCATGGGAGATGCATCCATGGAGGTCGTCCAAATGAGGAAGAAAAGGGCATATTGGTTTTTCAAATATTTGACTTCTTTTTCCTTTTCACATGATTTTTAAATGTGTTTGTTAGATTATAATTGGCTAGCACCTTTTTATTATATCATGCTTGCATAAGCATGATGTCATAATTAGGTATTTAAGTCATTTTCTTTTTCTTTCTTTCCTACTCATTTTTAATTAAATTTTTAGCAATATTTATTCATATTTTATGTCATATAATTTACTTACTTAATTGGACAAGTTGGTCAAAAATCATATTTGAAGGTGAAATGACCAAAATGCCCTTCGTTTCACTTATCGGACTAAAATTATCTGTACCAATTAAAAAAAAAATTTCTCAACATTTTCTAATGGCGTTGGGAAGCGTGGTGAGGGCCTTAGAGGATGGATTTCAAAAAATTTTATCTAGGGTTTCATGGATACATACAAGTGTATTATGATCCTAGCCTTTCTCTAATGCGCTAAAGCATATCAAAACACTCTTTTAACATGTATTTGTGATTCATTTGCCATTAAGGATTGAGGTTTAACAATTAAACGTAGCAAACCCTAACTAAAAGAGGGTTTAAAGACAACTAACCTGAAGGGGCGCAGAATCAAACTTGTTGCTACCTTTGGTAGTCTCCAAGAGCACCACTTGTTGCTCCTCTAAATTGTCCACCACAAGCTTCCACTAAAATCACCTTAGGCAGCCCAAGTTCTCTCTTTGATGCTTGCCAACCATTAACAATTAGAGTATTTGTTTTAGGTGATTTCTATGGATGTATTTGAGCTAGAAACCTTTTCTAGTATCTTTGATTCAAGAAAGAAACAAGCTTTCTTTCTATCATCAATGGAGGAAAAACAAGACGGAGAGAGAGAGAGAGTTTGCCATCTAAGGTCTCAAGGAAGAAGAAGAAATCAATTATTCTTATCTTATATTTATATACAAGAGACAAAACCCATTAATGGAGTGCCATATGTCATTATCCAATTCAATCTTGCTTTTAAGTTGTCTTAATCACATTAACCCACTTGTCAATGCAAGATTAAATCATCTAAATGCCATCTTCCATCACATGGAAGACAAATGGCACACATCAATGAGTGACATGTGTCACCATCTCATAGTGCCACGTGTCACCTTGTAAAATTACCATTTTTCCCTTGTAATGAATTTTGAATTCTCAGTCCAAAATTGTAATTTCTCCCTCAAATTAATTTATAACACATATTAATTAATTAATTAATTAATTAATCTCCATTAATTAGTCTCACTATTAAATTCATATTTAAACTCTTTAAATATAAATTAAACTTTCATCATACATCCATTATTCAAGATTTGGTTTCAAGTCATGCTAGGGACTTTGCAACCTTATTGCAAACTAAATCTATTTAATTAATTAATTAAACTCTTTAATTAATCAATTAAATCATAATTAACTTGGTGGTTAACTTGTGTAGGTGTGTGACTTACTAGGCTCATTACTAATTGGTAATGAGAAATGATATTAACTCTTAATATCATTAGAACTCTTCCAACCCATAAATGATTTCCCCAAATCATTTTGGACATCTCATAGACCATTTTCACACCCTACCCCTCCATAAAGCATAATATGATCCCATAGTATACCAAATGAATTATCAACTTCGTCTACTAATAACCCATTAAATATACTACAAGGGATTTTAAACATTTTCTTACTTATTTTTACAGTGGTGAGCACTATTTACAGGTGTTAAAAAAATTTTTTTAACTGAAGTGAAACCAGATAACACATTTGAAGTATTAATAATTTCTGTAAAAATTTTGGCAGAGTGCCATCTGTATTTTGAATAAAATGGTTCTTCAAAAACCAGTAAAAAACACTTTCAATATTTTGTTCAATCCCCAAACTCCAATATCTAATCAACACAATAAGTTTCTCAACATTTGCCAACTCAAATCCACAATAATTTTTCAGTGTTTTCAAAAGCTGAGATAAAAGAAATATATAACAATATTTACAAGCCAAAATAATTTACAAATTTAGTTTACAACTTTAATGTATAATTTTAATTTACAACTGCTCAAAACCAAGAATAATATATATATACAGTGAACATACATTACAATACAAAATGCAAAATATGGTATACTCAATATACCCGATGAACGCTCAATGTAGTACTAGTAGCCTAGTCTGCTGCTCTGTCAGTCTGTCTACCTGCTGTCACACCTTACCCCTCTGTAAGACATAACATGATCCCGTAGAATATCTAATGAACTACCGAACTGAAGGAACGGAAGCGTGAAAAACACAAGTTTATACCATTGAATTCAAAAATTCTCACCTAGGGTCACATGCATCATGCAAGATTTATTTTTATCTATTTGATTTCAATGATAAACAACATATTAAAACTCTTTTAATATGTTTTTGGATATGTATTTGACATTTAAGATTTTAAAATTAATCAGATTAATTTTAGAACCCTAGATTAAATAAAAAACGATTACACTAACCTCTTGATGCAATCGCAATGTTCCGCGCTTTGAGATTCGTCTTGGGACACGGATGTTGTCCCTCTAGCTTGTCCACACCAAGAACACCTATGGTAGCCCTTGAATAGCTTCTAAAGCTTTTTTCTATTAATTATAAAATCAAGTTCTGCCTTTTAAGAGATTAAAGATGTAAACAGGACACTAGAAACAATTTCTAGCGTTCTTAATTCAAGAGATTGATGGCTAATCTCTTTGAATTGATGAGAGATGAAGAAGAAGAGATGAAAACCCTCAAAGTGGCGTGACAAATGAGTGTGGCTGCTGGTTGTGTTTTATTTTCTCATAACAACACTTAAATAGCTAGGTTAACACATTAAACCCTTGCCACATGTCACCCTTTGATTAGCTCTAGGTTTAAGTGACCCAATCACATTGTGCCAAGTGTCAAACCTATATTTAATCTTGATTTTAATCATCTTACATGATTAAAAAACATTTGGCAAGCTTATGTGTAATCCCATGTGTCACCATCTCATGGTGCCACGTGTCACACTGCAAAATGACCAAAATGCCCCTGTGTCTTAATTTTGAGTTCTCAACCCAAAATAATTATTTTTCTTCTTCTAATTAATTTATATCAAATATAAATTAATTAATTAATCTCTATTAATTAATTTCTCATTAATTAAATTCATATTTAAACACTTTAAATATAAATTTAATTTATACTACACATCCAATAATCTAGATTTGATTTCAAGTCATGCTAGGGACTTTGCAATTTAATTGCAAACCAAACCTATTTAATTAATCAATTAAACTCTTTAATTAATTAATTAAATCATATTTAATTAGGTGATAACTCGTGTATGTGTGTGACTTACTAGGCTCATCACTAATTGGCAATGAGACATGATATCAACTCTTAATATCATCAGAACTCTTTCTTACCATAAATGATTTCTCTAAATCATTTTATGAACCTCATAGACCATGGTTAACACCTAGCATAGCATGCTATAGCCACCCAATTAGTAATAAGGTTTACCTTAAATGAACCTATAATCATATGTTACCATGCACTAGAATCTCTCTGTTACAAAATCCCAACTCAAGCTGGAGTCATGGTTTATGTCAAACTCCATTTGCTATGAATATTATGTTCTCTTTTAATTCCAGTTCTTGATTAAAAAGATTTTCTCATCAGAAACTCTTTTCTGAATAAATCTATCTGTCCTGACCAGGAACTTGAAACATCAAGAATAATTAAATGAACATAGGATTTTATCTCTATTTACTTAGAGGAACAGATTCCATCTTGATCAACACCTACCTCCATATATAACTAGTAGGAGCCAACACATGCCCATATACCCATACACAGTACAAGTATGAAAGCAGATCAAACTCAAACTACCTATATACAAGATAATCGTGCTATCTCAGGTCTAAAGATTATATGCACTGATATGATTTATGACAAAACATTGACAAGAGTAAACTCCATGTGCTTGTCATAAGTGTCACTGGTTCGGCCTACTTATCATTTATAAGTGCCTATCATGTTTGTCATATGGCATGAGACTCACCATTCCATCTTATTTATATCTCATATAAATAACTTGGGAACAAATATGAATACAATCTTTCTGGATAAGTCATGTCCTTATTATGAAGTATCCTCGATTGTGAACCTATTTATGATACTTTGTGCTAGAAATATTGTCACTCATATTCTTAACAACTTAAGAATAATATTTCTAACAAAATATCAATGGACCTTTTCTATTACACATAAATATATTATATAAACGGAAAAGTGGAAATGCCTTTTATTAATAAAAATATATACAAGATACATACTAAATGATATGCTCTAGGGCATACTACTAACAATCTCCCACTAGCACTAGAGCCATTCATTACAATACCTTAAACCCATCTTCTCAAGATGTCAGTCTAACTGAGCTTGTGACAAAGGCTTAGTGCATGGATCAGCTGAATTTTTTCAGCCGATGTTATTTTTCTGCATGGCTATATCGCCTTTGCCCAACTATATGTCTGATAATGTGGTAGTGCCTTTCTATGTGTTTGGATTTTGGGTGAGACCTTAGTTCCTTAGCTCAGTATGGATCGCTCCATTGTTGTCACAGGTAGTGGAACCGCCGACTCAATGGAAGGAACTCTGTAAGTTACATCACGAACTTCTTTATCCAACAGACTTCCTTTGCAAGATCTCGATGCAAAGAATATACTCAGCCTCTGTAGTGGAATCTGCAGTCGTGCTCTATTTGGAACTCTTCCAACTGACTACACCTCCATTACAAATGAACACATATCTAGAGTTAGACTTTCTATCATCGATATCTGATTGGAAATCAGAATCAGTATAACCATCCAATTGCAAGTCTCCACCTCCATAAATTAAGAATAAATCCTTAGTTCTTCTCAAGTACTTAAGGATATTCTTGATAGCTATCCAGTGTTCCAAACCTGGATTGGATTGATACCTGCTAGTCAAACTAACAGCATATGCGATATCCGGCCTAGTACACAACATTGCATACATTAAACTTCCAATAGCCGAAGCATATGGAATCCTGGCCATCTTATCTCTTTCTTCAGGTGTCTTTGGAGACATCTCTTTAGAAAGATGGATACCATGTCTCACTGGTAACAATCCTCTCTTGGAATCAAGCATGTTAAACCTCTTTAACACCTTTTCCAAGTATAGACTTTGGGATAAACCAATTATTCTTTTCGCTTTATCTCTATAGATGCGAATCCCAAGAATATAGGTTGCCTCCCCTAAGTCTTTCATGGAGAATGTATTTGACAACCATACCTTTATAGTCGTCAACATACCTGTGTCATTACCCATCAACAGTATGTCATCCACATATAAGACAAGGAAAGTGATAGCACTGTCACTAACCTTCTTATATACACATGGCTCAACCTCATTTTTGATAAAACCAAAGGATTTAATGGCTTCATCAAAATGGATGTTCCAACTCCTCAAAGCTTGTTTTAACCCATAAATGGATCGCTTTAGCTTGCATACCTTGGAACCATCTTGGGATTCAAATCCCTTAGGTTGTTCCATGAAAATGTTTTCTTCAATGTATCCATTGAGAAAAGCTGTTTTGACATCCATCTGCCAAATCTCATAATCATAGTACGCAGCTATTGCTAATAAAATCCTAATTGATTTAAGCATGGCAACAAAGTAGAAAGTCTCCTCATAGTCGCTTCCTTGCCTTTGGCGAAACCCTTTCGCTACTAGCCTTGCCTTATAGGTCTCTACCTTTCCATCAGAACCAATTTTCTTCTTGAAAACCCATTTGTTCCCTATAGGTACAATACCTTCAGGTGGGTCAACAAGATCCCAAACTTGATTCTTATACATGGAATCAATCTCGGATTTCATAGCATCAATCCATTTTGAAGAGTCTATATCTGATATAGCTTATTCATAGTTAAGTGGATCATCCCCATGATCTACTTCTTCATGAGTAGACAACTCTTATTCTTCTTCATGAAGAAAACCATATCTCACTGGTGGGTGAGATACCCTGGTTGTTCTACGAGGAACAGCTGTAGATGTTTCATCAACGGGTATAGGTTGACTAGATGGATCTATATCCATCTGATATGTTGGTTGGTCAGAATTCTCCAATTCTAACTCTATTTGCCTTCCTTTGCCTCCTTCTTGAACAAACTGTTGTTCAAGAAATGTGGCATCTCTACTTATCACAACCTTTTGTGAAGTAGGCAAATAAAAATAATATATAAAACTATCTTTTGGATATCCAACAAATCGACCTTTTTTCTTATCTGGTCTCCAATTTATCAGTGTTCAGCTTTTTGATATGAGCTGGACAACCCCAAATCTTAACATGCTTAAGACTTGGTTTTCTTCCATGCCATATCTCATAAGGTGTGGAAGAAACTGATTTTGATGGAATCCTATTCAGAATATACAAAGCTGATTCTAATGCAAATCCCTAAAAGGAGATTGGCATATCAGTATAGCTCATCATACTACATACCATATCCAATAGGGTACGATTTCTCCTTTCAGATACACCATTCAATTGAGGTGTTCCTGGAGGAGTCAGCTGAGAAACAATGCCATGCTCTCTCAAGTATTCATCAAATTCAGTACTCAAATATTCACCTCCACGATCTGATCGAAGAGCTTTAATACTCTTTCCTGTTTGATTTTCTACTTCAGATTTAAATTCTTTGAACTTTTCAAAAGATTCATGTTTGTATTTCATCAAACACAAATACGCAAACCTTGATTTATCATCAGTAAAGGTAATAAAATAATGAAAGCCCCCTCTAGCCATTTCTTTAAATGGACCACATACATCACTATGTATTAGCTCTAAAATATTTTCAGCTTTTAGCCCTTGTCCAACAAAGGGTGATCTAGTCATTTTGCCCTGAAGGCAAGATTCACAAGTTGGAGTAGGCTCAGAGTCCAATAAGGATAGAATCCCCATTTTCTCCAATTTTGTAATCCTATCTTCTGCAACATGACATAACCTTAAGTGCCAAATATATTTTGAACTTGAGTTGTTTTTCACCACGGCATTGCTTTCATTTAGATTGCTATACTCTGGCCAGTGGAAACACTTTCTTACTGGTAATGGAAACACTTTCTTATTGGCAGTGGAAACACTTTCCTGTTGGCAGTGGAAACACTTTCCTTTGCCTTCATCAGCTTTAGTCTTCCTTTTTTGTTTAGCTATTTTCTTAGAAGGACCAGAAATCTCAGGTTTCTTTTTCTTATTGCCCTTCTTCTTGTTGGACTTTCCAGCAGAAGAAGATGCAACCAAAGCTACCTCTTTTCCTTTATTGCCTGGCATATTGTTTTGGGCAATAACCAGCATGTTGAGTAAACCAGCTAAGGTGCATTCCTGTTTAGTCATATGGAAATTTATCACAAAATTCCCAAAAGACTCAGGAAGGGACTGAAGGATCAAATCCGTCTGTAGTTGGAAATCCATGTTGAAGTCAAGATATTCCAACTGCTCAATCAGCCGAATCATCTTGTGGACATGATCCCCAACATTCTGTCCCTCAGACATCCTCATGCGGAACAGCTGCCTAGATATCTCATACCTAGCATTCCTGTTGTGCTCACCATACAACTCTTGTAGGTGAAGGAGGATCTCACTCGCACTCTGCATGTTCTCATGTTGCTTCTGTAACTCATTACTCATGGAAGCAAGCATGTAACACTTAGCTCTCATATCATGCTCCTTCCACTTGTCCAAAGTTTCATGTTCCTCTTGTGTGGCCTCTGGAGGTAAGGGACCAGGAACATTTGAATCTAGAACATATCCTATATGTTCAAGGTTCAGGACAAGTTTCAAATTTCTTAGCCAATCAGACAGATTAGGTCCTGTCAACCTATTGTGATCAAGTATGCTTGCAAGGATATTGGATGGTGGTGGTTGTTTTGTGATCATTTTTATCAGAAAATTAACTACAGAAAATAACCAGATTAATTAGTAAATGTATCATGTAATTAACCAAAATGATTATGGTCTTTTAATCAAATTGGTCCTCCCACTAACTTAGCGAATCCTACACTTCCAAAGTAGAAAACGGAAATCCTAGTTGGATGGATTTCTAGTGGGTGATTGAATTCTTATAATTCTATTGATCATCCTCAGGTACATCCATTATTGGAATTACAATAAACTATAAGTGAGCAACTCTTTGCCCATCACATCTCATGTGAGGTTCAATCCTTTACCTAGCCCCTAATGCTCAAAATCTCAGGTACATCCATTATTGACTTATCTTGCATTAGATAAGTTGATCCCATTGAGTCTGTAATTATGCAAATAATTTTAACGTCCTCAGGTACATCCAATATTAGCCACCAAACCATTTACATATTTACAATATCTCATGCTTAACAATTATTCTTAAGAAAATCTCTTAAATTAATTGCATCTTATGCAACTATTTAAAATTTCTTAAAATAATTGCCCCAATGGAGGGCCTATGTTATAATTAGTTTAATTATAGCATTTCCAACTTAATCATTTGTTTGGAAGATTTTATGGTCATTCTAATTACTATTAAGGTCTCACTTGGCACATTATCCATTTAGCATGCATATATCATATAATTGCATACATTCCCATACATCTCATGCATTCATGGATAAGTAGTAAATATGGTATGATCATGGACTTTCTAAGGGATTCAATTCTGAGCCACCAAGAATTGAATCAGGGCATTCCTAGGTGCATTTTATTCATTCATTTTACAAGAGTTGCTGAAGGAGTACATAATCAATACTTGATCTTGAATTCCTCCCACTGGTCCCACCAATGCTCTTGACCTCCTTGAACTTCTTGCAATCCAATATTACATAGTAATCCTTGGCATACCAAGGCGAATTTACAAGAACTTAAATAAATGAAATTACAACCCAAAAATTATTACAAACTTAATAATACATGCCCAAAATAAATTAAAATAAATTAATTAATTTACAATCCCAATGAAACATAAAAGAAATAAATCCAATCACATTGGTCTTTTATAGTCCATGATCATCCATCATGCATATCACTATTTAACTATTAAATAAAACATACATACATAAATTAAATTGAATATCTCATATTCAACTTAAAAATTCAGATTTGAATATGATTCAAATAAATTTAAAAATTCAGATTTGAATCTCATTCAAACAAATTTAAAAATTCAGATTTGAATCACATTCAAACAACTTTAAAAATTCAGATTTGAATCACATTCAAACATTTTTTAAAAAATCAGATTTGAATCACATTCAAATATTTTTTAAAAAATCAGATCTGAATTTTATTCAATCAATTTTAAAAAATCAGATTTAAATATGATTCAAACAACTTTAAAAATTTAGATTTGAATCACATTCAAACAACTTTTAAAATTCAGATTTGAATCACATTCAAACAATTTTTAAAATTCTGATTTGAATCATAATTTAATTGTGTGATAAAAATTCTAATTAAACAATTTAATTAGACATAAAATGGATCTTAAATCATACAATAATTGCACATTCACCATCCATTTACCTTTGCACACCATTGTGATGCATCAACCATGCACACCATGGTGTTCATCATTTGTGCCGCCACTTTGACTTTGCAACCAGCAATAAACTCTTGATCTCATGATCAAACACACAATTAAATCATATAAACATCAATCTAAATGGAAAATATAGTGGCTCTGATACCAAATTAAGGAACGGAAGCGTGAAAAACACAAGTTTATACCATTGAATTCAAAAATTTTCACCTAGGGTCACATGCATCATGCAAGATTTAATTTTATCTATTTGATTTCAATGATAAACAACATATTAAAACTCTTTTAATATGTTTTTGGATATGTATTTGCCATTTAAGATTTTAAAATTAATCTGATTAATTTTAGAACCCTAGATTAAATCAAGAACGATTACACTAACCTCTTGATGCCTCGCAATGTCTGCGCCTTTGAGATTCGTCTTCAGGACACCAGATGTTGTCCCTCTAGCTTGTCCACACCAAGAACACCTATGGCAACCCTTGAATAGCTTCTAAAGCTTTTTTCTATTAATTAGAAAATCAAGTTCTGCCTTTTAAGAGATTAAAGATGTAAACAGGACATTAGAAACAATTTCTAGCGTTCTTAATTCAAGAGATTGATGGCTAATCTCTTTGAATTGATGAGAGATGAAGAAGAAGAGATGAAAACCCTCAAAGTGGCATGACAAAGGAGTGTGGCTACTGGTTGTGTTTTATTTTCTCATAACAACACTTAAATAGCTAGGTTAACACATTAAACCCTTGCCACATGTCACCCTTTGATTAGCTCTAGGTTTAAGTGACCCAATCACATTGTGCCAAGTGTCAAACCTATATTTAATCTTGATTTTAATCATCTTACATGATTAAAAAACATTTGGCAAGCTTATGTGTAATCCCATGTGTTAAATCATATTTAAATAGGTGATAACTTGTGTATGTGTGCGACTTACTAGGCTCATCACTAATTGGCAATGAGACATGATATCAACTCTTAATATCATCAGAACTCTTTCTTACCATAAATGATTTCTCTAAATCATTTTATGAACCTCATAGACCATGGTTAACACCTAGCATAGCATGCCATGGCCACCCAATTAGTAATAAGGTTTACCTTAAATGAACCTATAATCATATGTTACCATGCACTAGAATCTCTCTGTTACAAAATCCCAACTCAAGCTGGAGTCATGGTTTATGTCAAACTCCATTTGCTATGAATATTATGTTCTCTTTTAATTCCAGTTCTTGATTAAAAAGATTTTCTCATCAGAAACTCTTAGACTCAGTTAGACCGACATCTTGAGAAGATAGGTCTAAGATATTGTAATGAATGGCTCTAGTGCTAGTGGGAGATTGTTAGTAGTATGCCCTAGAGCATATCATTTAGTATGTATCTTGTACATATTTTTATTAATAAAAGGCATTTCCACTTTTCTGTTTACGTAATATATTTATGTGTAATAGAAAAGGTCCATTGATATTTTGTTAGAAATATTATTCTTAAGTTGTTAAGAATATGAGTGACAATATTTCTAGCACGAAGTATCATAAATAGGTTCACAATCGAGGATACTTCATAATAAGGACATGACTTATCCAGAAAGATTGTATTCATGTTTGTTCCCAAGTTATTTATATGAGATATAAATAAGATGGAATGGTGAGTCTCATGCCATATAACAAACATGATAGGCACTTATAAATGATAAGTAGGCCGAACCAGTGACACTTATGACAAGCACATGGAGTTTATTCTTGTCAATGTTTTGTCATAAATCATATCAGTGCATATAATCTTTAGACCTGAGATAGCACAGTTATCTTGTATATAGGTAGTTTGAGTTTGATACTGCTTTCATACTTGTACTGTGTATGGGTATATGGGCATGTGTTGGCTCCTACTAGTTATATATGGAGGTAGGTGTTGATCAAGATGGAATCTGTTCCTCTAAGTAAATAGAGATAAAATCCTATGTTCATTTAATTGTTCTTGATGTTTCAAGTTCCTGGCCAGGACAGGTAGATTTATTCAGAAAAGAGTTTCTGATGAGAAAATCTTTTTAATAATTAAAAGAGAACATAATATTCATAGCAAATGGAGTTTGACATAAACTATGACTCCAGCTTGAGTTGGGATTTTGTAACAGAGAGATTCTAGTGCATGGTAACATATGATTATAGGTTCATTTAAGGTAAACCTTATTACTAATTGGGTGGCTATGGCATGCTATGCTAGGTGTTAACCATGGTCTATGAGGTTCATAAAATGATTTAGAGAAATCATTTATGGTAAGAAAGAGTTCTGATGATATTAAGAGTTGATATCATGTCTTATTGCCAATTAGTGATGAGCCTAGTAAGTCACACACATACACAAGTTATCACCTAATTAAATATGATTTAATTAATTAATTAAAGAGTTTAAATTGATTAATTAAATAGGTTTGGTTTGCAATTAGATTGCAAAGTCCCTAGCATGACTTGAAACCAAATCTAGATTATTGGATGTATAATATAAGTTAAATTTATATTTAAAGTGTTTAAATATGAATTTAATTAATGAGAAATTAATTAATAGAGATTAATTAATTAATTTATATTTGATATAAATTAATTAGAAGAAGAAAATAATTATTTTGGGTTAAGAACTCAAAATTAAAACACAGGGGCATTTTGGTCATTTTGCAGTGTGACACGTGGCACCATGAGATGGTGACACATGGTATAACACATAAGCTTGCCAAATGTTTTTTAATCATGTAAGATGATTAAAATCAAGATTAAATATAGGTTTGACACTTGGCACAATGTGATTGGGTCACTTAAACCTAGAGCTAATCAAAGGGTGACATGTGGCAAGGGTTTAATGTGTTAACTTAGCTATTTAAGTGTTGTTATGAGAAAATAAAATACAACCAGCAGCCACACTCCTTTGTCACACCACTTTGAGGGTTTTTATCTCTTCTTCTTCATCTCTTATCAATTCAAAGAGATTAGCCATCAATCTCTTGAATTAAGAACACTAGGAATTGTTTCTAGTGTCCTGTTTACATCTCTAATCTCTTAAAAGGCAGAACTTGAATTTCTAATGAATAGAAAAGGCTTTAGAAGCTGTTCAAGGGCTGCCATAGGTGTTCTTGGTGTGGACAAGCTAGAGGGACAACATCTGGTGTCCTGAAGACGAATCTCAAAGGCGCAGACACGCTGCAGTGCATCAAGAGTTTAGTGTAATCGTTCTTGATTTAATCTAGGGTTCTAAAATTAATCTGATTAATTTTAAAATCTTAAATGGCAAAGACAGATCCAAAAACATATTAAAAGAGTTTTAATATGTTGTTTATCATTGAAATCGAATAGATAAAAATAAATCTTGCATGATGCATGTGACCCTAGGTGAAAATTTTTGAATTCAATGGTATAAACTTGTGTTTTTCACGCTTCCGTTCCTTCAATTGGTATCAGAGCCACTATATTTGCCATTTAGATTGTTGATTATATGATTTAATTGTGTGTTTGATCATGAGATCAAAAGTTCATTGCTAGTTGCAAAGCAAGTTGGCGGCATGCTTGAAAAAAACACCATCAATGGTGCACATGGTTTGGCTTCCATGGGTGGTTTAAGGTTTGGCTTTTAATTCTGCAATTGTTGTATGATCTAAGGCCTATTCTTTGACTAATTAAAGTGTTTAATTAGTAGTTTTTATCACACAATTAAATTATGATTCAAATCAGAATTTTAAAAAATTGTTTGAATGTGATTCAAATCTGAATTTTAAAAGTTGTTTGAATGTGATTCAAATCTGAATTTTTAATGTTGTTTGAATCATATTTAAATCTGATTTTTTAAAATTGATTGAATAAAATTCAGATATGATTTTTTAAAAAATGTTTAAATGTGATTCAAATCTGATTTTTTAAAAAATGTTTGAATGTGATTCAAATCTGAATTTTTGAAGTTGTTTGAATGTGATTCAAATCTGAATTTTTAGATTTGTTTGAATGAGATTCAAATCTGAATTTTTAAATTTATTTGAATCATATTCAAATCTGGATTTTTAAGTTGAATATGAGATATTCAATTTAATTTAAGTATGTATGTTTTATTTATTTGTTAAATAGTGATATGCATGATGGATGATCATGGACTATAAAAGACCAATGTGATTGGATTTATTTCTTTTATGTTTCCTTGGGATTGTAAATTAATTAATTTATTTTAATTTATTTTGGGCATGTATTATTAAGTTTATAAAAATTTTTGGGTTGTAATTTCATTTATTTAAGTTCTTGTAAATTCGCCTTGGTATGCCAAGGATTACTATGTAATATTGGATTGCAAGAAGTTCAAGGAGGTCAAGAGCATTGGTGGGACCAGTGGGAGAAATTCAAGATCAAGTGTTGATTTTGTACTCCTTCAGCAACTCTTGTAAAATGAATGAATGAAATGCACCTAGGAATGCCCTGATTCAATTCTTGGTGGCTCAGAATTGAATCCCTTAGAAAGTCCATGATCATACCATATTTCCTGCTTATCCATGAATGCATGAGATGTATGGGAATGTATGCAATTATATGATATATGCATGCTAAATGGATAATGTGCAAAAAGAGACCTTAATAGTAAATAGAATGACCATAAAATCTTCCAAACAAATGATTAAGTTGGAAATGCTATAATTAAAGTAATTATAACATAGGCCCTCCATTGGGGCAATTATTTTAAGAAATTTTAAATAGTTGCATAAGATGCAATTTATTTAAGAGATTTTCTTAAGAATAATTGTTAAGCATGAGATGTTGTAAATATGTAAATGGTTTAGTGGCCAATATTGGATGTACCTGAGGACATTAAAATTATTTGCATAATTACTGGCTCAATGGGATCAACTTAACTAATGCAAGATAAGTCAATAATGGATGTACCTGAGATTTTGAGCATTAGGGGCTAGGTAAAGGATTGAACCTCACATGAGATGTGATGGGCAAAGAGTTGCTCACTTATAGTTTATTGTAATTCCAATAATGGATGTACCTGAGGATGATCAATAGAATTATAAGAATTCAATCACCCACTAGAAATCCATCCAACTAGGATTTCCGTTTTCTACTTTGGAAGTGTAGGATTCGCTAAGTTAGTGGGAGGACCAATTTGATTAAAAGACTATAATCATTTTGGTTAATTACATGATACATTTACTAATTAATCTGGTTATTTTCTGCAGTTAATTTTCTGATAAAAATGAGCACAAAACAACCACCACCATCCAATATCCTTGCAAGCATGGTTGATCACAATAGGTTGACAGGACCTAATCTGTCTGATTGGCTAAGAAATTTGAAACTTGTCCTGAACCTTGAACATATAGGATATGTTCTAGATTCAAATGTTCCTGGTCCCTTACCTCCAGAGGCCACACAAGAGAAACATGAAACTTTGGACAAGTGGAAGGAGCATGATATGAGAGCTAAGTGTTACATGCTTGCTTCCATGAGTAATGAGTTACAGAAGCAACATGAGAACATGCAGAGTGCGAGTGAGATCCTCCTTCACCTACAAGAGTTGTATGGTGAGCACAACAGGAATGCTAGGTATGAGATATCTAGACAGCTATTCCGTATGAGGATGTCTGAGGGACAGAATGTTGGGGATCATGTCCACAAGATGATTCGGATGATTGAGCAGTTGGAACATCTTGACTTCAACATGGATTTCCAACTACAGACGGATTTGATCCTTCAGTCCCTTCCTGAGTCTTTTGGAAATTTTGTGACAAATTTCCATATGACTAAACAGGAATGCACCTTAGCTAGTTTACTCAACATGTTGGTTATTGCCCAAAAGAATATGCCAGGCAATAAAGGAAAAGAGGTAGCTTTGGTTGCATCTTCTTCTGCTGGAATGTCCAACAAGAAGAAGGGCAATAAGAAAAAGAAACTTCAGATTCCTGGTCCTTCCAAGAAAATAGCTAAACAGAAAGGGAAGACCAAAGCTGACAAAGGCAAAGGAAAGTGTTTCCACTACCAATAGGAAAGTGTTTCCATTGCCAGTAAGAAAGTGTTTCCACTGGCTAGAGTATAGCAATCTAAAAGAATGCAATGCCATGGTGAAAACCAACTCAAGTTCAAAATATATTTGGCACTTAAGGTTATGTCATGTTAAATAAGATAGGATTGCAAACCGAGAAAATGGGGATTCTATCCTCATTGGGCTCTGAGCCTACTCCAACTTGTGAATCTTGCCTTCAGGGCAAAATGACTAGATCACCCTTTGTTGGACAGGGGCTAAGAGCTGAAAATATTTTGGAGCTAATACATAGTGATGTATATGGTCCATTTAAAGAAATGGCTAGAGGGGGTTTTCATTATTTTATTACCTTTACTGATGATAAATCAAGGTTTGGGTATTTGTATTTGATGAAATACAAACATGAATCTTTTGAAAAGTTCAAAGAATTTAAATCTAAAGTAGAAAATCAAACAGGAAAGAATATTAAAGCTCTTCGATCAGATCGTGGAGGTGAATATTTGATTACTGAATTTGATGAATACTTGAGAGAGCATGGCATTGTTTCTCAGCTGACTCCTCCAGGAACGCCACAGCTGAATGGTGTATCTAAAAGGAGAAATCGTACCCTATTGGATATGGTACGTAGTATGATGAGCTATACTGATATGTCAATCTTCTTTTGGGGATTTGCATTAGAATCAGCGTTGTATATTCTGAATAGGATTCCATCAAAATCAGTTTCTTCCACACCTTATGAGATATGGCATGGAAGAAAACCAAGTCTTAAGCATGTTAAGATTTGGGGTTGTCCAGCTTATATCAAAAAGCTGAACACTGATAAATTGGAGACCAGATCAGAAAAAGGTCGATTTGTTGGATATCCAAAAGATAGTTTTGGATATTATTTTATTTGCCTACTTCACAAAAGGTTGTTATAAGTAGAGATGCCACATTTCTTGAACAACAGTTTGTTCAAGAAGGAGGAAAAGGAAGGCAAATAGAGTTACAATTGGAGAATTCTGACCAACCAACAGATCAGATGGATATAGATCCATCTAGTCAACCAATACCCGTTGATGAAACATCTACAGCTGTTCCTCGTAGAACAACCAGGGTATCTCACCCACCAGTGAGATATGGTTTTCTTCATGAAGAAGAACAAGAGTTGTCTACTCATGAAGAAGTAGATCATGGAGATGATCCACTTACCTATGAAGAAGCTATATCAGATATAGACTCTTTAAAATGGATTGATGCTATGAAATCCGAGATTGATTCCATGTATAAGAATCAAGTTTGGGATCTTGTTGACCCACCTGAAGGTATTATACCTATAGGGAACAAATGGGTTTTCAAGAAGAAAATTGGTTCTGATCGAAAGGTAGAGACCTATAAGGCAAGGCTAGTAGCGAAAGGGTTTCGCCAAAGGCAAGGAATCAATTATTAGGAGACTTTCTCGCCTGTTGCCATGCTTAAATCAATTAGGATTTTACTAGCAATAGCTGCATACTATGATTATGAGATTTGGCAGATGGATGTCAAAACAACTTTTCTCAATGGATACATTGAAGAAAACATTTTCATGGAACAACCTAGGGGATTTGAATCCTAAGATGGTTCTAAGGTATGCAAGCTAAAGCGATCCATTTATGGGTTGAAACAAGCTTTGAGGAGTTGGAACATCCGTTTTGATGAAGCCATTAAATCCTTTGGTTTTATCAAAAATGAGGATGAGCCATGTGTATATAAGAAGGTTAGTGACAGTGCTATCACTTTCCTTGTCTTATATGTGGATGACATACTGTTGATGGGTAATGACACAGGTATGTTGACGACTATAAAGGTATGGTTGTCAAATACATTCTCCATGAAAGATTTAGGGGAGGCAACCTATATTCTTGGGATTCACATCTATAGAGATAGAGCGAAAAAAAATAATTGGTTTATCCCAAAGTCTATACTTGGAAAAGGTGTTAAAGACGTTTAACATGCTTGATTCCAAGAGAGGATTGTTACCAGTGAGACATGGTATCCATCTTTCTAAAGAGATGTCTCCAAAGACACCTGAAGAAAGAGATAAGATGGCCAGGATTCCATATGCTTCGGCTATTGGAAGTTTAATGTATGCAATGTTGTGTACTAGGCCGGATATCGCATATCTCGTTAGTTTGACTAGCGGTATCAATCCAATCCAGTTTGGAACATCTGGATAGTCACAAGAATATCCTTAAGTACTTGAGAAGAACTAAGGATTTATTCTTGATTTATGGAGGTGGAGACTTGCAATTGGATGGTTATACTGATTCTGATTTCCAATCAGATATCGATGATAGAAAGTCTACCTCTAGATATGTGTTCATTTGTAATAGAGGTGTAGTCAGTTGGAAGAGTTCCAAACAGAGCACGACTGCAAATTCCACTACAGAGGCTGAGTATATTCTCGCATCGATGTCGCAAAGGAAGTCGTTTGGATAAAGAAGTTCGTGATGTAACTTACAGTAGTTCCTTCCATTGAGTCGCCAGTTCCACTACACCGTGACAACAATGGAGCGATCATCTGAGCTAAGGAACTAAGGTCTCACCCAAAATCCAAACACATAGAAAGGCACTACCACATTATCAGAGATATAGTTGGGCAAGGCGATATAGTCATGCAGAAAAATAACATCAGCTGAAAAATTCAGCTAATCCATTGTCACAAGCTCAGTTAGACTGACATCTTGAGAAGATGGGTCTAAGGTATTGTAATGAATGGCTCTAGTGCTAGTGGGAGATTGTTTGTAGTATGCCCTAGAGCATATCATTTAGTATGTATCTTGTACATATTTTATTAATAAAAGGCATTTCCACTTTTCCGTTTACATAATATATTTATGTGTAATAGAAAAGGTCCATTGATATTTTGTTAGAAATATTATTCTTAAGTTGTTAAGAATATGAGTGACAATATTTCTAGTATAAAGTATCATAAATAGGTTCACATTCGAGGATACTTCATAATAAGGACATGACTTATCCAGAAAGATTGTATTCATATTTGTTCCCAAGTTATTTATATGAGATATAAATAAGATGGAATGGTGAGTCTCATGCCATATAACAAATATGATAGGCACTTATAAATGATAAGTAGGCCGAACCAGTGACACTTATGACAAGCACATGGAGTTTACTCTTGTCAATATTTTGTCATAAATCATATCAGTGCATATAATCTTTAGACCTGAGATAGCCCAGTTATCTTGTATATAGGTAGTTTGAGTTTGATACTGCTTTCATACTTGTACTATGTATGGGTATATGGGCATGTGTTGGCTCCTACTAGTTATATATGGAGGTAGGTGTTGATCAAGATGGAATCTGTTCCTCTAAGTAAATAGAGATAAAATCCTATGTTCATTTAATTGTTCTTGATGTTTCAAGTTCCTGACAGATGATAGATTTATTCAGAAAAGAGTTTCTGATGAGAAAATCTTTTTAATCAAGAACTGGAATTAAAAGAGAACATAATATTCATAGCAAATGGAGTTTGACATAAACAATGACTCCAGCTTGAGTTGGGATTTTGTAACAGAGAGATTATAGTGCATGGTAACATATGATTATAGGTTCATTTAAGGTAAACCTTATTACTAATTGGGTGGCCATGGCATGCTATTCTAGGTGTTAACCATGGTCTATGAGGTTCATAAAATGATTTAGAGAAATCATTTATGGTAAGAAAGAGTTCTTATGATATTAAGAGTTGATATCATGTCTCATTGCCAATTAGTGATGAGCCTAGTAAGTCACACACATACACAAGTTATCACCTAATTAAATATGATTTAATTAATTAATTAAAGAGTTTAAATTGATTAATTAAATAGGTTTGGTTTGCAATTAGATTGCAAAGTCCTTAGTATGACTTGAAACCAAATCTAGATTATTGGATGTATAATATAAGTTAAATTTATATTTAAAGTGTTTAAATATGAATTTAATTAATGAGAAATTAATTAATAGAGATTAATTAATTAATTTATATTTGATATAAATTAATTAGAAGAAGAAAAATAATTATTTTGGGTTGAGAACTCAAAATTAAGACACAAGGGCATTTTGGTCATTTTGCAGTGTGACACGTGGCACCATGAGATGGTCTTGCCAAATGTTTTTTAATCATGTAAGATGATTAAAATCAAGATTAAATATAGGTTTGACACTTGGCACAATGTGATTGGGTCACTTAAACCTAGAGCTAATCAAAGGGTGACATGTGGCAAGGGTTTAATGTGTTAACCTAGCTATTTAAGTGTTGTTATGAGAAAATAAAACACAACCAGCAGCCACACTCCTTTGTCACGCTACTTTGAGGGTTTTTATCTCTTCTTCTTCATCTCTTATCAATTCAAAGAGATTAGCCATCAATCTCTTGAATTAAGAACACTAGAAATTGTTTCTAGTGTCATGTTTACATCTCTAATCTCTTAAAAGGCAGAACTTGAATTTCTAATTAATAGAAAAGGCTTTAGAAGCTGTTCAAGGGCTGCCATAGGTGTTTTTGGTGTGGACAAGCTAGAGGGACAACATCTGGTGTCCTAAAGACGAATCTTAAAGGCGCAGACACGCTGCAGTGCATCAAGAGGTTAGTGTAATCGTTCTTGATTTAATCTAGGGTTCTAAAATTAATCTGATTAATTTTAATCTAGCACAAAGTATCACGAACTTCACCTACCGATAACTCATTAAGTACCCTACAAGGGATTTTAAAACAATTTTCTTATTTTTGATAAGTGGTGAGCATTTTCTAATAGGTATTTAAAACATTTAATTAAATTTAAAACTAGTTAATATTTTTGGTCTGTTTTATTTTTTCGCAAATTTTATAAAAATTTTGGCAGAGTTTCGTATGTACTTTGGGAAAACAGTTCTTCAAATACCTAAAAAAAAAAAAAGCACTACCAAAAATTTTCTCAACCACTACTTCAATTTAACAATTAATCTCAATAATTTCTCAAATATCAAAATTCAACAGTCAACATTTCGCAATTTCCAAAATTCAATCTTCAGTAAAATAATATCTATCAATCTCATTCAAATTAAAATAAAACATTTCCATTCATTAATGACAACAATCTATATATATACATCATACCAAAATCTACAGTATGAAAATTCAAACTAAATTTTATTACAACTTTATACAAACTTTGTACAAACGGCTCAAGACTGATTTACATGTCCATACATTTATGTGCAATACATACATCAAAATAAATATTTACAGGCAGGGTATAAATTATACCCGATAACTTCAAGCTGATAAAATCTCAATCCTCAGCAGCTCAATCTGCTACTCCTCTAGTCTCTATATCTGCGACAGCAATAAAAGCTATCGCTGAGTACTAGGACTCAGTGGTGCACAACATACTAAAATAATCTTTGTGCAGAACTTAAATCACATTTATTCAAAAATTTGACTAAACATGAGAATTAAATACAAATCATGCATTATGAGATTTTAATCCCAAACAATTTCATTTTGAAGTATCAAATCACATTTCATAAAACCCACAGTTAGATAATGCCATTCGAAACAAATAGAATCTCAATAGCCAGAGGCCAAAGAGAAATCACATCACAAGGCTAGCTAGCTCAAATATATGGATATCCATTCACATCCTCTTCTACTGGCACACCTCAACACTTCTCCAGAGAAGAAATCAAAATTCGAAACTAATTACCCCCACTAGTCGTGCTAGTGAGGTGTTCAAATATATGGTCATGATACTGTGATTTCAAAACTTATCTTAATAATTTGCTAAACATTGTCATTTCAAATATACACAATAACTTTCACAATTTAAATCAAACATCATAAATAAGGTCAAAATAAACTTTCAACAATTCAAAGCAAAAGTAAAATGCATATTTCATTCACTTTATCAATGAATTTTAAAGCATAGTGATGTTGTACACGAACCTCAAGTGAGTCATCTTTTGGCCTTGACAAGGTTCCTCGGGTTCTTTTCTGATATTCTTTTCAACTGAAACACACAATTTTACAGTGTTTAAGTACCATAACTTAGCATAAATCCAAAAATAAATTTAACTTCACTTTTACTTAGCTCTAACGTGCTAAACTCGACGTTTTTTAAATTTTGTGTTTCGGGGCTACTATTCACTATACTATTGAAGTCAAATTGTTGACTTTCTAAGCCTTAATAGGTATGGGAATTCCAACTACACCCACATACCACATTTTGGTCACTAAATTTGTTGGTTTTGGTTGTTTATTCAAATTTTAAGTCTTTTAGGTAAATTCGATAATTTTCAGTTTTAGAGTCTAAGGTTACACTGTTCCATTGATCACTTTTCTGTTAAAATTTGGCAAAACTTCCTACATAGAAAATGTTCCCTATTGTCTTAAGTTTATTCTCCTTTTTGAATCACTCCAATTGGAGTTTTGTAGCTCAAGTTATAGCCATTTGAACCATGGCTGCCGGATTGAACTCAACTCAGAATTCTGGGCAATTTTTTTGTGCTGGCAATGTTAGGTCACCAACTTGGGGTGGCCAAATGACTTGGTTAATGGCATAATTTGGGTTTGTGTTCCTCACTAAAGATTTAGGACTATATCTCATCTAACTACTGGTAAAATTTCAGGTCATTTTGACCTGCCTAGCTCAAGTTATGACCAAATGAACAAACACTATTCATTCAGTCAGTTTGTACAGAGGCAGATTGTGATTTTCTAAGTTTGGTTAATTTGTTCACTAGGTTTTGATCACTTTTTGGGCATGCTTCTTAAATGAAAATTGTGTCATTTAGTGTCTATTTTCATTCCCAATTGGTCTCATACCAATTGGACTTGTAAATTTTCATTTTTGGTCCTTCAAAGTTGACTTGGTCATGCTGCCAGCAGCATGACCACACTCAATCCGAATTTGGCCTTAACTCCAACCATTCCTAAACACTTCATTTGGTCACAAATGACCACTTCTCACTTCAAATTAGGTCCAAAACATCATTTACAAATTTCTCACATTTTTGGTCTCTAAACCCTAATGTCCAAAACCCTAATTGACAAACTCTTGCATTTAGTTACTTTTAAAGCCTTTAATCATAACCATTCAACTAATTAAAGTTCATATACCCATTCAAACCATTCAAATCATGCAATAAACCCCCCATACACATGCTGGCTGAATTTCAGCTTAGTCCCTCAACAATTTGTTTCATTTCATTTTAAGTTTATTTACAAGTTAATCATGCTAAAAACACAATAATTAAACTAATTTTGCATCTTAAATCACTAACCTGTTAGGTGTCTTTAAGCTTTCCTTTTTTCTTCTTTCTTTGATGACCAATCTCCTTCTCAAGTTACTAGAATAAGTTTTTATGAAGCAATTATGAGAGAAGTTGAGGTTTAGTAAGGATTTCAAAGCTTGAATGCAATCTTTAATGGAGGATCAACAATGGAGGAATGAGGGTGAGTGGGCCGGCAACAAGGTGAGGAAGAAGACTTTTGATCTTTTTTTTTTTCTTCTTCTTTTCTTTTTGTTTTATGTCTTTAGGAAGACCAAAAATCTAATTAATTAAATATATTAATTATTATTTTTATAGCATCATGTATGATGTCATGCATGATGTCATCATCTTTTTAACTTTTTTTTTTCTATTTATTTTTCTATTAGTTGTTTAATTTAATTCTCGATTTCAAAATTTTCTTTTCTCCAATTCTATTTGACAGTTAGGTCAGGAGTCAGCTCTCGGGATCAATTGACCAAATTGCCCCTAGCCGGTTCATCCCAGCTTGCAAATAATTCAATATTTCTTCCGGCTCTCTTACCTAATTATTTGACTGACTTAACAGTTCTTTTTCGTGATTTTCTCTTTTCCACTATGTTTATAATAGTCATAAGGATCACAGCGTCATATTTTACGGTTCGAAATTTGAGTTTAAAATGACTTCGCAGTCCTTCCCGAGAAGGTCACCCATCGCTATGACTCTTGGCTCGCTTAACTTCTTATGTTCTGTTTTTCTTATTTATACTTAACTAATTGAACATTACTAATTATTTGTGTTTATGACTTCTCTAGTTGTCTTAAGTATAGTTCTAACCCCTTAATTGTCCGGACCGACACCGGTCACCGGAATAGTGAAATATACCAGGCTATGCAAATAGGGGTATTACAATTCCCTCCCCCCCCCCCCACCCCCCCACCCCCCTCCCCTTAAAATAAATTTCGTCTCAAAATTTTGCCTGGTATTAATCTCTGAATAGTTGTGGGTGCTGTCTCCCCATGTCCTCCTCTCGTTCCCAAATAGCCTCCCGGCCCGAATGATTGTTCCGCAGCACTTTTACTAACGATATTTGCTTGTTCCATAGCTGCTTCACCTCATAAGCCAGAATCTCTATGGGTTCTTCTTCATATGTGAGGTTTGGATTTACTTAAATTTCCTTTATTGGTAGTACATGAGATGGGTCTAATCGATACCTCCTTAACACAGACACATGGAAGACATTATGTATCTTCTCTAACTCTAGAGGTAGTGCCAAACGATAAGCCAAAGGACCCACTCTTAACAGAACCTCATATGGCCCAATGAAACGAGGACTCAGTTTCTCGTTTTTGTCGAATCTCATAATTCTCTTCCAAGGAGAAACCTTGAGGAAAAATTTCTCACCCACTGCATACTCAATATCTTTTCTTTTCAAATCAATGTAGGACTTCTGCCAGTCTGATGCAGTCTTAAGTTAATCTCTAATCACCCTGATCTTTTCCTCAGTTTGCTGAATAATTTCGAGTCCAATCATCTTTCTTCCACCCACGTCATCCCAACACAATGGGGTTCTACATTTTCTACCATACAAAGCTTTATATGGAGGCATCCCAATGCTTGATTGATAGCTGCTGTTGTAAGCAAACTCAATCAAAGGCAAGTGTGTATCCCAACTGCCCTCAAATTCAATCACACAAGCCCGTAGCATGTCCTCCAAGATCTGAATTACCCTCTCAGACTAGCCATCTGTCTGTGGGTGGAATGCAGTACTGAAGTTCAATCTAGTTCCTAGGGCTCTCTGAAGACTACCCCAGAATCTAGAAGTGAACCTAGGATCTCTGTCTGATACGATGGATACTGGCACTCCATGCAGTCTCACAATCTCACCAATGTATAACTTGGCCAATCTTTCTAAACTGTAGTCCATCTGAACTGGCAGAAAATGAGCAGACTTGGTCAGTCTATCAACAATGACCCATACTGCATCATGACTCTTCTGTGTCCTCGGAAGTCCCATCACAAAATCTATCAATATTCTCTCCCATTTCAATTCTGGTACTGGTGGTGGATGTAACAACTCAGCAGGTACTTGATGCGCTGCCTTCCCTTGCTGACAAGTTAGACATTTGAAAACAAACTCTGCTACATCTCTCTTCATACCCATCCACCAGTAATGCTCCTTTAGCCCTCTATACATTTTTGTGCCACCAGGGTGCATGGCAAAAGGAGACTCATGTGCTTCTTTCAAAATGATCTGCCTCAAATCAACATCATTAGGAACACATATTCTGCCCTGGTGTAGCAATAGACCATCATCTCTGATTGAGAATTTTGTTTTCTTGCTTGTCGGACTTCTTCCATCAACTTCTAATACTTCTGATCATTCTGAGCAGCCATTCTAATCTGATCAATCAACACTGGCTGTACATGCCATGCAACTACTGTCTTCCCATCATCATTAATCTCTAAGCTAGCATACAATGATCTTAACTCATGTACCAAAGACAAAGGAGTAACTCGTAGACTTGCCATAGTCTTGCGACTTAAGGCATCAGCCACAACATTAGCTTTCCCTGGCTGATAGTCTATCAGACAATCATAGTCTTTTATCAACTCTAACCATCTCCTCTATCTCAAATTCAGCTCTTTCTAGGTGCCCAAATACTTCAAAGTCTTATGATCTGTGTAGATATAACACTTTTTCCCATACAAATAGTGTCTCCAGATCTTAAGAGTGAACACAACGGCTGCAAGCTCCAAGTCATGTGTCAGATAATTCCTCTCATGTGGTTTTAGCTGGCGTGATGCATAGGCAATGACATTTCGATCTTGCATCAATACACAGCCTAACCCATTGTGAGAAGCATCATTGTAAACTGTGTATTCTTAACCCGGGGTAGGTAAAGTCAGGACTGGAGCTTCAGTCAAATATTTCTTAAATTCATCAAAACTCTATTGGCATTTATCCGTTCACTGAAATTTTATATCTTTTCGGAGTAGCTTAGTCAATGGAGATGCCAACATGGAGAATCCCTTCACAAATCGATAGTAGTATCCAGCTAAACCCAGAAAACTACGAATCTCTGTGACATTTCTGGGTGGCCTCCAATTAAGGACAGCTTCAATCTTACTTGGATCTACCGTGATGTCCTCTTCTGATACTACATGCCCCAAAAAGGATATCTCCTTCAGCCAAAATTCACACTTTGACAATTTGGCATATAGCTGTTTCTCCCTCAAAGTTTGCAGTGCAATCTGCAGATGTTTATCATGCTCTTCTGTATTCCTCGAATAAACCAATATATCATCTATGAATACCACAACAAACTGGTCGAGGTATGGTCTGAAGATAGTGTTCATCAGATCAATAAAAGCAGCCGGAGCATGAGTTAACCTGAATGGCATAACTAGGAACTCATAATGGCCATAGCGAGTTCTGAAGGCAGTTTTAGGAATACTCTGCTCTTGTACTTTTAGCTGATAATACCCTGATCTCAGGTCAATTTTGGAGAACATAGCTGCACTCCTCAACTGATAAAACAAGTCATCAATGCGGGGCATTGGATATCTATTCTTTATTGTCACCTTATTCAACTGTCGATAGTCAATGCATAACCAGAGAGTGCCATCCTTCTTCTTTATAAACAACACTGGCGCTCCCCAAGGTGACACACTAGGGCGAATAAAGCCCTTGTCAAGCAATTCTTGCATCTGCACTTTCAACTCTTTCAATTCTGCAGGTGCCATTCTATATGGCATTATGGAGATTGGATCCACACCAGGCATAACATCAATCTCAAACTGCACTTCTCTTTCTGGAGGTAATCCTGGCAATTCATCAGGAAATACATCTGGAAAATCACATACAATAGGGATGTCCCTTAGTGCTGGACTGCCCACTTGGGTGTCTATCACTTGTGCCAAGTATGCTTCACACCCCTTTCTGATCATCCTTTTGGCTAGTGCGGCTGAAATGATGTTTGATGGTAGTAAATGCCTCTCCCCATGTATTACCACATCACCGTACAAAGGGAGACTAAAAGTGACTGTCTTCAATCTACAGTCAATCATGGCGTGATGCCTGGCTAAACAATCCATGCCTAAGATGATATCATACTCTCTGAAGGGCATTTCAATCA
This sequence comes from Hevea brasiliensis, assembly GCF_030052815.1. Classification (NCBI taxonomy): domain Eukaryota; kingdom Viridiplantae; phylum Streptophyta; class Magnoliopsida; order Malpighiales; family Euphorbiaceae; genus Hevea; species Hevea brasiliensis. The sequence continues at coordinate 55,495,683 of NC_079503.1, read as the reverse complement.
AGTCTGATAGAAAAACATGTCCTTGGATCATCAAAGGACAGTCTCTATAAATTCTGTTGACCTGAACCTCTTGTCCTAACGGACTAGTTACTAGCACTTCAAAACCCATTTGCACACATGGAACAGCAAGTGAACAGACTATGCTAGCACTAACATATGAATGGGTTGAACCCGGATCAAACAATACAAATACTTATTGATCAGAGATAGAGAATGTACTAGCTACCACATCGGAAGTCTCATCCTCTTCTCGCTGTCTCATCATGTAAACTCTGGCTGAAGCACTTCCTTGCCGATTGACAACCGTGCCTCGATCGCCCAATCGTGTTCTCGATCGTCAAGTAGTGCCTCTACCTCTGCCCCTTCCTCTGCCAACTGACTGTGAACCTCTAGGAGCAGGACTCTGAATAGATCCCCCGGCAGTAGTAGGAGCTAGACCATATCTTAGAGCACTAGTGCAGTCTTTAGCTATATGGCCCTTGCCTCCACAGTTAAAATAGGCTCCAGTGGCCCAATACCATTCCTCCCTATGAATCTTGCCACAAGTCTCATAGGGGCGAGCAGAATGTGAACCCCTGTTCGATTGCTGACCAGACCTAGGGGGTCTCTGTCCAGAAAATCTGCCCCTACCAAATCATCCACCTTGACCCCTGCTGGGTCCACTAAATTTCTTCTTCTTTCCAGAGGTAGCACCAGAACTCTGTTCAACTGATTTTTTCCTCTTGTCTTTCTCTGATTTTTCTTTTGCTGGGGTTGCTTCTGTTTCAATTCTCTCCAACTCAAGTGCTTGAGAAATAAGTTCTGAAAAATTACTGTGCCCGAATCCCACTACTTGCATTCTCAAACTGGGCTTCAAACCAGTCTCAAAACTCTTGCACCTTGCCTTGCTGGTGGAAAGGAGACTCCCAGCAAAATGACTTAAGTGGGAGAACTCTCTCTCATACTCTGCCACTATTCTGTTACCTTGTTTTAGACTCAGAAACTCTTGTAACTTCTGATCAACATATGCATCTGGGATGTATTTCTGTCTGAACTCTCTGATGAAGTCATCCCAGGCTAGCACTGGTGGTTCAGCCAAGCTGTGGGGGATGGTCTTCCACCAATCATATGCATCCCCTTATAGTAGAGACACAGAATATTCAAACTTCAGTTCATCTTGGCAGTGCAGCTTCTTAAATACTCTGTCCATTCTTTCAAGCCATTGCTCTGCCTCTAAAGGGTCCACTGTACCCTTAAATTTTGTAGCCCCATACTTCAGTAATTTATCATACTGTTTAACTGGAGGCAGTGGTTGTGCCACAGGTGTCTGGGGTGGAGCTTGAGCAGGCATACCCCCAGCCATTTGTTGAAACATCGCAGTCATCTACTGTGCGAACTGTGCAGGAAACTATGGCATTTGTGGGGCTGGCGCTACTGATCCACTAACATTCTGCAAAGCTGGGGCTTCCCCTTGTGCCTCAGCGAAGCCCCAGCTTCAACAGACTGCTCAACTGAGCGATCCCCTTCTTTCATTTCAGTCTGAAGTTAGGGTATCTTAACACATGGAGATTTCCCTCCGTTAGTTCATATTCATGATGTAATGCACTGTATGTAACAAATATGGACATTGAGCAGTTGTACTTAACAAGAAAGACACAAATTCTTAAGTTAAAACATACTTCAAAAATTTTTCTCTGATACCACTAAAACTTGTCACACCTTACCCCTTTGTAAGGCATAACATGATCCCGTAGAATACCTAATGAACTATCAAACTTTACCTATCGATAACTCATTAAGTACCCTACAAGGGATTTTAAAACAATTTTCTTATTTTTGATAAGTGGTGAGCATTTTCTAATAGTTATTTAAAACATTTAATTAAATTTAAAACTAGTTAATATTTTTGGTCCATTTTATTTTTCCACAAATTTTATAAAAATTTTGGCAGAGTTCCGTATGTATTTTGAGAAAACAGTTCTTCAAATATCTGAAAAAAAAAAACACTTCCAAAAATTTTCTCAACCACTACTTCAATTTCACAACCAATCTCAACAATTTCTGAAATCTCAAAATTCAACAGTCAACATTTCTCAATTTTCAAAATTCAATCATCAGTAAAATAATATCTATCAATCTCATTCAAATTAAAATAAAACATTTCCATTCATTAAAAACAACAATCTATATATATATACATCATACCAAAATCTACAGTATGAAAATTCAAACTAAATTTTATTACAACTTTATACAAACTTTGTACAAACTGCACAAGATCGATTTACATGTCCATACATTTATGTGCAATACATACATCAAAATAAATATTTACACGCAGGGTATAAATTATACCCGATAACTTCAAGCTGATAAATCCTCAATCCTCGTGACTCAATCACGCTTCCTCTAGTCTCTATATCTGCGACAGAAATAAAAGCTATCGCTGAGTACTAGGACTCAGTGGTGCAGAACATACTAAAATAATCTTTATGCAGAACTTAAATTACATTTATTCAAAAATTTGACTGAATGTGAGAATTAAATACAAATCATGCATTATGAGATTTTAATCCCAAACAATTTCATTTTGAAGTATCAAATCACATTTCATAAAACCCACAGTTAGATCATGCCATTCGAAACAAATAGAATCTCAATAGCTAGAGGCTAAAGAGAAATCACATCATAAGGCTAGCTAGCTCAAATATATAGATATCCATTTACATCCTCTTCTACTGGCACACCTCAACACTTCTCTAGAGAAAGAATCAAAATTCGAAACTAATTACCCCCACTAGTCGTGCTAGTGAGGTGTTCAAATATATGGTCATGACACTGTGGTTTCAAAACTTATCTTAACAATTTGCTAAATATTGTCATTTCAAATATACACAATAACTTTCACAATTTAAATCAAACATCATAAATAAGGTCACAATGAACTTTCAACAACTCAAAGCAAAAATAAAATGCATATTTCATTCACTTTATCAATGAATTTTAAAGCATAGTGATGTTGTGCACAAACCTCAAGCGAGTCGCCTCTTGGCCTTGACAAGGTTCCTCGGGTTCTTTCTCGGTATTCTTTTCAACTGAAACACACAATTTTACAGTGTTTCAGTACTATAACTTAGCATAAATCCAAAAATAAATTTAACTTCACTTTTACTTAGCTCTAACATGCTAAACTCGACGTTATTGAAATTTTGTGTTTCAGGGTTACTATTCACTACACTATTCAAGTCAAATTGTTGACTGTCTAAGGCTTAATAGGTATGGGAATTCCAACTTCACCCACATATCACATTTTGGTCACTAAATTTGTTGGTCTTGGTTGTTGATTCAAATTCTAAGTCTTTTCGGTAAATTTGATAATTTTCAGTTTTGAAATCTAAGGTTGCACTGTTCCATTGGTCACTTTTCTGTTAGAATTTGGCAAAACTTCCTTCGTAGAAAATGTTCCCTATTGTCTTAAGTTTATTCTCCTTTTTGAATCACTCCAATTGGAGTTTTTTAGCTCAATTTATAGCTATTTGAACCATGGCTGCTAGATTGGACTCAAACCAGAATTTTGGGCAATTTTTTTGTGCTGGCAGTTTTAGGTCACCAGCTTGGGGTAGCCAAATGACTTGGTTAATGGCATAATTTGGGTTTGTGTTCTTCATAAAAGTTTTAGGACTATATCTCATGTAACTACTGGTAAAATGTCAGGTCATTTTGACCTGCCTAGCTCAAGTTATGACCAAATGAACAAACACTATTCATTTGGTTAGTTTGTACAAAGGCAGATTGTGATTTTCTAAGTTTGGTCAATTTTTTCACTAAGTTTTGGTCACTTTTTGGGCATGCTTCCTAAATGAAAATTGTGTCATTTAGTGTCTATTTTTATTCCCAATTAGTCTCATACCAATTGGACTTGTAAATTTTCATTTTTGGTCCTTTAAAGTTAACTTAGTCATGCTACCAACAACATGACTACACTCAATCCGAATTTGACCATAACTCCAACCATTCTTACACACTTCATTTGGTCACAAATGACCATTTCTCACTTCAAATTAGGTCCAAAATGTCATTTACAAATTTCTCCCATTTTTGGTCTCTAAACCCTAATGTCCGAAACCCTAATTCACAAACTCTTGCATTTAGCTACTTTCAAAGCCTTTAATCATAACCATTCAACTAATTAAAGTTCATATACCCATTCAAACCATTCAAATCATGCAATAAACCCCCATACACATGCTGGCCGAATTTCAGGTTAGTCGCTCAACAATTTGTTTCATTTCATTTTAAGTTTATTTACAAGTTAATCAAGCTAAAAACACAACAATTAAACTAATTTTGCATCTTAAATCACTAATCTTGTTAGGTGTCTTTAAGCTTTCCTTTTTTCTTCTTTCTTTGATGACCAATCTCCTTGTCAAGTGATTAGAACAAGTTTTTATAAAGCAATTATGAGAGAAGTTGAGGTTTAGTAAGGATTTCAAAGCTTGAGTGCAAGCTTTAATGGAGGATCAACAACGGAGGAATGAGCGTGAGTGGGGTGGCAACAAGGTGAGGAAGAAGACTTTTGATCTTTTTTTTTTTCTTCTTTTCTTTTTGTTTTTATGTCTTTAGGAAGACCAAAAATCTAATTAATTAAATATATTAATTATTATTTTTATGGCATCATGCATGATGTCATCACCTTTTTAACTTTTTTTTTCTATTTATTTTTCTATTAGTTCTTTTATTTAATTCTCAATTTCAAATTTTTTTTTCTCCGATTTTATTTGAGAGTTAGGTCAGGAGTCAGCTCTCAGGGTTAATTGACCAAATTGCCCCTCGCCGATTCATCCCGGTTTGTAAATAATTCAATATTTCTTCCGGCTCCCTGACCTAATTATTTGACTGACTTAACATTTATTTGTCATGATTTTCTCCTTTCCACTGTGTTTATATTAGTCCTAAGGGCCGCAGCGTCACATTTTACAGATCGAAATTTGAGTTTAAAACGACTTCGCAGTCCTTCCCGAGAAGGTCACCCATCGCTGTGACTCTCGGCTCGTTTAACTTCTTATGTTCTGTTTTTCTTATTTATACTTAACTAATTGAACATTACTAATTATTTGTGTTTATGGCTTCTCTAGTTGTCTTAAGTATAGTTCTAATCCCCTTAATTGTCCAGACCGACACCGGTCACCGGAACAGTGAAATACACCAGGCTATGCAAATAGGGGTGTTACACCTGCGACAGTAATGAAAAGCTATCGCTGAGCCAATGTCTCAGTGGTGCACAACATTAACAAAATGCAACTTTAAATCATAAATCATAAGTCGTATAAATAGTGAATACTTAAAACCATAGTTAAATTCAAAGACAGTGAAAGTCATAAAGAATTAAACTCTAATTTACAATGTCACAATAAATATCCATAAATCACACACACAGCTTAATCATGTTCCAAAGTCTAATTCATCCCAAAAGCCGATGGCTAGAGAGGAATAACATAGCTAGCTAGCAATAATATGAGTACTCATTCTATTCGTCCTCAACAGGCACACACCTCAACACTTCAGCTAGAGAGGGAATTCAAAGTCAATTCGTCCCACTAGACAAACTACGAAGAAATTTAATTAATATACATGATAGCTGTGGTTTCAAACCATTTACAATGTTTTTTAAGCAATAAGTATCCATCAAATATCATTCAAACAAATTTTCACAATTTAAAGAATAATAGACAAATTGTCATAATTCATTTTAATTGAAAATTCAAAAGAAATAATTGTTTTGCACAAACATCTGATAAATGCCTCTTGGCCCTGACTCAGCGTTTCCTTCCCCTTCCCTAAGTCTTTGCTAACTGAAATACATAATTTAAAGTATTTCAGTACTAATTTAAACTGTCTCTAACAATAAGGCTTAATAAATAATTTATTGAATTCTATTATTTTCCTTAGTCAACCTAAAATGTTGACCCTCAATACACTCCAGGTGAATTAAGTTTAATGTTACCAAAATGTCACATTTTATAGCTCTTTAGTGTTGATATATGTTACCAATTTCATTTCTAAGTGTATTGCATTTTATTACAATTTACCGGATTTCGGTGTAGTATTTTGACCTAACCGGACGACCTAGTTCCCTTGGTTTTCGGGTTTCGGTCCAAACTACACACTTGTAGGTCTATGTCTTGTTGCACACGGGGCAAAATATCAGGTCATTCTAAGTTGTATAGACCAAGATATGGTCAATTTACCAATGCTGGACAGAATGCACTAAAATGCTAGGCTTAGGTCATTTTTAGGTCACTTTTGGTTCGGCCAGTTTTGGTACCTGAACTTGTGCATGCTATTTGGCTTGGTTCTGGCCATTTCTGGGCTTTGGTGTCTTCATAATAATTGTCGATATATGTCTAAACTATTCATGGTAAAAATTTCAGGTCAATTTGACCTGTTTTGAGTAAGTTATGGTCAAAACACTAATTGCTGCCCAATTGGTCAATTTTCAGGCTTTCAAGTCACTAATCCGGATTTGGTCATTTTTCAAGTCACCTACTAGGCAGAATTTAGGTAAGCTTCATTCATGAAAGTTGGCACATTTTGTGCCTAGTTTCACCTCCAATCAGCCTCATACCAATTGGAGTCACATACTTAAGGTTCTAAGCTAAAACATACACTGCCCTGCTGCACACTCTTCATCACATACCAATTATACATTCTATACTTACTAAGCTAATCCTTTCATGCCAATTCTGATTTGTACCATACCATTAACATACATAACAACTCATTTTGGTCATTTTGGACAGCTTGTAACCATTCTCAACATACACATTATAACTCAGAATTTTCAAAGTCCAAATACAATAATTTAACCACATGAACATACCTCATTTACATGTCCAAATCCAAAAAATTATTCACATACACATGTTGCCACCATGAGCAACAAAATTCAACAAGCCAAACCATGGAACAACACATTTCTAACTAAACTTTAAGGTTGCCGAATCACCTCATGAACACATTTCCTTTAAATTTGCTTTCATGCTTCCAAAACTAAGTGCACTATCACACATACACTTAGTATACATTATTCAAATTATTTCTATACACAAAAACACTTACGTCAACATCTTAAAATACCATTAACAAGTAAAAAAAACTAAATATGTTGAGTTTGTAACACCCCCGTTTGCATAGCCTGGTAGATTTCACTGTTCCAGTGACCGGTGTCGGTCCGGACAATTAGGGGGATTAGAACCACACTTAAGTCAATTAGAGAAGCCATAAACATAAATAATTAGTAATGTTCAATTAGTTAAGTATAAATAAGAAAAACATAACATAAGAAGTTAAACGAGCCGAGAGTCACAGCAATGGGTGACCTTCTCGGGAAGGACTACGAAGTCATTTTAAACTCAAATTTCGAATCGTAAAATGTGACGCTGCGGTCCTTAGGACCCTTATGAACACAGTGGAAAAGAGAAAATCACAAAAAAGATCTGTTATGCCAGTCAAATAATTAGGTCAGGGAGCCGGAAGAAATATGAAATTAATTGCAAACCGGGATGAACCGGCGAGGGGCAATTTGCTCAATTGACCCCGAGAGCTGACTCCTGACCTAACTGTCAAATAAAAAAGGAGAAAAGAAAATTTTAGAATCGAGAATTAAATTAAAGAACTAATAGAAAAATAAAAAAAAGGAAGAGAAAATGAAAAAGTTGAAAATTTGATGACATCATCATGATGATGTAACTATGACCTCATAATTAATTTTAATTTAATTTACTAATTGACTAAGTCAAATTAAAGACTAAAAACAAAATTGAAAAGCTAAATTTTTATCTTCTTCTTTTTGTTTTCCCGTAGCTTATCATCTCTCCCCCTTTTCTCACTAAATCCTCCATGGCTACTTAATTTCAAGCTTTTAAAGCTTGAATCAACCCCATAAATCCCATAATTTTCCTAAATAAAACTTGTTCTTAGATCTTGGCAAGCCTATTGAGAAGGAAATTTGAAGGAAAATAAAAGGGAAATTGAAGCTTGGGGAAACTTCACAAGAGGTTAGTGACAAATTCTTCAAATTATCTATTGAATTTTTGTTTAAATAATTGATGTAAGTTAGAAATTAACTTTAAATGGAAAGAAATCAATTATTGAGGGACTATATATGAGTTCAACCAGCTAGGGTTTATGTTTGAAATGGGTGATTTGATGCAAATTAGAAAGTAGTTAAGTGAGAATAAGTGAATGAGAACTAAATATGCATTTATAATTCAACAAATGAACTAAACATGGAAGTTAGGGTTTTGCACTTAGGGTTTATGGACCAAAAATGTGAGAAATGAGTAAATGATGTCTTTGACCAAATTTGAAGTGAAAAATGGACATTTGTGATCAAATGAGTTGTGTTGGAATGGTTGGAAATAAAGTCAAATTCAGAGGGAGTGTGGTCATGCTGCTGGCAGCATGACCAAGTCAACTTTGACGGACCAAAAATGAAATTTTACAAGTCCAATGGATATGGGACCAATTGGGGATGAAAATAGGCAATAAATGACACAATTTTTATTTAGGAAGCCTGCCCAAAAAGTGACTAAAACCTAGTGAACAAAGTGGCCGAAGTCGGAAAATAACAGGCTGCCTCTGCACAAACTGACCAAATGAACAGTGTTGGTTCATTTGGTCATAACTCGAGCTAGGCAGGTCCAAATGACCTGAAATTTTACCAGTGGTTAGATGAGATATAGATATAAAACTTTTATGAGAACACAAACCCAAATTATGCCATTAACCCAATCAAATTACTGAGCAAAGTTGGTGATCTGAATATGCAGAACTGCAGATTGCCATATGAACAGTAAAGTTTCAATGACTATAACTCTCTCTAGAAAACTCCAATTTACGCGATTCTTGAACCAATGGAAACATAAGACATAGTAGAACATTTCATATGGAGAAAATTAGACCAAATTATGGACTTAACTTGATCAAATTACTGAATGAAGTTGGATCAACAAATCTGCAGAACCAAATTCTGCAGCATGAATAGTAGTAGTAATTTGCTTATAACTTGAGCTACAAAACTCCAATTGGGGTGATCCAAAAATGAGAATAAACTTAAGATAATAAGGAATATTTTCTATAAAGGAGGTTTTGCCAAATTTCAACAGTAAAATTACCAATGGAACAGTACAACTAGGAGCACCAAAACTGGAAATTTGACAATTTTGCCAAAGGACTTAAGCTTTGAGAAAATGACCAAAACCAACAAATTTAATGACCAAAATGTGGTATGAGGGTGAAGTTGGAATTCCCATATCTATTAAGCCTTAGAAAGTCAACAAATTGACTTGAATAGTGTAATGAATAGTAACCCAAAGCACAAAATTTCAAGAACGTCGAGTTTAGCACGTTAGGGCTAGGTAAAAATGAGGCTAAATTTATTTTGGATTTATGTTAAGTTCTAGTACTAAAACATTGTAAAATTGTGTGTTTCAGTTGAAAAGAATATTGGGAAGGAACCCGAGGAACCGAGTCGAGGCTAAGGGGCGACTCGCTTGAGGTTTGTGCATAACATCACTATGCTTTAAAATATAGTGATAAAGTGAATGAAATATGCATTTTACATTTGCTTTGAATTGTTGAAAATTTATTTATAACATTAGTTATGATGTTTTGACTTAAATTGTTAAAGTTATTGTGTATATTTAAAATGACAATGTTTAGCAAATTGTTAAGATAAGTTTTGAAACCACGGTGTCATGACCATATATTTGAACACCTCACTAGCATGACTAGTGGGGGTAATTAGTTTTGAATTTTGATTCCTTCTCTGGAGAAGTGTTGAGGTGTGCCAGTAGAAGAGGATGTGAATGGATATCCATATATTTGAGCTAGCTAGCCTTGTGATGTGATTTCTCTTTAGCCTTTGGCTATTGAGATTCTATTTTTTTCGAATGGCATGATCTAACTGTGGGTTTTATGAAATGTGTTTTATGAAATGTGTTTTGATACTTCGAAATGAACTTGGTTTGCATTAAAATCTCATAATTCATGTTTTGCGTTTAATGCTCATGTTTAGTCAAATTTTTGAATAAATGTGATTTAAGTTTTGCATAAAGATTATTTTAGTATGTTGTATACCACTGAGTCCTAGTACTCAGCGATAGCTTCTATTGCTGTCGTAGATACAGAGGCTAAAGGAGCAGCAGATTGAGCTGCTGAGGTGTGAGGAGCTATCAGCTTAAAGTCTTCGGGTATAAATTATACCCTAACTATAAATATTTCTTTTGATGTATATATTGCACATAAATGTATGGACATGTAAAAATGGGTCTTGAGCAGTTTGTATAAAATTTGTATAAAGTTGTAATATATATTATAGTTTGAAATTCTCTTAATGTAAATTTTGTAAGAATGTATATAAATTGTTTTGTCTCTAATGAAATATGAGTACAAATATTTTATTTAATTTAAATGAAATGTATTGCTAGTATGCTGAGGATTATTGAATTTTGAACTTGAGAAATTTATTGAAATGATTGTGAAATTGATTGAGTTTGATTGTGAAATTGAAGTAGTGGTTGAGAAAAATTTTTAGAAGTGTTTTTTTACAGGTATTTGAAGAACTGTTGTAACACCCCTCACCCGACTACAGTGTAGCCGAGCAAAGTGTGCTACATTCGATGCCGGAGCACCCTATCTTATCTTACTTTATTCCTTTCATATTTTGATCTCGTTATATTTTAATATTAATTATTTTTCGACTGAGAAACCGGCGGAATTTCCCCTATTTTATTACCAGTTGACGTGTTTTACTATTTACCTGTTTGAAAGTTTCAACAATATTTTCAGAATAAAGTCTTATCCATGCTAATCATAATTATCTCATCAATCATTCTCATAATTTTCTCATATTTCAAATCTCATTCATACATTTCAATTTCATAATCATTTCCATGCATACTCAATTCATATGTAAACATTCTCAAAGTACATAAGCAAAATTTTCAAATTTTCTTAATTTACATAATTTACAAAATAATTACAAAATTTCATAATTTACATCATAATACAATATCTAGCATTTTATACAAAATACAAAATAGGATATATATGGGCCCTATCTACATGCATTGCTGAGAAGGTGACAACCTTGAATACTTCAGATACTTCCGCAGATCAAAACTCCCAAAATTTCCAATCAAACGTCCATTGGATTCTAGCTTCAGTACCTGCGCGAAGGAAACAATTCCATCGCGCTAAGCATTGCTGCTTAGTGGTGCAATAATATAACAAGAAAATAAAATATACAAATAAAGAAAGAAAGAAGCATAATTTGAATATTTAAGAATCTGTTTAATTTAATATAATGTGTCTAATATTAATTATCTTTAGTTCTCATTTGTTTCGCTTTGGAAGCGTTTAATTCCGAAATTCACAGTGATAATGTACAACATACAGAATTAATAAAAATACTCAGTTTATATTTATATGGCAATAGAAGGTACATTTAAAATATTTAGTTAAGTTATACCTATTTTTGCAACTCTTTTATCATTTTACTTAACAATTTTTTTTTATGTGGTTTGGATCATTTCATAATTCTAACTAATTCTTTTGAAGTCTTATTAACTCATTTATTTGATTTCTAATATTTTTAATTACTAATAGTCTTAATTTATTTCAATAGATTACACTGCCCAAGTAACCTACGACATGTCGACTAAATCGATAACGGTCGTTGGCACCGATGTGTCTCGGGCCGTCATACCATGGGACGCAGAACGTCAACCACGTATGCAGTCAGTATGACTAAAAAGCCATGATACACATAATCAGGCATAAAAGCCATGAATGTTGGCATAATGCCATGAATGCGGGCATAAAGCCATGAATACGGGCACAAAGCCATAAATACAGGTATAAAGCCTTTTTGCAGTACTGCTAAAACAATACCCTATTGGCATGCCAATCTATCCAATCTGACACACGTGTCTAGGCAATACAAGGGCACATAATATCATTAAATATTAATATATTGTGTTTTATGAATTCATTATTTCATGATAAATTTCAATTATAATTCATACATTCATTTGATCTTTTATATGATCACAATTCACATCAATTATCCTTTTATACCATTGTACTCAAATTACTTCTCCTTTCTATAATAATGAGAACTAATGTCTCATTCATACGTTAATATGGTTCATTTATTCATTCATTATGTTATTCATATTGATCACAATTCTAAACAATGGTTCACATGTACCATTGTATTCAAAACATTTTTCCTTTCTCATTTATACATTCAAGAATCTACTTATGTAATTACAAATTTTTATATTTCAAGTTGAGTTACTAATATTTTATGAATTTCATTTGTGATGGGCATACAAGCGCTAACTATCTATTCTCATCAATTAGGTGACTTATTTTTCATGTTTCAAGTAATCCATGAATATTTCATGGATTTCAAATTTATGGCCTTAATTTCTTTTTAACAAATTTGACTAGGATGCATAGTCCACATTTGTCATACAATTCTAAGCATTTAAGCTTAGAATTGGTTCTAGGTTTTCATCTTGATTTGTTACTCATTTTGATTACTATTCACCTTACTAGTCAACCAAAATGTTGACTTTTTCATACTTAAGGGATATGTTAATTCTAATTACACCAAGATCCCACATTTTGAGTTTTACATTTGCTAGTATTAATTGCCAATTGCAATTTAAAGTCCCCTAGATGCATTTCTAATTTCAAATTTTGAATTTCAAGTTTTGGTGTCACTATTCACCTTATTGGTCAACAAAAATGTTGACTTTTGGATAGAAAATAGGTATATTGGTTTTAACACCCCAAACATACCACATTTTGTATTTAAAACTTGTTGGAATTGATTGCCATTACCATTTCTATGCTTAAAACCAAGAGGGCAGAATTTTCAGTTTTTGAAGCCTAATTTTACTGTTCCATTAAGCCCTGTTGCAGTGGGAATTTGAGGAAATGATAAACATGAAAGTTGTTCCTTATTTTGTCTAGTTAAATTTCCTTTTTTGAATCACTCCATTTGGAGTTTTGTAGCTCTAGATATGGTCCAAAAACCATAGCTGGCCGGATTGCCAAAACTGCAGAATTACCAAATCTACAGTAACATGAATAGTGACTGTGACTGCCATTTGGGTTAGGTTATGGCCATAATTTGGGGTAGGTTTCTTCACGAAAGTTGTTTGTCTATGTCTTAGCTTGTTGCTGTCAAAATTTGAGGTCAATTGACCATATCTACAGTGAGTTATGGCCAAATGAACAGTTACTGTTCATTTGGTCATTTCTGCAGGTGCTGTTGCAGGGTATCCGGATTGGGGCCAACTTTTGGTCCTCTTGCTTTGGTCTTTTGGGCATGGTTTCTTCAGCAAAAATGTGAAATTATAAGCCTAGTTTCATGTCCAATTGGCCAAACACCAATTGGACCTACACAGCCAAAGTTATGGCTGTGTAACTGGACTGAATTTTCAGTCACCCTGCTGCTGTCCCTAGGCAGCATACTCATTCACTTTGCCATGCTACATTTCAGTCCAAATTATGGTCAACTTACCTAAAATGGTCACTAATTGGCCCTTAAAATGTTCTCGAACAATTTCCTAAGCCAAGCCAAATTTTCACTTCACAAAACCCTAGTTTCCATTATAAGTTTTCACAATATACCTTAATTACTAACTCATTCACTAACCACATGCATACATGCTTTAAACATGATTTCTAATCCACTTTAAGTCCATTAAAACAATCAAACTCATCCTTCCTTAGGGCTGCCAAAAATTGAAGATACCCTAACATATATAATTTACTTCAAATTTTTACAATTTTTTAACTTAAAGTGATGCTCTAACAAAGATTAAAAGAGTGAGAGTGGAAGTATAGCACTAACCTCACTTGAGAGCTTGTCACACCTTACCCCTCTGTAAGGCATAACATGATCCCGTAGAATACCTAATGAACCACCGAACTTCACCTACCGATAACTCATTAAGTACCCTACAAGGGATTTTAAAAGAATTTTCTTATTTTTGATAAGTGGTGAGCATTTTCTAATAGGCATTTAAAACATTTAGTTAAAATTAAAACTAGTTAATATTTTTGGTCCATTTTAGTTTTCCGCAAATTCTATAGAAATTTTGACAGAGTTTCCTCTATATTTTGAGAAAACCGTTCTTCAAATACCTGTAAAAAGCACTTCTAAAAGCTTTTATCAACCACTACTTCGGTTTCACAATCAAACTCAATCAATTTCTCAAAATTCACAAGTTCAATAGTTCTCAAAATACTGTCAATCAATATCATACATATTTCATTAAAAACAAAATAATTTATACACAACCTTACAAATTTATATCAAAAGAAACACAAACTAAACTTTATTACAGACTTCATACAAATTTGTGTACAAGCTGCTCAAGACCCATTTTTACATGTCCATACATTTATGTGCAATATATACATCAAAAGAAGTATTTACAGTTAGGGTATAAATTATACCCAAAGGCTTCAAGCTGATGACTTCACACACCTCAGCAGCTCAGTCTGCTGCTCCTCTAGTCTCTGTATCTGCGACAAAGAATAAATTGTCACGAGTACTAGGACTCAGTGGTGCACAATATACTAAAATAATCTTTATGCAAAACTTAAAGCACATTCATTCAAAAATTTGGTTAAACATGAAAATTAAATACAATCATGCATTGTGAGATTTTACATGTAAACCAAGTTCATTTCAAAGTATCAAAACACATTTCATAAAACCCACAGTTAGATCACGCCATTCGAAACAAATAGAATCTCAATAGCCAGAGGCTAAAGAGAAATCACATGAATCTCAATAGCCAGAGGCTAAAGAGAAATCATATCACAAGGCTAGCTAGCTCAAATATATGGATATCCATTCATATCCTCTTCTACTGGCACACCTCAACACTTCTCCAGAGAAGGAATCAAAATTCGAAACTAATTACCCCCACTAGTCGTGCTAGTGAGGTGTTCAAATATATGGTCATGACACTGTGGTTTCAAAACTTATCTTAACAATTTGCTAAACATTGTCATTTCAAATATACACAATAACTTTCACAATTTAAATCAAACATCATAAAAATGCTATAATCCAATATTTCACATTATTCTAAACATTATGCAAAAGATGATTATAAAAGTATATGTTATGCACAAACCTCAAACGAGTCGCCTGTTAGCCTTCACTCGACTCCTCGGGTTCTGTCCCGGTATTCTTTTCCACTGAAACATGAAATTTTCCAATGTTTCAGTACTAAAACTTAAAATAAATCCAAAATAAACTTAACTTCACATTTAGCTAGCTCTAACGTGTTAAATTCGACGTTCTCAAAATTTTGTGTTTCGGGTTACTATTCACTGCACTATTCAAGTCAAATTATTGACTTTCTAAGGCTTAATAGGTATGGGAACTCCAACTTCACCCACATACCACATTTTGGTCACCAAACTTGTTGGTTTTGGTGATTTGTTTAAAGCTTAGGTCATTTTGGCAAAATTGCCAATTTTCGGTTTTTGTTCTCCGAAGTTGCACTATTTCATTGGTCGGTCTACTGTTGGAATTTGACAAAACTTCCTTCATAGAAAATGTTCCTTATTGTCTTAAGTGTATTCTCATTTTTGGATCACCTCAATCGGAGTTTTGTAGCTCAAGTTATGGCCAAAATAAGTTTACTGTTCACGTGTACTGTTCATACTGAGATTTTAGTGCTGGCAGATTTTTGGTCCAACTTTGGTTAATAATTTGATCAAGTTAAGTTCATAATTTGGTCTCACTTTCTTCATATGAAATGTTGTACTATGTCTTAGGTTTCCATCGGTTCAAGAATCGCCTAAATCCGAGTTTTGTAGAGAGAGTTATAGCCATCCAAACATTGCTGCTCAATGAAAATTCTGCAGAATCTCAGTACAGTAATTTAATTTTGCTCAATGATTTTGAAAGGGTTAATGGCCTAATTTAAGTTGGTGTTCTTCATGAAAGTTTTAGGTCTATATCATATCTAATTGCTGGTAAAATTTCAGGTCAATTTGACCTACCTAGCTCGAGTTATGACCAAATGAACAGTTACTGTTCATTTGGTCAGTTTAGTGCAGTGGCAGCCTGCTATCAACTCACTTTGGTCAATTGTTTCACCAAGTTTTAGTCAGTTTTTGGCCATGGTTCCTTAATGAAAATTGTGCTCTTTTATGTCTAATTTCATCTCCAATTGGTGGCATATCAATTGGACTTGTAAAATTTGAGTTTTGGTCCTTCAAAGTGGGTTTGGTCATGCTGCCAGCAGCATGACCATTGACCTACGAATTTGATTTTTATTCCAACAATTCCCACACAACTTATTTGGTCATAATTGACCATTATTTCATTTCACAATAGGTTAAACATGCCATTTATGTATTTCTCCAATTTTTGGTTCATAAACCCTAGCATTGAAAACCCTAACTCATCATTTTCATGCCTTTAACTAGTTCTAATGGTTTAAATGTTAATCATTTAACTATGTAAAGTTTCTAAACTCATTCAATTGCATCATATTCATGCAAACCATACTCCTCCCAACCAGGCCAAATTTCAGCAATGGTCATTCTCCCATGTTTGTTTCATTTAATCAAGTTCTAAGCTCACTTTCAACCATCACATGTGCATTTGAATGGATAAATGAAGAGTTTAGCATACTAACCTTTGTGTAGCAATTTTCTTCCTCCTTTCCTTCAAATTTTCCTTCTTTCTTTCTTGCTCAATCCTATTCTCAAGTTGCCTAGATAAGCTTTAACTATGGTGGCTAATTTTTCTATAGTGGAATTAGGGATTTGATCAAGCTCAAAATGAGCTTTAATGGAGGTTTTGGGTGAGGGAGAGGGTGAGGGAGAGAGAATCACGTTTTTGATGAAGAAGATGACTTTATTATATTTTTTTTTTTCTTTTCTTTTCTTTTCTTTTATGTCTTAGGAAGACCAAAATTCCCAAATTAATAAAATAAATCAATTAAGCCTTTATGACATCATGCATGATGTCATCACTTTGACTTTTCCATCTTCTTTCTTTTTTTTTTCATTTATTTTTCTATTAGTTTTTTAATTTAATTCTCGATTCCGAAATTTTCTTTTCTCCGATTTTATTCGACAGTTAGGTCAGGAGTCAGCTCTCGGGGTCAATTGACCAAATTGCCCCTCGCATGTTCATCCCGGTTTGCAAATAATCCAATATTTCTTCCGGCTCCCTGACCTAATTATTTGACTGACTTAACAGTTCTTTTTCGTGATTTTCTCTTTTCCACTGTGTTCATAAGGGTCCTAAGGACCGCAGTGTAACTTTTTACGGTTCGAAATTTGAGTTTAAAATGACTTCGTGATCGTTCAGGAGGTCACTCATCGCCGTGACTCTACTCGTTTAACCTCTTATGTTCCGTTTTTCTTATTTATAGTTAACTAATTAAACATTACTAATTATTTGTGTTTATGGCTTCTCAAATTGTCTTAAGTGTGGCCCTAATCCCATTAATTGTCCGGACCGACACCGGTCACCGGAACAATGAAATATACCAGGCTATGCAACGGGGGTGTTACAGAGCTTTTCCAAGAGCTCAAATTCTTCACTTTCTTTCCTTTCCTAGGCTGCCAATCACTTTCCCAAGAGGTATGGACAAGTTTTAGTGAAGGTGACTTAGGGTTTAGTAGTGGAATTTCATGGGAAATGGAAGTAATTAAAGGAAACTCTCATGGAGGGTTATGGAGTAGAAACTCACGTTTTGGCTGAAGAAGAAGGCAGCTGTATTTTAATTCCTTTGGCCTTGTTTATCTCTTTTTATTAGTTAATTAAATAGTTGTTTAAATGGGATTGGTGGAAGCTTTTAAATGACATCATAATGATGTCATATTTGTCATTTTTATGGATTTTTCTTTTCTTATTTCTTTACTAACTTCAAATAAATTTGTCATCAATATTAATTCATATTTTATGTCATAATAATTATTTACTCAATTGGACAAGTAGGTCAAAAATCACCTCTGAAGGCGAAATGACCAAAATGCCCTCCGTTTGGCTTAACGGGTCAAAATTGTCTGTACCGATTGAAAATTTTTTCTAAATATTTTATTGGCATTCTAATGCCATAGGAACCTCAATGACCCTTCTCTGAAGTCCCAATAATTATTTTATGAATTTTTCCCCGAGTCTAGGGCTCCTCGTTGCGAGAACCGCAACTTCCCTCTGGTTACCCAACGCTTGGGCACCGGCTCGTTTAACTTGGTTGTATTTTATTTCTAAAATTTTTACTAAATTTTTCTTATTAATATTTGAGTTAATTATGGTTCCTGACTTTAGTTTAAATATTTTTCCGGACGTTCTAGCTGTCCGGACCGACACCGGTCACCGAAACAGTAGAATGTACGGAGTTGCTACAGTGAGGGTGTTACAACTCTTCCCTTCTAATTTAAATTTCGTCCTCGAAATTTACTAGGTGTTTTGGATTCTGAGATAATTCTTTTACCTTTCTACTGCTCCCTCTGTCTACTTCTTTTATATATATGGTACTATTTAGTTTTTCTTTTTCTTTTTTTTTAAATCTGTCATTATACACTTAGGCATATCAGAAGGGAATGATACTTTACCTTAAATTCACATTTGGGGCTTCTTGCTCCTCTCCGGCTTGGGTGACATTGGAAGTGGTGTTACTGTTGCACTTGGTCCTTCCATGACCTCTGTCTGGGTCCATGGTAAATTCTTCTTAGGACAATCTCTCAGACGATGTTCTATGGCTCCACATCTATAACAGGCTCCAGTCAATCCCCTACATTCCCCTTTATGCCACTTGTTACAATGGCCACATTTTCTTGCTCGTCCTGGCGCACTCACTACTAGTGTTTCTGGTTGATCTCTTCTGGGTATAGGCCTGGGTTTGGATCTCCTACTTTGATCAAATGTCTGACTTAATTGTTCTCTCGGCCTCTTATTACTAGATTGTCCAAATTTCCTCTTTTGCTGATCACCACTCCTCTTTTGTTCCTCTTTATGAACACAGCTAATATATTTCTTTCTGAACTCTATTAGAAAGAATTCCCAAGTTACGTCGGCTGGTGGCATTACCTTGGTTACGACATTCCACCATCGATATGCAGCTTCTTGTAACAATGAAACTGCACACTCCAAACTCTGTTCTGGTGTGCAATGGAGCTGTTGCAGGACTCTTTCAGCTCTTTCTAACCAATACTCAGCCGCTGAAGAATCGTTTTCCTTTCTACCATTGAAATCTACAGCTCCATACTTCCTAATTTTTCCTTGAGGTGATTTCTGCTGAGACAATGGTGGAATAACCCCTGTCATTTGTAGAAAGAATCCAGTCATCTGCTCAAACAAGGCCTGTTGGGGTTGTACAGGCACCTCTTGCACTAGTGGAGCAGGATCGCCCCGATTTCCAATATCACTCCCAGTCGGGATACGGCTTACTACTTCCTCTTCTACTGTCCTTTGCGATTCTGAGTCCATACCTTAACCTAAAATAACCAAGAAAACAGATCTGCATTGGTGTCACCTCAACTCATGTGAATGCAATGCATGTCATGCACACAATCTTATTCTATCTATCTATGCCTAGGAACGCCTAAACCGCGCTCTGATACCAATAAATGTAACACCCCTCACCCGACTACAGTGTAGCCGAGCAAAGTGTGCTACATTCGATGCCGGAGCACCCTATCTTATCTTACTTTATTCCTTTCATATTTTGATCTCGTTATATTTTAATATTAATTATTTTTCGACGGAGAAACCAGCGAAATTTCCCCTATTTTATTACCAGTTGACGTGTTTTACTATTTACCTGTTTGAAAGTTTCAACAATATTTTCAGAATAAAGTCTTATCCATGCTAATCATAATTATCTCATCAATCATTCTCATAATTTTCTCATATTTCAAATCTCATTCATACATTTCAATTTCATAATCATTTCCATGCATACTCAATTCATATGTAAACATTCTCAAATTACATAAGCAAAATTTTCAAATTTTCTTAATTTACATAATTTACAAAATAATTACAAAATTTCATAATTTACATCATAATACAATATCTAGCATTTTATACAAAATACAAAATAGGATATATATGGGCCCTATCTACATGCATTGCTGAGGAGGTGACAACCTTGAATACTTCAGATACTTCCGCAGATCAAAACTCCCAAAATTCCCAGTCAAACGTCCATTGGATTCTAGCTTCAGTACCTGCGCGAAGGAAACAATTCCATCGCGCTAAGCATTGCTGCTTAGTGGTGCAATAATATAACAAGTAATAAAATATACAAATAAAGAAAGAACGAAGCATAATTTGAATATTTAAGAATCTGTTTAATTTAATATAATGTGTCTAATATTAATTATCTTTTGTTCTCATTTGTTTCGCTTTGGAAGCGTTTAATTCCGAATTCACAGTGATAATGTACAACATACATAATTAATAAAAATACTCAGTTTATAATTATATGGCAATAGAAGGTACATTTAAAATATTTAGTTAAGTTATACCTATTTTTGCAACTCTTTTATGATTTTACTTAACAATTTTTTTTTATGTGGTTTGGATCATTTCATAATTCTAACTAATTCTTTTGAAGTCTTATTAACTCATTTATTTGATTTCTAATATTTTTAATTACTAATAGTTTTAATTTATTTCAATAGATTACACTGCCCAAGTAACCTACGACAAGCTGACTAAACTGGATAACGGGTCATTGGCACTGGAAACTGCGGTGTCTCGGGCCATCATACCATGGGACGCAGAACGTCAACCACGTATGCAGTCAGTATGACTAAAAGGCCATGATACACATAATCAGGCATAAAAGCCATGAATGTTGGCATAATGCCATGAATGCGGGCATAAAGCCATGAATACGGGCACAAAGCCATAAATACAGGCATAAAGCCTTTTTGCAGTACTGCTAAAACAATACCCTATTGGCATGCCAATCTATCCAATCTGACACACGTGTCTAGGCAATACAAGGGCACATAATATCATTAAATATTAATATATTGTGTTTTATGAATTCATTATTTCATGATAAATTTCAATTATAATTCATACATTCATTTGATCATTTATATGATCACAATTCACATCAATTATCCTTTTATACCATTGTACTCAAATTACTTCTCCTTTCTATAATAATGAGAACTAATGTCTCATTCATACATTAATATGGTTCATTTATTCATTCATTATGTTATTCATATTGATCACAATTCTAAACAATGGTTCACATGTACCATTGTATTCAAAACATTTTTCCTTTCTCATTTATACATTCAAGAATCTACTTATGTAATTACAAATTTTTATATTTCAAGTTGAGTTACTAATATTTTATGAATTCCATTTGTGATGGGCATACAAGCCCTAACTATCTATTCTCATCAATTAGGTGACTTATTTTTTATGTTTCAAGTAATCCATGAATATTTCATGGATTTCAAATTTATGGCCTTAATTTCTTTTTAACAAATTTGACTAGGATGCATAGTCCACATTTGTTATACAATTCTAAGCATTTAAGCTTAGAATTGGTTCTAGGTTTTCATCTTGATTTGTTACTCATTTTGATTACTATTCACCTTACTAGTCAACCAAAATGTTGACTTTTTCATACTTAAGGGATATGTTAATTCTAATTACACCAAGATCCCATATTTTGAGTTTTACATTTGCTAGTATTAATTGCCAATTGCAATTTAAAGTCCCCTAGATGCATTTCTAATTTCAAATTTTGAATTTCAAGTTTTGGTGTCACTATTCACCTTATTGGTCAACAAAATGTTGACTTTTGCATAGAAAATAGGTGTATTGGTTTTAACACCCCAAACATACCACATTTTGTATTTAAAACTTGTTGGAATTGATTGCCATTACCATTTCTATGCTTAAAACCAAGAGGGCAGAATTTTCAGTTTTTGAAGCCTAACTTTACTGTTCCATTAAGCCCTGTTGCAGTGGGAATTTGAGGAAATGGTAAACATGAAAGTTGTTCCTTATTTTTTCTAGTTAAATTTCCTTTTTTGAATAACTCCATTTGGAGTTTTGTAGCTCCAGATATGGTCCAAAAACCATAGCTGGCCGGATTGCCAAAACTGCAGAATTACCAAATCTACTGAACATGAACAAAGGATCGTGACTGCCATTTGGGTTAGGTTCTGGCCATAATTTGGGGTAGTTTTCTTCATGAAAGTTGTTTGTCTATGTCTTAACTTGTTGCTGTCAAAAGTTCAGGTCAATTGACCATATCTACAGTGAGTTATGGCCAAATGAACAGTTACTGTTCATTTGGTCATTTCTGCAGGTGCTGTTGCAGGGTATCCGGATTGGGGCCAACTTTTGGTCCTCTTGCTTTGGTCTTTTGGGCATGGTTTCTTCAGCAAAAATGTGACATTATAAGCCTAGTTTCATGTTCAATTGGCCAAACACCAATTGGACCTACACAGCCAAAGTTATGGCTGTGTAAGTGGACTGAAATTTCAGTCATCCTGCTGCTGTCCCTAGGCAGCATACTCATTCACTTTGCCATGCTACATTTCAGTCCAAATTATGGTCAACTTACCTAAAATGGTCACTAATTGACCCTTAAAATGTTCTCTAACAATTTCCTAAGCCAAGCCAAATTTTCACTTCTCAAAACCCTAGTTTCCATTATAAGTTTTCACAATATACCTTAATTACTAACTCATTCACTAACCACATGCATACATGCTTTAAACATGATTTCTAATCCATTAAAACAATCAAACTCATCCTTCCTTAGGGCTGCAAAAATTGAAGATACCCTAACATATATAATTTACTTCAAATTCTTACAATTTTTTAACTTAAAGTGATGCTCTAACAAAGATTAAAAGAGTGAGAGTGGAAGTATAGCACTAACCTCACTTGAGAGCTTTTCCAAGAGCTCAAATTCTTCACTTTCTTTCCTTTCCTAGGCTGCCAATCACTTTCCCAAGAGGTATGGACAAGTTTTAGTGAAGGTGACTTAGGGTTTAGTAGTGGAATTTCATGGGAAATGGAAGTAATTAAAGGAAACTCTCATGGAGGGTTATGGAGGAGAAACTCACGTTTTGGCTGAAGAAGAAGGCAGCTGTATTTTAATTCCTTTGGCCTTGTTTATCTCTTTTTATTAGTTAATTAAATAGTTGTTTAAATGGGATTGGTGGAAGCTTTTAAATGACATCATAATGATGTCATATTTGTCATTTTTATGGATTTTTCTTTTCTTCTTTCTTTACTAACTTCAAATAAATTTTTCATCAACATTAATTCATATTTTATGTCATAATAATTATTTACTCAACTGGACAAGTCAGCCAAAAATCACCTCTGAAGGCGAAATGACCAAAATGCCCTCCGTTTGGCTTAACGGGTCAAAATTGTCTGTACCGATTGAAAATTTTTTCTAAATATTTTATTGGCATTCTAATGCCATAGGAACCTCAATGACCCTTCTCTGGAGTCCCAATAATTATTTTATGAATTTTTCCCCGAGTCTAGGGCTCCTCGTTGCGAGAACCGCAACTTCCCTCTGGTTACCCATCGCTTGGGCACCGGCTCGTTTAACTTGGTTGTATTTTATTTCTAAAATTTTTACTAAATTTTTCTTATTAATATTTGAGTTAATTATGGTTCCTGACTTTAGTTTAAATATTTTTCCGGACGTTCTAGCTGTCCGGACCGACACCGGTCAGCGGAACAGTAGAATGTACGGAGTTGCTACAGTGAGGGTGTTACAACTGTTTTCTCAAAATACAGAGGGAACTCTGTCAAAATTTTTATAAAATTTACAGAAAAATAAAATGGACTAAAAATATTAACTAGATTTACTTTTAATCATATGTTTTAAATACCTATTAAAAAATGCTCACCACTTAACAATAGTAAGAAAATTGTTTTAAAATCCCTTGTAGGGTACTTAATGAGTTATCGGTAGGTGAAGTGCAGTAGTTCATTAGGTATTTTACGGGATCATGTTATGCCTTATAGAGGGGTAAGGTGTGACATGTTTTAGTGGTATTAGAGCAAATTTTTGAAGTATGTTTTAACTTGTGAATTTGTATTTTTCTTTGTTAAGTACAACTGCTCAATGTCCATAATTGTTATATACAGTGCATTACATCATGAATATGAACTAACGGAGGGAAATCTTTTTGTGTTACTTGTTCAGGAGATACCCTAACTTCAAACTAAAATGGAAGAAGGGGATCGCTCAATCAAGCAATCTGTTGAAGCTGAGGCACAAGAGGAAGCCCCAGCTCTACAGAATATCAGTGGGTCAGCAGCACCAGCCCCATAAATGCTACAGTTTCTTGCACAGTTCGCATAGCAGATGGCTGCAATGTTTCAACAAATAGCTGGGGGTATGCCTATTCAAGCTCCACCCTAACCACCTGTGGCACAATCACTGCCTCCAGCTAGACAGTATGATAAGTTATTAAAGTATGGGGCTGTAGAATTTAAGGGTACAGTGGACCCTTTAGAGGCAAAGCAATGGCTTGAAAGAATGGATAGAGTATTTAAAAAGCTGCATTGCCAAGATGAACTGAAGTTTGAGTATTCTGTGTTGCTACTGCAAGGGGATGCATATGATTGGTGGAAGACCATCCCCAACAGCTTGGTTGAACCACCAGTGCTGACTTGGGATGACTTCATTAGAGTGTTCAGACAGAAATACATCTCAGATGCATATGTTGACCAGAAACTGCAAGAATTTTTGAGTCTGAAACAAGGGAGCCGATCGGTGGCAGAGTATGAGAGGGAGTTCTCCCGCCTGAGTCACTATGCGGGGAGTCTCCTTACTACCAGCAAGGCAAGGTGCAAGAGATTTGAGATGGGTTTGAAGCCCAGTATAAGGATGTAAGTTGTGGGATTTTGACACAGCAACTTCTCAGAGCTTATGTCTCAAGCACTTGAACTGGAGAGAATTGAATCAGAAGCAACCCCAGTGAAAGAAAAATCAGAAAAAGTTGAGAAATCAGAAAAAGAAAAGGGGGAAAAATCAGTTGAACAGAGTTCTAGTGCAACCTCTGGAAAGAGAAAGAAGTTTAGTGGACCTAGCAGGGGTCAAGGTGGAAGATTTGGTAGAGGCAAATCTTCTGGACAGAGACCCCCTAGGTCTGGTCAACAGTCGAGCAGGGGTTCACATTCTGCCCGCCCCTGTGAGACTTGTGGCAAGATTCATAGGGGGGAGTGCTATTGGGCCACTGGAGCCTGCTTTAACTGCGGAGGCAAGGGTCATTTAGCAAGAGACTGCACTAGTGCTCTGTCTTCGAGATATGGTCCAACTCCTACTACTGCTGAGGGATCTATTCAGAGCCTTGCTCCCAGAGGTTCACAGTCTGTTGGCAGAGGAAGAGGCAAAGGTAGAGGCACTGCTTCAGGCAATCAAGGCACAGTTGGTCAGTCAGGACAAGGAAGTGCTTCAACCAGAATGTACACAATGAGATAGCGAGAAGAGGCTGAGACTTCTGATGTGGTAGCTGGTACATTCTCTATCTTTGATCAAGAAGTATTTGTATTGTTTGATCCAGGTTCAACCCATTCATATGTTAGTGCTAGCATAGTCAGTTCACTTGCTGTTCCATGTGTGCAAATGGGTTTTGAAGTGCTAGTAACTAGTCCGTTAGGACAAGAGGTCCGGGTCAACAGAATTTATAGAGACTGTCCTTTTCTAACTAATAGAAAAAAAAAGAAGAGAAAATGAAAAAGTTGAAAAATTGATGACATCATCATGATGATGTAACTATGACCTCATAATTAATTTTATTTTAATTTACTAATTGACTAAGTCAAATTAAAGACTAAAAACAAAATTGAAAAGCTAAATTTTTATCTTCTTCTTCTTGTTTTCCCGTAGCTTATCATCTCTCTCCCTTTTCTCACTAAATCCTCCATGGCTACTTAATTTCAAGCTTTTAAAGCTTGAATCAACCCCATAAATCCCATAATTTTCCTAAATAAAACTTGTTCTTAGATCTTGGCAAGCCTATTGAGAAGGAAATTTGAAGGAAAATAAAAGGGAAATTGAAGCTTGGGGAAACTTCACAAGAGGTTAGTGACAAATTCTTCAAATTATCTATTGAATTTTTATTTAAGTAATTGATGTAAGTTAGAAATTAACTTTAAATGGAAAGAAAACAATTATTGAGGGACTATATATGAGTTCAACCAGCTAGGGTTTATGTTTGAAATGGGTGATTTGATGCAAATTAGAAAGTAGTTAAGTGAGAATAAGTGAATGAGAACTAAATATGCATTTATAATTCAACAAATGAACTAAACATGGAAGTTAGGGTTTTGCACTTAGGGTTTATGGACCAAAAATGCGAGAAATGAGTAAATGATGTCTTTGACCTAATTTTAAGTGAAAAATGGTCATTTATGATCAAATGAGTTGTGTTGGAATGGTTGGAAATAAAGTCAAATTCGGAGGGAGTGTGGTCATGCTGTTGGCAGCATGACCAAGTCAACTTTGAGGGACCAAAACTGAAATTTTACAAGTCCAATGGATATGGGACCAATTGGGGATGAAGATAAGCACTAAATGACACAATTTTCATTTAGGAAGCCTGCCCAAAAAGTGACTAAAACCTAGTGAACAAAGTGGCCGAAGTCGGAAAATCGCAGGCTGCCTCTGCACAAACTGACCAAATGAACAGTATTGGTTCATTTGGTCGTAACTCGAGCTAAGCAGGTCCAAATGACCTGAAATTTTACCAGTGGTTAGATGAGATATAGATATAAAACTTTTATGAAGAACACAAACCCAAATTATGCCATTAACCCAATCAAATTACTGAGCAAAGTTGGTGACCTGAATCTGCAGAACTGCAGATTGCCATATGAATAGTAAAGTTTCAATGGCTATAACTCTCTCTAGAAAACTCCAATTTAGGCAATTCTTAAACCGATGGAAACCTAAGACATAGTAGAACATTTCATATGAAGAAAATTAGACCAAATTATGGACTTAACTTGATCAAATTACTGAATGAAGTTGGATCAACAAATCTGCAGAACCAAATTCTACAGCAAGAACAGTAATAGTAATTTGCTTATAACTTGAGCTACAAAACACCAATTGGGGTGATCTAAAAATGAGAATAAACTTAAGACAATAAGGAACATTTTATATAAAGGAAGCTTTGCCAAATTCTAACAGTAAAAGTACCAATGGAACAGTGCAACTAGGAGCACCAAAACTGAAAATTTGACAATTTTGCCAAAAGGACTTAAGCTTTGAGAAAATGACCAAAACCAATAAATTTAATGACCAAAATGTGGTATGTGGGTGAAGTTGGAATTCCCATACCTATTAAGCCTTAGAAAGTCAACAAATTGACTTGAATAGTGTAGTGAATAGTAACCCAAAGCACAAAATTTCAAGAACGTCAAGTTTAGCACGTTAGAGCTAGGTAAAAATGAGGCTAAATTTATTTTGGATTTATGTTAAGTTCTAGTACTGAAACATTGTAAAATTGTATGTTTCAGTTGAAAAGAATATCGGGAAGGAACCCGAGGAACCGAGTCGAGGCTAAGGGCTGACTCGCTTGAGGTTTGTGCACAACATCACTATGCTTTAAAATGTAGTGTTAAAGTGAATGAAATATGTATTTTACATTTGCTTTGAATTTTTGAAAATTTATTTATGACATTAGTTATGATGTTTTGACTTAAATTGTTGAAAGTTATTTTGTATATTTGAAATGACAATGTTTAGTAAATTGTTAAGATAAGTTTTGAAATCACAGTGTCATGACCATATATTTGAACACCTCACTAGCATGACTAGTGGGGGTAATTAGTTTCAAATTTTGATTCCTTCCCTGGAGAAGTATTGAGGTGTGCCAGTAGAAGAGGATGTGAATGGATATCCATATATTTGAGCTAGCTAGCCTTGTGATGTGATTTCTCTTTATCCTCTAGCTCTTGAGATTCTATTTGTTTCTAATGGCATGATCTAACTGTGGGTTTTATGAAATGTGTTTTGATACTTCGAAATGAACTTGGTTTGCATTAAAATCTCATAATTCATGTTTTGCGTTTAATGCTCATATTTAGTCAAATTTTTGAATAAATGTGATTTAAGTTTTGCATAAAGATTATTTTAGTATGTTGTGTACCACTGAGTCCTAGTACTCAGCGATAGCTTCTGTTGCTGTCGCAGATACAGAGGCTAGAGGAGCAGCAGATTGAGCTGCTGAGGTGTGAGGAGCTATCAGCTTAAAGTCTTCGGGTATAAATTATACCCTAACTATAAATATTTCTTTTGATGTATATATTGCACATAAATGTATGGACATGTAAAAATGGGTCTTGAGCAGTTTGTATAAAATTTGTATAAAGTTGTAATATATATTGTAGTTTGAAATTCTCTTAATGTAAATTTTGTAAGAATGTATTTAAATTGTTTTGTCTCTAATGAAATTTGAGTACAACTATTTTATTTAATTTAAATGAAATGTATTGCTAGTATGCTGAGGATTATTGAATTTTGAACTTGAGAAATTTATTGAAATGATTGTGAAATTGATTGAGTTTGATTGTGAAATTGAAGTAGTGGTTGAGAAAAATTTTTAGAAGTGCTTTTTTACAGGTATTTGAAGAACTATTTTCTCAAAATACAGAGGGAACTCTGTCAAAATTTTTATAAAATTTGCAGAAAAATAAAATGGACTAAAAATATTAACTAGATTTACTTTTAATCATATGTTTTAAATACCTATTAGAAAATGCTCACCACTTAATAAAAGTAAGAAAATTGTTTTAAAATCCCTTGTGGGGTACTTAATGAGTTATCGGTAGGTGAAGTGCGGTAGTTCATTAGGTATTCTACGAGATCATGTTATGCCTTACAGAGGGGTAAGGTGTGACAGAGTTCTCATGGCTGTCGAAATGGTGTTCCACCACTAAAACATCAAACTTCAAAAATTCTCCCATAAATCAACTACCCACAACATCCACTCAAAGTTTAATGAAGCAAGAATAGAAAATACTCACTTACCACTTTTGAAGATTGATCAAAACCTCACTAAACTTTTTAAAATTGCTATCAAACTCTTCCTTGCAAGGTGAGGAATAACTTTAATGAAGGAACTTGGTGGAAATGATGG
The DNA here is from genome assembly GCF_030052815.1 of Hevea brasiliensis. Taxonomy (NCBI): domain Eukaryota; kingdom Viridiplantae; phylum Streptophyta; class Magnoliopsida; order Malpighiales; family Euphorbiaceae; genus Hevea; species Hevea brasiliensis. The sequence continues at coordinate 55,466,478 of NC_079503.1, read as the reverse complement.
AAGTTTCTCCCAAGGAGGTTTCGGCTGGTTGTCCCAAGGTTGAAGATGACAAAATTTTCTATCCATATGCTGATTAAAAGTCCACTTAGGTGATGTTAGTGGAGCACTAATGAAGTTATAATATTTGTTTAAATCAAATGTTTCACATTTCCCACATTTAGCCTTATTCTTTTACTATTTAAATTATGGACCACGATTTTAATTTTCATGATATTTTCAAAGTTTAATATCATTTATTTTTAATGGAAATTTAGTTCAAAAGGCAACTCGGCGTGTCAATTGACCACAATGCCCCTATTCGGGTTACATTCCCAATTTTTCAGTAACACCGAGTTTTGTCATTTTCTCGATTTCTCATTTTTTTTTGTACTAATTAATTAATTTTTCTTTGATATTTCTAATGACATTTATACTTCAATAGAAGTTTATTTAAGTCTTAAAAATATTTTTCAGGGATCCCCACTGTCCAGGGCTAGTCAACGGTCTACATCGCAACTTTCCGATGCGGTCACTCATCGCTAAGGTTTTCGGGTCGTTTAACTTGGTTACATTTCATTGCTATTATTTTTCATTTGTTTTTCTTGTATTTTCTTTTCTTGTATTTCATTATTTTATGTCTCCTCACTAACTTTTAAATGTAGTTCTAAGGATCCTAGCTGTCCGGATAAACACTGGTCATCGGAATAGTAGAACGCACTACCGAACATAGGGGTGTTACAATTCTCCCCCCCCCCCCCTTAAAATAAATTTCATCTCGAAATTTTATCTGGCATCAGTCTCTGAATAGCTGTGGGTGCTGTCTCCTCATATCCTTTTTACGTTCCCAAGTAGCTTCCTGGCTTGAATGATGGTTCCACAGCACTTTAACCAGGTGTGTCTGTTTATTCCTCAGCTGCTTCACCTCATATGCTAGAATTTCTATGGGTTCTTCCTCATATGAGAGGTTTGGATTTACCTCAGTCTCTTCAACTGATAGTACATGAGATGGGTCAGATCTGTACCTCCTTAACGTGGACACATGGAAGACACTGTGTATCCTTTCTAGCTCTAGAGGTAATGCTAACCGATATGCCAAAGGACCCACTCTTTCTAGAACCTCATATGGTTCGATGAAACGAGGACTCAGTTTCCCCTTTCTGGCAAATCTCATAATTCTCTTCCAAGGAGAAACTTTGAGGAATACCTTATCACCCATTGCATATTCAATATCTCCTCTCTTCAGATCAACATAGGACTTCTGACGGTCTGATGCAGCCCTGAGTCGATCTCTGATCAATCTGATCTTTTCCTCTATCTGCTGAAAAATTTCTGGCCTAATCATCTTTCTTTCACCTACTTCATCCCAACATAGGGGAGTTTTCTACTTCTTGCCATACAAAGCTTTATATGGAGGCATCCCAATGCTTGATTGGTAACTATTGTTATAAGTAAACTCAATCAAAGGCAAGTGTGTATCCCAACTACCTTCAAACTCAATCACACAAGCCCGTAGCATATCCCCCAATATCTGAATTACTCTCTTTGACTGGCCATTTGTCTGTGGGTGGAATGCCGAGCTAAAGTTCAATCTAGTTCCTAGGGCTCTCTGAAGACTACCCCATAATCTAAAAGTGAACCTAGGATTTCTGTCTGATACAATCGATATTGGCACTCCACGCAGTCTTACAATCTCATTTATGTACAATCTGGCCAATCTCTCTAGGCTGTAGTCCATCCGGACTGGCAAAAAGTGAGCAGACTTGGTTAGTCTATCAACTATAACCCATACTACATCATGACTATTCCGTGTCCTCGGAAGTCCCATCACAAAATCCATAGTTATCCGTTCTCATTTCCACTCTGGTACTGGTAATGGATGTAACAAACCTGCTGGTACTTGATGTTCTGCCTTGACTTGCTAACAAGTTAGGCATTTGGAGACAAAATCAGCTATATCCCTTTTTATACCCATCCACCAGTAATGCTCTTTCAGCCCTCTGTACATTTTAGTTCTACCAGGGTGCATAGCAAAATGAGACTCATGTGCTTCCTTCATAATGATCTTTCTCAAGTCAACATCATTAGGAACACACATTCTGCCCTGATGTAGTAGTAAACCATCATCTCTCACAGAAAATTCAGGTTTCTTGCCCTGCTGGACTTCTTTCAGTAGCTTTTGATATTTTTCATCACTCTGAGCAGCTATTATGATCTGATCAATCAACACTGGCTGTACATGCCATGCAACTACTATCGGTCCCTCGTCATCAATCTCCAAACTGGCATGCTATGTTTTCAATTCATGTACCATGGATAAAGGAGAAACTCTGAGACTTGCCATAGTCTTGTGACTTAAGGTGTCAGCTACCACATTTGCTTTCCCTGGTTGATAGTCTATTAAGCAATCATAGTCTTTAATCAGTTCTAACCATCTTCTCTGCCTCAAGTTCAATTCCTTCTAGTTGCCCAAGTACTTGAAGCTCTTGTGATCTGTGTAAATGTAGCATTTCTCCCCATACAAATAGTGTCTCTAGATCTTCAGAGCAAAAATAATAGCTGCAAGCTCCAAGTCATGTGTTGGGTAGTTCCTCTCATGCGGTTTCAGCTGGCGTGATGCATAAGCAATGACATTCCAATCTTGCATCAGTACACAGCCTAACCCATTGTGAGAAGCATCACTATAAACTGTGTATTCTTTACCCGGTGTAGGTAAAGTAAGGACTGGAGCTTCAGTCAAACACCTCTTCAACTCATCAAAACTCTGCTGGCATTTATTTGTCCACTGAAATTTTACATCTTTCCGAAGTAGCTTGGTCAGTGGAAAAGCTAACATAGAAAACCCTTTCACAAATCGGGCATAATATCCAGCTAAACCTAGAAAAATGCAAATTTTTGTGATATTCCTGGGTGGCTTACAATTAAAGATAGCTTATACCTTGCTGGAATCTACCTTGATCCCTTCAGCTGACACAATATGTCCCAAGAAGGAGATTTCTTTCAGCTAAAATTCATATTTTGATAATTTGGCGTATAGCTGTTTCTCCCTTAAAGTCTGTAGTATAATCCGTAGATGTCTGTCATGCTCCTCTGCATTCCTCAAATATATCAAAATATCATCAATAAACACCACCACAAATTGGTCGAGATATGGTCTGAAGATAGTGTTCATCAGATCCATAAAAGCAGCTGGAGCATTAGTTAACCCGAATGGCATTATTAGAAACTCATTGTGGCCATATCAAGTTCTGAAAGCAGTTTTTGGAATACTCTGCTCTTGCACTTTCAACTGATAATAACTAGATTGCAAATCAATTTTGGAGAACACAGCCGCACCCTTCAACTGATCAAACAGATCATCAATGCGAGGCAATGGATATATGTTCTTTATTGTCATCTTATTCAACTGCCGGTAGTCAATACATAAGCGTAGAGTGCCATTTTTCTTCTTAACAAACAATACTGGAGCTCCCCAAGGTGACACACTAGGGCAGATGAAGCCCTTTTCAAGTAGTTCTTGCAACTATACGTTCAACTTTACTAGTGCCATTCTGTATGGTGTTATGGAGATTGGATCCACACCAGGCATAACATTAATCTCAAACTGCACCTCTCTTTCTGGAGGTAATCCTGGCAATTTCATTAGGAAACACATCTGGAAAGTCATATACTATAGGGATGTCCCTTAATGCTGGACTCCCCACTAGGGTGTCTACCACATGTGCCAAGTATGCTTCACACCCCTTTCTGATCATTTTTCTGGCTAGTGCAGCCGAAATGATGTTTGATGGCAATAGCTGCCTCTCCCCATGTATTACCACATCATCAGCATCGAGGAGACCAAAAGTGATTGTCTTCAGTCTACAGTCAATCATGGCATGATGCCTGGCTAACCAATCCATGCCCAAGATGATATCATAATCTCTGAAGGGCATTTTAATGAGATCAGATAGAAAAGTATGTCCTTGGATCACCAAAGGACAATCCCTATACATTCTATTGACCCTTACCTCCTGTCCTAGCGGACTTGTTACTAGCACCTCAAAGTCCATTTTTGTACATGGAACAGCAATGCAATCAATGATGCTAGCACACACATAAGAATGGGTAGAACTCGGATCAAATAACACAAACACATCTTAATTAAAAGTTGAGAAGGTACCGGCCACAACATCAGATGTCTCATCCTCTTCTCTCTGTCTCATTGCGTAGACTCTAACTGATGCACTTCCTTGCTCTGACTGATTCACTGTGCCTTGGTTGCCTGCTAGACTACCTCTACCTCTGCCTCTACCTTTGCTAGATGGTTGTGAACCTCTGATGACAGGATTCTGAACTGACCCTTCAATAGTAGTAAGAGGTGGCCCAACTCTATGGGCACTGGTGCAGTCCTTGGCGAAGTGTCCCAGCAGTTATAATAGGCTCCTGTGGCCTTGTAGCATACCCCACCATGATTTCTTACACAGGTTTCACATTGGAGGGGAGGGTAGGAACTTCTGGTACTCTGCTGACCAGATGGAGGAGGTTTCTATCCTGAATATCTTCCCCTACCGAACTTTTTACCACCTCTGTTGTGTCCCCCAAAGTTCTTTCTCTTCCCAGTAGGACCACTGGAACTCTGATCTACTGACTTCCCCTGTTTCTCTTTTTTTGTCTTATCTGATTTCTTTTTCTCTAGGGCCGCTTCTGACTCAATTCTCTCTAATTCCAGTGCTTGAGAAATAAGCTTAGAGAAGTTAGTATGCTTGAATTCGACCACTTGTAATCTGATACTAGGCTTCAAGCCGGTTTCAAACCTTTTACACCTTTCCCTGCTGGTAGTAAGGAGACTCCCTGCATAGTGGCTCAGGTGGCAAAATTCCCTTTTATACTCTGCCACTAATTTACTTCCCTGTTTCAAACTTAAGAACTCCTATAGTTTCTCGTCCACATAGGCATCTGGGACATATTTTTGTTTTAACTCCCGCAGAAAGTCATCCCAGGTTAGTACTAGGGATTCCACCAAACTATGAGGAATGGTTTTCTACCAGTCATGTGCATCTCCCTGTAGTAGTGACACTGAATACTCAAATCTAAGCTCCTCTGTACAATGTAGCTTCTTGAATACCTTATCCATTCTCTCTGACCATTGTTCTGCCTCTAGAGGATCTACTGTCCCCTTGAACTCAGTAGCCCCATATTTAATTTGCTTGTCATACTGGCTAGCTGAAGACAGTGGTTGTACCACTGGTTTCTGTAGTGGGACTTAGGTAGGCATATTACCAGCAATCTATTAGAACATTGCAGCCATCTGCTGTGTAAACTGAGCAGGAAACTGCGGTACTGAGGAGGCTGGTGTGGCTGATCCACTCACATTGTGTAGGGCTGGAGCATCCCCTTGTACCTCAGCCTCTATAGATTCATCGACTGAATGATCCCCATCTTTCATAGTCAATTTGAGGATCTTAGACCTCCTGAACAAAAAACACAAGGAGATTTCCTCCTGTTAGTGCATATTTATAATGTAATATACTGTATGTATCAAATAATGACATTGAGCAGTTATACTATTAAAAAAGAATATTCAAATTACAAGTGAAAATAAAATTTAAAAACTTGCTCTGATACCACTAAAACATGTCACACCCTACCCCTTCGTAAGACATAACATGATCCCATAGTATACCTAATGAATTACCAACTTCGTCTACTGATAACCCATTAAATACACTACAAGGGATTTTAAACCTTTTCTTACTTCTTTTTATAGTGGTGAGAACCATTTACAGGTGTTAAATTTTTTTTTTTTTTAAATTAAAGTGAAACCAGATAACACATTTGAAGTATTGATAATTTCTATAAAAATTTTGGCAGAGTGCCATCTGTATTTTGAATAAAATAGTTCTTCAAAAACCTGTAAAAAACACTTGCAATATTTTGTTCAATCCCCAAACTCCAATATCCAATCAACACAATAAGTTTCTCAACATTTTCCAACTCAAATCCACAATAATTTTCTTGTGTTTACAAAAGCTAAGATAAAAGAAATATATCACAATATTTATAAGCCAAAATAATTTACAAATTTAGTTTACAACTTTAATGTACAATTTTAATGTATAATTTTAATTTACAACTGCTCAAAACCAAGAACAATATATACATACAGTGAACATACATTATAATACAAAATACAAAATATGGTATACTCAATATGCACGATGAACTCTCAATATCTGTTCTGTCAGTCTATCTACCTGCGACAGCAATGAAAAGCTGTCGCTGAGCCAATGTCTCAGTGGTGCACAACATTAACAAAATGCAACTTTAAATCATAAATCATAAGTCGTATAAATAGTGGATACTTAAAACCATAGTAAATTCAAAGACAGTGAATGTCATAAAGAATTAAACTCCATTTCACAATATCACAATAAATATTAATAAATCACACACACAGCTTAATCATGTTCCAAAGTCCAATTCGTCCCAAAGGCTGATGGCTTGTGAGGAATAACATAGCTAGCTAGCAATAATATGAGTACTCATTCTATTCGTTCTCAACAGGCACACACCTCAACACTTTAGCCAGAGAGGGAATTCAAAGTCAATTCGTCCCACTAGACAAGCTAGCAAGGAATTCAATCAATATACATGATAGCTGTGGTTTCAAACCATTTACAATGTTTTTCAAGCAATAACTATCCATCAAAAATCATTCAAACAAATTTTCACAATTTAAAAAATAGTAGACAAATTGTCATAATTCATTTCAATTGAAAATTCAAAAGAAATAACTGTTGTGCACAAACCTATGATAAATGCCTCTTGGTCCTGACTTAGTGTTTCCTTCCCCTTCCCTAAGTCATTGCTAACTGAAACACATAATTTGAAGTGTTTTATTACTCATTTAAACTGTCTCTAATAATTAGGCTTAATAATTAATTTATTGAATTCTATTATTTTTCTTAGTCAATCTAAAATGTTGACTCTCGATGCACTCTAGGAGAATTAGGTTTAATGTTACCAACATGTCACATTTTATAGGCCTTTAGTGTTGATATATCTTACCAATTTCATTTATAAGTGTATTGCATTTTATTGCAATTTATCGGATTTCGGTATGCTATTTTGACCTAGCCGGACGACCTAGTTCCCTCGGTTTTCGAGTTTTGGTCCAAACTACAAACTTATAGGTCTATGTCTTATTGCACACGGGGCAAAATTTCATTTCATTCTGATTTGTATAGACCAAGATATTGTCAATTTACCAATGCTGGATAGAATGCACTAAAATGGTAGGCTTAGGCCATTTTTAGGTCACTTTTGGTTGGGCCAGTTTTGGTACCTAAACTTGTGCATGCTATTTGGCTTGGTTCTGGCCATTTCTAGGATTTTGTGTCTTCATAAGAATTGTAGATATATGTCTAAACTATTCATGGTAAAAATTTCAGGTCAATTTGACTTGTTTTGAGTAAGTTCTGGTCAAAACACTAACTGTTGCCCAATTGGTCAATTTTCAGGCTTTCAAGTCACTAATCCAGATTTGGTCATTGTTCAAGTCACCTTCTAGGCAGAAATTAGGTAAGCTTCCATCATGAAAGTTGGCAAATTTTGTGCCTAGTTTCACATCCAATTGGCCTCATACCAATTGCAGTCACACACTTAAGGTTCTAAGCTAAAACATACACTGCCCTGCTACACACTCTTCATCACATACCAATTACACATTCTATACTTACCAAGCTAATCCTTTCATGCCAATTCTGGTTTGTACCATACCATTAACATACATAACAACACATTTTGGTCATTTTGGACAACTTGTAACCATTCTCAACATACACATTATAACTCAGAATTTTCAAAGTCCAAATACAATAATTTAACCACATGAACATACCTCATTTACATGTCCAAATTCAAACAATTATTCACATACACATGCTGCCACCATAAGCAACATTATTCAACAAACCAAACCATGAAACAACACATTTCTAACTTGACTTTAAGGTTGCCGAATCACTTCATGAGAACATCTCCTTTAAATTTGCATTTAAGCTTCCAAAACCAAGTGCACTATCACACATACACTTAGCATACATTATCCAAATTATTTCTATACACATAAACACTTACATCAACATCTTAAACTACCATTAACAAGTTAAAACAAACTAAATATGTTGAGTTCTCATGGCTGCCGAAATGGTGTACCACCATTAAAACATCAAACTTCAAAAATTCTCCCATAAATCAACTACCCACAACATCCACTCAAAGTTTAATGAAGCAAGAGTGGAAAATACTCACTTACCACTTTTAAAGCTTGATCAAAACCTCACTAAACTTCTTAAAATTGCTATATTGCAAGGTGAGGATTAACTTTAATGAAGGAACTTGGTGGAAATGATGGCTCAAAATGAGTTGCATGAAGCTTTCTCTCAATCGGCCATGGAGGCTTCTCCCAAGAAGGTTTCGGTTGGTTGTCCCAAGGTCGAAGATGATAGAATTTTCTTTCCATATGCTGATTAAAAGTCCACTTAGGTAATGTTAGTGGAGCACTAATGAAGTTATAATATTTGTTTAAATCAAAAGTTTCACATTTCCCACATTTAGCCTCATTCTTTTACTATTTAAATTATGGACCACCATTTTAATTTTCATGATATTTTCAAAGTTTAATATCATTTATTTTTAATGGAAATTTAGGTCAAAAGGCAACTTGGGGTGTCAATTGACCACAGTGCCCCTATTCGGGTTGCATTCTCAATTTTTCGGTAATACCGAGTTTTGTCGTTTTCTCAATTTCTCATTTTTCTTTGTACTAATTAATTAATTTTTCTTTGATATTTCTAATGAAATTTATACTTCAATAGATGTTTATTTAAGTCTTAAAAATATTTTTCAAGGTTCCCCGCAGTCCAGGGCTAGTCAATGGTCCACGCCGCAACTTCCCGATGCAATCACCCATCGCTAAGGTTTTCGGCTCGTTTAACTTGGTTATATTTCATTGCTATAATTTTTCCTTTGTTTTTCTTGTATTTTCTTCTCTTGTATTTCATTATTTTATATCTCCTTACTACCTTTTAAATGTAGTTCTAGACATCCTAGCTGTTTGGACAGACACTGGTCACCGAAACAGTAGAACGCACTACCAAACATAGGGGTGTTACAACCATGGTTGACACCTAGCATAGCATGCCATAACCACCCAATTAGCAATAGGTTTACCTTAAAATAAACCTTTAATCATAAGTTACCATGCACTAAAATTCTTCTGTATTATATCCTAATCCCATTAAGGGTCATGGTTGAGTCAAACCCCTTTTTATGGAATCTTATGCACTCATTTGAAATCTAATTCTTGACATATAAGACTTCACCATCAGGAAACACCTTTCCTGACAAAGTTATTTGTCATGGCCAGGAACTTAATCTTGTCAAGAACAGCTCAAATCCGCATAAGACTTTTAAACCTATTTACTCAACGCTACGGATCCCCTCTTAACAGAACACCTATCCCAACATATGACTAATTTGAACCAACACACACCAAAGTATCCATACGCAATACAAATATGTAAGTGGTATCAAACTGAAACCACCCATATAAGAGACAACCGTGTCATCTCAGGTCTAAGAATTATATGCACTAGTATGACACAGATAACATTTTATTGACTTGAGTAAATGCCATGTTCATGTTATCTGAACATCACAAGTTCGACCTGCTTATCTCATAAGTGTCCACTGTATTTATTCCAATATCTTATTGTTAGCAGTATGCTCTAGAGCATATCATTTAGTATGTATCTTGTACATATTTTATTAATAAAAGGCATTTTCACTTTTCCGTTTACGTAATATATTTATGTTTACAGAAAAGGTCCATTGATATTTTGTTCAAAATTCTTTTCTTAAGTTGTTAAGAATATGAGTGACAGTATTTCTAGCACAAAGTATCATAAATTGGTTCACAATCGAGGATACTTCACAATAAGGACATGACTTATCTAGAAAGATTGTAATCATATTTGTTCCCAAGTTATTTATATGAGATGTAAATAAGATGGAATGGTGAGTCTCATGCCATATAGCAAACATGATAGGTACTTATGCATGATAAGTAGGCTGAACCAGTGACATTTATGACAAACACATGGAGTTTATAAATTTCAGTGATAGGTACTTATGCATTGTTATAAATCATATTAGTGCATATAAACTTTAGACCTGAGATAGCACAGTTATCTTGTATATAGGTGGTTTGAGTTTGATACTGCTTTCATACTTGTACTGTGTATGGGTATATAGGCATGTGTTGGCTCATACTAGTTATGTATAGAGATAGGTATTGATCAAGATGGAATCTGTTATCCTACGAAAATAAGGATAAAATCCTATGTTCATTTAATTATTCTTGATATTTTAAGTTCCTGGCCAGGACAGATAGATTTAATCAGAAAGAGTTTCTAATGAGAAAATCTTTTTAATCAAGAATTGGAATTAAAAGAGAACGTAATATTCATAGCAAATGGAGTTTGACATAAACTATGACTCCAGCTCGAATTGGGATTTTGTAACAGAGAGATTCTAGTGCATGGTAACATATGATTATAGGTTCATTTAAGATATTCCTTATTACTGATTGGGTGGCCATGGTATGCTATGCTAGGTGTTAACATTGGTCTATGAAGTGTCTAAAATGATTTAGAGAAATCATTTATCGTAAGAAAGAGTTTTGATGATATTAAGAGTTGATATTATATCTCATTGCCCATTTGTGATGAGCCTAGTGTTAGTAGTATACCCTAGAGCAAATCATTTAGTATGTATCTTGTACATATTTTTAATAATAAAAGGCATTTCCACTTTTCCGTTTACATAATATATTTATGTGTAATAGAAAAGGTCCATTGATATTTTGTTAGAAATATTATTCTTAAGTTGTTAAGAATATGAGTGACAATATTTCTAGCACAAAGTATCATAAATAGGTTCACAATCGAGGATACTTCATAATAAGGACATGACTTATCCAGAAAGATTGTATTCATGTTTGTTCCCAAGTTATTTATATGAGATATAAATAAGATGGAATGGTGAGTCTCATGCCATATAACAAACATGATAGGCACTTATAAATGATAAGTAGGCCGAACCAGTGACACTTATGACAAGCACATGGAGTTTACTCTTGTCAATGTTTTGTCATAAATCATATCAGTGCATATAATCTTTAGACCTGAGATAGCACAGTTATCTTGTATATAGGTAGTTTGAGTTTGATACTGCTTTCATACTTGTACTATGTATGGGTATATGGGCATGTGTTGGCTCCTGCTAGTTATATATGGAGGTAGGTGTTGATCAAGAAGGAATCTGTTCCTCTAAGTAAATAGAGATAAAATCCTATGTTCATTTAATTGTTCTTGATGTTTCAAGTTCCTGGCCAGGACAGATAGATTTATTCAGAAAAGAGTTTCTGATGAGAAAATCTTTTTAATCAAGAACTGGAATTAAAAGAGAACATAATATTCATAGCAAATGGAGTTTGACATAAACCATGACTCCAGCTTGAGTTGGGATTTTGTAATAGAGAGATTCTAGTGCATGGTAACATATAATTATAGGTTCATTTAAGGTAAACCTTATTACTAATTGGGTGGCCATGGCATGCTATGCTAGGTGTTAACCATGGTCTATGAGGTTCATAAAATGATTTAGAGAAATCATTTATGGTAAGAAAGAGTTCTGATGATATTAAGAGTTGATATCATGTCTCATTGCCAATTAGTGATGAGCCTAGTAAGTCACACACATACACAAGTTATCACCTATTTAAATATCATTTAATTAATTAATTAAAGAGTTTAATTGATTAATTAAATAGATTTGGTTTGCAATTAGATTGCAAAGTCCCTAGCATGACTTGAAACCAAATCTAGATTATTGGATGTATAATATAAGTTAAATTTATATTTAAAGTGTTTAAATATGAATTTAATTAATGAGAAATTAATTAATAGAGATTAATTAATTAATTTATATTTGATATAAATTAATTAGAAGAAAAAAATAATTATTTTGGGTTAAGAACTCAAAATTAAGACACAGGGACATTTTTGTCATTTTGCAGTGTGACACATGGGACCATGAGATGGTGACACATGGCATAACACATAAGCTTGCCAAATGTTTTTTAATCATGTAAGATGATTAAAATCAAGATTAAATATAGGTTTGACACTTGGCACAATGTGATTGGGTCACTTAAACCTAGAGCTAATCAAAGGGTGACATGTGGCAAGGGTTTAATGTGTTAACCTAGCTATTTAAGTGTTGTTATGAGAAAATAAAACACAACCAGCAGCCTCTCCTCTCATTTGTCACGCCATTTTGAGCCTCTCCAGCTATTCCTCTTCATCTCTCATCAATTCAAAGAGATTAGCCATCAATCTCTTGAATTAAGAACACTAGAAATTGTTTCTAGTGTCCTGTTTACATCTTTAATCTCTTAAAAGGCAGAACTTGAATTTCTAATTAATAGAAAAGGCTTTAGAAGCTGTTCAAGGGCTACCATAGGTGTTCTTGGTGTGGACAAGCTAGAGGGACAACATCTGGTGTCCTGAAGACGAATCTCAAAGGCGCAGACACGCTGCAGTGCATCAAGAGGTTAGTGTAATCGTTCTTGATTTAATCTAGGGTTCTAAAATTAATCTGATTAATTTTAAAATCTTAAATGGCAAATACAGATCCAAAAACATATTAAAAGAGTTTTAATATGTTGTTTATCATTGAAATCAAATAGATAAAAATAAATCTTGCATGATGCATGTGACCCTAGGTGAAAATTTTTGAATTCAATGGTATAAACTTGTGTTTTTCACGCTTTCGTTCCTACAATTGGTATTAGAGCCACTATATTTGCCATTTAGATTGTTGATTATATGATTTAATTGTGTGATTTGATCATGAGATGATTGATTCATTGCTGGTTGGATCAAGAGGTGTGGCGGCACACATGGTGAAGCCACCATTAGTGGCGGCAACAATGGTTCCATGGGTGGTTCAAGGTTTGGCTTTTAATTCTGCAATTGTTGTATGATCTAAGGCCTATTCTTTGACTAATTAAAGTGTTTAATTAGTTGTTTTAATCACACAATTAAATTATGATTCAAATCAGAATTTTAAAAAATTGTTTGAATGTGATTCAAATCTGAATTTTAAAAGTTGTTTGAATGTGATTCAAATCAGAATTTTTAAAGTTGTTTGAATCATATTTAAATCTGATTTTTTAAAATTGATTCAATAAAATTCAAATCTGATTTTTTAAAAAATGTTTGAATGTGATTCAAATCTGAATTTTTGAAGTTGTTTGAATGTGATTCAAATCTGAATTTTTAAATTTGTTTGAATGAGATTCAAATCTGAATTTTTAAATTTATTTGAATCATATTCAAATCTGGATTTTCAAGTTGAATATGAGATATTCAATTTAATTTAAGTATGTATTTTTATTTAATTGTTAAATAGTGATATGCATGATGGATGATCATGGACTATAAAAGACCAATGTGATTGGATTTATTTCTTTTATGTTTCTTTGGGATTGTAAATTAATTAATTTATTTTAATTTATTTTGGGCATGTATTATTAAGTTTGTGATATTTTTGGGTTGTAATTTCATTTATTTAAGTTCTTGTAAATTCGCCTTGGTATGCCAAGGATTACTATATAATATTGGATTGCAAGAAGTCCAAGGAGGTCAAGAGCATTGGTGGGACCAGTGGGAGGAATTCAAGATCAAGTGTTGATTATGTACTCCTTCAGCAACTCTTGTAAAATGAATGAATGAAATGCACCTAGGAATGCCCTGATTCAATTCTTGGTGGCTCAGAATTGAATCCCTTAGAAAGTCCATGATCATACCATATTTACTGCTTATCCATTAATGCATGAGATGTATGGGAATGTATGCAATTATTTGATATATGCATGCTAAATGGATAATGTGCAAAGTGAGACCTTAATAGTAAATAGAACGACCATAAAATCTTCCAAACAAATGATTAAGTTGGAAATGCTATAATTAAAGTAATTATAACATAGGCCCTCCATTGGGGCAATTATTTTAAGAAATTTTAAATAGTTGCATAAGATGCAATTTATTTAAGAGATTTTCTTAAGAATAATTGTTAAGCATGAGATGTTGTAAATATGTAAATGGTTTAGTGGCCAATATTGGATGTACCTGAGGACATTAAAATTATTTGCATAATTACTGGCTCAATGGGATCAACTTAACTAATGCAAGATAAGTCAATAATGGATGTACCTGAGATTTTGAGCATTAGGGGCTAGGTAAAGGATTGAACCTCACATGAGATGTGATGGGCACAGAGTTGCTCACTTATAGTTTATTGTAATTCCAATAATGGATGTACCTGAGGATGATCAATAGAATTATAAGAATTCAATCACCCACTAGAAATCCATCCAACTAGGATTTCCGTTTTCTACTTTGGAAGTGTAGGATTCGCAAAGTTAATGGGAGGACCAATTTGATTAAAAGACCATAATCATTTTGGTTAATTTCATGATACATTTACTAATTAATCTGGTTATTTTCTGCAGTTAATTTTCTGATAAAAATGAGCACAAAACAACCACCACTATCCAATATCCTTGCAAGCATAGTTGATCACAATAGGTTGACAGGACCTAATCTGTCTGATTGGCTAAGAAATTTGAAACTTGTCCTGAAACTTGAACATATAGGATATGTTCTAGATTCAAATGTTCCTGGTCCATTACCTCCAGAGGCCACACAAGAGGAACATGAAACTTTGGACAAGTGGAAGGAGCATGATATGAGAGCTAAGTGTTACATGCTTGTTTCCATGAGTAATGAGTTACAGAAGCAACATGAGAACATGCAGAGTGCGAGTGAGATCCTCCTTCACCTACAAGAGTTGTATGGTGAGCACAGCGGGAATGCTAGGTATGAGATATCTAGGCAGCTATTCTGTATGAGGATGTCTGAGGGACTGAATATTGGGGATCATGTCCACAAGATGATTCGGATGATTGAGCAGTTGGAACATCTTGACTTTAACATGGATTTCCAACTACAGACGGATTTGATCCTTCAGTCCCTTCCTGAGTCTTTTGGGAATTTTGTGACAAATTTCCATATGACTAAACAGGAATGCACCTTAGCTGGTTTACTCAACATGCTGGTTATTGCCCAAAAGAATATGCCAGGCAATAAAGGAAAAGAGGTAGCTTTGGTTGCATCTTCTTCTGCTGGAAAGTCCAACAAGAAGAAGGGCAATAAGAAAAAGAAACCTCAAATTCCTGGTCCTTCCAAGAAAATAGCTAAACAGAAAGGGAAGACCAAAGCTGACAAAGGCAAAGGAAAGTGTTTCCACTGCCAACAGGAAAGTGTTTCCACTGCCAACAGGAAAGTGTTTCCATTGCCAATAGCAAAGTGTTTCCATTAGCCAGAGTATAGCAATCTAAATGAATGCAATGCCATGGTGAAAACCAACTCAAGTTCAAAATATATTTGGCACTTAAAGTTATGTCATGTTGCAGAAGATAGGATTGCAAAACTGGAGAAAATGGGGATTCTATCCTCATTGGGCTCTGAGCCTACTCCAACTTGTGAATTTTGCCTTCAGGGTAAAATGACTAGATCACCCTTTGTTGGACAAGGGCTAAGAGCTGAAAATATTTTGGAGCTAATACATAGTGATATATGTGGTCCATTTAAAGAAATGGCTAGAGGGGGCTTTCATTATTTTATTACCTTTATTGATGATAAATCAAGGTTTGGGTATTTGTATTTGATGAAATACAAACATGAATCTTTTGAAAAGTTCAAAGAATTTAAATCTGAAATAGAAAATCAAACAGGAAAGAGTATTAAAGCTCTTCGATCAGATCGTGGAGGTGAATATTTGAGTACTGAATTTGATGAAAACTTAAGAGAGCATGGCATTGTTTCTCAGCTGACTCCTTCAGGAACGCCACAGCTGAATGGTGTATCTGAAAGGAGAAATCGTACCCTATTGGATATGGTACGTAGTATGATGTGAAGGAACGGAAGCGTGAAAAACACAAGTTTATACCATTGAATTCAAAATTTTTCACCTAGGGTCACATGCACCATGCAAGATTTATTTTTATCTATTTGATTTCAATGATAAACAACATATTAAAACTCTTTTAATATGTTTTTGGATCTGTATTTGCCATTTAAGATTTTTAAAATTAATCAGATTAATTTTAGAACCCTAGATTAAATCAAGAACGATTACACTAACCTCTTGATGTGCCGCAATGTCCGCGCTTTGAGATTCGTCTTGAGACACGGATGTTGTCCCTCTAGCTTGTCCACACCAAGAACACCTATGGCAGCCCTTGAACAGCTTCTAAAGCCTTTTCTATTAATTAGAAATTCAAGTTCTACCTTTTAAGAGATTAGAGATGTAAACAGGACACTAGAAATAATTTCTAGTGTTCTTAATTCAAGAGATTGATGGCTAATCTCTTTGAATTGATGAGAGATGAAGAGAAATAGCTGGAGAGGCTCAAAGTGGCGTGAAAATTGAGAGGAGAGGCTGCTGGTTATGTTTTCTTTTCATAACCACACTTAAATAGCTAGGTTAACACATTAAACCCTAGCCACATGTCACCTTTTGATTAGCTCTAGGTTTAAGTGACCCAATCACATTGTGCCAAGTGTCAAACCTATATTTAATCTTGATTTTAATCATCTTACATGATTAAAAAATATTTGGCAAGCTTATGTGTTATGCCATGTGTCACCATCTCATGGTGCCACGTGTCACACTGTGAAATGACCAAAATGCCTCGTGTCTTAATTTTGAGTTCTTAACCCAAAATAATTATTTTCTTCTTCTAATTAATTTATATCAAATATAAATTAATTAATTAATCTCTATTAATTAATTTCTCATCAATTAAATTCATATTTAAACACTTTAAATATAAATTTAATTTATACTACACATCCAATAATCTAGATTTGGTTTCAAGTCATGCTAGGGACTTTGCAATTTAATTGCAAACCAAATCTATTTAATTAATCAATTAAACTCTTTAATTAATTAATTAAATCATATTTAAATAGGTGATAACTTGTGTATGTGTGTGACTTACTAGGCTCATCACTAATTGGCAATGAGACATGATATCAACTCTTAATATCATCAGAACTCTTTCTTACCATAAATGATTTCTCTAAATCATTTTATGAACCACATAGACCATGGTTAACACCTAGCATAGCATGCCATGGCCATCCAATTAGTAATAAGGTTTACCTTAAATGAACCTATAATCATATGTTACCATGCACTAGAATCTCTCTGTTACAAAATCCCAACTCAAGCTGGAGTCATGGTTTATGTCAAACTCCATTTGCTATGAATATTATGTTCTCTTTTAATTCCAGTTCTTTATTAAAAGATTTTTCTCATCAGAAACTCTTTTCTGAATAAATCTATCTGTCTCCGCCAGAACTTGAAACATCAAGAATAATTAAATGAACATAGGATTTTATCTCTATTTACTTAGAGGAACAGATTCCATCTTGATCAACACCTACCTCCATATATAACTAGTAGGAGCCAACACATGCCCATATACCCATACATAGTACAAGTATGAAAGCAGTATCAAACTCAAACTACCTATATACAAGATAACTGTGCTATCTCAGGTCTAAAGATTATATGCACTGATATGATTTATGACAAAACATTGACAAGAGTAAACTCCATGTGCTTGTCATAAGTGTCACTGGTTCGGCCTACTTATCATTTATAAGTGCCTATCAAGTTTGTTATATGGCATGAGACTCACCATTCCATCTTATTTATATCTCATATAAATAACTTGGGAACAAACATGAATACAATCTTTCTGGATAAGTCATGTCCTTATTATGAAGCATCCTCGATTGTGAACCTTTTTATGATACTTTGTGCTAGAAATATTGTCACTCATATTCTTAACAACTTAAGAATAATATTTCTAACAAAATATCAATGGACCTTTTCTATTACACATAAATATATTATGTAAACGGAAAAGTGGAAATGCCTTTATTAATAAAAATATGTACAAGATACATACTAAATGATATGCTCTAGGGCATACTACTAACAATCTCCCACTAGCACTAGAGCCATTCATTACAATATCTTAGACCTATCTTCTCAAGATGTCGGTCTAACTGAGCTTGTGACAAATGCTTAGTGAATGGATCAGCGGGTTTTTCAGCTGATGTTATTTTTCTGCATGGCTATATCGCCTTGCCCAACTATATCTCTGATAATGTGGTAGTGCCTTTCTATGTGTTTGGATTTTGGGTGAGACCTTAGTTCCTTAGCCTGTAATGACTGCTCCATTGTTGTCACAGTGTAATGGAACTGCTGACTCAATGGAAGGAACTACTGTAAGTTCTGTCACGAACTTCTTCATCCAAACAGCTTCTTTTGCAAAGATCCGATGCAAAGAATATACTCACCTCGAGAGTGGAATCTGCAATGCGTGCTCGCTTTGGAACTCTTCCACCGATCGCACCTCCATTACAAATGAACACATATCCAGAGGTAGACTTTCTATCATCGATATCCGATTGGAAATCGAATCAAGATAACCATCCAATTGCAAGTCTCCACCTCCATAAATCAAGAATAAATCCTTAGTTCTTCTCAAGTACTTAAGAATATTCTTGACACTATCCATGTTCCAAACTGAATTGGATTGATACCGCTAGTCAAACTAATAAAGATATGCGATATCCGGCCTAGTACACAACATTGCATACATTAAACTTCCAATAGCCAAGCATATGGAATCCTGGCCATCTTATCTCTTTCTTCGTGTGTCTTTGGAGACATCTCTTTAGAAAGGTGGATACCATGTCTCACTTGGTAACAATCCTCTCTTGGAATCAAGCATGTTAAACCTCTTTAACACCTTTTCCAAGTATAGACTTTGGAATAAACCAATTATTCTTTTCGCTCTATCTCTATAGATGCGAATCCCAAGAATATAGGTTGCCTCCCTAAGTCTTTCATGGAGAATGTATTTGACAACCATACCTTTATAGTCACAACATACCCGTATCATTACCCATCAACAAGATGTCATCCACATATAAGACAAGGAAAGTGATAGCACGTCACTAACCTTCTTATATACACATGGCTCATCCTCATTTTTATAAAACCAAAAGATTTAATGGCTTCATCAAAACGAATGTTCCAACTCCTCAAGCTTGTTTCAACCCATAAATGAATCGCTTTAGCTTGCATACCTTGGAACCATCTTGGGATTCAAATCCCTTAGGTTGTTCCATGAAAATGTTTTCTTCAATGTATCCATTGAGAAAAGTCGCTTTGACATCCATCCGCCAAATCTCATAATCATAGTATGCACTATTGCTAATAAAATCCTAATTGATTTAAGCATGGCAACAAAGTAGAAAGTCTCCTCATAATCTATTCCTTGCCTTTGGCGAAACCCTTTCGCTACTAGCCTTGCCTTATAGGTCTCTACCTTTCCATCGTAACCAATTTTCTTCTTGAAAACCCATTTGTTTCCTATAGGTACAATACCTTGTGTGGGTCAACAAGATCCCAAACTTGATTCTTATACATGGAATCAATCTCGATTTCATAGCATCAATCCATTTTGAAGAGTCTATATCCGATATAGCTTCTTCATAGGTAAGTGGATCATCCCCATGATCTACTTCTTCATGAGTAGACAACTCTTGTTCTTCTTCATGAAGAAAACCATATCTCACCGGTGGGTGAGATACCACGGTTGTTCTACGAGGAATAGTCGTAGATGTTTCATCAACGGGTATAGGTTGACTAGATGGATCTATATCCATCCGATGCATTGGTTGGTCGAATTCTCCAATTCTAACTCTATTTGCCTTCCTTTGCCTCCTTCTTGAACAAACTGTTGTTCAAGAAATGTGGCATCTCTACTTATCACAACCTTTTGTGAAGTAGGCAAATAAAAATAATATCCAAAACTATCTTTTGGATATCCAACAAATCGACCTTTTACGATCCGGTCTCCAATTTATCGTTGTTCACTTTTTGATATAAGCTGGACAACCCCAAATCTTAACATGCTTAAGACTTGGTTTTCTTCCATGCCATATCTCATAAGGTGTGGAAGAAACTGATTTTGATGGAATCCTATTCAGAATATATAAAGTTGATTCTAATGCAAATCCCCAAAAGGAGATTGGCATATCAGTATAGCTCATCATACTACGTACCATATCCAATAGGGTACGATTTCTCCTTTCAGATACACCATTCACCGTATGCCTCGGAGGAGTCAGCTGAGAAACAATGCCATGCTCTCTCAAGTATTCATCAAATTCAGTACTCAAATATTCACCTCCACGATCTGATCGAAGAGCTTTAATATTTTTTCCTGTTTGATTCTTTACTTCAGATTTAAATTCTTTGAACTTTTCAAAATATTCATGTTTGTATTTCATCAAATACAAATACCCAAACCTTGATTTATCATCAGTAAAGGTAATAAAATAATGAAAACCCCTTCTAGCCATTTCTTTAAATGGACCACATACATCACTATGTATTAGTTCCAAAATATTTTCAGCTCTTAGCCCTTGTCCAACAAAGGGTGATCTAGTCATTTTGCCTTGAAGGCAAGATTCACAAGTTGGAGTAGGCTCAGAGCCCAA
The DNA here is from genome assembly GCF_030052815.1 of Hevea brasiliensis. Lineage (NCBI taxonomy): Eukaryota > Viridiplantae > Streptophyta > Magnoliopsida > Malpighiales > Euphorbiaceae > Hevea > Hevea brasiliensis. Next base: position 55,445,740 of record NC_079503.1, on the reverse strand, counting down.
TGAGGATAAAATCCCCATTTTCTCCAATTTTGTAATCCTATCTTCTGCAACATGACATAACCTTAAGTGCCAAATATATTTTGAACTTGAGTTGGTTTTCTCCATGGCATTGTATTCTTTTAGATTGCTATACTCTGGCCAGTGGAAACACTTTCTTACTGGCAATAGAAACACTTTCCTATTGGCAATGGAAACACTTTCCTGTTGGCAGTGGAAACACTTTCCTTTGCCTCCATCAGCTTTAGTCTTCCTTTTCTGTTTAGCTATTTTCTTGGAAGGATCAGGAATCTAAGGTTTCTTTTTCTTATTGCCCTTCTTCTTGTTGGACTTTCCAGCAGAAGAAGATGCAACCAAAGCTACCTCTTTTCCTTTATTGCCTGGCATATTCTTTTGGGCAATAACCAGCATGTTGAGTAATTCAGTTAAGGTGCATTCCTGTTTAGTCATATGGAAATTTGTCACAAAATTCCCAAAAGACTCAGGAAGGGACTGAAGGATTAAATCCGTTTGTAGTTGGAAACCCATGTTGAAGTCAAGATGTTCCAACTGCTCAATCAGCCGAATCATCTTCTGGACATGATCCCCAACATTCTGTCCCTCAGACATCCTCATACTGAATAGCTGTCTAGATATCTCATACCTAGCATTCCTGCTGTACTCACCATACAACTCTTGTAGGTGAAGGAGGATCTCACTTGCACTCTGCAAGTTTTCATGTTGCTTCTGTAACTCATTACTCATGGAAGCAAACATTTAACACTTAGCTCTCATATCATGCTCCTTCCACTTGTCCAAAGTTTCATGTTCCTCTTAAGTGGCCTCTGGAGGTAAGGGACCAGGAACATTTGAATCTAGAACATATCCTATATGTTCAAGGTTCAAGACAAGTTTCAAATTTCTTAGCCAATCGCATGATTAGGTCCTCACAACTGTTGTGATCAAGTATGCTTGCAAGGATATTGGATGGTGGTGGTTGTTTTGTGCTCATTTTTATCAGAAAATTAACTGCAGAAAATAACCAGATTAATTAGTAAATATATCATGTATTTAACCAAAATGATTATGGTCTTTTAATCAAATTGGTCCTCCCACTAACTTAGCGAATCCTACACTTCCAAAGTAGAAAACGGAAATCCTAGTTGGATGGATTTCTAGTGGGTGATTGAATTCTTATAATTCTATTGATCATCCTCAGGTACATCCATTATTGGAATTACAATAAACTATAAGTGAGCAACTCCTTGCCCATCACATCTCATGTGAGGTTCAATCCTTTACCTAGCCCCTAATGCTCAAAATCTCAGGTACATCCATTATTGACTTATCTTGCATTAGTTAATTTGATCCCATTGATCCAGTAATTATGCAAATAATTTTAATGTCCTCAGGTACATCCAATATTGGCCACTAAACCATTTACATATTTACAACATCTCATGCTTAACAATTATTCTTAAGAAAATCTCTTAAATAAATTGCATCTTATGCAACTATTTAAAATTTCTTAAAATAATTGCCCCAATGGAGGGCCTATGTTATAATTACTTTAATTATAGCATTTCCAACTTAATCATTTGTTTGGAAGATTTTATGGTCATTCTAATTACTATTAAGGTCTCACTTTGCACATTATCCATTTAGCATGCATATATCATATAATTGCATACATTCCCATACATCTCATGCATTCATGGATAAGCGATAAATATGGTATGATCATGGACTTTCTAAGGATTCAATCGAGCCACCAAGAATTGAATCAGGGCATTCCTAGGTGCATTTCATTCATTCATTTTACAAGAGTTGCTGAAGGAGTACATAATCAACACTTGATATTGAATTCCTCCCACTGGTCCCACCAATGCTCTTGACCTCCTTGAACTTCTTGCAATCCAATATTACATAGTAATCCTTGGCATACCAAGGCGAATTTACAAGAACTTAAATAAATGAAATTACAACCCAAAAATATTACAAACTTAATAATACATGCCCAAAATAAATTAAAATAAATTAATTAATTTACAATCCCAAAGAAACATAAAAGAAATAAATCCAATCACATTGGTCTTTTATAGTCCATGATCATCCATCATGCATATCACTATTTAACAATTAAATAAAACATACATACTTAAATTAAATTGAATATCTCATATTCAACTTAAAAATCCAGATTTGAATATGATTCAAATAAATTTAAAAAATCAGATTTGAATCTCATTCAAACAAATTTAAAAATTCAGATTTGAATCACATTCAAACAACTTCAAAAAATTCAGATTTGAATCACATTCAAACATTTTTTAAAAAATCAGATTTGAATCACATTCAAATATTTTTTAAAAAATCAGATCTGAATTTTATTGAATCAATTTTAAAAAATCAGATTTAAATATGATTCGAACAACTTTAAAAATTCAGATTCGAATCACATTCAAACAACTTTTAAAATTCAGATTTGAATCACATTCAAACAATTTTTAAAATTCTGATTTGAATCATAATTTAATTGTGTGATTAAAACAACTAATTAAACACTTTAATTAGTCAAAGAATAGGCCTTAGATCATACAACAATTGCAGAATTAAAAGCCAAACCTTGAACCACCCATGGAACCATTGTTACCGCCACCAATGGTGGCTTCACCATGTGTGCCGCCACACCTCATGATCCAACCAGCAATGAATCTCTTGATCTCATGATCAAACACACAATTAAATTATATAATCAACAATCTAAATGGCAAATATAGTGGCTCTGATACCAATTGAAGGAACGGAAGCGTGAAAAACACAAGTTTATACCATTGAATTCAAAATTTTTCACCTAGGGTCACATGCACCATGCAAGATTTATTTTTATCTATTTGATTTCAATGATAAACAACATATTAAAACTCTTTTAATATGTTTTTGGATCTGTATTTGCCATTTAAGATTTTTAAAATTAATCAGATTAATTTTAGAACCCTAGATTAAATCAAGAACGATTACACTAACCTCTTGATGTGCTGCAGCGTGTCTGCGCCTTTGAGATTCGTCTTCAGGACACGGATGTTGTCCCTCTAGCTTGTCCACACCAAGAACACCTATGGCAGCCCTTGAACAGCTTCTAAAGCCTTTTCTATTAATTAGAAATTCAAGTTCTACCTTTTAAGAGATTAGAGATGTAAACAGGACACTAGAAACAATTTCTAGTGTTCTTAATTCAAGAGATTGATGGCTAATCTCTTTGAATTGATGAGAGATGAAGAGAAATAGCTGGAGAGGCTCAAAGTGGCGTGAAAATTGAGAGGAGAGGCTGCTGGTTATGTTTTCTTTTCATAACCACACTTAAATAGCTAGGTTAACACATTAAACCCTAGCCACATGTCACCTTTTGATTAGCTCTAGGTTTAAGTGACCCAATCACATTGTGCCAAGTGTCAAACCTATATTTAATCTTGATTTTAATCATCTTACATGATTAAAAATATTTGGCAAGCTTATGTGTTATGCCATGTGTCACCATCTCATGGTGCCACGTGTCACAATCGTGAAATGACCAAAATGCCCTCGTGTCTTAATTTTGAGTTCTTAACCCAAAATAATTATTTTCTTCTTCTAATTAATTTATATCAAATATAAATTAATTAATTAATCTCTATTAATTAATTTCTCATCAATTAAATTCATATTTAAACACTTTAAATATAAATTTAATTTATACTACACATCCAATAATCTAGATTTGGTTTCAAGTCATGCTAGGGACTTTGCAATTTAATTGCAAACCAAATCTATTTAATTAATCAATTAAACTCTTTAATTAATTAATTAAATCATATTTAAATAGGTGATAACTTGTGTATGTGTGTGACTTACTAGGCTCATCACTAATTGGCAATGAGACATGATATCAACTCTTAATATCATTATAACTCTTTCTTACCATAAATGATTTCTCTAAATCATTTTATGAACCTCATAGACCATGGTTAACACCTAGCATAGCATGCCATGGCCACCCAATTAGTAATAAGGTTTACCTTAAATGAACCTATAATCATATGTTACCATGCACTAGAATCTCTCTGTTAAAAAATCCCAACTCAAGCTGGAGTCATGGTTTATGTCAAACTCCATTTGCTATGAATATTATGTTCTCTTTTAATTCCAGTTCTTTATTAAAAAGATTTTTCTCATCATAAACTGTTTACAATAAATCTATCTGTCTCTGCCAGAACTTGAAACATCAAGAATAATTAAATGAACATAGGATTTTATCTCTATTTACTTAGAGGAACAGATTCCATCTTGATCAACACCTACCTCCATATATAACTAGTAGGAGCCAACACATGCCCATATACCCATACATAGTACAAGTATGAAAGCAGTATCAAACTCAAACTACCTATATACAATATAATCGTGCTATCTCGTGTCTAAAGATTATATGCATCGATATGATTTATGACAAAACATTGACAAGAGTAAACTCCATGTGCTTGTCATAAGTGTCACTGGTTCGGCCTACTTATCATTTATAAGTGCCTATCAAGTTTGTTATATGGCATGAGACTCACCATTCCATCTTATTTATATCTCATATAAATAACTTGGGAACAAACATGAATACAATCTTTCTGGATAAGTCATGTCCTTATTATGAAGCATCCTCGATTGTGAACCTTTTTATGATACTTTGTGCTAGAAATATTGTCACTCATATTCTTAACAACTTAAGAATAATATTTCTAACAAAATATCAATGGACCTTTTCTATTACACATAAATATATTATGTAAACGGAAAAGTGGAAATGCCTTTATTAATAAAAATATGTACAAGATACATACTAAATGATATGCTCTAGGGCATACTACTAACATGATGAGCTATACTGATATGCCAATCTCCTTTTGGGGATTTGCATTAGAATCAGCTTTGTATATTCTGAATAGGATTCCATCAAAATCAGTTTCTTCCACACCTTATGAGATATGGCATGGAAGAAAACCAAGTCTTAAGCATGTTAAGATTTGGGGTTGTCCAGCTTATATCAAAAAGCTGAACACTGATAAATTGGAGACCAGATCAGAAAAAGGTCGATTTGTTGGATATCCAAAAGATAGTTTTGGATATTATTTTTATTTGCCCACTTCATAAAAGGTTGTGATAAATAGAGATGCCACATTTCTTGAACAACACTTTGTTCAAGAAGAAGGCAAAGGAAGGCAAATAGAGTTAGAATTGGAGAATTCTGACCAACCAACAGATCAGATGGATATAGATCCATCTAGTCAACCTATACCCATTGATGAAACATCTACAGCTGTTCCTCGTAGAACAACCAGGGTATTTCACCCACCAGTGAGATATGGTTTTCTTCATGAAGAAGAACAAGAGTTGTCTACTCATGAAGAAGTAGATCATGGAGATGATCCACTTACCTATGAAGAAACTATATCAGATATAGACTCTTCAAAATGGATTGATGCTATGAAATTCGAGATTGATTCCATGTATAAGAATCAAGTTTGGGATCTTGTTGACCCACCTGAAGGTATTGTACCTATAGGGAACAAATGGGTTTTCAAGAAGAAAATTGGTTCTGATGGAAAGGTAGAGACCTATAAGGCAAGGCTAGTAGCGAAAGGGTTTCGCCAAAGGCAAGGAATAGACTATGAGGAGACTTTCTACTTTGTTGCCATGCTTAAATCAATTAGGATTTTATTAGCAATAATGCATACTATGATTATGAGATTTGGCGATGGATGTCAAAATGCCTTTTCTCAATGGATACATTGAAGAAAACATTTTCATGGAACAACCTACGGGATTTGAATCCCAAGATGGTTCCAAGGTATGCAAGCTAAAGCGATCCATTTATGGGTTGAAACAAGCTTCGAGGAGTTGGAACATCCGTTTTGATGAAGTCATTAAATCCTTTGGTTTTATCAAAAATGGGGATGAGCCATGTGTATATAAGAAGGTTAGTGACAGTGCTATCACTTTCCTTGTCTTATATGTGGATGACATACTGTTGATGGGTAATGATACAGGTATGTTGACGACTATAAAGGTATGGTTGTCAAATACATTCTCCATGAAAGACTTAGGGGAGGCAACCTATATTCTTGGGATTCGCATCTATAGAGATAGAGCGAAAAGAATAATTGGTTTATCCCAAAGTCTATACTTGGAAAAGGTGTTAAAGAGGTTTAACATGCTTGATTCCAAGAGAGGATTGTTACCAGTGAGACATGGTATCCATCTTTCTAAAGAGATGTCTCCAAAGACACCTGAAGAATGAGATAAGATGGCCAGGATTCCATATGCTTCGGCTATTGGAAGTTTAATGTATGCAATGTTGTGTACTAGGCCGGATATAGCATATGTCGTTAGTTTGACTAGCGGTATCAATCCAATCCAGTTTGGAATATCGATAGTCACAAGAATATCCTTAAGTACTTGAGAAAAACTAAGGATTTATTCTTGATTTATGGATGTGGAGACTTGCAATTGGATGGTTATACTGATTCTGATTTCCAATTAGATATCGATGATAGAAAGTCTACCTCTGGATATGTGTTCCTTTGTAAAGGAGGTGCAGTCAGTTGGAAGAGTTCCAAACAGAGCACGACTGCAGATTCCACTACAAAAGCTGAGTATATTGCTGCATCAGATGTCGCAAAGAAGTCGCTTGGATAAAGAAGTTCGTGATGAACTTACAGAGTTCCTTCCATTGAGTCCAGCTTCCACTACACCGCGTGACAACAATGGAGCGATCATCTGAGCTAAGGAACTAAGGTCTCACCTAAAATCCAAACACATAGAAAGGCACTACCACATTATCAGAGATATAGTTGGGCAAGTCGATATAGCCATGCAGAAAAAATAACATCAGCTGAAAAAATCCAGCTGATCCATTCACTAAGCCTATGTCACAGACTCAGTTAGACCGACATCTTGAGAAGATAGGTCTAAGATATTGTAATGAATGGCTCTAGTGCTAGTGGGAGATTGTTAGTAGTATGCCCTAGAGCATATCATTTAGTATGTATCTTATACATATTTTTAATAATAAAAGGCATTTCCACTTTTCCGTTTACATAATATATTTATGTGTAATAGAAAAGGTCCATTGATATTTTGTTAGAAATATTATTCTTAAGTTGTTAAGAATATGAGTGACAATATTTCTAGCACAAAGTATCATAAATAGGTTCACAATCGAGGATACTTCATAATAAGGACATGACTTATCCAGAAAGATTGTATTCATGATTGTTCCCAAGTTATTTATATGAGATATAAATAAGATGGAATGGTGAGTCTCATGCCATATAACAAACATGATAGGCACTTATAAATGATAAGTAGGCCGAACCAGTGACACTTATGACAAGCACATGGAGTTTACTCTTGTCAATGTTTTGTCATAAATCATATCAGTGCATATAATCTTTAGACTTGAGATAGCACAGTTATCTTGTATATAGGTAGTTTGAGTTTGATACTGCTTTCATACTTGTACTATGTATGGGTACATGGGCATGTGTTGGCTCTTGCTAGTTATATATGGAGGTAGGTGTTGATCAAGAAGGAATCTGTTCCTCTAAGTAAATAGAGATAAAATCCTATGTTCATTTAATTGTTCTTGATGTTTCAAGTTCCTGGCCAGACATATAGATTTATTGTAAAAGAGTTTCGATGAGAAAATCTTTTAATCAAGAACTGGAATTAAAAGAGAACATAATTTTCATAGCAAATGGAGTTTGACATAAACCATGACTCAAATTGAGTTGGGATTTTGTAACAGAGATTCTAGTGCATGGTAACATATGATTATAGGTTCATTTAAGGTAAACCTTATTACTAATTGGGTGGCCATGGCATGCTATGCTAGGTGTTAACCATGGTCTATGAGGTTCATAAAATGATTTAGAGAAATCATTTATGGTAAGAAAGAGTTCTGATGATATTAAGAGTTGATATCATGTCTCATTGCCAATTAGTGATGAGCCTAGTAAGTCACACACATACACAAGTTATCACCTATTTAAATATGATTTAATTAATTAATTAAAGAGTTTAATTGATTAATTAAATAGATTTGGTTTGCAATTAGATTTCAAAGTCCCTAGCATGACTTGAAACCAAATCTAGATTATTGGATGTATAATATAAGTTAAATTTATATTTAAAGTGTTTAAATATGAATTTAATTAATGAGAAATTAATTAATAGAGATTAATTAATTAATTTATATTTGATATAAATTAATTAGAAGAAGAAAATAATTATTTTGGGTTAAGAACTCAAAATTAAGACACAGGGGCATTTTGGTCATTTTGCAGTGTGACCCGTGGCACCATGAGATGGTGACACATGGCATAACACATAAGCTTGCCAAATGTTTTTTAATCATGTAAGATGATTAAAATCAAGATTAAATATAGGTTTGACACTTGGCACAATGTGATTGGGTCACTTAAACCTAGAGCTAATCAAAGGGTGACATGTGGCAAGGGTTTAATGTGTTAACCTAGCTATTTAAGTGTTGTTATGAGAAAATAAAACACAACCAGCAGCCTCTCCTCTCATTTTTCACGCCATTTTGAGCCTCTCCAGCTATTCCTCTTCATCTCTCATCAATTCAAAGAGATTAGCCATCAATCTCTTGAATTAAGAACACTAGAAATTGTTTCTAGTGTCCTGTTTACATCTTTAATCTCTTAAAAGGAAGAACTTGAATTTCTAATTAATAGAAAAGGCTTTAGAAGCTGTTCAAGGGCTGCCATAGGTGTTCTTGGTGTGGACAAGCTAGAGGGACAACATCTGGTGTCCTGAAGACGAATCTCAAAGGCATAGACACGCTGCAGTGCATCAAGAGGTTAGTGTAATCAAGAGGTTAGTGTAATCGTTCTTGATTTAATCTAGGGTTCTAAAATTAATCTGATTAATTTTAAAATCTTAAATGGCAAATACAGATCCAAAAACATATTAAAAGAGTTTTACTATGTTGTTTATCATTGAAATCAAATAGATAAAAATAAATCTTGCATGATGCATGTGACCCTAGGTGAAAATTTTTGAATTCAATGGTATAAACTTGTGTTTTTCACGCTTCCGTTCCTACACCTAGTGAGTCACACAAATACACAAGTAATCACTAAGTTAAATGTGATTTAATTAATCATTTAAAGAGTTTAATTGATTAATTAAATAGGTTTGGTTTGCAATTAGTTTGCAAAGTCCCTAGCATGGCTTGAAATCAAATCTAGGTTATTGGATATATAATATAAGTTAAATTTATATTTAAAGTTTTTAAATATGAATTTAATTATAAGAAATTAATTAATAGAGATTAATTAATTAATTTATATTTGATATAAACTGATTAGAAGAGGAGAAATAATTATTTTGGGTTGATAACTGAAAATTACAACATAAGGGAATTTGGTCATTTCACAAAGATGGTGACACGTGGCACCATGAGATGGTGACATGTGGCACCATATAAAGCTTGTCATTTGTCTTCCAATCATGTAAGGTGATCAAAGTCAAGATTAAACCAAGCTTTAACACTTGGCTTAATGAGATTAGATCAATTAAAATTAAGGTACAATCAGAAGATGACATGTGGCAAGGATTTTAAGTGATGACCTAATTATATAATGTGATGTTATGAAAGAATGAAAAAAGAATCTGATTATTCTCTCAAGGTGCCGCCACCAAAAGAAGCTCTCCTCTCTCTTCTTCTTCTTCTTTCATCAATTCAAAGAGAATTGCCCATATTCTCTTGAATTAAAATTGCTAGAAATCGTTTCTAGTATCCTGCATACATCTACAACCTCTTTAAAGGAAAATCCCTATTTTCTAATTGGTTGGCAAGGCTTTAGAAGTTGTTTAAGGGGCTGCCATTGGTGATCTTGGTGTGGACAAACTAGAGAGATAACATTTGGTGTCCTAGGTGCTTCCCAAAGGTACCAAACACATCTATAGTGCATCAAAAGATTAGTGCACATATTCTTAAATTAATCTAGGGTTCTAATAAATTAGTTTGTTAATTTGATTACTAATTGGGTAACCACGGCATGCTATGCTAGGTGTTAGCCATGGTCTATGAGGTGCATAAAATGATTTAGAGAAATTATTTATGGTAAGAAAGAGTTCTGATGATATTAAGAGTTGATATCATGTCTCATTGCCAATTAGTGATGAGCCTAGTAAGTCACACACATACACAAGTTATCACCTAATTAAATATGATTTAATTAATTAATTAAAGAGTTTAATTGATTAATTAAATAGGTTTGGCTTTGTAATTAGATTGCAAAGTCCCTAGCATGACTTGAAACCAAATCTAGATTATTTGATGTATAGTATAAGTTAAATTTATATTTAGAATGTTTAAATATGAATTTAATTAATGGTAAATTAATTAATAGAGATTAATTAATTAATTTATATTTGATATAAATTGATTAGAAGAAGAGAAATAATTATTTTGGGTTAATAACTCAAAATTAAGACACAAGGGTATTTTGGTCATTTCACAGGGTGACATGTGGCACCATGAGATGGTGACACATGGGATTACACATAAGCTTGCCAAATGTCTTTTATTCATGTAAGATGATTAAAATTAAGATTAAATATAGGTTTAACACTTGGCACAATATGATTGGGTCAATTAAACCTAGAACCAATCAAAGGGTGACATGTGGTAAGGGTTTAAGTGATGACCTAGCTATATATGTGTTGTTATGAGAAAATAAAACACACAAGCAGCAGCCACTCACTTGGTGAAGCCACTTAGAAGCTCTCATTCTTCTTTTCTTCTTCTTCTTTAATCAATCCAAGAGATTAGCAAACAATCTCTTGAATTAAGAACATTAGAAAATGTTTCTAGTATCCTGTTTACATCCTTAATCTCTTAAAAGGCAGAACTTGATTTTCTAAATAATAGAAAAAGCTTTAGAAGCTTTTCAAGGGCTTCCATAGGTGTTCTTGGTGTGGACAAGCTAGAGGGACAACATTTGGTGTCCTGAAGACGAATCTCAAAGGTGCAAATACACTGCAGTGCATCAAGAGATTAGTGTATTTGTTCTTCATTTAATCTAGGGTTCTAAAATTAATCAGATTAATTTTAAAATCTTAAATGGAAAATAAAGATCGAAAAACATATTAAAAGAGTTTTAATATGTTGTTTATCATTGAAATCAAATAGATAAAAATAAATTTTGCATGATGCATGTGACCCTAGGTAAAAAAAAAAATTTTGCATGATGCATGTGACCCTATGGTATAAACTTGTGTTTTTTCACGCTTCTGTTTCTTCAATTGGTACCAGAGCCACTTTATTTTCCATTTAGATTTTTTATTATATGATTTAATTATGTGTTTTTAATCATCAGATGATTTATCCATTGCTGGTTGCAATGGATGTGTGGCGGCATGCTTGAAGAACACCATCAATGGTGTGCATGGTTTGGCTTCATGGGTGGTGCAAAGGTTTGGCTTTTTAATTTGCAATTGTTATATGATCTAAAAGCTCATCCTATTCCTAATTAAATTGTTTAATTAGAATTTCAATCACACAATTAAATTTTGATTCAAATCAGAATTTTAAAAATTGTTTAAATGTGATTCAAATCTGAATTTTAAAAGTTGTTTGAATGTGGTTCAAATCTGTATTTTTAAGATTGTTTGAATGTACTTCGAATCTAAATTTTTAAATTTATTTGAATGAGATTCAAATTTTAACTTATAAATTTATTTGAATCATATTCAAATCTGAATTTTTAAGTTGAATATGAAATATTCAATTTAATTTAAGTATGTATGTTTTATTTAATTGTTAAATAGTGATATGCATAATGGATGATCATGGACTATAAAAGATCAATGTGATTGGATTTATTTATTTTATGTTTCTTTGGGATTGTAAATTAATTTATTTATTTTAATTTCTTTGGGCATATATTATTAGGTTTGTAATAGTTTTTGGGTTGTAATTTCATTTATTTAAGTTCTTGTAAATTCACCTTGGTATGCCAAGGATTACTATGTAATTGGATTGCAAGATGTTCAAGGAGGTCAAGAGCATTGGTGGGACCAATGGGAGGAATTCAAGATCAAGTGTTGATTATGTACTCCTTCAGCAACTCTTATAAAATGAATGAATGAAATGCACCTAGGAATGCCCTGATTCAATTCTTGGTGGCTCAGAATTGAATCCCTTAGAAAGTCCATGATCATACCATATTTACTGCTTATCCATGAATGCATGAGATGTATGGGAATGTATGCAATTATATGATATATGCATGCTAAATGGATAATGTGCAAAGTGAGACCTTAATAGTAATTAGGATGACCATAAAATCTTCCAAACAAATAATTAAGTTAGAAATGCTATAATTAAAGTAATTATAACATGGGCCCTCCATTGGGACAATTATTTTAAGAAATTTTAAATAGTTGCATAAGATGCAATTAATTTAAGAGATTTTCTTATGAATAATTGTTAAGCATGAGATGTTGCAAATATGTAAATGGTTTGGTGGCCAATATTGGATGTACCTGAGGACATTAAAATTATTTGTTTAATTACTGGCCCAATGGGATCAACTTAACTAATGCAAGATAAATCTATAATGGATGTACCTGAGATTTTGAGCATTAGGGGCTAGGTAAAGGATTGAACCTCACATGAGATGTGATGGGCAAGGAGTTGCTCACTTATAGTTTATTGTAATTCCAATAACGAATGTACCTGACGATGATTAATAGAATTATAAAAATTCAATCACCCACTAGAAATCCATCCAACCAGGATTTCTGTTTTCTACTTTGGAAGTGTAGGATTCGCTAAGTTACTGGGAGGACCAATTTAATTAAAAGACCATAATCATTTTGGTTAATTACTAATTAATCTGATTATTTTCTGCAGTTAATTTTCTGATAATAATGAGCACAAAACAACCACCACCATCCAATATCCTTGCAAGCATACTTGATCGAAATTGGTTGACAGAACCTAATCTCTCTGCTTAGCTAGGAAATTTGAAACTTGTCCTAAACCATGAACATATAGGATATGTTCTAGACTGAAATGTTCTTGGTCCCTTACCTCCAGAGGCCACTCAAGAGGAATATGAAACTTTGGACAAGTGGAAGGAGCATGATATGAGAGCTAAGTGTTAAATGCTTGCTTCCATGAGTAATGAGTTACATAAGCAGCATGAGAACATGCAGAGTGCGAGTGAGATCCTCCTTCACCTACAAGAGTTGTATGGTGAGCATAGTAGGAATGCTAGGTATGAGATATCTAGGCAGCTGTTCCGCATGAGGATGTCTGAGGGACAGAATGTTGGGGATCATGTCCACAAGATGATTCGGCTGATTGAGCAGTTGGAACATCTTAACTTCATCATGGATTTCCAACTGTTAGTAATATGCCCTAGAGCATATCATTTAGTATGTATCTTGTACATATTTCTATTAATAAAAGGCATTTCCACTTTTCCGTTTACATAATATATTTATGTGTAATAGAAAAGATCCATTGATATTTTGTTAGAAATATTATTCTTAAGTTGTTAAGAACATGAGTGACTATTTCTAGCACAAAGTATCATAAATAGGTTCACAATCGAGGATGCTTCATAATAAGGACATGACTTATCCAGAAAGATTGTATTCATATTTGTTCCCAAGTTATTTATGTGAGATATAAATAAGATGGAATGGTGAGTCTCATGCCATATAACAAACATGATAGGCACTTATAAATGATAAGTAGACCGAACCAGTGACACTTATGACAAGCACATAGAGTTTAGTCTTGTCAATGTTTTGTCATAAATTATATCAATGTATATAATCTTTAGACCTGAGATAGCCCAGTTATCTTATACATAGGTCGTTTGAGTTTGATACTACTTTCATACTTGTACTGTGTGTGGGTATATGGGCATGTGTTGACTCCTACTAGTTATATATGGAGGTAGGTGTTGATCAAGATGAAATCTGTTCCTCTAAGTAAATAAAGATAAAATCCTATGTTCATTTAATTGTTCTTGATGTTTCAAGTTACTGGCCAGGAAAGATAGATTTATTCAGAAAAGTGTTTCTGATGAGAAAATCTTTTTAATCAAGAACTAGAATTAAAAGAGAACATAATATTGATAGCAAATGGAGTTTGACATAAACCATGACTCCAGCTTGAGTTGGGATTTTATAGCAGAGAGATTCTAGTGCATGGTAACATATGATTATAGGTTCATTTAAGGTAAACTTTATTACTAATTCGGTGGCCATGGCATGCTATGATAGGCATTAACCATGGTCTATGAGGTTCATAAAATGATTTAGAGAAATCATTTATGGTAAGAAAGAGTTCTGATGATATTAAAAGTTGATATCATGTCTCATTGCCAATTACTGATGAGCCTAGTAAGTTACACACATACACAAGTTATCACCTATTTAAATATCATTTAATTAATTAATTAAAGAGTTTAATTGATTAATTAAATAGGTTTGGTTTGCAATTAAATTGCAAAGTCCCTAGCATGACTTGAAACCAAATCTAGATTATTGGATGTATAATATAAGTTAAATTTATATTTAAAGTGTTTAAATATGAATTTAATTAATGAGAAATTAATTAATAGAGATTAATTAATTAATTTATATTTGATATAAATTGATTAGAAAAAGAAAAATAATTATTTTGGGTTAAAAACTCAAAATTAAGACACAGGGGCATTTTGGTCATTTGAAAGTGTGACACGTGGCACCATGAGATGGTGACACATGGGATTACACATAAGCTTGTCATTTTTTTTAATCATGTAAGATGATTAAAATCAAGATTAAATATAGGTTTGACACTTGGCACAATGTGATTGGGTCACTTAAACCTAGAGCTAATCAAAAAGTCACATGTGGCAAGGGTTTAATGTGTTAACCTTGATATATAAGTGTTGTTATGAAAAAGAAAAACAACCAGCAGCCACTCCTCTCCTTTGTCAAGCCATTTTGAGGCTCTCCATCTATTCTTCTTCATCTCTCATCAATTCAAAGAGATTAGCCATCAATCTCTTGAATTAAGAACACTAGAAATTGTTTCTAGTGTCTTGTTTACATCTCTAATCTCTTAAAAGGCAGAACTTGAATTTCTAATTAATAGAAAAAGCTTTAGAAGCTGTTCAAGGGCTGCCATAGGTGTTCTTGGTGTGGACAATCTAGAGGGACAACATTTGGTGTCCTGAAGACAAATCTAAAAGGCGCAGATACGCTGCAGTGCATCAAGAGGTTAATATAATCGTTCTTGATTCAATCTAGGGTTCTAAAATTAATCTGATTAATTTTAAAATCTTAAATGGAAAATACAGATCCAAAAATATATTAAAATAGTTTTAATATGTTGTTTATCATTGAAATCGAATAGATAAAAATAAATCTTGCATGATGCATGTGACCGTAGGTGAAAAATTTTGAATTCAATGGTATAAACTTGTGTTTTTCACGCTTCCGTTCCTTCAATTGGCATCAGAGCCACTATATTTGCCATTTAGATTGATGTTTATATGATTTAATTGTGTGTTCGATTATGAGATCAAAAGTTCATTGCTGGTTGCAAAGCCAAGGTGGCGGTACAAATGATGAACACCATGGTGCGCATGGTTGATGCACCACAATGGTGTGCAAAGGTAAATGGATGGTGAATGTGCAATTGTTGTATGATCTAAGATCCATTTTATGTCTAATTAAATTGTTTAATTAGAATTTTTATCACACAATTAAATTAAGATTCAAATCAGAATTTTAAAAATTGTTTGAATGTGATTCAAATCTGAATTTTAAAAGTTGTTTGAATGTGATTCAAATCTGAATTTTTAAAGTTGTTTGAATCATATTTAAATTTGATTTTTTAAAATTGATTGAATAAAATTCAGATCTGATTTTTTTTAAAAATGTTTGAATGTGATTCAAATCTGATTTTTTAAAAAATGTTTGAATGTGATTCAAATCTGAATTTTTAAAGTTGTTTGAATGTGATTCAAATCTGAATTTTTAAATTTAATTGAATGAGATTCAAATCTGAATTTTTAAATTTATTTAAATCATATTCAAATCTGGATTTTTAAGTTGAATATGAGATATTCAATTTAATTTAAGTATGTATATTTTATTTAATTGTTAAATAGTGATATGCATGATGGATGATCATGGACTATAAAAGACCAATGTGATTGGATTTATTTCTTTTATGTTTCTTTGGGATTATAAATTAATTAATTTCTTTTAATTTATTTTGGGCATTTATTATTAAGTTTGCAATAATTTTTGGGTTGTAATTTCATTTACTTAAGTTCTTGTAAATTCGCCTTGGTATGCCACGGATTACTATGTAATATTGGATTGTAAGAAATTCAAGAAGGTCAAGAGCATTGGTGGGACCAGTGGGAGGAATTCAAGATCAAGTGTTGATTATGTACTCCTTCAGTAACTCTTGTAAAATGAATGAATGAAATGCACCTAGGAACGCCCTGATTCAATTCTTAGTGGCTCAAAATTGAATCCCTTTGAAAGTCCATGATCATACCATATTTATTGCTTATCCATGAATGCATGAGATGTATGAGAATGTATGCTATTATATGATATATGCATGCTAAATGGATGATGTGCAAAGTGAGACCTAAATAGTAATTAGGATGACTATAAAATCTTCCAAACAAATGATTAAATTGGAAATGCTATAATTAAAGTAATTATAACATAGGCCCTCTATTGGGGCAATTATTTTAAGAAATTTTAAATAGTTGCATAAGATACAATTAATTTAAGAGATTTTCTTAAGAATAATTGTTAAGCATGAGATGTTGTAAATATGTAAATAGTTTGGTGGCCAATATTGGATGTACCTGAGGACATTAAAATTATTTGCATAATTACTGGCTCAATGGGATCAACTTAACTAATGCAAGATAAGTCAATAATGGATGTACCTGAGATTTTGAGCATTAGGGGCTAGGTAAAGGATTGAACCTCACATAAGATGTGATGGGCAAGGAGTTGCTCACTTATAGTTTATTGTAATTCCAACAATGGATGTACTTGAGGATGATCAATAGAATTATAAGAATTCAATCACCCACTAGAAATTCATCCAGCTAGGATTTCCGTTTTCTACTTTGGAAGTGTAGGATTCGCTAAGTTAGTGGGAGGACCAATTTGATTAAAAGACCATAATCATTTTGGTTAATTACATGATACATTTACTAATTAATCTGGTTATTTTCTGCAGTTAATTTTCTGATAAAAATGAGCACAGAACAACCACCACCATCCAATATCCTTGCAAGCATACTTGATCGCAATAGGTTGACAGGACCTAATCTTTCTGATTGGCTAAGAAATTTAAAACTTGTCCTGAACCTTGAACATATAGGATATGTTCTAGATTCAAATGTTCCTTGTCCCTTACCTCCAGAGGCCACACAAGAGGAACATGAAACTTTGGATAAGTGGAAGGAGCATGATAAGAAAGCTAAGTGTTACATGCTTGCTTCCATGAGTAATGAGTTAGAAAAGCAGCATGAGAGCATGTTGAGTGCGAGTGAGATCCTCCTTCACCTACAAGAGTTGTATGGTGAGCACAGCAGGAATGCTAGGTATGAGATATCTAAACAGCTATTCCGTATGAGGATGTCTGAGGGACAGAATGTTGGGGATCATGTCCACAAGATGATTTGGCTAATTGAGCAGTTGGAACATCTTGACTTCAACATGGATTTCCAACTACAGATGGATTTGATCCTTCAGTCCCTTCCTGAGTCTTTTGGGAGTTTTGTGATAAATTTCCATATGACTCAACAGGAATGCACCTTAGCTAGTTTACTCAACATGCTGGTTATTGCCCAAAAGAATATGTCGGGCAATAAAGGAAAAGAGGTAGCTTTGATTGCATCTTCTTCTGCTGGAAAGTCCAATAAGAAGAAGGGTAATAAGAAAAAGAAACCTCAGATTCCTGGTCCTTCCAAGAAATTAGCTAAACAAAAAAGGAAGATTAAAGCTGATGGAGGCAAAGGAAAGTGTTTCCACTGCCAAAAGGATGGGCACTGGAAAAGGAATTGCCCAGAGTATCTTGCTTCTCTGAAGGACAAGAAGGATACACCTTCGGAAGGTATGTCCATATCTTGTTATTTAGATTCTGATGATACTCATAGTTCATCTACAGGTTGGGTTTTAGATACTGGTGCCAGTTCTCACATTTCTAATGATATGCAGGAACTAGCAAATAATAGCAGCTTGCATTCTCAAGATATTAGAGTCCGGATTGGCAATGGCTCAACTGTTAAAGCTTTAGCCATAGGATCTAAATCTTTTTACATGTTTGGATATTTTTTGTGTTTGGATAATATTTTATATGTACCTGATGCTTTTAAGAACATCATTTATATATCTAGTTTGACTAGAAATGGCTATGAATTTCAGTTCACAGATGATGTTTGCAATATTTATTTTAAAAATAAATATGTTGGTCCGGGTTATATGAATGATGGTCTTTATTATTTGGATAATAATGACAAACACAAATTGAATGCAAGTGATCTAAAAGAATGCAATGCCATGGTGAAAACCAACTCAAGTTCAAAATATATTTGGCACTTAAGGTTATGTCATTTTGCAGAAGATAGGATTGTAAAATTGGAGAAAATGGGGATTCTATCCTCATTGGGCTCTGAGCCTACCCCAACTTGTGAATCTTGCCTTCAGGGCAAAATGACTAGATCACCCTTTGTTGGACAAGGGCTAAGAGTTGAAAATATTTTGGAGCTAATACATAGTGATGCATGTGGTCCATTTAAAGAAATGGCTAGAGGGGGCTTTCATTATTTTATTACCTTTACTGATGATAAATCAAGGTTTGGGCATTTGTATTTGATGAAATACAAACATGAATCCTTTGAAAAGTTCAAAGAATTTAAATCTGAAGTAGAAAATCAAACAGGAAAGAGTATTAAAGCTCTTCGATCAGATCCTGGAGGTGAAAATTTGAGTACTGAATTTGATGAATACTTGAGAGAACACGGCATTGTTTCTCAGCTGACTCCTCCAGGAACACCACAGTTGAGTTGTGTATCTGAAAGGAGAAATCATACCCTATTGGATATGGTACGTAGTATGATGAGCTATACTGATATGCCAATCTTATTTTGGGGATTTGCATTAGAATCAGCTTTGTATATTCTGAATAGGATTCCATCAAAATTAGTTTCTTCCACACCTTATGAGATATGGTATGGAAGAAAACCAAGTCTTAAGCATGTTAAGATTTGGGGTTGTCCAGCTTATATCAAAAAGCTGAACACTGATAAATTGGAGACCATATCAGAAAAAGGTCGATTTGTTGGATATCCAAAAGATAGTTTTCGATATTATTTTTATTTGCCTACTTCATAAAAGGTTGTGATAAGTAGAGATGCCACATTTCTTGAACAACAGTTTGTTCAAGAAGGAGGCAAAGGAAGGCAAATAGAGTTAGAATTGGAGAATTCTGACCAACCAACAGATCAGATGGATATAGATCCATCTAGTCATCCTATACCCATTGATGAAACATCTACAACTGTTCCTCGTAGAACAACCAGGGTATCTCACCCACTAGTGAGATATGGTTTTCTTCATGAAGAAGAACGAGAGTTGTCTACTCATGAAGAAGTAGATCATGGAGATGATCCACTTACCTATGAAGAAGCTATATCAGATATATACTCTTCAAAATAGATTGATGCTATGAAATTCGAGATTGATTCCATGTATAAGAATCAAGTTTGGGATCTTGTTGACCCACCTGAAGGTATTGTACCTATAGGGAACAAATGGATTTTCAAGAAGAAAATTCATTCTAATGGAAATGTAGAGACCTATAAGGCAAGGCTAGTAGCGAAAGGGTTTCACCAAAGGCAAGGAGTCGACTATGAGGAGACTTTCTCGCCTGTTCCCATGCTTAAATCACTTAGGATTTTATTAGCAATAGCTGCATACTATGATTATGAGATTTGGCGGATGGATGTCAAAACAGCTTTTCTCAATGGATACATTGAAGAAAACATTTTCATGGAACAACCTAGGGGTTTTGAATCCCAAGATGGTTTCAAGGTATGCAAGCTAAAGCGATCCATTTATGGGTTGAAACAAGCTTCGGGGAGTTGGAACATCCGTTTTGATGAAGCCAATAAATCCTTTGGTTTTATAAAAAATGAGAATGAGCCATGTGTATATAAGAAGGTTAGTAATAGTGCAATCACTTTCCTTGTCTTATATGTGGATGACATACTGTTGATGGGTAATGACATAGGTATGTTAACAACTACAAAGGTATGGTTGTCAAATACATTCTCCATGAAAGACTTAGGGGAGGCAACTTATATTCTTAGGATTCACATATATAGAGATAGAGCGAATAGAATAATTGGTTTATCCCAAAGTCTATACTTAGAAAAGGTGTTAAAGAGGTTTAACATACTTGATTCCAAGAGAGGATTGTTACCAGTGAGACATGGTGTCCACCTTTTTAAAGAGATGTCTCCAAAGACACCTGAAAAAAGAGATAAGATGGTCAGGATTCCATATGGTTCGGCTATTGAAAGTTTAATGTATGCAATGTTGTGTACTAGGCCGGATATCGCATATGCTGTTAGTTTGACTAGCAGGTATCAATCCAATCCAGGTTTGGAACACTGGATAGCTGTCAAGAATATCCTTAAGTACTTGAGAAGAACTAAGGATTTATTCATGATTTATGGAGGTGGAGACTTGAAATTGGATAGTTATACTGATTCTGATTTCCAATTAGATATAAATGATAGAAAGTCTACCTCTGGATACATGTTCATTTGTAATGGAGGTGCAGTCAGTTAGAAGAGTTCCAAACAAAGCACGACCGCAGATTCCACTACAGAGGCTAAGTATATTGCTGCATCAGATGCTGCAAAGGAAGCTGTTTGGATAAAGAAGTTCCTGATGTTTCAAGTTCCTGGTGTTAGTAGTATGCCCTAGAGCATATCAATTAGTATGTATCTTGTACATATTTTTATTAATAAAAGGCATTTCCACTTTTCCATTTACATAATATATTTATGTGTAATAGAAAAGGTCCATTGATATTTTGTTAGAAATATTATTCTTAAGTTGTTAAGAATATGAGTGACAATATTTCTAGCACAAAGTATCATAAATAGGTTCACAATCGAGGATACTTCATAATAAGGACATGACTTATCCAGAAAGATTGTATTCATGTTTGTTCCCAAGTTATTTATATGAGATATAAATAAGATGGAATGGTGAGTCTCATGCCATGTAACAAACATGATAGGCACTTATAAATGATAAGTAGGCCGAACCAGTGACACTTATGACAAACACATGGAGTTTACTCTTGTCAATGTTTTGTCATAAATCATATTAGTGCATATAATCTTTAGACCTGAGATAGCACAGTTATCTTGTATATAGGTAGTTTGAGTTTGATACTGCTTTCATACTTGTACTGTGTATGGGTATATGGGCATGTGTTGGCTCCTACTAGTTATATATGGAGGTAGGTGTTGATCAAGATGGAATCTGTTCCTCTAAGTAAATAGAGATAAAATCCTATGTTCATGTAATTGTGCTTGATGATTCAAGTTCCTGGCCAGGACAGATAGATTTATTCAGAAAAGAGTTTCTGATGAGAAAATCTTTTTAATCAAGAACTAGAATTAAAAGAGAACATAATATTCATAGCAAATGGAGTTTGACATAAACCATGACTCCAGCTTGAGTTGGGATTTTGTAACAGAGAGATTCTAGTGCATGGTAACATATGATTATAGGTTCATTTAAGGTAAACCTTATTACTAATTGGGTGGCCATGGCATGCTATGCTAGGTGTTAACCATGGTCTATGAGGTTCATAAAATGATTTAGAGAAATCATTTATGGTAAGAAAGAGTTCTGATGATATTAAGAGTTGATATCATGTCTCATTGCCAATTAGTGATGAGCCTAGTAAGTCACACACATACACAAGTTATCACCTAATTAAATATGATTTAATTAATTAATTAAAGAGTTTAATTGATTAATTAAATAGGTTTGGTTTGCAATTAGTTTGCAAAGTCCCTAGCATGACTTGAAACGAAATCTAGATTGTTGGATGTATAATATAAGTTAAATTTATATTTAAAGTGTTTAAATATGAATTTAATTAATGAGAAATTAATTAATAGAGATTAATTAATTAATTTATATTTGATATAAATTAATTAGAAGAAGAAAAATATTTATTTTGGGTTGAGAACTCAAAATTAAGACACAGGGGCATTTTGGTCATTTTGCAGTGTGACACATGGCACCATGAGATGGTGACACATGTCATAACACACAAGCTTGCCAAATGTTTTTTAATCATGTAAGATGATTAAAATCAAGATTACATATAGGTTTGACACTTGGCACAATGTGATTGGGTCACTTAAACCTATAGCAAATCAAAGGGTGACATGTGGCAAGGGTTTAATGTGTTAACCTAGCTATTTAAGTGTTGTTATGAGAAAATAAAACACAACCAGCAGCCACACTCCTTGGTCACGCCATTTTGCATCCCTTCCTCTATTCTTCTTCATCTCTCATCAATTCAAAGAGATTAGCCATCAATCTCTTGAATTAAGAACACTAAAAATTGTTTCTAGTGTCCTGTTTACATCTATAATCTCTTAAAAGGCAGAAATTGAATTTCTAATAAATAGAAAAGGCTTTAGAAGCTGTTCAAGGGCTGCCATAGGTGTTCTTGGTGTGGACAAGCTAGAGGGACAACATCTGGTGTCCTGAAGACGAATCTCAAAGGCGCAGACACATTGCGATTGCATCAAGAGGTTAGTGTAATCGTTCTTGATTTAATCTAGGGTTCTAAAATTAATCTGATTAATTTTAAAATCTTAAATGGCAAATACAGATCCAAAAACATATTAAAAGAGTTTTAATATGTTGTTTATCATTGAAATTAAATAGATAAAAAGAAATCTTGCATGATGCATGTGACCCTAGGTGAAAATTTTTGAATTCAATGGTATAAACTTGTGTTTTTCACGCTTCCGTTCCTTCAATTGGTATCAGAGCCACTACATTTGCCATTTAGATTGTTGATTATATGATTTAATTGTGTGTTTGATTATGAGATCAAAAGTTCATTGCTGGTTGCAAAGCAAGGTGGCGGCATACTTGAAAAAACACCATCAATGGTGCGCATGGTTTGGCTTCCATGGGTGGTTTAAGGTTTGGCCTTTAATTATGCAATTGTTGTATGATCTAAGGCATATTCTTTGACTAATTAAAGTGTTTAATTAGTAGTTTTATCACACAATTAAATTATGATTCAAATCAGAATTTTAAAAATTGTTTGAATGTGATTCAAATCTGAATTTTAAAAGTTATTTGAATGTGATTCAAATCTGAATTTTTAAAGTTATTTGAATCATATTTAAATCTGATTTTTTAAAGTTAATTGAACAATATTCAGATCTGATTTTTTTAAAAAAAAGTTTGAATGTGATTCAAATCTGATTTTTTAAAAAATGTTTGAATGTGATTCAAATCTGATTTTTTAAAGTTGTTTGAATGTGATTCAAATCTGAATTTTTAAATTTGTTTGAATGAGATTCAAATCTGAATTTTTAAATTTATTTGAATCATATTCAAATCTGGATTTTTAAGTTAAATATGAGATATTCAATTTAATTTAAGTATGTATGTTTTATTTAATTATTAAATAGTGATATGCGTGATGGATGATCATGGACTATAAAAGACCAATGTAATTGGATTTATTTCTTTTACGTTTCTTTGGGATTGTAAATTAATTAATTTATTTTAATTTATTTTGGGCATGTATTATTAAGTTTGTAATAATTTTTGGGTTGTAATTTCATTTATTTGAGTTCTTATAAATTCGCCTTGGTATGCCAAGGATTACTATGTAATATTGGATTGCAAGAAGTTCAAGGAGGTCAAGAGCATTGGTGGGACCAGTGGGAGGAATTCAAGATCAAGTGTTGATTATGTACTCCTTCAGCAACTCTTGTAAAATGAATAAATGAAATGCACCTAGGAATGCCCTGATTCAATTCTTGGTGGCTCAGAATTGAATCCCTTAGAAAATCCATGATCATATCATATTTACTGCTTATCCATGAATGCATGAGATGTATGGGAATGCATGCAATTATATGACATATGCATGCTAAATGGATAATGTGCAAAGTGAGACCTTAATAGTAATTAGAATGACCATAAAATCTTCCAAACAAATGATTAAGTTGGATATGCTATAATTAAAGTAATTATAACATAAGCCCTCCATTGGGGCAATTATTTTAAGAAATTTTAAATAGTTGCATAAGATGCAATTAATTTAAGAGATTTTCTTAAGAATAATTGTTAAGCATGAGATGTTGTAAATATGTAAATGGTTTGGTGGCCAATATTGGATGTACTTGAGGACATTAAAATTATTTACATAATTACTGGCTCAATGGGATCAACTTAACTAATGCAAGATAAGTCAATAATGGATGTACCTGAGATTTTGAGCATTAGGGGCTAGGTAAAGGATTGAACCTCACATGAGATGGGATGGGCAAGGAGTTGCTCACTTATAGTTTATTGTAATTCCAATAATGGATGTACCTGAGGATGATCAATAGAATTATAAGAATTCAATCACCCACTAGAAATCTATCCAACTAGGATTTCCGTTTTCTACTTTGGAAGTGTAGGATTCGCTAAGTTAGTGGGAGGACCAATTTGATTAAAAGACCATAATCATTTTGGTTAATTACATGATACATTTACTAATTAATCTGGTTATTTTCTACAATTAATTTTTTGATAAAAATGAGCACAAAACAACCACCACCATCCAATATCCTTGCAAGCATACTTGATCACAACAGGTTGACAGGACCTAATTTGTCTGATTGGCTAAGAAATTTGAAACTTGTCCTGAACCTTGAACATATAGGATATGTTCTAGATTTAAATGTTCCTGGTCCCTTACCTCTAGAGGCCACACAAGAGGAACATGATACTTTGGACAAGTGGAAGGAGCATGATATGAGAGCTAAGTGTTACATGCTTGCTTCCATGAGTAATGAGTTACAGAAGCAACATGAGAACATGCAGAGTGCGAGTGAGATCCTCCTTCACCTACAAGAGTTGTATGGTGAGCACAGCAGGAATGCTAGGTATGAGATATCTAGACAGCTATTCCGTATGAGGATGTCTGAGGGACAGAATGTTGGGGATCATGTCCACAAGATGATTCGGCTGATTGAGCAGTTGGAACATCTTGACTTCAACATGGATTTCCAACTACAGACGGATTTGATCCTTCAGTCCCTTCCTGAGTCTTTTGGGAATTTTGTGACAAATTTCCATATGACTAAACAGGAATGCACCTTAGCTGGTTTACTCAACATGCATGTTATTGCCCATAAGAATATGCCAGGCAATAAAGGGAAAGAGGTAGCTTTGGTTGCATCTTCTTCTGCTGGAAAGTCCAACAAGAAGAAGGGCAATAAGAAAAATAAATCTCATATTCCTGGTCCTTCTAAGAAAATAGCTAAACAGAAAAACAAAGACCAAAGCTGACAAAGGCAAAGGAAAGTGTTTCCATTACCAACAGGAAAGTGTTTCCATTGCCAGTAAGAAAGTGTTTCCACTGCCCAGAGTATAGCAATCTAAATTAATGCAATGCCATGGTGAAAACCAACTCAAGTTCAAAATAAATTTGGCACTTAAGGTTATATCATGTTGCAGAAGATAGGATTGCAAAATTAGAGAAAATGGGGATTCTATCCTCATTGGGCTCTGAGCCTACTCCAACTTGTGAATCTTGCCTTCAGGGTAAAATGACTAGATCACCCTTTGTTGGACAAGGGTTAAGAGCTGAAAATATTTTGCAGCTAATACATAGTGATGTATGTGGTCCATTTAAAGAAATGGCTAGAGGGGGTTTTCAATATTTTATTACCTTTACTGATGATAAATCAAGGTTTGGGTATTTGTATTTGATGAAATACAAACATGAATCTTTTGAAAAGTTCAAAGAATTTAAATCTGAAGTAGAAAATCAAACAGGAAAGAATATTAAAGCTCTTCGATCAGATCGTGGAGGTGAATATTTGAGTACTGAATTTGATGAATACTTGAGAGAGCATGGCATTGTTTCCCAGCTGACTCCTCTAGGAATGCCACAGCTGAATGGTGTATCTGAAAGGAGAAATCGTACCCTATTGGATGTGGTACGTAGTATGATGAGCATATCATTTAGTATGTATCTTGTACATATTTTTATTAATAAAAGGCATTTCCACTTTTCCATTTACATAATATATTTATGTGTAAAAGAAAAGGTCCATTGATATTTTGTTAGAATTATTATTCTTAAGTTGTTAAGAATATGAGTGACAATATTTCTAGCACAAAGTATCATAAATAGGTTCACAATCGAGGATAGTTCATAATAAGGACATGACTTATCCAGAAAAATTGTATTCATGTTTGTTCCCAAGTTATTTATATGAGATATAAACAAGATGGAATGGTGAGTCTCATGCCATATAACAAACATGATAGGCACTTATGCATGATAAGTAGGTCGAACTAGTGACACTTATGACAAGCACATGGAGTTTACCCTTATCAATGTTTTGTCATAAATCATATTAGTGCATATAATCTTTAGACCTAAGATAGCACAGTTATCTTGCATATAGGTGGTTTGAGTTTGATACAGCTTTCATACATATACTGTGTATGGGTATATGGGCATGTGTTGGCTCCTACTAGTTATATATGGAGGTAGGTGTTGATCAAGATGGAATTTGTTTCTCTAAGTAAATAGAGATAAAATCCTATGTTAATTTAATTGTTCTTGATGTTTCAAGTTCCTGGCTAGGATAGATAGATTTATTCAGAAAAGAGTTTCTGATGAGAAAATCTTTTTAATCAAGAATTGGAATTAAAAGAGAACATAATATTCATAGCAAATGGAGTTTGACATAAACCATAACTCCAGCTTGAGTTGGGATTTTGTAACAGAGAGATTCTAGTGCATGGTAACATAGGATTATAGGTTCATTTAAGGTAAACCTTATTACTAATTGGGTAACCATGGCATGCTATGCTAGGTATTAGCTATGGTTTATGAGGTGCATAAAATGATTTAGAGAAATCATTTGTGGTACGAAAGAGTTCTGATGATATTATGAGTTGATATCATGTCTCATTGCCAATTAGTGATGACCCTAGTAATTCACACACATACACAAGTTATCACCTAATTAAATATGATTTAATTAATTAATTAAAGAGTTTAATTGATTAATTAAATAGGTTTGGTTTGCAATTAGATTACAAAGTCCCTAGCATGACTTGAAACCAAATCTAAATTATTGGATGCATAATATAAGTTAAATTTATATTTAAAGTGTTTAAATATGAATTTAATTAATGATAAATTAATTAATAGAGATTAATTAATTAATTTATATTTGATATAAATTGATTAGAAGAAAAGAAATAATTATTTTGGGTTGATAACTCAAAATTAAGACACAGGGGCATTTTGGTCATTTCACAGGGTGACATGTGGCACCATGAGATGGTGATACATGACATTGCATATAAGCTTGCCAAATGTCTTTTAATCATGTAAGATGATTAAAATTAAGATTAAATATATGTTTGACACTTGGCACAATGTGATTGGGTCAATTAAACCTAGAACCAATTAAAGGGTGACATGTGGCAAGGGTTTAAGTGATGACCTAGCTATATATGTGTTGTTATGAGAAAATAAAACACACAAGCAGCAGCCACTCCCTTGGTGCCGCCACCTAGAAGCTCTCATTCTTCTTTTCTTCTTGTTCTTTAATCAATCCGAGAGATTAGCAAACAATCTCTTGAATTAGGAACACTAGAAATTATTTCTAGTGTCCTGTTTACATTCTTAATCTCTTAAAAGGCAGAACTTGATTTTCTAAATAATAGAAAAAGCTTTAGAAGCTGTTCAAGGGCTACCATAGGTGTTCTTGGTGTGGACAAGCTAGAGGGACAATATTTGGTATCCAGAAGACGAATATCAAAGGCACAAATACACTGTAGTGCATCAAGAGGTTAGTGTATTTATTCTTGATTTAATCTAGAGTTCTAAAATTAATCAGATTAATTTTAAAATCTTAAATGGAAAATAAAGATCCAAAAACATATTAAAAGAGTTTTAAGATGTTGTTTATCATTGAAATCAAATAGATAAAAATAAATCTTGCATGATGCATGTGACCCTTGGTGAAAATTTTTGAATTCAATGGTATAAACTTGTGTTTTTTCACGCTTCCGTTCCTTCAGGACGAGGTGAGGTGCCTAACACCTTCCCTACCTATAAATGGACTCCAAACCGAGAATCTCTGTTTTTAAAGTGGTTCTTGATTTATTTTTATAGACGGTTTTCTTTAATTTTCCTTAAAATTAAAGTGGCAACTCCTCACTTTTCCCACTTTGGTGAGAATTGTCCAGCAACCACAAGGTGCTTGTGACAATATTCTTAACAACTTAAGAATCGAATTTTTGAAAAAATATCAATGGACCTTTTCAATTACACATAAATGGTTTATGTAAAAAAAAGTGAAATTTCCCTTTTATTAATAAAATATGTACAAGATACGTATAAAATAATATGCTCTAAGGCATACTACTAATAATCTCTCACTAGTATTAGAGCCATTCATTACAATATCTTAGACCCATCTTCTAAAGATGTCGGTCTAACTGAGTTTGTGATATAAGCTTTGAGAATGGATCAGCTGGATTTTTAGCTGATGATATTTTCTGCATAGCTACATCACTTCACCCAACTGTCTCTTTGATAATGTGGTAGTGTCTTTTTATGTGTTTGGATATCTGGTGAGATCAGGGTTCCTTAGCCTGTATGACTGCTCCATTGTTGTCACAGTAGAGAGGAACTGCTGACTCAATGGAAGGAACTACTGCAAGTTCCATCATGAACTTCTTTATTCAAGCAACCTCTTTTGCAGCATCTGATGCAGTAATGTACTCGGCCTCTGTAATGGAATCAGCAATCGTACTCTATTTAGAACTCTTTCAACTAACTGCACCTCTATTACAAGTGAACACAAAACTAGAGTTAGACTTTTTATCATCGATATCTGATTGAAAATCAGAATCAGTATAACCATCCGATTATAAGTCACCACCTCAATTAGTCAATAATAAATCGTTAGTTCTTCTCAATTACTTAAGGATATTCTTGATAGCTATCCAGTGTTCCAAACCTGGATTGGATTGAAACCTGCTAGTCAAACTAACAGCATACGTGATATTCGGCCTAGTACACAATATTGCATATATCAAACTTCCAATAGCCGAGGCATATGGAATCCTGGCCATCTTGTCTCTTTCTTCAGGTGTCTTTGGAGATATCTCTTTAAAAAGATGGATACCATGTCTTACTTGTAACAATCCTCTCTTGGAATTAAGCATGTTAAACCTCTTTAACACCTTTTCCAAGTATAGACTTTAGGATAAACCAATTATTCTTTTCGCTCAATCTCTATAGATGCGAATTCCTAGAATATAGGTTACTTCCCCTAAGTCTTTCATAGAGAATGTATTTGACAACCATACCTTGATAGTTGTCAACATACCTATGTCATTGCCTATCAATAAAAAATCATCTACATATAAGATAAGGAAAGTGACAGCACTTTCACTAACCTTCTTATATACACATGGCTCATCCACATTTTTAATAAAATCAAATGACTTAATGGCTTTATCAAAATGGATATTCCAACTCCTCGAAGCTTGTTTCAACCCATAAATGGATCATTTTACCTTGTACACCTTGGAACTATCTTGGGATTCAAAACCCCTAGGTTGTTCCATGAAAATGTTTTCATTAATGTTTACATTGAGAAAAGCTATTTTAACATCCATCTGCCAAATCTCATAATCATAGTATGCAACTATTGCTAATAAAATTCTAATTGATTTAAGCATGGCAACAGGAAAGAAAGTATCCTCATAGTCGATTCCTTACCTTTATCAAAATCCTTTGCAACTAGCCTTGCCTCTCCACCTTTCCATCAGAACCAATCTTCTTTTTGAAAACTCATTTATTTCCTATAGGTACAATACCTTCAGGTGGGTCAACAAGATCCCAAACTTGCTTCAATCTATTTAGAAGAGTTTATATCTAATATAGCTTCTTCACAGGTGAAAGGA
Source organism: Hevea brasiliensis (assembly GCF_030052815.1). Classification (NCBI taxonomy): domain Eukaryota; kingdom Viridiplantae; phylum Streptophyta; class Magnoliopsida; order Malpighiales; family Euphorbiaceae; genus Hevea; species Hevea brasiliensis. Next base: position 55,415,377 of record NC_079503.1, on the reverse strand, counting down.
TCATCTCCATGATTTATTTCTTCATAAGCAAATAACTGTTGTTCATCTGCATGAAGAAAACCATATCTCTCTGGTGGATGAGATATCCTGGTTGATCTGCGAGGAATTATTGTAGATGTTTCATCAATAGGCATAGGTTGACTAGATGGATCTATATCCATCTGATTTGTTGGTTGGTTAGAATTCTCTAATTCTAACTCTATTTGCCTTCCTTTGCCACTTTCTTGAATAAACTGTTGTTCAAGAAATATAGCATCTCTACTTACCACAACCTTTTGTGATGTAGGCAAATAAAAATAATATCCAAAACTTTCTTTTGGATACCCAACAAATTGACCCCTTTCTGATTTAGTTTCCAATTCATCAGTCTTCAGCTTTTTAATGTAAGCTGGACAACCCCAAATCTTAACTTGTTTAAGACTTGATTTTCTTCCATGCCATATCTCATAAGGGGTGGAAGAGACTGACTTTGATGGAATCCTATTCAAAATATGCAAAGTTGATTCTAATGCAAATCCCTAAAAGGAGATTGGCATGTCAGTATAGCTCATCATAGTGCGTACCATATCTAATAGAGTACAATTTCTCCTTTCAGATACACCATTTAATTGCGGCATTCCTAGAGGAGTTAGCTAGGAGATAATGCCATGCTCTGTCAAGTATTTATCAAATTCAGTACTCAAGTATTCACCTCCACGATCTGATCGAAGAGTTTTAATACTTTTTTCTATTTGATTTTCTACTTCAGATTTAAATTCTTTGAACTTTTCAAAGGATTCATGTTTTTCTTTCATCAAATACAAATACCCAAACCTTGATTTATCGTCAGTAAAGGTAATAAAATAATGAAAACCGCCTCTACCCATTTCCTTAAATGGACCACATACATCACTATGTATAAGTTCCAAAATATTTTCAGCTCTTAGCCCCTGTCCAACAAATGGTGATCTAGTTATTTTGCCTTGAAGGCAGGATTCACAAGTTGGAGTAGGTTTAAAACCCAATGAGGATAAAATCCCCATTTTCTCCAGCTTTGCATTCCTATCTTTTGCAATATATTTGGCACTTAAGGTTATGTCATGTTGCAGAAGATAGGATTGCAAAACTGGAGAAAATGGGGATTCTATCCTCAATGGGCTCTGAGCCTACTCCAACTTGTGAATCTTGCCTTCAGGGCAAAATGACTAGATCACCCTTTGTTGGACAGGGGCTAAGAGCTGAAAATATTTTAGAGCTAATACATAATGATGTATGTGGTCCATTTAAAGAAATGTCTAGAGGGGGTTTTCATTATTTTATTACCTTTACTGATGATAAATCAAGGTTTGGGTATTTGTATTTGATGAAATACAAACATGAATCTTTTAAAAAGTTCAAAGAATTTAAATCTGAAGTAGAAAATCAAACAGGAAAGAATATTAAAGCTCTTCGATCAGAACGTGGAGGTGAATATTTGAGTACTGAATTTGATGAATACTTGAGAGAGCATGGCATTGTTTCTCAGCTGACTCCTCCAGGAACGCCACAGCTGAATGGTGTATCTGAAAGGAGAAATTGTACCCTATTGGATATGGTACGTAGTATGATGAGCTATACTGATATGTCAATCTTCTTTTGGGGATTTGCATTAGAATCAGCTTTGTATATTCTGAATAGGATTCCATCAAAATCAGTTTCTTCCACACCTTATGAGATATGGCATGGAAGAAAACCAAGTCTTAAGCATGTTAAGATTTGGGGTTGTCCAGCTTATATCAAAAAGCTGAACACTGATAAATTGGAGACCAGATCAGAAAAAGGTCGATTTGTTGGATATCCAAAAGATAGTTTTGGATATTATTTTATTTGCCTACTTCACAAAGGTTGTTATAAGTAGATATGCCACATTTCTTGAATAACAGTTTGTTCAAGAAGGAGGCAAAGGAAGGCAAATAGAGTTAGAATTGGAGAATTCTAACCAACCAACAGATCAGATGGATATAGATCCATCTAGTCAACCAATACCCGTTGATGAAACATCTACAGCTGTTCCTCGTAGAACAACCAGGGTATCTCACCCACCAGTGAGATATGGTTTTCTTCATGAAGAAGAACAAGAGTTGTCTACTCATGAAGAAGTAGATCATGGAGATGATCCACTTACCTATGAAGAAGCTATATCAGATATAGACTTTTCAAAATGGATTGATGCTATGAAATCCGAGATTGATTCCATGTATAAGAATCAAGTTTGGGATCTTGTTGACCCACCTGAAGGTATTATACCTATAGGGAACAAATGGGTTTTCAAGAAGAAAATTGGTTCTGATGGAATGGTAGAGACCTATAAGGCAAGGCTAGTAGCGAAAGGGTTTCGCCAAAGGCAAGGAATCGACTATGAGGAGACTTTCTCACCTGTTGCCATGCTTAAATCAATTAGGATTTTATTAGCAATAGCTGTGTACTATGATTATAAGATTTGGCAGATGGATGTCAAAACAGCTTTTCTCAATGGATACATTGAAGAAAACATTTTCATGGAACAACCTAAGGGATTTGAATCCCAGGATGGTTCCAAGGTATGCAAGCTAAAGCGATCAATTTATGGGTTGAAACAAGCTTCGAGGAGTTGGAACATCCGTTTTGATGAAGCCATTAAGTCCTTTGGTTTTATCAAAAATGAGGATGAGCCATGTGTATATAAGAAGGTTAGTGACAGTGCTATCACTTTCCTTGTCTTATATATGGATGACATACTATTGATGGGTAATGACACAGGTATGTTGACGACTATAAAGGTATGGTTGTCAAATGCATTCTCCATGAAAGACTTAGGGGAGGCAACCTATATTCTTGGGATTCGCATCTATAGAGATAGAGCGAAAAGAATAATTGGTTTATCCCAAAGTCTATACTTTGAAAAGGTGTTAAAGAGGTTTAACATGCTTGATTCCAAGAGAGGATTGTTACAGTGAGACATGGTATCCATCTTTCTAGAGAGATGTCTCCAAAGACACCTGAAGAAAGAGATAAGTTGGCCAGGATTCGATATGCTTCGGCTATTGGAAGTTTAATGTATGCAATGTTGTGTACTAGGCCGGATATCGCATATGCTGTTAGTTTGACTAGCAGGTATCAATCCAATCCAGGTTTGGAACACTGGATAGCTGTCAAAAATATCCTTAAGTACTTGAGAAGAACTAAGGATTTATTCTTGATTTATGGAGGTGGAGACTTGCAACTAGATGGTTATACTGATTCTGATTTCCAATCAGATATCGATGATAGAAAGTCTACCTCTGGATATGTGTTCATTTGTAATAGAGGTGCAGTCAGTTGAAAGAGTTCCAAACAGAGCACGACTGCAGATTCCACTATGGAAGCTGAGTATATTGCTGCATCAGATGCTGCAAAGGAAGCTATTTGGATAAAGAAGTTCGTGACAGAACTTACAGTAGTTCCTTCCATTGAGTCAGCAGTTCCACTACACTGTGACAACAATGGAGCAGTCATACAGGCTAAGGAACTAAGGTCTCACCCAAAAATCCAAACACATAGAAAGGCACTGCCACATTATCAGAGATATAGTTGGGCAAGGCGATATAGCCATGTAGAAAAAATAACATCAGCTGAAAAATCCAGCTGATCCATTCACTAAGCCTATGTCACAGACTCAGTTAGACCGACATCTTGAGAAGATAGGTCTAAGATATTGTAATGAATGGCTCTAGTGCTAGTGGGAGATTGTTAGTAGTATGCCCTAGAGCATATCATTTAGTATGTATCTTGTACATATTTTTATTAATAAAAGGCATTTCCACTTTTCCGTTTACATAATATATTTATGTGTAATAGAAAAGGTCCATTGATATTTTGTTAGAAATATTATTCTTAAGTTGTTAAGAATATGAGTGACAATATTTCTAGTACAAAGTATCATAAATAGGTTCACAATCGAGGATACTTCATAATAAGGACATGACTTATCCAGAAAGATTGTATTCATGTTTGTTCCCAAGTTATTTATATGAGATATAAATAAGATGGAATAGTGAGTCTCATGCCATATAACAAACATGATAGGCACTTATAAATGATAAGTAGGCCGAACCAGTGACACTTATGACAAGCACATGGAGTTTACTCTTGTCAATGTTTTGTCATAAATCATATCAGTGCATATAATCTTTAGACCTGAGATAGCACAGTTATCTTGTATATAGGTAGTTTGAGTTTGATACTGCTTTCATACTTGTACTGTGTATGGGTATATGGGCATGTATTGGCTCCTACTAGTTATATATGGAGGTAGGTGTTGATCATTATGGAATCTGTTCCTCTAAGTAAATAGAGATAAAATCCTATGTTCATTTAATTGTTCTTGATGTTTCAAGTTCCTGGCCAGGACAGATAGATTTATTCAGAAAAGAGTTTCTGATGAGAAAATCTTTTTAATCAAGAACTGGAATTAAAAGAGAACATAATATTCATAGCAAATGGAGTTTGACATAAACCATGACTCCAGCTTGAGTTGGGATTTTGTAACAGAGAGATTCTAGTGCATGGTAACATATGATTATAGGTTCATTTAAGGTAAACCTTATTACTAATTGGGTTGCCATGGCATGTTATGCTAGGTGTTAACCATGGTTTATGAGGTTCATAAAATGATTTAGAGAAATCATTTATGGTAAGAAAGAGTTCTGATGATATTAAGAGTTGATATCATGTCTCATTGTCAATTAGTGATGAGCCTAGTAAGTCACACACATACACAAGTTATCACCTAATTAAATATGATTTAATTAATTAATTAAAGAGTTTAAATTGATTAATTAAATAGGTTTGGTTTGCAATTAGATTGCAAAGTCCCTAGCATGACTTGAAACCAAATCTAGATTATTGGATGTATAATATAAGTTAAATTTATATTTAAAGTGTTTAAATATGAATTTAATTAGTGAGAAATTAATTAATAGAGATTAATTAATTAATTTATATTTGATATAAATTAATTAGAAGAAGAAAATAATTATTTTGGGTTAAGAACTCAAAATTAAGACACAGGGGCATTTTGGTCATTTTGCAGTGTGACACGTGGCACCATGAGATGGTGACACATGGCATAACACATAAGCTTGCCAAATGTTTTTTAATCATGTAAGATGATTAAAATCAAGATTAAATTTAGGTTTGACACTTGGCACAATGTGATTGGGTCACTTAAACCTAGAGCTAATCAAAGGGTGACATGTGGCAAGGGTTTAATGTGTTAACCTAGCTATTTAAGTGTTGTTATGAGAAAATAAAACACAACCAGCAGCCACACTCCTTTGTCACGCCACTTTGAGGGTTTTTATCTCTTCTTCTTCATCTCTTATCAATTCAAAGAGATTAGCCATCAATCTCTTGAATTAAGAACACTAGAAATTGTTTCTAGTGTCCTGTTTACATCTCTAATCTCTTAAAAGGAAAAACTTGAATTTCTAATTAATAGAAAAGGCTTTAGAAGCTGTTCAAGGGCTGCCATAGGTGTTCTTGGTGTGGACAAGCTAGAGGGACAACATCTGGTGTCCTGAAGACGAATCTCAAAGGCGCAGACACGCTGCAGTGCATCAAGAGGTTAGTGTAATCGTTCTTGATTTAATCTAGGGTTCTAAAATTAATCTGATTAATTTTAAAATCTTAAATGGCAAATACAGATCCAAAAACATATTAAAAGAGTTTTAATATGTTGTTTATCATTGAAATCAAATAGATAAAAATAAATCTTGCATGATGCATGTGACCCTAGGTGAAAATTTTTGAATTCAATGGTATAAACTTGTGTTTTTCATGCTTCCGTTCCTTCAATTTCTAGGTACATTTCATTCATTCATTTTGCAAGAGTTGCTGAAGGAGTACATAATAAACACTTGATCTTGAATTCCTCCCATTGGTTCCACCAATGCTCTTGATCTCCTTGATCTTCTTGCAATCTAATATTACATAGTAATCCTTGACATACCAAGGCGAATTTATAAAAACTAAATAAATGAAATTACAACCCAAAAAATTATTACAACCTTAATAATACATGCCCAAAATAAATTAAAATAAATTAATTAATTTACAATCCCAAAGAAACATAAAAGTAATAAATTCAATCACATTGGTCTTTTATAGTCCATGATCATCCATCATGCATATTACTATTTAACAATTAAATAAAACATACATACTTAAATTAAATTGAATATCTCATATTTAACTTAAAAATCCAGATTTGAATATGATTCAAACAAATTTAAAAATTCATATTTGAATCACATTCAAACAAATTTAAAAATCTAGATTTGAATCACATTCAAACAATTTTTAAAAATCAGATTTGAATCACATTCAAACAATTTTTAAAAATTCAGATTTAAATATTATTCAAGCAACTTTAAAAATTCAGATTTGAATATGATTCAAACAACTTTAAAAATTCAGATTTGAATAACATTCAAACAACTTTTAAAATTCAGATTTGAATCACATTCAAACAATTTTTAAGATTCTGATTTGAATGAAAATTTAATTGTGTAATTAAAACTACTAATTAAACACTTTAATTAGTCATAGGATAGGCCTTAGATTATATAATAATTACAGAATTTATAACCAAACCTTGCGCCACCCATGAAGGCCAAAGATGGCGCACCAATGATGGTGTTCTTCACCCAAGCCGCCACATTTCTTGCAGCTAGTAATGGATCTATCATCTTATGATTATTCCACACAATTAAATCATATAATCAACAATCTAAATGGCAAATATAGTGGCTCTGATACCAATTCAAGGAGCGAAAGCATGAAAAACACAAGTTTATATCATTGAATTCAAAAATTTTCACCTACGGTCACATGCCTCATGCAAGATTTATTTTTATCTATTTGATTTCAATGATAAACAACATATTAAAACTCTTTTAATATGTTTTTGGATCTGTATTTTCCATTTAAGATTTTAGAATTAATCAGATTAATTTTAGAATTCTAGATTAGATCAAGAACAAGTGCACTAACCTCTTGATGCACTGCAGTGTGTTTGGCACCTTTGGGATGCGTCTTTAGGACACCAGATATTGTCCCTCTAGCTTATCCACACTAAGATCACCTATGGCAACCATTGAACAACTTCTAAAGCTTTTTCTATGAATTGGAAAATCAAGTTTTGCCTTTGGAGAGATTAGAGATGTAAAAAGAATACTAGAAACAATTTCTAGTATTTTTAATTCAAGAGATTGTTTGCTAATCTCTTGGAATTGATGAGAGATGAAGAAGAAGAGAGAATGGCAGCCTCAAGGGCAGCGGCACTAAGGGAAGTAGTAGCTTATTGTCTTTTGTTCTTTCATCCTTACACTTATATAGCTAGGTCACCATTTAAAACCCTTGCCACATGTTACCTTCTGATTGGCTCTAGGTTTAATTGACCCAATCACATTGTACTAAGTGTCAAACCTATATTTAATCTTAATTTTAATCATCTTACATGATTAAAAGACATTTAGCAAGCTTATGTGTAATGCCATGTGCCACCATCTCATGGTGCCACATGTCACCCTGTGAAATGACCAAAATGCCTTTGTGTCTTAATTTTGAGTTCTCAACCCAAAATAATTATTTCTCTTCTTCTAATCAATTTATATCAAATATAAATTAATTAATTAATCTCTATTAATTAATTTCTCATTAATTAAATTTATATTTAAACACTTTAAATATAAATTTAACTTATACTATACATCCAATAACCTAGATTTGGTTTCAAGTTATGCTAGGGACTTTGCAATCTAATTGCAAACCAAACCTATTTAATTAATCAATTAAACTTTTTAATTAATTAATTAAATTATATTTAATTTGATGATTACTTGTGTATGTGTGTGACTTACTAGGCTCATCACTAATTGGCAATTAGACATCATATCAACTCATAATATCATCAGAACTCTTTCTTACCATAAATGATTTCTCTAAATCATTTTATGCACCTCGTAGACCATGGTTAACACCTAGCATAGCATGCCATGGCCACCCAATCAGTAATAAGGTTTAACTTAAATGAACCTATAATCATATGTTACCATGCACTAGAATCTCTCTGTTACAAAATCCTAACTCAAGCTGGAGTCATGGTTTATGTCAAACCCCATTTGCTGTGAATATTATGTTCTCTTTTAATTCCAGTTCTTGATTAAAAAGATTTTCTCATCAGAAACTCTTTTCTAATTAAATCTATCTGTCCTGGCCAGGAACTTGAAACATCAAGAATAATTAAAGGAACATAGGATTTTATTCTTATTTACTTAGAGGAACAGATTTCATCTTGATCAATACCTACCTCCATATATAACTAGTAGGAGCCAACACATGCCCATATACCCATACAGAGTATAAGTATGAAAGCAGTATCAAACTCAAACCACCTATATACAAGATAACTGTGCTATCTCAGGTCTAAAGATTATATGCACTGATATGATTTATGACAATACATTGACAAGAGTAAACTCCATGTGCTTGTCATAAGTGTCACTGGTTTGACCTACTTATCATTTATAAGTGCCTATCATGTTTGTTATATGGCATGAGACTCACCATTTCAACTTATTTACATCTCATATAAATAACTTGGGAACAAACATGATTAGAATCTTTCTGGATAAGTCATGTCCTTATTGTGAAGTATCCTCGATTGTGAACCTATTTATGATTCTTTGTGCTAGAAATACTGTCACTCATATTCTTAACAACTTAAGAATAATATTTCTAACAAAATATCATTGGACCTTTTATATTACACACAAATATATTATGTAAATGGAAAAGTGAAAATGCCTTTTATTAATAAAATATATACAAGATACATACTAAATGATATGCTCTAGGGCATACTACTAATAACTTGGACAATTGTCTTTATTATGTTGATAATATTAATAAAACAATTCCAAGCAATTAAATTGAGATTCAAATGATCGAAACCTCATCTAATCTAAAATGAATTTGGCTTTTGCGATTAACTCAAATTGTAGAGGATAGGATCTCTAAGTTAGTGAAATGGGCACTAGGTGCTCATTAATCTAACTAGTGAGTCTTATTCTCAAGGCAAGGTGACAAAATCAAGAGAGCTGAAGGAATTTTAGAACCAATACATAAAGATCTATGTGGTCCATATGAAAATGGTTAGAAAAGGTTTTTCTTAATACTTTAAGGATGTTTACATTTGAAAAATGCAAACCTAAAATCTTTGAATAGTTCAAAGAATTCAGACCTAAAGTGGAGAAATATAAGGAAAGAGTATTAACGTCCTTAATCTGATCAAAGGCCAAGTATACTTAAGTACTAAATTTGATGAGTTCCTATAGGAACATAATATTGTATCTCAATTTAGTGCTCTTAGAATTTCATAGTTGTATGAAATATCTAAAAGAAAAATTATATTAGTATTTGACACAGTTCAGAATATGATGAACTGCAAGAAACTGCTAACCTTATTGTTGGGATTAGCATAATTAACAACTTTAAATCTTCAATGTAGATTATGATCTATATCAGTTTGCACCACATCACATAGGATATGTTGTGGTTAAACACTAAATCTTAAGGTTGTTAAGATTAAAGTTGTTTAAAAGAGGAATTTAATAAAAGGATAAATTTGTTGGATATCCTAAAGAAAGTTTAGGATATAATTTTATCATCCTGCTAAATAAAGAGTTTTTATAAGCGAGGTCATTTTCTAAAGAAAAGAGTTTATGTAAGAGAATGTGTGACACCCCTTACCCGTCTACAGTATAGCTGAGTAAGATATGTCACACAGTGTACCGGAACACTCTATTTTATCTCAATTATTTTTTTATTCTTCCTTAATTTACTTTTATCATAGTTATGAAGTATAATATATTTCATATAAGTCATTTATTGAAATTATAATTTATTTGAGGTTCCGCAAATTTTATAAAAAAATTCGGCAGAGTCCCGACTAAAAATGGAGAAAACAGTTCTTCGAAACTTATGAAAAACACTTCCAATAATCATTTCCAATCATTCTCAAATTCCAATAACCATCAACATGGTCTCAATATTTTTCAACAATATTTCTATTTCTCATTCATTCTTTTCACATAATATTCATATACAAGTCATAAATAAATACTCAATATTTCATTAATAAACACAATTTTCACTATTTACATTAATATCAAAATACATTACATAAGTCTTATTATACATGAGAAAATAAAAGTTTGATTATATAATACCAAAATGAAACCTAGTGTCCTACCAATGCACTGAAGACGGTGAGGTGACACGAATACTATGCAGAGCTGCAGATGGTCTCACCCAGTCTGTGGTCTACTGGGCTCCCGGTCGGTCTCTCTAGAACCTACGCGTGGTAAAAAGCAACGCGCTAAGCAATAATGCTTAGTGGTGCCAATAATAAAATAAAAAGAAATAATAGAAAATAAATATGCAGTGCATGTTCTGATGTCTTATGCAAACAATTTTTCGATCATTATTGGTAATCTTATTTATTTTGTATTAGTTATATTCATAATTTTATTAAATTTATCCACTTCCATTTTTTTAATTGCCCAAGTAACCTATACTGGATGACTATACTGGACAAACGGGTAAACTGGCACTAGGTATCAAGTACCTTGGGCGGTCACACCATCGGTCACATATGTATCTCCCGATGTGCAACAAAACAGCTAATGAGATGTAATAAATATTAGGCACAAGGCCAAGTATCAACACAATGTCAGAATGGCTAAAAGCCATAAAATCACAAAATGGCATAATGCCATGTGTAGTACTACTAACTGAACCCTATTGGCATGCCAACCTATCCAAACCAATCTTGCTAGGTGTACTAGGACATGTTACACTTTTAAACTTTACAATTCTTAAAATTTAGGTTTAGGTGTTACTATTCATTTTATTAGTCAACTAAAATGTTGACTTTTGCATTGACAATAGGTATATTGGTTTAAATATCATCAACATACCACATTTTGCATTTTAAATTTGTTGGTATTGGTTGCCAATACCAATTCTAAGCTTAAAGTTAATTGGACAGAATTTTCAGTTTTCAAGCTTTGGGTTTACTGTTCCATTGTCATTTTTGCAGTGGGAATTTGGAAAAATGATCAATATGAAAGTTGTTCCTTATTTTGTCTAGTTGAATTTCCTTTTTTGAATCACTCAATTTGGAGTTTCGTAACTCAAGTTATAGCCCAAAGACCACAACTGGCCGGATTGAAAGTTTGTCCAGAATTTCTGGACAAACCAAATCTACAGTGTTATTAATAGTGACTACAACTTACTTTTTGATTGTGTTCTGGTCATAATTTAGGTTATGTTTCTTCATGATAGTTGTTGGTCTATATCTCAGCTTGTTGCTGGTAAAATTTCAGGTCAATTGGACCTTTCTACACTTAGTTATGGCCAAATGACCAAACACTGTTCATTTGGCCATTTTGCCAAAGCAGACTGCAGGTCACCCGGATTAGGGTAAGCTTTTAGTCTACTTGGTTTGATTTTATGGGCATGGTTTCTTCACCAAAGTTATGCCATCATGTGTCTAGTTTCATGTCCAATTGGCCTTGCACCAATTGAACCTCTACAATTCAAGTTATGGCTACCCAAACCTGCTGGACTCATACTCAGTCCTGCAGGTCAGCCAAGGCAGCTCACCTAAACTCAAATCCAACATCCTTACTCACTTCAATTCCTTCTCACACATATTCAAATGGTCACTAATTGACCATTACAAGGTTAATAAACCATTACATGAGCAAACCCTATTGTTGTTAAGTGTCCACATTTTCCATGTTCATACATGCCTAAACTTTGTATTTCACTTACACTCACTCATTTAATACCAAGGGCAGCCCATGAATCACTTTACTTCAAGCAAACTCATCAACCCTAATCAACCCTAAGCTGCAAAAATTATAGGAAATAAACACATATAATTTTTATTTTGTTTTTCTTACATTTTCTACTTATCTCATAGCATTAAGCATGAATTAAGTAAAAATAGTAAGAGTTTGGACACTAACCTCTTTTGACCACTTTCTTGACTTGTTAAAATTTTAATCACTCTTCAATTTTCTACTACTTAAAGCTTCCTCAAGGTTTAGGGATAATTTTTTGTGAAGAAAGTTTAGGGTTTTAGGGTGGAAAGCTTAGGGAAAATAAAGCTTGAACAAGAGCTTTCATGGAGGTCTTTTTTTTTCTCTCTTTCTCTCTCTTTCTCTCTTGGTTCAACCCGTATGAACAAGAAACTGCTGGTTTCTTTTGTTTTTATCTCATTTTAAGTTCATTTTCATCTCTTTTTATTAGTTTGTCAAATGGTGATTGGGTGGGGGTATATTAATGACATCACATGATGTCATAATTCCTAATTTCTTTCATTTTTCTTTCCTTTTCTTTTCTACTCATTTTCAATTTAATTTTTAGCAATATTTATTTACATTTTATGCCATAATAATTATTTAATTAACTGGAGAAGTCGGCCAAAAATTGTCTCTGAAGGCAAAATAACCAAAATGCCCTCCGTTTGGCTTGTTGAGCCAAAATCGTCTGTACCGATCGAAAAATTTTTCTAAATATTTTCTTGGCATTATAATACCATAAAAACCTCAATGACTCTTCTCTGGAGTCCCAAAAATTATTTTATGAATTTTCTCCCGAGTCTAGGGCTCCTAGTTGCGAGGACCGCAACTTCCCACTAGGTTACCCATCGCTAGGGCATCGGCTCATTTAACTTGATTGTTATTTTATTTCTAAAATTTTTCCTAAATTTTTCTTATTAATATTTGAGTTAATTATGGTTCCTCACTTTAGTTTAAATATTTTTCCGGACGTTCTAGCTATCCGGACTGACACTGGTTACCGGAACAGTAGAATGTACGGAGTTGCTACAGGGAGGGTGTTACAGAATGATAAAGGATAGAACATGAAATAAGATGAAGAGTCATAAAACAACAAATTAAATGGATGTAAATCCTTCTAGTAATGAGCTTATACCTATTAGTAATATCACTATTACAGAACCTTAAAGTTAATTTCTATGTCTCATATTTGAAGAGATATAGAATTCTACATATGAAATTACAAAAGTTATCCATTTATGTAGACATTGGTCATTGATTGCATCAAATTATACAGACATTTAAGGTTAACATGCATTGCATTTTTTTAGTATTTAGTATCCTTTTATGTTTATTTTTATATGTTTTTCATTATTATTTTAGAAAACATATTAATCCAACACAATTCATTGATTTTTATATTTTATCAGGTGTTTTAATATGGTTCTAGAATCAAAGATGAGTTTAAAAGAGATCTGGAGGTCAAAATGTGAAGAATACAGGGCCAAAAGCAGTACATGGGCCGTGTAACTTCCTGGACCCCGTGCAACCTTCTAGACAAAGAAAACTCGAAAAAAAAGTGGCAAAAAGTTACACGGGGCGTGTATCACTACACGACCCGTGTAAAGTTCCCTAATAGCAATTCTGATATGACTATTCTTGCTTCCAACTCGACCCAGATGGACTCCTAATGCTTCTAGGACTCTGAAATTAGGATTTTTACATCAGATATAAATATAACAAGTAAGGAATTAAGGAAAAAAAGGAGAGAATTTACATTGAGCCAATTTACATTCAAGGAGGCATATCAACTTCAAGGGAGGCAAGGGAGAAAATAAGATATGGAAGATTTCTCTAAGGGTTTTCAGCTGAAGTTCCAAAAGTCCAAGGCTGCAATTCTCCTTTTAGGTTCTTTTACTCTATTTTCTTCTCATGTCTTCTCTTTATCATTTAATAAACTTGATAGTAAAACTCACCATGGGTGAGTAAGTTCTTTATTCTAGGGTTAGGCTATAGCACTTTCAATTTTATTATGGATCTGGTTTGATTTTATTTAATACATTGGTATTTTATTCTTTAATTCAATCTCTTGTGATCTTAATGCATGCTATGTGTTGGTACCCACTTAGTATTAATTATAGATATTAATTGAAGAACTGAAAGGTGAAGATTAATATTAGAAAATCAAGATTTTGAACCTAGGAAATCTGACCTAGAGATAGGTTGATGACCTTTGTCGAGTTCCAAAATTAATCAAAGATCTTAAAGGGTTATAATTAATTTAATCATCATGAAAGTATGGTTTATGTTAATTAAACTACACCTTAAGTGCCTTGAGTGTCACACCTTACCCCTCTGTAAGGCATAACATGATCCCGTAGAATACCTAATAAACTACCGAACTTCACCTACCGATAACTCATTAAATACCCTACAAGAGATTTTAAACAATTTTCTTACTTTTTATAAGTGGTGAGCATTTTCTAATAAGTATTTAAAACATATGATTAAAAGTAAATCTAGTTAATATTTTTAGTCCATTTTATTTTTTCGCAAATTTTATAAAAATTTTGATAGAGTTCTGTCTGTATTTTGAGAAACCAGTTCTTCAAATACCTGTAAAGAGCACTTCTAAAAATGTTTTCTCAACAACTACTTAAATTTCACAATCAAACTCAATCTATTTCAACAACTCCACAATCATTTCAATCAATTTCTCAAGTTCAAAATTCAATAATCCTCAATATACTAGCAATACATTTCATTCAAATTAAATAAAATAGTTTCACTCATATTTCATTAGAGACAAAACAATTTATATACATCCTTACAAAATTTATGTCAATAGAAATACAAACTAAACTTTATTACAAACTTCATACAAATTTTGTACAAGCTGCTCAAGACCCATTTTACATGTCCATACATTTATGTGCAATACATACATCAAAAGAAATATTTACAATTAGGGTATAAATTATACCCGATGACTTCAAGCTGATAGCTCCTCACACCTCAGCAGCTCAGTCTGCTGCTCCTCTAGTCTCTGTATCTGCTACAGCAATAGAAGCTATCACTGAGTACTAGGACTCAGTGGTGCACAACATACTAAAATAATCTTTATGCAGAACTTAAATCAGATTTATTCAAAAATTTGACTGAACATGAGTATTAAATACAAATCATGCATTATGAGATTTTAATCCCGAACAATTTCATTTTGAAGTATCAAATCACATTTCATAAAACCCACAGTTAGATCATGCCATTCAAAACAAATAGAATCTCAATAGCCAGAGGCTACAGAGAAATCACATCACAAGGCTAGCTAGCTCAAATATATGGATATCCATTCACATCCTCTTCTACTGGCACACCTCAACACTTCTCCAGAGAAGGAATCAAAATTCGAAACTAATTACCCCCACTAGTCATGTTAGTGAGGTGTTCAAATATATGGTCATGACACTGTGGTTTCAAAACTTATCTTAATAATTTACTAAACATTGCTATTTCAAATATACACAATAACTTTCACAGTTTAAATCAAAACATCATAAATAATGTCACAAATAAACTTTCAACAACTCAAAGCAAAAGTAAAATACATATTTCATTCACTTTATCAATGAATTTTAAAGCATAGTTATGTTATGCACAAACCTCAAGCGAGTTGCCTTTTGGCCTCGACTCAGTTCCTCGGGTTCTTTCCCGATATTCTTTCCAACTGAAACACACAATTTTACAATGTTTCAGTACTATAACTTAACATAAACCCAAAATAAGTTTAGCTTCACTTTTACCTAGCTCTAACGTGCTAAACTCGACGTTGTTGAAATTTTGTGTTTCGGGGTTACTATTCACTACACTATTCAAGTCAAATTGTTGACTTTCTAAGGCTTAATAGGTATGAGAATTCCAACTTCACCCACATACCACATTTTGGTCACTAAATTTGTTGGTTGTGGTCATTTTCTCAAAACTTAGGTCTTTTAGGCAAAATTGCTAATTTTCAATTTTGGAGTCATAAGTTGCACTGTTTCGTCCTTTTACTGTTGGAATTTGGCAAAACTTTCTTCATATAAAATGTTCCCTATTGTCTTAAGTTTATTCTCATTTTTCAATCACTCCAATTGGAGTTTTGTAGCTCAAGTTATAGCCAAAATATTGTTACTATTCATGTTGCAGAATTTAGTTTTATAGATTTATTGCTCCAATTTCGTTCAGCAATTTAATTAAGTTAAGTCCATAATTTGGTCAAATTTTCTTCATATTAAATGTTCTACTATGTCTTAGGTTTCCATCGATTCAAGAATCACCTAAATTGGAGTTTTCTAGAGAGAGTTATAGCCATTGAAACTTTATTGTTCATATGGCAAATCTGCAATTCTGCAGATTCAGTAACTCAATTTTGCTCAATAATTTGATTGGGTTAATGGCATAATTTGGGTTTGTGTTCTTCAAGAAAATCTTAGATCTATATCTCATCTAACCACTGGTAAAATTTCAGGTCATTTTGACCTGCCTAGCTCGAGTTATGACTAAATGAACAAACACTGTTCATTTGGTTAGTTTGTGCAGGGCAGCCTACAATTTTTCAACTTTGGTGAATTTATTCACTAGGTTTTAGTCACTTTTTGGGCATGCTTCGTGAATGAAAATTGTGTCATTTAGTGCCTATGTTCATTCCCAATTGGTCCCATACCAATTGGACACGTAAAATTTCATTTTTAGTCCCTCAAAGTTGACTTTTGGTCATGCTGCATACCCAATCCGAATTTGGCTTTGATTCAAACACTTCTAACACACTTAATTAGGTCACAAATGACCATTTCTTACTTCACATTAGGTCAAAGACACCATTTACAAGTTTCTCACATTTTTAGTCTCTAAACTCTAATGTCCAAAACCCTAAGTTTGTCCAATCTTCACAATTCATGTAATCTAAATGTACAATTCACATATAACATCTATTCACCAAGATTTCATGTATAACCTAACTAAATACCATCAAAACCTTGGGGTTTCATGGCTGCCACATTCTCTCTTCCCTTATTTAAGCATGATTTCCTTTATTTCTCATGCAATTTCACCACACATAAACTTAAATGCATGAATTCAATAAGAATCTAAACTTGAAATTGCACTTACCTCAATTTGAATTTGAGTTCTCTAATTCCCTCTTCTTTTCTTCTTTCTTTAATGACCAAGCTTCTTCTCAAGTGACTAAATCAAGTTTTTGTGAAGCAAGTATGGAAGGATTTGAGGTTTAATGGTGGTTTCAAAGGTTGAAGCAAGCTTTAATGGAGGTTTGCAATGGTAAGGGAGAGAAAAGGATGGGAGGCGGCAACTTTGCTTAGGAAGAAGACTTTTTACTTTTTTTTTTTTCTTTCCTTTTGTTTTGTTTTTATCCTTATGGAAGACCCAAAAATCCCAATTAAATAAATATATTAAGTATTGTTTTTATTGCATCATGCATGAAGTCATGCATGATGTCATCACCTTTTGACTTTTCTATTTTCTTTTTTTTTCTATTTATTTTTTAATTAGTTCTTTTATTTAATTCTCGAATCCAAAATTTTCTTTTCTCTGATTTTAGTTGACAGTTAGGTCAGGAGTCAGCTCTCGGGATCAATTGACCAAATTGCCCCTCGCCGGTTCATCCCGGTTTGCAATTAATTCCATATTTCTTTCCGCTCCCTGACCTAATTATTTGACTGGCTTAACAGTTCTTTTTTATGATTTTCTCTTTTCCACTGTGTTTATAAGGGTCTTAAGGACCGCAGCATCAGATTTTACGGTTCGAAATTTGAGTTTAAAATGACTTCGCAGTCGTTCCTGAGAAGGTCACCCATCACTGTGACTCTCGGCTCATTTAACTTCTTATGTTCTATTTTTCTTGTTTATACTTAACTAATTGAATATTACTAATTATTTATGTTTATGGCTTCTCTAGTTGTCTTAAGTATGGTTCTAATCCCCTTAATTGTTCGGACCGACACCGGTCACCGAAACAGTGAAATATGCCGGGCTATACAAATAGGGGTGTTACAATTCTCCCCCCCTTAAATAAATTTCGTCTCGAAATTTTACCTGGTATTAATCTTTGAACAACTGTGGGTGTTGTCTCCTCATGTCCTCCTCTTGTTCCCAAGTATTCTCCTGGCCCGAATGATGGTTCCACAGCACTTTTACTAATGGTATCTGCTTGTTCCGTAGCTGCTTCACCTCATAAGCCAGAATCTCTATTGGTTCTTCTTTATATGTAAGGTCTGGATTCACTTCAATTTCTTCTACTGGTAGTACATGAGATGGGTCTGATCGATACCTCCTCAACATAGACACATGGAAAACATTATGTATATTCTCCAACTCTGGAGGTAGTGCCAGCCGATATGCCAAAGGACCTACTCTTTCCAGAACCTCATATGGCCCAATGAAGCGAGGACTTAGTTTCCCCTTTCTACCGAATCTCATAATTCTCTTCTAAGGAGAAACTTTGAGAAAAACTTTCTCACCCACTGCATACTCAATATCCCTTCTTTTCAAATCAATATAGGACTTCTGACGGTCTGATGCAGTCTTAAGTCGACCTCTAATTACTCTGATCTTCTCTTCAGTTTGCTGAACAATTTTGGGTCCAATCATCTTTCTTTCACCCACGTCATCCCAACACAACGGGGTTCTACATTTTCTACCATACAAAGCTTCATATGGAGGCATCCCAATGCTTGATTGGTAGCTGTTGTTATAAGCAAACTCAATCAAAGGCAAGTGTATCTCCCAACTGCCCTCAAACTCAATCACACAAGCCTGTAGCATGTCCTCCAAGATCTAAATTACCCTCTCAGATTGGCCATCTATCTGTGGGTGGAATGCAGTACTAAAGTTCAATATAGTTCCTAGGGCTCTCTGAAGACTACCCCAGAATCTAGAAGTGAACCTAGGATCTCTGTCTGATACAATGGATACTGGCACTCCATGCAGTCTCACAATCTCATCGATGTATAACTTGGCCAATCTTTCTAAACTGTAGTCCATCTGGACTGGCAGAAAATGAGTAGACTTGGTTAGTCTGTCAACAATGACCCATACTGCATCATGACTCTTCTGTGTCCTCGGAAGTCCCATCACAAAATCCATCGTTATTCTTTCCCATTTCCATTCTGGTACTGGTAGTGGATGTAACAACCTAGTGGGTACTTGATGCTCTGCCTTCACTTGCTGACAAGTTAGGCATTTGGATACAAACTCTGCCACATTTCTTTTCATACCCATCCACCAATAATGCTCCTTTAGCCCCCTATACATTTTTGTGCCACCAGGGTGCATGGCAAAAGGAGACTCATGTGCTTCCTTCAAAATGATCTGCCTCAAATCAACATCATTAGGAACACACATTCTTCCCTGGTGTAGCAGTAGACCATCATCTCTTATTGAGAATTCTAGTTTCTTGCCCTGCCGGACTTCTTGCAACAGCTTCTGATATTTCTGATCATTCTGAGCAGCCATTCTAATAAAATCAATCAACACAGGCAGTACATGCCATGCAACTGCTGTCTGTCCATCGTTATTAACCTCTAAGCTGGCATGTAATGATCTTAACTCATGCACCAAAGACAAAGGAGTAACCCGTAGACTTGCCATAGTCTTGCAACTTAAGGCATCAGCCACAACATTCGCTTTTCCTGGCTGATAGTCTATCAGATAATCATAGTCTTTTATCAACTCTAACCATCTCCTCTATCTCAAATTCAACTCTTTCTGGGTGCCCAAATACTTCAAACTCTTATGATCTGTGTAGATGTAACATTTCTCCTCATACAAATAATGTCTCTATATCTTAAGAGCAAACACAATGGCTGTAAGCTCCAAGTCATGTGTCGGATAATTCCTCTCATGCAGTTTTAACTGGCGTGATGCATAGGCAACGACATTCCGATCTTGCATCAACACACAACCTAACCCATTGTGAAAAGCATCACTGTAAACTATATATTCTTTACCCGGTGTAGGTAAAGTCAGGACTGGAGCCTCAGTCAAACATCTCTTCAATTTATCAAAACTCTGTTGGCATTTATCCGTCCACTGAAATTTTACATCTTTCCTAAGCAGCTTGGTCAATGGAGATGCCAACATGGAGAATCCCTTCATAAAACGACGGTAGTATCCAGCTAAACCCAGAAAACTGCGAATCTCTGTGATATTTCTGGGTGGCTTCCAATTAAGGACAGCTTTTATCTTGCTAGGATCTACCTTAATACCCTCTTCAGATACTACATGCCCCAAGAAAGATATTTCTTTCAGCCAAAATTCACACTTCGACAATTTGGCATATAGCTGTTTCTCCCTCAAAGTCTGCAGTACAATCCGCAGATGTCTATCATGCTCTTCTGTATTCCTCGAATAGACCAATATATCATCAATGAATACCACCACAAATTGGTCGAGGTATGGTCTGAAGATAGTGTTCATCAGATCCATAAAAGTAGCCGGAGCATTAGTTAACCCGAATGGCATAACCAAAAACTCATAATGGCCATAATGGGTTTTGAAGGCAGTTTTAGGAATACTCTACTCTTGTACTTTCAGCTGATAATAACCTGATCTCAGGTCAATTTTAGAGAACACAGTTGTACCCCTCAACTGATCAAACAAGTCATCAATGCTGGGCAATGGATATCTATTCTTTATTGTCACCTTATTCAACTGCTGATAATCAATACACAAGCTGAGAGTGCCATCCTTCTTTTTAACAAACAACAATGGCGCTCCCTAAGGTGACACACTAGGGTGGATAAAGCCCTTGTCAAGCAATTCTTGCAACTGCACTTTCAACTCTTTCAATTCTACAGGTGCCATTCTATATGGCGTTATGGAGATTGGGTCCACACCAGGCATAACATCAATCTCAAACTGCACCTCTCTTTCTGGAGGTAATCCTGGCAATTCATCAGGAAACACATCCGAAAAATCACATACAGTAGGGATGTCTCTTAGTGTTGGACTCCCCAGTTGGTGTCTATCACATGTGCCAAGTATGCTTCACACCCCTTTTTGATCATTCTTCTGGCTAATGCAGCCAAAATGATGTTTGATACCAGTAAATGCATATCCCCATATATTACCACATCACTGTACAAAGGGAGACCAAAAGTGACCGTCTTCAGTCTACAGTCAATCATAGCGTGATGCCTAGCTAACCAATCCATGCCCAAGATAATATCATAATCTCTGAAGGGCATTTCAATCAAATCTGACAGGAAAACATGTCCTTGGATCACCAAAGGATAGTCTCTATAAATTTTGTTGACCTGAACCTCTTGTCCTAATGGACTAGTTACTAGCACTTCAAAACCCATTTGCACACATGGAACAGCAAGTGAACAGACTATGCTAGCACTAACATATGAATGGGTTGAACCTGGATCAAACAATACAAATACATCTTGCTCAGAGATAGAGAATGTACCGGCTACAATATCAGAAGTCTCAGCCTTTTCTCGTTATCTTATTAAATAAACCCTGACTGAAGCACTCCCTTGTGCCGACTGACCAACTGTGCCCTGACTGCCAGAAGCAGTGCCTCTACCTCTTCCTCTGCCAACTGACTGTGAACCTTTGGGAGCAGGACTCTGAATAGATCCCTCGACAGTAGTAGGAGCTGGACCATATCTCGAAGACGAAGCACTAGTGCAGTCTCTTGCTAAATAACCCTTGCCTCCGCAGTTAAAGCAGTCTCCAGTGGCCCAATAACATTTCCCCCCATGAATCTTGCCACAAGTCTCACAGGGGCGGGCAGAATGTGAACCCCTGCTTGACTGCTGACCAGACCTAGGGGGTCTCTATCCAGAAAATCTGCCCCCTACCAAATCTTTCACCTCGACCCCTGTTGGGTCCACTAAATTTCTTCTTTTTCCCAGAAGTCCCACCAAAACTCGACTCTACTGATTTTTTCCCCCTTGTCTTTTTCTGATTTCTCAACTTTCTCTGATTTTTCTTTCACTGGGGTTGCTTTTGATTCTATTCTTTCCAACTCAAGTGCTTGAGACATGAGCTCTGAGAAGTTGTTGTGTCGAAATCCCACAACTTGCATCCTTATGCTAGGCTTCAAACTAGTCTCAAATCTCTTGCATCTTTCCTTGCTGGTAGTAAGGAGATTCACAGCATAATGACTTAAGCGGGAGAACTCCCTCTCATACTCTGCCACTATTCTGTTGCCTTGTTTTAGACTAAAAAATTCTTGCAGTTTCTGATCAACATATGCATCTCGGATGTATTTCTGTCTGAACTCTCTGATGAAGTCATCCCAGGTCAGTACTGGTGGTTCAGCTAGGCTATGGGGGATGGTCTTCCACTAATCATATGCATCCACTTGCAGTAGAGACATAGAATACTTAAACTTCAATTCATCTTGGCAGTGCAGCTTCTTAAATACTCTGTCCATTCTTTCAAGCCATTGCTCTGCCTCTAAAGGGTCCACTGTAATTCTGCAGCCCCATACTTCAGTAATTTATCATACTGTCTGGCTGGAGGTAGTGGTTGTGCCATAGGTGGTTAGGGTGGAGCTTGAGCAGGCATACCCCCGGCCATTTGTTGAAATATCGCAGCCATCTGTTGTGCGAACTGTGCAGGGAACTGCGACATTTGTGGGGCTGGTGCTATTGACCCACTAACACTCTATAGAGCTAGGGCTTCCCCTTGTGCCTCAGCTTCAACAAATTGCTCGACTGAGCGATCCCCTTCTTCCATCTAAGTTTGAGGTTAGGGTATCTCCTGAACAAGTAACACATGGAGATTTCCCTTCGTTAGTTCATATTTATGATGTAATGCACTGTATGTAACAAAAATGGACATTGAGCAGTTGCACTTAACAAAGAAAAGACACAAATTCTCAAGTTAAAACATACTTCAAAAATTTGCTCTGATACCACTAAAACATGTCACACATTACCCCTCTGTAAGGCATAACATGATCCCATAGAATACCTAATGAACTACCGAACTTTACCTACCGATAACTCATTAAGTACCCTACAAGGGATTTTAAACAATTTTCTTCCTTTTGACAAGTGGTGAGCACTTTCTAACAGGTATTTAAAACATATGATTAAAAGTAAATCTAGTTAATATTTTTGGTCTATTTTATTTTTTCGCAAATTTTATAAAAATTTTGACAGAGTTCTATCTGTATTTTGAGAAACCAGTTCTTCAAATACCTGTAAAAAGCACTTCTAAAAATGTTTTCTCAACAACTACTTAAATTTCACAATCAAACTCAATCCATTTTAACAACTCCACAATCATTTCAATCAATTTCTCAAGTTCAAAATTCAATAATGCTCAATATACTAGCAATACATTTCATTCAAATTAAATAAAATAGTTTCACTCATATTTCATTAGAGACAAAACAATTTATATACATCCTTACAAAATTTACGTCAATAGAAATACAAACTAAACTTTATTACAAACTTCATACAAATTTTTTACAAGCTGCTCAAGACCCGTTTTACATGTCCATAAATTTATATGCAATACATACATCAAAAGAAATATTTACAATTAGGGTATAAATTATACCCGATGACTTTAAGCTAATAGCTCCTCACACCTCAGCAGCTCAGTCTGCTGCTCCTCTAGTCTCTGTATCTACGACAGCAATAGAAGCTATCGCTGAGTACTAGGACTCAATGGTGCACAACATACTAAAATAATCTTTATACAGAACTTAAATCACATTTATTCAAAAATTTGACTGAACATGAGTATTAAATACAAATCATGCATTATGAGATTTTAATCCCGAACAATTTCATTTTGAAGTATCAAATCACATTTCATAAAACCCACAGTTAGATCATGCTATTCGAAACAAATAGAATCTCAATAGCCAGAGGCTAAAGAGAAATCACATCAAGGCTAGCTAGCTCAAATATATGGATATCCATTCACATCCTCTTCTACTGGCACACCTCAACACTTCTGCAGAGAAGGAATCAAAATTCGAAACTAATTACCCCCACTAGTCATGCTAGTGAAGTGTTCAAATATATGGTCATGACACTATGGTTTTAAAACTTATCTTAACAATTTACTAAACATTGCTATTTCAAATATACATAATAACTTTCACAGTTTAAATCAAAACATCATAAATAATGTCACAAATAAACTTTCAACAACTCAAAGCAAAAGTAAAATACATATTTCATTCACTTTATCAATGAATTTTAAAGCATAGTAATGTTGTGCACAAACCTCAAGCGAGTCGCCTCTTGGCCTCGACTCAGTTCCTTGGGTTCTTTCCCGATATTCTTTCCAATTAAAACACACAATTTTACAATGTTTCAGTACTAGAACTTAACATAAACCCAAAATAAATTTTGCTTCACTTTTACCTAGCTCTAACGTGCTTAACTCGACGTTGTTGAAATTTTGTGTTTTGGGGTTACTATTCACTATACTATTCAAGTCAAATTGTTGACTTTCTAAGGCTTAATAGGCATGCGAATTCCAACTTCACCCACATACTACATTTTGGTCACTAAATTTGTTGGTTTTGGTCATTTTCTCAAAACTTAGGTCTTTTAAGCAAAATTGCCAATTTTCAGTTTTGGAGTCCTAAGTTGCACTATTTCATTGGTCCTTTTACTATTGGAATTTTGCAAAACCTTTTTCATAGAAAATTTTTCCTATTGTCTTAAGTTTATTCTCCTTTTTGAATCACTCCAATTGGAGTTTTGTAGCTCAAGTTCTAGCCAAAATACAGTTACTATTCCTACTACAGAATTTAGTTCTATAGATTTATTGCTCCAACTTCATTCAGCAATTTGATCAAGTTAAGTCCATAATTTGGTCTAATTTTCTTCATATTAAATGTTCTAATATGTCTTAGGTTTCTATTGGTTCAAGAATCACCTAAATCGGAGTTTTCTAGAGAGAGTTATAGCCATTGAAACTTTACTATTCATATGGCAAATCTGCAGTTCTGCAAATTCAGTGACTCAATTTTGCTCAATAATTTGATTGGGTTAATGGAATAATTTGGATTTGTGTTCTTCATAAAAGTTTTAGATCTATATTTCATATAACCACTGGTAAAATTTCAGATCATTTTGACCTGCCTAGCTTGAGTTATGACCAAATGTTCATTTGGTTAGTTTGTGCAGGGCAGCCTGCAATTTTTCAACTTTGGTCAATTTGTTCACTAGGTTTTAGTCACTTTTTGGGCATGCTTCCTAAATGAAAATTGTGTCATTTAGTGCCTATTTTCATTACCAATTGGTCCCATACCAATTGGACTTGTAAAATTTCATTTTTGGTCCCTCAAAGTTGACTTTTGGTCATGCTGTATACCCAATCCGAATTTGGCTTTGATTCAAACACTTTTAACACACTTAATTAGGTCACAAATGACCAATTCTTACTTCACATTAGGTCAAAGACACCATTTACAAGTTTCTCACAATTTTGGTCTCTAAACCCTAATGTCCAAAACCCTAAGTTTGTCCAATCTTCATAATTCATGTAATCTAAATATACAATTCACATATATAACATCTATTCACCAAGATTTCATGTTTAACCTAACTAAATACCATCAAAACCTTGGGGTTTCATGGCTGCCACATTCTCTCTTCCCTTATTTAAGCATGATTTCCTTTATTTCTCATGCAATTTCACCACACATAAACTTAAATTTATGAATTCAATAAGAATCTAAACTTGAAATTGCACTTACCTCAATTTGAATTTGAGTTCTCTAATTTCCCTCTTCTTTTCTTCTTTCTTTGATGACCAAGCTTCTTCTCAAGTGACTAAATCAAGTTTATGTGAAGCAAGTATGGAAGGATTTGAGGTTTAATGGTGTTTTCAAAGGTTGAAGCAAGCTTTAATGGAGGTTTGCAATGGTGAGGGAGAGAGAAGGATGGGAGGCGGCAACTTTGCTTAGGAAGAAGACTTTTTACTTTTTTTTTTCTTTCCTTTTGTTTTGTTTTTATCCTTATGGAAGACCCAAAAATTCCAATTAAATAAATATATTAAGTATTGTTTTTATTGCATCATGCATGAAGTCATGCATGATATCATCACCTTTTGACTTTTCCATTTTCTTTTTTTTTTGTATTTATTTTTTTATTAGTTCTTTTATTTAATTCTCGATTTCGAAATTTTCTTTTCTCTGATTTTATTTGACAGTTAGGTCAAGAGTCAGCTCTCGGGATCAATTGACCAAATTGCCCCTCGCTGGTTCATCCCGGTTTGCAATTAATTTCATATTTCTTCCAGCTCCCTAACCTAGTTATTTGACTGGCTTAATAGTTCTTTTTCGTGATTTTCTCTTTTCCACTGTGTTTATAAGGGTCCTAAGGACTGCAGCGTCACATTTTATAGTTTGAAATTTCAGTTTAAAACGACTTCATAGTCATTCCCGAGAAGGTCACCCATCGCTGTGACTCTCAACTCGTTTCACTTCTTATGTTCTGTTTTTCTTGTTTATATTTAACTAATTTAACATTACTAATTATTTGTGTTTATGGCTTCTCTATTTGTTTTAAGTATGGTTCTAATCCTCTTAATTGTTCGGACTGACACCGGTCACCGAAACAGTGAAATATACCGAGCTATACAAATAAGGGTGTGATATTGAGAGAGGACTTAAGATAACTTAGGATTAATTTCTATCAAAGTAATAATCTCCCATTTATTTAATAAATCAGATTGATTCTATAATTGATTGAAGTGTGAACCCCTAGCTTTAGAATGCCTTTATCCATTAGTATTTTATTTTAGTTAATTATTTAGATTTTTTTCTTTAAATTTAGAGATAATTATTATTTCTCTACTATTCAATCATCTGGATAATTAAAATCACTATAGTTTGGTACTCAACACGGTCCTTATGGGAACGATACTCTACTCATCACTTTATTACTTGTTAGTGATCTATGCACTTGCGGTGGTTGTGAAACTAGCAAACAAGTTTTTGGCACCGCTGCCAGGGACTGGTGTTTAATATTGAATGATTAGTGATTTGATTACTCTAGACATTCTTATTTCTTTTATAGTTTATTTCTTTTCTAATTTTATTTTTGCTTATTTTTCTTGTGAGGTACATTGAGATGTTTCATCAACAAGCCTTCACAAGTTTTATTCAACAGCATAATGAACCTTTTTGTAATGCTTGGAGGAGGTTTAATGAATTGGTAGAGCAATTTGCTAATAATAGTCTTTCAAATTATGAACTCACTCTTAATTTCTACAATGGTGTAGATGAAGCAATAAGGAATTGGCTAGATTATTGAGCTTGGGCTACCAGTGATCATGTTCTTCAAAGAAACCATGAGGATGACATTCACTTGTTGAATGACATGGCAGATTTTGATTACCATTGGCATTGGGATCCTTCACTACAAGGTTGGAGTCACCAATACCCTCCAGACATATGTCAACCTAATATCTCACACCAACCATTTGAGCTACAATTAGAGAAGAGAGTTGACTTGAAGAGGTGATAGCTCTATTTGAAAATTTTGACAAACTAATGGTGAACAATGAGCTATCACCTTATGAAGAGGAATTATATGAACAAAGTTGGGAGAATGAAGAAGCTTCATGGGAATTTAAACCTAGGGAAGAAGTTCAAATTTAAGAACAAAATTCCTTTGAAGATGACTTACTAGTAGAATTCCCACAAGAACAAGAGTTACTTAAAGAATAAGTAAAACCTAGAGCTGAAGGAAATAACTCATTTATAGTTAGGGGATCATTAGAAGAGTGTTTCCGTGAAGATAAATCAGAGATAAAGGTGGTGGATGAAGAAATTGATGAGACTATCAATTTAAGTTCATTAATGATGCTTACACATACACCACCAGAAGACCTTTTTCTATCATGGACACCTCCTAAATCATCACATGTCCTCTATGAGCTAAAGCAGTCCTCTTCCTAAGCAGATAACTCTAAACCATGTGTTATTCATGCTATGTGCAATCTTATTCCAAATCTTTCCAATTTTGAGGGTACCATAAATCAAGACCCATATGTGGTATTACATGACAACTACTGTGGGCGAAAATCACTTTTTGATCAGCAATTCTAAAAGGGGTCAAGCTAATGACCTTAAATTAGCACTTCTTAGGAGGCAACCCAAGTTTTAAATTTAATATTTGCATTTTTTTTGAATTTCTTTTGTTTATCACACTCCCAAACTTAATTTCGATATTTGTTCACTTTGCAGGTTCAAGAAGCACTTGAGAGGAGTAATGGAGATCAAACTCACAAATCTTCAAGGGAAGGCATGCTTCAAGGGGGAGTATTCCATATCCATTAGCTTTTCCCTATTATTACATTTATGATGTTGCTCTTGAACTAATTATGATATCTTAATGACATTGAGGACAATGTCAAATTTGAGTTTGGGGGTGCATTTCATGCATTGAATTCATATATTGCATCTCCTTTTTATGTCTATATTATATTTATGTATCAAAAATCTAGAAAATTTTTGCAAATTATTTTTGCAAATTTTAAAAATTCTGGACTTTTTCAAAAGGCTTTGAACTTAGAATTATAATTAAAACCTTGATGAGCTAATGATTGGACTCTCTGGGAAAGAGGAACGAATGTAACTGGATAAGCAAAAAGGCTTCAATATGTTATTTGTGAAAAGCTAAATCACCTAAGTGGAGTTAAACTAGTTAAAACCCTTCATAGTCATTAATCTGTCACATTGAACTTGCAAAATTTGGAGAAAATTTTTGAAATACAAGCAAAGCTAAAAATGCCTCACCAGCTCTAGAACATGTCTCTTGGACCTATCAAGGTGAAATCCTAGTATATGCTTGATGAAGAGATGATTAAGGTATTGTTTGATATAACCTCACTAAGCCTTAGTCACCCCTAATTAAAATATATATGTCCCTTGCAGCCAACTTGAAGCCTATACTTATCCCTTAGAATTTATTGCTTACCCATATTATTTACCTAACCCCTAGCATAAACACCTACCCTACCCTTTTGAGGAACCTAAATGCATAAGTAAAAATTATATTAAGCACAAAAAAAAAATAGAGAGAGGAAGTGGAACTCAAGAAAGAGTGCAAGTGTGCAATTGAAATCAAAGAAAAATTTACCTTTCCAAGCCAGCAAAAGCAATGAGTTTGAGAGAGAGGACAAAAGGGACAAATAAAAAAAAAGGAAAAAAAAGAAAAAAGAAAAAGAAGAAGAAGTCCCAAGATAAGTATCATGGAAGCATGCTTGGCACTATAAAAAAATGAAAAGCCCTTCTTCTCCATACAAAATCAGTAGAATAAACTCAGTACACTTGACATTTTATACATACATGTTATCCTCATATTTGTATTACCTAAAAATATTTCATTAGCAACCAAGTCATTATCCCTTTAGGCCCATTACAATCCTTTTAAAGACCTATTGATCTTTTGAAAAGTGTATGCTACATTATTAGAGATAGAAAATTGAGATATGCTTATGGAGTTGGAATTGAGTCACTTTATCACAATTATCCATAATAGAGGCAAATTTAGGGGAGTAAGTGTTTCTCAAGTCTATCCTAATAAAATAAGTTATTTGTGACTTATTAATAGCCTTGCATAGAGGAATAATTAGTTGAAGCACATGGAGTGAAGCTCTAAGCAAGTAGCTGTTGAGGTCTTTATGCCTTGAAAGTGGGAATTGGTATGAAGGTTGAAGAGTGTCCAATTATGTGCACGTTACGTTTTTTTTTTTTTTTGTTATGTTTCTAAGTACCCCAATGAGTTTTTATAAAGCTTTAATTTGCTTGAGGACGTACAAAGGTTTGAGTTTGGGGGCATTTGATTACAACAAATTATATAGACATTTAAGGTTAACATGCATTGTATTTTATTAGCATTTATTATCCTTTTATGTTTATTTTTATATGTTTTCATTATTATTTTAGAAAACATGTTAATCCATGTCACACCCTACCCCTCAGTAAGGCATAACATGATCCCGTAGTATACCCAATGAATTACCAACTCCGTCTACTGATAACCCATTAAATACACTACAAGGGATTTTAAAAACTTTTCTTACTTCTTTTACAGTGGTGAGCACCATTTACAGGTGTTAAAGACTTTGGTGAACTGAGTGAAATAACTAACTCAATTGGTTTATTTGGAATTTCTGTAAAAATTTTGGCAGAGTGCCATCTGTATTTTGGATAAAACAGTTCTTCAGAAAACCTGTAAAAAGTACTTCAATAATTTTTCAAATCTCAACTCCAATACATTTCTCAACACAACAATTTATCAACTCAATTCCATAGAAATTTTTCAAAGTCTGAGATAAGGAAATATAATACAGCTTTTACAAGTCAAAACAGCTCGTAATTATTTTACAACTTCAAGGTACAATTCGAATTTACAACTACTCAAAACCAAAAATAATATGTACATACAGTGTCATACATTACAGTACAAAATGCAAAATATTGGTATACTCATTATACCCGAAAAATCTCTCGCTGGAGGTATATGCAGCCTAGTCTCACGCTGTCTGTCTCTCTACTGCGGCGACAATTAAAAGCTATCATTTGAGACAATGTCTCAGTGGTGCACAACATTAACCAAATACAATTTAAATCACAATTCATAAGTCATGTAAAAAGTGGATACTTAAAATCATAGTTAAATTCAAGACAATAAATGTCAACAAGAATTTAAACTCCATTTGTCAATATCACAATAATTTTCCATAAGTCAGATCATGTTTGAATTCAAAAGACAGTATATGTCAATGAGAGTTTAAATCAATTTCACAATCTCACAATACATAATAATGCAATTTAGTCGAATAATTTAAGAATACAGTGTTGCCAATTCATTCACAACTTAAGCCATGACACAATTTTCCGATCAATGCCGCGTTGTACACCACGACAAAGCAATCACAACCTCACTAATCAAAATCAATGAGGAAGGGGAGCTAGCTATATAATGAGTACTCATCCGATCACCTCAACTGGTAAACCAGAGAGGGAAAATAAACGATCACGACTCCATAAATAGAGAAGGAAAATAAACGATCACAACCCCATAAATGGAGAAGGAATGATACGATACTGTCATGCTAAGTGTGAACACAAAATCAATTCCAAACATTTTATTCAAATGATTCGTGAGAATCCAATAAATTTCCAAACTCATAGTTTCATTCATAAAATGGCAACCCAATTCATAATTAACTTCAATTTCCACAAAAACCATTTACAGTGCTTTTCAATCAATAAGTTTCCATCAATATCATTCAAACTATTTCTCACAGTTTCAAATCATTTACAATGCTTTTCAAGCAATAAATACCCATTCAAAGACATTTCCACAATTTAAAACAATAATGTACAAATAGTCAATATTTATTTCAATTGAAAAATTCAAAATAAATATTCGTTGTGCACAAACACAATTTAAAACAATAATATACAAATATTCAATATTTATTTCAATTGAAAAATTCAAAAGCAATAGCCGTTGTGCACAAACCTCTGATGACTTGTCTCCAGTGCGGACTCGGTGTTTCCTTCTCTTTTCTGAGTCTTTAGTAATCGAAACACAATTTGAAGTGTTTGATACTAAATTAAATTGTCTCTAACGATAATGTTTGGTAAATAATGCACTGAACTCAATTTTTCACTTAATCACCTAATATACCGACCCTCGTTGCGTTTTAGGTAAATTAGGTTTTAGTGTCGTTAATATGTCACATTCGATAGGGTTTTAGGTTTGGTATGTTTTACCAAAGTCATTTCCTTGCTTAGTGCATTTTAATGCAAATTGCTGGATTCCGGGACACTGGTTTGACCTAACCGGACGATCTAGTTCCCTCGGTTTTCGGGTCTCGGTCGAAACTACAAACTTGTAGATCTAGGTCTTATTGCACGCGGGGCAAAATTTCAGGTCAATCCGAGTTAAGTAGACCGAGTTATGGTCATTATACTATTGCTGGTCAAATGGTACCATTTTAGGTCAATTTTAGGTCAAATTGGTCAATTCTGGTTCGGCCAGTTTTTGGACCCGAACTTGTGCAAGTTGTTTGACTTGCTTATGGTCATTTCTGGGCTTTGGTGTCTTCATAAGACTTGTAGGTATGGGTCTTAACTATTCTTGGTCAAAATTTCAGGTCAATTGGACCTGGTTTGAGTGAGTTATGGCCTAAACACTCACTGCTGCCCAATTGGTCATTTTTCAGGTCCTAATTGCACCTAATCCGAATTGGTCATTTTCTTAGGTCACCTTGCAAGCAGAATTTTGGTATGGTTTCTCAATGAAAGTTGGCACATTTTGTGCCTAGTTTCACCTCAAATTGGTCTTATACCAATTGAGGTTACACATTTAAGGTTATAGTCTAAAATGTACACTGCCCTCAATATGCCTTTCACACCCCACTTCAAACACATATATACCTTGCAATTTGGTTCACTTCCCTACCAATCTGTTTTGGTACATTACCAAAAGCATTATCTACTTTACATTAACATTATTTTGGGCAGATTACCATTACCCTCAACACACCAAATATCATTCACAATTACAATTTCTAATTACCATTACAAACACACCTAACCATTACAAATTTTACATACACTTTACAATATCAATCTACATACATCTCATCAACCTTCTAGGTCAATATTCTGCCCACACTTTCTTCAATATATACCATTACTCAAGTGTCCCCAAGCTGCCGCAAACCATTCTTCAACATCAAAGTGCCATCCAATTTACCAATTCCCATCCAAGTGCATAAATCACCATATAAACATGAAATAATTCACTAGGTTACTAATTCATCATGATCAACACCATTTCTCATCAATTATATGCACAAATATCTCATCAAAAACGTGACTCATGGCTGTCCAAAATGAAAACAACAATAACCCTTCAAACTCAAAATTTTCCTTCACCAAACCAACACCCATAACATGAACATAAACTTTAACAAAGAAATTCTCAAAAATGCAAACTTACCTTTAATTGTAACTTGCTAAGCCTTCACCAAACTTCTCAAAATTGGTATCAATATCTTCCTTGTGATGTGTAGACCATTTTTCATAAAAGAACCTAAGTGAATGGAGTTGAAATGGAAAGAGGAAATCAAGCTCAAAACCAAGCGGCAATGGAGGTTTCAAGGTTCTTCATTTCGGCAATTTTGAGAGGACTTGAGGAAGATGAGATTTCAGGTGGTTAGTGGACCTACATCAGCCATATTTCATGTTTAATTAATCCTATAGTGGTCCACTAACTAAAATTAAATCATATTATAAGTTAACTTTCACTTATTCCACATTTAACCTTTAATTTCTACTATTTACTTTAGGTACCACCAATTTAATTTTTTATTTCATTTTCTAAGTGTAATATTATTTATTTTTAATGGACATTTAGGTCAAAAGACACTTCGGGATGTCAAATGACCATAATGCCCCTGTTAGATTCGTTCGATTTTTCGGTAACACCGTATTTTGTCTGTTTTTCGATTTCTCACTTTTCTTTGTACTAATTATTTAATTTTTCTTTAATCTTTCTAATGAGATTTATACTTCAATAAGGGTCTATTTATGTCCTAAAAATGTTTTCCAGGGTTCCCCGCAGTCCAGGGCTAGTCAACGGTCCACGCCATGACTTCCCGGTGCGGTCACCCATCGCTAGGTTTCCGGCTCGCTTAACTTGGTGACATTTCTTTGCTATTATTTTTTCTTTGTTTTCCTTGTACTTTCTTTTCTTGTATTTCATTATTTTATGTCTCCTCACTCATATTGAAGTGTAGTTCTAAGCATCCTAGCTGTCCGGACAACACTGGTCACCGGTACAGCAGAACGCACTACCGAACTTAGGGGTGTTACAATCCAACATAATGCATTGATTTTTACATTTTATCAGGTGTTTTTATGTGGTTTTAGAATCAAAGATGAGTTTGGAAGAGATCTGGAGGTCAAAATGTGAAGAATACAGGGCTAGAAGTAGTACACGGGCCGTGTAACCCACCCCGTGTAACTTCCTGGACCTCGTGCAACCTTCTAGACAAAGAAAACTCGAAAAACAAAAGTGGCAGAAAGTTACACGGGGAGTGTATCACTACACGGCCTGTGTAAAGTCCCCTGACAGCAATTCTGATATGACTTTTCTTGCTTCCAACTTGACCCGAATGGACTCCTAATACTTCTAGGACTCTGAAATTAGGGTTTTTATACCAGATATAAATATAAAAAGTCAGGAATTGAGGAAAAAAAAGGAGAGAATTTACATTGAGCTAATTTACATTCAAGGAGGCACATCAACTTCATGGCAGGCAAGGGAGAAAATAAGATCTGCAAGATTTCTCTAAGGGATTTTCAGCTGAAGTTCCAAAAGTCCAAGGCTGTAATTCTCCTTCTGGATTCTTTCACTCTATTTTCTTCTCATGTATTCTCTTTATCTTTTTATAAACTTGATTGTAAAACTCACCATGGGTGAGTAGGTTCTTTATTCTAGGGTTAGGGTGTAGCACTCTCAATTTCATTATGGATTTTGTTTGATTTTATTTAATACATTGGATATTTTATTCTTTGATTCAATCTCTTGTGATCTTAATGCATGCTATGTATTGGTACCCACTTAGTATTAATTACAGATATTAATTGAAGGACTGAAAGGTAAAGATTAATATTAGAAAATTAGGATTTTGAACCTAGGAAACCTGACCTAGAGATAGGTTGATGACCTTGTGGAGTTCCAAAATTAATTAAAGATCTTAAAGGGTTTTGATTAATTTAATCACCATGAAAGTATGGTTTATGTTAATTAAAATACACCTTGAGTGCCTTGAGAAAGAACTTAAGATAACTTAGAATTAATTTCCATCAAAGTAATAATCTCCCATTTATTGAATGAATCAGATTGATTCTATAATAGATTGATGTGTGAACCCCTAGCTTTAGAATGCCTTTATCCATTAGTATTTTATTTTAGTTAATTATTTAGATTTTATTTCTTTCAATTTAGATATAGTTATTATTTCTCTATAATTCGATCGTTTGGATAATTAAAATCACTATAGTTTGGTACACAATACGGTCCTCGTGGGAACGATACTCTACTCGTCACTTTATTACTTGTTAGCGCTCGGTGCACTTGTAGGGGTTGTAAAACCAGCAAACAGTCATAGAGATGATCATGCAATTAATGAAGAAATTATACTTGATATAACTTTGTTTCATTAATGGTAAAAGCCATAAGATTCAAAATAGATTTAATCATTATGAACTATATTTATGTTCTTGTAAACTTTTCTATTGATATGGTACCTATTGGAAGCTAAAAAGGCTTCTCAAGAACTAAACAAGTTCTAAATGAATAGGTAGAGACCTATAAAATAAAGCTGAAAGTGGAAGGAGTTTCACATAAAGAAAGGGGTTCACTATGAGGAAACCTTCTTACCTAAGGCTATGCTTAAATTCATTAAGATATAGATGGCAACATAATGCACTATCATTATGTGTTTTAAGAAAATTGTTATCTAAACTATCATCCTTAATGGAAACATAAAGGAAAACATAATCTTGGAAAGGTTCCAAAATGTATAAGCTTAAGAGATCCATTTATGGTTTCAAGCAAAAACTTTAAGGAGTTCTGTAATTGTCAGGCTCCAACTACTAGAGGAATTGTCCACTTTGGCCATAAGCCTCACTGTTTTGTCCCATAAGTGGAATGGAGAACTTTCTAAGAGGTCACCCATCCTAGGATTTCTCTTAAGTGAGCACGCTTAACCCTAGAGTTCTTTCAACTCTCCAAATTATTCCACTAAAAGGCGCCTCTAGTGATTAGTTCTCCCATTTTATATATCATTACTTTTTGAACC
Source organism: Hevea brasiliensis (assembly GCF_030052815.1). Classification (NCBI taxonomy): domain Eukaryota; kingdom Viridiplantae; phylum Streptophyta; class Magnoliopsida; order Malpighiales; family Euphorbiaceae; genus Hevea; species Hevea brasiliensis. Next base: position 55,379,600 of record NC_079503.1, on the reverse strand, counting down.
TAATACCATCTCCGTGCTTTGCCGATGTAGGATTTGCCTAAGGGACCTTTCTCCCCCCTTTCAGAACTTAGTATCCCTGCTGAGGTTTGCCCCACCATCACCCAAGAGGACACGCGAATGGCTCTGATAAGTTCCATATGTACAAGAAGGTGAGTAGGAGCAACTACTTACCTAAACCTATATATGGATGACATTTATTAATAGAAAATGACAATTGACATACTAGTGACTGTAAAGCTTAGTTACATATATTTTTCTCCATTTATGACTTAGGGAATGAAATCTATGTTCTTGTGATTTGCATCTAGGGAGATAGAGCAAATAAGAATAATGGGATTCTTTATAAGTCTAGTTTTGGAAAGGATGTTGAAAGGCTTTAACATGTTTGACTCCAAAGAAACGATTGTTGCTTGTGAAGCAAAATATTCAATTATCTTAAGAGAGATCTTTTAAGACTTCTTAAGAGAGATCTTTTAAGACTTCTAAAGAGAGAAGCTCAGTATGCTAAGTTGCATACAAAGCAGGATATTGCATATGCTATTGGTGACTAAGAAGTATTAATCAAACTTATGTTTGGAATACTGAGTATATTATGAGGCTATTCCTAAATACTTTGCAAGTATTTGGAATATAAATCTTGTTAAGAGGAGAAAACAATTTGTAACTAATAGAGTTTAGAAATTCAGACTTATAGTCAAATGGTAAAGATAGAAAGTCTATTCTAAATAAATAAATATGATAATCGCATAAAGTGTGTAAATAATAGTGAACTTAGGTTACAAAATCCAACATTTTTGAAATACTCTTAGAAGGATTTGAATTGTAATTGTCAATTAATGCCAATAACTTTGTAAACCAAAATGTGGTATGAACATGAATTTGGGACTTTTGTTCCCATTATATATGACATAACTAAAAATTTAATATGAATAGTGTAACACCCTCCCTGTAGCAACTCTGTACATTCTACTGTCCCGGTGACCAGTGTCTGTCCGGACAGCTAGAATGTCTGGAAAAATATTTAAACTAAAGTGAGGAACCATAATTAACTCAAATATTAATAAGAAAAATTTAGGAAAAATTTTAGAAATAAAATATAACCAAGTTAAATGAGCCGGTGCCCTAGCGATGGGTAACCTAGTGAGAAGTTGCGGTTCTCGCAACTAGGAGCCCTAGACCCGGGGAAAAAATTCATAAAATAATTTTGGAGACTCCAGAGAAGGGTCATTGAGGTTCCTATGGCATTAGAATGCCAAGAAAATATTTAGAAAAATTTTTCAATCGGTACAGACAATTTTGACCCGTTAAGCCAAACGGAGGGCATTTTGGTCATTTCGCCTTCAGAGGCGATTTTTGGCCGACTTGTCCAGTTAAGTAAATAATTATTATAACATAAAATATGAATAAATATTGCTAAAAATTGAATTGAAAATGAGTAGAAAAGAAAAAGAAAAGAAAATGGAATAAATGAGAATTTTGACATCATTATGATGTCATTAAAACCCCAATGACCTATCATATTGTGACACATGTCCTTAACCCATTTAAAATCAATAAAATGGGCAGAAAATGAAAGAAAAACCCAGCTTCTTCTTCTTCCCAATTTCCATACGTGAACCATTTTTCTCCTCCATTAAAATTCCTTTCATTTTCTCTCTTCCAAACCTTAAATTCTCACCACTAAACCTTAAGTCTCTTCATTAAAAATTATCCTTACCTCTTAGGAAGGTGTTGGGCTGCCAAGAAAGCCAAAGAAAGTGAAGGAAAAATCTAAGTTGGGTCAAGAGAAAATTCTGCTCCATTCAAGGTTAGTGCCCTAAACCTTAAATTTTACTTCAAATTCATGTTTAAGAACTATATAGGTGATTAAATGACAAAGAAATGTGATGAAAGACATTGGTATGCTAACCCTAAATTTTGGCAGCCATGGTTAAGGTAATATGGTGAAAATTTTTGGGAAGCTAAAGTGCAAGTATGGCTGCCCTTAAAGTGTAACTCATGAGTGAATTGATAAATGCAATGATTATGCATGGTTTTGAATTGTTGAGTTAGGGTTTGGGTTGAAGAATGAGATTTGATCTTGTGATAATGGAAGTAGGTTTTAATGGTCAACTAGTGACCATTTGGTTTGGTTTGAATAAAAAATGAAGTGAATTGGGTTGTGGGATTTGAGGTTGATGTGGCTGCCTTGTGTGACCTGCAGGTGTGGCTATGAGTCCAGCCTGTTTGGACAGCCATAACTTGAATTGTAGAGGTTCAATTGGTATTTGGCCAATTGGATATGAAACTAGACACATAATGGCACAATTTTGGTGAAGAAACCATGCCCATAAGACCAAACCAAGTAGACCAAAAACTTACCCCAATTCAAGTGTCCTGCAACCAGTTTCTGCAGAATGACCAAATGAATAGTGATTGTTCATTTGGCCATAACTCAGTGTAGAATGGTCCAATTGACCTGAAATTTTACCAGCAACAAGCTAAGATATAGACCAACAACTTTCATGAAGAAACCCACCCCAAATTATGAGCAGAACCTATCCAAAAAGGCAGTTGCAGTCACTGTTCACTGCACTGTAGATATGGTCAGTCCAGAAAAATTCTAATCCGGCCAGTTGTGGTTTTTGCGTCATAACTTGAGCTACAAAACTCCAAATGGAGTGATTCAAAAAAAGAAATTCAACTAGAAAAAATAAGGAACAACTTTCATGTTTACATTTTCCCAAATTCCCACTGCAACAGAAACTAATGGAACAGTAAAGATTGGGTATGAAAACTGAAAATTCTGCTCCATTAATTTTAAGCTTAGAAATAGTATTGTTAACCAATACCAACAAATTTTGAATGCAAAATGTGATATGTTGGGAGTGTTAAAACCAATGTACCTATTTTCTATGCAAAAGTCAACATTTTTTTTGACTGATGAAGGGAATAGTAACACCAAAACTTGAAATTCAAAAATTGTAAAATTCAAAAGTATCAAATGCCCTAGTATACCTAACAAGATTGGTTTGGATAATTTGGCATGCCAATAGGGTTCAGTTAGCAGTACTACACATGGCATTATGCCATTATGTGATTTCATGGCTTTTAGCCATTCTGACATTATGTTGATACTTGGCCTTGTGCCTAATGTTATTACAGCTTATTAGTCGCTCTGCATTACACCGGAGACATATATGTGACCGATGGTGTGACTCGAGGTACTTGATACCCGGTGCGGTTACCCATTTATCGATCGATCGTCCAAAGATAGGTTACTTGGGCAACCAAAAATGAAAGTGTATAAATGTAATGAAATAATGAATATAACCAGTACAAAATAAGTACGACTACAAATACTCAAAGAAAATTTATTTACAATGAGATATTAATACATTCACTACATATTTATTTTATGTTATTTCTTTTTATTATATTATTGGCACCACTGAGTATTATTGCTTAGCGCGTTGCTTTTGCCACGCGTAGGTTCTGGAGATCCTGACCGAGAGCCCGGTAGACCACAGACTGGGTGAGACCTCCTGCAGCTCTGCATAGTGTCCGTGTTACCTCACCATCTTCAGTGCATTGGTAGGACACTAGGTTTCATTTTGGTATTTTGTAACTAACTTTTATTTTCTTTTGTGCAAATGAAACTTATGTAATGTATTTTGATGTTCATGTAAATAATGAAAATTGTGATTATGAATGGAAAATTTGAGTATTTACTTATTGCTTATATATGAGTACCATGAGAAATGAATGATTGAGAAATGGAGATGTTGTTGACAATAACAATTATATTGAGATTTTGATATTGGAGTTTGAGAATGATTGAATATGATTATTGGAAGTGTTTTTCACAGGTTCCGAAGAACTGCTTTCTCCATTTTTAGTCGGTACTCTGCCGGATTTTCTATAAAATTTTCGAAACCTCAAATAAATTATAATTTCAATAAATAACTTAAATGAATTATATTTCACAAGTTATATTCAAAACTATCTTAAAAATTAATTAAGGAGGAATAAAAATAATTATAATAAAATGGAGTGTTCCGGTATACCGTGTGACATAGCTTACTCGGATATACTGTAGACGGGTAAGGGGTGTCACATTTAGTGGTATCAGAGCACGGTTTAGGCATTTCTGGGCCTAGATTGAGTCCATACCATGCATTGCATTTGTAAGAGTCGAGGTGACACTAATGCAGATCTGTTTGTCTTTGTTATTTTGAATAGGATATGGACCCTACATCTCAGAGGGCAGTTGAGGAGGAAGTGGAGAGTCATGCTCCACCTGCACCAGCAGAGACTGGGGGTAGGGGAGAACCTGCTCCACCAGCTCCAGCAGAGCCTGCTCAACCTCCACAGGCCGTGTTTTAGCAAATGGCCGAATCCTTCAAACAAATGGCTGGGGTAATGCCACCACCACCACCACCTCCACAACCGAAATCACACCTGGAAAGATTGAGAAAATTTAGAGCAGTGGACTTCTTTGGCAAGAGAGAAGATGACTGCATTGCGGTAGAAAATTGGTTGAGCAGGCAGCAGAGTTTTAAAACAACTCCACTGCACTCCAGAGCAAAATCTAGAAGCTGCTGTATCTCTGTTGCAAGATGATGCATATGAATGGTGGGATACGGTGTCCAGTGAAGTACAACCAGAAGTAATAACTTGGGACTTCTTCCTCTCCGAATTCAAGAAGAAATATGTGGGTAGTGTATACCTGGAAGAGAGAAGAAGAGAGTTCATTAACCTGAGGCAGAGACAGCTGACAGTGGCCGAGTATGAAAAGGAATTTGTCAGATTAAGCCGCTATGGAAGGGAGATAGTCCCTAATGAGGCCGAAAGGTGTAAGAGATTTGAAGAGGGATTAAATGACAACATAAAAATCATGACCACTGCCTTAGGAATCACTGACTTCACCAAGTTAGTGGAAGCTGCAATAAAGGTTGAAAAGGTTAGAATAAGTGAGCAGACCAGAAGAGAGAGACAGCAGAAGAGGGGCCCGGGTCAGTCTAGTTCATCTCCTGCACCTGGGAAAAAGTTCAAAGGTCCACCGCATGCAGTTCAGTCAACCACAAGATCGTGGTCGGTCTGGGGCCTGAGCCACGCTTACCCCTAGGAGAGGTCAGTCCACACCATCAGTGGGCAGCTCTCCAGGGATGGGGTTCAGGGGATCAGGCCCAGTATCTTCTGCATGTCCGCATTGCCTGAAGTGGCATAAGGGAGAGTGTTGGAGAGTGACTGGTGCATGCTTAAGGTGTGGGTCAACAGAGCATCATTTGAGGAACTGTCCAAGTAGAACTACTATAGCTGCTCCAACACAAGCAGACAGACCTACTCCTGCACCGCAAAGGGGTAGAAAATCTGGCAAATCTGAGGCAGTGGGACCATCACAGAGGCTTGCATCTGAGCCAGCAGAGAGGCCTGATAACAGACCACCTGCCAAAGCTTATGCCATGAGAGCTCAGGAGGAGCAAGATGCCCCAGATGTCATCAGGGGTACGTTCTCCCTCTAAAATACATCTGTGCATGCATTAGTGGATCCAGGATCCACTCATTCATACATCTGCATCAACTTACCCGTAGAAAGGGGGATACTAGTACGGGAGAGTGACCAAGACATTCTGGTCACTAATCCATTGGGCCACAGTGTGGTAGTGAACAAAGTGTACAAGGGTTGCCCGTTAAGGATTCAGGGGTATGAATTCTTGGCAGACTTGATTGAGTTGCCTTTCCATGAGTTTGACGTGATTTTGGGAATGAAATGGTTGTCACGTCATCAGGCAATGGTTGATTGTAAATTGAAGAGGATTTCTTTGAAAACTCCTGGGGGTAATGAGATCACAGTTGTGGGAGAAAGGACAGATTTCTTGTCCAATGTCATCTCAGCCACAGTCGCAAGAAGAATTATGAGAAAAGGCTGTGAAGCCTACCTAGCACATGTGGTGGATACTAGGCAGGCTAAGCCAGATCTGTGTGACATATCCACAGTAAAGGACTTCTCAGATGTGTTTCCTGAAGAATTACCTGGTTTGCCACCAGAAAGGGAAGTTGAATTTGCTATTGAGACACTGCCGGGTACAGCACCCATTTCCATTGCTCCTTATAGGATGGCACCCACTGAATTGAGGGAGTTGAAAGTGTGTCACCATGGGGAGCTCTAGTGCTATTTGTGAAAAGGAAGGATGGGACTTTGAGGTTATGCATCGATTACCGGCAGTTGAATAAAGTGACTGTGAAGAACAAATATCCGTTGCCTAGAATTGATGATTTGTTTGATCAGTTGAAGGGAGCAGGAGTATTTTCTAAGATTGATCTCAGATCAGGGTATCATCAGTTGAGGGTGAAGGATGTAGATGTGCCAAAGACTGCATTCAGGACCCGGTATGGGCATTATGAGTTTCTGGTGATGCCCTTTGGCCTAACGAATGCACTAGCAGCATTCATGGACCTTATGAACCGTATCTTCCATCCATACTTAGATCAGTTCGTAGTGGTCTTTATTTATGATATTTTGGTGTATTCCAAGACCAGGGAAGAACATGATGAACATTTGAGGATTGTTCTGCAAACCCTGAGAGAAAAGAAGTTATATGCTAAGTTGTCAAAGTGTGACTTCTGGTTGAATGAGATTGCATTCCTTGGACACATAGTGTCAGCTGATGGGATTAGGGTGGATCCCAAGAAAATAGAAGTAGTGATGGAATGGAAGCCTCCCAGAAATACAACTGAGGTTAGAAGCTTCTTGGGGCTAGCTGGGTATTATAAAAGATTTGTGAAGGGATTTTCCTTAATAGCTGCTCCAATGACCAAGTTGTTACATAAGAATGTCAAATTTGACTAGAATGACAAGTGTCAGACTAGTTTTGAGAAGTTAAAGGCTATGTTGACAGAGACACCAATGTTAACACAGCCAGTGTCGGAAAAGGACTTTGTGGTCTACAGTGATGCCTCTCATAATGGGTTAGGGTGTGTATTGATGCAAGAGGGGAAGGTGGTCGCTTATGCTTCTAGGCAGCTAAGGCCACATGAACAGAATTACCCTACCCATGATCTAGAGCTTGCAGCAATTATCTTCGCACTAAAGATATGGAGGCACTACTTGTATGGTGAAAAGTGCTACATTTACACAGACCACAAAAGTCTAAAATATTTGCCAACTCAGAAGGAGCTCAACCTTAGACAGAGGTGATGGATTGAGTTCCTGAAGGACTATGATTGTGTAATTGACTACCATCCTGGGAAGGCAAATGTAGTTGCTGATGCTTTGAGCAGAAAATCCATCACAGCTTTGAGATCATTGAATGCCCGTCTATCTTTGGTTCGAGATGGAGTTATTTTGGTTGAGTTGCAAGTGAGGCCAAGCCTGTTACAGCAGATTTTAGATGGGCAAAAGGTAGATGAGAAGCTAAAGGCTATTATGAGAAAAATCCTAGAAGGGAAAGAAACTGACTATGAAGTGAAAACAGATGGGTGTCTGTACTACAAAGGAAGACTTTGTGTACCAGATGATGGGGATTTGAAGGCCAGTATTCTAAAAGAGGCACACACCAGTGTGTACGCTATGCACCCAGGAAGTACAAAAATGTATCATGATCTGAAACTTCAGTATTGGTGGCCTGGTATGAAGAAGGACATAGCTGACTATGTGACTAAATGCTTGACATGTCAGCAAGTCAAGGCAGAACATCAAGTTCCATTGGGTTTGCTACAGCCTATACGCATACCTGAATGGAAATGGGATCGGGTCACCATGGATTTTGTAAGTGGTCTACCTCTCACCCAGAAGAAACATGATGCAGTATGGGTGATAGTGGATAGATTGACGAAGTCAGCACACTTTCTGCCAGTTAGGACTGACTACTCACTAGAGAAGTTAGTAGAATTGTATATCAGTGAGATAGTTAGACTGCATGGAATTCCACTTTCCATCATATCTGATTGAAACCCAAGGTTTACATCAAGATTTTGGAAGAAGTTGCATGAGTCCTTGGGTACACAACTCCACTTCAGCACAGCTTTCCATCCTCAAACGGATGGGCAATCAGAAAGAGTAATCCAGGTAAACAATTGAAATCAATGGAATTGATACAAATATTAAATTAAAATGATAATAATAACATGAAATATATGTCAGGTCCTTGAAGATATGCTGAGGGGTTGTGTCATTGAGTTTGAGGGAAGTTGGGATAGATACCTCCCACTGGCAGAATTTGCATACAACAATAGCTACCAAGCTAGTATCCAAATGGCCCCATATGAAGCACTGTATGGGAGAAAATGTAGAACTCCAGTGTGTTGGACTGAATTGGGCGAAGACAAACTGGTAGGGCTGGACACAGTGAAACAAGCGAGGAGAAAGTAAAACTAATCAAAGCTAATCGAAGGTTGCCTCGCATGCATGTAAATCTTATACCGACCTGAAGAGAAAAGAAATAGAATATGCGGTTGGTGACAAAGTGTTCCTCAAGGTATCATCGTGGAAGAAGGTATTGAGGTTTGGAAGAAAAGGTAAGTTAAGCCCTAGGTTCTTTGGCCCATATGAAGTCATTGAAAGTGTGGGTCCAATGGCCTATAGGCTAGCTTTACCACCAGAGCTGGACAAGATCCACAATGTGTTCCACGTGTCTATGCTAAGAAGATATCGCTCAGATCCTTCACATGTCATCTCCATAGAAGAAATTGAAGTACAACCGGATTTGACATATGAAGAAGAACCCATACGGATCCTGGCTCGGGAAGTGAAAGAGTTGAGGAATAAGCAGATTCCACTGGTGAAAGTGCTTTGGAGGCACCACAACACCGAAGAGGCAACTTGGGAAAGTGAAGAGACGATGAGGCAACAGTTCCCTCAACTGTTTGCATCAGGTAAATTTCGAGGACGAAATTTAAATTAGAGGGGAAGAGTTGTAACACCCTCCCTGTAACAACTCCGTACATTCTACTATCCCGGTGACCAGTGTCTGTCCGGACAGCTAGAACATCTGGAAAAATATTTAAACTAAAGTGAGGAAAAATATTTAAACCAATGTACCTATTTTCTATGCAAAAGTCAACATTTTTGTTGACTGATGAAGGGAATAGTAACACTAAAACTTGAAATTCAAAAATTGTAAAATTCAAAAGTATCAAATGCCCTAGTATACCTAACAAGATTGGTTTGGATAGTTTGGCATGCCAATAGGGTTCAGTTAGCAGTACTGCACATGGCATTATGCCATTCTGTGATTTCATGGCTTTTAGCCATTCTGACATTATGCTGATACTTGGCCTTGTGCCTAATGTTATTACAGCTTATTAGCTGTTATGTTGCACACCGGGAGACATATATGTGACCGATGGTGTGACGGCCTGAGGTACTTGATACCCAGTGCCAGTTTACCCGTTTATCCAGTCCAGTCGTCTAGTATAGGTTACTTGGGCAACCAAAAATGAAAGTGGATAAATGTAATGAAATAATGAATATAACCAGTACAAAATAAGTACGACTACAAATACTCAAAGAAAATTTATTTACAATGAGACATTAATACATTCACTACATATTTATTTTCTGTTATTTCTTTTTATTATATTATTGGCACCACTAAGCATTATTGCTTAGCGCGTTGCTTTTGCCACGCGTAGGTTCCGAGATCTGACCGAGAGCCGGTAGACCACGCATCCGGGTGAGACCTCCTGCAGCTCTGCATAGTGTCCGTGTCACCTCACCATCTTCAGTGCATTGGTAGGACACTAGGTTTCATTTTGGTATTTTGTAACTAACTTTTATTTTCTTTTGTGTAAATGAAACTTATGTAATGTATTTTGATGTTCATGTAAATAATGAAAATTGCGATTATGAATGGAAAATTTGAGTATTTACTTATTGCTTATATATGAGTACCATGAGAAATGAATGATTGAGAAATGGAGATGTTGTTGACAATAAAAATTATATTGAGATTTTGATATTGGAGTTTGAGAATGATTGAATATGATTATTGGAAGTGTTTTTCACAGGTTCCGAAGAACTATTTTCTCCATTTTTAGTCGGTACTCTGCCGAATTTTCTATAAAATTTTCGGAACTTCAAATAAATTATAATTTCAATAAATGACTTAAATGAATTATATTTCACAAGTTATATTCAAAACTATCTTAAAAATTAATTAAGGAGGAATAAAAATAATTAAGATAAAATGGAGTGTTCCGGTACACCGTGTGACATAGCTTACTCGGATATACTATAGACGGGTAAGGGGTGTCACAAATAGTATTGTGAATAGTAACCAAAATAACACAATGTGAAGAACCAATACCTAAAATGATAATGTGTTAATGTATGCCTAGTTTTATGATTGGTTTGAATAGGTTGACATGCCAATAGGATTGTGACCCCCCTTACCCGTCTACAATGTAGCCGAGCAAGTTATACCACTCAGTGTGCCGGAGCACCAATTTATGTTTCTATTACAATTTATCCCTTTATAATTCATTTATTTTCAATTTTGATAAATCTAAATTTATCCGCAAATTTTATAGAAAATCCGGCAGAGTGCCGGTTGTAAATTAGAAAAACAGTTCTTCTGAACCTGTTTAAAAACACTTCCAAAATAATTTCCAAATCTAGACTCCATTATATATATTCAAGTCAATCTCAAAATCTCAATCTCAATCACGATATTATTTTCAAAACTTTTCTGTTCACTTCATCACTTGAAGCATATTCACAAATAATTCTCAACATTTCATTTATCAACATATATAATGCAGAAAATCTCAATAATATGAAATTTCATATATTTATATTAATACATAATTACAGGAGTTTATAGTTACAATCCAAATTAATACAAAATGACAAAATACAAAATACTCCCAAAATCCTATGTCCTACCATATGCACTGCAGGTGTGAGGTGACTCGGGACTCCAGATGCAAATCTGAAGGCTCACCCGGTCTGATGTCTGCTGGGCTCACCAGCTAGGTCTCCAGTACCTGCGCGTGGCAAAAGCGACGCGCTAAGCAATTCTGCTTAGTGGTGACAATATAAAATAAAATAAAATGAAATAAAATAAAATAAAACAAAGATGCAGAATGTGTATTTACAATTTTTGGTAGACTTAACTTCTGATATTATTTGCATTATTATTCAATTAAAATTTTGGTAAGGTTCTTTAACATTGTCCGAGTAACCCATACTAATTAACTGGACTGGATAAACGGGTAAACTGTCACTGGGTACTAAGTACCTCGGACCATCACACCATCGGTCACACTGTATTTCCCGGTGTGCAACAAAACAACTAATAAGCTGTAATAATGATCAGAGTTAAAACCCAAGTATATCAACTCAAATAACATAGCCAAAGGCTATTATTTCACAGAATGGCATGAGAAAGCCATGAAACACAGAATGGCATAAAGCCATATGCAGTACTGCTAACGGAACCCTATTGGCATGCCAAGCTATCCAAACCAATCTTGTTAGGTATACTAGGGCATTTTACACTTTTGAGTTTTACAATTTTTGAATTTCAAGTTTTGGTGTTACTATTCACTTCATTAGTCAACCAAAATGTTGACTTTTGCATAGACAATAGGTACATTGGTTTTAATACTCCCAACATACCACATTTTGCCTTTAAAATTTGTTGGTATTGGTTGCCCATACCATTTCTAAGCTTAATGCTAATTCAGCAGAAATTTCAGTTTTCTTGCTTCATTTTTACTGTTTTATTAGTCATTTTTGCAGTGGAAATTTGGCAAAATGATCAACATGAAAGTTGTTCCTTATTTTGTTTGGTTGAATTTCCTTTTTGGAATCACTCCATTTGGAGTTTTCTAGCTCAAGTTATGGTCCAAAAACCACAACTGGCCGGATTGAAATTTTTCTGGGCTGACCATATCTACAGTGCAGTGAACAGTGATTGAAACTCACTTGTTGGATAGGTTCTGGTCATAATTTGGGGTAGGTTTCTTCATGAAAGTTGTTGGTCTATATATTAGCTTATTGCTGGTAAAATTTCAGGCCAATTGGACCTTTCTACATTGAGTTATGGCCAAATGAACAATCACTGTTCATTTGGTCATTCTGCAAAATCAGACTGCAGGTCACCGGGATTTGGGCAAGCTTTTGGTCCACTTGGTTTGGTTTTATGGGCATGGTTTCTTCACTAAAGTTGTGCCATTATGTGTCTAGTTTCATGTCCAATTGGCCTTGCACCAATTGAACCTCTACAATTCAAGTTATGGCTGTCCAAACCTGCTGGACTCAAGTCCAATTCTGCAGGTCACTCCATTCTGCAGGTCCCTTTCATGGCAGCCACACCAAACCCTATCCCATCACTCAACACACTTCATTTTTTATTTAAACAGAACTAAATGGTCACTAATTGACTATTAAAACCTATTTTCATCATCACATGGTCAAAATCCCATTTTTATACCCAAACCCTAACCCTAACTTCTCAAATCATGCATTTAACTTGCATTTCATCAATCCACTTAGTAAATACATGTTGTGGGCAGCCATAATAGTCTTTTAACTTCATTAAACTCAACCCAATCAAACCCTAACCATGGCTGCCCAAAATCTAGGGTTTCCATCCAAATGGTATTCAATAATTTTTCTTTGCAATTCACACTTATTCAAGTCCCTAAACATGTATTCAAAGTAAAAATTTAGTGTTAGGTCACTAACCTTAAAGGAGTGAGCTTTCCAATTTGCTAAAGTTCTTCCTTTCCTTTTCTTTTTGCTCCCAAAAGGATCACTAAGATGATAGAACAATTTTTTGTTTTGGGAAATTTAGGTTTTAATGGATGGAAACCCAAGAAATCAAGCTTGGTAAAGCTTGGTTATGGAGGGCAAAGGGGAGGCAAGGAAGGAGAGAAGAAGAGAAGATGGTGGTTCATGACTTTTGGACTTCTTTTCTTTCTTTTTCTACCAATTAAGTCTTTTTAAATACCTTGGTGCCATGTGTCAACACTTGATTGGGTTGGAGACTTTTAATGACATCATTATGATGTCATAATTTCAATTTCTTTCATTTTTCCATCCTTTTTTTGTCTAATTAATTTCAATTAAATTTTTAACAACATTTAATCATATTTTATGTTATATAAATTATTTATTTAACTGAACAAGTTGGCCCAAAAATCAACTCTGAAGACGAAATGACCAAAATGGCCTCCGTTTGGCTTAACGGGCCAAAATTGTCTTTACCGATTGAAAATTTTTTCTAAGTATTTTATTGGCATTCAAATGCCATAAGAACCTCAATAACCCTTCTCTGGAGTCCCAAAAATTATTTTATAATTTTTTCCCCAGGTCTAGGGCTCCTGATTGCGAGAACCGCAACTTCTCACTAGGTTACCCATCGCTAGGGCACCGGCTCATTTAACTTGGTTGTATTTTATTTTTAAAATTTTTCCTAAATTTTTCTTATTAATATTTGAGTTACTTATGGTTCCTCACTTTAGTTTAAATATTTTTTTTTTCTGAATGTTCTAGCTGTCCGGACCGACACTGGTCACCGGAACAGTAGATTGTACGGGCTAGCTAAAATGAGGATGTTACAAGGATTCTGACTTGTAGTACTGCTTATGGCTCTGTACCATTCTGTGATTTATAGCTTTTATTGCTCCGTGCCATTATGTGATTTATAGCTTTTATTGCCATTTTGTGATTTATGACTTTTAGCCATTTCGTTAATCTTTAATACATGAGACTTTATGCCCGATTGATATTATGGCCCTTTAGCCATTCTGTTGCACACCTGGCAGACACTATGTGACCAATGATATGACGACCTGAGGTACTTGATAACCAGTATCAATTTACCCGTTTATCCAATCCAGTCAACTCGTATAGTTTACTTGGGCATTAAAGTATGTCTTAAAAGTTTACTAATAAATGATGAATATAAAAAAATATTAAAATTAAATATATTACAAATAGTTATTAAAGATACATTCTTTGTGGGAAATAGTATAATTTCCTTATTTTTAATTATTTAGTTTATTTCTATATTATATTTGCAGCACTAAGCATTATGCTTAGCGCGCCATTTTTTGACATGTGTAGGTATTAGAGACCAGGAGACAGAGCCTAGTAGATCTTAGACTGGGATTTTGAGAGTCCAAATCTGCATTTGAGTTCAGTGTCACAATCATCTGTAGCACATTTTGGTAGGACCCGCTGGACTTCATTAGTGATCTTGTATTTTATATCCAAACATTAATTTTGTCATGTAAATTATGAATTTATATAAATATTTGTAAATTATGTAAATTAATGAAATTTGAGTATTTCATTTATGAAATTGAGCATGAATGATATTATGGATTTGGATTGAGAATGGAGATCAAATGATTGCTTGAAAAATATGAGATGATGTTTGAGATTGTGAAAAATTTATATGTTTGAAATTATTATTGAGATTTTAAATAAGTGAGAAATCGTCAAGATATTAATAAATTAAGAGAAACTCCATCAGTTTCTCCAATTGAATAATTGAACTCAAATTAACTATTTTAAATTTAATTATAGGGAAATGTAATAAGATAAGATAAGGTGCTCCGACACAGAGTATGACATGCCTTGCTCGGCTACACTGTAGACGAGTAAGGAGTGTTACAGTTTGACACTTTGACCATTTGACTTGGTCAAAAATGGAAGGGAAATTCTTATTAATTAATGATTAATTTATTAGTTAATCAGTATTATGAATACTAATTAATAAGTTTAATTTTCTTAATTAAGATTAAGGAGTGACTTGTGGACCAATCAAAAATTGAAAACTCATTCAATGGTTGAATGAGAGATGGACACACGTTAAGTTGATTTTAATTAAAGGAAATTAAATATATAAAGAAAGAAAGAAGATAAAACATATCTTCTTCTTCCTTTCGACTTTGGCCATCCCATTTCTTCCACCATAACTAAATAATTTCTCTTCCTCCTTGCTTGAAATTCAAGAGATACAAGTGTTGTGGATTTTGAATTAAGCTTAGAGAAATTGTTTCTCACAACTTCCACTTATTAGAACCAAGAAAAACTTCCCCTTATCTCTTTTGAATACTTGGCCGAACCAAAAGGGAGAGTTCGGGAAACTTTTGCTTGCTTCAAAGGGAGCTTTGATCAAGGGCTTATGTAGACAAGCTAGAGAGCCAATATTTGGTGGCTTCACTACCCGAATTAGGTGGTTAGAAATTGACTCTGCACCTTAAGGGTAAGAATTTCTCCAAAACCTTGACTTTGTGAATTTTGGAGATTTGTTTCCTAATGGCTAATTAGGCATGTTAGCAATTGATTGGGACCAAAACTAAGTGTTTTTGCAATAGCATAAATGGTTTATATGTTGCATGAAATTTAGAGTTGAAAATTTTCAAAATTGATAACCATGCTTCCTAAGGTGCATTTTGATGCATTTTTCTTTCACTTTCTTCTCCATGTCAACCAAAACAGCCCATTTGATGAATATTTTCAAGTTACCCCCTTTTGGTAATTTTTTTTTTTTTTGTTTAAGTTGCCCACAAGCCCCGCGGTAGCAAGCATGGGAAGAATAACACAAGCAATAAGGAGAAAATTTATCATGGGAAAGTTTGCTTGTGATTGCACCGAGTTGAAGAAGGTTCTAGCTCTCATATTGTCAATGTATGTTTATATGTGTTTGTTGCTCATACTCCCCCTAGTTGTTCTAGTAACTGGATGCATCAAAGGATTTGGCCTTGACAAATTTTGGAATTTTACTTTAGAGATGGCATGTTTTCTCATAAAATATGCCCAATCTATCTATGCATGGATAAACTTTCCAAATTATTTGGACCATTTTCGTTCTGAAAACCACAGGATAAAGTTCTTCTTAACAATCTTGATGTATATGGATCTTTGTTACAATAATGCATGTACATAAATACAATAAAAGAAGGCAATGCAGGTTATGGTTTTCTAAACTATCTTTCCTTCGACTATGGTTTGATTCGCTTTTGTATAAGACATGCTTGTATATATGTGTTTGAACTTGATTGCCTGTACATTTGGATGTCCAAAACCAACGATTCATATGATAGCAAGAATAGAATTTAACCAAATACTTAATACATATGCATGGTGGTGTCCTTACTAACTATTTCGAATAAAAATTTCCTCTTCACAGCTCAGAAAAGCTTAAGATCATACATAAGATGCAGTGTCGGAGAGTTGCTAAACCTATTTGGAAAATTTCAAAATATCATTTTCACAGCCAAGGTATGGAAATGGGAACTTCTGATGACTTGAAGCTCCTACATGATCAACAACGAGAGATGGACTGCCTTTGCTTTGGGAGTGCTGATCGAGGCTTTGATGAGACGCAAGAAGCTTATCTAGAAATGACCAATCAGCATTGAACCTCTCCGCCGGTTGCAAAAGTCCGCAACCACTTGATGTTAACCTTAACAAGTTCTGAGAGCACTCAATATCCATGGTGTTCAAAGGAAGAGGTGAAATATAGGGTGGGGCAACAGCTGATTCTGGACTAAACAACTGTGGGAGATACATGGAACCATCGAAGCTGTAGTCATATGGTGCTTGCATGTGATTCTGTTTATGCTCCATTGATGCAGAAGAAGAGCTCGCCTTCATGTGAGAGAAGTGTTCATGAGCAACTTCTGGCAAGAAATCTCTACTTGGATTCTTCTTCTTGAAAACCCTACAGACGACCCACCCATCTTCCTGCTAATCCATTAGTTAGTTTCAAAAACCTTGGTGGCCTTTCTTCGTGATGACCAAAACTCGGTAGTGTATATTTTCATTAATTTTAACATACTATAATGTATATTATTTTACCTGAACGTCGGAGTTGTCATCATCCTGGCGATATTCATGCATGATCCAATCTGTCTTTTGGCCATGAGGAGCACGTCCTGTGTAGAAGACGAGGGTTTTCCTCATGCCAATCCTCTTAGAGTTGCTGAGATGGATGGCCTTGTCTCTCCCCGTTGCTTTCCAAAACCCAGCAGTGGTTGCCCGATTTGTTCGAGTTCCTGTAGGATATTTCTTGTCCTTGTGGCTAAATAAATACCATTCATTTTGAGGAACAGATCCAATTCTACACTTACTGCAATTCAGCATAAAGAAAGATCATATTGACATTTGGATTTTAACGACTTTCATTATGGAAGGGAATAGTTGCGAGTAAATTGCACAGAAAATAAAGAAATAATGGATCGAACCTTTGAGGTCCCAAGGCTCAAGTTTGTTGAGGTCCACCTCCCTGATAACATCAAGGTCAATAGCTTCATAGGAGACCTTCTTCTTCAGATAATAGTACAAAAGCTCTTCATCGGTTGGATGGAATCGAAAACCTGGAGGAACTGAAAGTTGTCCATTTCCACTCTTCATTCTATGTTGCCCTGAAATTTCAAAACCATGATCCATGAAAAATTATACTATATTAAAGGCTCAGCTTTAATCAAATTCCGATTCATATGAAAATTATACCAAACGATCTATCATTTAGAGAAGGGTTTACAAGAAAATAATAGATCCATACAGAGACTTTAGGTTTCCTCCATCTTAGTCATTAGTAAACAGGTGAATGACCGTATAAGGGTAACTTGAAAAGAAAAAAATACTGAAATGGATTAACAATGAAATTAATTATGAATAAGGGGTGGTCAGCACCTGCGGGCACTATTCATATTAGCGTCCAGAGTTGGGACGCTATTATGAATAGCGTACTGATGTCCGGACATAAATGTAAATGTCCAAAAAAAATATAAATGTAAATTATCTCAAGAGTTGGGGCGTTAATATGAATAGCGTCCGGACATCAGGACGCTGCTCATAATAGCATCCTAACTCTGGACGCTAATATAAATAGCGTCTGAAGGTGGGACGATATTTTGAATAGCTTTCCAAGCGCCCTTATTCGTAATTAATCCCGTTGTTAACCCATTTCAGTATATTTTCTTTTCAAGTTACTCCTGTAAGGTCATTCACCCTTAGTAAACACTGTATCTGTACAAGTATAACCTTATCGAAGAAAGAAATGATAAAGGAAGAAGAAGCATGAAAGAAACAGAGCAGCCAGCGCATCAAGCTGGGAAGAGACACAAAACTCCATGATCGAGTCCTTAAAAGCTAGATCTTCATTACCATATAGTATACTCGATTTGAGGGCTGTCGTTTATTATACATGTTGGCAACCCGGAGTAGGTTTATCATAGTTGTGTGTGCTTTATAATCTTTCAAGAATCGAACGTATATTAGTTGTTGTTAAGAATCTAACAGATTATATAGAGAAGCTATAACATCTACAGAACATGAGACTCAGATTCCAAAAGTATCATATGGAAAAAAAAAAAAAAAAAAGGAAAAAAAAGTATCTAGAGCAAATCCTACATCCATCTGATAAGCACGAAAGGATAAGAAACAGGGTTGTTCGGTTGCTTCTTTTTCTCTTTTTATTTCCTTCTTATGATATGCTAGGATTACAGAAAATAAGCAAGCAAAGAATTTTCCTCATCTTCACACGACCACCACTATAGTTGAACAAAATTAACTTGAAATCTGATTACAAAAACATAAAAACTTCCAAACAAAAAAAATGAAAAAGTGAGAAAATAAAAAAATAAAAATAAAATAAAAAGAAGCAGACCTTTGCTGTTGAAAAGTAAAAGCAAGCAGCGAAGCGGCCAAATTCCTTATTTTGCTTAAAGGGCACGATCGAGATGTGGCTTTCAAGAAACTTTTAAGAGAGAGAGAGAGAGAGGGAGAGAGATGGATCAGTGCAAAGTTAAAAAAGAGAGAGACAACCGAGGATGGGAACAGAAATAAAGAAAAATAATTAAAAATGGAAAAAAGAAAATTGAGATATAACATGTATGAGAAGAGAAGGTATACGTGAAAAGGCTTAGGTAAATGTCTGTTGAATGGGAAACCTTATTCCTCAATATTTGCCTCATTAAAATGAAGAAAATCTGCTTAACTGTCAAAATTACTTATTAACAAATGTTTTTACGTTTGGCCTTTTCTATTCCCATGTATCTATCTGTCATCGATTATGCACACACGCGGTCAAGCCTCACACTGGATCAAAGGAATTTTTCTTCATTCTTTTGTTCTATAATCTGTTTTTATCTACTCTTTCTTTAACATATTTATTTCTTCAACAACATATTCCTTGTTTTATATATAAACACATTTTTGTTTTTTTTTTTTTTTTTAAGAAAATGTTAGCTATTTGCTTCAATCTAAATATAATTATATACATTTAGACATGACTGGCTAGTATTATTAACCACAATTCAAGTAAGTGGAGTACTAATGTGGAGTACTAATTTATTTATATTATTAGTATAGATCCTTCTCCTAGAAAAGAAAACAACAACAAGGCTAGATAATTTAGTATTTTTCTTACCAAAATATGATTTATTATGAATTTAAAATACAACATATATAATGATATTCATATATTAAATATATAAGTCTCACATATTTATATTTTAAATTTATAATAAATTTAATTTAGATAAAAATTTCTGAGATAATTTATGTTGTCTAACCATTATATTTAAAAACTAAAAAGATTGTACTAATTAGTTTTATGGTTAATTGTATATTTCCCATTCAAGTAATAACGTCCATGTTTAATAGTTTTTCTTAAAAATAAATCATATTAATAATTTAATTCATGATCTTATAATTATATCCTTTATTATAAAAAGCCATCAAGAGTAGTTCAAATACCAAATTTTTTTAGTATAAATCTTCATTATTCAGTTTTCGTGATTTTAAAAAAATAATATTTTTTGAAAATATAATTAAAGTTGTCATCATTATAAAAAAAATAATTAATTTTGTAATCAATTATTGTAATCGATTGAAATTGATTGCTACTAATAATTAATTTTACGATTAATTTGTGGTTCAGCTTTTTTTAATAAAATAATTCATTTTTAAAAATTTAGCAACCAAAATCGGTTGTGTAACACCTCCGTTTGCATAGCCTGGTAGATTTCACTATTCCGGTGACCGGTGTCGGTCCGGACAATTAAGGGGATTAGAACCATACTTAAGTCAATTAGAGAAGCCATAAGCACAAATAATTAGTAATGTTCAATTATTTAAGTATAAATAAGAAAAACAGAACATAAGAAGTTAAACGAGCCAAGAGTCACAGCGATGGGTGACCTCCTTGGGAACGACTGCGAAGTCATTTTAAACTCAAATTTCGAACCGTAAAATGTGACGTTGCGGTCCTTATGACCCTTATGAACATAGTGGAAAAGAGAAAATCATGAAAAAGAACTGTTAAGCCAGTCAAATAATTAGGTCAGGGAGCCGGAAGAAATATGGAATTATTTGCAAACCAGGATGAACCGGCAAGGGGCAATTTAGTCAATTGACCCCGAGAGCTGACTCCTGACCTAACTGTCAAATAAAATCGGAGAAAAGAAAATTTCGGAATCGAGAATTAAATTAAATAACTAATAGAAAAATAGAAAAAAAAAAGAGAAAAATGAAAAAGTAAAAAGGTGATGACATCATGCATGATCTCATGCATGATGTCATAAAATAAATTAATTAGGTTAATTATTAATTTAGATTTTTGTGGTCTTCCATAAACCAAAATAAATAAAAGAAAAGAAAAAAAAAATTTAATTACTTCTCCATTCCCGTCACCCATTTCTCTCTCATTTCTCTTATTTCATTTTCACCATTAACACCCATCTCAAGCTTTCAAAAGCTTGATTTTATTTAATAAACTCCCTAACTCCTTTAAGTAAATCTTGTTCTTGGACTTTAAGAAGCATCTTGACAACAAAAAGAAGAGGAAAGAAAGAACATTTGAAGAGGGAGAAATTCAACAAAAGAGGTTAGTGGTTAGTTTTTAATATTATGTTTAAATTCATAATTAAGTAGTTGAATTACACTAGAAATTGTGAAAAAATGAAATGAAATAAATTGTTGAAGGACCAAACCTAAATTTTAGTCAATTAGGGTTTGAGGATGTGTATACATGAACTTGGTGAATTTAAAGGTGTATGTGAGCATATTGGTGTTGAATGATCATGATTAAATGTTTTGAATTAGTTAAATGCAACAATTTAGTGTGATTAGGGTTTGAAGGCCTAGGGTTTTGAGGCAAAAATTTGGAGAAATGAGTAAATGATGTGTTTGACCTATTGTGAAATGAAAATTGGTCAATTATGACCAAATGAGTTGTGTTTGAATTGTTGGAATGGAAGCCAAATTCGGAGGTTGTATGGTCACGCTGCTGGCAGTATGACCAAGTCAACTTTGAAGGACCAAAACTGAAATTTTACAAGTCAAATTGATATGGCACCAATTGGGGATGAAAATAGATATAAAATGACACAATTTTCATTTAGGAACCATGCCCAAAAAGTGACCAAAACCTAGTGAACAAATTTACCAAAGTTGAGTAAGAGCAGTCTGCCACTGTACAAACTGACCAAATGAACAAAACTGACCAAATGAACAGTGTTTGTTCATTTGGTCATAACTCGAGCTAGACAGGTCAAATTGACCTGAACTTTTACTAGTGATTAGATGAGATATAGACCTAAAACTTTCATGAAGAACACAAGTCCAAATTCTACCAGCAACCAAGCCATTTGGCCACCCCAAGTTGGTGACCCAAAACTGCCAGCACCAAACTTTGCCCAGAAAATCTGGGTTATTTTTCATCCGGCAGCCCTGATTCAAAGAGCCATAACTTGAGCTACAAATCTCCAATTGGGGTGATTCAAAAAGGAGAATAAACTTAAGACATTAAGTAACATTTTCTATGCAGGAAGTTTTGCTAAATTCCAACAGTAGATTGACCAATGGAACAGTGCAACTTGGAGCACCAAAACTGAAAATTTGACAATTTAGGCAAAAGGATTTAAGCTTTGAGAAAATGACCAAAACCAACAAATTTAATGACCAAAATGTGGTATGTGGGTGAAGTTGGAGTTCCTATACCTATTAAGCCTTAAAAAGTCAACAATTTGACTTGAATAGTGTAGTGAATAGTAACTCGAAAAAAAAAAACTTCGATAACATCGAAATTAGTACATTAAAGCTAGGTAAAAATGAAGTAAAATTTATTTTTGGATTTATGCTAAGTTATGGTACTGAAACACTGTGAAATTGTGTGTTTCAGCTGAAAAAGACTTGGAAACTCGAAGAGACTGAGTCAAGGCCTAAAGGTGACTCACGTCAGGTTTGTGCACAATAATAATTGTTTAAATATTTTAATCTCAAAAATTTGACTTCTTTGATTAATTATGTACTATGTTGCCATTTTATAATCGTAAATGTGACTTTGGAAATTGATCAGATTTCTCATAAATTGTTTGAATAAATTGTTTTGAATTAATTTTATGTTCACACTTAGCATAACAGTATCACATTATTCCTCCTCCATTTATGGGGTTGAGATCGTTTATTTTCCTCCCTCTCTGGCTTGCCAGTTGAGGTTGAGATCGGATGAGTACTCATTAGCTAGCTAGCCACCTCCCTCATTGATTTCGATTAATGGGTTTGAGATTGCTTTGTCGTGGTGTACAACACGGCATTGATCGTAAATTTTGTGTTATAGCTTAAGTTGTGTATGACTTTGGCAACACTGTGTTTATGAAATTGTTTGACTAAATTGTGTTATTATGAGCTTTGTTAATTTGAGAAATATTTAAATTGTGTTTCACCAATGAACGATTTATGTATTGCATTTTAAATTTTTATTGTGCACCACTGAGTATTTTTATACTCAGCGATAGCTTATTTTGCTGTCGCAGATAAGAGCAAGGAGAAAGCAGCAGAGTAAGCTGCTATTAAATCGAGGACTACTCTGATCATTTTGTACGGGTATTATTTTATACCCTTGTAATTAATTTTGATGTAAATATAGAAATGTTGTATGTATCAATGTAGTTGAGCAGTTGTAAATAAATTGTAATAATATTATTTTGGATTTTCTTCTGTAAATTTAATATTGTACTTGTGAATTTCATGTTATATGCCTTGTGAACGAAGTATTAAATATTTTGAGATGATGAATTTTGATTTGTATTGTGGAATTACTTTGAAGTGATTTGAATTGCGTTGATTGAGAATTATTGGAGGTTGGGAGTTGTGAAAAATTTTTGGAAGTGTTTTTCTGAGGTATTTGAAGAACTGTTTTCTCTAATTACAAACGGAACTCTGTCAAAATTTTTATAAAATTTGCGGCAAAATTAAAATGGACAAAAATTTTTACTAGTATTTAAACTTTGAATAAATGGTTTTTAGTTTCTACCAAAATGCTCACCACTTCCAAAATATAAGAAAATTGTTTTAAAATCCCTTGTAGGGTACTTAATGAGTTATCGGTAGGTGAAGTTCGGTAGTTCATTAAGTATTCTACGGGATCATGTTATGCCTTACAGAGGGGTAAGGTGTGACTTGTTTTAGTGATATCAGAGCATGGTTTTTCAATAAATTTTGACTGTGTATGAACATTTTATTGATAAGTACAACTGCTCAAGTATCCTTAATTGATACATATGACATATTTACATCATGAATGTGCACTAACAGAGGTCAACCTCCTTGTGTTTGATCTCAGGAAGTAGAAATTTTGAGAAAACGGAATGGAAGGGGGAGATCATTTCGAAGAACAATCTGTTGAGGCTGAGGTTCAAGGAAGCCCGGACTCGTAACGTGAGTGGGTCACCACTCCGGCTCTGCTCAAAGACCAGATTCCCTGCTCAATTTGTACAGCAGATGGCTGCGTTCTTCCAATAAATGGCAAGTAATGTGCCACCCCAAGGTTAAATGCCAGTACCTGTAACACAACCACAGTCCTCAGCTCGGCAGTATGAAAAGTTGATGAAATTTGGGGCCACCGAGTTTAAAGGCACTGTGGATCCACTGGAGGCAGAATAGTGGTTAGAAAGAATGGAACAAGTTTACAGAAAACTGCAGTGTACAGAAGAGATGAAGTTCGAGTATTCTGTTTCCTTGTTACAAGGAGATGCATATGAATAGTGGAAGACCATCCCCCACAGCTTGGTTGAGCCACCTGTGCTGACATGGACAGACTTCCTGAGGGAATTCAGGCAGAAATGGGTTCCTGATGCATATGTAGATAAGAAATTACAAGAATTCCTGAGTTTGAAACAAGGGGACCAAACCATAGCAGAGTATGAGAGAGACTTCTCAAGGCTAAGCCACTATGCTGGAAGCTTAGTCTCCACCCCCAGAGATAGATGCATGAGGTTTGAGTCCGGGTTAAGGCCGAATCTGAGAATGCAAGTTGTGGGTTTCCGACATCAGAATTTTGCTGAGTTGATCTCACAGGCCCTAGAACTGGAAAGAATAGAATCAGAAGGGGCAGTGAAGAAGGGTACACAGAAGAAAGAGAAGACTAAAAAGACTACTAGGTAAGCATCTGAGAGTGGTTCTGGCAAGAGGAAATAGTTTGGGGGATCCAGCTCCCGTAGATCTGGCAGAGGCAGATTTTCTGGCCAAAGATCACACTGGTCTGGTCAGCAGACCCAGCAGGCACCCCGAGGAGCTCTATCAGTACGGCAGTGTGAAACTTGTCGTAGAACTCATGGTGGGGTTTGTTTTAAAGCTACCGGTGCATGTTTTAATTGTGGAGGGAGCGGACATTTCGCCAAGGATTGCACTAGTCCGCGCCGATCTGGATCTTTTGCTACATCTGAAGGATTAGCCCAAGTCTCTACACCTAGAGGGTCACAGTCAGCTGCTAGAGGTAGAGGCAGAGGTAGAGGTAGAGGTAGGGGTCCTGGTAGCACTCCTAGAAGTCAAAACACTGTTAACCAGCCAGTATCCAGTGGCGCACCAGTCAGAGTGTATACCATGCGTCAGAGGGAGGAAGCTGAAATATCAGATGTAGTAGCTGGTATTTTCTCCATCCTTGACCAAGATGTGTATGTGTTATTTGATCCTGGATCCACACATTCGTATGTTAGTGCTAGTGTGATGTGTTCTACTGCTATTCAGTGTGTACCAATGGACTATGATGTGCTAGTAACTAGTCCATTAGGCCAGGAGGTCAGAGTAAATAGGCTATATAGGGACTGTCCTTTGGTGATCCAAGGACACACTTTTTTGTCTGATTTAATTGAAATGCCCTTCAGAGATTATGACATTATCTTGGGCATGGATTGGTTAGCCAGGAATCATGCGATGATTGACTGTAGACTGAAGACAGTCACTTTTGGTCTTCCTCAGTATGGTGATGTAGTAATACATGGGGAGAGGCAGTTATTGCCTTCAAACATCATTTCAACTGCACTGGCCAGAAAAATGATTAGAAAAGGGTGTGAGGCGTACTTGGCACATGTGATAGACACCCAAGTGGGGAGTCCAAAACTGAGGGACATTCCTACTATATGTGACTTTCTAGATGTATTTCCTGAAGAAATGCCAGGATTACCTCCAGAAAGGGAAGTGCAATTTGAAATTGATGTTATGCCTGGTGTGGACCCAATCTCCATAACACCATACAGAATGGCACCAGCAGAACTAAAAGAATTGAAAGTGCAGTTGCAAGAGCTGCTTGATAAGGGCTTCATTCGCCCCAGTGTGTCACCTTGGGGAGCACCGGTGTTATTTGTAAAGAAGAAGGATGGTACTCTCCGGTTATGCATTGACTATCGGCAGTTGAATAAGGTGACGATAAAGAACAGATACCCATTGCCCCGCATTGATGACTTGTTTGATCAGTTGAGGGGTGCAGCTGTGTTCTCCAAAATTGACCTGAGATCAGGTTATTATCAGCTGAAAGTACAAGAGCAGAGTATTCCTAAAACTGCCTTCAGAACCCGCTATGGCCATTATGAGTTTTTGGTCATGCCATTCGGGTTAACTAATGCTCTGGCTGCTTTTTATGGATCTGATGAACACTATCTTCAAACCATACCTCGACCAGTTTGTTGTGGTATTTATCGATGATATATTGGTCTATTCGAGGAATGCAGAAGAGCATGATAGACATCTGCGGATTGTACTGCAGACTTTGAGGGAGAAACAGCTATACGCCAAATTGTCGAAATGTGAATTTTGGCTGAAGGAGATATCCTTTTTGGGGCACATAGTATCAGCAGAGGGTATTAAGGTAGATCCTAGCAAGATTGAAGCTGTCCTTAATTGGAAGCCACCCAGAAATGTCATAGAGATTCGCAGTTTTCTGGGGTTAGCTGGATACTACAGTCGATTTGTGAAGGGATTTTCCATATTGGCATCTCCATTGACCAAGCTACTTAGAAAGGATGTGAAATTTCAGTGGACGGACAAATGCCAGCACATTTTTGATGAATTGAAAAGATGTTTAACAAAGGCTCCAGTCCTGACTTTACCTACACCGGGTAAACAATATCCAGTTTACAGCGATGCTTCTCACAATAGGTTAGGTTGTGTGTTGATGCAAGATCGAAATGTCATTGCCTATGCATCACGCCAGCTGAAACCACATGAGAGGAATTATCCAACACATGACTTGGAGCTTGCAGCCATTGTGTTTGCTCTTAAGATCTGGAGGCACTATTTGTATGGGGAGAAGTGTTATATCTACATAGATCATAAGAGTTTGAAGTATTTGGGCACCCAAAAAGAGTTGAATCTGAGACAGAGGAGATGGTTAGAGTTGATAAAAGACTATGATTGTCTAATAGACTATCAGCCAGGGAAAGCTAATGTTGTGGCTGACGCCCTGAGTCGCAAGACTATGGCAAGTCTACAAGTTACTCCCTTGTCTTTGGTGCATGAGTTAAGGTCACTGCATGCCAGCTTAGAGATTAATGATGAGGGGCAGACAACAGTTGCATGGCATGTACAGCCAGTGTTAATTGATCAGATCAGAATGGCTGCTCAGAATGATGAAAGGTATCATAAGCTGTTGGAAGAAGTTCGGCAAGGCAAGAAACCAGAGTTCTCAATCAGATATGATGGTTTACTGCTACACCAGGGTAGAATGTGTGTTCTTAATTATGTTGATTTGAGGTAGATCATTTTGAAGGAAGCACATAAGTCTCCTTTTGCCATGCACCCTGGTGGTACAAAAATGTATAGAGGGCTAAAGGAGCATTACTGGTGGATGGGAATGAAGAGAGATGTGGCAGAGTTTGTATCCAAATGCCTAACTTGTCAGCAAGTAAAGGCAAAGCATCAAGTACCAATTGGGTTATTACATCCACTGTCAGTGCCAGAATGGAAATGGGAAAGAATAATTATGGATTTTGTAATGGGACTTCCGAGGACACAGAAGAGTCATGATGCAGTATGGGTCATTATGGACAGACTAACTAAGTCTGCTCATTTTCTACCAGTCCGAATGGACTACAGTCTAGACAGATTGGCCAGGTTATACATTGATGAGATTGTGAGACTGTATGGAGTGCCAGTATCCATCATATCAGACAGAGATCCTAGGTTCACTTCTAGATTCTGGGGTAGTCTTCAGAGAGCCCTAGGAACTAGATTGAACTTCAGTACTGCATTCCACCCACAGACAGATGGCCAGTCTAAGAGGGTAATTCAGATCTTGGAGGACATGCTACGGGCTTGTGTGATTGAGTTTGAGGGTAGTTGGGATACACACTTGCCTTTGATTGAGTTTGCCTACAACAGCAGCTATCAATCAAGCATTGGGATGCCTCCATATGAAGCTTTGTATGGCAGAAAATGTAGAATCCCGTTGTGTTGAGATGACGTGGGTGAAAGAAAAATGATTGGACCCGAAATTGTTCAACAGACTGAAGAGAAAATTAGGGTGATCAAAGATCAACTTAAAGCTGCATCGGACCGTCAGAAGTCCTATATTGATTTGAAAAGAAGGGATATTGAGTATGCAGTGGGTGAGAAAGTTTTCCTCAAGGTTTCTCCTTGGAAGAGGATTATGAGATTCGACAGGAAGGGGAAACTAAGTCCTCGTTTTATCGGGCCATATGAGGTATTGGAAAGAGTGGGTCCTTTGGCTTATCGTTTGGCACTACCTCCAGAGTTGGAGAAGATACATAACGTCTTCCATGTGTCTATGTTGAGGAGGTATTGATCAAACCCATCTCATGTACTACCAGTAGAAGAAATTGAAGTGAATCCAAACCTCACATATGAAGAAGAACCCATAAAGATTCTGGCTTATGAGGTGAAGCAGTTACGGAACAAGCAGATACCGTTGGTAAAAGTGCTGTGGAACCATCATTCGGGCCAGGAGGCTACTTGGGAACGAGAGGAGGACATGAGGAGACAACACCCACAGCTGTTCAAAGATTGATACCAGGTAAAAATTTCGAGACGAAATTTATTTTAAGAGGGGGAGAATTGTAACACCCCCGTTTGCATAGCCTGGTAGATTTCACTGTTCCGGTGACCGGTGTCGGTCCGGACAATTAAGGGGATTAGAACCATACTTAAGTCAATTAGAGAAGCCATAAGCACAAATAATTAGTAATGTTCAATTAGTTAAGTATAAATAAGAAAAACAGAACATAAGAAGTTAAACGAGCCGATAGTCACAGCGATGGGTGACCTCCTTGGGAACGACTGTGAAGTCATTTTAAACTCAAATTTCGAACCATAAAATGTGACGCTGCGGTCCTTAGGACCCTTATGAACACAGTGGAAAAGAGAAAATCATGAAAAAGAACTGTTAAGCCAGTCAAATAATTAGGTTGGGAAGCCGGAAGAAATATGGAATTATTTACAAACCGGGATGAACTGGCGAGGGGCAATTTGGTCAATTGACCCCGAGAGCTGACTCCTGACCTAACTGTCAAATAAAATCAGAGAAAAGAAAATTTTAAAATCGAGAATTAGATTAAAGAACTAATAGAAAAATAGAAAAAAAAAAAGAGAAAAATGAAAAAGTAAAAAGGTGATGACATCATGCATGACCTCATGCATGATGTCATAAAATAAATTAATTAAGTTAATTATTAATTTAGATTTTTGTGGTCTTCCATAAACCAAAATAAATAAAAGAAAAGAAAAAAAAAATTTAATTACTTCTCCATTCCCGTCACCCATTTCTCTCTCATTTCTCTCATTTCATTTCCACCATTAACACTCATCTCAAGCTTTCAAAAGCTTGATTTTATTTTATAAACTCCCTAACTCCTTTAAGTAAATCTTGTTCTTGGACTTTAACAAGCATCTTGACAATAAAAAGAAGAGGAAACAAAGAAGATTTGAAGAGGGAGAAATTCAAAAAAAGAGGTTAGTGGTTAGTTTTTAATATTATGTTTAAATTCATAATTAAATAGTTGAATTACACTAGAAATTTTGGAAAAATGAAATGAAATAAATTGTTGAAGGACCAAACCTAAATTTTAGTCAATTAGGGTTTGAGGATGTGTATGGATGAACTTGGTGAATTTAAAGGTGTATGTGAGCTTATTGGTGTTGAATGATCATGATTAAATGTTTTGAATTAGTTAAATGCAACAATTTAGTGTGATTAGGGTTTGGAGGCCTAGTGTTTTGAGGCAAAAATTTGGAAAAATGAGTAAATGATGTGTTTGACCTATTGTGAAGTGAAAAATGGTCAATTATGACCCAATGAGTTGTGTTTGAATTGTTGGAATGGAAGCCAAATTCGGAGGTTGTATGGTCATGCTGCTGGCAGCATGACAAAGTCAACTTTGAAGGACCAAAACTGAAATTTTACAAGTCCAATTGATATGGCACCAATTGGGGATGACAATAGACATAAAATGACACAATTTTCATTTAGGAACTATGCCCAAAAAGTGACCAAAACCAAGTGAACAAATTTACCAAAGTTGAGTAAGAGCAGTCTACCACTGTACAAACTGACCAAATAAACAGTGTTTGTTCATTTGGTCATAACTCGAGCTAGGTAGGTCAAATTGACCTGAAATTTTACCAGTGATTAGATGAGATATAGACCTAAAACTTTCATGAAGAACACAAGTCCAAATTCTGCCAGCAACCAAGCCATTTGGCCACCCCAAGTTGGTGACCCAAAACTGCCAGCACCAAACTTTGCCCAGAAAATCTGGGTTATTTTTCATCCGGCAGCCCTGATTCAAAGAGCCATAACTTGAGCTACAAAACTCCAATTGGGGTGATTCAAAAAGGAGAATAAACTTAAGACATTAAGGAACATTTTCTATGAAGGAAGTTTTGCCAAATTCCAACAGTAGATTGACCAATAGAACAGTGCCACTTGGAGCACCAAAACTGAAAATTTGACAATTTAGCCAAAAGGGTTTAAGCTTTGAGAAAATGACCAAAACCAACAAATTTAATGACCAAAATGTGGTATGTGGGTGAAGTTGGAGTTCCCATACCTATTAAGCCTTAAAAAGTCAACAATTTGACTTGAATAGTGTAGTGAATAGTAACCCGAAACACAAAAACTTCGAGAACGTCGAAATTAGTACATTAAAGCTAGGTAAAAATGAAGTAAAATTTATTTTTGGATTTATGCTAAGTTATGGTACTGAAACACTGTGAAATTGTGTGTTTCAGCTAAAAAAGACTTGGAAACTCGAAGAGACTGAGTCAAGGCCTAAAGGCGACTCACGTCAGGTTTGTGCACAATAATAATTGTTTAAATATTTTAATCTCAAAAATTTGACTTCTTTGATTAATTATGTACTGTGTTGCCATTTTATAATCGTAAATGTGACTTTGGAAATTGATCAGATTTCTCATAAATTGTTTGAATAAATTGTTTTGAATTGATTTTATGTTCACACTTAGCAT
Organism: Hevea brasiliensis; assembly: GCF_030052815.1. NCBI lineage: Eukaryota > Viridiplantae > Streptophyta > Magnoliopsida > Malpighiales > Euphorbiaceae > Hevea > Hevea brasiliensis. The sequence continues at coordinate 55,348,894 of NC_079503.1, read as the reverse complement.
GACAGTATCACATTATTCCTCCTCCATTTATGGGGTTGAGATCGTTTATTTTCCTCCATCTCTAGCTTGCCAGTTGAGGTTGAGATCGGATGAGTACTCATTAGCTAGCTAGCCACCTCCCTCATTGATTTCGATTAATGGGGTTGAGATTGCTTTGTCGTGGTGTACAATACGGCATTGATCGGATATTTTATGTCATGGCTTAAGTTGCGTATGACTTTGGCAACACTGTGTTTATGAAATTGTTTGACTAAATTGTGTTATTATGAGCTTTGTTAATTTGAGAAATATTTAAATTGTGTTTCACCAATGAACGATTTATGTATTGCATTTTAAATTTTTATTGTGCACCACTGAGTATTTTTATACTCAGCGATAGCTTATTTTGCTGTCGCATATAAGAGCAAGGAGAAAGCAGCAGAGTAAGCTGCTATTAAATCGAGGACTACTCTGATCATTTTGTACGGGTATTATTTTATACCCTTGTAATTAATTTTGATGTAAATATAGAAATGTTGTATGTATCAATGTAGTTGAGCAGTTGTAAATAAATTGTAATAATATTATTTTGAATTTTCTTCTGTAAATTTAATATTGTACATGTGAATTTCATGTTATATGCCTTGTGAACGAAGTATTAAATATTTTGAAATGATGAATTTTGATTTGTATTGTGGAATTACTTTGAAGTGATTTGAATTGCGTTGATTGAGAATTATTGGAGGTTGGGAGTTGTGAAAAATTTTTGGAAGTGTTTTTCTCAGGTATTTAAAGACCTGTTTTCTCTAATTACAAACGGAACTCTGTCAAAATTTTTATAAAATTTGCGGCAAAATTAAAATGGACAAAAATTTTTACTAGTATTTAAACTTTGAATAAATGGTTTTTAATTCCTACCAAAATGCTCACCACTTCCAAAATGTAAGAAAATTGTTTTAAAATCCCTTGTAAGGTACTTAATGAGTTATCGGTAGGTGAAGTTCGGTAGTTCATTAAGTATTCTACGGGATCATGTTATGCCTTACAGAGGGGAAGGTGTGACATGATGCTAAATCTGTTGCTATTAACAACCGATTTATAATTGATTATTAAAATCGGTTACTATTAGCAATCAATTTATAATTAGTTGCTAAATCAGCTGCTAATCGAAATTAGAAAAACCTTAAATATACGATTAGCAACCGATTTTAAAATCAGTTGCCATTAGCAACTGATTAAGAAACGGTTGCTAAAATATGTTGCTAAAAGCAACGGATTTTAAAATCAGTCACTAATTGCAACTAAATTAGGAAATCGATTGTTAAATTAAAAATTTATCTTAATTAGCTCTAAAATTGATAACTGATTTGCAATTATTTGTAATAATTATTTGCTAAAATAGTTATTATTTGTAATCGATTCCTTTTTGTAATAAATTGCAAATTCATTGTTAAATTTTTTCCCCCAAAAAATTTCTATCCATTTTTATTTTATTTTATTTTATTTTGATTTGCAACCGATTTACGAATTGGTTGTTAATAGCAACTAATTTTTAAAACTGATTTTTTTTTCTAAAAATTTTCACTTAATTTTTTTTTATTCTAACTTTCCTCCTAAATATTTTTGCTCAATTTTTAAAAGAAATTAACAACCAATTAATTCACTCATATAAACAATTACTTATTTTTTCCCCACTACTCATTTTTCTTTTCTTTTTTTTCTTTTTCCACTCATTTTTTTCATCATCTTTTTTATTCTCATATATTTTATTCATCTTTTCCTTTCCAACATATCTTTTTATCATCTTTTTTCTTTTTTATCTATTTTCTTCATCATTTTTTCTCATCTATTTTCTTTTACATATTTTTCTTTCTCATCTATTTTCTTTTTCATCATATTATTTTCTTATCTATTTTCTTCTTCATCATATTTTTTTCTCATCTATTTTCTTTTTTATCATATTTTTCTTTTTATCCATTTTCTTTTTTATCATCTTTTTTTTTCTATTTTCTTCATTTTTTTATTATATGTTTTCTTCTTCATCATCTTTTTTTTTCTCATCTTTTTATTTAATTTATTTTTTTAATATAAAATAAAATTTTTATGCAAATACATTTTTTATTAGTAAATTATCTGTAGTATTAATTTTTAGTAATTCTTTTGTTATAATATATATATATATATATATATATATATATATATATATAATTTTAGTTAATATTTTTTATAATAGTTATTATTAGTAATTTTTTATAATATTTTATATTATTTTTTAGTATTAATTTTTCATTAATAATTTATTATTTTAGCAATTTTGAAAAATTTATTTATTTGAATTTTTATTTATTATTTGAAAATTTAATATTTTATAATTTTTTTAAATTAGCAACTGACTTTTTTGTTGCTAAATTAGTTGTAAATAGCAATTAATTTATAAGATAATTACAAAATTATAAAATTAAAGACATTAAATTTTTTGCAATTAATTATATTTTGGTCGCTATTAGTAACTGATAGTATTTTACCAAAAATTTTATTTTTTTAAATTTAACTAATTAAGAAACCGATTTGATTATCGATTACTATTTGTAATCGATTGTTATTTGTAATTAGTCTCATTACAACCAACTAAGTCTATTGCTAGATCCGTTACTGAATCAATTAACAACCAATTTCAATAAATTAACAATCGATTTGGTCAATTACTAATCTTTTTTTTTTTTTATCGCATGCTATTAGGAACGTGTCCCAAATTAAATTGAAAAATCTTATCATATTAATTGAACTTATTTTATTATTTTAACTCTATTCTGATTCTTTATTGTGAATTAAATTGAATGTATACTTAATTATTAGTCTATTAGCATATTATATAACATATTTTTCTAATATTTAATTATTTATGTATCTTATAGCTAAAAATAACATAATTATGAAATTGTTAAAATTCATATTATATAATATAATGTGTTAATAATTAACTTAAAAACTAAAATAATAATTTAAACATGACTGATAACAAAAATAATTTGAATTAAAATTAAACTAAATCAAAACTAAGTAAAAAATTAAAATAAAAATATAAAAAAATAAAATTAAAAATCGTAAATTTAGTTCAATTCTATTTTTTGGACAGACTCTAATGCAAGAACCGCACATCTCTATGTTATGGACGTATTTTCTTGCTAATTGATGAGTATTTACTTAAAAAAAAAAAAAAAAACTTCAATTACACAACTTAACTGGTATTAATTAAATAAGCAGAAAATTTATCTTTGTATAATTTGATATACAAATGTAAGCAATTAAATAAAAAACTTGAAAAAGAAATATGAAATTATATATAAATCCCAAAAAGTTAAATAGATGGGTGTTTAGAAAAAGAACTTAATTTGCGCAGAAGAGTAGTCAAAGGGATTGAGTCAGCAAGAAGGAGGACGACCCGGTTGCCTTAACTCACGTTCAACGAATTGGTGCGCTGCATCAAATTAAGTGCAAAGTATGAAACTGTGTGGGGTCTCTTTTAGATCTTCTAAACACGTGAGCTGCTTTCTACTAACTTTTTCTTTTTTCCTTTTCTTTTCTATTTTCTGGCGACCCTGTGTACCACAGCTATGTTGGAAAGCTGCTTCTAACGCTGGACTTGATTTTGGAATTATTGAATATGGGTAAAGCTAGTAAAGATGGGTTGCTTTTATTGCATTGTCAATTTCTTTTTTTAAAAATTTGAATGCAAGTCTAATATAACAATATAGAAATTATTAAATTTTTCAATAAATATAAAAATAATTTCTGATTGACAAGAATGAAATCAAAGGCCATTGGAAAGTTGTAACAAATCTAGTTTCTTGAGTGGAAATGGATAAGCGTCATTATGGACTTCGTGAAATATGATTTCATCTTAAAGCATGCACAACTTTTCATCCACAAAAAGATGGGCAATCCAAATGCACAATTCAAGCACTTGAAGATATGTTACACATGTGTATCACTGCCTTTAGAGGTAAGTGGGATAATTTTGTATTTAATTGAGTTTATTTACATGAATAAAAACTATCACACTAGCATTGAGATGACACCTTATAAAGCTTTGTATGAAACGAAATTTTGATATCTTATGTATATGAGGAAATTTTGATATCTTATGTATATGCTAGGAAATAAGATAAAAAAGCTAGTTGGACAAAGTGCAAGTCAAAAACAAGAAAGTGCCAATTTTCAAAGAAAGAATAAAAGGCAAGCTTTAGTAGGCTAAAGAGTTATGCTAACTCGAAGGACATGTCTTCTAAAGTTGGAGATCACGTGTTCTTAAAAGTCTCCCTGATCAAAGAAGTCATGAAATTTGAGTAGAAAGGGAAGAGTTATGCCAACCCGAAGGACATGTCTTCTAAAGTTGGAGATCATGTGTTCTTAAAAGTCTCCCTAATTAAAGAAGTCGTGAAATTTGAGTAGAAAGGGAAGCTAGCACCAAAATAAATTGGTTTGCACAGGAACCTATAGAGAAGCTGATATGGCATTCCGATTGGCACTATCATAATAATTATCTCATAAGCATTCACATTCCATGTTTCTGTGTAGCATCCGATATTCTATATTTCTATGTTAGAGAAAGACATTCTTAACCATCTCATGCAATCAAGCCACAAAAATTTGAGATTGATGGCCAATTTGCATATGAGAAGCAACTAGTGGCTGGAGTGGATATGCAGTTACACAATCTTCAATGAAAAGAAATCTTTATAGTGAAAATATTATGGCATAACCACAACTCCAAAGAGTATAAATGGGAGAAGGAGCAAGAGATAGATAAAAAAAAATACCCTTATTTGTATTCAATAACAATGGAATTCAAGGATGAATTGCTACAAAGGAAGAGAACTGCAATACTAACAAATTTCTAAAGTTCATAAAAAAAATTATTATTATTTTTTTTTTGGAATTTTGGGTGCATATCTAATATATTTTTAGGACTTGTGGAATATTTAGTAAAGTTTTTAAGTTTGATGAAATATGTTGAAATAAAAGATGCTAGTATTAAATTAACACTATAGTTTACTACAAGTGTTGCTAACATTCATTGTAGCATTATACTGTTGATATTCACTGTTGAGTATGTAGCACTTGAAAAACACCATCGATTATCAAAATTATTGACCTAATTTGGACACAATTTAACTGCCCATTCACATATTAGATGGTGATTTTGAATTTTAGACACCACTAGAAACATTTTGAGCCTATAATTATCCCTCCCTAGTTATAGTTATGGTTAGATTCGGAACCAAAATGGACCATTCTAACCAAGAACAGAAATTGGACTAAAACTAATCAAATATGGATTGACCAAATAGCTTTAAACTAGACAAAAATTGATTAGTCTAGTTCAATTTCGAGCCAAAATTGATTTTTTTTTTCATTGAAAAGAATTTAGCCAATATATTTGATCAAAACCAAATGAAACTGAGGTTGGGATGGTCCCTTCAATTCAGTCTCATCCAGCCCTAAACCATGAACAAGAATGGGCAGTTCTAAACTAGAACTGGCTTGGATCAAACAACCAACCATGTCTACTTGTCATACTCCTGAAAATTATCACATCCAAAGAAAGAAAGAAACTTTACCTCATTATTTTAGCTAAGCGGCTAATCCCTACCAAGAATGCCATATACCACTATGAAACCCATCTTTCTAGATTTTATTTGGCACCAGCCCAATATATAACAACCCAAACTAGGGGCCATTATCGACTTTAGGGATCAAGTCAGTTTAAGGCTGTCAGAACCCATAGCAAGCGTAAAACATGTAAAACATACACACATTCTTGTATCTCACTATCTAAGCATACTCCAAATTATTAGACTTTAGTCTTTTCATACATTCATAATATAAAAATGGTTTATAATTTGAACCTTAACACACATAAGTTCAAAAGCATAATGGTTCAATATGCATACTCTCAAAAAGGATTAACATAACACATACATCATCATTGTGACACCCCTTACCCATCTACAGTGTAGCTGAGTAAGATATGCTACACAGTATATCGGAACACCATTTTTTTTTCAATCATTTTAATTATTTTTATCCTTCCTTATTTATTTCTTTCATAGTTATGAAATATAATTTGTGAAGTATAATTCATTTAAATCATTTATGAAGAACATAAATTTATTTGAGGTTCCACAAATTTTATAGAAAATCCGGCAGAGTACCGACTAAAAATTGAGAAAATAGTTCTTCGGAACCTAAGAAAAATACTTCCAAAATTCTCAATCAATCTCAAACTCCATTTCATCATCAAAATCTCAATATTTTTCAATAACATTTCCAATTTTCAATCATTCATTTCTTATGATATTCATATACAAGTCATACATAAGTATTCAATTTTTTTCATTCATAAACACGATTCTCACTATTTACATTAATACCAAAATACATTACATGAGGTTCCATTGCATATGAGAAAGTAAAAGTTAATTACAAAATATCAAAATAAAACCTAGTGTCCTACCAATGCACTGATGACGGTGAGGTGATGCGGACACTATGTAGAGCTGCAGAAGGTCTCACCCAGTCTGTAGTCTACTGGGCTCTCGGTCGGTCTCTCCAGAGCCTATGTGTGGCAAAAAGCAATGCGCTAAGCAATAATGCTTAGTGGTGCTAATAATAAAATAAAATAAAATAACAGTAAATAAATATGCAGTGCATGTCCTAATGTCTTATGCAAACAAATTTTCAATCATTATTGGTAATCTTATTTATTTTGTACTTGTTATATTTATAATTTCATTAAATTTATCCACTTTCATTTTTGGTTGCCCAAGTAACCTATACTGGACGACTGGACTAGAAAAATGGGTAAATTGGCACTGGGTATCAAGTACGTCGGGCCATCACACCATCGATCACATATGTATCTCCCAGTGTGCAACAGAACAGCTAATAGGCTGTAATAACATTAGGCACAAGGCCAAGTGTCAACACAATGTCAGAATGGCTAAAAGCTATGAAATCACAAAATGGCATAATGCCATGGGTAGTACTGCTAACTAAACCCTATTGGCATGCCAACCTATCCAAACTAATCTTGCTAGGTGTACTAGGGCATGTTACACTGTTAAATTTTTCAATTCTTGAAATTTAAGTTTAGGTGTTACTATTCATTTCATTAGTCAACTAAAATGTTGACTTTTGCATAGACAATAGGTACATTGGTTCTAATACTCCCAACATACCACATTTTACATTCTAAAATTGTTGGTATTGGTTGCCAATGCCATTTTTAAGCTTAGTGTTAGTTATTCAAAATTTTTAGATTTCAAGCCTCATATTTACTGTTCCATTAGTCATTTGTACAGTAGGAATTTGGCAAAATTGTCTTCATGAAAGTTGTTCCTTATTTTGTCTAGTTACATTTCGTATTTTGAATCACTCCATTTGAACTTTTTTAGCTCAAGTTATGACCTAAAAACCATAACTGGCCGGATTGGACAGAATCCAAAATTTTGGGCAAAACTGGTTCTGCTAGATTTGGTAACCTAAGTTTGGTTGGCAATTTGACTAGGTAATGATTAGAATTTGGATTTGTGTTCTCCATGAAAGTTGTAGGTATATGTCTCAGCTCTCTGCTGGTAAAATTTCAGGTCAATTGGACCTTCCTACACTAAGTTATGACCAAATGAATATGTATTGTTCATTTGGTCATTTTGCCCAGTCAGAATGTAAGTGATCCAGATTAGGGCAATTTTTAGGTCAACTTGGTTTGATTTTCTGAATGAGGTTTCTTCACCAAAATTATGCCATTATGTGTCTAGTTTCATGTCCAATTGGCCTTACACCAATTGAACCTCTACAACTCCAGTTATTGCTACCCAAACCTGCTGGACTCATGGTTAGTCCTGTAGGTCAGACAAGGCAGCAACACTAACTTCAATACCCACTACACAAACCACTTCATTTCTTATTCACACATAACCAAATGGTCACTAATTGACCATTAAAACTTACTTTTAGCATTGCATGATCAAAGTCTCAATTTCATGCTCAAACCCTAACTCCAATTTTCACTTCATGGCATGCACACACCAAACTCATATTAAATCACTTTATCCATCATGTATACTCATCAATAACATAATTAAGCCATTTAATTTCATCAAAAACCAATAATCCTTAAACTTTCTCATGGCTGCCAAATTTAGAGATTTCATTTACTCAAGTTTTTCTTTTAATTTCACACAATTTCTACTTGATTTAGCATGCTTACAAGATTAAAGAAAGAAAATAAATTGTTTAGTGCACTAATCTTGAATTGGATACTCTTTGGGCTTATTACAACTTCAATTTTTCTTCAAATTTCTGCTGCCTAAAGCTTCCTCGAGGTGCTAGGTTAATTTTTTGTGAAGAAGGCTAGGGTTTTTATGGTAAAATTGCATGGGATATAAGCTTTGAGAAAGCTTTAATGGTGGAAAAGGTTTAGGGAAGGGTCTCAGCTGGCTGAAACAAGGGAGGAAGACAACTGATTTTTTTCAAATTTTATCTCCTTTTAATTGTTTTAATGTGTGCTTGTTGAATTCTAATTGGTCCATAAATTTTATTGCATCATGCTTGCATATGCATGATGTCAAAATTGGGTATTTGATTCTATTTTCTTTTTCTTTCTTTTCTACTCAATTTCAATTTAATTTTTAGCAATATTTATTAATATTTTATGTCATAATAATTATTTACTTAACTGGACAAGTTGGCCAAAAATTATCTCTGAAGACGAAATGACCAAAATGCCTTTCGTTTGGCTTAACAGACTAAAATTGTCTGTACTAATTGAAAAATTTTTCTAAGCATTTTCTTGGCATTCTAATGCTATAGGAACTTCAATGACCCTTCTCTGGAGTCCTAAAAATTATTTTATGAATTTTCCTTTGGGTCTAGGGCTCCTAGTTGCGAGAACCGCAACTTCCCACTAGGTTATCCATCACTAGGGTACTGGCTCATTTAACTTAGTTGTATTTTATTTCTAAAATTTTTTCTAGATTTTTCTTATTAATATTTGAGTTAATTATGGTTCCTCACTTTAGTTTAAATATTTTTCTAGACGTTCTAGCTGTCCGAACCCACACTGGTCACCAGAACAGTAGAATGTACGGAGTTGCTACAGGGAGAGTGTTACAACTCTTCCTCTCTAATTTAAATTTCGTTTTCGAAATTTACCTAATGCAAACAGTTGAGGGAATTGCTGCCTCATTGTCTCTTCACTTTCCCAAGTTGCCTTCTCAGTGTTGTGGTGCCTCCAAAGTACTTTCACCAGTGGAATCTGCTTACTCCTCAACTCTTTCACTTCCCGAGCTAGGATCCGTATGGGTTCTTCTTCATATGTCAAATCCGGTTGTACTTCAATTTCTTCCATGGAGATGACATGTGAAGGATCTGAGCGGTATCTTCTTAGCATAGATACGTGGAACACATTGTGGATCTTATCCAGCTCTGGTGGTAAATCTATCCTGTAGGCCACTGGACCCACACGTCCAACGACTGCATATAGGCTAATGAACCTAGGGTTTAACTTACCTTTTCTTCCAAACCTCAGTACCTTCTTCCACGGTGACACCTTGAGGAACACTTTATCGCCAATTGTGTATTTTATTTCTTTTCTCTTTAGGTCGGCATAGGATTTTTGTCTGTCTGAGGTAACCTTCAGATTGGCTTTGATTAGCTTTACCTTCTCCTATGTCTGTTTCACCAAGTCTGGCCCTACCAGTTTGTCTTCTCCCAATTCAGTCCAGCACACTGGAGTTCTACATTTTCTCCCATACAGTGCTTCATACGGGGCCATTTGGATGCTAGCTTGGTAGCTATTGTTATATGCAAATTCTGCCAGTGGGAGGTATCTATCCCAACTTCCCTCAAATTCAATGACACAACTTCTTAGCATATCCTCAAGGACTTGACATATATTTCATGTTATTATTATCATTTCAGTTCAATATTTTTATAAGTTCAATTGGTTTCAATTGTTTATCTGGATTACTCTTTCTGATTGCCCATCTGTCTGAGGATGGAAAGCTGTGCTAAAGTGGAGTTGTGTACCCAAAGATTCATGCAACTTCTTCCAAAATCTCGATGTAAACCTTGGGTCTTGATCAGATATGATGGAAAGTGGAATTCCATACAGTCTAACTATCTCACTGATATACAATTCTGTTAGCTTCTCCAGTGAGTAGTCAGTCCTAACTGGTAAAAAATATGTTGACTTCGTCAATCTATCTACTATCACCCATACTGCATCATGCTTCTTCTGGGTGAGAGGTAGACCACTTACAAAATACATGGTGACCCGATCCCATTTTCATTCAGGTATGCGTATAGGCTGTAGCAAACCTGATGGAACTTGATGTTCTGCCTTGACTTGCTGACACGTCATGCATTTAGTCACATAGTCAGCTATGTCCTTCTTCATACTAGGCCACCAATAATGAAGTTTCAAGTCATGAAACATTTTTGTACTTCCCGGGTGCATAGCATAAACACTGGTGTGTGCCTCTTTTAGAATACTGACTTTCAATTCCCCATCATCTGGTACACATAATCTTCCTTTGTAGTACAGACACCCATCTGCTTTCACCTCATAGTCAATTGCTTTCCCCTCTGAGATTTTACTCACAGTAGCCATTAATTTCTCATCTACCTTTTACCCATCTAAAATCTGCTGTAGCAGGTTTGGCCTCACTTGCAACTCAGCCAAAATAGCTCCATCTTGAGCCAAGGATAGACGGGCATTCAATGATCTCAAGGCTGTGATAGATTTTCTGCTTAAAGCATCATCAACTATATTTGCCTTCCCAGGATGGTAGTCAATCACACAATCATAGTCCTTTAGGAACTCAATCCATCATCTCTGTCTGAGGTTGAGTTCCTTCTGGGTTGGCAAGTATTTCAGACTTTTGTGGTCTGTGTAAATGTAGCACTTTTCACCATACAAGTAATGCCTCTATATCTTCAGTGCGAAGATAATTGTTGTAAGTTCTAGATCATGGGTAGGGTAATTCTGTTCATGTGGCCTTAGCTGCCTGGAAGCATAAGCGACTACCTTCCCCTCTTGTATCAATACACACCCTAACCCATTATGAGAGGCATCACTGTAGACCACAAAGTCCTTTCCCGACATTGGCTGTGTTAATACTGGTGCCTCTGTCAACATAGCCTTCAACTTCTCAAAACTAGCCTGACACTTGTTATTCCAGCCAATCTGACATTCTTGTGTAACAACTTGGTTATTGGAGCAGCTATTAACGAAAATCTCTTCACAAATCTTTTGTAATACCCAGTTAGCCCCAAGAAACTTCTAACCTCAGTTGTATTCCTGGGAGGCTTCCATTCCATCACTGCTTCTATTTTCTTAGGATCCACCCTAATCCCATCAGCTGAAACTATGTGTCCAAGGAATATAATCTTATTTAACCAAAATTCACACTTGGACAACTTAGCAAATAGCTTCTTTTCTCTCATGGTTTGTAGAACAATCCTCAAATGCTCATCATGTTCTTCACTGGTCTTGAAATACACCAAAATATCATCAATAAAGACCACTATGAACTGATCTAGGTATGGATGGAAGATACGGTTCATAAGGTCTATGAATGCCACTGGTGCATTTGTTAGGCCAAAGAGCATCACCAGAAACTCATAATGCCCATACCGGGTCCTAAATGCAGTCTTTGGCACATCTGCATCCTTCACCCTCAACTGATGATACCCTGATCTGAGATCAATTTTAGAAAATACTCCTGCTCCCTTCAACTGATCAAACAGATCATCAATTCTAGGCAATGGATATTTGTTCTTCACTGTCACTTTATTCAACTGCCGGCAATCGATGCACAACCTCAAAGTCCCATCCTTCTTTTTCACAAGCAGCATTAGAGCTCCCCATAATGACACACTAGGGCGTATGAACCCCTTATCCAGCAACTCCTGTAACTGGATTTTCAGTTCCTTCAATTCTATGGGTGCCATCCTATAAGGAGCAATAGAGATTGGTGTTGTACCCAGCAGTATTTCAATAGCAAATTCGACTTCCCTTGCTGGTGGCAATCCAGGCAATTCTTCAGGGAACACATCTGGGAAGTCTCTTACTGTGGGTATGTCACATAGATCTAGCTTAGCCTGCCTAGTATCCACCACATGTGCTAGGTAGGCTTCACAGCCTTTTCCCATAAGTTTTCTTGCAATTGTGGCTGAGATGACATTGGATAAGAAATCTGTCCTTTCCCCCACAATTGTGATCTCACTACCCTCAGGAGTTTTTGAAGAAATTCTCTTCAATTTACAATCAACCATTGCCTGATGACGTGACAACCAGTCTATTCCCAAAATCACGTCAAACTCATGGAAAGGTAACTCAATCAGGTCTGCCAAGAATTCATACCCCTGAATCTTTAACGGGCAACCCTTGTACACTTTGTTCACCACTACACTGTGGCCCAATGGATTAGTGACCAGGATGTCTTGATCACTCTCCCCTTCTAGTATCCCCCTTTCTACGGGTAGGTTGATGCAGATGTATGAATGAGTGGATCCTGGATCCACCAATGCCTGCACAGATGTATTATAGAGGGAGAATGTACCCCTGATGACATCCGAGGTATCTTGCTCCTCCTAAGCTCTCATAGCATAGGCTCTGGCAGGTGGTCTGCGCTCAGGCCTCTCTGCTGGCTCAGATACAAGTCTCTGTAATGGTCCCACTGCCTTAGATTTGCAAGATTTCCTATCCCTTTGTGGTACAGGAGCAGGTCTATCTACTTGTGTTGGAGCAGTTGTAGCAGTTCTGCGTGGACAATTCCTCAACTGATGCTCTGTCGATCCACACCTTAAGCAGGCACCAATCACTCTCCAACACTCCCCCTTATGCCATTTCAGGCAATGCGAACATGCAGAAGATGCTGGGGCTGGTCCCCTAAACCCCATCCCTGGAGAGCTGCCCACTGATGGTGTGGACTGACCTCTCCTAGGGGTGAGCGTGGCACAGGCCCCGAGGTCGACCACGACCTTGAGGTTGACCTGAACTCTGTGCAGGTGGACCTTTGAACTTCTTCCCTGGTACTGGAGATGAACTAGACTGACCCGGGCCCCTCTTCTGCTGTCTCTCTCTTCTGGTCTACTCACTTATTCTAACATTTTCAACTTTTATTGCAGCTTCCACTAACTTGGTGAAGTCTATGATTCCCAAGGCAATGATCATAATCTTTATATTATCATTTAATCCCTCTTCAAATCTCTTACACCTTTTGGCCTAACTAGGGACTATCTCCCTTCTGTAGTGGCTCAGTATGACAAATTCCTTTTCATACTCTGCCACTGTCAGTTGTCTCTGCCTCAGGTTAATGAACTCTCTTCTTCTCTCTTCCAGGTATACACTACCCACATACTTTTTCTTGAATTCTGAGAGGAAGAAGTCCCAATTTATTACTTCTGGCTGCACTTCGCTAGACACTGTATCCCACTATTGGTAGGCATCATCTTGCAACAGAGATACAACAGCTTCTAGATTTTGTTCTAGAGTGCAATGGAGTTGTTTTAAAACCCTTCCTGTTCTGTTCAACCAATTTTCGGCTGTAATAGAATCATCTTCTCTCTTGCCAAAGAAATCAATTGCTCCAAATTTTTTTAGTCTTTTCAGGTGTGATTTCTGCTGTGGAGGTGGTGGTGGCATTACCCCAGCCATTTGTCTGAAGAATTCAACCATTTGCTGAAACATGACCTGTGGAGGCTGAGCAGGCTCTGTTGGAGCAGGTTCTCCCTTACCCCCAGTCTCAACTGCTGCAGGTGGAGCATGACTCTCCACTTCCTCCTCAACTGCCCTCTGAGATGTAAGGTCTATATCCTAATCAAAATAACAAAGACAAATAGATCTGCATTAGTGTCACCTCAACTCTTACAAATGCAATGCATGGTATGGACTCAATCTAGGCCCAAAAATGCCTAAACCGTGCTCTGATACCACTAAATGTGACACCCCTTACCCGTCTACAGTGTAGCTGAGCAAGATATGCCACATAGTGTATCGGGACACCATTTTTTTTTTCAATCATTTTAATTATTTTTATCCTTCCTTGTTTATTTCTTTCATAGTTATGAAATACAATTTATGAAGTATAATTCATTTAAATCATTTATGAAGAACATAAATTTATTTGAGGTTCCGTAAATTTTATAGAAAATCCGACAGAGTACCGGCTAAAAATGGAGAAAATAGTTTTTCGAAACCTGAGAAAAACACTTTCAAAATTCTCAATCAATCCCAAACTCCATTTCATCATCAAAATCTCAATATTTTTCAATAACATTTTCATTTCTCAATCATTCATTTCTTATGATATTCATATACAAGTCATACATAAATATTCAATTTTTTTCATTCATAAACACAATTCTCACTATTTACATTAACACCAAAATACATTACATGAGTTTCAATTGCACATGAGAAAGTAAAAGTTAATTACAAAATATCAAAATAAAACCTAGTGTCCTACCAATGCACTGATGACGGTGAGGTGACACGGAAACTATGCAAAGCTGAAGAAGGTCTCACCCAGTCTGTAGTCTATTAGGCTCTCGGTCGGTCTCTCCAGAACCTACGCATGGCAAAAAGCAATGCGCTAAGCAATAATGCTTAGTGGTACTAATAATAAAATAAAATGAAATAATAGTAAATAAATATACAGTGCATGTCCTGATGTCTTATGCAAACAATTTTTCGATCATTATTGGTAATCTTATTTATTTTGTACTTGTTATATTCATAATTTCATTAAATTTATCCACTTTCATTTTTGGTTGCCCAAGTAACCTATACTGGATGACTGGACTGGATAAACGGGTAAACTAGCACTGGGTATCAAGTACCTCGGGCCGTCACACCATCGATCCCATATGTATATCTCGGTGTACAACAGAACAGCTTATAGGCTGTAAAGACATTAGGCACAAAGCCAAGTATCAGCACAATGTCAGAATGGCTAAAAGCCATGAAATCACAGAATGGCATAATGCTATGTGCAGTACTGCTAACTAAACCCTATTGGCATGCCAACCTATCCAAACCAATCTTACTAGGTATACTAGGGCATATTACAATTTTAAAATTTTCAATTCTTGAAATTTAAGTTTAGGTGTTACTATTCATTTCATTAGTCAACTAAAATGTTGACTTTTGCATAGACAATAGGTACATTGGTTCTAATACTCCCAACATACCACATTTTACATTCTAAAATTGTTGGTATTGGTTACCAATACCATTTCTAAGCTTATTGTTAGTTATTCAAAATTTTTAGATTTCAAGCCTCATATTTACTGTTCCATTGGTCATTTGTGCAGTAGGAATTTGTTAAAATTGTCTTCATAAAAGTTGTTTCTTATTTTTTCTAGTTACATTTCCTTTTTTGAATCACTCTATTTGGAGTTTTTTAGCTTAAGTTATGGCCTTAAAACCATAACTGGCTGGATTAGACAGAATCCAAAATTCTGGGCAAAATTGGTTCTGCCAGATTTGGTAACCTGTGTTTGGTTGGCAATTTGACTAGGTAATGGTCAGAATTTGGATTTGTCCTCTTCATGAAAGTTATAGGTCTATGTCTCAGCTTTCTGCTGGTAAACTTTTAGGTCAATTGGACTTTCTACACTGAGTTATGACCAAATAAATAAGCATTGTTCATTTAGTCATTTTGCCCAGGCAGAATGCAAGTCACCCGGATTAGGGCAATTTTTAGGTCAACTTGGTTTGATTTTCTGGGCAAGGTTTCTTCACCAAAATTGTGCCATTATGTGTCTAGTTTTATGTCCAATTGGACTTGCACCAATTGAACCTCTAAAACTCCAGTTATTACTGCCTAAACCTGCTAGACTCATGGTCAGTTCTGCAGGTCAGCCAAGGCAGCAACACTAACTTCAATTCCCGCTACACAAACCACTTCATTTCTCATTCACACATAACCAAATGGTCACTAATTGACCATTAAAACTTAATTTCACCATTGCATGATCAAAGTCTCAATTTCATGCTCAAACCCTAACTCCAATTTCCACTTGATGGCATACACACACCAAACTCATACCAAATCACTTTATCCATCATCTATACTCATCAATAATATAATTAAGCCACTTAATTTCATCAAAAACCAACAATCCTTAAACTTTATCATGGCTTTCAAATTTAGAAATTTCATTTACTCAAGTTTTTCTTTTAATTTCACACAATTTCTACTTGATTTAGCATGCTTACAAGATTAAAGAAAGAAAAGAAATTATTTTATGCACTAACCTTGAATTGGATACTCTTTGCGCTTATTACAACTTCAATTTTTCTTCAAATTTCTACTGCCTAAAGCTTCGTCAAGGTGCTAGGTTAATTTTTTGTGAAGAAGACTAGGGTTTTTATGGTAGAATTGCATGAGATATAAGCTTTGAGAAAGCTTTAATGGTGGAAAAGGTTTAGGGAAGGGTCTCGGCTGGCTGAAACAAGGGAGGAAGACAACTAATTTTTTTCAAATTTTATCTCCTTTTAATTGTTTTAGTGTGTGCTTGTTGAATTCTAATTGGCCCACAAATTTCATCATGCTTGCATATGCATGATGCCAAAATTGGGTATTTGATTCTATTGTCTTTTTCTTTCTTTTCTACTAAATTTTAATTTAATTTTTATCAATATTTATTCATATTTTATGTTGTAATAATTATTTACTTAACTGGACAAGTCGGCTAAAAATCATCTCTGAAGACGAAATGATTAAAATGCCTTTCGTTTGGCTTAACAGACTAAAATTGTCTGCACCGATTGAAAAATTTTTCTAAGCATTTTCTTCGCATTCTAATGCCATAGGAACTTCAATGACCCTTCTCTGGAGTCCCAAAAATTATTTTATGAATTTTCCTCGGGTCTAGGGCTCCTAGTTGCGAGAACCGCAACTTCCCACTGAGTTACCCATCACTAGGATACTGGCTCATTTAACTTAGTTGTATTTTATTTCTAAAATTTTTTCTAGATTTTTCTTATTAATATTTGAGTTAATTATGGTTCCTCACTTTAGTTTAAATATTTTTTTGGACGTTCCAGCTGTTCGGACCCACACTAGTCACCGAAACAGTAGAATGTACGGAGTTACTACAGGGAGGGTGTTACAATCATACTTAAAAATATTACATAACTTCAATTTTCCTTAATTACTAACATAGTATTATCCATTCACATTTCATATATCCATTTACCCTTACATCATACATGAAGGAAAAGGCAAAGCTGCCCCCAATGCTTTCTTTCTTCAAAGAACTCTTGTAGTCCTACAAACCTGTATCTAGAGTTAGGGGAAAGGGGTAAGCTTAAACAAGCTCAGTGAGTAAATTAGCCAATATTAATTATATCATTTAATTCATACATATGCAATGCATCATTCACATGGGTTTTCACATCACAAACATTTCACATAGGATGGACTTGTCACTAGTAACTCCCCAAATCTAATGTGTCTGGCTCATATAGAGGCTCCATAAGACTTTCGCTTAAGACATGACATGTTTCATGCACTCAGGACAACTTGTAGATCTCCCTTGATGAGGCATCATAAAGATCTTTCCATGGGATTTACTTATAGATCCATAACATACATAACATAACATAGTCATAAACATGGGGGGAGTCAATGGGTCATCTAACATCCATCAATGCACCAATAACAATTACGCAATTATGTAACATCTTCATGTTCTAGATGCATACATCCTAAATAAATATGACATGACACATAAGGATGATTATAAATTAAATTAAAAAATTTTCCATTTTATTAAGGTTAGAGTTACTCACCTCTTATAGCCTATCAACCAGCTAACTCGAATGGTAGTTATCCTTAGATCCTTAACCTTCTAAATCTCTCAAGCCCGATCCTATAAAATTGGATCCTATAGTGTTATATAATGTTCTAAACCTCTATACATATCATAAACATCTTATTCTAGGCCATTATGAACCATTAAACCATGCTTTGAAACCTTAGAAAAGAAGAAAGAAAAAGTCAGGCAAAACCTACTTTGGCTGTCGAAGTCCTAAACTTCGACTGCCGAAGTCTCAAGCTTCTTATGGCCCTTTTGTCTAGTACTAATTGTGGCTATCGAAGTCTTACACTTCAACTACTGAACCTAGAAATTTTTTAGATTTTTTGAGAAATTGCATGCTTTGGCTGTTGAACCTTTGGTTTTTGGCAGTCGAACCTGGGAATTTCTAGAATTCCCAAGTTGAAAACCTGCAGAATTCTTCTCCCAAAAACCTCGAAACTCATCCCAAGTCCAAAACACAATCCAATCCCATATACACATCTTTAGGGCCTAAAACAACTTGAAAACATGCTTAATACTCACATACATTAATAAAAAATCTCAAATCTTAGGTTTTTCCTAAATCCAACATACCATATACATGAATTTCTTCAAAAGCCATTTAAGGTCCATAACACTTAAGCATTACTAAACTAATAATAAAACATGAAATTTTAACATAAATCACAAAACCAAAACCATTACTTGTATAAATTTCCCCAAAACTCAACTTAAAAACAACTTTTCATGAAATTGAAGTTATAGAAACCTAATCCTTCCTTAACTTTCTTAGATCTACGTACTAGATCAAGAAGAAAAGGAAGTTACCTCTTTTCCTAGAGCTTTGAGGTGAGAGAATCAAAACCTTGAAGCTTGAATCTACTCTTCCAATCTTTTAAATAAAAGAATTCCAAAGAGCTCCTTGTATGCCCCAAAGTTGAGATAGAGAAGAGGAGAGAAAACCAAGTATTTTGAGCAGAAAAATGAGCTTTGTTCCCTATTATACCCTTTATAGTTGAGGGATTTTCAGCTGCCAAAAGCCTCAATTTTGGCTATCAGAGTGTATTCTGTCCAAAAAGGGATTTAAGCCAAAAAAGAGACTTCAATTACCAAAAGTCCATCCTTTGGCTGTCCAAGTTCCTTCTACCCAAACACACATTTAAAAACTTTTAAGAAATAAAACCTTTAAAACATTTTTCATTTTTAAATACATTTTGAATATCTCAAACACACATACATTAACATATTTTTACATCTTATTGCCTCTCCCTTGTCAATGAAGTTTTAATTTTCACCAAAATATTCCATCAAAGATAAATATTCTGATGTCAGAAATGGAAGGTATTACATTCTCCTCTGTTTAAGAACATTTGTCCTCAAATGTTAAAATAAACACATAAAACATAACGTAACATACATAACTTACATAACATAGCTAGAAAAGGTGAGGATAATTCGGATTTGACATGAACTTCCTCAACATAGAAATATGAAACATCGAATGGATTCATTCCATTTCTGGTCACAAAGCTAACTTATAAGATACATTTTTGACCCTTTACAACACTTCATATGGTGTACCTTGCAGCTAGTTTTCCTCTCTTTCTAAACTGGATGATACCCTTTATTGGAGATACCTTTAGAAACACCTTGTCCCCTTCCTAGAAAACCACTTCTCTCTAATCGAGATTTACGTAACTTTTCTGTCTATTGGTTGTTATCTTCAACCTTGCCCTGATTAAAGGCGTGGCTTGATTGGTGACTTCCATCAACTCTGTTCCCACTAAAGCTCTTTCACCTACTTCTTCCCAATGCACAGGAGACCTATATTTCCTCCCATACAGAGCTTCATACGGTGCCATTTTAATGATAGACTGATAACTGTTATTGTATGCAAACTAAATTATGGGAATGTACTTTTTCCATAATTCTCTAAGTTAAGTACACACATTCTCAGCATATCCTCTAAAGTTTGTATGGTTGTTTCTGATTGTCCATCTCTCTGAGGATGAACAGACATGCTGAAGTCTAACCTAGTGCCTAACTCATTTTGAAGACAACACTAAAACCTTAATGTGAACTGTGATCCTCTATCAGAGACTATTGTCATTGAAGCTCTATGCAACCTTATTATCTTTGCCACATAAACCTGAGCCAACTTATTCATAAAATCATTAGCTCTAACGGGAATGAAGTGAGAAATCTTGGTTAACCTGTCCATTATAACTCATATTGAGTCATGTCTATTGAAGGCTACTAGTAACCCCACAATGAAGTCCATGGCCACATTTTCCCATTTCCACTCTAGAATGGGTTGTGGGTTGAGCATTCCAACTGGCTTCTAATGCTCTAGATTCACTATTTGATAGACCTCATATGTCACACCTTACCCCTCTGTAAGGCCTAATGTGATCCCGTAGAATACCTGATTAACTACCGAACTTCACCTAGCGATAACTCATTAAGTACCCTATAAGGGATTTTAAAACCATTTTCTTACTTTTTAGAAGTGGTGAGCATTTTCTTACATTAATAGAAGTTTACAAAACTAGTTCAAATTTTTGTCCATTTTGTTTTTACGCAAATTTTGAAAAAATTTCAGCAGAGTGCCGTCTCTATTTTAAGAAAATAGTTCTTCAAAAACCTGTAAAAACACTTCCAATAATTCTTTTTTCCATCAAACTCAGTACTACCTCAATAATGTTCAACATTATTTCTCAATTCAATTGTCATAAAAAATAGTACTCAATAATTCCATTCATTTCTCATTAAAGTAAAATTAATTTAATATATCAATCCAAAATTTACATTAGAAAATCCAAAATAATATCATTACAAACTCTATACAACTGCTCATGACCAGTTATTATATGTACATATATTTACATATATCAAACTAAATATTACAATCAGGGTATAAAATATACCCGACAAAACTTCAGGGATGTGGCTCCAAGATCCTCAGCAGCTCACTTTGCTGCTCCTCTAGTCTCTATATCTGCGATAATAATAACAGCCATCGCTGAGTACTATGAATCAATGGTGCACAATATACTAAAGTAACATTTATGCATAATTCAAATCATATTACTGAAAATGAAAGACATATGCAAAACATGATTTATAAACTTTTAGTCTAAACAATTTCATTTAGGAAGTCTCAAAACAATTTCATAAAAACACACAGTTATATCATGCCATTCGAAACAATATTCATCTCAATAGCCAGAGGCTTATGAGAAATCACAAGGCTAGCTAGCTCAAATATATGGGTACCCATTTAAATTTTTTCTTCTACTGGCACACACCTCAACACTTCAGCCAGAGAATGAATCAAAATTCAAAACTAATTTCTCCCACTAGTCATGCTAGTGAGACATTCAAATATATGGTCATGACACTATGGTTTCAAAACTATCTTATCAATTTATCAAACATTTATTGCCATTTCAAACACATACAAGTAAACTTTCAACATTTTAAGTCAAAAGCATAATAAATATTTCAATATAATTAAGTCACAATTTAATATCACAATTCATTCAAAACAATTTGCAGATGAAAATTTATAAAAATTTCTATGTTGTGCACAAACCGTATGCGAGTCGCCTTTTGGCCTTGACTTGATGCCTCGGGTTCTTTCCTGGTATTCCTTTCAACTGAAACACACCATTTTATAGTGTTTCAGTATCACAATTTATTATAAATCCAAAAATAAGTTCAAATCTATTTATACCTAGCCTTAATATGCTAAACTTGATATTCATTAAAATTTACACTTTGAGTTACTATTCATGATACTATTCAAGTCAATTTGTTGACTTTATAATGCTTAATAGGTATGAGAATTCTAATTTCACCCACATACCACATTTTAGTTACCTAATTTGTTAGTTTTGGTTGTTTCCTCAAATCTTAAGTCATTTAGGCACAAATTTCAAATTTTCAGTTTTGGTGTCCTGTTTCGCACTGTTCCATTGGTTATGTTGCTGCGGTAATTTGGCTAAGTTTTCTTCACAAAAGTTGTTCCTTATTGTCTTAAATTTATTTTCCTTTTTGAATCACTCCATTTGGAGTTTTGTAGCCCTAGTTATGGCCATTTGAACATAGGCCGGATTTGGTGTTACCCAGAATTCTGGGCATTTACCGGATAATGGCAGTTTTTGTAAGTTGACTACAGGTAAGTTTTTGGACAGCTTATAATCAAATTTTGGATTTGTTTTCTTCATGAAAATTGTAGGGCTATGTCTCAGCTTTTCATCGGTATAAAATTTACATCATTTGGACCTTCCTAGACCAAGTTATGGTCATTTACGTAACTACTGTTTATTTGGTCATTTTTGTATAGGTTAGTTTGCCCAATTATGGATTTGGCCTAATTGTTCACTAAGTTATAGTCACTTTCTGGGCATGATTCCTAAATGAAAAATGTGACATTTTGTGTCTAGGTTCATTCCCAATTGGCCTCACACCAATTGGGTTGTTAAATTTTCAGTTTTAGTCCCTGAAAAGGACCTAAGTCAAGCTGCCTACAGATTGACCTTCACCAATCTGAATTGGGACTTGGTTCCAACAATTCATACACACTAAAAATGGTCACAATTGACTATTTCTCAACTCAAATAAGGTCATTAATATCATTTGGCCAATTCTCAAAATTTTCTTCAATTTCTTCAAAATGCTCAAACCCTAACTACACATAAAGTTCAATTTAATGCATTCAAAGTGCACATTCATAATCTCTACACCTAATGCACCTCAAATAACCATTAAAATACTTCAAACTCATTCATTTCAAACCCTAACCCTAGCTGGATGAATTTCATGTTTGGCCCCTCAACAATTATTTTTGTTTCATTTCCCTCAAATCTAAATTAATTCAAGTAGATATGCATTAATATAAAGAGAAATCAAAGAATGGATAACTAACCTCTTTGTGTGGCTTTTCTCTCTTCCCAAATTCACTTCTTTCCTCTTCCTTTTATTGTCAATAGATGAATTAAGGTTCAAGGACAAGATTTACTTAAGAAACCTTAGGGAAATTATGGTTAGATTAGGATTTGTGAAGCTTGGGTATGGTTATTAATGGTGGAAGATGAAATGAGGATAGAGAGAAGTGAGAGGGGTGGCCGGCCAACTTGTAGAAGAAGAGTAAATTCTATTTTTTTTCTTTAAATTGGTCCCTTTTTAGTGGTATTTATCCACAAATTTCAATAATTAAAAGTTAGGTTTATTGCATCATGCATGCATGATGCAAATAAACTTTTTCTTTTCTTTCCTTTTCTTTTTCATTTATTTTTCTATTAGTTCTTTAATTTAATTCTTGATCCTAAAATTTTCTTTTCTCCAATTTTATTGGACAGTTAGGTGAGGAGTCAGCTCTAGGGGTGAATTGACTAAATTGCGCCTCGCTAGTTCAATCTGATTTGCAAGTTATTCGATATTTCTTCCGGATCCCTGACCTAATTATTTGACCTGCTCAACAATTCTTTTTAGTGATTTTCTCTTTTCCACTGTATTTGCAATAGTCCTAATAACCGCAGTGTCACATTTTACAGCTCGAAATTTGAGTTTATAATGACTTCACAGTCATTTCCTGATAAGGTTACCCATCACTGTGACTCCCGGCTCTTTTAACTTCTTGTGTTCTGTTTTTCTTATTTATACTTAACTATTTGGCAATTACTAATTATTTGTGTTCAGGGCTTATCTAGGTGTCTTAGATGTGGTTCTAATCTCCTTAATTGTCTGGATCGACACCGGTCACTGGAACAGTTAAATATACCAGGCTATGCAAATAGGGGTGTTACAATTTTCCCCCCCTTAAAATAAATTTCATCTCGAAATTTTACCTAGTATCAATCTTTGAACAGCTGTGGATGCTGTCTCCTCATGTCCTCCTCTCGCTCCTAAGTAGCCTTCTGGCCCGAATGATGGTTCCACAACACTTTCACTAATGGTATCTGCTTGTTCCATAGCTGCTTCACCTCATAAGCCAGAATCTCTATGGGTTCTTCCTCATATGCGAGGTCTGGATTCACTTCAATTTCCTCTGGGTAGTACATGAGATGGGTCAGATTTATACCTCCTCAACATAGACACATGGAAGATGTTATGTATCTTCTCCAACTATGGAGGTAGTGCCAAATGATATGCCAAAGGACCCACTCTTTCCAGAACCTCATATGGCCCAATGAAACGAGGACTCAGTTTCCCCTTTCTACCGAATCTCATAATTCTCTTCTAAGGGGAAATCTTGAGGAATACTTTCTCACCCACTGCATAATCAATATCTTGCCTCTTCAGATCAATATAGGATTTTTGACGGTCTGATGCAGTCTTAAGTCGATCTCTGATCAATCTAATTTTCTCTTCAGTTTGCTAAACAATTTCTGGCCCAATCATCTTTCTTTCGCCTACCTCATCCCAACATAACGGGGTTCTACATTTTATGCCATACAAAGCTTCATATGGAGGCACTCCAATGCTTGATTGGTAGCTGTTGTTGTAAACAAACTCAATCAAAGGCAAGTGTGTGTCCTAACTGCCCTCAAACTCAATCACACAGGCCCATAGCATGTCCTTTAAAATCTGAATTACCCTCTCAGACTGGCCATCTGTCTGTGGGTGGAATGCTGCACTAAAGTTCAATCTAGTTCTTAGGGCTCTCTGAAGACTATCCCAGAATCTAGAAGTGAACCTAGGATCTCTGTCTAATACGATGGATACTAGCACTCCATGCAATCTTACTATCTCATCAATGTACAACTTGGCCAATCTTTCCAGGCTATAGTCCATCCAACAGGCAGAAAATGAGCAAACTTGGTTAGTCTGTCAACTATAACCCATACTGCATCATGACTCTTCTGTGTCCTCGGAAGTCCCATCACAAAATCCATAGTTATTCTCTTTCATTTCCATTCTAGTATTGGTAGTGGATGTAACAAACCAGCTGGTACTTGATGCTCTGCCTTTACTTGCTGATAAGTTAGGCATTTGGAAATAAATTCTGCTACTTTTCTTTTCATACCCATCCACCAGTAGTGCTCTTCAGCCCTCTATACATTTTTGTACCACTAGGGTGCATAGCAAAAGGAGACTCATGTGCTTCCTTCAAAATGATCTGTCTCAATTCAACATCATTAGGAATGAACATTCTACCCTAGTGTAGTAATAAACCATCATCTCTCACTGAGAATTCTGATTTCTTACCCTGCTGGACTTCTTTTAATAGTTTCTGATACTTCTGATCATTCTGAGCAGCCATTCTGATTTGATCAATCAACATTGGCTGTACATGCCATGCAACTATTGTTTGCCCCTCATCATTAATCTCTAAGTTGGCATGCAATACTCTCAACTCATGTACCATAGACAAGGGAGTAACCCGTAGACTTGCTATATTCTTACGACTTAAGGCGTCAGCCACCACATTAGCTTTCCTTGGCTGGTAGTCTATTAGACAATCATAGTCTTTTATCAATTCTAACCATCTCCTCTGTCTCAAATTCAACTCCTTCTGAGTGCCCAATTACTTTAAACTGTTATGATCTGTATAGATGTAGCACTTCTCCCCATACAAATAGTGTCTCCAGATCTTAAGAGCAAACACAATAGCTGCAAGCTCTAAGTCTTGTGTCGGATAGTTCCTCTCATGCAGTTTTAGCTGGGGTGATGCATAAGCAATGACATTTCGTTCTTGCATCAGTACACAGCCTAACCCATTGTGAGAAGCGTCACTGTAAACAATATACTCTTTACCTGGGGTAGGTAAAGTATGGACCGGAGCCTCAGTTAAACATCTCTTCAACTCATCAAAACTCAGTTGGCATTTATCCGTCCACTGAAATTTTACATCTTTTCGAAGTAATTTGGTCAATGGAGATGCCAACATGGAGAACCCTTTCACAAATCAGCGGTGGTATCCAACTGTAAATTTTAATGAATATCAAGTTCATTAAAATCTTTACTAACTCAAGGTCTTCATGCTATTTCTCTACTATTTGCCTTAGGTACACTAGTGTCACCTTCATTTGAGCTATACAGGTACCCTTAGCTGATAACTCCAACTGTAACTCTTCTCCAATCAGCTTGTGTAACTCTTTAAGATAGGCAGTCTTTTTGCAAATATATGAGCCAAACTACCGAATGATTTCTAGCTGAGAGCATTTATAATAATATTTGTCTTTCCCGAATGGTAATAGCTGTACAGTCATAATCACTGAGCAGGTTTACCCATCTTCGCTGTTTGAGATTTTGCTCTTGCTACTTAAAGATGTACTGAAGACTTTTGTGATATGTGAAGATCTTGCATTTTACTCAATAAAGATAATGTCTCCACATCTTTAGTGTAAAGACTATAGCCGCTATCTCTAAGTCATGAGTGGGATAATTAGCTTCATGTTTCTTTAACTATCTTAAAGCATACGCTATTACTCTTCCCTTTTGCATAAGAACACATCCCAAACCCACTCTACAGGCTTCGCAGTAAATAAGAAATCTTCATTATCGGTAGGTAGAGCCAGTACTAGTGCTAAAATTAAACACTCTTTAAGCTTTTGAAAGCTCTCCTTACATTCATCACTCCATTCAAATTTCTTGTTTTTCTGAGTTAACCTAGTTATTGGAGCAGTTATCTTGGAGAAATCAGGCATAAATCTCTTATAATAGCCTGCCAATCCTAGGAAACTCTTAATCTCAGTCACTATAGTGGGCCTTGGCCAATCTGCCACTGCTTTAATCTTCTTAGGATTCACTTCAATTCCATTCTCTGACACTATATGCCCTAAGAATGATATACTCTTTAGCCAAAATTCACACTTAGAGAACTTGGAATACAACAAATGCTCCCTTAACATCTAAAGAACCATTCCTAAATGTTGTGCATGCTCTTCTAGACTTTTAGAATACACCAAGATATCATCAATAAAGATGATTACAAAGTGATCTAGATATTGTCTAAATACCCTATTCATGAGATCCATAAAAGCTGCTAGGGCATTGATAAACCCAAATGACATCACAAGATACTCATAGTGCTTGTACCTGGTTTAAAAGGAAGTCTTTAGAATATCTATCCCCTTAATCCTTAATTGGTGATATCCAGACCTTAAATCTATCTTTGAAAAATAACTCGCTCTAGCTAGTTGATCAAACAAGTCATTAATATGGAGCAGAAGGTACTCATTCTTTATAGTGAACTTATTCAATTGTCTATAGTCAATGAACAACCTTAAGGATCCATCATTCTTCTTTATGAACAGTACTAGAGCACCCCAAGCAGAAGTACTCAGTCGAATGAATCCCTTATCCACTAATTCCTTCAATTATTTTTTTTTAACTCTTTTAACTCTCCAGGAGCTGTCTTGTAAGGAAGAGTAGATATGGGTTTAGTACTAGGCACTATATCAATTTGAAAATCTATCTCCTTCTTAGGTGGCAAACTAGGTAGTTCCTTTGGATACACATCTGAAACTCTCTTACCATAGGAATTGATCTCGGACCACTTTTGTTCTCCACAACCTCTCTAACATAGGCTAGGAACCCTTTACATCCTTTTTAGAGCATCTTTCTTGGTTACATCATGGAGATAATCCCCTTTAATGATGATGTCTGATCTCCCTAAAAAACTACCTCTGACCCATCCTATCTTCCGAACCTTACTACCTTGTTCCTATAGTTTACAGTGGCATGATTGGCCAAAAGCCAATCCATCCCTAAAATGACATCAAAATCCATTAATTCTAAGACCACCAAGTTAGCTGAAAAGCATTTATCCTCTACCATTATTGGACAAGCATAATAGATCATCTCCATTATAGAAGGATCACACTTGGGCCCACTAATAAGTAATGGACATTATGGACTCGAGACTACTAAACCCAATCTTAGAACTGCTTCAGGGTTAACAAAAGAATGAGATGTATCGGGATTAATCAAAACATGCACATTGAAAAGTCTAATGCAGAGGTTACCTGACACCACAGTATTAGAGGTATTGGCTTCCTGTTGTGTCATGGTAAATATCTATATCAGTGTTGTCGAACCCTCCCTTATAAGCCTACCATAGAGGAAGAAGAACCTCCTCCTCTACCCTATCCCCTTCCTAATAAGGGACACATAGAAGTCTGTCTCGTTGCTAGTTGAGCCACACTTCTTGACCTAGTTTGTTGAGAAGCCATCCTTTCCATGTTGGGACACTCCCTAGACATATGCCCCTTTTGACCACACCTATAGCATTGGGAAGTTTCGAACCTATAAACTCCTCGATAAGGCTTCCCACATCTTACACAACCATAGGTATCTGACACCAAACTAGATATGCTTGCCATCTCAAGGCCTAATTTAATTCTACTTTAGAACTTATTTTTCTATTAACTTCCCTCCTTTATCTTTCTTAGTTCCGGATGAGGAAACTATCTTGGTTAAGTGACTAAATCTCCTTGCATCAGTTGCCTTAAGAATTGTGGCTTGCTCAGCTTTTGTACTTTTCAACTCCAGACTCCTTTCAATGATAGCCCTAGCCTCCATCTTTCTTACAGCATCTACTATAAAATGAAAATTATGGGTTTCTGTAGCCAAAATCAATAAGGAGTATAAAAAATGTAACCTCTAAGCATACCTCTTTGCCTTTTTCTTTTCCATATCATACTCCTGCCCCACATACTGCAAAAGATCAATAAAATTATCTGTATAGTCATCATCACTCATATCAGTAGTCTGTCTCAATTGCTTAAACTCCACCACCTTCAGTTCTCTAAAGCTTTATAGAAAAGACCAATTAGTAAACTCTGTCACAAATTAAGACTAGGTCATACTATCGACCCTATCAATAACATAGTACTTAGTCATACTGTCGACCCTATCAGCAACATAGGACTTATACCAATCCTTTATCTTTTTATATCTCAAGGTAAAGCTGGCCATCTGAATGGCCTTACTATCACTGGTGTCCAATTCATCGGCTATCATTTTGACCACCTTAACATACTCAAAAGGATCATTTATAACACCCTCATATTAGGTAGTTCCATACATTATACTGTTCTGATGACTAATGTCCGTTTGGACAGTTAAGTGTTAGTAGTATGCCCTAAAGTATATCATTTTGGATGTATCTTGTATATATTTTATTAATAAAAGGCAATTACACTTTTCTGTTTACATAATTTATTTATGTGTAATTAAAAAGGTCCATTAATATTTTGTTAGAAATTCTATTCTTAACTTGTTAAGAAAATGAGTGACAGTATTTCTAGCACAAAGTATTATAAATTTGTTCACAATCAAGAATACTTTACAAAAGGCCATGACTTATCCAGAAAGATTATAATCATGATTGTTCCTAAAGTATTAATATGAAATATAAATAAGTTGGAGTAGTGAGTCTCATGCCACATAACAAACATGATAGGCATTTATATATGATAAGTAGGCTGAACTAGTGACACTTATGATAAGCACGTGGAGTTTACTCTTGTCAATGCATTGTCATATATCATATAAGTGCATATAATCTTTAGACCTGAGATGACATAGTTATCTTGTATATAGGTGGTTTGAGTTTGATACTACTTTCATACTCATACTGTGTATGGATATATGGGCATGTGTTGGCTCCTACTAGTTATATATGGAGATAAGTGTTGATTAAGATGGAATTCGTTACCCTAAGTAAATAGGGATAAAATCCTATGTTCATTTAATTGTTCTTGATGATTCAAGTTCTTGGCCAGGACAGATAGACTTAGTTGGAAAAAAGTTTCTAACAAGAAAGTTTGATTAATCAAGAATTAGAATTAAAAGAGAATATAATATTCATAGCAAATGGAGTTTGATATTAATCATGACTCCAGCTATAATTGGGATTTTATAACGAAGAGATTTTAGTACATGGTAACATATGATTAAAGGTTCATCTAAGGTATTCCTTATTACTAATTAGGTGGCCATGGCACACTACGCTAGGAATTAACCATTATTAATGAGATGCCTAAAATGATTTAGAGAAATTATTTATAGTAAGAAAGAGTTCTAATGATATTAAGAGTTGATATCATTTCTCATTGTCAATCAGTAATGAGCCTGATAAGTCACACATATGCACAAGTTAATCACTAAGTAAAATGTGATTTAATTGATTAATTAAAGAGTTTAATTAATTAATTAAATAGTTTTAGTTTGCAATGAAATTGTAAAGTCCCTAGCATGACTTGAAACCAAATATAGGTTATTGGATGTAAAATATAAATTAAATTTTTATTTAAAGAGTTTAAATATGAATTTAATTATGAGATTAATTATTAGAGATTAATTAATTAATTAATTAATATATAATATAAATTAATTTGAAGAAGAGAAATAATAATTTTGGGTTGAGAACTCAAGGATATACATAAGGGCAAATTGGTCTTTTCACATGGTGACACGTAGCACCATAAGATGGTGACATGTGGCACCATACAAGTTTGCCATTTGTCTTTCATTCATGAAAGATGATTAAATGAAGATTAAATCTAGCTTTGACAAGTGGCTTAATGTGATTAAGTCTTCCAAATGTGAGATTTAATCTTAGCATGACATGTGGCAAGCATTTAAGTGAGTTTTGTCTTATGTATATAAATGAACAAAGAAAAGAAGACCATCATCTTCTTTCTCTTTCATGTTTGATGGCAACAATGGCTTCTCTTCCTTCTTCTTTATTTCTTAATTAATTCAAAGAAAAAACCTTCATTTCCTTTGAATTAAAATTTTTAGAAAGTGTTTTTAGTGTACCCATATCCATTAACCCTCACTAAAGCAAGCCTATCTCACTTTGGTTGTTTGACAAATATGAAAAGAGAGCTTAAAGGGGCTGCCATTGGTATGCTTGTGGTGGACAAGCTTGAGGGACTACAATTGGAGTCCTAGGAGCACCCTAAGGGAGTAAGATTGTTTGATTCAGTGCCTTGGAGGTTAGTTGAATTATTTTTTCCATTAGTCAGGGTTTAATGAATTAATTGTTAATTCACAATCTTAGATGACAAATGAACTCTTAGTGCATGCTAAAATGTGTTTTAGTATGCTTTTGGGCATTAGAGATAGGCTAGGCACATAACTCACCTGGTATGGTGCATGTAACCCTAGTTTAATTTTTAAAACTCAATGCTCTAATGCCTTTAAATCCATGCTTCTATGCCTTCAATTGGTATCAGATCCACTATATTTGCCATTAGGATTGATTTTGAGGCTTAATTGTGTGATTGGATTAAGTTTGGGTTTATTTGAAGTTGGTTCGGATCAAAAACCCTAAGAAAATGTCATTCTATCGCAAGAAACATAGCCTGGACCATGTTTTGGGTTTTTACACAGCCCAGGGCGTGTTTTTACAGCACACGGCCGTGTTAACGAGCGCCCAGGAACGTGTCATTGGCCATGTCCCATCTCGCACCCCAACTCATGTCGAGCAGCGTTTACATGGCCCAGCCCGTGTTTTGGCATGCCTCAGGCCGTGTACTGGTTACACAGGCCATGTTTTTTTAAAGGGGCATGTTTGGCTTAGTTTTTTTGGGTTTTTATGTATTATTGTATAATTTTGGACCCAAAATTATGCCTAAACCTAATTAAATTGTTTAATTAGGATTTCTAATCACACAAATAATTTTGAAAATTGCTTTCATAAATTTAAATTTAGAAAAAGTTTCTAAATTCAAAGATTATTTGAATCAAATTTAATTTTAATTGAATATATAATATTCAATTTAATTTTAACATGTATGTTTTTTTTAATTGTTAAATTTTAATATGCATGATGGCTGATGATGGACAATAAAAGACCAATGTAATTCGATTTATTTCTTTTATTTTTCTTTGGAATATAAAATAATTAATTTTATTTTAGTGGCATGTATCATAAATATTGTGATAAGTTAGGATGTAATTTTATTTATTTAAGGACTTTAAGTCCAAATTCTTGTATAGTTACCTTGTTATGCCAAGAGTTACAATGTAATTGAATAGCAAGAAGCACAAGGAGGTCAAGAGCATTGGTGGGACCAATGGGAGGAGATCAAGATCAAGATGTTGATTATGTACTCCTTCAGCAATTCTTATAAAATGAATGAATGAAATACACCTAGGAATGCCCTAATTCAATCTTGGTGGCTCAGAATTGAATCCCTTAGAAAGTCCATTATCATACCATATTATTTATTTATCCATGTATGCATGAGATGTATATGAATGCATGCAAATATAAGATATATGCATGCCTACTGGATAATGTGCAAAGTGAGACCATAATAGTAATTAAGCTGACCATAAAATCTTCCAAATCAATGATTAAGTTAGTAATGGTATAATTATAGTAATTATATCATGGCCTTCTATTGAGGTAATTATTTTAAGAAATTTTAAACATTTGCATTATTAGCTATGAAAACATGAGAATGATGCATTTGTTTAAGAGACTTTCTTAAGAATAATTGTTAAGCATAAGATGTTAAAAGTATGTAAATGCTTAGTGTTCAATAATGGAAGTGCCCGAGGTCATTAAAGTTATTTGCATGCTTACTAGCTCAATGGTATCAACTTAACTAATGCAAGATAAACCAATAATGGATGTGCCTGAGGTTTTGAGTATTAGGGGCCAAATAAATGATTGAATCTCACATGAGATGTGATGGGCAAAGAGTTGCTCACTTATAGTTTATTGTGATTCCAATAATAGATGTGCTTGAAGGTAATCCATAAGACTATAAGAATTTAATCACCCATTAGAAATCCATCCAACTAGGATTTCTATTTCCTCCTTTGGAAGTGTACGCTTCGCCAAGTTAGTGGGAGGACCAATTTGATTAAAAGATCATAATTGTAACACCCCCTACCCGATCTATAGTGTAGCTGAGCAAGGCTTGCTACATTCGGTGTCGGAGTACTCTGTCTTATCTTGCTTTATCCCTTTAATAATTTTGAACTCATTATATTTTAAGATCAATTATTTTTTGAAGGAGAAACTGACGAAGTTTTCCCTATTTTATTAACATTTGGCGTATTTCACTATTTACCTGTTTGAAATTTTCAACAATAATTTTCAGTAATAATCTCATTCATACATGTCATAATCATCTCAGTATTTTAAATATCATTTGTGTATTTCAATTACATACTCATTCCCATACAATTCCATTAATGCTTAATTCATATATATATATAAATTCTTAAATTTTATTAAGATACATGATTTACACACTAATTATATAAATTCATAATTTACATGATATACAAATTAATTACTTATGAAATAGCTAATTTATTAATTTACATTACATACATATTAATTACATTTTCATAGTCACATTATAGCATAGGAAATATTTGTGATATACAAAATACATAATATGACTTATATGAGCCCTATCTACATGCATTGCTGAGGAGGTGACAACCTTGGACACTCTGTGAATCAGAACTCCAAAATCCCAGTCTAATATCTACTAGGCTTTATCTTCAGTACCTACGCGAGGAAACAAATCCATCGCGCTAAGCATTGCTGCTTAATTGCGTAATAATATAACAAAAAAATAATATACAAATAAAGATAGAAATAAAACATAATTCGAATAATTAAGATTTAATTATACTTCATATGAGATTTCTAAAATTAAATATCTTTTATCCTAATTTAGTCCTCTTTGGAGGTTCTTAGTTCATAAATTTATAATAATAATGTACAATATAAAATAATCTAAAAATATTAAATTTATGCTTATATTATTATGTAAGACACATTAGTAATATTTATTTAAGTTATAATTCTTTTGCTAATCTTTTTATCACTTCCTCAATACTTTTTAGGTTGTCTTAGATCATTTCATAATAATTAAAATTTTTATAACTAATCTAGTTCATTTCAGGTCCTTCTAACAAATAAATTCTTAGAGCTAATCTAATTTATTTTTGGTCCTATTACTCATGTATTTAATTTTTAATATTTTTAATTGTTAATATTCTTAACTTATTTTAATAAATTTCACTGTCTAAGTAACCTATGACAGGATGACTAAACTAGATAAGCAGGTCCTTGGCACTGGACATCGTGGTGTCTCAAGCCATCATACCATGGGATATGAAATACATAACGTCAATCACATATGAAATTAATATGGTTAAAAAGCCATGGTAACGAATAATCAGACATACAACCCATGAATGCGGGTATAAAGCCATAAATACAAGCATAAAGCTTTACGCAGTACTGCTCAAACAATCCCCTATTGGCATGCCAATCTATCCAATCTGACACACGTGTCTAGGCAATACATGGGCACAATAGTACCATTAAGTATTAATATGTTTTATTATTTCATTATTTCATCATAAAATCCAATTATAATTTATAACATTAAATTCTGTTCCTAGTAGAAGTATAAATTCCTAAATCACAATTATACATAGTTTATGCATTCATCATAATTTATACATTTATTATATCCTCCATATTGATCAAAATTCACATCAATTATTCTCATGTACTATTGTACTAAAAGTATTCTTTTATGTTTTTAAAAAATTAAAAATTTTATTAATCACATTTCATTCTTAACAATTATAATGGCTTTTCTAATTTATTATACTTCTCATAAGTCATGGTGGTTACTATTCATATTACTATTTATTCAAAATATTAACTTTTTATAATGCTAGATATACAAATTTTAAATACATAGTCATACCACATTTTGGGGTCTAAATTTGTTGGCATTAGTTGCCAATTGAAATTTAAAGTTCCCTAGATGTATTTCCAAATTTTCAGTTTTGGTCGCCTAAGTTTATTGTTCTATTGGACCTATCTACAGTGGGAATTTGGCTAAACTTTCTTCATCAAAGTTGTTCCTTAATGTCTCTACTTTAATTCCCCTTTTGAATAACTCCATTTGGAGTTTTGTAGCTCAAGTTATGGTCAAATTACCATAACTAGCCAGATTGGTCATGTCCAGAATTCTAGGCAGTTTTGGCTTCTGACAGTTTTAGTGTCCTAAATTTGGCTAGCAATTTGAATTGGTTGTAGTTATAATTTGGGTTTTTGTTCTTCATGAAATTTGTTCTAAATTGTCTAAGCTTTCCATGGGTTCAAGAATTAGATCATTTGGACCTCTCTACACAAAGTTATGGCTATTTGAACAAACACTGTTCATTTGGTCATTTTCCAGGTCCAGATTTTGGTTACCCAGATTTAGGAAAATTTTAGGTCACTCTAGGTTGGTTTTCTGGGCAGGGTCTCTTCATAAAAAATGTTGAAAATTGTCTTAGGTTTCATTTCCAATTGGCCTCACACCAATTGGAGTAACATAGCTCTACTTATGGCCTAAAAACCACACTGGACTCAAGGTCCATAAAATCCTGCATAAACACAGCACTCCCAATACCACCATTCCACACTACTACCAACCTCAAATCACATTCCATACACTTCAAATAGACCATAATTGATCTCAACAATATCAATGTATCAACATATCATCAAATTCCCAATTTTCATACTAAACCCAAACTTATAAGTTTTGTAAATCTTATGTAACACATATACATCAATTAACATTGATATACACGTTTAATTGCAACTAAACCATCAAAACCCTAACCCTCTCATGGCTGTCAAAAATTGATCTTTCAATTCCTCATCATATTCTTTCAATTCCATAAGATTTCAACTTAGTTTAGCACACTTACAACACTTACAGAAGAAAGAAGACTTGGATAGTGCACTAGCCTTGTGAGCAGAATTTTCCCAAACTTTAAACTTCACTTTCTCTTCAATTCTTGGAGCCAAACACTTCCATAAGGTGTGAGTGTAATTTTTAGCGAAGAGACCTAGGGCTTTTGAGGTGAGAATGGAGGAAGACCAAGCTTTAAAGCTTGAACAATAGTGGAGTCTCTAAAAATGAAGAGTGGTTCAGCTAAGAGGTTTCGAATGAAGAAGATGAATCAATTTTTTATTTTAATTAATTAATTTTATCCTTTTCATAGTTGTTTGTCTCATTTTGATTGGTTAGAGATTTTTAATTGCATCATGCATGATATCATAATCCTAATTTAATTTCATTTTTTTTATTTTCTTTTCTTCTTTTTTTTTTTACTTATTTTTAATTAAATTTTTAGTAATAATTATTCATATTTTAGGACATGGATCTCACTTACGTAAATGGACAAGTTGGTCAAAAATCATATCTGAAGGTGAAATGACCAAAATGCCCTTCATTTAGCTTAATGAGCTAAAATTGTCTGTACCGACTTAGAAAATTTTCTTAACATTTTCTTGGCATTTTATTGCTATCTAAGGCTCAAAACTCTCCACTGGAGTCCCCAAAATTATTTCACAGGGTTTTTCATGGGTCTAGGGTCGGCAACTGTCTTTACAGTCACTTTCCGGTAGGTCACCCATCGCTGGAGCTACGGCTAATTTAACCTTGATGCATTTTATTGCTTAAATATTTTCTTAATTTTTCTTATCATTATTTGAGTTATTTATCACTCCTCACTCTAGTCTAAATATAGTTCTAGACATTATGGCTGTCCGGACAGACATTGGTCGCCTGAACAGTAGAACGTATGGACTATCTAAAGTCATGATGTAACAATAATCATTTTGGTTAATTACTTGATATATTTACTAATTACTCTTATTATTTTCTATAGTTTATATTCTGATAAAAATGAGCACATAACAAACATCACCATCTAATATCCTTGCGGGCAAACTTGATCATAATAGGTTGACAGGACCTAATCTTTCTGATTGGCTCAGAAATTTGAAGCTTGTCCTGAATTTAGAGCATATTGGATATGTTCTAGATTCAAAAATTCCCGATCCCTTACCTTCAAGGGCCACTCCAGATTAATTAAAGACTTTGGACAAGTGGAAGGAGAATGATATGAGAGCCAAATGTTATATGCTTACTTCTATAACTAATGAGCTACAGAAGCAGCATGAAAACATGCAAAGTACAAATGAGATCCTTCTTCACCTGTAAGAGTTGTATGTTGAACATAGTAGGAATGTTAGGTATGAGATATCTAGACAGCTATTCCGAATGAGGATGTCAGAGGGACAAAATATAGAAGATCATGTCCACAAGATGATTCGGCTTACAGAGCAACTGGAATATCTTGATTTTCACATGGATTTCCAATTACAGACGAATGATCCATCAGTCCCTACTAGAGTCATTTAGGAAATTTGTGATAAATTTTCATATGACTAAGTAAGAATGCACTCTGGCTGGCTTGCTTAACATGCTGGTTATTGCTCAAAAGAATATGCCAAGCAATAAAGGAAAAGAGGTAGCTTTGGTTGCATCTTCTTCTTTCGTAGGAATAAGAAAAAGAAACCTCAAGTTCCTGGACCTTCTGTCACACTCTACTCCTCGTAAGGCATAACATGTTCCCATAGTAAACCTAATGAATTACCATACTTCGCTATCGGTAACCTATTAAATATACTATAAGGGATTTTAAAATAATTTCCGATCGTTTTTATAGTGGTGGGAACGTTGAATATTTATCAAAAGCCTTTAATTGAAATGTTGGTCATGGATCAAATCCTCAATTAAAATCTAGTGTTATAAATTTTTTTCAAAATTTTAACAGAGTGCCGGCTATATTTTGAGAAAACAGTTCTTCAAAACCTGGAAAGAAACACACTCCCAATATTTTTACTCTACCACAACTCTAAAAAATTCATTTCTCTACACAATTCAATCCCAACAATGAATAAATCATTTACAACAATCAACTCATCACATTTTTAAATCAACATTGAACATCTCATTTCAGAAAAGGAAGTCATTTATCATTCACAAAATATAGAAATTTAATTATTTACATTAATTACAAAACTCAGAAATAAATTTGAATATTACAATAATTTGCATTTTAATTACATACCCAAAATAATATTACAAAAATTCTTGTACAACTGCTCAAATAAATTACATACATATAATTACATGCATACATCAAAATCTATGTACAAAGGTATACCTATGATATACGCGGAGCTAATCTGAATGTGTCTTCAAGGCGCAGCTACAGGAAATCTCACTCAGCTGCTCTATCTTTATTTTCACCTGTGACAGCATATAAAGCTATCACTGAGTGGTGAACTCAATGGTGCACAACTATAATTTAAATGTAATACAATATACATTGACAAAATTATAGCAAAGAATTTAAAAATCTTGAAATTCATTAAAACTCCAAAAATCAAAATTTTCATTGCCAATAATATAAATTATTTGTTTAAACGACCTTGATCAATAAATTCAATTTATTAAATCATAACTAAACATTTAAAGTAATTCCAGCAATTTATGGAAATAGATATTAATTTCCATCAAATTACTATGCTCAAATTTCATTTAAAATCACAATTCCCTACTGTTCAAAAAAAAATTCTTTATCTCACTAACTATGCAAGATTAATCCGTCAGGCCATCTTCAGGGCGATTCTAACTTCCTATGGTCGGGGAGATCGAATCAGGATTCTAACTCCCTATGGTCGGAGAAATCGAATCATCGTGCATATTACACACCACAATAATGCAACTTCCAAAAGGGCTAATAAAAAACTTAGATCTAACCTCTAATAAGAGGAGAATCTAAGCATGTGCACGTACCATGATAATCAAAACAAAGCAAACTCCATTGTCTCCTCAATAAATGAAAGAGACGGAAATAACCTAGTCAAGCATCTATAGTGAGATATAAAACAATATTATGAATCTCTTTGTCCTTTTTGTGAGCATAAATCACAACACAATTCAATTCAATGTCAATTCCAATATCCAATCATTTTTATGCTCATCATAATTCAAAATATATTTTATCATAATTTTTTCCAAAACTAATTTATTCAATCCACAACATTGCTCAATAATGGTTGAAATACCATTTCACAAAGTGAAATTCATGCATACTATAATAATTTCAATAATCATTGAAATAAATCTAATACTTGATAAACATAATACATAAGGAAAATAATGTCATTTAATCAATCATATGAAATATTCAGAACAAAATTAATTAAAAACTAGTTGTGCACAAACCTCTTTGTCGACTAGTTTACTCTAATTTTCGATTTTT
Source organism: Hevea brasiliensis (assembly GCF_030052815.1). Lineage (NCBI taxonomy): Eukaryota > Viridiplantae > Streptophyta > Magnoliopsida > Malpighiales > Euphorbiaceae > Hevea > Hevea brasiliensis. The sequence continues at coordinate 55,309,915 of NC_079503.1, read as the reverse complement.
CCTCGAAGATCTCTTTCCAGTCTTTTTTTCAACTAAAATACACAATTTACAATGTTCAGTACCATATCTCATAATTAATCCATTAATTTATTTCATGCCTACTTAATTGTAGCCTTAAATTTACTTAAAATGGTGTCATTTGAATTTTGCATTTTTGGTCACTATTCATTGCACTATTTAAGTCAAAATGTTGACTTTTTCCTACTAAATAGGTTTATTAATTCTAATTGTACTCATATACTACATTTTGGCTGTCAAATTTATTGGCATTAATTGCCAATTAAATTTCCAAACTACCTAAGTAAAATCCCAAAAATTTAGTTTTGGGTTACAAGTTTCTACTGTTCCATTGGTCTATGTACAGTGGAAATTTGGCTAAGTGTCCTTCATCAAAGTTGTTCCTTATTTTCTTAGCTTTGATACCCTTTTTGAATCACTCAATTTGGAGTTTTTTTACCTCAAGTTATGCCTATTTTTCTAAGGCTAGCCAGATTTGTTTAACACAGAATTCTGGGCACTTTCTTGGTTCTGGCAGTTTTGGTATGCTGACTGCAACTCACTTTTTGGATGGGTTATGGTACGAATTTGGGTTTGTGTTCTTCATAAAAGTTGTAGTGCTATGTCTAAGCTTTCCATCGGTATAAAATTCAGGTCATTTGGACCTTCCTAGTCCAAGTTATGACCATATGAACATGTACTGTTCATATGGTCAATTTTGTATAGGGCAGTGTGCCTAAATCCAGATTTGACCTAACTTTTTTACCACTTTTTGTTCAGTTTTAGGGTTGGGTATCTTCATCAAAATTGTAGCATTATGTCTTAATTTCCATCTCCAATTGGCCTCACACCAATTGGAGTAACCAATTTTCAGTTATGGCCATTTGAATTAACCAAAGTCAAACTGCTAGCATTCAACACTTTGCCAACCACAATGTATTTCAATTCAATTCATCAATTCACAATCTATAATACACTAATCAAATTAAGTATCACTAATGTCAATTGTTTATTAATTCAAAAAAGTCCCCAAATTTTCAACCAAACCCTAACTAACATAATCCTAATTCATCAACTAACTCAATTCATACATAATTCTTTTATTACTCATGTTTAACACCACAAAACACATCACAATTCAAGTTTTATTTAAACAAACACCATCAACTTCTACCATACCATGGCTAGCTGAATTTCTATAAGGCTCAATTGTAACACCCTCCCGATAGCAACTCCGTACATTCTACTGTTCCGGTGACCGGTGTCGGTCCGGACAGCTAGAACGTCCGAAAAAATATTTAAACTAAAGTCAGGAACCATAATTAACTCAAATATTAATAAGAAAAATTTGGTAAAAATTTTAGAAATAAAATACAACCGAGTTAAACGAGCCGGTGCCCAAGCGATGGGTAACCAGAGGGAAGTTGCGATTCTCGCAACGAGGAGCCCTAGACCTGGGGGAAAAATTATAAAATAATTTTTAGGACTCCAGAGAAGGATTACTGAGGTTCCTATGGCATTAGAATGCCAAGAAAATACCTAGAAAAATATTTCAATCGGTACAGACAATTTTGGCCCGTTGAACCAAACGGAGGCATTTTGGTCATTTCGCCTTCAGAGGTGACGTTTGGCCGACTTGTTCAGCTAAGTAAATAATTAATATGACATAAAATATGAAGAAACATTACTAAAAATTTAATTGAAATTGAGTAGTGATGAAAAGAAAAGAAAAAATCAAAATAAAGCAATTTGTGACATCATAGTGATGTCATTTAAAATTACCAACCAATCACAATTAAGTAACTATTTGACTAACAAATAAAAGAGACTAAAAGAAGACTAAAATAACAAAAATTGCAGCAGCCATCTCCCTCCCCAAAAGCCAAATTAAACCTTGATTGCCCTAAACCTCCATTTTCTTCATTTTCAAGCTTGAAAAACCTCTCAAACCTCACCCCAAAACCCTAAGTCATCTTCACTAAAATTTATCTACACACCCTAAGGAAGCTTTAAGCAGCCAAAAGAGGAAGAAAGAAAGGAGTTTGGGTGGCTGAAAATTCTGCCACTTAAAGGTTAGTGCTATACTTTCACTCTCACTCTTTTAATCCTTGTTAGAGCATCACTTTAAGTTAAGAAATTGTAAGAATTTGAAGTAAATCATATATGTTAGGGTATCTTCAATTTTCGGCAGCCCTAAGGAAGGATGAGTTTGATTGTTTTAATGAATTTAGAGTGGCTAGAAATGATGTTTAAGGTATGAATATGCATGGATGTTGAACTAGTGTGCTAATTGAGGTTTATGGGTAAATTGAATTGGACATTAGGGTTTTGAGAAGTAAAAATTTACTTGGCTTATGAAACTGTTAAAGAACACTCTAATGGTCAATTAGTGACCATTTGAGGTATGTTGACCATAATATGGACTGAAAAATAGCTTGGCAAAGAGAATGACTATGCTGCCTAGGGACAGCAGTAATGGTGACAGAGATTTCAGTCCAATTACACAGCCATAACTTTGGCTGTTGGTCCAATTGGTGTTTTTCCAATTGGACATGAAACTAGGCTTATAATGGCACATTTTTTCTGAAGAAACCATGCCCAAAAGACCAAAGCAAGAGGACCAAAACTTGGCCCCAATCCGGATACCCTGCAACTGATTCTGCAGAATGACCAAATGAACAGTAACTGTTCATTTGGCCATAACTCACTGTAGATTTGGTCAATTGACCTGAAATTTTTACAGCAACAAGTTAAGACATAGAAAAACAACTTTCATGAAGAAACCTACCCCAAATTATGGCCAGAACCAATTCAAAAATGCAATCACAGTCACTGTTTATGTTACTGTAGATATGGTCAATTCTGCAGATTGGCAATCCGGCCAGCTGTGGTTTTTGAGCCATATCTGGAGCTACAAAACTCCAAATGGAGTGATTCAAAAAAGGAAATTCAACTAGACAAAATAAGGAACAACTTTTATGTTTGTCATTTCTTCAAATTCCCACTGCAAAAGTGTTTAATGGAACAGTAAACATATGCTTCAAAAACTGAAATTTTCTGCCCTCTTGGTTTTAAGTTAGAAATGGTAATGGTGACCAATTCCAACAAGTTTTGAAGGCAAAATGTGGTATGTTGGGAGTGCCAAAACCAATGTACCTAATTTCTACCAAAAAGTCAACATATTAGTTCACCAAAGAGGTGAATAGTGACATCGAAATTTGAAATTCAAATATTGAAGAATTTAAAAGTTTCAAATGCCCTAGTATGCCTAACAAGATTGGTTTGGATAGTTTGGCATGCCAATAGGGTTCAGTTAGCAGTACTGCACATGGCAACATGCCATTCTGTGATTCTATGGCTTTTAGCCATTCCGACCTTGTATTGAGATTTGGCATTGTGCCTGATGTATTTACAGCTTGTTAGCTGTTCTGTTGCACACCGGAAGATGCATATGTGACCGATGGTGTGACGGCCCGAGGTACTAGGTACCCAGTGCCAGTTTACCTGTTTATCCAGTCTAGTCGTCTAGTGTAGGTTACTTGGGCAACCAAATGAATGAAAGTGAACAAAGTTAATGAATTAATGTATATACCCGTACTAAACAAATGAATCATACACATTCACTACATATTTGTTTTCTTGCTATTTTCTTTTATTTTATTATTGCACCACTAAGCATTATTGCTTAGCGTGTTGCTTTTGCCACGCGTAGGTACTGGAGATACAGATCGTGAGCCCAGTAGACCGCAGACTGGGTGAGTCTATCCTGCAGTTCTGCACAGTGTTCGTGTCACCTCAACTTCTGCAGTGCATTGGTAGGACACTAGGTGTCATTTTGGCATTCTGTAATTAATTTTGATTTTCTCATATGAAATTAAACTTGTGTAATGTATATTGATGTTTATGTAAATTATGAAAATTGTATTTGTGAAAGGAAAAGTAAATGTTTATTTGTGATTTATATGTGATCATCACATGTGATGGATGAATGAGAATTGAAATTGAAATGTTGAGATCTTGATATTGAGTTTTGTGATGATATTGGAGTTGAGAATGAATGAATTTGTTTATTGGAAGTGTTTTTCACAAGTTCCGAAGAACTGTTTTCTCCATTTTTAGCCGGTACTCTGCCAGATTTTCTTTAAAATTTTCAGAACCTCAAATAAATTATGATTTCAATAAATGACTTAAATGAGTTATATTTTACAAGTTATATTCAAAGTTATGATGAAAATTAATTAAGGTACATTAGAGTGTGCCAGACACCGTGGTGGCATTACTTACTCGGTATACTGCATATGCACGGGTGTCACATTTAGTGGTATCAGAGCACGGTTTAGGCGTTTCTGGGCCTAGATTGAGTCCATACCATGCATTGCATTTGTAAGAGTCGAGGTGACACTAATGCAGATCTGTTTGTCTTTCTTATTTTGAATAGGATATGGATCCTTCATCTCAGAGAGCAGTCGAGGAGGAAGTGGAGAGTCATGCTCCACCTGCAGCAGCTGAGACTGGGGGTAGGGGAGAACCTACTCCACCAGCTCAAGCAGAGCCTGCTCAGCCTCCACAGGCCATGTTCCAACAAATGGCCGACTTCTTTAGACAAATGGCCGGAGTAATGCCAGCACCACCACCACCACCAGCTCCACAGCAGAAATCACACCTGGAAAGGCTAAGAAAGTTTGGGGCGGTGGATTTCTTCGGCAAGAGAGAAGATGACTCATTGGGTAGAATTGGTTGAACAGAACGGGCAGAGTCTTAAAACAACTCCACTGCACCCCAGAGCAAAACCTAGAGGCTGCCATATCCCTGTTGCAAGACGATGCCTACGAATGGTGGGACACTGTGTTCAGTGAAGTGCAGCCAAAAGCTGTAACTTGGGACTTCTTTATCTCTGAGTTCAAGAAGAAATATGTGGGTACTGTATACCTGGAAGAGAGAAGAAGAGAGTTCATTAACTTGAGGCAGAGACAGCTGTCAGTGGCCGAGTATGAGAAGGAATTTGTTCGATTAAGCCGCTATGGAAGGGAGATAGTCCCTAATGAAGCTGAAAGATGTAAGAGATTTGAAGAGGGACTAAATGACAACATCAAGATCCAGCTCACTGCCCTGGGAATCACAAAATTTACCAAGTTAGTGGAAGCTGCTATAAAGGTTGAAAAAGTAAGAATCAGTGAGCAGACTAGAAGGGAAAGGCAGCAGAAGAGGGGACCGGGTCAGTCTAGCTCATCTCCTGCACCTGGGAAGAAGTTCAGAGGTCCACCTGCACAGAGTTCAGGTCAGCCACATGGTCAGGGCCAGTCTCAGGGGCCCAGGCCACAGTTCACCCCTAGGAGAGGTCACCCACACCATCGGTGGCGCTCTCCAGGGATGGGGTTCAGGGGACCAGCCCCAACATCTTCTGCATGTCCACACTGTCTGAAATGGCACAAGGGGGAGTGTTGGAGAGTGACTGGTGCCTGTTTAAGATGTGGGTCGACAGAGCATCAGCTGAGGAACTGCCCACGTAGAACTACTACAGCTACTCCAACACAAGGCATGCACTGCTCCTACATCACAGAGGTAGAAAATCGTAAGTCCGATGCGGTGGGACCATCTGCAGGCTCAGATCCGAGCCAGCAGAGAGGCCAGATAATAGACCACCTGCCAAAAATTATGCCCTGAGAGCTCAAGAGGAGCAAGATGCCCCGGACGTTATCAGGGGTACGTTCTCCCTCTACAGTACTCCTGTGCATGCATTGGTGGATCCAGGATCCACTCATTCCTACATTTGCATCAACTTACCCGTAGAAAGGGGGATACTAATAGGGGAGAGTGACCAAGACATTCTGGTCACTAATCCATTGGGCCATAGTGTGGTAGTGAACAAAGTGTACAAGGGTTGCCCGTTAAGGATTCAGGGGTATGAATTCTTGGTAGACCTGATTGAGTTGCCCTTCCACGAGTTTGACGTGATTTTGGGAATGGACTGGTTGTCACGTCATCAGGCAATAGTTGATTGCAAATTGAAGAGAATTTCTTTGAAAACTTCTGAGGGTAATGAGATCACTGTTGTGGGTGAAAGGACAGATTTCTTGTCCAATGTTATCTCAGCCACAGTTGCAAGACGAATGATGAGAAAAGGCTGTGAAGCCTACCTAGCACATGTGGTGGATACTAGGCAGGCTAAGCCAAACCTGAGTGGTATACCCACAGTGAGAGACTTCCCAGAGGTATTTCCTGAAGAGTTGCCTGGTTTGCCACCAGAAAGGGAAGTCGAGTTTGCTATTGAGACACTGCTGGGAACAGCACCCATTTCCATTGCTCCTTATAGGATGGCACCCACTGAATTGAGGGAGTTGAAAACTCAGTTGCAAGAGTTGCTTGATAAGGGGTTCATACGCCCCAGTGTGTCACCATGGAGAGCGCCAGTGCTGTTTGTAAAAAAGAAGGATGAGACTTTGAGGCTATGCATTGATTACCGGCAGTTGAATAAAGTGACAATGAAAAATAAATATCTGTTGCCTAGAATTAATGATATGTTTGATCAGTTGAAGGGAGCAGGAGTATTTTCTAAGATTGATCTCAGATCAGGGTATCATCAGTTGAGAGTGAAGGATGCAGATGTGCCAAAGACTGCATTCAGGACCCAGTACGGGCATTATGAGTTTCTGGTGATGCCCTTTGGCCTAACAAATGCACCAGTGGCATTCATGGACCTTATGAACCGTATCTTTCATCCATACTTAGATCGGTTCATAGTGGTCTTTATTGATGATATTTTGGTGTATTCCAAGACCAAGGAAGAACATGATGAGCATTTGAGGATTGTTCTACAAACCCTGAGAGAAAAGGAACTGTATGCTAAGTTGTCCAAGTGTGACTTCTGGTTAAATGAGATTGCATTCCTTGGACACATAGTGTCAGCCGATGGGATTAGGGTGGATCCCAAGAAAATAGAAGCAGTGATGGAATGGAAGCCTCCCAGGAATACAACTGAGGTCAGAAGCTTCTTGGGGCTAGCTGGGTATTACAGAAGATTTGTGAAGGGATTTTCTTTAATAGCTGCTCTAATGACCAAGTTGTTACACAAGAATGTCAGATTTGACTGGAATGACAAGTGTCAGACCAGTTTTGAGAAGTTGAAGGCTATGTTGACAGAGGCACCGTGCACACACACCGGTCGTGAAAGGACTTCGTGGTCTATAGTGATGCTTCTCATAATGGGTTAGGGTGTGTATTGATGCAAGAGGGGAAGGTGGTCGCTTATGCTTCCAGACAGCTAAGGCCACATGAACAGAACTACCCTACCCATGATCTAGAGCTTGCAGCAATTATCTTCGCATTGAAGATATGGAGGCATTACTTGTATGGTGAAAAGTGTTACATTTACACGGACCACAAAAGCCTAAAATACTTGCCAACCCAGAAGGAGCTCAACCTTAGACAGAGGCGATAGATTGAGTTCCTGAAGGACTATGACTGTGTAATTGACTACCATCCTGGGAAGGCAAATGTAGTTGCTGATGCTTTGAGCAGAAAATCCATGACAGCCTTGAGATCATTGAATGCCCGTCTCACTTTGATTCAAGATGGAGCTATTTTGGCTGAGTTGCAAGTGAGGCCAAACTCACATACAGATTTTAGATGGGCAGAAGGTAGATGAGAAGCTAATGGCTATTATGAGCAAAATCTCAGAGGGAAAAGCAACTGACTATGAGGTGAAGGCAGATGGGTGTCTATATTACAAAGGAAGACTGTGTGTACCAGATAATGGGGAATTGAAGGCCAGTATTCTAAAAGAGGCACACACCAGTGTATATGCTATGCACCCAGGAAGTACAAAGATGTATCATGATTTGAAGCTTCAGTATTGGTGGCCTGGTATGAAAAAGGACATAGCTGACTATGTGACTAAATGCTTGACATGTCAGCAAGTCAAGGCAGAACATCAAGTTCCATCAGGATTGCTACAGCCTATACGCATACCTGAATGGAAATGGGATCGGGTCACCATGGATTTTGTAAGTAGTCTACCTCTCACCCGGAAGAAACATGATGCAGCATGGGTAATAGTGGATAGATTGACCAAGTCAGCACACTTTCTGCCAGTTATGACTGACTACTCACTGGAGAAGTTAGCAGAATTGTATATCAGTGAGATAATTAGACTACATGGAATTCCACTTTCCATCATATCTGATCGAGACCCAAGGTTTACATCGAGATTCTGGAAGAAGTTACATGAGTCCTTGGGTACACAACTCCACTTCAGCACAGCTTTCCATCCTCAGACGGATGGGCAATCAGAAAGAGTAATCCAGGTCCTTGAGGATATGCTGAGGAGTTGTGTCATTGAGTTCGAGGGAAGTTGGGATAGATACCTCCCACTGGCAGAATTTGCATACAACAATAGCTACCAAACTAGCATCCAAATGGCCCCATGTGAAGCACTGTATGGGAGAAAATGTAGAACTCCAGTGTGCTGGACTGAATTGGGCGAAGACAAACTGGTAGGGCCAGACCTGGTGAAACAGGCTGAGGAGAAGGTAAAATCAATCAAAGCCAACTTAAAGGTTGCCTCGCATGCATGTAAATCTTATGCCGACCTGAAGAGAAAAGAAATAGAATATGTGGTTGGCAACAAAGTGTTCCTCAAGGTGTCACCGTGGAAGAAGGTATTGAGATTTGGAAGGAAAGGTAAGTTAAGCCCTAGGTTCATTGGCCCATATGAAGTCATTGAACGTGTGGGTCCAGTGGCCTATAGGCTAGCTTTACCACCAGAGCTGGACAAGATCCACAATGTGTTCCACATGTCTATGCTCAGAAGATACCGCTCAGATCCTTCACATGTCATCTCCAGGGAAGAAATTGAAATACAACCGGATTTGACATATGAAGAAGAACCTCTACGGATCCTGGCTCGGGAAGTGAAAGAATTGAGGAATAAGCAGATTCCACTGGTGAAAGTGCTTTGGAGGCACCACAACACCGAGGAAGCAACTTGGGAAAGTGAAGAAATGATGAGGCAACAGTTCCCTCAACTGTTTGCATCAGGTAAATTTCGAGGACGAAATTTAAATTAGAGGGGAAGAGTTGTAACACCCTCCCGATAGCAACTCCGTACATTCTACTGTTCCGGTGACCGGTGTCGGTCCGGACAGCTAGAACATCCGGAAAAATATTTAAACTAAAGTCAGGAACCATAATTAACTCAAATATTAATAAGAAAAATTTGGTAAAAATTTTAGAAATAAAATACAACCGAGTTAAACGAGCCGGTGCCCAAGCGATGGGTAACTAGAGGGAAGTTGCGGTTCTCGCAACGAGGAGCCCTAGACCCGGGGGAAAATTTATAAAATAATTTTTGGGACTCTAGAGAAGGATTACTAGGTTCCTATGGCATTAGAATGCCAAGAAAATACCTAGAAAAATTTTTCAATCGGTACAGACAATTTTGGCCCATTGAGCCAAACAGAGGCACTTTGGTCATTTCGCCTTCAGAGGTGATTTTTGGCCGACTTGTCCAGCTAAGTAAATAATTAATATGACATAAAATATGAAGAAACATTACTAAAAATTTAATTGAAATTGAGTAGTGATGAAAAGAAAAGAAAAAATCAAAATAAAGCAATTTGTGACATCATAGTGATGTCATTTAAAATTACCAACCAATCACAATTAAGTAACTATTTGACTAACAAATAAAAGAGACTAAAAGAAGACTAAAATAACAAAAATTGCAGCAGCCATCTCCCTCCCCAAAAAGCCAGCCGAAACCTTGATTGCCCTAAACCTCCATTTTCTTCATTTTCAAGCTTGAAAAACCTCTCAAACCTCACCCCAAAACCCTAAGTCATCTTCACTAAAATTTATCTACACACCCTAAGGAAGCTTTAGGCAGCCAAAAGAGGAAGAAAGAAAGGAGTTTGGGTGGCTGAAAATTCTGCCACTTAAAGGTTAGTGCTATACTTTCACTCTCACTCTTTTAATCCTTGTTATAGCATCACTTTAAGTTAAGAAATTGTAAGAATTTGAAGTAAATCATATATGTTAGGGTATCTTCAATTTTTGGCAGCCCTAAGGAAGGATGAGTTTGATTGTTTTAATGAATTTAGAGTGGCTAGAAATGATGTTTAAGGTATGAATATGCATGGATGTTGAACTAGTGTGCTAATTGAGGTTTATGGGTAAATTGAATTGGACATTAGGGTTTTGAGAAGTAAAAATTTACTTGGCTTATGAAACTGTTAAAGAGCACTCTAATGGTCAATTAGTGACCATTTGAGGTATGTTGACCATAATATGGACTGAAAAATAGCTTGGCAAAGAGAATGACTATGCTGCCTAGGGACAGCAGTAATGGTGACTGAGATTTCAGTCCAATTACACAGCCATAACTTTGGCTGTGTTGGTCCAATTGGTATTTGGCCAATGGGACATGAAACTAGGCTTATAATGGCACATTTTTGCTGAAGAAACCATGCCCAAAAGACCAAAGCAAGAGGACCAAAACTTGGCCCCAATCCGGATACCCTGCAACTGATTCTGCAGAATGACCAAATGAATAGTAACTGTTCATTTGGCCATAACTCACTGTAGATTTGGTCAATTGACCTGAAATTTTTACAGCAACAAGTTAAGACATAGACAAACAACTTTCATGAAGAAACCTACCCCAAATTATGGCCAGAAACAATTCAAAAATGCAATCACAGTCACTGTTCATGTTACTGTAGATATGGTCAATTCTGCAGATTGGCAATCCGGCCAGCTGTGGTTTTTGAGCCATATCTGGAGCTAAAAAACTCCAAATGGAGTGATTCAAAAAAGGAAATTCAACTAGACAAAATAAGGAACAACTTTTATGTTTGTCATTTCTTCAAATTCCCACTGCAACAGTGTTTAATGGAACAGTAAACATATGCTTCAAAAACTGAAATTTTCTGCCCTCTTGGTTTTAAGTTAGAAATGGTAATGGTGACCAATTCCAACAAGTTTTAAAGGCAAAATGTGGTATGTTGGGAGTGCCAAAACCAATGTGCCTAATTTCTACCTAAAAGTCAACATATTAGTTCACCAAAGAGGTGAATAGTGACACCGAAATTTGAAATTCAAATATTGAAGAATTTAAAAATTTCAAATGCCCTAGTATGCCTAACAAGATTGGTTTGGATAGTTTGGCATGCCAATAGGGTTTAGTTAGCAGTACTGCACATGGCAACATGCCATTCCGTGATTCTATGGCTTTTAGCCATTCCGACCTTGTATTGAGATTTGGCATTGTGCCTGATGTATTTACAGCTTGTTAGCTGTTCTGTTGCACACCGGAAGATGCATATGTGACTGATGGTGTGACGGCCCGAGGTACTAGGTACCCAGTGCCAGTTTACCCGTTTATCCAGTCCAGTCGTCTAGTGTAGGTTACTTGGGCAACCAAATGAATGAAAGTGAACAAAGTTAATGAATTAATGTATATACCCATACTAAACAAATGAATCATACACATTCACTACATATTTGTTTTCTTGCTATTTTCTTTTATTTTATTATTGCACCACTAAGCATTATTGCTTAGCACGTTGCTTTTGCCACGCGTAGGTGCTGGAGATACAGATCGTGTACTGGGTGAGTCTATCCTGCAGTTCTGCACAGTGTCCGTGTCACCTCAACTTCTGCAGTGCATTGGTAGGACACTAGGTGTCATTTTGGCATTCTGTAATTAATTTTGATTTTCTCATATGAAATTAAACTTGTGTAATGTATATTGATGTTTATGTAAATTATGAAAATTGTATTTGTGAATGGAAAAGTAAATGTTTATTTGTAATTTATATGTGATCATCACATGTGATGGATGAATGAGAATTGAAATTGAAATGTTGAGATCTTGATATTGAGTTTTGTGATGATATTGGAGTTGAGAATGAATGAATTTGTTTATTGGAAGTGTTTTTCACAGGTTCCGAATAACTGTTTTCTCCATTTTTAGCCGGTACTCTGCCGGATTTTCTTTAAAATTTTCGGAACCTCAAATAAATTATGATTTCAATAAATGACTTAAATGAGTTATATTTTACAAGTTATATTCAAAGTTATGATGAAAATTAATTAAGGTATATTAGAGTGTGCTTGCATAATCGTGTGGCATTACTTACTCGTATATCGTATACTGCACGGGTGTCACATCAATCATGCATGTCTTCTTCATTTTTCATCAATTTTCACTTTAACTCAACTTAAATTCATGTTTAGAAGAAGATAAAAGTTAAAAATTACACTAACCTTAATTAAGCCAATTATAAGCTTTCTAAAACTTCAACCTTTCCTCTCCTTTTTGCTCTCAAGTTCTTAATCAAAGTCTACAATCAAATTTTTGTGTTGGGACTCAAGGATTTTATGGTGTAAAATTAAGGTTGGTAAGAGCTCAAGTGTTCATCAATGGTGGAAAGGAAAAGAAAAGAGAGAGAGAGGAAGAATAAGGTGAGACGGCCAAATGAAAAGAGAAGACAAGAATTTCTTTTAAATTTTCTTTGTTTTTATTTTCACTTTTGACTTAGTCAATTTCTAATTAAATAAATTTTATTTATGATGTCATGAGTGAGGTCATTTGGATGATGTCATTAATTCAATTTTCCTTTCTTTTTCTTTTTCCTTAGTTTTTCCATACTTCTTTAATTTAATTCCATATTTCAAAATTTTCATTTCTCAGATAAATAGTTAGGTCATGAGTCACCTATAGGGGTGAATTGGCTAATTTGCCCCTTGCCGGTCTGATCCGGTTTACTAATAATTCAGTATTTCTTTCGGAACCCTGATCTAACTATTTGATCTGGTTCTCCACATTTTTCTGTGATTTTCACATTTCCCCTAGCTTCACAATTTTTCTTAGGCCTGCAGTGTCACAATTCCCTATACGAAAATAGGGTTATAACCGACCTACCAGTCATTTCCCAGTGCGGTCACCCATCGCTGTGACTCCCGGCTCATTTAACTTTTTATGTTCTATTTTTCTGATCTATATTTAACCTTTGGTTAATCACTATTAATTTTTGTTCAGGGCTTTTCTAAGTGACTTATATATAATTCTAATCCTCTTAATTGTCTGGATCGACACCGATCAACGAAATAGTGATTTACACAGGGCTGTGCATATAGGGGTGTTGCACCTTCCAAGAAAATAGCCAAACAGAAAGGCAAGACCAAAGCTAATAATGGCAAAGGAAAGTGTTTCCATTGCCAGAAGGATGGGCACTGGAAAAGGAACTGCCTAGAGTATCTTGCATCTCTGAAGGACAAGAAAGATAAACCTTCAGAAGGTATGTCTATATCTTGTTATTTAGATTCTGATGATGCTCATAGTTCATCTACAGCTTGGGTTTTAGATACTAGTGTGAGTTCTCACATTTCTTTTGATATGTAGGGACTAGCAAGCAGTAGCAGCTTGCAAGCACGAGACGTTAGACTCCGGATTAGCAATGGCTCAACTGTTAAAGCTTTAGCCATAGGATCTAAATCTTTGTACATGTATGGACATGTTTTGTATTTAAATAACATTTTGTATGTACCTGATACTTTTAAGAAAATTATTTCTATATCTTGTTTGACTAGAAATGGTTATGAATTTCAATTCATAAATGATGTTTGTAATATTTATTTTGAAAATGAATATGTTGGCTCAGGTTATATGCATGATGGACTTTATTATTTGGATAATAATGATAAATAAAATTTGAATGCAAGCAATCTAAATGAATGTAATGCCATAATGAAAATCAATTCCAATCCAAAACATCTTTAGCACTTAAGATTAGGTCACACTACGGAAGATAGGATTACAAAGTTGGAGAAAATGGGGATTTTATCTTCATTGGGTTCTAAACCTAATCCAACTTATGAATCTTTCCTTCAAGTCAAAATGACTAGATCACCTTTATTGGACAAGGGTTAAGAGCTGAAAATATTTTGAAACTAATACATAGTGATGTATGTGGTCCATTTAAGGAAATGGCTAGAGGCGGTTTTTATTACTTTATTACCTTACTAATGACAAATCAAGATTTGGGTATTTGTATTTGATGAAATACAAACATGAATCCTTTGAAAAGTTCAAAGAATTTAAATCTGAAGTAGAAAATCAAACGGGGAAAAGTATTAAAACTCTTCAATCAGATCGTGGAGGTGAATACTTATGTACTTAATTTGATGAATACTTAAAAGAGCATGGCATATTATTTTTATTTGCCTATATCACAAAAGGTTGTGGTAAGCAGAGATGCCATATTTCTTGAACAATAGTTTATTCAAGAAGGTGGAAAAGGAAGGCAAATAGAGTTAGAATTACAGAATTCCGATCAACCAACAAATCAGATGGATATAAATCCATCTAGCCAACCTGTACCTATTGATGAAACATTTACAATAATTCCTCATAGATCAACCAGAATATCTCACCCACCAGAGAGATATGGTTTCCTTCAGGAAGATGAACAAGAGTTGTTTGCTCATGAAGAAACAGATCATGGAGATGATCCTTTAACTTATGAAGAAGCTATATTAGATATAGATTCTTCTAAATGGATTGAAGCTATGGAATCAAAAATTGATTCCATGTATAAGAACCAAGTTTGGGATCTTTGAAGGTATTGTAGCTATAGTTAATAAATAGGTTTTTAAGAGAAAAATTGATTCTGATGGAAAGGTAGAGACCTATAAAGCAAGGCTGGTTGTGAAAGGGTTTCGCCAAAAGTAAGGAATCTACTATGAGGAGACTTTCTCACCTGTTGCCATGCTTAAATCCATAAGGATTTTATTAGCAATAGCTGCATACTATGATTATGAAATTTGGCATATGGATGTCAAAATGGCTTTTCTCAATGGAAACATTGAGGAAAACATTTTCATGGAACAACCTAGGGGTTTTGAATCCCAAGATCGTTCCAAATTGTGCAAGCTAAGACGATATATTTATGGGTTAAAATAAGTTTCGAGGAGTTGGAACATCCATTTTGATGAATCCATTAAATCATTTGGTTTTGTCAAAAATGTGGATGAGCTATGTATTAATAAAAAGGTTAGTGGGAGTGTTGTCACTTTCCTTGTCTTATATGTAGATGACATATTATTAATAGGCAATGACATAGGTATGTTAACAACTGTCAAGGTATAGTTGTCAAATACAGTTTCCATGAAAGACTTAGGGGAAGCAACTTATATTCTTGGAATTCGCATTTATAGAGATAGAGTAAAAAGAATAATTGGTTTGTCTCAAAGTCTATACTCGGAAAAGGTGTTAAAAAGGTTTAACATGCTTGATTCTAAGAGAGGATTGTTACTAGTAAGACATGGTATCCATCTTTATAAGGAGATATCTCCAAAGACACCTAAAGAAAGAGACAAAATAGCTAGGATTCCATATGCTTCGGCTATTGAAAGTTTAATGTATGCAATGTTGTATACTAGGTCGGATATTGCATATGCTGTTAGTTTGACTAGCAGGTTTCAATCCAATCCAGGTTTAGAACACTGGATAGCTATTAAGAATATCCTTAAGTACTTGAGAAGAACTAAGGATTTATTCTTGATTTATGGAGGTGGCAACCTATAATTGGATGGTTATACTGATTTTGATTTTTTGTCAGATATTGATGATAAAAAGTCTATCTCTAGCTTTGTGTTCATTTGTAATGGAGGTGCAGTTAGTTGGAAGAGTTCTAAACAGAGTACAACTGCTGACTCCACTATAGAGGCCGAGTATATTGCTACATCAAATGCTGCAAAAGAGGCTGTTTGGATAAAGAAGTTCATGACAGAACTTGCAATAGTTCCTTCCATTGAGTTAGCAGTTCCTCTCTACTGTGACAACAATGGAGCAGTCATTCAGGCTAAAGAACCCCAGTCTCACCAGAAATCTAAACACATAGAAAGGTGCTAGCACATTATCAGAGAGATAGTTGGGTGAGGGGATGTAGCCATGCAGAAAATAGTATCAGTCGAAAATCCAACTGATCCATTCATGAAGGCTATGTCACAAGCTCAGTTAAACTGATATCTTGAGAAGATGGGTCAAGATACTGTAATGAATTGCTTTAGTGCTAGTGGGAGATTGTTAGTAGTATGCCCTAGAGCATATCATTTTGTATGTATCTTGTATATATTGCATTAATAAAAGGCAATTACACTTTTCTGTTTACATAATCTGTTTATGTGTAATTGAAAAGGTCCATTAATATTTTGTTAGAAATTCTATTCTTAAGTTGTTAAGAATATGAGTGATAGTATTTTTAGCACAAAGTATTATAAATTGGTTCATAATCGAGGATACTTCACAAAAGGACATGACTTATCCAGAAAGATTATAATCATGTTTGTTCCTAAAGTATTGATATGAAATATAAATAAGTTGGAGTGGTAAGTCTCATGCCATATAACAAATATGATAGACACTTACATATGATAAGTAGGCCGAACTAGTGATGCTTATGATAAACACATGGAGTTTTCTCTTGTCAATGTATTATCATATATCATATCAGTGCATATAATCTTTAGACCTGAGATAACATAGTTATCTTATACATAAGTAGTTTAAGTTTGATACTGCTTTCATACTCGTACTGTGTATAGATATATGGGCATGTGTTGACTCCTACTAGTTATATATGGAGATAAGTGTTGATCAAGATGAAATTCATTATCCTAAGTAAATAGGGATAAAATCTTATGGTCATTTAATTGTTCTTGATGATTCAAGTTCCTGGCCAGGACAGATAGACTTAGTCTGAGAAGAAAGACTGATTAATCAAGAATTAGAATTAAAAGAGAACAGAATATTCATAGCAAATGGAGTTTGACATTAACCGTGACTCCAGCTATAATTGGGATTTTATAACAAAGAGATTTTAGTGCATGGTAACATATAATTAAAGGTTCATCTAAGGTATTCCTTATTACTGATTGGGTGGCTATGGCACGCTATGCTAGGAATTAACCATGGTCTATGAGATGCCTAAAATGATTTAGAGAAATCATTTATGGTAAGAAAGAGTTCTAATGATATTAAGAGTTGATATTATTTCTCATTACCAATCAGTAATGAGCCTAGTAAGTCACATATATACACAAATTAATCACAAAGTAAAATGTGATTTAATTGATTAATTAAATAGTTTAATTAATTAATTAAATAGTTTTGGTTTGCAATGAAATTGTAAAGTCCCTAGCATGACTTGAAACCAAATCTAGGTTATTAGATGTAAAATATAAATTAAATTTATATTTAAAAAGTTTAAATATGAATTTAATTGTGAGATTAATTAATAGAGATTAATTAATTAATTAATTTATATATGATATAAATTAATTTGAAGAAGAGAAATAATAATTTTGGGTTGAGAACTCAAGGATATATATAAGGGCAAATTGGTCTTTTCACATGGTGACACGTGGCACCATACAAGTTTGCCATTTGTCTTTCATTCATGAAAGATGATTAAGTGAAGATTAAATCTAACTTTGACAAGTGGCTTAATGTGATTAAGTCTTATAAATGTGAGATTTAATCTTAGCATGACATGTGACAAGCATTTAAGTGAGTTTTGTCTTATATATATAAATGAACAAAGAAAAGAAGACCATCATCTTCTTTCTCTTTCATGTTGGATGGCAACAATGGCTTCTCTTCCTTCTTCTTTATTTCTCAATTAATTCAAAGAGAAAACCTTCATTTCCTTTGAATTAAAATTATTAGAAAGTGTTTCTAGTGCACCCATATCCACTAACCCTCACTAAATCAAGCCTATCTCACTTTGGTTGTTTGACAAACAAGAAAAGAGAGCTTAAAGGGGCTGCCATTGGTGTGCTTGTGGTGGAGAAGCTTGAGAGACTACAATTGGAGTCCTAGGAGTACCCTAAGGGAGTAAGATTGTTTGATTCAGCGCCTTGGAGGTTAGTTGAATTAATTTCTTCCATTAGTTAGGGTTTAATGAATTAATTGTTAATTCACAATCTTATATGGCAAATGAACTCTTAGTGCATTCTAAAATGTGTTTTGGTATGCTTTTGGGCATTAGAAATAGGCTAAGCACATAACTCACTTGGTATGATGCATGTAACCCTAGTTTAATTTTTAAAATTCAATGCTCTAATGCCCTTAAATCCATGCTTCCATGCCTTCATTAAGTTATCTGGAGCCATACTTAAATCACATAGAAAAAATCATAAATTAAATTAATAAAGATCAAATGAAGTTGGAGGAAAATAAGAGAAATTGAGTGCAAATTGGTTAAATGAACTTAAATTTCGGCAATGGGTGACCGATCCGGGAAGCGACTGTGAATTCAATTGCTACCCTAAATTCATGTGGAATCCTATAGAGTCCTTAATTAAAGATTAATTTAGCAATTACTGGGAAATTGAAAATAAAAGAAGTGAAAAAGGGAATAAGCACAAGTAAGTAAATCAAAACCTAGGATTCATCGGTTATTATTGAAAAAGATGGACTATAACCCGATGAGGGGCATTTTAGTCAATTCACTTTAAGAGTTAACTTTTGACTTAAATGTCCATTAAAATGAGAGAGATTAAAACATTGGAAAAGAATTAAATTCATGAAAGTGTGTAGGAAAATTAAATAGGACATAAGAAGAATTAATTAAATTATTAAAATTATAATAATTATAATTAAAATTATAATAATTATAATTAAAATTAATATATATATATATATATATGTATATAAAAGATAAAATTTCATTAAAAACAAAACAATTTCCTATCATCTTCTTCCTCCCATGGCTGATTCTCTCTCCCTCTCTCTACACCTCCATTGTTGTTCATCCTAAGCTCCATAAATCCCATTCTCTTCCATAATTTCTCTACAAAATTCTTAGAAAACTTGATCTTTAACCTTGATTGGAAGATTGGATTCAAAGAAGAGCAAATAAATTGGAAGAATTGAAAGATAGAAAAAGTGCTAAGTGAGGTAAGTGTCATCTAAGCTTTAATTAGTTACATATTCATTGAATTAAGTTTGATTGTGGGGAAATTACATGGGAAAGCATAAAAATTATGCATGATATAAGGGGAAAGAAATCCAGCCAGCTTGGGAAGGATAGGGTTTTGGTGGTTTGGCTTGATTAAACATGATTTCCTAATGTTGTTAGAGGTGTATGCATGAATTAGGCAGTTGAATTTAATTGGATTTGTTGAAATTCGAAGATATGAATTTAGGGTTTGGTGAAATTAGGGTTTTTGTGGTATGAATGGCAATTAGGGTTATTAATGTTAAATTATGGTCATTTGATGTGCATTGAATGAGAATTGATGTTGGATTGGTGTAGGAATTAGTGGAAATGAAATTGGACCTTAGGATTGAATCTTGACAGCTTGAGTTGTGACACCCCTTACCCATCTACAGTGTAGCCGAGCAAAACATGCCACACAGTATGCCAGAGCACTTCTTTTATCTTATCTCATTGATATTTCTCATTTCTTATTTTAGTTATTTATGGTCACTAAGTGAAATTATGAAATTGGTATCATTTATATCATTTATCGAAATTTTAAATTAATTTGAGGTTCTGAAAATTTTACATAAAATCCAGCAGAGTGCCAGCTAAAAATGGAGAAAACAGTTCTTCGGAACTTGTAGAAAACACTTTCAATAATTTTCTCAACCCACAACTCCAAATAATTATCATTTCTCAATAAATTTCTCATCAAATTCTCAATAATTCCTCAATTTGTCATTTATTCATTTCATATCAAAATCATACTCAGATTTTGAATAAATACTCAAATTTTATCTATAAACACAAATTTACAGATAATCACATTAATACAAAATTATATTACAGAAGTTTCAAATATGCATAATAAAATAAAAGTTTAATTACAAAGTTTACAAAAATTACAAAATACAAAATGGGATCTAGTGTCCTACCAATGCATTGTAGCCTGAGAGGTGACTCTGACTCTATGCAGATCTGTGGTCTCACTCAGTCTGTGGTCTGCTGGGCTCTCTATCAATCTCTCTAGAACCTACGCATGGCAAAAGCAACGCGCTAAGCAATACTGCTTAATGGTGCCATAATAAGATAAAAAGAACTAAAATGAAACAAGCATGCAGAGTATATGCAAGTTTTCCTTACGGATAATTTCTGGTACTTAATTGTAGTATTATTAATTTATTACTATTTATATCAATTATTTAATTAAATTTATCAACTTCCATTTTTGGTTGCCTAAGTAACCTATACTGTATGACTGGACTGGATAAACAGGTAAACTGGCACTGGGTACCAAGTACCTCGTCTGTCACACCATTGATCACAAGGTGTCTCCCGGTGTGCAACAAAACAGCTAATGAGCTGTAATAAATATTAGGCATAAGGCCAAGTATCACAATAATATCATAATGACGAAAAGCCATAAAATCACCAAATGGCCACTTAAGCCATAAATCACAGAATGGCATGATGCCATATGCAGTACTGCTATCCAAACCCTGTTGGCATGCCAACCTATCCAACCCAATCTTACTAGGTCTACTAAGGCATATTACAAAATTCTTGATTAAATTTTTGTGTTTAGCATGTAAGATTACTATTCATTTTACCATTTAAGTCAAAATATTGACTTTCACATACATAATAGTTATATGAGTTCTAATCACATGAAATTACCACATTTTGGTTCCCAAAAGTGTTGGCATTAGTTGCCAATCAATACTTTAAACCAATAGGAAATAAATCAAAAATTTCAGTTTTGGGTGCTAGAGTTCACTGTTCTATTAGGCCATTCTACAGTGAGAAGTTAGCCAAATGTTCTTAATCAAAGTTGTTCTTTATTGTGTATTCTTTAATTTCCATTTTGAATCACTCCATTTGGAGTTTTCTAGCTCAAGTTTTGACCATTTTACCATAACTGGTCGGATGGACTTTTACCCAGAATTTCTAGGCAATTCTGGTTCTGCCAGATTTGGTAGCTCAATTTTGGTTAGCAATTTCTTTTGGTTAAGTTCAGAATTTGAGTTTGTGTTCTACATGAAAGTTGTTCTAAATTGTCTAAGCTTTTCATTGATATAAATTTCAGGTCAGTTGGACCTTTCTGCACTGAATTATAACCAAATGAATGAATATTGTTCATTTGGTCATTTTGCCCAGGGCAAAATGTGTGTTACTCGGATTAGGTCAATTTTTAAGGCCACTTAGTTTGGTTTGCTAGAATAGGTTTCTCCATCAATGTTGTTGAATTTTGTGTCTAGTTTAACCTCCAATTGTCCTTGCACCAATTGGAGTTACCTAGATTGAGTTATAACCCTAAGAGCACACTAGACTCAAAGAGTCTAGAATGCACACTTAAGGAAGCCTAATTCTTTACATTAGTTAATGTCACAATTCACTCAAATTCTTGTTCAAACTACACCAAATGGTTATTAATTGACCAATTAAACATCACTTTGTGCTCAACTTCACCAACCTCCAATTGTTGGTCCAAAACCCTAACCCTAACTTGACCAAGGTTTCCAATTCATACATTAAGCCCTAATTGTTGTGTTAATCATAAAACTCATGTTAAGGATAGCCAATATATCACTTTAATTCAAGAATTCATCAAAGCCCTCGCCTATCTATGGCTACCGAAAATATAAAGTGTGCACATCAAAGGTTTTCATTTTAATTTCTCATAAATTTCAAATTAAATCAACTTTCTAGCCATGAATTTAAATAGAGAGAAAGATATTGGACACTAACCTTGTTAAAGCTCCCACTTGAGCTTGCTAATCTTCAAGATTTCTCCCTCTAATGGCTGCCTAAAGGTGATTTAGGGTGTGAGGTTAAATTTTAGTAAAGTGAGGATGAGGTTTGATGGTGTAAAGTGTGAGGTTTAGCAAGAGAAAGAGAAAGCTTTAATGGAGGTAGTGAGGGAAAGAGGGGCTGCCAAAAATTGAAGGTTAAAGATAAGTAGAATTTTGTTTTAATTTTATCTTATTTTATGTGTATTTATCTCCTTTTAAAATGCTTGTTGAAATTTGATTGGTGGAGGGTATTTTAATGACATCATAGTGATGTCAAAATTTCAAGTTTAATTCATTTTCTTTTCTTTTCCTTTCTACTCATTTTCAATTTAATTTTTAGCAATATTTATTCATATTTTATGTCATAATAATTATTTATTGCACTGGACAAGTTGGCCAAAAATCATCTCTGAAGACGAAATGACCAAAATGCCCTTTGTTTTGCTTAACGGACTAAAATTGTCTGTACCGATCTAAAAATTTTTCTAAGCATTTTCTTGGCATTCTAATGCCATAGAAACCTCAATTACTCTTCTCTAGAGTCTCAAAAATTATTTCACAAATTTTTCCCTTGGGTTTAGGGCTTTTAGCTGTGAAAACAGCAACTTCCCATCAGGTTACCCATCGTTAGGGCACCGGTTCATTTAACTTGGTTGTATTTTATTTCTAAAATTTTTCTTACTATTATTTGAGTTATTTATGACTCCTTACTCTAGTTTAAATATTTTTCTAAATGTTCTAGCTATCCGGACAAACACTGGTCACCGAAACAGTAGAATAGATGGAATTGCTACAGTGAGGGTGTTACATGAGTCCAGTAGGTTTATAGGCTCATAAGTTGAGCTACACAACTCCAATTGGTGTGGAACTAATTGGAAATGAAACCTAAGACATAATGCTAAAACTTTCATGAAGAGAGTCTGCTCAGAAAATGGCCATAGGGAACCTTAATTAGAGTTTGAATCCGGAATTGCAATTCTGGACCTGGAAAAATTGACCAAATGAATAGTACTTAGTTAATTAAGCATAACTGACTCTAGGAAACTCCAATTTGGGTAATTCTGGAACCTATGGAATCTTGAGATATAGGAGACCAATTTTTATGAGGATTATGAAGTCAATTTATGACCCTAACTTAATAAAATTTCTTGAACAAAGTAAGTCCAAGAATCTACCTTGATTTTGGACTGAACCTAAAAATGTGAGTAATTGGTCATCTGGCCAGTTTTGGAAAAATTACCATAACTCAAGCTACAATATAGTAAATTAGGTGATTCCAAAGCCAAAATAACCATAAGACATAAAACTGCAAATTTCATGTTTTGACCTAAACCTAATTCTTAAAGAAAAGTAAGGGAAATGCTAGAATAAATTAGAAATCTCAAATCTGGAAATCCTACATTTTAGCAAATTTTCCCTATGACCTCCGGTAAGTAATTAAGGAATAACTTCCTCTTAAAAACTCCAATTTAAGTGATTCAAAATGATTCGGAAACTTAAGACAAAGATCTAAAACATTGTTATAGGGATTTAATTCAAATTTTGAGCATAAAGTGCTCGGATATTGAATGCAAAATTAGGTAAAAATCTAGAAAACTAGAGAGATGCAGGGTTAAGTGCCTAGGAGCAATACCTTTTTTTTTTTTACCATAACTGGAGATCCAAAACTTCAAATTGAGTGATTTAAAACGGGAATTAAAGGTAAGACATAAGGGAACAACTTTCATAAAGATTGCATTATCAAAATATGACTAGAACTAGGTTAAATTTGGATTATAAAGTCAGGTTTCAAAACTGTCTAGAACACAAAATCAACTATAACTTTGAATTCATTAGAGATTTGTTTAGTTAGCTATAAGTGGAACTTAGAATGAGTATTAAAGCTTTGAATTTGTAAATTTTCAGTTGATAAGGAGACTTCTAAGGAAGGGAAGAACTAAAACAAGAAAAGGGGAATTGAAAGATGGTTTGCGCACAACTAGACTTCTCTTTTGTTTTCAATTTTGTAATTAGATTGAATGGACTTTCTATGAATCAATTATGCTTTTCTTTTGTATTTGAGAATTTTATACTTTGTTTTGAGAACTTTGAATTGTGAAATGGATTTATAATTGTGGAGAGGTGGATATTGGCTAATTGATTTCATTGTAGTAAAGGGGTGAGCCGATTTTGAATGTATTTAAAAGTGTTTTGAGAACTTGATGTGTTGCCAACCACTTATGTGGATTTGTGATGTTGAATGTGATTATTTGATTTGTAATTGTGATATTTTGAATGGAAGATTATTTAGAGATTTGTTTTAAAACCATAGTTGGCATGATAATCCCTTATGGTATTCCCCATTAGTAACGGCTAATTGGGGTTTGATATTTGATTATGTTACCTCCCTCTTTGGCTTACAAGTTGAGGTTGAGATCGGATGAGTACTCATATTGCTAGCTAGCCACCTCTCTCATTAATAACGGTTAATGGGTTTGAGATTGCTTTATCGTGGTGTATAATGCGGTATTGATCGTGAAATTTTGTGTCATTTCTTAAACTGTGTGATTGTTGGCAACACTTGTATTTTGTGAATATTTTGATAAATATATGATTGAAAATAATTGATTTGTTAGAAATTAAACAATGATGCATTGTTTTCATGATTTATGGAAAAAGTGAATTGTGCAAATATTTATTTATGACTTCGCAAATATGTTGTAATGAGTTTTTAAAATTATTAGTTGTGCACCACTGAGCTCAACACTCAGCGATAGCTGTTTTATACTAGCGTAGGTAAAGAAAAGGATAAAGCAGGTGAGTGAGACACTGGGAGCAAGGTTTTGGATTGTCTTTGGGTATATCCTAGTTATACCCTTGTAATTTTATTTTGATGTAAAGTAGAACTATATGTGTGTAATAGACAAATGAGCAGTTATATCAAAATGATTGTAATAATATTTTTGTAATTTTCAAGCTTGTAGATTTGTAAATAAATATCTTTTGAGTTATAAAATTTTGAATGAGGTATTTTTTTTAAAATTGTAATGAGATGATTTTATTTTCTTGATATTGAATGAATGAGAAGAAATTATTTGAGCTTGGATTGAGTTAAATTTATACATACTATTATTACAGATTGATTTCCAACACGTTAAAATTTTGAATTTAATAGAATTATAGCTGTCACCATGTAGATTTTCTGAAAAATAAAATGGAATAAAATTCTTTGATTTCCCTAACACTTAATTTATTTCTCAACTGTTTGGAACTTATTTGATTTAAAAATGAACTGAATTCACTTAAAATCCCTTGTGGTATATTTAATGGATTATTGGTAGGTAGAGTTCTGTAATTCATTAGGTATACTACAGGATCATATCATATCTTACAGAGGGGTAAAGTGTGACATGCTTTAGTGGATAGTTTTGAAATGTAAATTTGAATTATTTTCTGATAAGTACAACTGCTCAAATGTAAGTGATTGATACTTATAGTGCATTTACGTCATGAATATGGACTAATGGGGAGAAATCTCCTTGTGTTGGTTATTCAAAGAGTGAAATTCCTTGTGATTAGAAATGGAAGAAGGGGATCATTCTGAGGAACACTCAGTAGCAGTGGAAGCCCAAGGAGAGGCCCCAACCCCTCAGGGTGCAGGAGGGCCAGCTACACCGATTCCTCCTGTGCAGTTTCCTGCACAGTTTGTACAGCAGATGGCTTCACTATTCCAGTAGATGGCTGGTAACATATAAGCCTAAGCCCTTAAATTAGAAAGAATAGAGTTGGAAAGGACAGTTGAGTAGGGATAAAAGGAGAAGGGTGTGAAGACTAGGGGCCAGAGTTCAGGTAGTAGTTTGGGAAAGAGAAAGTATTATAGGGGACCCTATACTCACAGATATGGCAGAGGTAGACCTTTAGTACAAAGGCCACCCAAATCCAATCAGTAGACGCCTAGAGGAGCATTACTAGTTTGCACCTGTAAGACATGTGGTTAGGTGAGGGATATGTTTTAGAGCCATTGGAGCCTACTATAATTGTGGTAGAATGGGGAATTTTGCTAGAGATTATGTTAGTGCATGCAGATCTGTGCCACCTACCGTAGCAGAAGGATCAGTCCAAGGTTCTACCTCTAGAGGTTCACAGTCAGTTAGTAGAGATAGAGGCCGAGGCCAAGGTTATGCTTCTGGCAGTCAGGGCACAGTGAATCAACCAGAGCAGTGTAGTGCACTAGCTAGGGTGTACACCATACGCCAGAGGGACAAGGCTAAGACTTCAGATGTAGTTATTGGTACATTCTCCATCTTTGATAGAGATGTTTATGTGTTATTTGATCCTGGCTCTACTTACTCGTATGTTAGTGTTAGAATTGTGTGTTTTGCTACTATTCCTTGCACGAACATGGATTTTGATGTGCTGGTGACTACTCCTTTAGGATAAGAGGTTAGGGTGAACAGATTGTATAAGGATTGTTCATTGGTGATCTAAGGACATACATTCCTGTCTGATTTGATTGAAATACCCTTTAAAGATTATGATATCATATTGGGCGTGGATTGGCTAGCTAGGCATCATGCAATGATTGACTGTAGACTAAAGACAGTCATTTTTTGTCTTCCCAAGTATGCAGATGTAGTAATACACGAGGAAATGCAGTTATTACCATCTAATCTCATTTTAGCTGCACTTTCTAGGAAGTTGATTCAGAAAGGGTGCGAAGCTTATTTAGCTCATGTGATAGACAGCCAGATAGGGAGTCCAAATCTTAAGGATATCCCTATAGTGTGTGATTTTCTGAATGTTTTTCCTGAAGAATTACCAGGATTACCTCTAGAAAAAGTGGTGCAGTTTAAAATTAAGGTTATCTGGTGTGGAGCCAATCTTTATCACTCTATATAGGATAGCGCCTATTGAATTGAAAGAATTGAAGGTACAGTTGTAGGAGTTGCTTGGTAAAGGTTTATATGCCCTAATGTGTCACTATGGGGAGCACCACTATTGTTTGTGAAGAAGAAATATGGTACTTTCCATCTATGCATAGACTATAGATAGTTGAACAAGGTAACAGTGAAGAACAAATATCCCCTACCAAGGATAGATGATTTGTTTGACCAGCTGAAGGATGCAACTGTGTTCTCCAAGATAGATTTGAGATCGGGATACTATCAGCTGAGGGTATAGGAGCAAAGTATTCCCAAGATTGCTTTCAAGACTCAGTATGGCCACTATTAATTTTTGGTGATGGCAATTGGGTTGACCAATGCTCCAACTGCTTTTATGGACTTAATGAACACTATCTATAACACCCCTATATTCAGAGGTGCATTCTACTATTTCGGTGGCCGGTATCTGTCCGGACAGTTAGAATGTCGAGAATTATACTTGATTGTTAGTGATGAGACATAAAATGATGAAATACAATACAAGAAAAATAAAGGAAAAATAAGAGCAATGAAATGTAATTAGGTTCAACGAGCCAAAAACCGTAGCGATGTGTGACCACACCGGGAAGTTGCGATGAGGACCGTTGACTAGCCCTGTACCGCGGGAAACCCTGAAAAATATTTTTGAGACTTAAATAAATATCTATTGAGGTATAATTGACTTAGAAAATGTCAAAGAAAAATTAGTAAGTCAGTATAAATAAAAATGAAAATTTAAGAAATCGACAGTTAAGGATTTAATCGTTAGCACTAAAAATTTTGAAATGCAACCCGAAAAGGGGCATTTTTGTCATTTGACACCTAGAGTGAACTTTTGACCTAAATATCCATTAAAAATAAGTGGTATTAAATTTTGAAAATACCATGAAAATAAGAAATTGGGTACATAATATAAATAGTAGAAGTTTGGTGGCATAATTGCATTATGCAAATTATGGAACTTAGGATTAATTAACTCATTAATCCAAAGTTAGTGCTCCACTAACCATGAATTATGGGACCTATATAAGCCTTGTGGACAGATTTCTCCACTAAAAATCATCTCATTTCTTCAATTTGTTATCCATGGCCGAAAATACTCTCCCATAAAACTCCATGGCTGGCCACTCCACCAAGCTCCATGCATCCATTTTCAAGCCATTTTTCACATAATTTCCTTCATTAAATTTAGTCTAAATAGCTTGGGAAGAGTTATAGAAGCAAAAAGAAGCAAGTTTGGTGAAGTTTTAACAAGCTCCAAAAAGAGGTAAGTGTCCAATTCACTTCCTTTCTTAAGTAAACTTAATTTCCATGTTGAGATAAGTAAATTGATGAAGAAATTTTGAGGTTTTGATGAGTTATTGGAGGGTACTATTTTGGGCAGCCATGGAAGTGAAAGGTAAGAGGTTTGTTCTTATATGAATTTGATGGGAATTAAGGTTGATTAGAGTAATTTGATGTGTTAGTAAAATAATTCTATGTTTATGTGTGTTTGAGTATTTGATTTAAGGGTTGAATGAAATTATGAAGACTTTGGAAATTTGGAGCATTTCGGCAGCCTTTTGGTTCCATGAAGAGTACATAATTTCATGAAGTTGTTTGATGAATTGTGGTATTGAGGATTGATGAATATGTATGTAATTTGGTAGTGAAAATTGTATATAATAATTAGGAGTTTATGTGTATATATTGTTGGATTTGGACTTTGTGAATTACGATTATATTTGGTGCATTGACGATATTTGTATTCTGCTCAAGTTGACCAAAATGTGATGTTTTGAGTGGTTATCGGTTGGTACCAATTCAGAATTGGGTAGAGAAGTGGACTTATAGCAAGGTGAATGTGCAATTGATAGATGTTTGAGCAATGTGTTTAAGGGCAGTATATAATTAAGCTTATAACCCTAATTGTGTGACTCCATGTAACACCCCTCGCCCGACTACAATGTAGCTGAGCAAAGCGTGCTACATTCGGTGCCAGAGCACCCTAACTTATCTTACTTTATTTCTTTAAAAATTTTGTTCTCGTTATATTTAATAACGATTATTTTTCAACGGAGAAACTAACGGAGTTTCCCCTATTTTATTTTCATTTGACGTGTTTTACTATTCACCTGTTTGAAAATTCACCAATATTTTCTAAGTATAATCTCATCCACTCATATCATCATTTAAAAAATCATTATGTAATTCAAATCTATACTTATTTGTACAAATTCATTCATGCTCCATTCTTATAGCAAAATTCTCAAATTTGCATTAATTTACATCATTTGCAATAATTAAATAAATCCTTAATTTACATGATATACAAATTAATTACAATTTGCTAATTTACATTACAATATAAGAAATAAATAACATACACAAAATACATGGTATGCTTAATGTGAGCCCTATCTACATGCATTGCTGAGGAGGTGACAAACTTTGACACTCTGCTGATCAAAACTCCCAAAATTCCCAATCAAACGTCCATTGGGTTCTAGCTTCAGTACCTACGCGAGGGAAATAATTCCATTGCGCTAAGCATTGCTGCTTAGTGGTGCAATAATATAACAAGGAAATAATATACAAATAAAGATAGAAATAAAACATAATTCAAATAATTAAGATTTATTTATACTTCACATGCGGTTTCTAAAATTTAATATGTTTTATCCTAATTTAGTCTTCTTTGAAAGTGTTTATTTCGCTAAT
Organism: Hevea brasiliensis; assembly: GCF_030052815.1. Classification (NCBI taxonomy): domain Eukaryota; kingdom Viridiplantae; phylum Streptophyta; class Magnoliopsida; order Malpighiales; family Euphorbiaceae; genus Hevea; species Hevea brasiliensis. The sequence continues at coordinate 55,280,539 of NC_079503.1, read as the reverse complement.
GTACAGTAATAATGTACAAAGAAAAATGATCTGAAAATAATAAATTTATGCTTATATTATTATATAAGTCACATTTGCAATATTTATTTATGTTATAATTTCCTTTGCTAATCTTTTAGCATTTTCTCTATACTTACTAGGTTGTCTCAGATTGTTTCATAATAAGTAAATTTTGATATCGGTCCAGTTCATTTCGATTCTTTCTAATAAATAACTATTCTCATTTATTTTAGGTCATCTTACTCATTTATTTAATTTCTAATATTTTTTTTATTACTAATATTCTTAACTTATTTCAATAAATTTCACTGCCCAAGTAACCTATGACAGGCTGACTAAACTGGATAACGGGTTGTTGGCACTGGACACCGCGGTGCCTCGGCCCGTCATACTATGGGACGCGGAACGTCAACCACGTATGCATTCAGTATGGCTAAAAAGCCATGATAACACATAATCGGGCATAAAAGCCATGAATACAGGCATAAAGCCATGAATGCGGGCATAAAGCCATGAATACAGGCATAAAGCCTTTCGCAGTACTGCTAAAACAATACCCTATTGGCATGCCAAACTATCCAATCTGACACACATGTCTAGGCAATACAAGGGCACATAATATCATTAAATATTAATATATTGTGTTTTATGACTTCATTATTTTATGATAAATTTCAATTATAATTCATACGTTCATTTGATAATTTATATGATCACAATTCACATCAATTATCCTTTTATACCATTGTACTCAAAATACTTCTCCTCTCTACAATAATGAGAACTAATGTCTCATTCATACAGTAATATGGTTCATTTATTCATTCATTATGTTATTCATATTGATCACAATTCTAAACAATGGTTCACATGTACCATTGTATTTAAAACATTTTTCCTTTCTCATTTATACATTCAAGAATCTACTTATGTAATTACAAATTTTATATTTCAAGTTGAGTTACTAATATTTTATGCATTCCATTTGTGATGGGCATATAAGCCCTAACTATCTATTCACATCAATTAGATGACTTATTTTTTATGTTTCAAGTAATCCATGAATATTTCATGGATTTCAAATTTATGGCCTTAATTTCTTTTTAACAATTTTGACTAGGATGCATAGTCCACATTTGTCATACAATTCTAAGCATTTAAGCTTAGAATTGGTTCTAGGTCTTCATCTTAATTTACTAATTATTTTGATTACTATTCACCTTACTAGTCAACCAAAATGTTGAATTTTTTATACTTAATGGATATATTAATTCTAATTACACCAAGATCCCACATTTTGAGTTTTACATTTGCTAGTATTAATTGCCAATTGCAATTTAAAGTCCCCTAAATGCATTTCTAAATTTTCAGTTTTTACTACCTAAGTTTACTGTTCCATTGGACAATTTTAGAGTGGAAACTGGCTAATATTTCTTCATCAAAGTTGTTCCTTATTGTGTCTTCTTTAATTCCCTTTTTGAATCACTCCATTTGGAGTTTTGTAGCTCAAGTTATGGTCATTTTACCATAACTGGTCGGAGTGACCTGTACCCAGATTTTCTGGGCAATTTGGTTCTGCCAGATTTGGTGACCTAAGTTTGGTTGGCAATTTGACTAGGTTATGGTCATAATTTGGGTCATGTTTCTTCATGAAAGTTGTTGGTATATATCTCAGATTGTTGCTAGTAAAATTTCAGGTCAATTGGACCTTTCTACATTGAGTTATGGCCAAATGACCAAATACTGTTTATTTGGTCATTTTGCCCAGGCAGATTGCAGGTCACCCGGATTAGGGCAAACTTTTGGTCAACTTGATTTGGTTTTCTGGGCATGGTTTCTTCACAAAAGTTGTGCCATTATGTGTCTAGTTTCATTTCCAATTAGCCAAACACCAATTTAACCTCTACAATTCACGTTATGGCTGCCCAAACCTGGTGGACTCATGTCCAATTCTGCAGGTCACCTAGGGCAGCCACACTAAACCTAAATCTCATCACTAAACATACTTTATTTCTTGTTTACCAATAACCAAATGGTCACTAATTGACCATGAAAACTCACTTTCATCATTACATGATCAAAATCTCAATTTCATGCTCAAACCCTAACTCCAATTTCCAATTCATGGCATACACACACCAAACTCATACCAAATCACTTTATCCATCATCTATACTCATCAATAACATAATTAAGCCACTTAATTTGATCAAAAACCAACAATCCTTAAACTTTCTCATGGCTGCCAAATTTAGAGATTTCATTTACTCAAGTTTTTCTTTTAATTTCACACAATTTTCTACTTGATTTAGCATGCTTATAAGATTAAAGAAAGAAAGAAATTGTTTAGGGCACTAACCTTGAATGGAGCAGAATTTTTTCTTGACCCAACTTAGATTTTTCCTTCACTTTCTTTAATTTTCTTGGCTGCCAAACACTTGCTCAAGATGTAGAGACAAATTTTGTTGAAGTGGACTTAGGGTTTCAAGTGAGATTTGGGTGGGTTATAAAGCTTGGATAAGCTTTAATGGTGGTAACGATTAGGAGAGCTACGGTTGGAAGAAGAAAGTAAAAGGAAAACTGATTTCTTTCTCTCATTTCTGCCCATTTAACTCATTTTAAGTGAGTTATAGCCATGTGTCACCATGTGATTGGGTGGAGGCACACTAATGACATCATGTGATGTCATAATTCCCAATTTCTTTTATTTTTCTTTTCTTTTCTTTTCTAATTATTTTCAATTCAATTTTTAACAATATTTATTCATATTTTAGATCATAATAATTATTTACTTAACTGGACAAGTCGGTCAAAAATCACCTCTGAAGGCGAAATGACCAAAACGCCCTCCGTTTGGCTTAACAGACTAAAATTGTCTGTACCGATTGAAAAAATTTTCTAAGCATTTTCTTGGCATTATAATGCCATAGAAACTTCAATGACCCTTCTCTGGAGTCCTAAAAATTATTTTATGAATTTTTCCCTGGGTTTAGGGCTCCTAGTTGCGAGAACCGCAACTTCCCACTAAGTTACCCATCGCTAGGGCACCGGCTCATTTAACTTAGTTGTATTTTATTTCTAAAATTTTTTCTAAATTTTTCTTATTAATATTTGAGTTATTTATGACTCCTCACTCTAGTCTAATTATTTTTCCGGACGTTCTAGCTGTCCAGACCGACACCAGTCATCGGAACAGTAGAATGCATGGAATTGCTACAGTGAGGGTGTTACACTCCAATTGTATAAGGCTAATTGGAGGCAAAACTAGACACAAAATAGGCCAACTTTCATGTAGAAATGTTGCTGAAATTCTATCCAGAAACTGCCCGTAAAATTAACTTAATCCGGAATTTGCAATATTGTAAACCCAAAAATTGACTGTATGAATAGTAGTAAGTCTTTTAGCCATAACTCACTCAAAACAAATCCAAATGACCTGAAATTTATACCGTTGGAAAGCTTAGACATAGGGCTACATCTTTTGTGAAGATCACAGAACCCAGAAATGCCATTTACCAAGTCAATGTTCTTGCACAAATTCAGTCACAAAATCTGCCAGAATTGACTTGACCTAAAATTGACCTAAAATTTGTAATAAGAAAGCAACCTGTCCAGCATTAGCAAAATGACCATAACTTGGTCCAAAAAACTCCAAATGGCATGAAATCAGTGCAAAATGTCACTAAGACATAAACCTAAAATATTGCTCTTTTGACCAGGACCAAAAAACAAAGGAAAATACGTAAATTAGCTAGATTAAAGTAGTGCACTAAATCTGAAAAATTGTAATAAAATGCAATAAGTTTTAAAATGAAATTGGTAACATATATCAACACTTGAGGACTATAAAATCTGACATATTAGTAACATTAAAATTAATTCACCTAGTGTATATAAAAGGTCAGCATTATAAGTTGACTAATGAAATGAATAGAACTGAATAGTACCAATAAAATTTAATTATTGAACTTTATTATTAGAAACAATTTAACTGAGTACTGAAACACTTTAAATTATGTGTTTCAGTTAAAAAAGATGTAACATCCCTATGTTCGGTAGTGCGTTCTACTGTTCCAGTGACCAGTGTTGTCCGGACAGCTAGGATGCCTAAAACCACACTTCGATATGAGTGAGGAGACATAAAATAATGAAATATAAGAAGAGAAAATACAATAAAAACAAAGGAAAAAAATAGCAAAGAAATGTAATCAAGTTAAGCGAGCCGAGAACCCTAGCGATGGGTGACCGCACCGGGAAGTCACGGCGTGGACCGTTGACTAGCCCTGGACCGCGGGGAACCCTGAAAAATATTTTTAGGACTTAAATAGACACCTATTGAAATACAAATACCATTAGAAATATTAAATGAAAATTAAATAATTAGTACAAAGAAAAATGAGAAATCGAAAAACGGATAAAATCCGGTGTTACCGAAAAATTGCGAATGCAACCCGAACAGGGGCATTGTGGTCATTTGACACCCCGAGTTGTCTTTTGACCTAAATGTCCATTAAAAATAAATAATATTACAGTTGGAAAATATAATGAAAAATTAATTTAGTGGTACCTAATGTAAATAGCAAAAATGGAGAGTAAATGGTGTAATTATCAATTAAAACATATAATATAGTTTAATTAAGGTGAATGGACCACTATGGATTAAATTAAATACTCAATGGGCAGGTGTAAATCCACTAACAATCTGTAAACTTCATCTTCAACCTTTCTCCTTCTCCCATGCCGAAATGAACCTCCAAAATCCTCCCATGGCCGCCCACTTTCATGCCACACTCCACCCATTTTCAAGTTGAATTCTCCTTACTTGTCTTAAGTAATTTTGATCTCCACCTCACAAGGAAGAGTTTGATAGCAATTTTAAGAAGTTTTAGTGAAGATTTAGCAAGTCCCAACAATAGGTAAGTTTGTGTTTTTGATTGTTGCTTTGTTAAAGTTTGTAAGGATATTATGGGTGTTTGATTTATGGAGAAATTTTTGAGGTTTGATGTTGAATGGGGATGTGTACTTTTGGAAGCCATGGAAACACTTTGAAGGCAGTTTATTTTTGCTTGTAAATGGTGAATTAAGGGATTGATTAAATGTATATTGTGTAGGAAATTATTTGGGTGATTATACTTAGTATATGTAAATGTGTATTGAAATTTGAAACTTAGAAATTAATGGAATGTAAATGTATCATTGTGGCAGTTTGTACACTCTTGAAGAATGCTAGAATTCATGCTTGGTTTATGGTATATTAATGTTGACTTGCGTTGGATGTTATGGCAGTTTGAGTGTATATATGATGGTGTGAGGTTGGACATGTAAAAGTGTTAGGGTTAGGTGCTTGAATTGTTGTAAATTGAGTTTGACAAATTCTGCACTTTATGGTGCACAATGAATGAAATTGTAAGCTGCCAAAATGACCTATAAAATGTTGTGAATTATGTTTAGGTCATGATACAACCAGAATTGACTTGAATATTGAGTTTGGTAAGTGTTAGGAGTGATCCTTGATGTGTATGAAAGAAATGCAATAAAGCAGTTTGCGTTTTAGGCCTATAACTTTAATTGTGTAGCTCCAATTGGTATGAAACCAATTGGAGGTGAAATTAGGCACAAAATGTGCCAACTTTCATGAAGGAAGCTTGCCAAAATTCTGCTTGCAAGGTAGCTTGAAAAATGACCAAATCCGGATTAAGTGCAAGTAAGGCCTGAAAATTGACCATTTGGGCAGCAGTTAGTGTTTAGGCCATAACTCACTCAAAACAGGTCCAATTGACCTGAAATTTTGACCATGAATAGTTAAGACCCATATCTACAAGTCTTATGAAGACACAAAAACCCAAAAATGACCATAAGCAAGTCAAACAGCTTTCACAATTTCGGGTCCAAAAACTGGCCGAACCTAAAATGACCCAAAATGACCTAAAGTGACCAATTTTGATGCAATTTGATCAGCAATAGTAAAATGACCATAACTTGGTCTACATAACTCAGAATGACCTGAAATTTTTCCCCGTGTTCCATAAGACATAGATCTACAAGTTTGTAGTTTTGACCAAAACCTGAAAACTGAGGGAACTAGGTTGTCCGGCTAGGTCAAACTAGTATCCCGAAATCCAACAAATTGCAAGAAAATGCAGTATACACGGAAATGAACTTGGTAACGTGTACCAACCCTAAAAGACTATCAAATGTGACATATTAGTAACATTAAAACCTAATTTACCTAGAATGCATCGAGGGTCAACATATTAGGGTGACTAAGCAAATAATAGCATTCAGTGAATTACTTATCAAGCTTTATCGTTTGAGACAGTTTAATTTAGTACTGAAACACTTCAAATTGTGTTTCTCAGTTCGCAAAGACTCAGGAAAAGGGAAGGAAACACTGAGTCAAGACCAGGAGACAGTTATCAGAGGTTTGTGCACAACACCTATTTCTTATGAAATTTTCAATTGAAATGAATTATGACTATTTGTACATTATTGTTTTAAATTGTGGAAATGTGTTTGAATGGATACTTATTGCTTGAAAAACATTGTAAATGGTTTGAAACTATGAAAAATTGTTTGAATGATATTGATGGATACTTATTAATTGAAAAGCATTAGAAATGGTTTGAAACCACAGCTATCATGTATATTGATTGTATTTCTCACTAGCTTATCTAGTGGGACGAATTGAATTCCCTCTCTGGCTGAAGTGTTGAGGTGTAACACCCTCCCGGTAGCAACTCCGTACATTCTACTGTTCCGGTGACCGGTGTCGGTCCGGACAGCTAGAACATCCGGAAAAATATTTAAACTAAAGTCAAGAACCATAATTAACTCAAATATTAATAAGAAAAATTTAGTAAAAATTTTAAAAATAAAATACAATCAAGTCAAATGAGCCGGTGCCCAAGCGATGGGTAACCCAGATGGAAGTTGCGGTTCTCGCAACTAGGAGCCCTAGACCTGGGGAAAAATTCATAAAATAATTTTTGGTACTCCAGAGAAGGGTCATTGAGGTTCCTATGGCATTAGAATGCCAAGAAAATATTTAGAAAAATTTTTCAATCGGTACAGCCAATTTTGACCCGTTAAGCCAAACGGAGGGCATTTTGGTCATTTCGCCTTCAGAGGTGATTTTTGGCCGACTTGTCCAGTTGAGTAAATAATTATTATGACATAAAATATGAATTAATGTTGATGAAAAATTTATTTGAAGTTAGTAAAGAAAAAAGAAAAGAAAAATCCATAAAAATGCCAAATATGACATCATTATGATGTCATTTAAAAGCTTCCACCAATCCTATTTAAACAACTATTTAATTAACTAATAAAAAGAGATAAACAAGGCCAAAGGAATTAAAATACAGCTGCCTTCTTCTTCAGCCAAAACGTGAGTTTCTCCTCCATAACCCTCCATGAGAGTTTCCTTTAATTACTTCCATTTCCCATGAAATTCCACTACTAAACCCTAAGTCACCTTCACTAAAACTTGTCCATACCTCTTGGGAAAGTGATTAGCAGCCTAGGAAAGGAAAGAAAGTGAAGAATTTGAGCTCTTGGAAAAGCTCTCAAGTGAGGTTAGTGCTATACTTCCACTCTCACTCTTTTAATCTTTGTTAGAGCATCACTTTAAGTTAAAAAATTGTAAAAATTTGAAGTAAATTATATATGTTAGGGTATCTTCAATTTTTGGCAGCCCTAAGGAAGGATGAGTTTGATTGTTTTAATGGACTTAAAGTGGATTAGAAATCATGTTTAAAGCATGTATGCATGTGGTTAGTGAATGAGTTAGTAATTAAGGTATATTGTGAAAACTTATAATGGAAACTAGGGTTTCGAGAAGTGAAAAATTGACTTGGCTTAGGAAATTGTTAGAGAACATTTTAAGGGTCAATTAGTGACCATTTTAGGTAAGTTGACCATAATTTGGACTGAAATGTAGCATGGCAAAGTGAATTAGTATGCTGCCTAGGGACAGCAGCAGGGTGACTGAAATTTCAGTCCACTTAGACAGCCATAACTTTGGCTGTGTAGGTCCAATTGGTGTTTGGCCAATTGGACATGAAACTAGGCTTATAATGGCACATTTTTTCTGAAGAAACCATGCCCAAAAGACCAAAGCAAGAGGACCAAAAGTTGGCCCCAATCCGGATACCCTGCAACAGCACCTGCAGAAATGACCAAATGAATAGTAACTGTTCATTTGGCTATAACTCACTGTAGAAATGGTCAATTGACCTGAAATTTTTACAGAAACAAGTTAAGACATAGACAAACAACTTTCATGAAGAAACCTACCCCAAATTATGACCAGAACCTAACCCAAACGGCAGTCACAGTCACTGTTCATGGTACTGTAGATTTGGTAATTTCTGCAGAATGGAAATCCGGCCAGCTGTGGTTTTTGGACCATATCTGGAGCTACAAAACTCCAAATGGAGTGATTCAAAAAAGGAAATTCAACTAAACAAAATAAGGAACAACTTTCATGTTTGCCATTTCCTCAAATTCCCACTGCAACAGTGCTTAATGGAACAGTAAAATTAGGCTTCAAAAACTGAAAATTCTGCCCTCTTGGTTTTAAGCATAGAAATGGTAATGGCAATCAATTCCAACAAGTTTTAAATACAAAATGTCGTATGTTTGGGGTGTTAAAACCAATACACCTATTTTCTATCCAAAAGTCAACATTTTTGTTGACCAATGAGGTGAATAGTGACACCAAAACTTGAAATTCAAAATTTGAAATTAGAAATGCATCTAGGGGACTTTAAATTGCAATTGGCAATTAATACTAGCAAATGTAAAACTCAAAATGTGAGATCTTAGTGTAATTAGAATTAACATATCCCTTAAGTATAAAAAAGTCAACATTTTGGTTGACTAGTAAGGTGAATAGTAATCAAAATGAGTAACAAACTAAGATGAAGACCTAGAACCAATTCTAAGCTTAAATGCTTAGAATTGTATGACAAATGTGGACTATGTATCTTAGTCAAAATTGTTAAAAGGAAATTAAGACCATAAATTTGAAATCCATGAAATATTCATGGATTACTTGAAACATGAAAAATAAGTCACCTAATTGATGTGAATAGATAGTTAGGGCTTATATGCCCATCACAAATGGAATTCATAAAATATTAATAACTCAACTTGAAATATAAAATTGTGACTACATAAGTAGATTCTTAAATGTATAAATGAGAAAGGAAAATGTTTTGAATACAATGGTACATGTGAACCATTGTTTAGAATTGTGATTAATATGAATAACATAATGAATGAATAAATGAACCATATTAATTTATGAATGAGACATTAGTTCTCATTATTGTAGAGAGGAGAAGTATTTTGAGTACAATGGTATAAAAGGATAATTGATGTGAATTGTGATCATATAAATGATCAAATGAATGTATGAATTATAATTGAAATTTATCATGAAATAATAAACTCATAAAACACAATATATTAATATTTAATGATATTATGTGCCCTTGTATTACCTAGACATGTGTGTCAGATTGGATAGTTTGGCATGCCAATAGGGTATTGTTTTAGCAGTACTGCGAAAGGCTTTATGCCTGTATTCATGGCTTTATGCCCGTATTCATGGCTTTATGCCAACATTCATGGCTTTTATGCCCCACTATGTATTATCATGGCTTTTTAGCCATACTGACTGCATACGTGGTTGACGTCAAGGCCCCATGGTATGACGGCCCGAGGCACCGCGGTGTCCAGTGCCAACGACCCGTTATCCAGTTTAGTCAGCCTGTCATAGGTTACTTGGGCAGTGTAATTTATTGAGATAAGTTAAGAATATTAGCAATTAAAAATATTAGAAATTAAATAAAATAAATGAGTAAGATGACCTAAAATAAATTAGGATAGTTATTTATTAAAAAGAATCGAAATGAACTGGATAGATATCAAAATTTACTTATTATGAAATAATCTGAGACAACCTAGCAAGTATAGAGAAAATGCTAAAAGATTAGCAAAGAAAATTATAACATAAATAAATATTGCAAATGTGCTTATATAACAATATAAGCATAAATTTATTATTTTCAAATCATTTTTCTTTGTACATTATTACTGTACATTGGCAAATAAACACTTTCAAAGAAGACTAAATTAGGATATAACACATTAAATTTTAGAAACCGCATGTGAAATATAAATAAATCTTGATTATTTGAATTATGTTTTATTTCTATCTTTATTTGTATATTATTTCCTTGTTATATTATTGCACCACTAAGCAGCAATGCTTAGCGCGATGGAATTGTTTCCTTCGCGCAGGTACTGAAGCTAGAACCCAATGGACGTTTGACTGGGAATTTTGGGAGTTTTGATCTGTGGAAGTATCTGAAGTATTCAAGGTTGTCACCTCCTCAGCAATGCATATAGATAGGGCCCATATAGATCCTATTTTGTATTTTGTATAAAATGCTAGATATTGTATTATGATGTAAATTAATTAATTAGCTTTTTCATATGTAATTAATTTATATATCATGTAAATTATGAAATTTTGTAATTATTTTGTAAATTATGTAAATTAAGGAAATTTGAAAATTTTGCTTATGTAATTTGAGAATGTTTACATATGAATTGAGTGTGAATGGAAATGTATGGAAATGATTATGAAATTGAAATGTATGGATGAGATTTGAAATATGAGAAAATTATGAGAATGAATGATGAGATCATTATGATTAGCAAGGATAAGACTTTATTTTGAAAATATTATTGAATTTCAAACAGGTGAATATTGAAATACGTCAAACGATAATAAAATAGAGGAAACTCCATTGGTTTCTCCGTCGAAAGATAATTAATATTAAAATATAACGAGATCAAAATATGAAAGGAATAAAGTAAGATAAGATAGGGTGCTCCGGCACCGAATGTAGCACACTTTGCTCGGCTACACTGTAGTCGGGTGAGGGGTGTTACATTTATTGGTATCAGAGCGCGGTTTAGGCATTTCTGGACCTAGATAGATTGCATATCATGCATTGCATTCATATGAGTTGAGGTGACACTAATGCAGATCTATTTTCTTGGTTATTTTAGGTTAAGGTATGGACTCAGAATCACAGAGGGCAGTAGAAGAAGAAGTAGTAAGCCGTATTCCGACTGGGAGTGATATTGGATATCGGGGAGATCCTGCTCCACCAGTGCAAGAGGTGCCTGTACAACCCCAACAGGCCTTGTTTGAGCAGATGACTAAATTCTTTCGACAGATGACTGGGGTTATTCCACCACCGCCTCAGCGAAAATCACCTCTAGGAAAAATTAGGAAGTATGGAGCTGTCGATTTCAATGGTAGAAAGGAAGACGATTCTTCAGCGGCTGAGTATTGGTTAGAAAGGACTGAAAGAGTCTGCGTGACTCCATTGCACACCAGAACAGAGTTTGGAGTGTGCAGTTTCATTGTTACAAGAAGCTGCATATCGATGGTGGGATGTCGTAACCAAGGTAGTGCCACCAGCCGACGTAACTTGGGAATTCTTTCTGATAGAATTCAGAAAGAAATATATTAGTTGTGTTCATGAAGAGGAACAAAAGAGGAGTGGTGATCAGCAAAAGAGGAAATTTGGACAGTCTAGTAATAAGAGGTCGAGAGAACAGTTAAGTCAGACATCTGATCAAAGTAGGAGATCGAGACCCAGGCCTATACCCAGAAGAGATCAACCAGAAACACTAGTAGTGAGTGCGCCAGGATTAGCAAGAAAATGTGGCCATTGTAACAAGTGGCATAAAGGTGAATGTAGGGGATTGACTGGAGCTTATTATAGATGTGGGGCCATAGACCATCGTCTGAAGGATTGTCCTAAGAGGAATTTACCACGGACCCAGACAGAGGTCGTGGAAGGACCAAGTACAACAGTAACACCACTTCCAAATGTCACCCAAGCCGGAGAGGAGCAAGAAGCCCCAGATGTGAATTTGAGGTAAAGTATTTCCTTTATGATATGCCTAAGTGTATAATGATATATTCGGAAAGACTAAATGGTACCATATATATAAAAGAAGTAGACAGAGGGAGCAATAGAAAGGTAAAAGAATTATCTTAGATACCTACACCCAGTAAATTTCGAGGACGAAATTTAAATAAGAGGGGAAGAGTTGTAACACCCTCCCGGTAGCAACTCCGTACATTCTACTGTTCCGATGACCGGTGTCGGTCCGGACAGCTAGAACATCCGGAAAAATATTTAAACTAAAGCAAGGAACCATAATTAACTCAAATATTAATAAGAAAAATTTAGTAAAAATTTTAAAAATAAAATACAATCAAGTCAAATGAGCCGGTGCCCAAGCGATGGGTAACCCAGAGGGAAGTTGTGGTTCTCGCAACTAGGAGCCCTAGACCTGGGGAAAAATTCATAAAATAATTTTTGGGACTCCAGAGAAGGGTCATTGAGGTTCCTATGGCATTAGAATGCCAAGAAAATATTTAGAAAAATTTTTCAATCGGTACAGCCAATTTTGACCCGTTAAGCCAAACGGAGGGCATTTTGGTCATTTCGCCTTCAGAGGTGATTTTTGGCCGACTTGTCCAGTTGAGTAAATAATTATTATGACATAAATTATGAATTAATGTTGATGAAAAAATTATTTGAAGTTAGTAAAGAAAGAAGAAAAGAAAAATCCATAAAAATGCCAAATATGACATCATTATGATGTCATTTAAAAGCTTCCACCAATCCCATTTAAACAACTATTTAATTAACTAATAAAAAGAGATAAACAAGGCCAAAGTAATTAAAATACAGCTGCCTTCTTCTTCAGCCAAAACGTGAGTTTCTCCTCCATAACCCTCCATGAGAGTTTCCTTTAATTACTTCCATTTCCCATGAAATTCTACTACTAAACCCTAAGTCACCTTCACTAAAACTTGTCCATACCTCTTGGGAAAGTGATTGGCAGCCTAGGAAAGGAAAGAAAGTGAAGAATTTGAGCTCTTGGAAAAGCTCTCAAGTGAGGTTAGTGCTATACTTCCACTCTCACTCTTTTAATCTTTGTTAGAGCATCACTTTAAGTTAAAAAATTGTAAAAATTTGAAGTAAATTATATATGTTAGGGTATCTTCAATTTTTGGCAGCCCTAAGGAAGGATGAGTTTGATTGTTTTAATGGACTTAAAGTGGATTAGAAATCATGTTTAAAGCATGTATGCATGTGGTTAGTGAATGAGTTAGTAATTAAGATATATTGTGAAAACTTATAATGGAAACTAGGGTTTCGAGAAGTGAAAAATTGACTTGGCTTAGGAAATTGTTAGAGAACATTTTAAGGGTCAATTAGTGACCATTTTAGGTAAGTTGACCATAATTTGGACTGAAATGTAGCATGGCAAAGTGAATGAGTATGCTGCCTAGGGACAGCAGCATGGTGACTGAAATTTCAGTCCACTTAGACAGCCATAACTTTGGCTGTGTGGGTCCAATTGGTGTTTGGCCAATTGGACATGAAACTAGGCTTATAATGGCACATTTTTGCTGAAGAAACCATGCCCAAAAGACCAAAGCAAGAGGACCAAAAGGTGGCCCCAATCCGGATACCCTACAACAGCACCTGCAGAAATGACCAAATGAACAGTAACTGTTCATTTGGCTATAACTCACTGTAGAAATGGTCAATTGACCTGAAATTTTTACAGCAACAAGTTAAGACATAGAAAAACAACTTTCATGAAGAAACCTACCCCAAATTATGACCAGAACCTAACCCAAATGGCAGTCACAGTCACTGTTCATGGTACTGTAGATTTGGTAATTTCTGCAGAATGGAAATCCGGCCAGCTGTGGTTTTTGGACCATATCTGGAGCTACAAAAATCTAAATGGAGTGATTCAAAAAAGTAAATTCAACTAAACAAAATAAGGAACAACTTTCATGTTTTCCATTTCCTCAAATTCCCACTGCAACAGTGCTTAATGGAACAGTAAAGTTAGGCTTCAAAAACTGAAAATTCTGCCCTCTTGGTTTTAAGCATAGAAATGGTAATGGCAATCAATTCCAACAAGTTTTAAATACAAAATGTCGTATGTTTGGGGTATTAAAACCAATACACCTATTTTCTATCCAAAAGTCAACATTTTTGTTAACCAATGAGGTGAATAGTGACACCAAAACTTGAAATTCAAAATTTGAAATTGGAAATGCATCTAGGGGACTTTAAATTGCAATTGGCAATTAATACTAGCAAATGTAAAACTCAAAATGTGGGATCTTGGTGTAATTAGAATTAACATATCCCTTAAGTATAAAAAAGTCAACATTTTGATTGACTAGTAAGGTGAATAGTAATCAAAATTAGTAACAAACTAAGATGAAGACCCAGAACCAATTCTAAGCTTAAATGCTTAGAATTGTATGACAAATGTGGACTATGTATCTTAGTCAAAATTGTTTAAAGGAAATTAAGACCATAAATTTGAAATCCATGAAATATTCATGGATTACTTGAAACATGAAAAATAAGTCACCTAATTGATGTGAATAGATAGTTAGGGCTTATATGCCCATCACAAATGGAATTCATAAAATATTAATAACTCAACTTGAAATATAAAATTGTGACTACATAAGTAGATTCTTAAATGTATAAATGAGAAAGGAAAATGTTTTTAATACAATGGTACATGTGAACAATTGTTTAGAATTGTGATCAATATGAATAACATAATGAATGAATAAATGAACCATATTAATTTATGAATGAGACATTAGTTCTCATTATTGTAGAGAGGAGAAGTATTTTGAGTACAATGGTATAAAAGGATAATTGATGTGAATTGTGATCATATAAATGATCAAATGAATGTATGAATTATAATTGAAATTTATCATGAAATAATAAACTCATAAAATACAATATATTAATATTTAATGATATTATGTGTCCTTGTATTGCCTAGACATGTGTGTCAGATTGGATAGTTTGGCATGCCAATAGGGTATTGTTTTAACAGTACTGCGAAAGGCTTTATGCCTGTATTCATGGCTTTATGCCCGTATTCATGGCTTTATGCCAACATTCATGGCTTTTATGCCCCACTATGTATTATCATGGCTTTTTAGCCATACCGCATTTATACGTGGTTGGCGTTCTGCGTCCCATGGTATGACGGCCCGAGGCACGCATGTCGGTGCCAACGACCCGTTATCCAGTTTAGTCAACCTGTCGTAGGTTACTTGGGCAGTGTAATTTATTGAGATAAGTTAAGAATATTAGCAATTAAAAATATTAGAAATTAAATAAAATAAATGAGTAAGATGACCTAAAATAAATTAGGATAGTTATTTATTAAAATGAATCGAAATGAACTGGACAGATATCCAAATTTACTTATTATGAAATAATCTGAGACAACCTAGCAAGTATAGAGAAAATGCTAAAAGATTAGCAAAGAAAATTATAACATAAATAAATATTGCAAATGTGCTTATATAACAATATAAGCATAAATTTATTATTTTCAAATCATTTTTCTTTGTACATTATTACTGTACATTGGCAAATAAACACTTTCAAAGAAGACTAAATTAGGATATAACACATTAAATTTTAGAAACCGCATGTGAAATATAAATAAATCTTGATTATTTGAATTATGTTTTATTTCTATCTTTATTTGTATATTATTTCCTTGTTATATTATTGCACCACTAAGCAGCAATGCTTATGTCACACCCTACCCCTCTGTAAGGCATAACATGATCCCGTAGTATACCTAATGAATTACCAACTCCGTCTACTGATAATCCATTAAATACACTACAAGGGATTTTAAAAACTTTTCTTCTTTTACAGTGGTGAGCACTATTTACAGGTGTGAAAGACTTTGGTGAACTGAAGTGAAACAACTAACTCATTTGATTTATTTGGAGTATCTGTAAAAATTTTGGCAAGGTGCCATTTGTATTTTGGACAAAACAGTTCTTCAGAAAACCTGTAAAAAGCACTTCAATATATTTTCAAATCTCAACTCCAACATTTTTATCAACACAACACATTTCTCAAGTCAAATCCACAGTGATTTTCAAAGACTAAGATACAAAAATATAACACAATTTTTACAAGCCAAATAACTCATAATTATTTTACAACTTTATTGTACAACTTAAATTTACAACTGCTCAAAACCAAGAACAAAATATACATACAGTGAATATACATTACAATACAAAATGCCACATATGGTATACTCACTATACCCAAAATCTCTCATTTGGCGGTACTAGCGACCCTAGTCTGCGCCTACATCTATCTCTCTACTGCGGCAATAAAAGCTATCATTTGAGACAATGTCTCAGTGGTGCACAACATTAACCAAATACAATTTTAAATCACAATTCATAAATCATATCATTAGTGGATACTTAAAACCATAGTTGATTTCAAGACAATGAATGTCATAAGGAATTTAAACTCCAATTCACAAATTATCAAAATTCATAATAACACAATTTAGTCAAATAGCTTAAGAATACCGTATTGCCAATTCATACACAATTTGATCAAATTACTGAATAATACAGTTTTTTCCAATCAATGACACAATTTGATCAAATAACTGAATAATATCGTTTTGCAAATCAATAACACAATTCGATCAAATAATTGAATAACATCGTTTTGCAAATCAATAACACAATTCGATCAAATAATTGAATAATATCGTTTTGCAAATCAATAACACCATTCGATCAAATAACTGGAGAATACAGTGTTGCCAATCAATATCACAATTTAAGTCATGACACAATTTTTCCATATATGCCGTGTTGTACACCACGACAAGACATACTCACCCCAATAATCGAAATCAATGAGGGAGGAAGCTAGCTATCTAATGAGTACTCATCCATACTCACCTCAGACTAGGAAGTCAAAGAGGGAGGAACATAATCATACTCACCCCAGACTGATAAGTCAAAGAGGGAGGAATAATCACACTCACCCCATTAATGGAGGAGGAACATAGTATCGGTGTCATGCCAATTGTGAGTCAAAACAATTCCAAAAATTTTATTCAAATGATCCGTAAGAATCCAATAAATTTCCAAAGTTATAATTTCATTCACAAAATGGCAACACAATTCGTAATTCACTTCAATTTCCACAAAACCATTTCTGATGCTTTTCAATCAATAAGTATCCATCAATATCATTCAAACAATTTTTCACAGTTTCAAACCATTCACAATGTTTTTCAATCAATAAGTGTCCACCAAACACATTTCCACAATTTAAAACAATAATATACAAGTAGTCATAATTTATTTCAATTGAAAATAATTCAAAAGAAATAGTTGTTGTGCACAAACACAATTTAAAACAATAATATACAAATAGTCAATATTTATTTCTATTGAAAATTCAAGAGAAATAGTTGTTGTGCACAAACCTCTGATATTTGTCTCCTGGTTTTGACTCAGTATTTCTTTCCCTTTTGCTGAGTCCTTGTTAACTGAGAAACACAATTTGAAGTGTTTCAGTGCTAATTTAATTTGCCTCTAACGATGGTGTTTAGTAAATAATGCACTGAACTCAATTATTCACTTAATCACCTAATATACCGACCCTCGTTGCGTTTTAGGTAAATTAGGTTTTAGTGTCGTTAATATGTCACATTCGATAGGGTTTTAGGTTTGGTACGTTTTGCCAAACTCGTTTCCTTGTTTAGTGCATTTTAATGCAACTTGCTGGATTTCGGGATACTGGTTTGACCTAGCCGGACGGCCTAGTTCCCTCGGTTTTCGGGCTTCGGTCAAAACTACAAACTTGTAGATCTATGTCTTATTGCATGCGGGGCAAAATTTTAGGTCAATCCGAGTTAAGTAGACCAAGTTATGGTCATTACACTATTGCTGGTCAAATGGTATCAATTTAGGTCAATTTTTGGTCAATTTGGTCAACTCTGGTTCGGCCAGTTTTTGGACCCGAACTTGTGCAAGCTTTTTGACTTGCTTATGGTCATTTCTGGGCTTTGGTATCTTCATAAGACTTGTAGGTATGGGTCTTAACTATTCATGGTTAAAATTTCAGGTCAATTGGACCTGTTTTGAGTGAGTTATGGCCTAAACACTCACTGCTGCCCAAATGGTCAGTTTTTAGGTCTCAAGTGTACCTAATCCGAATTGGTCATTTTTCACATCACCTTGCAAGCAGAATTTTGGTATGTTCTCTCAATGAAAGTTGGCACATTTTGTGCCTAGTTTCACCTCCAATTGGTCTCATACCAATTGAGGTTACACATTTAAATTTATAGGTCTATTTGCACACTGTCCTCTATGTGTCTTTCAAACCCCAATTCAAACACACATTTAACTTGCTCTACCTTAAATCCCCATACCCAATTCTGATGTTATACCATTCCATATTCATTTATCACTTCTTACTATGGTCAATTTGGACAGAATACAAACATTCTCAATACATCAATTACAACCCTAAACCACAAAGTCCAAATTTAGCAATATATGTACATAATTACACCTAATCATTACATATAATTTCCACTACTAATTTACATACACATTCATCAATTCTTCTATGTCAACATTCTGCCAATACTTCCATCAATACATACAATTATTCAAGGGTCCCCAAGCTGCGAAAACCTTCTTCAACATCAAAGTGCCCTACAATTTACCAATTCCCATCCAAGTGCATAAATCACCATATATATGTGAAATAATCCTCTAGGATATTAAATCACCATGATCAACATTATTTCTCATCAATTATATGCATAAATATCTCATCAAAAACGTGACTCCATGGCTGTCCAAAATGAAAACAACAATAACTCTTCAAACTCAAAATTTTCCTTCACAAAACCAACACCCATAACATGCACACAAAACTTAACAAAGCTATCTTCAAAATTATGGACTTACCTTATGCTTGGAGCTTGTTAAACCTTGCTTAAACTTCTCAAATTTAGTATCAAACTCTTCCTTGTGATGAGTAGACAAAGTTTCATGAAGGAACCCAAGTGAATGGAGTTGAAATGGAGGGATGGATCAAGCTTGCATGAAAATGTCCATGGAGTTTCCTCTCCCTTCATTCACGGCAACTTTGGTACAATGGAGAAGATGAAGTTTCTGCCTTGGATAATGGATGTACACCTGCCCCACTATGTCTTTAGTTTATTCCTTTAGTGGCCCACTCACATTATTTAACCATATTATAAGTTTAATGTGTTATTTACACCATTTCCACTCCATTTTTGGCTATTTATTTTAGGTACCACTAAACAAATTTTTCATTTCATTTTCTAAGTGTAATATTATTTATTTTTAATGGAAATTTAGGTCAAAAGACAATTCGGGATGTCAAATGACCATAATGACCCTGTTCGGGTGGCATTCCCAATTTTTCGGTAACACCGTATTTTGTCTGTTTTTCGATTTCTCACTTTTCTTTGTACTAATTATTTAATTTTTCTTTGATCTTTCTAATGATATTTATTCTTCAATAAGGGTCTATTTAAGTCTTAAAAATGTTTTCCAGGGTTCCCCGCAGTCCAGGGCTAGTCAACGGTCCACTCCGTGACTTCCCGGTGCGGTCACCCATCGCTAGGTTTCCCGGCTCACTTATTCGGTTACATTTCTTTGCTATGATTTTTCCTTTGTTTTTCTTGTATTTTCTTTTTTTTGTATTTCATTATTTATGTCTCCTCTCTCATAACAAGGTGTGGTTCTAGGCATCCTAGTCCGGACAAAGACTTGGTCACCAGCAATGAGAACGCACTACCGAACTTAGGGGTGTTACAATTCTCCCCCACTTAAATAAATTTCGTCCACGAAATTTTTACCCAGTAGCCATCTTACAATAGTCATACGTTTATTTCTCCTTTCTATATGATCGTAAGACTTTTAACAATCTAATACAATGTTTAATTTGTTTGGATAACACCAATCTCCTCTTACTATTATGCTGTCTAATATTTTGGTTCACGTTGCTCCTTGAATGACCCTTGAGGTCATGTTAGAATCATTCAGATCATTGGTCCTCGACCATTCTAGTCCATAGTCTTCCTCACATTTGTAATATTTCTTTGTTACACATGAATCAACTGCTCAATTCTCTACTTTCATAACTCTTTTATCTCAATATTCTATAACTTACTTCCTTTTGTACTTGAACTATAACCTTTCGATATTTTAACTTTTGAGTTTTAGATCCTAAGTAGGATTTTCAAACTTATTTCTAACAATTAAATTCATGGCATAACTATACCAAAATGTATGCCGTTGGCAACTATTCTTATCTAGGTGTACTATCGGTAGTACGTAGCTCTACACAATAATCTCAAGTCGATCATGAATCTGACTACAAAGATAAACATCAAGAACATTGCATAGTTACTACGATACATCCCAATAGATCAAACTTTGTTATCTTTTATTCTTTTTGAATTCAACGATATTCGAATCTTATTCGATTACAATATCCATTAGCAATTTCTAACAAGAACCTCCTTGCCCTCATCTAGAGCAATTCCATTCTCGCATCTTACATTTACGTCCTCTTGCCTTACATTAAGTAGGCTCGCCAATTAGCTTATAATTTTATGGTGTGTCGCAAATACTTTTCACGATAAACTCTTCTAAAACTAATTTCACTTGTTATCACAATCCTTATCCTAAAGGACTAGTCACTAATGCATCAAAATTTATTTCCACGACCTCTGCATACAATACAAGGAGATTTCTCCCGTTAGTGCATATTTATAATGTAATGTACTGTATGTATCAAACATTTGAGCAGTTGTAGTTACCGACATAAAGATTTCAAATTCACAGTTCGAAATTCACTTTAAAACCATTGCTCTGATACCACTAAAACATGTCACACCCTACCCCTCTGTAAGGCATAACATGATCCCGTAGTATACCTAATGAATTACCAACTCCGTCTACTGATAATCCATTAAATACACTACAAGGGATTTTAAAAACTTTTCTTCTTTTACAGTGGTGAGCACTATTTACAGTGTGAAAGACTTTGGTGAATCAAGTGAAACAACTAACTCATTTGATTTATTTGGAGTATTCAGAAAATTTTGGCAAGGTGCCATTTGTATTTTGGACAAAGCAGTTCTTGAAAACTCAGAAAAGCACTTCAATATATTTTCAAATCTCAACTCCAACATTTTTATCAACACAACACATTTCTCAAGTCAAATCCACAGTGATTTTCAAAGACTAAGATACAAAAATATAACACAATTTTTACAAGCCAAATAACTCATAATTATTTTACAACTTTATTGTACAACTTAAATTTACAACTGCTCAAAACCAAGAACAAAATATACATACAGTGAATATACATTACAATACAAAATGCCACATATGGTATACTCACTATACCCAAAATCTCTCGCTGGCGGTACTAGCAGCCTAGTCTCATGACCTGTCTATCTCTCTACTGACAAAGAATAAAGTTATCATTGAGACTATGTCTCAGTGGTGCACAACATTAACCAAATACAATTTTAAATCACAATTCATAAATCATATCATTAGTGGATACTTAAAACCATAGTTGATTTCAAGACAATGAATGTCATAAGGAATTTAAACTCCAATTCACAAATTATCAAAATTCATAATAACACAATTTAGTCAAATAGCTTAAGAATACCGTATTGCCAATTCATACACAATTTGATCAAATTCTTGAATAATACTGATTTTTCCAATCAATGACACAATTTGATCAAATAACTGAATAATATCGTTTTGCAAATCAATAACACAATTCGATCAAATAATTGAATAATATCGTTTTGCAAATCAATAACACAATTCGATCAAATAATTGAATAATATCGTTTTGCAAATCAATAACACCATTCGATCAAATAACCGAGAATACAGTGTTGCCAATCAATATCACAATTTAAGTCATGACCCAATTTTTGCCCGATCTGCCGTGTTGTAAACCACGACAAGACATACTCACCCCAATAAACGAAATCAAAGAGGGAGTAAGCTAGCTATCTAATGAGTACTCATCCAAAATCACCTCAGACTGGGAAGTCAAATAGTGAGGAACATAATCATACTCACCCTGCATCGATAAGTCAAAGAGGGAGGAATAATCACACTCACCCCATTAATGGAGGAGGAACATAGTATCGGTGTCATGCCAATTGTGAGTCAAAACAATTCCAAACATTTTATTCAAATGATCCGTAAGAATCCAATAAATTTCCAAAGTTATAATTTCATTCACAAAATGGCAACACAATTCGTAATTTACTTCAATTTCCACAAACACCCTTTACGATGCTTTTCAATCAATAAGTATCCATCAATATCATTCAAACAATTTTTCACGATTTCAAACCATTCACAATGTTTTTCAATCAATAAGTGTCCACCAAACACATTTCCACAATTTAAAACAATAATATACAAGTAGTCATAATTTATTTCAATTGAAAATAATTCAAAAGAAATAGTTGTTGTGCACAAACACAATTTAAAACAATAATATACAAATAGTCAATATTTATTTCTATTGAAAATTCAAGAGAAATAGTTGTTGTGCACAAACCTCGATATTTGTCTCTGGTTTTGACTCAGATTTCTTTCCCTTTTCTTGAGTCCTTGTTAATCGAGAAACACAATTTGAAGTGTTTGAGTGCTAATTTAATTTGCCTCTAACGATGGTGTTTAGTAAATAATGCACTGAACTCACTTATTCACTTAATCACCTAATATACCGCCCCTCGTTGCTGTTTAGGTAAATGAGGTTTTAGTGTCGTTAATATGTCACTTTCGATAGGGTTTTAGGTTTGGTTGTTTTTGCCAAACTCGTTTCCTTGTTTAGTGCATTTTAATGCAACTTCTTTGGATTTCGGGATACTGGTTTGACCTAGCCGGACGGCCTAGTTCCCTCGGTTTTCGGCTTCGTCAAAACTACAAACTTGTAGATCTATGTCTTATTGCACGCGGGCAAAATTTTAGGTCAATCCGAGTTAAGTAGACCAAGTTATGGTCATTACACTATTGCTGGTCAAATGGTATCAATTTAGGTCAATTTTTGGTCAATTTGGTCAACTCTGGTTCGGCCAGTTTTTGGACCCGAACTTGTGCAAGCTTTTTGACTTGCTTATGGTCATTTCTGGGCTTTGGTATCTTCATAAGACTTGTAGGTATGGGTCTTAACTATTCATGGTTAAAATTTCAGGTCAATTGGACCTGTTTTGAGTGAGTTATGGCCTAAACACTCACTGCTGCCCAAATGGTCAGTTTTTAGGTCTCAAGTGTACCTAATCCGAATTGGTCATTTTTCACATCACCTTGCAAGCAGAATTTTGGTATGTTCTCTCAATGAAAGTTGGCACATTTTGTGCCTAGTTTCACCTCCAATTGGTCTCATACCAATTGAGGTTACACATTTAAATTTATAGGTCTATTTGCACACTGTCCTCTATGTGTCTTTCAAACCCCAATTCAAACACACATTTAACTTGCTCTACCTTAAATCCCCATACCCAATTCTGATGTTATACCATTCCATATTCATTTATCACTTCTTACTATGGTCAATTTGGACAGAATACAAACATTCTCAATACATCAATTACAACCCTAAACCACAAAGTCCAAATTTAGCAATATATGTACATAATTACACCTAATCATTACATATAATTTCCACTACTAATTTACATACACATTCATCAATTCTTCTATGTCAACATTCTGCCAATACTTCCATCAATACATACAATTATTCAAGGGTCCCCAAGCTGCCGAAAACCTTCTTCAACATCAAAGTGCCCTACAATTTACCAATTCCCATCCAAGTGCATAAATCACCATATATATGTGAAATAATCCTCTAGGATATTAAATCACCATGATCAACATTATTTCTCATCAATTATATGCATAAATATCTCATCAAAAACGTGACTCCATGGCTGTCCAAAATGAAAACAACAATAACTCTTCAAACTCAAAATTTTCCTTCACAAAACCAACACCCATAACATGCACACAAAACTTAACAAAGCTATCTTCAAAATTATGGACTTACCTTATGCTTGGAGCTTGTTAAACCTTGCTTAAACTTCTCAAATTTAGTATCAAACTCTTCCTTGTGATGAGTAGACAAAGTTTCATGAAGGAACCCAAGTGAATGGAGTTGAAATGGAGGGATGGATCAAGCTTGCATGAAAATGTCCATGGAGTTTCCTCTCCCTTCATTCACGGCAACTTTGGTACAATGGAGAAGATGAAGTTTCTGCCTTGGATAATGGATGTACACCTGCCCCACTATGTCTTTAGTTTATTCCTTTAGTGGCCCACTCACATTATTTAACCATATTATAAGTTTAATGTGTTATTTACACCATTTCCACTCCATTTTTGGCTATTTATTTTAGGTACCACTAAACAAATTTTTCATTTCATTTTCTAAGTGTAATATTATTTATTTTTAATGGAAATTTAGGTCAAAAGACAATTCGGGATGTCAAATGACCATAATGCCCTGCTCGTGGCATTCCCAATTTTTCGGTAACACCGTATTTTGTCTGTTTTTCGATTTCTCACTTTTCTTTGTACTAATTATTTAATTTTTCTTTGATCTTTCTAATGATATTTATTCTTCAATAAGGGTCTATTTAAGTCTTAAAAATGTTTTCCAGGGTTCCCCGCAGTCCAGGGCTAGTCAACGGTCCACTCCGTGACTTCCTGATCACCCATCGCTAGGTTTCCTACCACTTATTCGGTTACATTTCTTTGCTATGATTTTTCCTTTGTTTTTCTTGTATTTTCTTTTTTTGTATTTCATTATTTATGTCTCCTCTCTCATAACAAGGTGTGGTTCTAGGCATCCTAGCTGTCCGGACAGCACTGGTCACCGGAACAGCAGAACGCACTACCGAACTTAGGGGTGTTACAGCTTAGCGCGATGGAATTGTTTCCTTCGCGCAGGTACTGAAGCTAGAACCCAATGGACGTTTGACTGAGAATTTTGGGAGTTTTGATCTGCGGAAGTATCTGAAGTATTCGAGGTTGTCACCTCCTCAGCAATGCATGTAGATAGGGCCCATATAGATCCTATTTTGTATTTTGTATAAAATGCTAGATATTGTATTATGATGTAAATTAATTAATTAGCTTTTTCATATGTAATTAATTTATATATCATGTAAATTATGAAAATTTGTAATTATTTTGTAAATTATGTAAATTAAGAAAATTTGAAAATTTTGCTTATGTAATTTGAGAATGTTTACATATGAATTGAGTGTGAATGGAAATGTATGGAAATGATTATGAAATTGAAATGTATGGATGAGATTTGAAATATGAGAAAATTATGAGAATGAATGATAAGATCATTATGATTAGCAAGGATAAGACTTTATTTTGAAAATATTATTGAATTTCAAACAGGTGAATATTGAAATACGCCAAACGATAATAAAATAGAGGAAACTCCGTTGGTTTCTCCGTTGAAAAATAATTAATATTAAAATATAACGAGATCAAAATATGAAAGGAATAAAGTAAGATAAGATAGGGTGCTCTGGCACCGAATGTAGCACACTTTGCTCGGCTACACTGTAGTTGGGTGAGGGGTGTTACATGAGGTGTGTGCCTGTTGAGGACGAATTGGATGAGTACTCATATTTTTGCTAGCTAGCTATGTTATTCCTCATTAGTCATTGACTTTTGGGATGAATTGAATACCTCATTAGCCATCGGCTTTTGGGACGAATTGAACTTTGGAACATGATTAAGCTGTGTGTGATTTATTGATTTGTATTATGAGATTGTGAAATGGAGTTAAATTCTTATTGACATTCACTGTCTTTTGAATTTAATCATGATTTGATTTATTGAAATTATTGTGATATTGAGAAATGGAGTTTAAATTCTTGTTGACATTTATTGTCTTGAATTTAACTACGGTTTTAAGTATCCACTCTTTATATGACTTATCAATTGTGATTTAAAATTTTATTGGTTAATGTTGTGCACCACTGAGACATTGTCTCAGCGATAGCTTTTCATTGCTGTCGCAGGTAGACAGACGGACAGGGCAGCAGATTAGGCTGCTAGTACATCCAGCGAGAGATTATCGGGTATAACGAGTATACCACATTTTGCATTTTGTACTGTAATGTATGACCACTGTATGTACATATTGTTCTTGGTTTTGAGCAGTTGTAAATTAAAATTGTACATTGAAGTTGTAAAGTAAATTATGAGATATTTTGGCTTGTAAAATTTGTACTGTATTTCTTTATCTCAGCCTTTGAAAAATTATTGTGGATTGAGTTAAAAAACATATTGTGTTGAATTTTGTTGGAGTTTGAGATTGAGGAAAATATTGAAGTGCTTTTTACAGGTTTTTGAAGAACTGTTTTATCCAAAAAATAGAGGGCACTCTGCCAAAATTTTTACAGAAATTACTAATAGTCTAAATGTGTTAGCTAATTCACTTCAGTTCAAAAAGGTTTTTAACACCTGTAAATAGTGCTCACCACTGTAAAAGAAGTAAGAAAAGTTTTGAAAATCCCTTATAGTGTATTTAATGGATTATCAGTAGGCGAAGTTGGTAATTCATTAGGTATACTACGGGATCATGTTATGCCTTACAGAGGGGTAGGGTGTGACAAAAGACACTAGGAAGAGAAAAGAACCACTAAGTCAAGGCCAAGAGGCGACTCATCCGAGGTCTTTACACAATACTTTTTATATTCACTGCTTTTACTAGAAAATTTATTTGGAGAAATGAGTTATGAATCTATGGCTTTAGAAAATTTATTTGAGAAAAGTTTATCGCCTATTTTAGAAATGGAGATTTGGAATGAGGTTTGTTTGATTACTGCCTGAATTACATTTGAATATTATAGTTTTAAATTGTGTTTGTGCACAACATTTTAAATTCATTGTTTTTATTAAAAAGCTAATTGAATAAGAGTTATGAATAATTTTTTATTATTTTGGCCTTGGGAATTTTATTTGAAAACTTGTGTGTTGCCTATGTTGCAAATAGAAATTTTGAGATAAAATGTGATTTGTGGTTTGTATGAAATATTTAAATATTGTTATTTGAAATTGTTTTTTATTCACACTTGGCATGGCAATATCACTATGTTCCTCCTCCATTTATGGGGTGCGTATGACTATATTTCTCCCTCTCTGGCTTGCCAGTCTGAGGTGAGTATGGATGAGTACTCATTATCTTGCTAGCCACCTCTCTCATTGATTTCGATTAGTGGGGTGAGTATGCTTTATCGTGGTGTACAACATGGCATGTTCAGAAAATTTTGTGTCATGACCTAAGTTATGTTATTGATTGGCAATAATGTGTTTATTAAATTATTTGATCAAATTTGTGTTATATGAGCTTTGAAAATTGTGACATGAAATTGTGAATTATTTGAATTATGAATTGTT
Source organism: Hevea brasiliensis (assembly GCF_030052815.1). Lineage (NCBI taxonomy): Eukaryota > Viridiplantae > Streptophyta > Magnoliopsida > Malpighiales > Euphorbiaceae > Hevea > Hevea brasiliensis. The sequence continues at coordinate 55,253,070 of NC_079503.1, read as the reverse complement.
AATAAATGTTTTATATACTGCATTTTAAATTTTTATTGTGCAGCACTGAGTAAATTTTACTCAACAATAGCTTTTTTATTGTTATCGCAGTTAGACAGATAGATAAAGCAGCAGAGTAGGCTGCTTGTGACTTCGCTTTGGGATTTTGCCCGGTATATTGAGTATACCACTTCATTGTAAATATTATTGTAATGTATGTGAACTGTATGTATTTATTGTACTTGGTCTTGAGCAGTTGTAAAATAAGGTTATAAATTATTTTGGCCTGTAAAAATGTTGTATTACAATTCTCTTATTTTAGCTTTTGAAATACTCAATTATTTTGCACTTTATTTTTGAAATTGCTAAATTTGAGTTTGACTTGTGTTGTGAAAATTGATTTGAGTTGAGCTATTATTGGAGTTAGGGATTGAAACAAATATATTGGAAGTGCTTTTTTATAGATTTTTGAAGAACTGTTTTCACAAAATACATGCGGCACTCTCTCGAAATTTTATAAAATTTGCAAAAAATAGAAATTGTCAAATATTTTACTTAGTTTTTAAACTTCAGTTAAAAGTTTTAAATTCCTACCAAAAATGCTCGCCACCTTCGAAAAGGAATAGAATTGTTTCAAAATCTCTTGTAGTGTATTTAATGGGTTATCGGTAGGCGAAGTTCGGTAATTCATTAAGTATAATACAGGATCATGTTATGACTTCCAATGGGGTAAGGTGTGACACTATCTTCAAATCATCTCTTGTTCAGTTTGTGTTGGTATTTGTAGATGATATTCTGGTGTATTCGAAGAATGCAGAGGAGCATGATAAGCACCTGAGGATTGCATTGTAGACTTTGAGGAAAAAACAATTGTATGCCAAACTGTCTAAATATGCATTTTAGTTGAAGGAGATTATGACACCCCTCATCCGTCTACAGTGTAGCCGAGCAAAGCATGTCACACTCGGTGCTGGAGCACCCTAACTTATCTTAATTTATTTCTTTAATCATTTTCAAGTTATTATCTTTTAATATCAATTATCTTTCTATGGAGAAACTAGCAGAGTTTCCCCTATTTTATTATCATTTGGCATATTTCAATATTCACCTGTTTGAAATTCAATAATATTTTCAAAATAAAATCTTATCCATGCTAATCATAATTATCTCATCAATCATTCTCGTAATTTTCTCATATTTCAAATCTCATTCATACATTTCAGTTTCATAATCATTTCAATACATTTCCATTCATACTCAATTCACATGTAAAAATGTTCAAATTACGTAAATTTACATGATTTATAAACTAATTATACAAGTTCATAATTTACATAATGTACAAAATAAATAAAATAACTTATATGGGCCCTATCTACATGCATTGCTGAGGAGGCGATAACCTTGTACACTTCTGACACTTTCACAGATCTGGACTCTAAATCCTCTAGTCTAATGTCCACTGGGTTTTCACCTTTAGTATCTGTGCAAGGAAACAAATCCATCGCGCTAAGCATTGCTGCTTAGTGGTGCAATAATATAACAAGGAAATAATATAACAAGTAAAAATAATTGAAGCATATTTTCTATACTCAAGAATTTTACTGGGTTCATATGAAAATTTCTATACAATATATCTTTCGTCCTTTATGTTGCTCTCTAGAATCACTTCTTTCATAAGTTTACAATAATTATTTATATCATGTACAAATAAATCTAAAATTTATACTTATACTTTTATTCTTATGAAAGTCACATTTGTATTGTTATTTAAGTTATAATTCTTCTACTAGTCTTTTTATCACTTCCTTGATACTTTCTAAGTTGTTTACAATTATTTTGTAATATCTAAAATTTTTAGAACTAGTTTAATTTACTTTAGATCATTCTAAGGAACAAATTTTTGGAGCTAATTTAATTTATTTTAGAACTTCTTCTCATTTATTTACTTTTTAGCATTTTTAATTGCTAATATTCATAACTTATTTTAATAAATTAAACTACCCAAGTAACCTATGACAAGCTGACTAAACTGCATAACGAGTTGTTGGCACTGGACACCACGGTGCCTTGGGCCGTCATACCATGGGACGCGGAACGTCAACCACGTATGCAATTAGAATGGCTAAAAAGCCATGATAACACATGATCGGGCATAATAGCCTTGAGTGCAGGCATAAAGCCATGAGTATGGGTATAAAGCCATGAATACAGGCATAAAGCCTTTTGCAATACTGCTAAAACAATACCCTATTGGCATGCCAATCTATCTAATCTGACACATGTGTTTAGGCAATACATGGGCACATTAGTACCATTAAATGTTAATATATTGTGTTTTATGACTTTATTATTTCATGATAAATTTCAATTATAATTTATACATTCATTTGATCATTTATATGATCACAATTCACATCAATTATCCTTATATACCATTGTACTCAAAGTACTTTTCCTTTCTATAATAATAAGAACTAATGTCTCATTCATACATTAATATGGTTCATTTATTCATTCATTATATTATTCATATTGATCATAATTCAAAACAATGGTTCACATGTACCATTGTATTCAAAACATTTTTCCTTTCTCATTTATACATTTTATGAATTCTATTTGTGATGGGCATATAAGCCCTAACTACCTATTCACATCAATTAGGTGGCTTACTTTTCATGTTTCAAGCAATCCATGAACATTTCATAGATTTTAGATTTACGGCCTTAATTTCCCTTTAACAATTTTGACTAGGATGCGTAGTCCACATTTGTCATACAATTCTAAGCATTTAAGCTTAGAATTGGTTTTAGGTCTTCATCTTAATTTGCTAATCATTTTGATTACTATTCACCTTACTAGTCAACCAAAATGTTGACTTCTTCATACTTAATGGATATTTTAATTCTAATTACACCAAGATCCTACATTTTGAGTTTTACATTTGCTAGTATTAATTGCCAATTGCAATTTAAAGTCCCCTAGATGCATTTCTAAATTTTCAGTTTTGATTACCTAAGTTTGCTGTTCCATTGGACAATTTTACAGTGAAAACTAGGCTAACCTTTCTTCATCAAAGGTGTTCCTTATTGTGTCTTCTTTAATTCCCTTTTTGAATCACTTCATTTGGAGTTTTTTAGCTCAAGTTATGGTCATTTTATCATAGCTGGCCGGATTGACCTGTACCCAGAATTTCTGGGCAATTTGGTTCTGCCTGATTTGGTGACCTAAGTTTGGTTGGCAATTTAACTAGGTTATGGTCAGAATTTGTATTTTTTTTCTTCATGAAAGTTGTAGGTCTATGTCTCACCTTTCTTCTGGTAAAAGTTCAAGTCAATTGGACTTTCTAGCATGAGTTATGACCAAATGAATAAATACTATTTTTTTGGTCATTTTGCCCAGGCAGAATGTAAGTCACCCGGATTAGGGAAATTTTTAGCTCAACTTGGTTTGGTTTTCTGGGCAAGGTTTCTTCACCAAAGTTGTGTCATTATGTGTTTAGTTTCATTTTCAATTGGCCTTGCACCAATTGGACCTATACAACTCCATTTATGGCTAGCCAAACCTGCTAGACTCACAACCAGTCCTGCAGGTCACCAAGTTCAGCATGCCTAAACTCAACTCTATTATCCTTACTCACTTCAATTCCTCCTCACACACATTCAAATGGTCACTAATTGAGCATTACAAGGTTAACATACCATTACATAAGCAAAACTCTAATTTTTCACAAACCCTAATTTCCAAAGTGTCCATTCATGCACATACATCAATTAAACATACTAATTCATTATCACTCTACATATACACTTCAAACACCACCTCTAATCCACTTTAATCCATCAAAATAATCAGAACTACTTCCCCCCATAAAGCTGGCAAAAATTATAGTTGGTCCATACATGGAGATTTACTTTTAATTTCATGAATTTCTTACTAATTCCATACACCTAACTTCAAATTTAGAGGGAAAAATGGAGAGATATAGCACTAACCTCTTTGAGCAGAATTTTTCCCAAGCTTAAACTTCACTTTTCTTGATTTTCTTGGCTGCCAGACACCTTCTCAAGAGGTAGGGACAATTTTTAATGAAAAGAACTTAGGGTTTAGTGGTGAAAAATCAAGGTTTGGAAAAGAGAGGGAAGAAAGCTTCTTTAATGGGTGAAGAAAGAGAGGCTGCCGGGAAATTGAAGAAGACAATCTGATTTCTTTTTAATTTTATCCCTATTTATTTAGTTTTTATCTTCTTTAAATGCTTGTCAAGTTGTGATTGGGTGGAGAGTGTTTAATGACATCATATGATGTCATAATTCCTAATTTCTTTCATTTTTCTTTTCTTTTCTTTTCTACTCATTTCCAATTCAATTTTTAGCAATATTTATTCACATTTTATTGTTATAATAATTATTTACTTAACTTGACAAGTCGGCCAAAAATCGTCTCTGAAGGCGAAATGACCAAAATGCCCTCCGTTTGGCTTAATAGACTAAAATTGTCTGTATTGATCTAAAAATTTTTCTAATCATTTTCTTGGCATTCTAATGCCATACAAACCTTAATGACTTTTCTCTGGAGTTTCAAAAATTATTTTATAAATTTTCTCCCGGGTCTAGGGCTCCTAGTTGCGAGGACCGCAACTTCCCACTAGGTTACCGATCACTAGGACACCGGCTCACTTAACTTGATTGTATTTTATTTCTAAAATTTTTTCTACATTTTTCTTGTTAATATTTGAGTTAATCATAGTTCCTCACTTTAGCTTAAATATTTTTCCAGATATTCTAGCTATCCAGACTGACACCGATCATCGAAACAGTAGAATGTACGGAATGGTTACAGTGAGAGTGTTACAATTCTTCCCCTCTAACCTATGACAGGCTGACTACACTAGATAACGAGTCGTTGGCATTGGACACAGTGGTGCCTCGGGCTGTCATACCATGGGATGCGGAACGTCAACCACGTATGCAATCAAAATGGCTAAAAAGCCATGATAACACATTATCGGGCATAATAGCCATGAGTGCGGGCATAAAGCTATGAGTATGGGCATAAAGCCATGAATACAGGCATAAAGCCTATTGCAGTACTCCTAAAATAATACCCTATTGGCATGCCAATCTATCCAATCTGACACACGTGTCTAGGCAATACATGGGCACATTAGTACCATTAAATGTTAATATATTGTGTTTTATGACTTCATTATTTCATGATAAATTTCAATTATAATTTATACATTCATTTGATCATTTATATGATTACAATTCACATCAATTATCCTTTTATACCATTGTACTCAAAGTACTTTTCCTTTCTACAATAATGAGAACTAATGTCTCATTCATACATTAATATGGTTCATTTATTCATTCATTCTGTTATTAATATTGATCATAATTCAAAACAATGGTTCACATGTACCATTGTAGTCAAAACATTTTTCCTTTCTCATTTATACATTTTATGAATTTTATTTGTGATGGGCATATAAGCCCTAACTACCTAGTCACATAAATTAGGTGGCTTACTTTTCATGTTTCAAGCAATCCATGAACATTTCATGGATTTCAGATTTACAGCCTTAATTTCCCTTTAAGAATTTTGACTAGGATGCAGAGTCCACATTTGTCATACAATTCTAAGCATTTAAGCTTAGAATTGGTTTCAGGTCTTCATCTTAATTTGCTAGTCATTTTGATTACTATTCACCTTACTAGTCAACCAAAATGTTGACTTTTTCATACTTAATGAATATGTTAATTCTAATTACACCAAGATCCCATATTTTGTGTTTTACATTTGCTAGTATTAATTGCCAATTGCAATTTAAAGTCCCCTAGATGCATTTCTAAATTTTCAGTTTTAATTACCTAAGTTTACTGTTCCTTTGGACAATTTTACAGTGGAAACTGGGCTAACCTTTCTTCATCAAAGTTGTTCCTTATTGTGTCTTATTTAATTCCCTTTTTGAATCACTCCATTTGGAGTTTTGTAGCTCAAGTTATGGTCATTTTATCATAACTTGCCGGATTGACCTGTACCTAGAATTTCTGGGCAATTTGGTTCTGCTAGATTTGGTAACCTAAGTTTGGTTGGCAATTTGACTAGGTTATGGTCAGAATTTAAATTTGTTTTCTTCATGAAAGTTGTAGGTCTATGTCTCAGCTTTCTTCTGGTAAACTTTCAGGTCAATTAGACCTTTCTACACTGAGTTATGACCAAATGAATAAATACTGTGTATTTGGTCATTTTGCCTAGGCAGAATGCAAGTCACCCAGATTAGGGCAATTTTTAGGTCAACTTGGTTTGGTTTTCTGGGCAGCATTTCTTCATCAAAGTTGTGCCATTATGTGTCTAGTTTCATGTCCAATTGGCATTGCACCAATTGGACCTATACCACTCCATTTATGGCTACCCAAACCTATTGGACTCACAACCAGTCCTGGTGGTCACCAAGGGCAGCATGCCTAAACACAACTCCATTATCCTCACTCACTTCAATTCCTCCTCACACACATTCAAATGGTCACTAATTGACCATTACAAGGTTAACATACCATTATATAAGCAAAACTCTAATTTTTCATAAGCCCTAATTTCCAAAGTGTCCATTCATGCACATACATCAATTAAACATACTAATTCATTATCACTCTACATATACACTTCAAGCACCACCTCTAATCCACTTTAATCCATCAAAATAATTAGAACAACTTCCCCCCATAAAGCTGGCAAAAATTATAGTTGGTCCATACATGGAGATTTGCTTTTAATTTCATGAATTTCTTACTAATTCCATACACCTAACTTCAAATTTAAAGGGAAAAATGGAGAGATATAGCACTAACCTCTTTGAGTAGAATTTTTCCCAAGCTTAAACTTCACTTTTCTTGATTTTCTTGGCTGCCAAACACCTTCCCAAGAGGTAGGGACAATTTTTAATGAAAAGGACTTAGGGTTTAGTGGTGAAAAATCAAGGTTTGGAAATGAGAGAGATGAAAGCTACTTCAATGGAGGTGAGAAAAGGGAAGTTGCCGGGAAATTGAAGACTACAATCTGATTTCTTTTTATTTTTATCCCTATTTATTTAGTTTTTATCTTCTTTGCTTGTTAAGTTGTGATTGGGTGGAGAGTGTTTAATGACATCATATGATGTCATAATTCCTAATTTCTTTCATTTTTCTTTTCTTTTCTTTTCTACTCATTTCCAATTCAATTTTAGCAATATTTATTCGCATTTTATGTTATAATAATTATTTACTTAACTGGACAAGTCAGCCAAAATTCATTTCTGAAGGCGAAATGACCAAAATGCCGTCCGTTTGGCTTAACAGACTAAAATTGTCTATACTGATCTAAAAAATTTTCTAAGCATTTTCTTGGCATTCTAATGTCGTAGAAACCTCAATGACTCTTCTCTGGAGTTCCAAAAATTATTTTATAAATTTTCTCCTGGGTCTAGGGCTCCTAGTTGCGAGGACCGCAACTTCTCACTAGGTTACCCATTGCTAGGGCACTGGCTCACTTAACTTGGTTGTATTTTATTTCTAAAATTTTTCCTACATCTTTCTTGTTAATATTTGAGTTAATTATAGTTCCTCACTTTAGTTTAAATATTTTTTCAGATGTTCTAGCTGCCCGGACCGACACTGGTCACCGAAACTGTAGAATGTATGGAATGGTTACAGTGAGGGTGTTATAATTCTTCCCTTCTAACAAAAAATTTCGTCCTCGAAATTTATCTGACATAAGCAATCGATGAACGGCTACCTCCTTATATCTACACCTTTCCGTGTTATCACACTTCACTTTCTCCTTAGTCTCAATCCTATCCTCAAACAGTTCTGTACTCATTCTTTTTCATCTTAAATACACTCTCCTTCTCATCGCCATTCGGTATCACATTGTCTCTTCACTCTCTTATTCCATACCTTAACCTAAAATAAACGAGAAATATAGATCTGCAATAGTGTTACCTCGACTCTTATGAATGCAATGCATGATATGCAGTCTATCTAGGTCCAGAAATGCCTAAACCGCGCTCTGATACCAATAAATGTGACACCCCTCACCCGTCTACAATGTAGCCGAGCAAGGCATGTCACACTCGGTGCTGGAGCACCCTAACTTATCTTACTTTATTTCTTTAATCATTTTCAAGTTAATATCTTTTAATTTCTATTATCTTTCTATGGAGAAACTAGCAGAGTTTCCCCTATTTTATTATCATTTGGCGTATTTCAATATTCATCTGTTTGAAATTCAGCAATATTTTCAAAATAAAATCTTATCCATACTAATCATAATTATCTCATCAATCATTCTCGTAATTTTCTCATATTTCAAATCTCATCCATACATTTCAATTTCATAATCATTTCAATACATTTCCATTCATACTCAATTCAGATGTAAAAATGTTCAAATTATGTAAATTTACATGATTTATAAACTAATTACACAAGTTCATAATTTACATAATGTACAAAATACATAAAATAACTTATATGGGCCCTATCTACATGCATTGCTGAGGAGGTGACAACCTTGTACACTTCTGACACTTCCGCAGATCTGGACTCTAAATGCTCCAGTCTAATGTCCACTGGGTTTTTACCTTCAGTAACTGCGCGAGGAAACAAATTCATCGCGCTAAGCATTGCTGCTTAGTGGTGCAATAATATAACAAGGAAATAATATAACAAGTAAAAATAATTGAAGCATATTTTCTATACTCAAGAATTTTACTGGGTTTATATGAAATTTTCCTTTCAATATATCTTTCGTCCTTTATGTTGCTCTCTAGAATCACTTCTTTCATAAGTTTGCAATAATCATTTATATCATGTACGAATAATTCTAAAATTTATACTTATACTTATATTCTTATGAAAGTCACATTTGTATTGTTATTTAAGTTATAATTCTTTTATTAGTCTTTTTATCACTTTCTTGATACTTTCTAAGTTGTTTATAATCATTTCGTAATATGTAAAATTTTTAGAACTAGTTTAATTTACTTCAGATCATTCTAAGGAATAAATTTTTGGAGCTAATTTAATTTATTTCAGAACTTCTTCTCATTTATTTACTTTCTAGCATTTTTAATTGCTAATATTCGTAACTTATTTTAATAAATTAGACTGCCCAAGTAACCTATAACAGGTTGACTAAACTGGATAACGGGTCTTTGGCACTTGACACCGTGGTGCCTCGGGCCGTCATACCATGGGACGCGGAACATCAACCACGTATGCAATCAGAATGGCTAAAAACCCATGATAACACATGATCGGGCATAATAGCCATGAGTGTGGGCATAAAGCCATGAGTACGGATATAAAGCCATGAATACGGGTATAAAGCCATGAATATAGGCATAAAGCCTTTTGCAGTACTGCGAAAACAATACCCTATTGGCATACCAATCTATCCAATCTGACACACGTGTCTAGGCAATACATTGGCACATTAGTACCATTAAATGTTAATATTTTGTGCTTTATGACTTCATTATTTCATGATAAATTTCAATTATAATTTATACATTCATTTGATCATTTATATGATCACAATTCACATCAATTATCATTTTATATCATTGTACTAAAAGTATTTTTTTTTTCCACAATAATGAGAACTAATGTCTCATTTACATTAACATGGTTCATTTATTCATTCATTATGTTTTTAATATTGACTATAATTCAAAAAAATGGTTCACATGTACCATTGTATTCAAAACATTTTTCCTTTCTCATTTATACATTTTATGAATTCTATTTGTGATGGACATATAAGCCCTAACTACCTATTCACATCAATTAGGTGGCTTACTTTTCATGTTTCAAGCAATCCATGAACATTTCATGGATTTTAGATTTACGGCCTTAATTTCCCTTTAAAAATTTTGACTAGGATGCGTAGTCCACATTTGTCATACAATTTTAAGCATTTAAGCTTAGAATTGGTTTTAGGTCGTCATATTAATTTGCTAATCATTTTGATTACTATTCACCATACTAGTCAACCAAAATATTGACTTTTTCATACTTAATGGATATGTTAATTCTAATTACACCAAGACCCCACATTTTGAGTTTTACATTTGCTAGTATTAATTGCCAATTGCAATTTAAAGTCGCCTAGATGCGTTTCTAAATTTTCAGTTTTGATTACCTAAGTTTACTGTTCCATTGGACAATTTTACAGCGGAAACTGGGCTAACCTTTCTTCATCAAAGTTGTTCCTTATTGTGTCTTCTTTAATTCTCTTTTTGAATAACTCTATTTGGAGTTTTGTAGCTCAAGTTATGGTCATTTTATCATAACTAGCTGGATTGACCTGTACCCAGAATTTTTGGGCAATTTGGTTCTGCCAGATTTGGTGACCTAAGTTTAGTTGGCAATTTGACTAGGTTATGGTTAGAATTTGAATTTGTTTTCCTCATGAAAGTTGTAGGTCTATGTCTTATCTTTCTTCTGGTAAAATTTCAGGTCAATTAGACATTTCTACACTGAGTTATGACCAAATGAATAAATACTATGTATTTTGTCATTTTGCCCGGGCAGAATGTACGTTACCCGGATTAGGACAATTTTTAGGTCAACTTGGTTTGGTTTTCTAGGTAGGGTTTCTTCACCAAAGTTGTGCCATTATGTGTCTAGTTTCATGTCCAATTGCCTTTGCACCAATTGGACCTGTACAACTCCATTTATGGCTGCCCAAACCTGCTGAACTCACAACTAGTCCTGTAGGTCACCAAGGACAGCATGCCTAAACTCAACTCTATCATCCTTACTCACTTCAATTCCTCCTCACACACATTCAAATGGTCACTAATTGACTATTACAAGGTTAACATACCATTACATAAGCAAAACTCTAATTTTTCATAAACCCTAATTTCCAAAGTGTCCATTCATGCACATACATCAATTAAACATACTAATTCATTATCACTCTATATATACACTTCAAACACCACCTCTAATCCACTTTAATCCATCAAAATAATCAGAACTACCTCCCCCCATAAAGCTGGCAAAAATTATAGTTGGTCCATAGATGGAGATTTGCTTTTAATTTCATGAATTTCTTACTAATTCCATACACCTAACTTTAAATTTAGAGGGAAAAATAGAGAGATATAGCACTAACCTCTTTGAGCAGAATTTTTCCCAAGCTTAAACTTCACTTTTCTTGATTTTCTTGGCTGCCAAACACCTTCCCAACAGGTAGGGACAATTTTTAATAAAGAGAACTTAGGGTTTAGTGGTGAAAAATCAAGGTTTGGAAAAGAGAGAGATGAAAGCTTCTTCAATGGAGGTGAGGAAAGGGAGGCTGCCGGGAAATTTAAGAAGATAATCTGATTTCTTTTTATTTTTATCCCTATTTATTTAGTTTTTATCTTCTTTAGATGCTTGTCAAGTTGTGATTGGGCAGAGAGTGTTTAATGACATCATATGATGTCATAATTCCTAATTTCTTTCAATTTTCTTTTCTTTTCTTTTCTACTCATTTCCAATTCAATTTTTAGCAATATTTATTCACATTTTATGTCATAATAATTATTTACTTAACTGGACAAGTAGGCCAAAAATCGTCTTTGAAGGTGAAATGACCAAAATGCCCTCCGTTTGGCTTAATAGACTAAAATTGTTTGTACTGATCTAAAAATTTTTCTACGTATTTTCTTGACATTCTAATGCCATAAAAACCTCAATGACTCTTCTCTGGAGTCCCAAAAAATATTTTATGAATTTTCTCCCAGGTCTAGGGCTCCTAGTTGCAAGGACCGCAACTTCCCACTGGGTTACCCATCGCTAGGGCACCGCCTCACTTAACTTGGTTGTATTTTATTTCTAAAATTTTTTCTACATTTTTCTTGTTAATATTTGAGTTAATTATAGTTCCTCACTTTAGTTTAAATATTTTTTTAGATGTTCTAGCTATCCTGACTAACATCGGTCACTAGAACAGTAGAATGTACGGAATGGTTACAGTGAGGGTATTACGGAGATTGCTTCTTGGGGCATATAGTGTCAGCAGAGGGTATTAAGGTAGATCCTAGCAAAGTAAAAGCCATTTTGAATTGAACGCCTAGGAATGTTATAGAAGTTCGTAGTTTCCTTGGTTTGGCTGGTTATTGCCACAGGTTTGTGAAGGGGTTTTCTATGTTGGCACCTCCACTGACCAAATTACTGTGAAAGGATGTGAAATTTTAGTGGACTGATCAATGCCAAGAGAGTTTTGATGAGTTGAAGCAGTGTTTGACTAAAGCTCCAGTCTTGACTTTACCTACACCGGGTAAAGAGTACACCATATATAGTGATGCTTCTCACAATGGGTTAAGTTGTGTGTTGATGCAAGATAGGAATGTCATTGCCTATGCTTAACGCCAGCTTAAGCCACATAAAAGGAATTACCCCACTCATGACTTGGAGCTTGCAGCCATTGTCTTTGCTTTGAAAATCTGGAGACATTATCTATATGGAGAAAAGTGCTATATCTATACAGATCATAAGAGTTTGAAATATCTGGGCACTTAGAAAGAATTGAATTCGAGGCAAAGGAGATGGCAAGAATTGATAAAGGATTATGATTGCTTAATTGACTACCAGCCTGGGAAAGCTAATGTGGCAGCAGATGCCTTAAGTCGCAACACCATGGCTAGCTTGAGAGTTTCACCTTTGTCCATGGTGCATGACTTGAGGGCATTACATGCAAATTTGAAGATAGATGATGATGGGTAGATGGTAGCTACTTGGCAAGTGAAGCCAATACTGATGAACAAATTAAAATAGCAACATAGAATGATGACAAGCATCTAAAATTAGTAGAAGAGGCTCAGGATGGCAAGAAACCAGAATTTTTAGCAAATGGTAAAGGCTTATTGATATACCAAGGCAGAATGTGCATTCCTAATGATATGGAATTGAAGTAGATCATTTTGAAGGAAGCACATGATTCACCCTTCGCTATGCATCCTGATAGAACTAAAATGTATAGAACCATTAAAGAGCACTACTAGTGGACGGGGATGAAGATGTTGCAGAATATGTAGCTAAATGCCTAACTTGTCAGCAAGTAAGGGCAGATAACCAGGTGCCAGCAGGGTTGCTACAGCCATTATCGATTCCCGAGTGGAAATGGGAAAGAATCACTATGGATTTTATAATGGGACTTTTACGTACACAAAAGAATCATGATGCAATTTAGGTTATGGTTGACAGATTGATTAAATTTGTCCACTTTCTGCTAGAGGATGGATTATAGTCTGGACAGATTGGCTAAGCTATATATTGATAAAGTGTTGAGATTACATGGAGTGCCAGTATCCATTGTGTTTGAAAGAGATCCGCGATTCAATTCTAGATTCTGGGGTAGTCTTCAAAAAGCCTTAGGAACTAGATTGAATTTCAGCATAACATTCCATCCACATACAGATGGCCAGTCTGAGAGAATTATCCTGATCATGGAGGATATGCTCCGGGCTTGTGTTCAGAGTTTGAAGAAAGTTCGGATACACGCTTGCTCTTGATTGAATTTTCTTATAACAATAGCTATTAGTCAAGCATTGGGATGCTTCCATACGAAGCATTATATAGCAGAAAATGTAGTACTCCCTTATGTTAGGATGAAGTGTGACACCCCTTACCCGTCTATAGTATAGCCGAGCAAGATATGCCACCCAGTGTACCGGAGCACCATATCTTATTTCATAATAATTTGCCCTCCTTAATTTATTTATTTGTTATTCACCAAGTGCAAAATTTAGCAATTATATCATTTATTTACAAATTTGATTAATCTAAATTTTTCATGAATTTTTATAGAAAATCCTGCAGAGTGCCGACTGTAAATTGGAAAACAGTTCTTCTGAACCTATTAAAAAAAAACACTTCCAATATGGTTCTCAGATCCAGAACTCCAATATACATCTATATCAAGTCAATCTCCAAATCTCAACACAATTTTCAAAATTTTTGTTCACATCACAATTCAAATCAATTTCATGAATATTTCCCCAACATTTTATTTTTCAACAAATTATACTGATAATTGTAGTAACATGAAATTTCATATATTTACATTATCATATGATTTCATGAGTTTGTAATTACAATCAAGAAGTACTACAAAATACAAAGTACAAAATACAACCCAAAATCCTAATATCCTACCAAGTGCACTACTGATATGAGGCGACTCTAGACTCTATGCAGATCTGACAAATCACCCGGTGTAAGGTCTGCTAGACTCCCCAGCTATGTCTCCAGTACCTGAGCGTGGCAAAAGCGACGTGCTAAGCAATTCTGCTTAGTGGTACCAATATAAAATAAAATAACTAAAATATAATGGATATGCAGAATGTATGCTGACATTTTATGTAGACTAAATTCCTAACAATTATTTTAGTATTATTTGATTAAAATTTGGTAAGATTTATTTTGATTGCCCAAGCAACCTATACTAGTCGACTGGACTGGATAAACGGGTAAACTAGCACTAGGTACTAAGTACCTTGGGCCATCACACCATCGGTCAAATTGTGTCTCCCGGTGTGCATCAGAATAGCTAATAAGCTGTAATAATTATTAGGGATAAAGCCCAAGTATAATAAACTCAATCAAAATAGCTAAAGGCTATTATATCATAGAATGGCATGTAAGGCCATAAAATACAGAATGGCATGAAGCCATATGCAGTACTGCTAACAGAACTCTATTAGCATGCCAACCTATCCAAACCAATCATTTTAGGCATACTAGGGTATTTTACACAGTTAATAATTTAATTATTTATTTTTGTAATGTAGATATCACTATTCACTTAACTATTTTTCACTCAAAGGTTGACTTTTTAATTTATAATAATTTTTTTGAACTTAAGTTCACCAAGATACCACATTTTGGTTTATAAAAGTGTTAGCATTAGTTGCCAAACAATACTTAAAACCAATGGGGAATAATTTAGAAATTTCAGCTTTGAGTGTTAGAGTTCACTGTTCCATTAGGCCATTCTATAGTGAGAATTTGGCCAAATGTTCTTCATCAAAATTATTCCTTATTGTGTCTAGTTATATATATATTCTTTTTAAATCACTCCATTTGGAGTTTTGTAACTCAAGTTATGGCGTAAAAATCATAACTGGCCAGATTGTAATTTTTCTAGAATTTCTAGGCAGAATTAATTCTATAGTTTTTATACACTGACTGTAGGTCAGTTTTTGGATATGTTATGGTCAAAATTTGGGTTTGTTTTCTTCATTAAAGTTGTAGGGATATATCTCAGCTTTCTACTAGTAAAATTTCAGGTCAATTGAACTTTTCTACACTGAGTTATGACTATTTGAACAAACACTGTTCATTTAGTCATTTTCCAGGGACAGCATGTTGGTCACCCGGTTTAGGGTAGTTTTTAGGTCAACTTGCTTTGGTTTTCTGGGCAGGGTTTCTTCAACAAAGTTGTGCCATTTTGTGTTTAGTTTTATGTCCAATTAGCCTTGCACCAATTGAACCTACACAACTCCAGTTATAGCTGCCCAAACCTACTGGACTCACACCTAGTCTTATAGGTCACCAAGGGCAGTATACCTAACTTTAATTCCCATGGAATAAATCACTTCATTTCTTAATCATACATAGAAAATGGTCAGTAATTAACCATTAAAACTTTCTTTCACCAATACATGAACAAAGTCCCAAGTTTGTATCCAAACCTTAACTCTACCATTTCAAATTTTGCATTTACTTACACTTCACTATCCTAATCAATAGATTAGTGTTAAGGGCAGCTAGGGTACCATTTTAATTCAAGGAAATCTTCAAAACCCTACCAAGCCCAAGGCTGCCAAAATTTTGAGAAAGGTATACACATGATGTTTATTCAATTTTCTTGTAAATTTGCACTCAGTTCCACTCCTTCAACATGAATTGAAAGAGAAAGAACAAGTTTGGTCACTAACCTTTAATGGAGTCAATTCCAAGCTTGTAAAAGCTCTTCTTTGTCACTTCTTTTTGCTCCCAAAAGCTCCACTAAGATGAAAGATTAAGATTTTATGTTGGAAAAACCAAAGAACTTAAGCTTTGGTAAATAAACAATGGAGGAGAGAGAAAGGTATATGGTGCGGCTTGGAGAGGAGGATGATGGCAAATGGTTTCTTCCAGAATTTTGACTTCTTTTCTTTATTTTTAATGTATTATAAATGATTTTATTGTATTTAGATTGGCCAAAAATTTTAAATGACCTCATACTTACCTCATAAATCCATTTATCTTTATTTCTTTTCTTCTTTTCACTACTCACTTTTAATTTCATTTTTAGCAATGTTTATTCATATTTGATATCATATAATTTATATACTTAATTGGACAAGTTGGTCAAAAATCATTTATGAAGATAAAATGATCAAAATGCCCTCCGTTCGACTTAAAGAGCTAAAATTGTGTGTACTGATTGATTAAAATTTCCTTTTATTTTCTTAGCATTTTATTGTCATTGAAACCCCAATAATCCTTCCCTGAGGTCCCAAAAATTATTTCATGAAGTTTTTCCCGGGTCTAGGGTTGCTAACGGCCTTCACTGTCACTTCCCGTTCGGGTTACTAACCACTGGGGCTACGACTCATTTAACCTTAGTGCATTTCATTTCTAAAAATTTTCCTTAATTTTTCTGATCATTACTTGGTTTATTTATAACTTCTCACTCTAGTCTAATTATAATTCCAGATATTCTAGCTACCCAGACAGACATTGGTCACCGAAATAGTAGAACATATGGACTAGCTAAAGTAAGGATGTTACAGCTCTTCCCCTCTAATAAAAATTCCATCCTCGAAATTTACCTGATGCAAACAGTTAAAGGAACTGTTGCCTCATTGTCTCTTCACTTTCCTAAGTTGGCTCCTCGGTATTATGGTGCCTCCAAAGTACTTTCACTAGTGGAATATGTTTATTTCTCAGTTCCTTCACTTCCCGAGTCAGTATCCGTATATGTTCTTCTGCATATGTCAAGTCTGATTGGATTTCAATCTCTTCCATGGAGATGACATGTGAAGGGTCTGAGCGGCATCTTCTTAGCATAGACACATGAAATACATTGTGGATCTTATCAAATTCTAGTGGTAAAGCTAGCCGATAGGCCACTGGTCCCACACGTTCAATGACTTCATATGGGCTAATGAACCTAGGGCTTAACTTGCCTTTTCTTCCAAACCTCATTATTTTCTTCCACGGTGAGACTTTGAGAAATACTTTATCGCCAGCTGCATACTCTATCTCTTTTCTCTTCAAGTCGGCATAAGATTTTTGTCCATCTGAGGCAACCTTCAAATTAGCTTTGATTATCTTTACTTTCTCCTCAGTTTGTTTCACCAGGTCTGGTCCTACCAGCTTATCTTCACCCAATTTAATCCAACATACTGGGATTCTACACTTTCTCCCATATAGTGCTTCATACGGGGCTATTTGAATGCTAGCTTGATAGCTATTGTTATATGTGAATTCTGCTAGTGGGAGATATTTATCCCAACTGCCCTCAAATTCAATGACTGTCACACCCTACTCTCCCGTAAGATGTAACATGATCCCGTAGTACACCTAATGAATTACCGTACTTCGCCTACTGATAACCCATTAGATATACTACAAGGGATTTTAAAACAATTTTTATGAAATTTAAATCATCGATTAAAATCTGGTGTTAAAAAAATTTTTCAAAATTTCGACAAAGTGCCGGCTATAATTTAAGAAAACAGTTCTTCAAACCTGAAAAGGAAAACACTCTCAATATGTTTTCTCAAATACAACTCCAATAAACTTCATTTCACCTCCAATTCAAATCTCAATAATCAAATCATAAAATAAACATTTCATTCATTACAAAAATCAAAATTAATATTACAAAACTATACAGGTAAATGAAATCTCAAATTTATATTACAATAATTTGCATTTAATTATATACCAAAATATTTTACAAGAGTTTTTATACAACTGCTCAAATAATTTATATACATATTATTACATGCATACATCAAAACCTATGTATATGGGTATACCTATGATATACCTGGAGCTGATCTGAATGTGTCTTCAAAGAAGCTTACTCAATTGCTCTACGCTCGTTTCACCGACGACAACATACAAAGCTATCGCTGAGTGGTGAACTCAGTGGTGCACAACTATAATTTAAAACATAGTACAATATACCTTAATAAAAATTACAGCAAATAATTTAGAAATCTGGATACTCATCAAATTCTAAAACTCAAAATATTCATTGCCAATAATATAAATCATTTGTATTAAATGACTTTGATCATGAAATTTAATTTATCAAATCACAACTAACCATTTAAGGTAATTCCAACCAAATCAATTATACATAAATCATAATTGAAATCACAATTCTTTACTATTCAAAAACCATTCTTTATCTCAAAAACCATTCTTTATCTCACTAACTATGCAAGACTAATCCGAAAGGGCCATCTTCGGGGTGATTCTAACTCCCTATGGTCGGGGAGGTCGAATTATCGTGCACAGTACACACCACAATAATGAATCTTCTGAAAGGGCCATAACATAAAAACTTATATCTAACCTCTAATAAGAGGAAAATCTAAGCCTATGCATATACCATGGTAATCAAAACATAACTAACTCCATTGTCTTCTCAACAAATGAGAGAGATGGGTAATAAGACTAATCCGAAAGGGCCATCTTCGGGGTGATTCTAACTCCCTATGGTCGGGGAGGTCGAATTATTGTGTACAGTACACACCACAATAATGAATCTTCCGAAAGGGCCATAACATAAAAACTTAGATCTAACTTCTAATAAGAGGAGAATCTAAGCCCGTGCATGTACTATGGTAATCAAAACACAACTAATTCCATTGTCTTCTCAACAAATGAGAGAGATGGATAATAACCTAGTCAAGTATCTATAGTGAGATATAAAACAATATCACAATCCTTTTAGTGAGCATAAATCACAATACAATTCGATTCAAAGTCAATTCCAATATCCAATAATTTTTATGCTCATCACAATTCAAATCATAAATTTGCATTTTTCCATGCAAATTGCCCATCACAATTCAAAACATATTCTATCACAATTTTCCAAAACATAATTTATTCAATCCATAATAATGCTCAATACTTGTGGAAATACCATTTCACAAAGCTAAATTCATACATACTATAACAATTTCAATAATCATTGAATTAAATCCAATGCTTGTTAAACATAATACATAAGAAAAATATGTCATTTAATCATATGAAATATTCAGAACAAAATCAGTTAAAAACTAGTTGTGCACAAACCTGATTTGAGTCGCCCCTAGGCCTTGACTCAATGTTCCTTATGCTTCCCAATATCCTTTTCAACTAAAACACACAATTTAAAGTGTTTCAGTACTCAATGAATTTGTTTCCAACCATAAAATCCAATATTTAAATTTTCTTGGTACTATTCCCTTCAATTCATTTCATTAGTCAACCTATAATGTTGACCCTTAATGCACTCTAAGTGAGTCAATTCTAATGTTACCAAATATGTCACACTTTATAGCCCTTTAGTGTTGTATATGTTACCAATTTCATTTTCAAGTGTATTGCATTTTATTATAATTTACCGGATTTTGGTGTACTATTTTGACCTAGCTGGATGACCTAGTTTCCTCAGTTTTTGGGTTCCCATCCAAACTACAAACTTGTAGGTCTATGTCTTATTGCACGTGGGGCAAAATTTCAGGTCATTCTGAGTTGTGTAGACCAAGATATGGTCAATTTACCAATGCTGGACAGAATACACTAAAATGGTAGGCTTAGGTCATTTTTAGGTCACTTTTGATTCGGCCAGTTTTGGTACCTGAACTTGTGCAAGCTATTTGGCTTAGTTCTGGCCATTTCTAGGCTTTGGTGTCTTCATAATAATTGTAGATCTATGTCTAAACTATTTATGTAAAAATTTCAGGTCATTTGGACCTGTTTTGAGTAAGTTATGGTCAAAACACTAACTGCTGCCCAAATGGTCAATTTTCAGGCTTTCAATTCACTAATTCGGATTTGGTCTTTTTTCAAGTCACCTTCTAGGCAGAATTTAGGTAAGCTTCCTCCATGAAAGTTGGCACATTTTGTGCCTAGTTTCACCTCCAATTGGTCTCATACCAATTGGTTCTAAGCTAAAACATACACTGCCCTGCTACACATTCTTCATCACATACCAATTACATATTCTATACTTACCAAGCTAACCCTTTTAAGCCAATTCTGGTTTGTACCATACCATTAACATACTTAACAACACATTTTGGTCATTTTGGACAGCTTGTAACCATTCTTAACATACACATTATAACTCAGAATTTTCAAAGTCTAATTACAACAATTTAATCACATGAACATACCTCATTTACATGTCCAAACTCAAACAATTATACACATACACATGCTGCCACCATAGGCAACATAATTCAACAACCCATACCATGAAACAACACATTTCTAACCACACTTTAAAAGTTGTCGATTCACCTCATGGAAAATATCTCATTCAAATTGCTTTCAAGCTTCCAAAACCAAATTCACCATTACACAAACACTTAGTATACATGGTCTAAATCATTTCTATACACATAAACACTTACACCAACATCTTAAACAACCATTTACAAGTGAAAACAAATAAAAAATAGTGAGTTTCCATGGCTGCCGAAATGGTGTACCACCATTACTCCATCAAGCTTCAAAATTTCTTTCACAAAACGACTCCCTACAACATCCACTCAAAGTTTAATGAAGCAAGATTGAAAAATACACACTTACCTCTTATGGACTTCTTCAAAACTCCACCAAAACTTTCCTTTCTTGCTCCCAAAATGTTGCCTAAACCGTATAGAACAATTTTAGTGAAGAAACATAGAAGAACTAATGGCTTTATGATAGTGGATTAACCCTTGCATGGTGAACAGCCTGGAAGTTTTAGGAATAGCTTGATTTGGCAATGGAGAGAGTTTGAGGAAGAAGATGGTTTGCAGAATTTAGTGGAAGATGACGGGATTTTTATTGATCTTCAAAGTGCGTAGTGTTCCACTAATGTAAGAATATAATTAATTTAATTCAACTTTCAATTATTCAACATTATACCCCTTTTTTTCACTATTTAAATTATGGACCACCATTTTAATTTTTATGGTATTTCCAAAGTTTAATATCATTTATTTTTAATGTACATTTAGGTCAAAAGGCAGCTCAGGGTGTCAATTGACCACAATGCCCCTATTTGGGTTGCTTTTTGGCTTTTTTGGTAACACCTATTTTTATCGGTTTCTCGATTTTTTTGTTTTTCTTTATACTAATTATTTAATTTTTCTTTGACATTTCTAATATCATTTATTTTTCAATAAATGTTTATTTAAGTCCCAAAAATATTTTCTAGGGTTCCCCGCGGTCCAAGGCTAGTCAACGGCCCTCGCCGCAACTTCTCGGTACGGTCACCCATCGGTACGGTTTTGTCCGTTTAGCTTAGTTCCATTTTCTCTCTTTTATTTTTCCTTTATTTTTTTCTTGCATTTTCCTCTATTGTATTTCACTACCTTATATCTCCACACTAATATTTAAATATAATTCCAAGCATCCTAGCTGTCCGGACAAACACTGTCACCAGAACAGAAGAACGCACTATCGAACATAGGGGTGTTACAATGACATAACTCCTCAACATATCCTCAAGAACTTATCACATAATTCACGTTGTTACTATCATTTCAATTTATTGGTTGTAAGAATTCAATTAGTTTTTAGGTTTACCTGGATTACTCATTCTGACTGTCCATTTATTTGAGGATGAAAAGCCGTGCTAAAGTGGAGTTGTGTGCCCAAGGCTTCTTGCAACTTCTTCCAAAATCTCGATGCAAACCTTGGGTCTCGATCAGATATGATGGAAAGTGGGATTTCATGCAGTCAACTATCTCACTGATATGCAATTCTACTAGCTCTTCCAGTTAGTAGTCAGTCCTAACTGGTAGAAAATGTGCTGACTTCATCAATCTATCCACTATCACCCACACTGCATCATGCTTCTTTTGGGTGAAAGGTAGACCACTGATAAAATCCATAATGAACCGGTCCCATTTCCATTCAGGTGTGCTTATAGGTTGTAGCAATCCTGATGAAACTTAATATTTTGCTTTAACTTGCTAACATGTCAAGCATTTAGTAACATAGTCAGCTATATCCTTCTTTATACCAGGCCACCAATAATGAGGCTTCAGGTCATTATACATTTTTATGCTTCTGGGTGCATAGCATAAACACTGGTATGTTCTTCTTTCAGAATACTAGTCTTCAATTCCCCATCATCTGGTACACACACTCTTCCTTTGTAGTATAGACACCCATCTGCTTTCACCTCATAATCAGTTTGCTTCCCCTCTGAGATTTTAACCACAATAGCCATTAATTTTTCATCTGCCTTCTATCCATCTTGTATCTGTTGTAGTAGGTTTAGCCTCACTTGTAATTCAGCCAAAATAGCTCCATCTTGAGCTAGGGATAGACGGGCATTTAGTGATCTTAAAGCTGTGATGGACTTCCTGCTCAAGGCATCAGCAACCACATTTGCCTTCCCAGGATGGTAATCTATCACACAATCATAGTCCTTTAGGAACTCAATCCATCGCCTCTATCTAAGGTTGAGCTCCTTCTGGGTTGGCAAGTATTTCAGACTTTTGTGGTCTGTATATATGTAGCATTTTTCACTGTACAAATAATGCCTCCATATATTCAGTGTGAAGATAATTGCTGCTAGCTCCAAATCATGAGTAGGGTAGTTCTATTCATGTGGCCTTAACTACCTGGAAGCATAGGCGACCACTTTCCCCTCTTGCATTAATACACACCCTAACCCATTATGTGAGGCATCACTGTAGACCACAAAGTCTTTTCCCATCATTGGCTGTTAACACTTGTGCCTCTGTCAACATAGCCTTCAGCCTCTCAAAACTGGCTTGGCACTTGTCGTTCTAGCTAAATTTCACATTCTTATGTAACAACTTGGTCATTGGAGCAGCTATAAGAGAGAACCCCTTCACAAATCTTCTGTAATACCCAGCTAGCCCAAAGAAACTTCTGACCTCAGTTGTATTTCTGAGAGGCTTCCATTCCATCAGTGCTTCTATCTTTTTGGGATCCACTCTAATCCCCTCAGCTGATACTATGTGTCCAAGGAAGAAGATCTCACTCATCCAGAAGTCACACTTGGACAACTTAGCATACAGCTTCTTTTCTCGCAAGGTTTGTAGAACAATCCTCAAATGTTCATCATGTTCTTCCCTAGTCTTGGAATACACCAGAATATCATCAATAAAGACCACTACAAACCGATCTAAATATGGATGGAAGATACGGTTCATAAGGTCTATGAATGCTGCTGCTGCATTTGTTAACCCAAATGGCATCACTAAGAATTCATAATGTCCATATCAGGTTCTGAATGTAGTTTTTGATACATCTGCATCTTTTACCCTCAGCTGATGATACCCTGATCTGAGATCAATTTTTGAAAATACACCAGCTCCCTTCAACTGATCAAACAGATCATCAATTTTGAGCAACAGATATTTATTCTTTACAGTTACTTTGTTCAACTATCGGTAATCAATGCATAATCGTAAGGTTCCATCTTTTTTCTTCACAAACAACACCAGAGCTCCCCATGGTGACACACTAGGGTGTATGAACTCCCTTAAGTTGGGATGAAGTGTGACACCCCTTACCCGTCTACAGTATAGCTGAGCAACATATGCCACCCAGTATGCTGGAGCACCATATCTTATTTCATAACAATTTACCCTCCTTAATTTATTTATTTGTTATTCACCAAGTGCAAAAATTTACTAATTATATCATTTATTTACAAATTTGATTAATCTGAATTTTCCATGAATTTTTATAGAAAATTTGGTAGAGCGCCGGCTGTAAATTGGAAAACAGTTCTTCTGAACCTGTTAAAAAAAAACACTTCCAATATGGTTCTCAGATTTAGAACTCCAATATACATCCATATCAACTCAATCTCCAAATCTCAACATAATTTTCAAAATTTTTGTTCACATCACAATTCGAATCAATTTCATGAATATTTCCCCAACATTTTATTTTTCAACAAATTATACTGATAATTATAATAACATGAAATTTCATATATTTACTTTATCATATGATTTCATGAGTTTGTAATTACAATCAAGAACTAGTACAAAATGTCACACCCTACCCTTTCGTAAGGTATAACATGATCCCGTAGTATACCTAATGAATTACCAACTTCGTCTACTGATAATCCATTAAATACACTACTAGGGATTTTAAACCTTTTCTTACTTCTTTTTACAGTGGTGAGCACTATTTATAGATGTTAAAAAAAATTTTAACTGAAGTGAAACCCAATAATACATTTAAAAAATTAATAATTTATGTAAAAATTTTGGCAAAGTGCCATCTGTGTTTTAAATAAAACAGTTCTTCAAAAACCTGTAAAAAACCACTACCTATATTTTGTTCAATCTCCAAACTCCAATATTCAATCAACATAATATGTTTCTTAACATTTGCCAACTCAAATCCACAATAATTTTTTCAGCGTTTTCAAAAGCTGAGATAAAAGAAATATATCACAAATTTTACAAGCTAAAATAATTTACAATTTATTTTACAACTTCAATGTATAATTTTAATTTACAACTGCTCAAAACCAAGAATAATATTTACAAACAGTGAACATACATTACAATACAAAATGTAAAATATGGTATACTCAATATACCCGATGAACTCTTAATGAAGCACTAGTAGCCTAGTCTACTGCCCTGTCAGTCTGTCTACCTGCGATAGCAATAAAAAGCTATCGCTGAGCCAATGTCTAAATGGTGCACAACATTGACAAAACACAACTTCAAATCATAATTCATAAGTCATATAAATAGTGGATACTTAAAACCATAGTTAAATTCAAAAGACAGTGAATGTCAATAAGAATTTAAACTCCATTTCACAATATCACAATAAATATCAATAAATCACACACACAACTTAATCATGTTCCAAAGTCCAATTCATCCCAAGAGCCGATGGGTAATGAGGAATAACATAGCTAGCTAGCAATAATATGAGTACTCATTCTATTCGTCCTCAACAGGCACACACCTTAACACTTCAGCCAGAGAGGGAATTCAAAGTCAATTCATCCCACTAGACAAGCTAGCGAGGAATTCAATCAATATATATGATAGTTGTGGTTTCAAACCATTTATAATGTTTTTCAAGCAATAAGTATCCATCAAATATCATTAAGACAATTTTTCACAATTAAAACAATAATAGACAATTTTTCATAATTCATTTCAATTGAAAATTCAAAAGAAGTAACTGTTGTGCACAAACCTCTGATAAAAGTCTCTTGGCTCAGACTCAGTGTTTCCTTCCCCTTCCCTGAGTCTTTGCTAACTGAAACACACAATTTAAAGTGTTTCAGTACTCATTTGAACTGTCTCTAACAATAAGGCTTAATAATTAATTTATTGAATTCTATTATTTTCCTTAGTCAACCTAAAATATTGACCCTCGAGGCACTCTAAGTGAATTAGGTTCAATTTTACCAATATGTCATATTTAATTGCCTTTTAGTGTTGGTACATGTTACCAATTTCATTTCCAAGTATATTGCATTTTATTGCAATTTGTCGGATTTGGGTATGCTAATTTGACCTAACTAGATAACCTAGTTTCCTCAGTTTTTGGGTTTCGGTCAAAACTACAAACTTGTAGGTCTATGTCTTATTGCACACAGGGCAAAATTTCAGGTCATTTTGAGTTGTGTAGACCAAGTTATGGTCAATTTACCAATGTTGGATAGAATG
The DNA here is from genome assembly GCF_030052815.1 of Hevea brasiliensis. Classification (NCBI taxonomy): domain Eukaryota; kingdom Viridiplantae; phylum Streptophyta; class Magnoliopsida; order Malpighiales; family Euphorbiaceae; genus Hevea; species Hevea brasiliensis. The sequence continues at coordinate 55,227,146 of NC_079503.1, read as the reverse complement.
CACCAAAATGGTGGGTTTAGGTCATTTTTAGGTCACTTTTAGTTCGGCCAGTTTTTGGACCTGAACTTATACAAGCGTTCTGGCCATTTCTGGCTTTAGTGTCTTCATAAGAATTGTAGATATATGTCTCAACTATTCATAGTAAAAAGTTTAGGTCAATTGGACCTGTTTTGAGTAAGTTATGATCAAAATACTAACTGCTACCCAAATGGTAAATTTTCAGGCTTTCAAAGCACTAATCCGGATTTGGTCATTTTTCATGTCACCTTCTAGGCAGAATTTTGGTAAGCTTCCTTCATGAAAGTTGGCACATTTTATGCCTAGTCTCACCTCTAATTAGTCTCATACCAATTGGAGCCACACACTTAAGGTTCTAAGCCAAAACATACACTGCCCTATTACACATTGTTCATCACATACCAATTACACATTTTATACTTACCAAACTACTTCCTTCATGCCAATTCTAGTTTGTACCTTAACATTAACACACTTTACTTCACATTTTTTGTCATTTTGGCAGCTTGTAACCACTCTCAACTACACACTATAATACAGAATTTTGCAAAGTCCCATTTACAACAATTAAAGTCCCATTTACAACAATTCAACCATATGAACATACCTCATTTTCATGTCCAAATTCAAACAATTATTTATATACACATGCTGCCATCAATGACAACATAATTCAACAATATTTCATGAACTCAAATACTTCAATCTTCTTCATGAGGCTGCCTCAAGTTTACACATACCCATTAACCTCCATTTGCAATTTTCAAGCTTACAAATCAAACCTTACTCATGGAATTCAACTACAATACAATCAAACATTTAAATCATCATTCAAACCACTATTTACATGCAAGAACAAGCTGTTCATATTGAGGTTTCATGGCTGCCAAAATGTACATCTCCATTAATTCATCAAACTTCAAAAATTCTTCCATAAATCAATTACCCACAACCTTGGTTACACTTTTAAAGAAATAATAATTGAAAACACTCACTTACCACTTTTGAAGTTCTTCAAAACCTCACCAAAACTTAACTTTCTTGCTCCTAGCATTTTGCTCAAGGTGTGTGGACAAGGTTTAGTGAAGAAACCTAATGGAAAAAGTGGCTAGAACATGGTGAACTTGAGCTCTCACCATGGACGGCCACGGATGGACCTTGGGAGGAATGATGCGGCTGGTTTTGCAAAGTGAGGTTAAAGATGGGTTTTCAGCATTCCAAGTGTCCCTTAAGGTGTCCCAAAGTTAAGGTTAGTGGAGCACTAAAAAAATAAAATGGTTATTTATTCTAAGTTTTTAAATTCTCACATTTACCTCAATTTTTTTCACTATTTACATAATGGACCACCATTTTAATTTTCATGGTATTTTCAAAGTTTAATATCATTTATTTTTAATGGACATTTAGGTCAAAAGGCAACTCGGAGTGTCAAATGACCACAATGCCCCTATTCGGGTTGCATTCCTGATTTTTTAGTAACACCGAGTTTTGTCGTTTTCTCAATTTCTCGTTTTTCTTTGTACTAATTAATTAATTTTTCTTTAATATTTCTAATGACATTTATACTTCAATAGATTTTTATTTAAGTCTTGAAAATATTTTCCAGGGTTCCCCGCAGTCTAGGGCTAGTCAACGGTCTGCACTGTAACTTCTCAGTGCGACCTATCGCTATGGTTCTCGGCTCGTTTAACTTGGTTACATTTCATTGCTATTATTTTTCCTTTGTTTTTCTTGTATTTTCTTTTCTTGTATTTTATTACATTATGTCTCCTCATCCATATCTAAGTGTAGTTATAGGCAACCTAGCTGTCCGGACAACACTGGTCACCGGAACAGTAGAACGCACTATCGAACATAGGGGTGTTACAATTCTCCCCCCTTAAAATAAATTTCGTCTCAAAATTTTACAGCATCGATCTACGAGCAATTTGTGGGTCTGTCTCCTCATATCCCCTTCACGTTCCCAAGTAGCTTCATAGCCTGAATGATGGTTCCACAACACTTTAACCAGGTGTATCTGTTTATTCCTCAGCTGCTTCACCTCATATGCCAAAATTTCTATGGGTTCTTCCTCATATGAGAGGCTGGATTTACCTCAATCTCTTCAACTAATAGTACATGAGATGGGTCAGATCTGTACCTCCTTAACATGGATACATGGAAGACACTGTGTATCCTTTCTAGCTCTGGAGGTAATGCTAACCGATATGCCAAAGGACCCACTCTTTCCAGAACCTCATATGGTCCGATGAAATAAGGACTCAGTTTCCCCTTTCTGCCAAATCTAATAATTCTCTTCCAAGGAAAAACTTTGAGGAATACCTTATCACCCACTGCATATTCAATATCTCTTCTCTTCAGATCTACATAGGACTTCTGACGGTCTGATGCAGCCTTGAGTCGATCTCTAATCAATCTGATCTTTTCCTCTGTCTGCTGAGCAATTTCTGGCCCAATCATCTTTCTTTCACCTACTTCATCCCAACATAAGAGAGTTCTGCACTTTCTGCCATACAAAGCCTCATATGGAGGCATCCCAATGCTTGATTGGTAGCTGTTGTTATAAGCATACTCAATCAAAGGCAAGTGTGTATCCCAACTACCTTCAAACTCAATCACATAAGCCCATAGCATATCCTCCAATATCTGAATTACCCTTTCAGGCTGGCCATCTATCTATGGGTGGAATGTTGTGCTGAAGTTCAATCTAGTTCCTTGGGCTCTCTGAAAACTACCCCAGAATCTAAACGTGAACCTAGGATCTCTGCCAGTTCCAATCGATACTGGCACTCCATGCAGTCCTACAATCTCATTTATGTATAATCTGGCCAATCTCTCGAAACTATAGTCCATTCGGACTAGCAAAAAGTGAGCAGACTTGGTCAGTCTATCAACTATAACCCATACTGTATCATGACTATTCTGTGTCCTTGGAAGTCCCATCATAAAATCCATAGTTATTCGTTCCCATTTCCACTCTAGTATTGGCAATGGATGTAACAAACCTGTTGGTACTTGATGTTCTGCCTTTACTTGCTGACAAGTTAGGCATTTGAAAACAAATTCAGCCATATCCCTCTTCATACCTATCCACCAGTAATGCTCTTTTAGCCCTCTGTACATTTTAATTCCACCAGGATGCATAGCAAAAGGAGACTCATGTGCTTCCTTCATAATGATCTGTCTCAAGTCAGCATTATTAGGAATGCATATTCTACCCTGATGTAGTAGTAAACCATCATCTCTCACAGAGAATTCAGGTTTCTTGCCCTGCTGGACTTCTTTCAGTAACTTCTGATATTTTTCATCACTCTGAGCAGCCATTCTGATCTGATCAATCAACACTGGCTGTACAAGCCATGCAACTACTGTCTGTCCCTCATCATCAATCTCCAAACTGGCATGCTGTGCTTTCAACTCATATACCATGGACAAAGGAGAAACTCTGAGACTTGCCATACTCTTGTGACTTAAGGCGTCAGCCACCATATTTGCTTTCCTTGGCTGATAGTCTATTAAGCAATCATAGTCTTTAATCAGTTCTAACCATCTCCTCTGCCTCAAATTCAATTCCTTCTGGGTGCCTAAGTACTTCAAGCTCTTTTGATCTATGTAAATGTAGTATTTCTCTCCTTACAAATAGTGTCTCCAGATCTTCAGAGTAAAAACAATAGCAGCAAGCTCCAAATCATGTATTGGGTAGTTCCTCTCATGCAGTTTCAGCTGGCGTGATGCATAAGCAATGACATTCCAATCTTGCATCAGTACATAGCTTAACCCATTTTGAGAAGCATCACTATAAACAGTGTATTCTTTACCCAATGTAGGTAAAGTAAGGACTGAAGCTTCAATCAGACACCTCTTCAACTCATTAAAACTCTACTGGCATTTATCAGTTTTCAGAAGCAGCTTGGTCAGTGGAGAAGCTAACATAGAAAATCCTTTCACAAACCGACGGTAATATCCAGCTAAACCCAGAAAACTGTGAATTTCAGTAATATTCCTGGGTGGCTTCCAATTAAGGATAGCTTCTACCTTGCTGGAATCTACCTTGATCCCTTCAGCCAACACAACATGTCCCAAGAAGGATATTTCTTTCAGCCAAAATTCACATTTTGATAATTTGGCGTATAACTGTTTCTCCCTTAAGGACTGTAGTACAATCTGCAGATGTCTATCATGCTCCTCTGTATTCCTCGAATATATCAAAATGTCATTAATAAACACCACTACAAACTGGTCGAGATATGGTCCGAAGGTCGTGTTCATCAGATCCATAAAAGCAGCTGGAGCATTTGTTAACCCAAATGGCATTACTAGAAACTCATAGTGGCCATATCGAGTTTTGAAAGTAGTTTTTGGAATACTCTGCTCTTGCACTTTCAACTGATAATAACCAGATCGCAAATCAATTTTGGAGAATTCGGCTGCACCCTTCAACTGATCAAACAGATCATCAATGCGAGGCAATAGATATCTATTCTTTACTATCACCTTATTCAATTATCGGTAGTCAATACATAAGCGAAGAGTGCCATCTTTCTTCTTAACAAATAATACTGGCACTCCCCAAGGTGACACACTAGGGCGGATGAAGCCCTTTTCAAGTAGTTCTTACAACCGTACCTTCAACTCCTTCAACTCTGCTGGTGCCATTCTGTATGGTGTTATGGAGATTGGATCCACACCAGGCATAACATTAATTTCAAACTGCACCTCTCTTTCTGGAGGTAATCCTGGCAATTCATCAGGAAACACATCTGGAAAGTCATATATTGTAGGGATGTCCCTCAATGCTGGACTCCCCACTTGGGTGTCTACCACATGTGCCAAGTATGCTTCATACCCCTTTCTGATCATTTTTCTGGCTAGTGCAGCCGAAATGATGTTTGATGGCAATAGCTGCCTCTCCCCATGTATTACCACATCACTGTACTGAGGGAGACCAAAAGTGACTGTTTTCAATCTACAGTCAATCATGGCATGATGCCTGGCTAACCAATCCATGCCTAAGATGATATCATAATCTCTGAAGGGCATTTCATTGAGATCAGACAGAAAAGTGTGTCCTTCGATCACCAAAGGACAATCTCTATACATTCTATTGACCCTGACCTCTTGTCCTAGTGGACTTGTTAATAGCACCTCAAAGTCTATTTTCACGCACGGAACAGCAATGTAATCAATGATACTAGTACTCACATAAGAATGGGTAGAACCCGGATCAAATAACACAAACACATCTTGATTAAAAGTTGAGAAGGTACTAGCCACAACATCAGATGTCTCGAACTATTCTCTCTGTCTCATTGCGTAGACTCTGACTGGAGCACTGCCTTGCTCTGATTGATTCACAGTGCCTTGGCTGCCTGCTGGACTACTTCTACCCCTGCCTCTACCTCTGCTAGGTGGTTGTGAATCTCTGGTGACAGGGCTCTAAACTGACCCTTCAGCAGTAGTAGGAGGTGCTCCAACTCTGCGAGTACTAGTTCTGTCTTTGGCAAAGTGCCCTGTGCCTCCACAATTATAACAGGCTCCTATGGCCTTATAGCACACCCCACCATGATTTCTTCCACAAGTTTCACATTGGCGGGGAGGGTAAGAACTTTTGGTACTCTGCTGACCAGATAGAGGAGGTTTCTGTCCTGAATATCTTCCCCTACCAGACTTCTTATCACCTCTGCTGTGTCCCCCATGGTTCTTCCTCTTTCCAGTAGGACCACTGTAACTCTGTTCTACTGGCTTTCCCTCTTTTTCTGTCTTCTCTGATTTCTTTTTCTTAGGGGCTGCTTCAGATTCAATTCTTTCTAATTCTAGTGCTTAAGAAATAAGCTCAGAGAAGTTGATATATTTGAATCCGACCATTTGTAATCTGATACTAGGCTTCAAGCCGGTTTCAAACCTCTTACATCTCTCCCTACTGGTAGAAAGTAGACTTACTGCATAATGGCTCAGGTGGGAAAATTCCCTTTCATATTCAGCCACCGATCTACTCCCCTGTTTCAGACTTAGGAACTCTTGCAGCTTCTGGTCCACATAAGCATCAGGGACATATTTTTGTCTGAACTCCCGTAGAAAATCATTCCATGTTAGCACTGAAGGTTCTACCAGACTATGGGGAATGGTTTTCCACCAGTCATATGCATCTCTCGTAGCAGAGACACTGAATATTCAAATCTAAGCTCCTTTATACAATGTAGCTTCTTGAACACCCTATCCATTCTCTCTAACCATTGTTCTGCCTCTAGAGGATCTACTATCCCCTTGAACTCAGTAGCCCCATATTTCATCAGCTTGTCATACTGCCTAGCTAAAGACTGTGGTTGTACCGCTAGTGTTTGTAGTGCGACTTGAGTAGGCATGTTACCAGCCATTTGTTGGAACATTGCAGCCATCTGTTGAGCAAACTGAGTAGGAAACTACAGTACTAAGGGGGCTGGTGTTGCTGATCCACTGACATTGTGTAGGGCTGGGGCATCCCCTTGTACCTCAGCCTTTATAGATTGATCGACTAAACGATCCTCTTCTTCCATACTCAATTTGAGGATCTTAGACCTCTTGAACAAATAACACAAGTGGATTTTTTTTCCCGTTAGTGCATATTTATAATGTAATGTACTGTATGTATCAAACATTGACATTGAGCAGTTGTACTATAAAGAAAGAATATTCAAATTATAGGTAAAAACAGAATTTAAAAACTAGCCCTGATACCACTAAAATATGTCACACCTTACCCTTCCGTAAGGCATAACATGATTCCGTAGTATACCTATGAATTACCAACTTTGTCTACTGATAACCCATTAAATACACTACAAGGGATTTTAAACCTTTTCTTACTTCTTTCTACACTGGTGAGCACTATTTACAGGTGTTAAAATTTTTTTTAACTGGAGTGAAACCAGATAATAAATTTGAAGAATTAATAATTTCTATAAAAATTTTGACAGAGTGCCATCTGTATTTTGAATAAAACAGTTCTTCAAAAACCTATAAAAAAGTACTTCCTATATTTTGTTCAATCCCCAAACTCCAATATTCAATCAACACAATATGTTTCTCAACATTTGCCAATCAAATCCACAATAATTTTTCCAGTGTTTTCAAAAGTTGAGATAAAAGAAATATATCACAAATTTTACAAGTTAAAATAATTTACAATTTATTTTAAAACTTCAATGTACAATTTTATTTTACAACTGCTCAAAACCAAGAACAATATATACATACAGTGAACATACATTACAATACAAAATGCAAAATATGGTATACTCAATATACCCGATGAACTCTTAATGAAGCACTAGCAGCCTAGTCTACTGCCCTGTCAGTCTGTCTACCTGCGACAGCAATGAAAAGCTATCCCTGAGCTAATGTCTCAGTGGTGCACAGCATTAACAAAACACAACTTTAACTCATAATTCATAAGTCATATAAATAGTGGATACTTAAAACCATAGTTAAATTCAAAAGATAGTGAATGTCAATAAGAATTTAAACTCCATTTCACAATATCACAATGAATATCAATAAATCACACACACAGCTTAATCATGTTCCAAAGTCTAATTCATCCCAAGAGCCGATGGCTAATGAGGAATAACATAGCTAGCTAGCAATAATATGAGTACTCATTCTATTCATCCTCAACAGGCATACACCTCAACACTTCAGCCAAAGAGGGAATTCAAAGTCAATTCATCCCACTAGATAAGCTAGCGAGGAATTCAATCAATATACATGATAGCCATGGTTTCAAACCATTTATAATGTTTTTCAAGCAATAAGTATCCATCAAATATCATTAAGACTATTTTTCACAATTAAAACAATAATAGACAATTTATCAAAATTCATTTCAATTGAAAATTCAAAAGAAGTAACTATTGTGCACAAACCTCTAATAAAAGTCTCTTGGCTCTGACTCAATGTTTCCTTCTGTAACACCCTCCCTGTAACAATTCAGTACATTCCACTGTTCTGGTGATCGGTGTCGGTCCGGATAGCTAGAACATCTGGAAAAATATTTAAACTAAAGTGAGAAACCATAATTAACTCAAATATTAATAAGAAAAATTTAGGAAAAATTTTAGAAATAAAATACAACCAAGTTAAATGAGCCGGTACCCTAGCGATGGATAACCTAGTAGAAAGTTGCGATTTTCGCAACTAGGAACCCTAGACCAGAGGGAAAATTCATAAAATAATTTTTGGGACTCCAGAGAAGGGTCATTGAGGTTCCTATGACATTAGAATGCCAAGAAAATGCTTAGAAAAATTTTTCAATTGGTACAGACAATTTTGGTCTGTTAAGCCAAACGGAGGGCATTTTGGTCATTTCGCCTTCAGAGGTAATTTTTGGCCGACTTGTCCAGTTAATTAAATAATTATTATGATCTAAAATATGAATAAATATTGCTAAAAATTAAATTGAAAATGAGTAGAGAAGAAAGGAAAAGAAAATGAAAGAAAATACCTAATTATGACATCATATGATGTCATTAAAAACCTATCCATCAATCACAATTAAGCACCACTTAAATTAACCTATTAAAGAGGATAATTGAGACAAAAAAAAAAAAAAAAAAAAAAAAAAAAAAACAAAAGCCATCTGCTCTTCCTCACCCAAACCAGGCATCACTTTCTCTCCCAAACCCATTCCACCATGAAAGCTCACTAGAGGTCCCAAACCTCACCTTATTTCACCTTGAAACCACAAACTTGCTTCACAAAAAATTAACCTAACAACTTGAACATCCTCTAGGCAGCCAAAAGAGGAAGAAAAAAAGAAGTTTGGGTAGCTTGAAATTCTGCTCCATTCAAGGTTAGTGTCCAATCCTTGTTCCTTTTGCTTTAATTCATGTTTAAGGGCATGAATTGTGTAGGAAATGTAAGAAAATAAAATAAACAAGTGTGTGTGTGTGCACCCTACAATTTTGGCAGCTAGGGTTAGCTAGGGTTTGAAGATTTTTCTTGGTAGAAAAAAGGGTTATGAGCAGCCTTTGGTAGTGGATGAGGGATTGAACATAATTGAGTAAACAAAATGCAAGAATTGTGCATGTGTGAAATGAAAAAAAATTGGACACTTGAAAATTTCTAGGGTTTGCTCATGTGATAGTTTATTAACCTTGCAATAATCAATTAGTGACCATTTGAATGTGTGTGAGGAGGAAATGAAGTGAGTTGTAGCTTGGGATTTGAGTTTGGGTGGGCTATCTTGTGTGACCTGCAGGTCTGGATGTGAGTCCAGCCTGTTTGGGCAGCCATAACTTGGGTTGTGTAGGTTCAATTGGTGCAAGGCCAATTGTACATGAAACTAGACACATAATGACACAACTTTGGTGAAGAAACCATGCCTAGAAAACCAAACCAAGTTGACCAAAAGTTTGCCCTAATCTGGGTGACCTGCAGTCTACCTGGGCAAAATGACCAAATGAACAGTATTTGGTCATTTGGCCATAACTCAGTGTAGAAAGGTCTAATTGATCTGAAATTTTACCAGAAACAATCTGAGATATAGACCAACAACTTTCATGAAGAAACCTAACCCAAATTATGACCAGAACCTATCCAACAAGTGAGTTGCGATCCTTTGTTCAGCATCTTGTAGATATGGTCAGTCCAGAAAAATTTCAATCCGGCCAGTTGTGGTTTTTGGGCCATAACTTGAGCAACAAAACTCCAAATGGAGTGATTCAAAAAAAGGAAATGCAACTAGACAAAATAAGGAACAAATTTCATGTTGATCAGTTTGCCAAATTCCCATTGCAAAATTGACCAATGGAACAGTAAGACAAGGCATAAAAAGTGAAAATTCTGCCCAACTAACATTAAGCTTAGAAATGGTATTGGCAACCAATACCAACAAATTTTGAATGCAAAAATGTGGTATGTTGATGATATTAAAACCAATGTACCGATTTCCTATGCAAAAGTCAACATTTTTATTGACTAATGAATGGAATAGTAACACTAAAACTTAAATTTCAAAAATTGTGAAACTTAAAAGTGTTAAATGCCCTAGTAGGCCTAATGTGATTGGTTTGGATAGGTTGGCATGCCAATAGGGTTCAGTTAGTAGTACTACACATGGCATTATGCCATTCTGTGATTTCATGGCTTTTAGCATTCTGACATTGTGTTGATATTTGGCCTTATGCCTATTGTTATTACAGCTTATTAGCTGTTCTGTTGCACACTGGGAGATGTATATGTGACCGATGGTGTGACGGCCCGAGGTACTAGATACCCAGTGCCAGTTTACCCGTTTATCCAGTCCAGTCATCCAGTATAGGTTACTTGGGCACCTAAAAATGAAAGTGAACAAATTTAATGAAATAATGAATAGAACAAGTACATAATAAATAAGATTACCAATAATGATAAAAAAAAAATTGTCTGCATAAGACATCAAAACATGCACTGCATATTTACTTCCTGTTATTTCTTTTTATTTTATTATTGGCACCACTAAGCATTATTGCTTAGCACGTTGCTTTTGTCACGCGTAGGCTCTGGAGATACTGACCGAGAGCCCAGTAGACCACAGACTGAGTGAGACCTCCTGCAGCTCTGCATAGTGTCCGTGTCACCTCACCATCTTCAGTGCATTGGTTGGACACTAGGTTTCATTTTGGTATTTTTTAACTAACTTTTATTTTCTCTTGTGTAATTGAGACTTATGTAATGTATTTTGATGTTAATGTAAATAGGGGAAATTGTGTTTATGAATGGAAAATTGAGTATTTATTTATTGCTTATATATGAATACCATGAGAAATGAATGATTGAGAAATAGAAATATTGTTGAAAAATATTGAGATTTTGATGATTATTGGAGTTTGAGAATGATTGGAAATGATTATTGGAAGTGTTTTTCACAGGTTCCGAAGAATTGTTTTCTCCATTTTTAGCCGGTACTTTGCCGAATTTTCTATAAAATTTTTAGAACCTCAAATAAATTATAATTTCAATAAATGACTTAAATGAATTATATTTCACAAATTATATTCAAAACTATGATAAAAATAAATTAAGGAAGAATAAAAAATGATTGAGATAAAATAGAGTATTCTGGTACACTGTGTGACATATCTTACTTGGATATACTGTAGACGGGTAAGGGGTGTCACATTTAGTATATCAGAGCACGGTTTAGGCATTTCTGTGCTTAGATCGAGTCCATACTGTGCATTGCATTTGTAAGAGTCGAGGTGACACTAATACAGATCTGTTTGTCTTTGTTATTTTGAACAGAATATGGACCCCACATCTCAGAGCGCAGTTGAGGAGGAAGTGGAGAGTCATGCTCCACCTGCACCAGCTGAGACTAGGAGTAGGGGAGAACCTACTCCGCTAGCTCCATTAGAGCCTGCTCAACCTCCGCAGGCCGTGTTCCAGCAAATGGCCGAATTCTTCAAACAAATGGCTTGGGTGATGCCACCACCACCACCACCTCCACAATCGAAATCACACCTAGAAAGACTGAGAAAATTTAGAGCAGTGGACTTCTTTGGCAAGAGAGAAGATGATTCTATTGCAGCCGAAAATTGGTTGAACAGAACAGGCAGAGTTTTAAAACAACTCCACTGCACTCCTGAACAAAATCTAGAAGCTGCTATATCTCTGTTGCAAGATGATGCATATGAATAGTGGGATACGGTATCCAGTGAAGTACAGCCAGAAGTAATAACTTGGGACTTCTTTCTCTCTGAATTCAAGAAGAAATATGTGGGTAGTGTATACCTAGAAGAGAGAAGAAAGGAATTCATTAACCTAAGGCAGAGACAGTTGACAGTGGCCGAGTATGAAAAGGAATTTGTCAAACTGAGCCGTTACGGAAGGGAGATAGCCCTAATGAAGCCGAAAGGTGTAAGAGATTTAAAGAGGAATTAAATGACAGTATAAAGATCATGATCACTGCCTTGGGAATTGCAGACTTCACCAAGTTAGTGGAAACTATAATAAAAGTTAAAAAAGTAAGAATAAGTGAGAAGACTAAAAGGGAGAGATAGCAGAAGAGGGGCTCGAGTCAGTCTAGTTCATCTCCTACACCTGGGAAGAAGTTCAAAGGTCCACCTGCACAAAGTTCAGGTCAACCACAAGGTCAAGGTCAGTCTCAGGGGCCCAGGCCACAGTTTACCCCTAGAAGAGGTCAGTCAACACCATCAGTGGGCAGCTCTCCAGGGACAGGGTTCAGGGGACCAGCCCCAGTATCTTCTGCATATCCACATTGCCTGAAGTGGCATAAGGGGGAGTGTTGGAGAGTGACTGGTGCCTGCTTAAGGTGTGGGTCGACAGAGCATCAGTTGAGGAACTGTCCATGTAGAACTACTACAGCTGCTCCAACACAAGCAAACAGACCTGCTCCTGCACCATAAATGGGTAGAAAATCTGGCAAATCTGAGGCAGTGGGACCATCACAGAGGCTTGCATCTGAGCCAGTAGAGAGGCCTGAGGGCAAACCACCTGCCAGAGCTTATTCCATGAGAGCTCAGGAGGAGCAAGATGCCTTAGACGTCATCAGGGGTACGTTCTCCTTCTACAATACATCTGTGCGTGCATTGGTGGATCCAGGATCCACTCATTCATACATCTGCATCAACCTACCCATAGAAAGGGGGATATTAGTAGGGGAGAGTGACCAAGACATTCTGGTCACTAATCCATTAGGCCACAGTGTAGTGGTGAATAAAGTATACAAGGGTTGCCCGTTAAGGATTCAGGGGTATGAATTCTTGGCAGACCTGATTGAGTTGCCTTTCCATGAGTTTAACGTGATTTTGAGAATGGACTGGTTGTCATGTCATCAAGCAATAGTTGATTGTAAATTGAAGAGAATTTCTTTGAAAACTTCTGAGGGTAATGAGATTACAGTTGTGGGGGAAAGGACAGATTTCTTGTCCAATGTCATCTCAGCCACAGTTGCAAGAAAACTAATGAGAAAAGGCTGTGAAGCCTACCTAGCACATGTGATGGATACTAGGTAGGCTAAGCCAGATCTGTGTGACATACCCACAGTAAAAGACTTCCCAGATGTGTTATCTGAAGAATTGCCTGGTTTGCCACCAGAAAGGGAAGTTGAATGTGCTATTGAGATACTGTCGGGTACAGCACCAATCTTTATTGCTCCTTATAGGATGGCACCCACAGAATTGAAGGAACTGAAAATCCAGTTACAGGAATTGCTAGATAAGGGGTTCATACACCCCAGTGTGTCACCATGGGGAGCTCCAGTGCTGTTTGTGAAAAAAAAGGATGAGACTTTGAGGTTATGCATTGATTACCGGCAGTTGAATAAAGTGACTGTGAAGAATAAGTATCCATTACCTAGAATTGATGATCTGTTTGATCAGTTGAAGGGAGCAGGAGTATTTTTCAAAATTGATCTCAAATCAGGGTATCATCAGTTGAGGGTAAAAGATGCAGATGTGCCAAAGACTGCATTCAGGACTCGGTATGGGCATTATGAGTTTTTGGTGATGCCCTTTGGCCTAACAAATGCACCAGCAGCATTCATGGACCTTATGAACCGTATCTTCCATCCATACCTAGATTAGTTCGTCGTGGTCTTTATTAATGATATTTTGGTGTATTCCAAGACCAGTGAAGAATATGATGAGCATTTGAGGATTGTTTTGCAAACCCTGAGAGAAAAGAAGTTGTATGCTAAGTTGTCCAAGTGTGACTTTTGGTTGAATGAGATTGCATTCCTTGGACACATAGTGTCAGCTGATGGGATTGGGGTGGATCCCAAGAAAATAGAAGCAGTGATGCAATGGAAGCCTCCCAGAAATACAACTGAGGTCAGAAGCTTCTTGGGACTAGCTGGGTATTACAGAAGATTTGTGAAGGGATTTTCCTTAATAGTTGCTCCAATGACTAAGTTGCTACATAAGAATGTCAGATTTGACTGGAATGACAAGTGTCAGACTAGTTTTAAGAAGTTAAAGGCTATGTTGACAGAGGCACCAGTGTTAACACAGCCAGTGTCAGGAAAGGACTTTGTGGTCTACAGTGATGCCTCTCATAATGGGTTAGGGTGTGTATTGATGCAAGAGGGGAAGGTAGTCACTTATGCTTCCAGGCAGCTAAGGCCACATGAACAGAATTACCCTACCCATGATTTAGAACTTGCAGCAATTATCTTTGCACTGAAGATATGGAGGCATTACTTGTACGGTGAAAAGTGCTACATTTACACAGACCACAAAAGCCTGAAATACTTGCCAACCCAGAAACAGCTCAACCTTAGACAAAGGCGATGGATTGAGTTCCTGAAGGACAATAATTGTGCGATTGACTATCATCATGGGAAGGCAAATGTAGTTGCTGATGCTTTAAGCAAAAAATCCATCACAGCTTTGAGATCATTGAATGCCCATCTATCTTCGGCTCGAGATGGAGCTATTTTGGCTGAGTTGCAAGTGAGGCCAAACCTGCTGTAGCAGATTTTAGATGGGCAAAAGGCAGATGAAAAGTTAATGGCTATTATGAGCAAAATCTCAAAGGGAAAAGCAACTGACAATGAGGTGAAAGTAGATGGGTGTCTGTACTACAAAGGAAGAGTATGTGTACCAGATAATGGGGAATTGAAAGCCAGTATTCCGAAAGATGCACATGCCAGTGTTTATGCTATGCACCCAGGAAGTACAAAAATGTATCATGATCTGAAGCTTCAGTATTGGTGGCTTAGTATGAAGAAGGACATAGCTAACTATATGACTAAATGCTTGACATGTCAGCAAGTTAAGGCAGAACATCAAGTTCCATCGGGTTTGCTACAGCCTATACGCATACCTGAATGGAAATGGGATCGGGTCACCATGGATTTTGTAAGTGGTCTACCTCTCACCCAGAAGAAGCATGATGCAGTATGGGTGATAGTAGATAGATTGACGAAGTCAGCACACTTTCTGCCCGATTAGGGTGACTACTCCTTTGGAGAAGTTAGCAGAATTGTATATCAGTGAGATAGTTAGACTGCATGGAATTCCACTTTCCATCATATCTGATCGAGACGCAAGGTTTACATCGAGATTTTGGAAGAAGTTGCATGAATCCTTGGGTACACAACTCCACTTTAGCACAGCTTTCCTTCCTCAAACGGATGGGCAATCAGAAAGAGTAATCTAGGTAAACAATTGAAACCAATTGAACTAATACAAATATTGAACTGAAATGATAATAATAACATGAAATATATGTCAGGTCCTTGAGGATATGCTGAGGAGTTGTGTCATTGAGTTTGAGGGAAGTTGGGATAGATACCTTGCACTGGCAGAATTTGCATACAACAATAGCTATCAAGCTAGTATCCAAATGGCCCCATATGAAGCACTGTATGGGAAGAAATGTAGAACTCCAGTGTACTGGATTGAATTGGGCGAAGATAAACTAGTAGGGCCAGACCTGGTGAAACAGATTGAGGAGAAGGTAAAGATAATTAAAGCCAATCTGAAGGTTGCCTCAGATAGACAAAAATCCTATGCTGATCTAAAGAGAAAAGAAATAGAATACACAGTTGGCGACAAAGTGTTCCTCAAGGTGTCACCGTGGAAAAAGGTACTGAGGTTTGGAAGAAGAGGTAAGTTAAGCCCTAGGTTCATTGGCCCATTTGAAGTCATTGAACGTGTGGGTCCAATGGCCTATAGGCTAGCTTTACCACCAGAGCTGGACAAGATCCACAATGTATTCCACGTATCTATGCTAAGAAGATACTGCTCAGATCCATCAAATTTCATCTCCATGGAAGAAATTGAAGTACAACCGGATTTGACATATGAAGAAGAACCCATAAGGATCCTAGCTCGGGAAGTGAAAGAGTTAAGGAATAAGCAGATTCCACTGGTGAAAGTGCTTTGGAGGCACCACAATACCGAAGAGGCAACATAGGAAAATGAAGAGACGATGAGGCAACAGTTCCCTCAACTATTTGCATCAAGTAAATTTCGAGGACGAAATTTAAATTAGAGGGGAAGAGTTGTAACACCCTCCCTGTAACAATTCAGTACATTCTATTGTTCTGGTGATCGGTGCCAGTCTAGATAGCTAGAACATCTAGAAAAATATTTAAAATAAAGTGAGGAACCATAATTAACTAAAATATCAATAAGAAAAATTTAGAAAAAATTTTAGAAATAAAATACAACCAAGTTAAATGAGCCGGTACCCTAGCGATGGGTAACCTAGTGGGAAGTTGCGGTTCTCGCAACTAGGAGCCTTAGACCCGAGGGAAAATTCATAAAATAATTTTTGGGACTCCATAGAAGGGTCATTGAGGTTCCTATGACATTAGAATGCCAAGAAAATGCTTAGAAAAATTTTTCAATCGGTATAGACAATTTTGGTCTGTTAAGCCAAATGGAGGGCATTTTGGTCATTTCGCCTTCAGAGGTGATTTTTGGCCTACTTGTCTAGTTAAGTAAATAATTATTATGATATATAATATGAATAAATATTGCTAAAAATTAAATTAAAAATGAGTAGAGAAGAAAGAAAAAGAAAATGAAAGAAAATACCTAATTATGACATCATATGATGTCATTAAAAACCTATCCACCAATCACAATTAAGCACCACTTAAATTAACCTATTAAAGAGGATAATTGAGAAAAAAAAAACAAAAACGAAAGCCATCTGCTCTTCCTAACCCAAACTAGTCGTCACTTTCTCTCCCAAACCCATTCCACCATGAAAGCTCACTAAAGCTCCCAAACCTCACCTTATTTCACCTTGAAACCACGAACTTGCTTCACAAAAAATTAACCTAGCAACTTGAACATCCTCTAGGCAGCCAAAAGAGGAAGAAAAAAAGAAGTTTGGGTAGCTTGAAATTCTACTCCATTCAAGGTTAGTGTCCAATCCTTGTTCCTTTTGCTTTAATTCATGTTTAAGGGCATGAATTATGTAGGAAATGTAAGAAAATAAAACAAACAAGTGTGTGTGTGTGTGTGCACCCTATAATTTTGGCAGCTAGGGTTAGCTAGGGTTTGATGATTTTGCTTGGTAGACAAAATGGTTATGAGCAGCCTTTGGTAGTGGATGAGGGATTGAACATAATTGAGTAAACGAAATGCAAGAATTGTGCGTGTGTGAAATGAAAAAAAATTGAACACTTGAAAAATTCTAGGGTTTGCTCATGTGATGGTTTATTAACCTTGTAATGGTCAATTAGTGACCATTTGAATGTGTGTGCGGAGGAAATGAAGTGAGTTGTAGCTTGGGATTTGAGTTTGGGTGGGCTGCCTTGTGTGACCTGCAAGTCTGGATGTGAGTCCAGCCTGTTTAGGCAGCCATAACTTGGGTTGTGTAGGTTCAATTGGTGCAAGGCCAATTGTACATGAAACTAGACACATAATGGCACAACTTTGGTGAAGAAACCATGCCCAAAACACCAAACCAAGTTGACCAAAAGTTTGCCCTAATCCGGGTGACCTGCAGTCTGCCTGGGCAAAATGACCAAATGAACAGTATTTGGTCATTTGGCCATAACTCAGTGTAGAAAGGTCCAATTGACCTGATATGTTACCACCAACAAGCTGAGATATAGACTAACAACTTTCATGAAGAAACCTAACCCATATTATGACCAGAGCCTATCCAACAAGTGAGTTATAATCACTATTCACTGCACGGTAGATATGGTCAGTCTAGAAAAATTTCAATCCGGCCAGTTGTGGTTTTTGGACCATAACTTGAGCTACAAAACTCCAAATGGAGTGATTCAAAAAAGGAAATGCAACTAGACAAAATAAAGAACAACTTTCATGTTGATCAGTTTGCCAAATTCCCACTGCAAAATTGACCAATGGAACAGTAAACAAGGCATAAAAAGTAAAAATTATGCCCAACTTACATTAAGCTTAGAAATGGTATTGGCAACCAATACCAACAAATTTTGAATACAAAATGTGGTATGTTGATGATATTAAAACCAATGTACCGATTGCCTATGCAAAAGTCAACATTTTTGTTGACTAATGAATGGAATAGTAACTCTAAAACTTAAATTTCAAAAATTGTGAAACTTAAAAGTGTTAAATGCCCTAGTAGGCCTAATGTGATTGGTTTGGATAGGTTGGCATGCCAATAGGGTTCAGTTAGCAGTACTGCACATGGAATTATGCCATTCTATGATTTTATGGCTTTTAGCCATTCTGACATTGTGTTGATATTTGCCTTGTGCCTATTATTATTACTGCTTATTAGCTGTTTGTTGCACACCGGGAGATGCATATGTGATCAATGGTGTGACAGTCCAAGGTACTAGATACCCAGTGCCAGTTTACCTGTTTATCCAGTCCAGTCATCCAATATAGGTTACTTGAGCACCCAAAAATGAAAGTGAACAAATTTAATGAAATAATGAATAGAACAAATACATAATGAATTAGATTACCAATAATGATAAAAAAAAATTGTCTGCATAAGACATCAAAACATGCACTGCATATTTACTTCCTGTTATTTATTTTTATTTTATTATTGGCACCACTAAGCATTATTGCTTAGCGCATTACTTTTGCCATGCGTAGGTTTTGGAGATACTGACCGAGAGCCCAGTAGACCACAGACTGGGTGAGACCTCCTGCAGCTCTGCATAGTATCCGTGTTACCTCACCATCTTCAGTGCATTGGTAGGACACTAAGTTTCATTTTGGTATTTTGTAACTAACTTTTATTTTCTCTTGTGTAATTGAGACTTATGTAATGTATTTTGATGTTAATGTAAATAGTGGAAATTGTGTTTATGAATGGAAAATTGAGTATTTATTTATTGCTTATATATGAATACCATGAGAAATGAATGATTGAGAAATGGAAATGTTGTTGAAAAATATTGAGATTTTGATGATTATTGGAGTTTGAGAATAATTGAAAATGATTATTAGAAGTGTTTTTCACAGGTTCCGAGGAACTGTTTTCTCCATTTTTAGCTGGTACTCTGCCGGATTTTCTATAAAATTTTCAGAACCTCAAACAAATTATAATTTCAATAAATGACTTAAATGAATTATATTTCTCAAATTATATTCAAAACTATGATAAAAATAAATTAAGGAAGAATAAAAAATAATTAAGATAAAATAGAGTGTTCCGGTACACTGTGTGACATATCTTACTCGGATATACTGTAGACGAGTAAGGGGTGTCACACCTTCCCCTTCCCTGAGTCTTTGCCAACTGAAACACACAATTTGAAGTGTTTCAGTACTCATTTAAACTGTTTCTAACAATAAGGCTTAATAATTAATTTATTGAATTCTATTATTTTCCTTAGTCAACCTAAAATGTTGAGCCTCGAAGCACTCTAAGTGAAATAGGTTTAATGTTACCAATATGTCACATTTAATAGCCTTTTAGTGTTGTTACATGTTACCAATTTCATTTCCAAGTATATTGCATTTTATTGCAATTTATTGGATTTCGGTATGCTAATTTGACCTAACCGGATGACCTAGTTTCCTCAGTTTTCGGGTTTCGGTCAAAACTACAAACTTGTAGGTCTATGTCTTATTGCACTCGGGGCAAAATTTCAGGTCATTCTAAGTTGTATAGACCAAGTTATGGTCAATTTACCAATACTGGACAAAATGCACCAAAATGGTAAGTTTAGGTTATTTTTAGGTCACTTTTGGTTCGGCCAGTTTTTGGACCTGAACTTGTGCAAGCTATTTGACTTGGTTATGCCATTTCTGGGCTTTGGTGTCTTCATAAGAATTGTAGATATATGTCTCAACTATTCATGGTAAAAATTTTATGTCAATTGGACCTGTTTTGAGTAGGTTATAGTCAAAATACTAACTACTGACCAAATGGTAAATTTTCAGGCTTTCAAAACACTAATCAGGATTTGGTTATTTTTCAAGTTACCTTCTAGGCAGAATTTTGGTAAGCTTCCTTCATGAAAGTTGGCACATTTTGTGCCTAGTTTCACCTTCAATTGGTCTCATACCAATTGGAGCCACACACTTAAGGTTCTAAGCCAAAACATACACTGCCCTATTACACATTGTTCATCACATACTAATTACACATTTTATACTTACCAAACTACTTCCTTCACGCCAATTCTGGTTTGTACCTTAACATTAACACACTTTACTTCACATTTTTGGTCATTTTGGCAGCTTGTAACCACTCTCAACATACACACTATAATACAAAATTTTCTAAAGTCCCATTTATAACAATTAAAGTCCCATTTCAATAATTCGACCACATGAACATACCTCATTTCCATGTCCAAATTCAAACAATTATTTATGTACACATGCTGCCATCAATGACAACATAATTCAACAATATTTTATGAACTCAAACACTTCAATCTTCTTCATGAGGCTGCCACAAGTTTACAAATATCCATCAACCTCCAATTGCAATTTTCAAGCTTACAAATCAAACCTTACTCGTGGAATTCAACTACAATACAATCAAACATTTAAATCAACATTCAAACCTCTATTTACATGCAAGAACAAGCTGTTCATATTGAAGTTTCATGGCTGCCAAAATGTACATCTCCATTAATTCATCAAACTTCAAAAATTCTTTCATAAATCAATTACCCACAACCTTGGTTACACTTTTAATGAAACAATGACTGAAAACACTCACTTACCACTTTTGAAGTTCTTCAAAACCTCATCAAAACTTAAATTTCTTGCTCCTAGCATGTTGCTCAAGGTGTGTGGACAAGGTTTAGTGAAGAAACCTAATGGAAAAAGTGGCTAGAACATGGTGAACTTGAGCTCTCACCATGGACGGCCATGGATGGACCTTGGGAGGAAGGATTCGGCTGGTTTTGCAAAGTGAGGTTGAAGATGGGTTTTCAGCATTCCAAGTGTCCCTTAAGGTGTCCCAAAGTTCAGGTTAGCGGAGCACTAAAAAAATAAAATGGTTATTTATTCCAAGTTTTTAAATTCTCACATTTACCTCAATTTTTTTCACTATTTACATAATGGACCACCATTTTAATTTTCATGGTATTTTCAAAGTTTAATATCATTTATTTTTAATGGACATTTAGGTCAAAAGGCAACTCGGGGTGTCAAATGACCACAATGCCCCTATTCGGGTTGCATTCCCGATTTTTCGGTAACACCAAGTTTTGTCATTTTCTCGATTTCTCGTTTTTCTTTGTACTAATTAATTAATTTTTCTTTAATATTTCTAATGACATTTATACTTCAATAGATTTTTATTTAAGTTTTAAAAATATTTTTTAGGGTTCCCCGCGGTCCAGGGCTAGTCGACGATCTACACCGCAACTTCCCAGTGCGGTCACCCATCGCTATGGATCTCGACTCGTTTAACTTGGTTACATTTCATTGCTATTATTTTTCCTTCGTTTTTCTTGTATTTCATTATTTTATGTCTCCTCATCCATATCTAAGTATAGTTCTAGGCATCCTAGCTGTCCGGACAACACTGGTCACCAGAACAGTAAAGCACACTACCAAACATAGGGGTGTTACACAAAATACAAAGTACAAAATACAACCCAAAATCCTAATATCCTAACAAGTGCATTGCAGATATGAGGTGACTCTGGACTCTGTGCAGATCTAATAAATCACTCGGTCTGAGGTCTGCTAGACTCCTCAGCTATGTCTCCAGTACCTGCGCATGGCCCAAACGATGTGCTAAGCAATTCTGCTTAGTGGTGCCAATATAAAATAAAATAACTAAAATAAAATGGATATGCAAAATGTATGCTGATATTTTATATAGACTAAATTCCTAGCAATTATTTTAGTATTATTTGATTAAAATTTGGTAAGATTTATTTTGATTGCCCAAGCAACCTATACTAGTTGACTGGACTGGATAAATGGTAAACTGACACTGGGTACTAAGTACCTCGAGCCATCACACCATCGGTCACATTGTTTCTATCGGTATGCATCAGAACAGCTAATAAGCTATAATAATTATTAGGGATAAAACTCAAGTATAATAAACTCAATCAAAATAGCCAAAGGCTATTATATCACAAAATGGCACATAAGGCCATAAAATACAGAATGGCATGAAGCCATATCCAGTACTGCTAACAAAACTCTATTGGCATGCCAACCTATCCAAACCAATCATTCTAGGCATACTAAGGCATTTTACACTATTAATGATTTAATTATTTATTTTTGTAATATAGAGGTCACTATTCACTTGACTATTTTCACTCAAAGGTTGACTTTTTAATTTATAATAATTTTGTTGAACCTAAGTTCACCAAGATATCACATTTTGGTTTATAAAAGTGTTGGCATTAGTTGCCAAACAATACTTAAAACCAATGGGGAATAATTTAGAAATTTGAGTTTTGAGTGTTAGAGTTCACTGTTCTATTAGGCCATTCTACAGTAAGAATTTGGCCAAATGTTCTTCACCAAAATTGTTCCTTATTGTGTGTAGTTATATTTCTTTTTTTGAATCACTCCATTTGGAGTTTTGTAGCTCAAGTTATGGCCTAAACACCATAACTGGCCAGATTGCAATTTTTCCAGAATTTCTAGTCAAAATCAATTCTGCAGTTTTTGTATACTGATTGCAGGTCAGTTTTTGGATATGTTATGGTCAAAATTTGAGTTTTTTTTCTTCATGAAAGTTTCAGGGCTATGTCTCAACTTTCTACTGGTAAAATTTCAGGTCAATTGAACTTTTCTACACTAAGTTATGACCATTTGAACAAATACTATTCATTTAGTCATTTTCCAGGGACAACATGTTGGTCACCCGGATTAGGGTAGTTTTTAGGTCAACTTGGTTTGGTTTTCTTGGCATGATTTCTTCACCAAAGTTGTGCCATTATGTGTCTAGTTTCATGTCCAATTGGCCTTGCACCAATTAAACCTACACAACTCCAGTTATAGCTGCCCAAACCTGCTGGACTCACACCCAGTCCTACAGGTCACCAAGGGTAGCATACCTAACTTCAATTCTCATGGAAAAAATCACTTCATTTCTTAATCACACATAGAAAATGGTCAATAATTGATCATTAAAACTTTCTTTCACCAATACATGAACAAAGTCCCAAGTTTGTGTCCAAACCCTAACTCTACCATTTCAAATTTTGCATTTACTTACACTTTACTATCCTAATCAATAGATTAGTGTTAAGGGTAGCTAGGGTACCATTTTAATTCAAGGAAATCTTCAAAACCCTACGAAGCCCAAGGCTACCAAAATTTTGAGAAAGGTATACACATGATGTTTATTCAATTTTCTTGTAAATTTGCACTCAATTCAACTCCTTCTTTGTTACTTCTTTTTGCTCCCAAAAGCTCCACTAAGATGAAAGATTAATGTTTTGTGTTGGAAACTTAGGGTTTAGTTGAAGAAAAACCAAAGAACTTAAGCTTTAGTAAATAAACAATGGAGGAGAGAGAGAGGCATATGGTGCGGCTTGGAGAGGAGGATGGTGGCAGATGGTTTCTTCCAGAATTTTGACCTCTTTTCTTTATTTTTAATGTATTATGAATGATTTTATTGTATTTAGATTGGCCAACAATTTTAAATGACCTCATGCTTACCTCATAAATCCATTTATCTTTATTTCTTTTTTTCTTTTTACTACTCACTTTTAATTTCATTTTTAGCAATGTTTATTCATATTTGATGTCATATAATTTATATACTTAATTGGACAAGTTGGTCAAAAATCATCTCTAAAGACAAAATGACCGAAATGCCCTCCGTTTGGCTTAACGAGCTAAAATTATGTGTACCGATTGATTAAAATTTCCTTTTATTTTCTTAGCATTTTATTGTCATTGAAACCCCAATAATCCTTCGCTGAGGTCCCAAAAATTATTTCATGAAGTTTCCGCCGAGTCTAGGGTTGCTAACAGCCTTCACCGTCACTTCCCATTCGGGTTACTCATCACTGAGGTTACAGCTCATTTAACCTTAGTGCATTTCATTTCTAAAAATTTTCCTTAATTTTTCTGATCATTATTTGGTTTATTAAGT
Organism: Hevea brasiliensis; assembly: GCF_030052815.1. NCBI lineage: Eukaryota > Viridiplantae > Streptophyta > Magnoliopsida > Malpighiales > Euphorbiaceae > Hevea > Hevea brasiliensis. Next base: position 55,203,143 of record NC_079503.1, on the reverse strand, counting down.
CCTCACTCTAGTCTAATTATAATTCTAGATATTCTAGCTGCCCGGATCGACATTGGTCACCGAAACAGTAGAATATACGGACTAGCTAAAGTGAGGATGTTACATGAAGTGGGCGAGAGAAAGTTGATTAGCCCTGAAATTGTGCAGCAGACTAAGGAAAAGATTAAGATCATTCGAGACAAACTCAAGGATGCATCAAATTGTCAGAAGTCCTATGTGGATTTGAAGAGACGGGATATTGAATACAATGTGGGTGATAAGGTATTCTTGAAGGTTTCCCCATGGATGAAGATTATGAGATTTGGTAGAAAGGGAAAACTAAGTTCTCACTTCATTAGACCATACGAGATTCTGGAAAGAGTAGGTCCATTAGTATACAGACTTGCTTTACCTCCAGAGTTGAAAAAGATCCATAATGTCTTCCATGTCTCCATATTAAGGAGATATAGATAAGACCCATCACATATCTTGCCAGTGGAAGAAATTGAAGTAAATCCATGTCTAACTTATGATGAGGAACCCATAAAGATCTTAGCACGTGAGGTGAAACAGCTGACGAATAAGCAGATACCTCTGGTTAAAGTGTTGTGGAACCATTATTCAGGCTAGGAGGCTACATGGGAACGTGAAGAGGAAATGAGGAGACAACACCCATAGTTATTCAGAGACTAATACCAGGTAAATTTTAAGACAAATTTTTTTTTTTTTAAGGAGGGGAGAATTATAACACCCTCATTTTGGGTAATTCCATACATTATATTGTTCCGATTACTAATATTCGTTTAGACAGTTAGGATATCTGGAACCATACTTAAATCACATAGAAAAGCCATAAATTAAATTGATAAAGATTAAATGAAGTTGGAGGAAAATAAGAGAAATTGAGTGCAAATTGGTTAAATGAGCTTAAGTTCCGGCGATTGGTGACTAATTCGGAAAGCGACTGTGAGTTCAGTTGCTACCCTAAATTTGTGTGGAACCCTATAGAGTCCTTAATTAAGGATTAATTTAGAAATTATTGAGAAATTGAAAATCAAAGAAGTGAAAAAGGGAATAAGCACAAGTAAGTGAATCAAAACCTAAGGACTCATCGGGTATTATTAAAAAAGATGGACTATAACCTAATGAGGGACATTTTAGTCAAATCACTTTAATATTTGACTTTTGACTTAAATATCCATTAAAATGAGAGAGATTAAAACTGTAATACCCTCATATTAAGTAGTTCCATACATTCTACTGTTTTGGTGACTAATGTCTATTCGGACAGTTAGAATATTGAGAACCATAATTAAATTATAGAGAGAAGTCATAAATTAAATTAATAAAGATTAAATGAGGTTGGATAAAAATAAGAGAAATGAATCACAAATTGGTTAAATGAGCCTAGGTCTCGGTGATGGGTGACCTACACGAGAAGTGACTGTAAGATCGGTTGCTATCCTAGATTCATGTGAAACTCTGTAGAGTCCTAAATCAATGATTAATTTGGACATTATTGGGAATTTGAAAATCAAAGAAATGAAAAGGAAAGAAGTACAATTAAGTGAATTATAACCTAAGGATTCATCGGGTATTATGCAAAAAGATAGACTATAACCCGATGAAGGGCATTTTGGTCAAATCACTCCTAGATTTTACTTTTGACCTAAATGTCAAATAAAATGAGTGAGATTAAAACATTAAAAAGGAATTAAAATTTATGAAATGTGTAGGAAAAATTAAGTAGGACATATAAGGTAATAATGAAATTGTTATAAAAATAATAATTATTAAAATTAAAATTTAATTAAAATATATAGGATATTTATATTAGAAGACAAAAATAAATTAATTCAAGCTTATCTATTCTTCTTCTCCTTCATTTGGCCAGCTAAGCTTCCACCATTTCTCCCTCCATTGTTGCTCATTCTAGCTATTAGAAACCTTGAATTCTCTCCCCAAATTCCATAGCTACTTGAATAAAAACTTGATCTTAGACCTTGGTAGGAAGATTGGATGTAAAAGAAATCCAAGAAATTGAAGACTTTGGGAGATTGAAAATTAGTCAGGTGAGGTAAGTTTCCTTCTAAGTTAAAATAGTTGTGTAATCACTTAATTTTAAATTTAATTATGGGAATTTGACATGAGAAATTGAAGAATATGGCATGTTAAGAGGACATGAAATTTCAGACAGCCATGGGAGATTAGGGTTTTGTGTATTTTAATTGAATTGAACTTGAATTCAACCTTATGCAGAGGTGTTTATATGATTTGCATGTTGACGTTCCATGGAATTGCATGAAATTGAGAACTTGTGAAATTAGGATTTTGGAGAATTAGGGTTTTGGTGATATGAAGTGCAATTGATGTTTTTAATGTTTAATTATGGTCAATTGAATGTGTATGAATGAGAAATGGTGTGGGTTAGTCAAAGGAATTAATGAAATAGGAATGGGGTCATCGTGCTGAAATTCTCGACACTTGAGTCCAGTAGGTTTAAGTACTCATAAGTTAAGCTGCACAACTCCAATTGGTGTGAAACTATTTGAAAATGAAATGTAAGACATAGGGCTAAAACTTTCTTGAAGAACCCCTCCCAAGAAATTGATCATAGGGAACCTTACTTGGAGCTTGAATATGGGTTACCAATTCTAGACCTAGAGAAAATGACCATATGAACAGTACTTATTCAATTAGGCATAACTCACTCTAGAAAACTTTAATTTAGGTGATTCTTGAACCAATTGAAACCTGAGACATAGGAGAAAAATTCTTATGATGACCATGAAGTCAAATTATGACCCTAATTTTATCAAATTGCTAGACAAAATTAGTCCAACAAATCTGCCCCTATTCTGGACTAAACCTAGAAATTAGGTGTCCATCCAATTTTGGAAAAATTGCCATAACTTAAGCTACACAATTGAAAATTAAGTGATTCCAAAGCCAAACTAACCATAAGACATAGAATTAAAAACTTCATGTTTGGACCTAAACCTAGTTCATGGGGAAAAGTAGGAGAAATGTTGGGGTAAGTCAGGAATGCCAAATCTGAAAATCCCGCACTTCAACAAATTGCCCTGTGACCTCCGAATGGTTAACAGACCGTAACTTTCTCTACAAAACTCCAATTGAAGTGATTCAAAATGATTTGAAAACCAAAGACAAAGCCTAAAACATTGTTTTGGGGACCTGAGGCCAATTCTGAGCCTAAGGTGCTCAGATATTAGATACAAAATTTGTTGAAATTTTGAAAAACTGGAAAAGGACAGTGTTTAGTACCTTAGAATAGTACTTTGTAATTTGACCATAACTTGAGATTCAGAACTCCAAATTGAATAATTCAAAAAGAAAAATAAAATTGAGATATAGAGGAACAACTTTCATTAAGATCACCTTTCTAAATTATGATTGAAACTAGGTTAGAATTTAGTTCTAAAGTCAACCCAGAATTCAGTCAAATTTGCAAAGTTAACTTAGGGATTCATTGGGCATTTATTTGATTAGTTATTGATGATGATTGGGATGAGTATTGAGACACCTCAATTGTGTGTTTTCAGTAGGAAAAAAGCCTTCTAAGGAAGGAAAAAGTTGAGCTAAGTCAAGAGAAGTATAAAAAGGTTTGTGCACAACTAGCTTTTTCCTTTGTTTTTACATTTGTAATTGATTTGAATGAGCTTTATATGAATGATTTATATTTTTTTTCTTTATATTAACAACTTTAATTTGTTGAATTGACTTTGTATGATTTAAATATGATTTCTTTTGTGCATTTAAGAATTTAATGCATTGTTTTGAAAATTGTGAATTGTGAAATGAATTTGTATTATGAAAAGGCGGATGTTGGCCCTTAACTTCATTGTAGCAAGGGAGTGGGCCGGTATTTGAATGTGTTTTGAAGTGTTTGCAAACTTGATATGTTGCCAACCATATGCATGAATTTGTAATAATTAAATATGTTTATTGATTTGTAAATGCATTTTGTGAATGGAAATTATTTTGAATATGTTTTGAAACCACAGTTGACATGGCAATCTGATTTGTGTTCCTCATTAGCTTGCCTAGTGAGATGATATTTGATGTGATCTCCTCCACTTGTGGGGTTGAGCTTCCATCTCTAGCTTACCAGTTGAGGTTGATTCAGATGAGCACTCATTAGCTAGCTAGCCTTTGGTGCCTCCCTTTAGCCTCGGTTATTGGGGGGAGTTTGCTTTGTCATAGTGTACAACACGACATTGATCGAAAATCTTGTGTCATGGGTCTAACTGTGTGAATTGTTGGCAACACCCTTAAATTGTGATTACTCGATAAATACGAGATTGAAAAACAAATGTTTTGTCAATGATTGCAAAATGTCATGATGATTTCATGGAAATGTGAAGAAAAATGGAAATATTGAAAATATTTTATGATGATTTAGTATATAAAATGGGATTGAAATGAATGATTTGTAATGTTTGTAAAATTATGATATTTGTTTCATTGCCTTATGAAAAAGAAAAATTAATATTGCAAATCTTTTGTTATGATTTGATGAATTATATTCTACTATAAGTTTTAAATTATTAGTTGTGCACCACTGAGTTCACCACTCAGCGATAGCTTATGTATGCTATCGCAGGCGAAAGAAAAGATAGAGCAGTTGAGTGAGCCTACTTGAAGCTGTAACTTGAAGCTAAGTTGGAGTTGTCTTCAAGTATTGTAGGGACAAGGGGGGCGTGAGGCGAAATATCATCCATTAGAATTATATAAAATGCACCAGGTAATGCCCAGGAAAGATGGTGGAGTCACAATGGTCTCACTTAAGTACCATCTCCTTAGACAGCATTTCCTAGACATGCACTTCATACAATCCTAATAGAATCAAACCACTGGTAAGTACCGTCTTCCCATAACACTACCACGGTACTAAGGATTTATGCCACGAAGGCATAGATAGACAGGAGTCGCCACCCGGGTAATAACCGGGACATATTCAGTGTTTCTTCCGAGGGTCATGGATGGCAACTTACTCCTTGCAGAGTTTCCACAACCGTCATTACCATAGCCCAATGTCTAGGTTCGGGATAGTGGGTACGCAAGGGGAAGGTGTTAGGCACCCCTTACGCCTGGTCTAACCTCGTTAATTCGAGTGCCAGTCCTCTACTAATGTTTCTAGAAGTCTTGTTTATTATTCCTTTATTAAACTTTATCCTAAAAAATGCAATTCTAATCCTACACACGCAAGTAATTCACAAAAGGGTTGTTGTTTACACATAATTTTCATGCACAAGTAATTCCTATCTATGGGGTTGCTAATTATTTAAATGATATTTACCAGATGACTAAAATTAATTTATTATTGGGAATTTAATTTACAAACAAATTCAATTTCAAATAACCCTACGTTTCTATTTAACCTAATTAATTAATTTTCACCAAGTTACCCTAAGGATAATTAAACTAAGTTAATTATGTACATGTGTAATTTTTTCTAATATCACATAAGGCCCAAACAATCACAACCTAATAAAGATTTCTAACATCAAATTTATTTTACAATTATCAAGTATTAAATTAAATTTATTTACATGCCAATATTAGTTTAATTTACAAACAAGATTAATTTTAATTTACAAAGTATTTATTTAAATTAATTACATGCAAAAGTCAGTTAAATTGAAAACAAAGTTAATTTTAATTTACCAAATAAAAGTTCTATTATTACTACAATTTCATGCCAATGGTTATTCGAGAAGTTTAGGGCTACTTACCTGTTGGTAAATGCAGTTGCCATTAGGGCAAGCTACCCTTAAAAAAGGGTCTTCTCTTCTAGTATGGCAATGATATCCCTGGCTTACTCCCGTTTAGCTCCATATAAGCTCCACGCAAATGCCCTCTTTGGTACTTACCTTAGGGCTACTCACCAATTTCATTTGTAATAAAAAATAAAGAAACTAAAGAAAATAAAAGAGATAAAGAAAATATTAATAACAATTTACATTGGATTCTAACTCTAGTCTCCTAAAGGGTTAAGATTCCTAATTAGTTATAACTACCTAATGGACTAAGTCTTCTAACATGATCCAAACACTTCATAACACTTCTTGAATTAAAAGAACATAGAAAAATAGATCAAATATCAATTAAAACCTAAGAAAATACGAGAACATGCATAAATATACAATTTCTAAATTCTGGCAGATTAACGGTAGCAAGAAATCTGATTTTTTAAAAATAGTTATACATGCCTACAAATCATAAAAAAATTACAGACAATAGCCTACATATCATACAAGTTCATAAAATTTATAAATCAAATAAAACCATAGCCGAATGGTCTACATAAAGCGTAACTTTTCTAAGTGACAGAATCGTACTACTTTTTTGTAAAATTCAAAACTCATTAAGCACAACAGATATGAATGCAAATCCAATTGGAAAAGATTCATAAGATTCTGAAGTTAATTTTAGACACTAGATTTACACACAAATATTAAGGAACAAGGGAGATATGGGCTCCACAAATCGGATATCCTGCAAATCAGATTTTACAGGAACCCTAACTTCAAACAGCCATAACTTACAAAATACAAAAGCTTTTTCAGTGATTCTTGAGCCTAAAATTAATAGAATTTCGTGAAGAATATGAATATGATTTTTACAAATTTTTTGCAGATTCAGAAAATAACGAAAAATAATAAAAATATGAGAGACAGAAACTAAACATGTACAGAGTTGTGTATCCCCTCAAATTAAACATGATTACATGATCTATATGAACACATAAAATAAATTGAAGACAAAGGGCATAGAATTAAAATATTATGTGGCATAGATCTTGAAAAGAAAACAATAAAAACTGAACTTCCAGAAATCTTGTATGAAAATCTTCTTGAAGAAAAGAAAAAATAAGGAAGAACTCAAAGAGTCTTGAATATCTCTAAATTTCCTGTAGCTCTGAATTTTCTCTTCCTCTTTCCTCCCATCTCCCCTTCTTCCCTTCTTTAGTATGGTATTTATAGGGTTTTGAGAGAGAGGTGTGATAGGGTTTAGAGTCTTAGGGTGATAAAGTTTAGATAACTTAAACAACTACGATTGCAGAATTCGAATAAGACTGGGATATGGGTGAGGTGTTTCAACCAATAGGAAGACAGGAAAAAATGGAAGGCATCAATAGGGAGTGAGAAAGAGGTGTGGTAGGGTTTGGAGTCTTAGGGTGATAAAGTTTAGATGAATTAAACAACTACGATTGCAGAATTCGAATAAGATTGGGATATGGGTGAGGTGTTTCAACCAATAGGAAGACAGGAAAAAATGGAAGGCACCAATAGGGAGTGAGGAAGAGAGTGGGGCCAAGGAGGAGAGATATTTTATTATTTTAATTTTTAGAAAATAATTAAATGGGTCCCATTTAAAATTTCTAACTAGGCTTTCTTAGGCCCATGGAGCCCAATTAAACTTAGTTAGATTCATTTAAGAACTACCCATATTAAATTTAAACAAAATAAAATTTTATTTAAATTTAATTAAATTAATTTCCCCAAAAATTTACTATTATTTTTATTTTTTCAAGATCATGCCACGGAATTAATATTTCAGCTCCATGCCTCCAATTGCATCTTACAGTCATATAATTTTTCATCATCGGGTTTCCCACGGCCTCAATACACATACTCATCACAAAATAAGGGTTTACAGTTTGCCCCCCACTTTGGCGAAAGTTGAAATCAATGCGAAAGCATTGCTCAAGTTTCGTCAAAGTGAAACTCAAATTTCTAATAACTATGAAACATTGGCTATGAGGATCAAGTATATCTTGCTCGGTCGAGATTCTCTATGTTATGAGATGCTCTGTCGATACACTCTGCATCATGAGACTAGCTACGGTCTCATAACAGTGATAACTGTATCATGTGAAAATTGAGTATATCTTGCTCTGTCGATACACTCTGCATCATGAGACTAGCTACGGTCTCATGACAATGGCAACTGTGTGATTTAAAATGTTATGGATTTGTATTTAGGACCGCAGTCCTAAACTACCTACATATCCCCCTCGCTATCCTGAGGAAGAATTATACCCACTCATAGTTCGACACTTGAAACTGTGGTGATGCATGTTCTTCTACGCCTTACACACCTACAGGTGACATGTTGATGCGTGTTCTTCTACGCCTTATACAACTATGCCATGTGCCCTAAACAACGTCTAAGGACTTACCAAAAAACATTTGTCATGAAATGTTGTGGGTTCGTATTTTGGACCGCGGTCCTAAACTACCTACGTATCCCCCTCACTATCCTGAGGAAGAATCAGACCCCCTCGTAGTTTGACACTTGAAACTGTGGTGATGCATGTTATTCTATGCCTGACACACCTACAAGTGACATGTTGATGCATGTTCTTCTACGCCTTACACAACTATGCCATGTGCCCTAAACAATATCTAAGGACTTACCAAAAAATATCTGTCATGAAATATTGTGGGTTCGTATTTAGGATCGCAGTCCTAAACTACCTATGTATCCCCCTCGCTATCTTGAGGAAGAATCAGACCCCCTCGTAGTTCGACACTTGAAACTGTGGTGATGCATGTTATTCTATGCCTTACACACCTACAGGTGACATGTTGATGCATGTTCTTCTATGCCTTCCACAATTATGTCATGCGTCCTAAACAACGTCTAAGGACTTACCAAAAAATATCTAATTCATGATTTGAAAAAAAAAATTAGGATGACTGGGTCTCAAAATTTTCTCTGATTTTTATGCTTCCTGTATGCTACTTCCTATCATGGGCATGCTGATTTTGCTAGAGATTCTAAAAAAAACTTAGTCCTCTGGGGGGCCTCTTTTTGCAAAAACTTTCTTATAACCTCAAAATTTTTGAGAAGAACTATTCATCAAAAAAGACTTCCTCAAGGTCACAATACAATTTCCCTCTGATTTTTCTTTTTCTTCTTTCCCCCATGCTTCATTATTCTACAGCTATTTCAAAACTTTTCTGCCTTGACTCCTTTATCTTCCATGAACTCAATTCTTTGTGCTCTAACTTTTGCCTGAAATGCTATTTCGAGTTTTCATTTTAGCGAGCTTGCTCTAACTTTTACCTAAGCGGCCCTTTCGGGTTTTCCACTTAGCGAGCTCTCTTTTTTCTTTTCTTTTTCTTGTTCTTTTTCTCCCTTTTTTTTTTTTTTTTAAATTAGACAATCACCAGGATATTCATGTCAAGCACCTATTCTATCATGCTCATAAGGCAATAGGTTAAATCAAAACAATGCATTCAATTACTTAATCTTTTGATGTATCCCTCAAGACACAAACATTCACAATCATAATTAAATAAAACCTATTCCTGGTTAATGCAATAAAAACTTCTTTATTTATTCAGGTACACCATTACTTCCTCTTACATTTAGTTTTACCAAATTTTTAACCTTCCAAAGTTAGAAATAAGCTTATAACCTGCTGAATGGCCTTTTCAGGTTTTCCATCCAGATCTTCTCTCATCTCTCCTTTCGCCTAGACCACCTTTTGCAGATTTTCAATCTAGTATTTTTCTTTTCTTTTCTTTTTTTCTTTGACCCTTACTTTTGCCTAGACCGCCTTTTGTAGGTTTTCAGCCTAGCGGGCCTGTCTCACACAAAGTACCATTTAAGCCTGTCTAAATTGACTGGTTCTTGAAATTCATTCCCATCCATTTCTGATATTCTTACAGTAGCAAGATCTTTTTGACTATGTATAGACCATCCTAGCTTGGGTTAAACTTTCCTCTTAAATCAAAAGGGACGGGCCGAGCTTGTTTCAAAACCATGTCTCCCTCTTTGATCTTTCTTGGCTTCACCTTTTCCTTAAAGGCTCTAGTTATCTTCCTCTGATAAGCCTGCATACGATACAAGGCTCACATCCTTTTTTCATCAATCAAAGCTAGTTCCTCATATCTCTTCTAGGCCCACTCATTTTCTAGGATCTTAGCTTCTAGCATCACTCTTAAGGATTTGACCTCTTGCTTAATGGATAGCACTGCTTTAGTCCCATACACTAAAGAGAATAAGGTTGCCCCCATGGATGTCCTTGCAGTACTAAGATAACCTTAAAGAACATAAGGGAGTTTTTCAGGCCTATCCTTATATGTTTTGAACATTTTTTTCCCAACTAGAATCTTTCCATTCATATGGGGACCACACATTCCTGCATGTATTTCTTTCATTATTTGCTTAGCCTATTTTTCTATCACACATAAGAGTTTGTAGAATTGCCCCCCAGCTAAAGTAAGTTGAGTGACTAATCTGTGAATTATTGCTCTATCTTTTTTGTTGGCTTATTGTGAGTATTCTCTCACTTCCAGAGACCTCCTTATGTCATTTTCCTCCTCCCTCTAGGTCCACATGTGCTACTATTAATCCTTCATAGCATGAAATTTTACTCCTCATTAGGATAATTAGCTAAGTCAACGTTTGATCACTTTTTTCCTATGGGGACACTAGCGTGGCTTGGGAATCAGCCATCTGATTTTAAGCTCGAGGCATGTGCTTCTTGGTACTTTGTTAACAAGGCTATAAATTTATCTCTTTCTTCTTGGGTTAAATCTTCAGCTAGCTTAATGTCTTTAGGATTATTTGGTGTACCCAAATTAATAGAGATTGATTTTGATGCATTAATAGAAATAAATTCTAAATGATTATGAATGCCATGCATACGCCTATTAGAATAAACATCAAACAAGTAAGTAAAAGGACTGGTTATGTTATTGATCTTTGCCTCAAAATCTTTATCAAGTACATCAGAATTGGAAACATCAGTATCACTACTGTGAGCATTACAAAAGACAAACTCAAACTTAGGAGTGTAACTTTAGGTTCTTGGCTTCCATGCAGTCTTTAGATCAATTGTGCTAATCTTCTACTCTAATTCTTTCACATGTGATAACCCCTAATCATATGTCAAGGTAATTGCCCCCTCTTTCAAGAACTTAGGAGGCTTTGGCTCTTCTTCCTCTTCTGTTGGCTCATAGCCCAAACCATGACTCTTGATCTTCCCCTTCATCTCAAGAAAAGTTACCAGACCATCTATACTTTCTCTTAAGCCTGTGCTAAGAAAAAACTTCATCCCTTTCTTCATAGTAGCCACTTTTAGATCCATCTAGTTTTTATAGATCTCAATAACATGAAAATCAGACACTAGTGGAACTGAACCATCTAGTTGTAATGTAATTATCTCCTCATCAGAATCAGTCCAGACATCCAAAAGATCCTCATCATAGCTAGAATTATCACAAATGTCAACAACCATTATAGACTAAAGTTCATTGGGCTTTTGGATGGGTTGGATAGGTTCACTAGGCTTTTGGATGGGTTGGATAAGTTCATTGGGCTTTTGGATGGGTTGGATAAAGTCAATAATTCTGTTTAGGATTATTTGGGGTGATGGAGATCATGTAAAGACTTGGTGTAGGTGGAAATTTTGGCTAGGCATAGGGCTTTTGGGTTGATTTTCTGGGTCAATTATCCTTTTGGCATCAATTAAGTCTTAGATATCATGCTTAAGTTGAAAGCATCAGTCGGTGTCATGATTGTGGGCTTGGTAGAACTGGCAATATTGGTTGATATCATAACTAGGTGAGAGTGGATTTGATAGTGGTCTGGGTACTAAGAGCTATAGGAGGTCTTGAGCTTTGATACGCTCCAAAACTTTGGATAAGGGTTGGCTGAATTGGAAAAATCTCTTTGGGGTTTGAGACACAATTTGAACCTCAATAACTTTAATGCCACTTAATTGGCCTACCTTGGGGCCTCTTTCTAAAGTTGACCACAATTGTCTCTTCTAGCTCAAACATCTTGGCGTTCAATATTTCATCAAGCACAGCCATAGTTTCTTCCATCTTAAGTAGTGCAGGTGAAATCCTTACTAGTCTCTTCTCTTCCCTAACCCAAGTGACCTGATTGGAAGTCTCTTTGGTGTGTTTTGAGGCTATGTTTGCTAAAAAAAAAAAAGGATTTAAGGGTTAACCTAAGCATGCTATGTACATAGATGCAATGCATGAATGGACCATTTTTTTTTTCTTTTTTTCTTTTTTTTTTTTTTGCCTTTACTTTTATAAAACCAAAACCGAACCATACCAATAGAACCAAAACTAGACAATATAAGCTGAACTAAAATCGGACTAAAGACTGAATCAAAACCGACAAAAAAAATACCAGAACTGAATCTTCGCCCCCTTATACCTTCAACTCTCACGTGCAGGATAAGAAAAAACTCTATCCTAGGCTATGGTACACTGGACACACCAACAGGGGGTGGTCCAGGATGATCCTTCCCTCACAAACAAAGGATTTATATCCTTAAAGTTTAACCATAAGTAAACATCCTCTTGCTTAACATGGGTTTTGAAATGGACTTGGGCCTATACACACATTGGGTTTATGCATAGGCCTAGGTTCATCTCAACTACCACTAGAACTTATGGTTTGAACAGTAAGGATACGAATCCAGCACAACAAAAATCTACGGGGTACCTAGGGTTGAAATCTATGGCTCATGGGCTTTATTGGGTAGGAAAAAGGTCACCCATGCGAGAGCTTATCCATTAAGCACAACGGCTGGAGCTGTGGCTCTTTTATATACTCGAAGGTACGGGCATGGGGTGCTAGCATTCACCAATTCGTCATAGCTCGAGTAGATTTGACGCATTAGTGATTAGTCCTTAAGATAAGGATTGTGATAATAAGTGAAATTAGTTTTGAAAGAGTTTATCGGCGAAAAGTATTTTCTAACACACCATAAATTATAAAGCTAATTAGTGAGCCTACTTAATGTAAGGCAAGAGGACGTAAAAGTAAGATGCAGTAATGGAATTGCTCTTGATAAGGGCAAGGAGGTTACTGTTAGAAATTGCTAATGGATATTGTAATCAGAATAAGATTCGAATATCAGTGAATTCAAAAAGAATAAAAGATAACAAAGTTTGATCTATTGGGATGTATCGTAGTAACTATGCAATGTTCTTGATGTTTATACCGTAGTCGCAGATTCTGATCGACTTGAGATTATTATGTAGAGCTACGTACTACCCGATAGTACACCTAGATAAGAATAGTTGCCAACGGCATCTGTTTTGGTATAGTTATGCTATGACAAAATTTAATTGTTAGAAATAAGTTTGAAAATCCTACTTAGGGATCTAAAACTCAAAAGTTAAAATATCGAAAGGTTATAGTTCAGTACAAAAGGAAGTAAGTTATAGAATATTGACAGATAAAAAGAGTTATGAAAGTAGAGAATTGAACAGTTGATTCATGTGTAACAAAGAAATATTACAAATGTGAGGAAGACTATGGACTAGAATGGTCAGAGGACCAATGACTGATGAATGATTCTAACATGACCTCAAGGGTCATTCAAGGAGCAACGTGAACCAAAATATTAGACAGCATAATAGTAAGAGGAGATTGGTGTTATCCAAACAAATTAAACATTGTATTAGATTGTTAAAAGTCTTACGATCATATAGAAAGGAGAAATAAACGTATGACTATTGTAAGATGGCTACTGGGTAAAAATTTCGTGGACGAAATTTATTTAAGGGGGAGAATTGTAACACCCTAAGTTCGGTAGTGCGTTCTCATTAGGTGACCGATCTTTGTCAGGACAGCTAGGATGCCTAGAACCACACCTTGTTATGTGAGAGGTGACATAAATAAGGAAATACAAAAAGAAAATACAAGAAAAACAAAGGAAAAATCATAGCAAAGAAATGTAACCGAATAAGTGAGCGGAAACCTAGCGATGGGTGATCATAGGGAAGTCACTGAGTGGACCGTTGACTAGCCTACGGATCATGCGGGAACCTGGAAAACATTTTTAAGACTTAAATAGACCCTTATTGAAGAATAAATATCATTAGAAAGATCAAAGAAAAATTAAATAATTAGTACAAAGAAAAGTGAGAAATCGAAAAAACAGACAAAATACGGTGTTACCGAAAAATTGGGAATGCCACCCGAACAGGGGCATTATGGTCATTTGACATCCCGAATTGTCTTTTGACCTAAATTTCCATTAAAAATAAATAATATTACACTTAGAAAATGAAATGAAAAATTTGTTTAGTGGTACCTAAAATAAATAGCCAAAAATGGAGTGGAAATGGTGTAAATAACACATTAAACTTATAATATGGTTAAATAATGTGAGTGGGCCACTAAAGGAATAAACTAAAGACATAGTGGGGCAGGTGTACATCCATTATCCAAGGCAGAAACTTCATCTTCTCCATTGTACCAAAGTTGCCGTGAATGAAGGGAGAGGAAACTCCATGGACATTTTCATGCAAGCTTGATCCATCCCTCCATTTCAACTCCATTCACTTGGGTTCCTTCATGAAACTTTGTCTACTCATCACAAGGAAGAGTTTGATACTAAATTTGAGAAGTTTAAGCAAGGTTTAACAAGCTCCAAGCATAAGGTAAGTCCATAATTTTGAAGATAGCTTTGTTAAGTTTTGTGTGCATGTTATGGGTGTTGGTTTTGTGAAGGAAAATTTTGAGTTTGAAGAGTTATTGTTGTTTTCATTTTGGACAGCCATGGAGTCACGTTTTTGATGAGATATTTATGCATATAATTGATGAGAAATAATGTTGATCATGGTGATTTAATATCCTAGAGGATTATTTCACATATATATGGTGATTTATGCACTTGGATGGGAATTGGTAAATTGTAGGGCACTTTGATGTTGAAGAAGGTTTTCGCAGCTTGGTGACCCTTGAATAATTGTATGTATTGATGGAAGTATTGGCAGAATGTTGACATAGAAGAATTGATGAATGTGTATGTAAATTAGTAGTGGAAATTATATGTAATGATTAGGTGTAATTATGTACATATATTGCTAAATTTGGACTTTGTGGTTTAGGGTTGTAATTGATGTATTGAGAATGTTTGTATTCTGTCCAAATTGACCATATTAAGAAGTGATAAATGAATATGGAATGGTATAACATCAGAATTGGGTATGGGGATTTAAGGTAGAGCAAGTTAAATGTGTGTTTGAATTGGGGTTTGAAAGACACATAGAGGACAGTGTGCAAATAGACCTATAACTTTAAATGTGTAACCTCAATTGGTATGAGACCAATTGGAGGTGAAACTAGGCACAAAATGTGCCAACTTTCATTGAGAGAACATACCAAAATTCTGCTTGCAAGGTGATGTGAAAATGACCAATTCGGATTAGGTACACTTGAGACCTAAAACTGACCATTTGGGCAGCAGTGAGTGTTTAGGCCATAACTCACTCAAAACAGGTCCAATTGACCTGAAATTTTAACCATGAATAGTTAAGACCCATACCTACAAGTCTTATGAAGATACCAAAGCCCAGAAATGACCATAAGCAAGTCAAAAGCTTGCACAAGTTCGGGTCCAAAACTGGCCGAACCAGAGTTGACCAAATTGACCAAAAATTGACCTAAATTGATACCATTTGACCAGCAATAGTGTAATGACCATAACTTGGTCTACTTAACTCGGATTGACCTAAAATTTTGCCCCGCGTGCAATAAGACATAGATCTACAAGTTTGTAGTTTTGACCGAAGCCCGAAAACCGAGGGAACTAGGCCGTCCGGCTAGGTTAAACCAGTATCCCAAAATCCAGCAAGTTGCATTAAAATGCACTAAACAAGGAAACGAGTTTGGCAAAACGTACCAAACCTAAAACCCTATCGAATGTGACATATTAACGACACTAAAACCTAATTTACCTAAAACGCAACGAGGGTCGGTATATTAGGTGATTAAGTGAATAATTGAGTTCAGTGCATTATTTACTAAACACCATCGTTAGAGGCAAATTAAATTAGCACTAAAACACTTCAAATTGTGTTTCTCAGTTAACAAGGACTCAAAGAAAAGGGAAAGAAATCTGAGTCAAAACCAGGAGACAAATATCGAGGTTTGTGCACAACAATTATTTCTCTTGAATTTTCAATTGAAATAAATATTGACTATTTGTTTATTATTGTTTTAAATTGTGTTTGTGCACAACAAGCTTTTCTTTTGAATTATTTTCAATGGAAATAAATATTGACTATTTGCATATCATTGTTTTAAATTGTGGAAATGTGTTTGGTGGACACTTATTGATTGAAAAACATTGTGAATGGTTTGAAACTGTGAAAAATTGTTTGAATGGTATTTGATGGATACTTATTGATTGAAAAGCATCAGAAATGGTTTTGTGGAAATTGAAGTGAATTACGAATTGTGTTGCCATTTTGTGAATGAAATTATAACTTTGGAAATTTATTGGATTCTTACGGATCATTTGAATAAAATGTTTGGAATTGTTTTGACTCACAATTGGCATGACACTGATAATATGTTCCTCCTCCATTAATGGGGTGAGTGTGATTATTCCTCCCTCTTTGACTTATTAGTCTGGGGTGAGTATGATTATGTTCCTCCCTCTTTGACTTCCCAGTCTGAGGTGAGTATGGATGAGTTCTCATTATATAGCTAGCTTCCTCCCTCATTGATTTCGATTATTGGGGTGAGCATGTCTTGTCGTGGTGTACAACACGGCATATATGGAAAAATTGTGTCATGGCCTAAATTGTGTTATAGATTGGCAACACTGTATTCTTCAGTTATTTGATCGAATTGTGTTATTATGTATTGTGAGATTGTGAAATTGATTTAAACTCTTATTGACATATACTGTCTATTGAATTCAACCATGATCTGACTTATTGAAAATTATTGTGATATTAACAAATGGAGTTTAAATTCTTGTTGACATTTATTGTCTTGAATTTAACTATGGTTTTAAGTATCCACTATTGATATGATTTATGAATTGTGATTTAAAATTTGTATTTGGTAAATGTTGTGCACCACTGAGACATTGTCTCAGCGATAGCTTTTTATTGCTGTCGCAGGTAGAGAGACAGACAGGGCAGCAGGCTAGGCTGCTAGTATCGCCAGTGAGAGATTTTTGGGTATAGTGAGTATACCACATGTGGCATTTTGTACTGTAATGTATATTCACTGTATGTATATTTTGTTCTTGGTTTTGAGCAGTTGTAAATTTAAGTTGTACAGTAAAGTTGTAAAAATAATTATGAGTTATTTGGCTTGTAAAAATTGTGTTATATCTTTGTATCTTAGTCTTTGAAAATCACTGTGGATTTGACTTGAGAAATGTGTTGTGTTGATAAAAATGTTGGAGTTGAGATTTGAAAATATATTGAAGTGCTTTTTACAGGTTTTCTGAAGAACTGTTTTGTCCAAAATACAAATGGCACCTTGCCAAAATTTTTACAGATATTCCAAATAAATCAAATGAGTTAGTTGTTTCACTTCAGTTCACCAAAGTCTTTCACACCTGTAAATACTCACCACTGTAAAAGAAGTAAGAAAAGTTTTTAAAATCCCTTGTAGTGTATTTAATGGATTATCAGTAGACGGAGTTGGTAATTCATTAGGTATACTACGGGATCATGTTATGCCTTACAGAGGGGTAGGGTGTGACAATTATTTTAATATTATTTCTTATGAGTTTGAACATTTGTAAATTTTGTAATACCAATTTCCTTAATTTTAATGGATTTCAATTTGTAATAAAATGTTTCTTGTGTTGTAAATATAACAGCTTCATTCCTTTTGGTTCGTGGATGAAAGAAAGAAAATTTTTTAATAATGATTTATTTAATTTTGTTATATAATTGTCACAAGTGAATTTAACAAGTTTTAAAATTTTGATTTAATAAAATTATAGCCATAACCACGTGGATTTTCCACAAAATTTTAAAAATGCCTATTTATTTCTAAATAAGTTTTATGATACACACTTGAATTGAAAACACTTAAATAATTCTTTTATCACCACACTAAACTTAAAATTGAATTTGATTTGTTAAAATCCCTTATAGTATATTTAATAGATTATCGGTAGGCGAAATTTGGTAATTTATTAGGTATACTATGGGATCATGTCATATCTTACAGAGGGGTAGAATGTGACAAAAACATTGGAAAAGAATTAAATTCATGAAAGTGTGTAGTAAAATTAAATGGGATATAAGAGGAATTAATTAAATTGTTAAAATTATAATAATTATAATTAAAATTAATTAATTTACATATATATATATATATATATATATATATATATATATATATATATATATATAAGATAAAATTTCATTAAAAACAAAACAATTTCCTATCATCTTCTTCCTCCCATGGCTGATTCTCTCTCCCTATCTCTACACCTCTATTGTTGTTCATCCTAAGCTCTATAAATCCCATTCTCTTCCATAATTTCTCTACAAAATTCTTAGAAAACTTGATCTTTGACTTTGGTTGGAAGATTGGAATCAAAGAAGAGCAAAGAAATTGGAAGAATTGAAAGATAGAAAAAGTGCTAAGTGAGGTAAGTGTCATCTAAGCTTTAATTAGTTACATATTCGTTGAATTAAGTTTGATTGTGGGGAAATTACATAAGAAAGCATGAAAATTATGCATGATATGGGGGAAAAGAAATCCGGCCAGCTTGGGAAGGATAGGGTTTTGGTGGTTTGGCTTGATTAAACATGATTTCTTAATATTGTTGGAGGTGTGTGCATGAATTAGGTAGTTGAATTTTATTGGATTTGTTAAAATTGGAAGATGTGAATTTAGGGTTTGCTGAAATTAGGGTTATTGATGTTAAATTATGGTCATTTGATGTGCATTGAATGAGAATTGATGTTGGATTGGTGTAGGAATTAGTGGAAATGAAATTGGACCTTAGGGTTGAATCGGGACAACTTGAGTCCAGTAGGTTTAGAAGCTTATAAGTTGAGCTGCACAACTCCAATTGGTGTGAAATTAATTGGAAATGAAACCTAAGACATAATGCTAAAACTTTCATGAAGAGAGTCTGTCGAGAAAATGACCATAGGGAACCTTAATTAGAGCTTGAATATGGAATTACAATTCTGGACCTAGAAAAATTGACTAAGTGAATAGTACTTAGTTAATTAAGTATAACTCTAGGAAACTCCAATTTGGGTAATTTTAGAACCTATGGAATTCTGAGACATAGGAGAACAATTCTTACGAAGATCATGAAGTCAATTTATGACCCTAACTTAATCAAATTGCTTGAAAAATGTAAGTCTAAAAATCTGCC
This sequence comes from Hevea brasiliensis, assembly GCF_030052815.1. Classification (NCBI taxonomy): domain Eukaryota; kingdom Viridiplantae; phylum Streptophyta; class Magnoliopsida; order Malpighiales; family Euphorbiaceae; genus Hevea; species Hevea brasiliensis. The sequence continues at coordinate 55,184,002 of NC_079503.1, read as the reverse complement.
CTGATTCTGGACTAAGCCTGAAAATGTGAGTAATTATTCATATGGCCAGTTTTGGCAAAATTGCCATAACTCAAGCTACACAATAGAAAATTAGGTGATTCCAAAGCTAAAATAACCATAAGACATAGAACTATAAATTTCATGTTTTGTTCTAAACCCAATTCTTAAAGCAATTTAGGGGAAATGTTAGAATAAATTAGAAATCTCAAATATGGAAATCCTGCATTTCAGCAAATTTGCCTTATGACCTCCGAGTAGTAATTAGGGCATAACTTCCTCTACAAAACTCTAATTTAAGTGATTCAAAATGATTTAAAAACTTAAGACAAAAACCTAAAACATTATTTTTGGGACCTAATTCAAATTCTGAGCATAAGGTGCTCGGATATTGAATGCAAAATTAGGTGAAAATATGGAAAACTAGAAAGATGTAGGGTTAAGTGCCTAGGAGCAGTACCTATTGTTTTGACCATAACTAGAGATCCAGAACTTCAAATTGAGTGATTCGAAAGGGAATTAAAGCTAAGACATAGGGTGACAACTTTCATGAAGATTGCATTATCAAATTATGAGTAGAACTAGGTTGAATTTGGATTCTAATGTTAGGTTCCAAAGCTGTCCAAAACCCAAAATCAACTATAACTTTGAATTCACTAGAGATTTGTTTGGTTAGCTATAAGTGAAACTTAGAATGAGTATTAAAGCTTTGAATTTGTAAATTTTCAGTGGATAAGGAGACTTCAAAGGAAGGGAAGAACTAAAACAAGAAAAGGGGAATTGAAAGAAGGTTTGTGCACAATTATACTTCTCTTTTTTTTTTTCAATTTTGTAATTGGATTGAATGGACTTTTTATGAATCAATTATGCTTTTCTTTTGCATTTGAGAAATTTATACTTTGTTTTGAGAACTTTTAATTGTGAAATAGATTTATAATTGTGGAAAGGTGGATGTTGGCTAATTGATTTCATTGTAGCAAGCGGGTGAGTTGATTTTGAATGTATTTAAAAGTGTTTTGAGAACTTAATGTGTTGCCAACCACTTATGTGGATTTGTGATGTTGAATGTGATTATTTGATTTGTAATTGTGATTCTTTGAATGGAAAATTATTTAAAGATTTGTTTTGAAATCACAGTTGGCATGACAGTCCCTTACGGTATTCCCCATTAGTAACGGCTAATTTGGGTTTGATATTCGATTATGTTACCTTTCTCTCTGCCTTGCCAATTGAGGTTGAGATTGAATGAGTACTCATATTGCTAGCTAGCCACCTCCCTCATTAATAATGATTAATGGGGTTGAGATTACTTTTTCATGGCGTACAAAACGGCATTGATCGTGAAATTTTGTGTCATGACTTAAGCTATGTGATTGTTGGAAACACTTGTATTTTGTGAATATTTTGATAAATATGTGATTGAAAATAATTGATTTGTTAGAACTTAAACAATGTTGTATTGTTTTCATGATTTATGGAAAACATGAACTGTGCAAATATTTATTTATGACTTTGCAAATATGTTGTAATAAGTTTTTAAAATTATTAGTTGTGCACCATTTAGCTCAACGCTCAACGATAGCTATTTTATGCTATCGCAAGTAAAGAAAAGGATAAAGCAGGCAAGTGAGACACTAAAAGCAGGGTTTTGGATTGTCTTCGGGTATATCCTAGGCATACCCTTGTAATTTTAGTTTGATGTAAAGTAGAACTATATGTACGTAATGGACAAATGAGTCATTGTATCAAAATGATTGTAATAATATTTTTGTAATTTTGAAGCTTGTAGATTTGTAAATAAATGTCTTTTGAGTTATAAAATTTTGAATGAGTTTTTTTTAAATTATAATGAGATGGTTTTATTTTCTTGATGTTGAATGAATGAGAAGAAATTATTTGAGCTTGGATTGAGTTAAATTTATATATATTTATTTATTACATATTGATTTCCAACATGTTAAAATTTTAAATTTAATAAAATTATAGACGTCACCACACAGATTTTCTGAAAAATAAAATGGAATAAAATTCTTTGATTTCCCAAACACTTAATTTATTTCTCAACTATTTGGAACTTATTTGATTTAAAAATGAACTAAATTCGCTTAAAATCTCTTGTAGTATATTTAATGGATTATTGGTAGGTGGAGTTTGGTAATTTATTAGGTATACTGCGGGATTATGTCATATCTTACAGAGGGATAAGGTGTGACATCATTTCCTTTCTTTTACTTAGGAGCATCCAACTTTAAGTAGTCTATGATCTTTACTTTATTTCAACTACTTGCCCCAATATCTTATGTAGGAATTGTAGGATTTGAAGGGGGTGGTGGTGCTCTTTGCTCTCTTATAACTCCCTCCTTGGGATTTTGAGTTTTTATGGTGGTTTAAGAATTTTTGGGGGGGTGCTGTGGTGGAGGGTACATGGGATATGGGTTAGACAATGGGAAGTAAGATGGGTAGGGCATGAAAGGAGGATATTAGGGATAGCCTGTAAACCCAGGGCTTCCAAAATGTAACGCCCTCACTTTAGGTAGTCTGTACATTCTACTATTCCGAAAACTAACATTTGTTCGGACAGTCAGGATGTTTGGAACTACACTTAAACTAGGGTGAGGAGACATAAATTGATTGAATAAAGACCAAGAAAAATTAAGAAAAAAATAAAATAAGCGAAGTGCAACTCGGTTATTAGAGTTAAAAGTCACAACGATGGGTGACCATAATAAGAAGTGACTGTAAAGACAGTTGTCAACCCCAGACTAGTGGTGAAACCCTATGAGATAAATATTTGGAATTTAATAGAAGGATTTATGAGGTTTAAATGACCATAAAAATGTTAAGAAAATATAAAAAAATTTATGCTAATCAGTAAAGACAATTATAACTCGATGAACACAACGAAGGGCATTTTGGTCATTTCACCCTCAGTGTTGAATCTTGACCTAAATGTTAATCAAAATAAGTAAAAATAAAACATTTAAAATAAATTAAAAATATGAATTTGTGTAATGTAATTGGAAAAAAAAAAAAGAAAAGAAAATTTAAAGGTATTTATCATGTAAGCATGACATAGGGATTACTTAATTAAAATTTAAAGCCAACTAAATTAAGCCATGTATATATATAAGACAATTTCATTTAATTTCTTCTTATCTCATTTTGGTCTTCATCTTCTTTTTCTTTGAGCCTTGGCTGAACCTCCATGGAATTATTCTTCCATGTTCTTTCAAGCTTCCAAGCTTGATTTTCCCATGCATCTCACCACAAAACCCCTAAGTCCCTTCATTAAAAATTAATTCTACACCTTGGAGAAGTGATTGGCTTCCAAAAAGTGGAGGAAAATTGAAGTTTAGTAAGTCAAAGAATTGGTCCATCAAGGTTAGTGCAAGATTCCCACTTCCTCTCTTCTTTAATTGTTGTAAGCATGTTAAAATGAGTTTGTATGACATGAAATTAAAAGAAAATGATAAGTAATTGAAAGAAAAAATTTTTGGCAGCCATGAGGAGAGTTGGGATTTGATGATTTTTTATTGAATTAAATTATCTATTAGAGTTGTTAACGAGCATATGTGATAGATAAGTTGATTTGGTATGAGTTTGGTATGTGTTTGCATGAAAGATGATTATGGAAGTTAGGGTTTTGACCCAAATTGGGGATTTTGTGTTGTGTCATGAAATTGACATTGTTGAGGTTGATTGTTGACTATTTGAAGTGCCATAAATGTGATTGAAGTTTGGGAGTTGGGTGGAATTGAGAAATTGGGAGTGTTGCTTTCATGCAGGAAATTCTGGACCTTGAGTCCAGTGTGTTTTTATGGCCATAAGTAGAGTTATGCTACTCCAATTAGTGTGAGGCTAATCGGACATGAAACCTAGGATAATTTGACACATTTTCATGCAAAAATCCTGCTCAGTAACTAAATCTAACTTACCCTAAAATTTGTTTGAATCCGGGTGACTATATGCTATACCTGGAAAAATGACTAAATAAATAGTGAATGTTCAAATCCATAATTTACTCTAGGAAGGTCAGATTGACCTGATTCTTAAACCATTAGAAAGGTTAGACATAGGAGCACATTTTTTGTGAAGGACGTAGAGCCTAATTTTGCCTTTAACCTAATTCTGACTAGAACAAAAACTGACTTGAAATTCTGGACTTTGACCTACCCGACTAGTTTTGGCAAAAATACCATAACTTGGTCCACAATACTGAAAATGCAGTGAAACCAAAGCCAAAGTTGCCATAAGATCTAGAAATACAATTTAGTGTTTTGACCAAAACTCAGAACCTAATAGAACTTGTTCAAATTGTTAGAAAAATTAAGCAACCCAAATCCTAAAATTGAACTAAATAACTACTTGACCCCAGAATAGTATTTGGATCATATCTCCCACTAGGAAACTCCAATTGGGATGAGCCAAACTGTTATGGAAACCTAAGAAACAAGACTCTAACTTTGATTTAAGAACTTTCATCAAATTTTGAGTGTAAGAACCCTAAAATGGAAAACAAAGACATTGACCTGAACCTAAAATCCTGAAGGCACAGGGTTCAGGAGTCCAGGCCAGTTAATTGGCTATAACTCACTCTACATAACCTAAAAAATTTTGATTCTTGAACCTAAGTGACCCTAATACATAGGAGAATAACTCATATGGGGGACATTAGGTCTGAAAATGACTATAGCACGCCCAAATGACTAGACAAACTTTGACTCCAGAAACTGCCTGGTTCTGGAACCAGAAAGAGGTAATGAACCAGTTTTGGTCATTTGACTATAACTTGAGTTCTAAAACTTCAAATGATATGATTCAAAAAGGAAAACAAAGATAAGACATAGAGGGACAACTTCCATGAAGGAAGTGTGGCCAAACAGTGGCTACATCTTGACCAATTTACTAAGTGAAGTTAAGACACCAATTCTGGACCTAAAGAAAGGTTCATGAAATAACTTGTTATATGGTAAGGAATTAACCTAAATGATTTGCTAAACATAAAAGTGATATGAATACACATGTGAAACCTATATTTCCATTACAAATGTAATGAATGGTACCAATGAATAGTATCAATGAATAGTAACATTCAATAGTGCATAAATGACATAATGGCACTAAATTGCCCAATGTATACCTAGACTTATATATATAGCTTGGATCGATTGGTATACTAATTAGGGACTATAGATAGCAGTACTGCCTACATGAGCGATCATTGGAAGATAAAATATGTATATTATGATTGTTCTACAGGCTTTATGCCTGCCTATTGGCCATTGTGCCTATTATAATTTCTGGCTTTATACCACCCGCTGGCTTAGTGCCTGACATGACAGTTGTATACATGATAGACATATAGATGTCTAACTAGTATACTCCCATGTATCTAGTCTTTATAGTCTATTATAGGTTACTTGGGTACTGATATGAATTTAATAAGAATAAATATGAGATAAATGAGCATTAAAGATCCTGATAATTATAATTGCTTCCAAAGTTCATTTAATGTGTAAACGACTCAAAACTTATGAAATTGTGCATAGAATCATTATCTTTAATTATTTCGTTATTTTCATTTTAAATTATGCACCACTAAGCAATTTGCCTAGCGCATCAGTTTTACCATGCGTAGGTACTGGACAGCAGTAGCAGCAGTAGCAATAGTGCTCACATAAAGGTTGATCAGATCTATTAGCACGAGAGTCACCTCAGCAATTTTTTTTTTTGGTAGGGCCCATGTATATTTAGTTTTGTACTTTTGCTTATTGTACATAAATAAGATGTAATTAAATTTTGAGATTATAAATAAATGGTAAATTGTTGTGTATGAATTTTATCTGAATAAATGAAATATATGTTCTTAAAAATTTTATGAGCAAGGATGTGATGAGAATTATGATGATATGACATGATTTATGGAAATATGATGTAACACCCCGAATCTCTGAGTTATGAATAGTACCATTTTTAGTGCGTGACTAGTACTATTTAAAGATACCTTGAGGACCAAAAATAAATAGAAAATTAATTGAGATAGACACAATAAAAATTCAAGTGACCCAAAAATATAAGGATCCACCGGGTATATTGAAAAAGAGGGATTATGAACCGATGAGGGGTATTTTGGTCAATTCACCTCAAGAGTTGACTTTTAACCAAAATATTAATTAATTGGAATAATTTTTTTAGGAAAAGAATTCAAGTATAAAGTGAAAGGAAAATAAAAGAAACAAAAATCTAGAATTTTAGGTCCATTTTGACCGAATTAAAATTTTAGGACCAATGGGCTTTGGACAACTCAACAAATTAATTAATTAAATAAATAATTGGGATAAGTATAAAAGGAAGCCATCTTCCTCCCTCCCTCATTTAGTTTCCCCCCACACACCTCCTCTCCCTCTCTTTTCTTTCTTCTCTCTTCATTCTTCCACTTACAATGTAACACCCCGTTTGCATAGCCTGGTAGATTTCACTGTTTCGGTGACCGATGTCGGTCCGGACAATTAAGGAGATTAGAACCACACTTAAGACAACTAGATAAACCATGAACACAAATAATTAGTAATATTCAATTAGTTAAGTATAAATAAGAAAAACAGAACATAAGAGGTTAAACGAGCCGAGAGTCACAGCGATGGGTGACCTTCTCGGGAATGACTGCGAAGTCATTTTAAACTCAAATTTCGAACCGTAAAAAGTGACGCTGCGGTCCTTAGGACCCTTATGAACACAGTGGAAAAGAGAAAATCACGAAAAAGAACTGTTAAGCCAATCAAATAATTAGGTCAGGGAGCTAGAAGAAATATGGAATTATTTGCAAACCAGGATGAACCGGCGAGGGGCAATTTGGTCAATTGACCCCGAGAGCTGACTCCTGACCTAACTGTCAAATAAAATTAGAGAAAAGAAAATTTCGGAATCGAGAATTAAATTAAAGAACTAATAGAAAAATAGAAAAAGAAAAGGAAAAAATCAAAAAGTAAAAAGGTGATGACATCATGCATGACCTCATGCATGATGCCATAACTAAACTAATTAATTTAATTAATTAATTGGAAATTTTGTGGTCTTCCATAACTAAAATAAATAAAGAAAATAAAAGAAAAAAAAAAGTAAAAACCACTTCTTCTTCCTTCCATCTTGTCGCCCCATCTTCCTCCATAACTCCCATGAAAATTTTTTTTATCTAAGCTTATATCTAAGCTTAAATTCCTCCACCCAATTTACATAACTCCCCTAAAAACCTCATGAGACCCTGCAATCTCAACTTAAGAACAAGAAAGAAAGAAGAAAGGAGGAGAGGAATTGAAGAATTGGTGTTTAAGTTGAGGTTAGTTTATTAACTTGTCATTTTTCCATATTAAATGCATATGTGATGGTTGAAATGAGCTTAGAATTAATTAAATGAAATGAAAATATGGGGGAAGGACTATTATTGAAATTTCGTCCAGCTTGGAGGGAGTATGATTTTGTATGGCTTGAGGGTTTTGAATGAGTTTAGAAACCTTACTTAGTTGAATGATTAGCATTAAAACCATTAAATGTAGTTAAATGCATGAGATGAATGAGTTAGGGTTTGAATGTTAAGGTTTGTGAACCAAATTTTGGAGAAATGCATAAATGATATCTTTGACCAATTGTGAACTGAAAAATGGTCAATAATGACCAAAGGAGATGTGTGGGAATTGTTAGAATGGAAGTCAAATTCATAGGTTAAATGGTCATGCTGCTGGCAACATGACTAAACCAACTTTGAAGGACTAAAACAGAAATTTTACAAGTCCAATTGATATGCCATCAATTGGGGATGAAAATAGACGTAAAATGGCACAATTTTTATTAAGGAACCATGGCCAAAAACTGACCAAAACTTAGTGAACCAATTGACCAAAGTGAAATGAGAGTAGGCTGCCACTGCACAAACTGACCAAATGAACAGTAATTGTTCATTTGGTCATAACTCGAGCTAGGAAGGTCAAAATGACCTGAAATTTTACCAGTAATTAGATAAGATATAGATCTAAAACTTTCATGAAGAACACCAACCCAAATTATGCCATTAACCTAACCAAATGATTGAGCAAAGTTGAGTTACTGAACCTGCAAAACTGCAGATTTCTATTTGAACAGTAAAGTTCCAATGGCTATAACTCTCTCTAGAAAACTCCGATTTAGGCAATTCTTGAACCGATGGAAACCTAAGACATAGTAGAACATTTCTTATGAAGGAAATTAGACCAAATTATGGACTTAACTTAATCAAATTATTGAATGAAGTTAGATCAAAAATCTGCCAGAACCTAAATTGCAGCATGAACAGTGCACATGAATAGTAATTATATTTTGGCTATAACTTGATCTACAAAACTCCAATTGGGGTGATCCAAAAATGAGAATACACTTAAGACAATAAGGAACATTTTCTATGAAGGAAGTTTTGCCAAATTCCAACAGTAAAAGGGCCAATGGAACAGTGCAACTTGGAGTACCAAAACTGAAAATTTGACAATTTGGCTAAAAGGATTTAAGCTTTGAGAAAATGACCAAAACCAACAAATTTAATGACCAAAATGTGGTATGTGGGTGAAGTTGGAGTTCCCATACCTTTTAAGCCTTAGAAAGTCAACTATTTGACTTGAATAGTGTAGTGAATAGTAACCCGAAACACAAAAATTTCGAGAACGTCGAATTCAACACGTTAGAACTAGGTAAATGTGAAGCTAAATTTATTTTGGGATTTATGTTAAGTTCTAGTACTAAAACATTGTAAAATTGTGCATTTCAGTTGAAAAGAATACCGGGAAAAAACCCGAGGAACCGAGTCAAGGCCCAGAGGCGACTCGCTTGAGGTTTGTGCACAACGTATACTTTTTATAATCATCTTTTGCATACTGTTTTGAATAATGTGAAATATTGAATTATGGCATTCTTATGATGTTTTGATTTAAAATGTTGAAAGTTATTATGTATATTGAAATGACAAATGTTTAGCAAATTGTTAAGATAAGTTTTGAAACCATAGTGTCATGACCATATATTTGAACACCTCACTAGCACAACTAGTGAAGGTAATTAGTTTCGAATTTTGATTCCTTCTCTGGAGAAGTGTTGAGGTGTGCCAGTAGAAGAGGATGTGAATGGATATCCATATATTTGAGCTAGCTAGCCTTGTGATGTGATTTCTCTTTAGCCTCTGGCTATTGAGATTCTATTTGTTTCGAATGGCATGATCTAACTGTGGGTTTTATGAAATGTGTTTTGATACTTCGAAATGAACTTGGTTTGCATTAAAATTTCATAATTCATGGTTTGTGTTTAATGCTCATGTTTAGTCAAATTTTTGAATAAATGTGATTTATATTCTGCATAAAGATTATTTTAGTATGTTGTGCACCACTGAGTCCTAGTACTCAGCGATAGCTTCTATTGCTGTCGCAGATACAGAGACTAGAGGAGCAGCAGATTGAGCTGCTGAGGTGTAAGGAGCTATCAGCTTAAAGTCTTCGGGTATAATTTATACCCTAACTGTAAATAATTCTTTTGATGTATATATTGCACATAAATGTATGGACATGTAAACATGGGTCTTGAGCAGTTTGTATAAAATTTGTATAAAGTTGTAATATATATTGTAATTTGAAATTCTCTTAATGTAAATTTTGTAATGATCTATTCAAATTGTTTTGTTTCTAATGAAATATGAATGGAACTATTTTATTTAATTTGAATGAAATGGATTGTTAGTATTTTGATGATCATTAGATAGTGGATTTGAAATTTGAAAGTTGATAAATGTGTTGAGAAATTGATTGAGTTTGAGTATGAAATTGAAGCAGTTGTTGAGGAAAATTTTTAGAAGTGCTTTTTACAGGTATTTGAAGAACTGTTTTCTCAAAATACAGAGGGAACTCTGTCAAAATTTTTATTAAATTTGCGTAAAAATAAAATGGGCCAAAAATATTAATTAGTTTAATTTTAACTAAATGTTTTAAGTACTTATTAGAAAATGCTCACCAATTACCAAAAGTAAGAAATTTGTTTTAAAATCCCTTGTAGGGTGCTTAATGAGTTATCGGTAGGTGAAGTTCGGTAGTTCATTAAGTATTCTACGGGATCATGTTATGCTTTACAAAGGGGTAAGGTGTGACATACAACCTCTCTCAACCATTGATTTTCCCTACTTTTTCTCCATGGGTTTTCTATCTAATTGGTAGAAAACATCAAATTTATCTTTCATTGAGAGATTAGAAGCTAAAAGAACAAAAGAGTTAAAAGAAATTGAAGATTAGAAGTGGTCACTCGAGGTAAGCTTCTTTTCATGTTAGATTAGTTGTATAAGCCTTAAATGAAGTTAACTTATGATGAAATTTCATGAGAAATTGAAAGGAAACATGCATGGAACCTAAACTAAGTTTTGGCCAACATAGGGAAAATTAGAGTTTTGATGTATTTAGTTAAATTGATGATAAATCTAAGTTAGATTGAGGTAGTATGCATGATTGGGAGTAGTAAGATTTCATAGGATTGCATAAATTAAATTATGGAAGATTAGGGTTCATGGGAAAATTGGGTTTTAGTGCTAGGAGTGAAATTGGTGTGTGTAGTATTAAATTATGGTCATTTGAGGTTTATTTAGTTTGATTTGACATTGGGTTGATGAATGGAGGTAATGAAATGGTAGGATTAGGGAAATTGCAAACTTTGGTGTTTGAAAATTGTAGGTTTTGTGCTAGGAAGTGCCATTGATGTGTTAATGCTAAATTATAGTCATTTTGAGTGAATTAAATGTGAATTGAGATTGGTTAGTTGAAGTAATTGAAGAAATAAAAAATTTAACTTAGTGCAGAATTTTGCACATTGAATTCAGTGTGTTTGGAAGCCCATTAATTGAGCTACACAACTCTAATTGGTGTGAAACCAATTGGAAATGAAAATTAAGACATAGGGCTAGAATTTTCATGAACATACCTTGCCCCAAAAATGACCTTAAGCTATTCGAAATGAGCCTTAAACTTGGAGACAGAAATCTAGAACCTATAGAATTTGACCATATGAACAGTAAAATTTGTATGGTCATAACTCTCTTTAGAAAACTCCGATTTAGGCAATTCTTAAACCGATGGAAACATAGGACATAGTAGAACATTTCATATGAAGAACTTAAGGCCAAATTATGGACTTAACCCAATCAAATTACTGAGCAAAATTGAATTACTAAATCTACAGAATTGCAGATTTACCATTTGAACAGTAAACTTTGCATGGCCATAACTCTCTCTAGAAAACTCCAATTTAGGCGATTCTTGAACCGATGGAAACTAAGACATAGTAGAACATTTTGTATGAAGAACATTAGATCAAATTATGGACTTAACTTGATCAAATTGAGGAATGAATTTGGAACGATAAATCTGCCATGACTAAATCTACAGCATGAACAGTGACGTGAACAGTAATCGTGTTTTGGGCATAACTTGAGCTACGCAGCTCCGAATTAGGCGATTCAAAAAAGAAAATAAAGTTAAGAACTAGACAAACAATTTCATGAAGAACACCTCACCAAATTATGATCGAAACTAGGTAAAAATTGGATTCAAAGATTGGGCCACCAAGTTGTCCAAAACTAAAATTTTCAAAAATTTACAAAGCTAATTTGGGATGCATTAGACATTCATGTAATGAGTTCTTGATAACAATTGAGATGCGTATTGAGATATTCTATTTGTATATTTTTAGTAGAGAAAGAGGTTGGGATGGATAGAGAATAGTGAGTAAAAGAGAAAGGAGAGCATTGAAGGTTTGTACACAACTAACATTTTCTTCATTTTTAAACTTGTAAATTGCTTGGAATGTGTTAAATTGAATGAGTTTGCTTTGAACAAGTTTACTTTGACTGAAATATGTTTTTTCTCTTACATTTAAGAAATTTGGGTGTTGCCACCTTTATATAGATATTATGATGAATTTAAATGTGTTTATTGGTTTATGAATGTGATTGTTGAGTGGGAAATTTTTGGAAACTGTTTTGAAACCACAGTTAGCATGACAGTCCCTTTCGGAACTCTCCAATAGTAATGGCTACTTGGGTTTCATAATTGATATTGATTATGTCTCCCATTAATAACGGTTAGCGGGGTAAGACTACATGAGTACTCATTAGCTAGCTAGCTCTTCCCTCATTAATAACGGTTAGTGAGGTTGAGATTGCTTTGTCGTGGTGTACAACATGGCATTGATCGTGAAATTTTGTGTCATGGCCTAAACTGTGTGTTGATGTTGGCAACACTAATGCTTTGTGAATTGTGATTTATGAAGTGTGATTTCTCTTTTGAAATGTTATTCCAATAAATGGCTCTTATGAACTTAGAACTATTGTGAAGTTTTCATGCTTAAGAAAAATGTGATTTATTATGCTTTGACAAATTGTGTTTTACCTTAAGTTTTAAAGTTATTAGTTGTACACCACTGAGTGATATACTCAGCGATAGCTTTTTTATGCTGTCACTGGTAAGGAAAAAGAGAAAGTTGCCGAGTGAGAGACTTGGAAGCAGCATTTTGGTATTGATTGTGGGTATTTACGTTAGGTATACCCTTGTGATTCCTTTGGATGTATTTTGTACCTATATGTATGGATGTATGGACATTGAGTAGTTTGTATTAAAAAGTACTGCATTACTAAAGTATTTTGTGTTTGTAACTATTTGTATTTTATTTTGAGACTTATGAAAATGTAACTTTTGTAATATTTAGTCTATCATTATTTCTGATTAATGTTTACATGGAATTTTAACTATTCTCATGCAGTTTTCCGCAAAAGAATTTATAAGATAAAAAGTTATGATTTTTTTTAAAATCCTTTGTAACATAACTAATGGGTTATCAGTAGGTGAAGTTTGGTAATTCATTAGGTATGCTACGGGAACATATCATGCCTTACCAGGGATAAGGTGTGACATGTTTTAGTGGTATCAGAGCTTTGGTTTTTATACAAGTTTTGAAATTGCATGTTTGAAAATTTTTGATAAGTACAACTGCTCAATTGTCATTATTGATACATATAGTGCATTACATCATAAATATGGACTAATGGAGGGAAATCTCCTTGTGTTGGTTATTCAGGGAGTAGAATTCCTTGTGATTTAGTATGGAAGAGGGGGATCACACAGTAGAACAATCAGTAGCAGCTGAGGTACAGGGGGAGGCCCTAGCTCCTCAAAATGCCAGTGGGTCAGCTGCACCCGTCCCGCCTATGAAGTTTCCTGCTCAGTTCACTCAGCAGATGGCTACACTATTTCAAAAAATGGCTGGCAATATACCAGTCCAAGCTCCTGTGCAAGCACCTCCAGTGCAACCGCCATCTCCAGCCAGACAATATGACAAGTTAATGAAGTATGGGGCAACAAAGTTCAAGGGTACAGTGGACCCATTAGAAGCTGAGAAATGGTTAGAATGGATAGAGAGGGTCTTCAAGAAATTGCACTGCACAAATGAGTTGAAGTTTGAATATTCAATTTCCTTGCTGCATGGAGATGCATATGAGTGGTGGAAGACCATTCTCCACAATTTGGCTGAGCCGTCAGTGCTGACATGGGATGACTTTCTAAGGGAGTTTAAATAGAAGTATGTTCCTGATACCTATGTGGATATGAAGCTACAGGAGTTTCTCAGTTTGAAACAAGGGAACAAGACTGTAGTCGAGTATGAGAAAGACTTTTCTCGCCTCAGCCACTATGCTGGAAGCCTACTCACTACCAGTAGAGGTAGATGCAAATGGTTTAAGGCCGGTTTGAGGCCTAGTTTGAGATTGCAAGTGGTTGGGTTTCTACATGACAACTTCTCTCGATTAATATCACAGGCCCTTGAATTAGAAAGGATAGAACTAGAAGAGGCATCTGAGAAGGTAATCACTGAAAAAGAGAAGAGCAGTAAGCTTACAAGTCAGAGTCCAAGTAACAATTCGAGTAAGAGGAAGAGCTTTGGGGGACCAAAGCAACAGAGGATCTAGTAGGGGAAGATTCTCAAGGCAGAGGCCACCTAGATCCGGACAGTAGACATCTAGGGGTTCCTTTACTACCTGTGCTTATGAGACTTGTGGCAGGACTCATGGAGGAGTATGTTATAAGGCCATAGGAGCCTGTTACAATTGTGGTGGAAGTGGGCATTTTGCTAGAGATTGCATTAGTGCCTGCAGATCTGGGCTGCCTACTACCACTGAGGGATCTGTTCAAGGTTCTGCTTCTAGAGAACAACAGACAACTAGTAGAGGCAGAGGCAGGGGTAGAGGTGACACTTCTAGCAGCTAGGGCACAGTGAGCCAACCAGAGCAGTGAGTGATGCACCAGTCAGGGTGTACACCATGCGCCAGAGGGATGAAGCTGAGACATCAGATGTTGTGGCTAGTACTTTCTCCATTTTTTTTATAGAGATGTATATGTGTTGTTTGACCCTGGTTTTACACATTCTTATGCTAGTGCCAGTATTGCATGCTTTGTTGCTATTCCTTGTGTGAAATTGGATTATGATGTGCTAGTGACCAGTCCTTTAGAACAAGAGGTTAGGATGAACAAATTGTATAAGGATCGTCCTTTGGTGATCCAAAGACATACATTCCTGTTAGGCTTAATTGACATGCCCTTCCAAGATTATGATATCATCTTGGGCATGGATTGGTTAGCCAGGCATCACGCCATGATCGACTGTAGACTGAAGACAGTCACTTTGGGTCTTCCCGAGTATGCAGACATAGTGATACACAGGGAGAGGCAGTTATTGCCATCCAACATCATTTCAGCTGTAATTACTAGAAAGATGATTAGAAAGGGATGTGAAGCTTATCTTGCTCATGCGATAGACACCCAGGTGAGGAGTCCAGATCTTAAAGATATTCCCACGGTATGGGATTTTCATTTTGGAGTTACTATTCATGTCAATATATTGACTTTCTTATGTTTAATAGGTATGGAAAATCCAATTATACCCACATACCACATTTTGGGTACCAAATTTGTTGGTTTTGATTGTTTCTTCAAATTTAAGGTCTCTTAGGTACAATTTCAAAATTTCCAGATTTGATGTCCTTTATTGTACTATTCCATTGGTCATATTGCTGTGAGAATTTGACAAAGTATTCTTCATAAAACTTGTTCCTTATTGTCTTAACTTTACTTCCCTTTTTGAATCACTCCATTTGGAGTTTTGTAGCCCAAGATATGGCCATTTGAACATGGCTGGCCGGATTAGTTTAACCTAGATTTCTAGGCACCTAATTTGGTTCTAGCAGTTTTAGACCACTAAAGTGTTATAGCATAGGTCACTTTACACGGGCCATGCAAGTTATATTCTACAATGCCATGTTGCACGGGTCATGCAATATGATTACATGCCATGTTCAATTCCTTTTGCTTCCAAAACTTGACTTTTGGCCTTCAGACTTCTTCTAGACTCATCCTTGGTCCTTGGGATTCATCAATACACCTGATATAATATAAAAATTAAGGGATTAGGTTGGATTAATTGGTTTTTCCAAAATATAATAAAAAAATACTTAAAACTATGCAACAAACAAGTTAAATATGAATGAAAATACAATAAATGTTGTTCTTAAATGCCTATACAATGCGAATGCATCATGATTTGTCATGCTTATTGGTTCAACGAGCTCCATAATAGACCTTGCTTTTAACTTTTATCACTGCGCATAAAATCTACCTTATTGCGATGTACATTAGCATATGTTATATAGATGACTTGAGTGGCTAGGAAAGCCAGCACAAAAGGTTCGTACCAATTGAAGAATTGCTAGTGATTAACATTTATATGTTTGTATTCTTTATGCACCTTTATCCTAACCATTGGTGTTGGATCAAACCACTCATACTTAAACAGTACAATCCTCATAATAGGTGGGCCCGAGTACTCTAATCTTATAACTTCAACCGATTATCTATAATAGTCACTCTTGTCTATACTATAATTTGTTCCTTTAATGCACACCCTGCTGTTCATTGTTGCCTTATCTAGCCTGTGCCTTTTTTTATGAAATTTAAATTTATTATAATGGGCCCTTGGGTAGGTCTAGTAAAAAATTAGTTTGAGATGTTATTTGGCTCATGTGCATATTTATAAAAACACTCTACAAGTTCCCACTTCAGCTTCTCATTAACAATTGAATCAGTAAGCACTGGATCTGTAACACCCCTAAGTTCGATAGTGCGTTCTGCTGTACCGGTGACCAGTGTTGTCCGGACAGCTAGGATGCTTAGAACTACACTTCAATATGAGTGAGGAGACATAAAATAATGAAATACAAGAAAAGAAAGTACAAGAAAAACAAAGGAAAAATCATAGCAAAGAAATGTAACCGAGTAAGTGAGCCGGGAAACCTAGCGATGGGTGACCGCACCGGGAAGTCACGGCGTGGACCGTTGACTGGCCCTGGACTGCGGGGAACCCTGGAAAACATTTTTAGGACATAAATAGACCCTTATTGAAGTATAAATCTCATTAGAAAGATTAAAGAAAAATTAAATAATTAGTACAAAGAAAAGTGAGAAATCGAAAAACAGACAAAATACGGTGTTACCGAAAAATCGGGAACGTAACCCGAACAGGGGCATTATAGTCATTTGACATCCCGAAGTGTCTTTTTGACCTAAATGTCCATTAAAAATAAATAATATTACACTTAGAAAATAAAATGAAAAATTAAATTGGTGGTACCTAAAATAAATAGTGGAAATCATGGGTTAAATGTGGAATAAGTGGGAAGTTAGCTTAAAATATGATTTAATTTTTAGTGGACCACTAAGGGGATTAATTAAATACATAGTGGGACATGTGTACACTTAAAATACAGCTGAATAATTCATCTTCCTCATTTGCATTCAACTTGCCGAAATGAAGAAACTTGAAACCTCCATGGACGTGTTGTGTAAAGCTTGATTTCCTCTCTCCATTTCAACTCCAATCCCTTAAGTAGCTTTATGAAAAATGGTCTACACATCACAAGGAAGATATTGATACCAATTTTGAGAAGTTTGGTGAAGGTTTAGCAAGTTACAATTAAAGGTAAGTTTGCATTTTTGAGAATTTCTTTGTTAAAGTTTATGTTCATGTTATGGGTGTTGGTTTGGTGAAGGAAAATTTTGAGTTTGAAGGGTTATTGTTGTTTTCATTTTGGACAGCCATGAGTCACGTTTTTGATGAGATATTTGTGCATATAATTGATGAGAAATGGTGTTGATCATGATGAATTAGTAACCTAGTAAATTATTTCATGTTTATATGGTGATTTATGCACTTGGATGGGAATTGGTAAATTGGATGGCACTTTGATGTTGAAGAATGGTTTGCGGCAGCTTGGGGACACTTGAGTAATGGTATATATTGAAGGAAGTGTGGGCAGAATATTGACCTAGAAGGTTGATGAGATGTATGTAGATTGATATTGTAAAGTGTATGTAAAATTTGTAATGGTTAGGTGTATTTGTAATGGTAATTAGAAATTGTAATTGTGAATTATATTTGGTGTGTTGAGGGTAATGGTAATCTTCCCAAAGTCATGTTAATGTAATGTAGAAAATGCTTTTGGTAATGTACCAAAACAGATTGGTAGGGTATGGAAGTAAACTTTGCAAGTTAAATGTGTGTTTGAAGTGGGGTGTGAAAGGCATAGTGAGGGCAGTGTACATTTTAGCCTATAACCTTAAATGTGTAACCTCAATTGGTATGAGACCAATTTGAGGTGAAACTAGGCACAAAATGTGCCAACTTTCATTGAGAAACCATACCAAAATTCTGCTTGCAAGGTGACCTAAGAAAATGACCAATTCGGATTAGGTGCAATTAGGACCTGAAAAATGACCAATTGGGCAGCAGTGAGTGTTTAGGCCATAACTCACTCAAACCAGGTCCAATTGACCTGAAATTTTAACCATGAATAGTTAAGACCCATACCTACAAGTCTTATGAAGACACCAAAGCCCAGAAATGACCATAAGCAAGTCAAAAAGCTTGCACAAGTTCGGGTCCAAAAATTGGCCGAACCAAAATTGACCAATTTGACCTAAAATTGACCTAAAATGGTACCATTTGACCAGCAATAATATAATGACCATAACTCGGTCTACTTAACTCGGATTGACCTGAAATTTTGCCCCGCGTGCAATAAGACCTAGATCTACAAGTTTGTAGTTTCGACCGAGACCCGAAAATCGAGGGAACTAGATCGTCCAGTTAGGTCAAACCAGTATCCCGGAATCCAGCAATTTGCATTAAAATGCACTAAGCAAGGAAATGACTTTGGTAAAACATACCAAACCTAAAACCCTATCGAATGTGACATATTAACGACACTAAAACCTAATTTACCTAAAACGCAACGAGGGTTGGTATATTAGGTGATTAAGTGAAAAATTGAGTTCAGTGCATTATTTACCAAACATTATCGTTAGAGACAATTTAATTTAGTACTGAAACACTTCAAATTGTGTTTCTCAGTTACTAAAGACTCAGGAAAAGAGAAGGAAACACTGAGTCCAGACCAGGGAGACAGTCATCAGAGGTTTGTGCACAACGGCTATTGCTTTTGAATTTTTCAATTGAAATAAATATTGACTATTTGTACATTATTGTTTTAAATTGTGGAAATGTCTTTGAATGGGTATTTATTGCTTGAAAAGCATTGTAAATGATTTGAAAATGTGAGAAATTGTTTGAATGATATTGATGGATACTTATTGCTTAAAAGCATTGTAAATGGTTTGAAATTGTGGGAAAATTAGTTTAGTGTGATTTGTGAAAATTGAAGTTAATTATGAATTGTGTTGCCATTTTGTGAATGAAATTATGACTTTGGAAATTTATTGGATTCTCATGAATCATTTGAATAAAATGTTTGGAATTGATTTTGTGTTCACACTTAGCATGACAGTATCATATCATTCCTTCTCCATTTATGGAGTTGTGATCGTTTATTTCCTTCTCCAATTATGGAGTCGTGATCGTTTATTTTTCCCTCTCTGGTTTACCAGTTGAGGTGATTGGATGAGTACTCATTATATAGCTAGCTCCCTTCCTCATTGATTTCGATTAGTGAGGTTGTGATTGCTTTGTCGTGGTGTACAACACGGCATTGATCAGAAATTTGTGTCATGGCTTAAGTTGTGAATGAATTGGCAACACTGTATTCTTAAATTATTCGACTAAATTGCATTATTATGTATTGTGAGATTGTGAAATTGATTTAAATTCTCATTGACATATACTGTCTTTTGAATTCAAACATGATCTGACTTATGGAAAATTATTGTGATATTGACAAATGGAGTTTAAATTCTTGTTGACATTTATTGTCTTGAATTTAACTATGATTTTAAGTATCCACTATTTACATGACTTATGAATTGTGATTTAAATTGTATTTGGTTAATGTTGTGCACCACTGAGACATTGTCTCAAATGATAGCTTTTAATTGTCACGCAGTAGAGAGAGACAGGCAGACTAGGTGCATATACCTCCAAATGAAAGATTTTTCTGTATAATGAGTATACCAATATTTTGCATTTTGTCTCAGAATGTATGACATCGTATGTACATATTGTTTTTGGTTTTGAGCAGTTGTAAATTCAAATTGTACCTTGAAGTTGTAAAATAATTACGAGCTGTTTTGACTTGTAAAAGCTGTATTATATTTCCTTATCTCAGACTTTGAAAAATTTCTATGGAATTGAGTTGATAAATTGTTGTGTTGAGAAATGTATTGGAGTTGAGATTTGGAAAATTATTGAAGTACTTTTTACAGGTTTTGTGAAGAACTGTTTTATCCAAAATACAGATAGCACTCTGCCAAAATTTTTACAGAAATTCCAAATAAACCAATTGAGTTAGTTATTTCACTCAGTTCACCAAAGTCTTTAACACCTGTAAATAGTGCTCACCACTGTAAAAGAAGTAAGAAAAGTTTTTAAAATCCCTTGTAGTGTATTTAATGGGTTATCAGTAGACGGAGTTGGTAATTCATTAGGTATACTACGGGATCATGTTATGCCTTACTGAGGGGTAGGGTGTGACAGGATCAATCAATTGCAACTCATCTACATAGATGCTTTCACAAATAGGGTTGAATGAACAAGTTAGATTGAGAAATGAGATCATATTAGAAACATGTGCATTTGTGTTTTCATAACCAATACTTAATATATGGTTTGACTTTTGCACAATTTAATAGGATGTAGATTTGTGTGGCATTGTATTCCTCATCAATCATATGCCTTAATTTTCCTTTTCCCATTGTCCGACCTTCATGTTTGAAGATAGTCAAATTCCCTAAAATCATCTGCATTTTAAATTTAATACAACAACATTCCGTGGAACCTTTTGATGCCTAGTATTGATATGCGATTCGAAATAATGAGCACTTTCTTCAACACCATTGAGATAGATTCATTAATTTTTATAATTTTAAGTTATTAAAATATTTTTTATTAAATTTATTCAATTTTTGCACAAAATATTATTTAAATATTTTCATAAAATTCAAATAACATACAGTTAAATTACAAATGGAATGTAAAAGATATTTTTTCATAAAAAAAATTCATTATGCAAATCTTGGACATTATTTAAATATATTTTTTCATAAATAAATGCTTTATAATAGGCTAAAAATAATCTATATTATTATTATTATTATTATTAAAATATGAAAACTCAATTTTAACTATTCCAACAACAATCTTATAAAACTTTTATTAGATTTTTTTTTCCTTCCCTTCCCATTTCAGTTGTTTGAACCCTTTCAATTTCTACCTTTGATTTTTTTTTTTAACCATATCGACTTTTAAAAATTTATCTCATTTTAATTGCTTTAACTATTAAATAGTTACATTTCTACATCACTGTATATTATCTCAAAAGAAAAGAATATAAAAAAATCCACTATAATTATAATGTATATGGAAATTAAGACAATTTTTTATCAAAACATTGTTCATAATTATTCATTTTTAACTCACTAATTTATTAAATCATAGAAATATTAGTTTTTCCCTAGGAAACTATATATAGAAATATTTTACTTGTGTAGAAAATGAAAATAATTAAATAATTTTTGCAATAAATTATAAATAACAACTTGTTTAAAATATATTACATATAAATATTTCTTTTTAAGAAATTATATATAAAAATTTTATTATTAATAATATTATAAAAATTTTAATAATAAATATAGCATTGCGCGATGTTGTAGCATGTTTTAACATATGAAAAATTTTTTAGATACACTATACATTTAACCAATTATATATCAAAAAATTATATTTTGTAATGGGAGTCATCAATTTTTTATAGTAGAACCATAATTATTTTAGTGATATCTTAATTCATAATTTGTTAGATATATACATTTAGATATAGGTAAGAATTACTCATGATTATAATATATAAGCAATTGCATAAGTGAAAGCCTAGGTAAGTGTGAAAAGAATAGAAAAAAAAAAGAAATTAAACAAAATAAAGAAAGAATTAGTAAAGTAAGAGAAAAGAAGAAAGATGTATCCTAAGTGAAGGATAATGTAAAGAAAGATGTAACCTAAGTGAAGGATAATGTAAAGAAATTAAGAAAATCAAATGGAAAGATGAGAGGGTGGAGTTGACTAAGGCATGACTCATGTTGAGACATAGTTTTGGCATATACATGCCATAGGAAGGAGACGATGAGAATGATAACAAGAGCAAAGAGACTGGGCTTTTTATTTGCTAGTTGCTTACATGCGTTGATTTGAGTGCCATGTGCAGCTTTCTACGTTGTTATATATATATATATATATATATATATCTCATTTTGTCTTTGTGTGAATCAATTAAATTTTTTCTTAAAAAAAAAAAAAAAAACCTTTTGTGGAACCTACCAATAAACGAAAAACAACGTTCCTCTTTTTACCGTTAATTCAAAGAAAACAAAAGATGCAGGATCTCATTGCAAACCCTTAACCAAAATAAAATAATTATAAAAAAATAAATAAATAAATTACACCACCGTTTACACTTTTTTTTTTAATTTTTTTTTATAATAAAAGGTAAATTATTATTTAGTTTATAATTTATTATTATTATTATTATTATTATTACTTTCATTTTTTATTTTAAAAAATAATTTAAAAATTTTAATTTCATCTATAAAATAGTATTTCCATGTAATTGATAAATTAAAATAGATTAAATTGCTATTTTATTTTTAAGTTTTATTATTATTAATACTTTCATTTCTTAGTTACTTTATTTTTTTTTCTTCTCTCTTTTTACTATTGGTTGGATTTATTGTGCTGATTTTAATTTCAATATTAATGAATTATAGTTTGTCAGTGATGGAGAAAGAGAGATATTAAGGAGAGAAATTGGTGGAGAGAGGAGAGACAAAATCAGTGAGAGAAAGAAATTGGAAGGGAAAGAGAGGAGAAGAGAGACACGAAAACTCAAATCGAAACAGAGAAAAAAAGAGAGATAGAAATTGGAGAATAGAGAGACGAAAGTGTTAACGATAATAAATTTTAAAAAGCAAATAATAATATCAACAATTCTTAATCATTAAATGCACGTATAAAAGTCCATAAAAGGACAGTTTTATGGACGAAATCAAACCTAAAAGATATTGTAAAATATTTTTCAATACAAAGTGATGAAATTATCAATAATGACAAAATTCAAAAATTAAATAATAATTTATTCTATAATAAAGCATACGCTTAGTCTCAAGAGTGCTATTCCTTTTTTATCGCACAATTAAAATTTTTTTTGATAGCATATATATTTCTAGGTTTTATGAGTGATATTAAATTTTTCTAATTTAAATTTAAATCTTTTTATGTCATTTATAAATTTTCTTTAACAAGGACTAACAATTAATTAATATTATTTCTATGTACAATTTACACAATGCATAGCTATTTTTGTAAGAAAATAATGAGTAATTAATTAAAAATATTATTTGTCGTTAGGTTAGTAATATAATCATTCAATGTTTATTTTGTAGTGTAAAAAAATTAAAAAATTCAAATTTTAAATTAATATTTAAAATTAAAAAATTTAAATTTTAAATTAATATTTTCTATATAAAATACGTAAATTTATTTTTGCATTGAATTTGAGAATATCATATTTTGAATTGAATCTCTTTTTTAAATTTAATCAAATTAATTAAAAAATTTAGTGAAAACAAATTATTCACTTTACATTAGAGAAACAAATCAAATTTAGAAGAATTGAATATCATATAATTTCTAATATAATTAATTTTGGTTAAAAAAAACTATAATTTGGGCATACATTTTAGATAGAAAAAAGTGTGCAAATTATTTTAATTTGAAAATTTAGTAAATACAGAGTCATTTCCTATTTTGTGTAATTAAATATAAAATCTGCAAATAAAAGGAAGCCAAGAAGGCATCCTCAAACCCGCCGCCCCTCTTGAAACAGAAACACAAAAGAGGAGTGGGCAGTGGGAGAGAATTGCAACCCATTATTCTTTTCTTTCGTTTTAGTTTTCTTTGATTTTGATTGTTGGTATAATCTCATTCGTGTTTTTTGTTAGATTTCACCTTTTATGATTTGAAAGAAGAAAAATTTTCTTCTTTGTTATCCGTTTCTTAGACTAAGACTGATCACAAAGACTAGAAAGAGTAGTTGCACTCTCTTCATTTTCCTTGGAAAGAAGAGTATAGACACAGTAATAGAAAAGCAGAGATAAGCAGGTGGGGGAGAAAGTGAGGTGGGCTTTGTAAAGACCGTCATTGAAACAAGGTGGTTTTCTCATTATTCACACCGCTTTTGGTATAATATATCTATAATATCTATGTCTCTATGAGTCCATCCTCTTTTGATTGACCACTTATTTTAGTTTTCATTCACATTTATCCATTGGTTTTATCAGAACTAAGACCCTCCCTCTCTTTATAACCATATCTATTTCTCTACCACTGCTGCTTGCTTGCTGTCTTGCTTTGTTTTTCTGGTGCATTTGTGTTTTTCTCTTTGTGGCTTCAGCTTTATTTAGTTAATTTAGCAGTGCTTACTTGTTCTCATTGCTCTTGTTTTTGAATACCACACCAAAAACACCATTTAGAGAGAAGAGGGCCGAGGAAAAGTAAAAATGAAGTACGTTTTGGTGACTGGTGGTGTGGTTAGTGGACTTGGCAAAGGGGTTACTGCTAGTAGTATTGGTTTACTCCTTAAAGCTTGTGGCCTCCGTGTAACTTCTATCAAGATTGGTATACTTCTATATCTATCTCTTTATGCAGTGGATATTTACTACATTCGCTAGTCCAAGTTTGTCATTCATAGTTCAAGTTTATCATTCATAGTCCAATCTATTTGTGTTATTTCTTGATATGCTCTGTAGTTTATGAGCTTTTTTTAGCTTTTGGATAGCTGATATTGCATGTGCAACAGGGTACATAGTGTGAATTTTGCATCTGTCTTATTCTTTTTAACGTCTTCTTTGATTACATAAAACTTGAATTTGGTTGGATTTTTTTTGGACTCTTGCTTGTTTGTGACTACTCATTTAGATTGAAAACTTATTCTACAACTATTATGTGACTTTAGCTTGTTGAAATGCATTTACATGATCGCAACCTGTTCTGGGCATATGAAGACATTCATTGTTTAGTCATCTTAATTACATTTCTAATTTGTTGCATATTTGCAGACCCTTACCTAAATACCGATGCAGGGACCATGTCTCCTTTCGAGCATGGGGAGGTCTTTGTATTAGATGATGGTGGTGAGGTAAATTATATTAATGGTTATTTTCCATTCAAATTACGCAAGCACCCTTTTTGGTACTCTTGTTTCCATATTAGATTTATGCTTAATGTTACCTGAACTGAAGATAAAATTCTCTCTTTCTAATTTTCTCCCTTTCTATTTCTTTCTTCACTTTGGCACTTCAAAAAGGTGGATTTGGACCTTGGCAATTATGAGCGGTTTCTAGATATCAAGCTAACCCAAGACAACAACATCACAACTGGAAAAATATATCAGGTAATTGAATATCTTGTTTGATTTTGTAACCTTGAATTTGTGAATCAAATATTTGAACAATTATGTGAGCTCTCTATACTCTAATGTCTTGCTGTCTTCAATTCTTTGTCATGGCTTAAGCAGTCTGTGATTGATAAAGAGAGAAAAGGAGTTTATCTTGGAAAGACAGTGCAGGTCTGTTTTTACATTCAGTAATTTTTATTTCAAAGCATGCTAGAGTGTATAAAGAACTTAAATTTTTATATGCTCCTTGTTGTAACCATAGGTAGTTCCACACATTACTGATGCCATCCAAGAATGGATAGAACGTGTAGCAATGGTACCAGTGGATGGAAAAGAAGGTCCAGCTGATGTTTGTGTCATTGAATTAGGTGGAACTATAGGTACTTCACTGCCTTTGACTTGTGTCTAGATAAGTCATCTTCATTTTACTTAAATTAATCTCATATGATGCAGGGGACATTGAATCTATGCCATTCATCGAAGCACTTGGCCAGTTTTCTTACCGTGTGGGTAAGTTGATTATCTGGAACTGTCACATTGTCTGTTCTAAATTGGTTTCTTTTGGATATATTTTGGTAGAGCTTCTCGCTTAGCTGCTGCTTGTCGTTAGGCCTTGGCAATTTCTGCTTGATCCATGTCAGCCTTGTTCCTGTTATAAATGTGGTTGGTGAACAGGTATATCTCGACGCTTTGTTTCCCCTAACATGGCATTGTGCATGGATGTCAGTTTCATAGCATTATGTTGATTGATGCACTTATTAGTTGTTGGCTCTTGTCTTGTTCTGTATGAATGCTTTGAGTAACAGAAAACAAAGCCTACCCAGCATAGCGTTCGAGGACTAAGAGGACTTGGGTTGACACCAAACATTTTAGCTTGTCGTAGTTCTAAGGTTTCTTTCCTACTGCTCTATATGCCCTTCTATCATATGCTTGTTTGTAGTCTAATGTCTCTAAATTGTCTTTAACAGGAACTTGATGAGAACGTTAAGTTAAAACTCTCTCAATTTTGCCATGTGCTGGTACTGTATGCTAATTATTGCTATGCTTTTATTTGGTTTCTTTAGCCATGGTTACTGCTTCTATAGAGTTTGAATTATGTGCAGGCTGAAAACATTGTCACTCTATGCGATGTTCCCAACATTTGGCACATTCCTTTGCTACTGAGAGTAAATATTTCTTTTCTAAATTCTTTTTTCTGTGTAGTTCTTTTTATTTTCTGCTTTTAATTCCCCTTCCCCCCTTGAACATGATTAGGATCAGAAGGCACATGAATCAATCTTGAAAGTGCTGAACCTTCAAGGGTTTGTCTTAAGAACTCACTCTTTGTTTTAACTATACTTTATTTTGCTATTCTACTCCTGCAATGATCCCTCTGTGTGTGAGGATAGCAGTACCATTGCCTTTAATTTTTATATTGACATTTCTATAATCTTCAGCATTGCCAGGGAGCCTGATTTGCATGAGTGGACATTTAGGACAAAACTTTGTGACATGCTGCACAATCCTGTGGGTATCAAACCACTCAGTTGAGTTGAGAGAGTTACTTATTGTTTCCAACTAACTATGTTCTTAACTATGTATTGCAGGTTAGAATTGCCATGGTTGGAAAATACACGGGTCTTTCAGATTCCTACCTCTCTGTTTTGAAGGTATATGTTTTTAAGGTTTCCACTTTTTTTAATATATATATATATATATATATATATATATACACACACACACACACACACACACACATACACACATAATGATTTTATGCTTTAAAAATTATGTTACCAAGCTTAACCTCCACTAGCAGTCACATCCTTCCTGAATGACAAGTGGTGGTGGTGGTGGTGCCATATTCCACTGTCCTGAGCAACTTTTTGTCCTTTCTTATTTATCTATCATTTAAGCATAAATGTCAATCTATCCTTAAAAGGAATACATAAGGAAATGTTACCTTTATTAATTTATTTTATTTTAATTTCTAATTCTTGTTTTTTGTTAAAATAATATTACTTCTATAATGAATCTACTTCAGCTAGTTCTCACTCAAACATGTCACCTGGATCCACAAATTGTCTACCTTAATACCTGCATGACCCTTAACATTAATTTATGCTGTTGGCTTTCACTTTCACATCAACTTACATGTGGTATTGCTTTTATATGTTTTGTTGTGGTAGATATTCTTTAAGCAGGCTGGGTTGTAAATTGAGAATAGGCCTCATTTGTTTTGTAGGAAGTTGGACTTCTTAAGAAGTAGATGCAACTATTATGTTTGGTTTGCTAGAAAGTTAAAGTCGAAGGAAGTTGGACTTTCCTTTGACTGCTCAACTTCCTCGATTTTAAGAATGGACAATGCAGCTTTCTTTTCTTTTTATTTCTTTGTAGTAGAAGAGAAAATTATCCAAGTTGAAATTCAAAAATTTCCCAAAAATTAAATTCCTGCGACAGCATGGGAATTAATTCAAAATATAATATCCTTCCTAGTAAGAAGGTGAGCGAACCAAACAACATAAATTATTGTACTTCTTGGTGAAGTGTAACTAAACATTAAAAGTGGTCTCCTTGTAAATAACTTCGTAGCAGATCACTTATAAGGAAATAACTTCCTAGGAAAGGGGCATATGGAAACCAAGCAGAGCCTAGGATTTGATTCTGGATTCGGTTATGAATTTAGAAGGCTGCTAGAATTGAAAATGAAGGCAGCAACAGTTATGTCAGTTCTGGCATTTTGCTTAGGCTGGAAGTTATCTATTATCTCTAACCAGAAATTTATCTTTGGAAATCAAAGTTCAGATAGTACTTTATGTTAATCTCAGTAAATTGAAGTTTTGTATGCAATTTGAATTTTAGACAAAGAAGAAAAACAAGTTCAGAAAAACAAGTTCTGATATACAACTATGATAGTGTTAATTCTTTATTTGAGAATGATTATGCCACTTACGTGCTATCATGCTGAAGACGTCTATGTACCTTTTAAGTTTCAGCCATCATATCTACTAGAATTGTTGTTCCATGAGTGTAACACAAGGTGTTGTCTGAGGAATACATATGTTGGGTAATATAGATGTTTAACATGTAAGATGCTGACATTAAGGGAGGATGTGACAGGCTCTTTTGCATGCTTCTGTTGCTTGCCACCGGAAACTTATTGTAGAATGGGTTGCAGCTGGTGATCTAGAAGATGTTACAGCAAAAAAGGTCAGTACTGGTTATCAATTTCTACTGTATGATTGTTATCATTCTGCACTCTTTTTCAGGCATGTGTGCAAAGAAAGAAGAGGGTGGATAGGGGAAATTTTTGCTACATATGACCGTTTAATATAATGTAGAATTTGCATCTTCACTATCCTTCCTCCTTGCAGGCGCCTGATGTTTATAAAGCTGCATGGAATCTTTTAAAGGTAGCACTGTAATGGTTGACAGTCTTTTGAGTTGACATTCTGCTGGTTGTATTTTCTCTCAGTCTAAAGTTTTAAGTTATTTACCAGTAAAGTGAACATTTTTGAAATACAGGGAGCCGATGGAGTTCTGGTTCCAGGGGGATTTGGTGACAGAGGGGTGCAAGGCAAAATTCTTGCTGCAAAATATGCTCGTGAAAACAGAGTTCCGTTCCTGGGCATTTGCTTAGGGATGCAAATTGCTGTCATTGAATTTGCTCGATCTGTTCTTGGTTTGCATGATGCAAACAGTACAGAATTTGATCCTGAAACTTCAAATCCATGTGTCCTATTTATGCCTGAGGTATGCTGTTTTAAAAAAATTAGTCTACTTTACCTTTCTTTTCACCTGTCGAAGCTAGTAACTGTTGCTTGTTCTACTTAGTAGGGTTCAAAAACTCACATGGGAGGAACCATGCGTTTGGGATCAAGAAGGACTTATTTCAAGGTTCCTGATTGTAAATCTGCAAAATTGTAAGACTTATGACTTATTTGTGTATCAGTGTCCTGACATTATTGTTATCTTAAGAGTATGTTATGTAAGTTTCCTTGATTTGTTTATGGAAAACAAGTGTGCCAAGAATTGCATACTTGTACAATTGGATGACAATATTCAGTGAAACTAAAATCAGCAAAGGTAAAATGGAGAACGTAAATGACTGACCGACTGGTAAAAACAATCTCTTTAGAGCTTTACTGTATTTTCTTAATTTGTTTCTAGGTATGGCAATGTCAGCTTTGTTGATGAGAGACATCGGCATAGATACGAGGTAACCTGTCCATAAACAATGCATTTGCAAAAGCAGTTTGTTGAAGTGCAGATGTCTTGCTCTTCTGCAATGAACTCTCTGAAAAAGAATATTTCTATTATGCAGGTCAATCCTGACATGATATCACAATTTGAAAATGCTGGTTTATCATTTGTTGGCAGGGATGAAACTGGTCGACGTATGGAGGTAAATTTCTGTGAAAGTTTGGCAGGACCTGTTTTCCATGAATCCGTGTTTACTGGTTTAAAAAATTGCAAGAATCTTCACCTTTGAATGACATTTGTTTCTGGTGTTAAGAGCATTTTATTGCCATTTTGACTGCAGATTGTTGAATTGCTTGGTCATCCATATTTTGTTGGAGTTCAGTTCCATCCTGAGTTCAAGTCTAGGCCAGGAAAACCTTCTGCTCTTTTCTTAGGTATTGTTTCTTCTAATCATACAAAAGTGGATTTTAACATTTTATAAGGTGTCATATAAGCTTTACATAATTGCATTAAATACGTGGATAGATCTTATGTTTGGTAGGGTGTAATCAAAATTGTAATGTAATTGTTATTACATTGTATATATGATTACGTTGTTTGGCAATACAAAAAAAATTTGACGTAATGGAATGATTAAGTACATAATGTAATTAATTATATTTAAAGTAACGTAATGTTTATTACATATAAAAATGGCCACCACCGCTACTACCTTGTCACTACCACCACTGCTCCTACCTTGTCACCACCACCACTACTTGACCACCACTATCACTACTTAGCTATTATCACCTATACCATCATCTGGTCATTACTATCACCACCTCACATTGCCGCCGCCGCTGCCGCCGCTAGCACCACCACAACCACTGTCACCACCATTACCACTACTATTCAACTAGTAATCACTGCAATTATTATCACTTGTTATTAACACTGTGAATAAATTAAATATTAAAATAAAAATTATCATTGCATTACACTACTTACATTTTTATTTTGCAACTAAACATAAAAATGTAATGATAATTATATTATATTATAATTTTGATTCCATTACATATTGATTATATTACATTAAATTATGCTCTACCAAATATAATCACGTATTTAAATAATCGCGTATTTACGTGGTTATGTTTAATAAAGCGTAATGTAATGTAATATAATGCAATCAAAGTTATAATGTAATGTAATGTAATGTTCATTACATTACTTTACTTTGTTGCAAAATAAAAATATAGGTAGTGTAATATAATGGTAATTTTTATTTTAATATTAATTTATGTATAACATTAATAATAAGTTGTAATGGTTATAGAGATTAGTGGTCAAGTGGTGGTGGTGGTGGTGGCTAAGTTATGGTGGCGATAGCGATAGTTAGATGATAGGGGTGGTGGCGGCAATGTGAGGTAGTAGTAGTAATAGTGGTTAGGTGGTGGTAGAGGTGACAATAGCTAAGTGGTGATAACGGTGGTCAAGTGATGGTGATAAAAGGGTGGTGGTGGTTGTGGTGGTGAAAGTGACAAAGTAGGAGTAGTAGTGGTAGTAGCAGTGGCGATCAAGTAGTGGTGGAGATGATAGTATTGACAATAAATGAAAAATCAAAATAAGTAATCAATTTTTGTGTTAAAACAACGTAATCAAATATCACTATAATAGCGATTACATTATAACTTTGATTATACCATACCAATAGTTAAGTTCATCATGTGTTGTTATTTGAGCTAATTTTGGAAGTGCACTACGTAACTGTATGCTGCCCCAAATTTAATTTTTTTAAAAGAAATCAAGAGTTTATACTATTTTCTCATGTTAATCTCTCTCTCTCAAAAAAATAAACTATCAAGAGTTCGTACTATTTTCTCATGTTAATCTCTCTCTCTCTCTCTCTCTCTCTCTGTATATATATATATATATATATATATATATATTGCGTTTTCTTGTTATCATGGTGTTTTGGATGAAGCAGTCTTCATAATAGTTGTCTTTATCATTATTGTTTAGGTTGGATATTCTGACCACTAGGAACTTATCATCTATTAGCCCGAATACGGCATCTTCTTCTCAATTGTAAATCATTATAATTGCTTATCATGTTGCAGGACTTATAGCAGCAGCGTGTGGGCAATTGGAAGTTTTCCTACAGAATTATGGGCATGGAAGCAAGCTGTTGCCAAATGGAATTAACAATAGAAAGTCAACAGTGAAAGTCTACCAAAATGGTGATGGTTTCAAGTCTTGCAATGGTTCATTAAACGGTGTGCACAGCAACGGCAATGGTGTGCACAGCAACGGAAATGGCAATGGTGTGCATAGCAACGGCAATGGTGTGCATTTTTAAGGAAACACAAGTAATTTAGCAATGCACTTCGGATTATGATATTGGTTTCTCAAAGCACTTTTGGTTGCCTTCGGTTATATGTTTGTACAGCAGCTGAGAATGGGTGGAAATTTTTTGACTTCTCAAGTGACTTATTTTAGGGTGAAGCTGGAGAATGAAAGGAAAAAGTTTGTATTCTCCACTTTATCAGTGAAATATGGGCTTAAGGTACTGCATCAGCCTCTTAGATGCAGTAGGTGTCTTTCTGGGAATTTTGGCTGTATGTCTTTGAAGGAATATGTTGCTAGAGTTTACTCTTGTAGGATATCGATTAATGGAAATCAATGCTGGTTGCAGTGAATTACCATGGCAAGGAGAATGTATCTTTTTCGATTTAGCCCAAAAACTTTTTGTTATGGGAAAAAAAATAAACCAAATTAGTATGACAATTATTATTTTTAATATTCATCTATACCTATATGATATATAAATGTAAATGTGTGAAGGTAGGGAGAACATTGACTTTACCTAAATTATTTTTCATTATTTATAGTATTTATAATTATATTTTTTTGTTATTTATATAATTTTAGAGTTTATATAAATTTAAAATTCTTAATCCTAATTATATTTTACTTAATTAATTTTTTATTATAATATAATTTAAAATAAAATTTTGTAAAAATACTTTCATAACTTATATTATTTAAAATATAAAAATATTTTATTTATATAAATAATTTTTTTAATGAATCATATTTATAACCATCTTAATTATACTTATTTATGGAAAAATATTTTAATACAATAATATTTAAATTTACGTAAAAAAATTAGAAAAATAATTATTGTTAGCTAAACATATAAAGTATTTTATTATTTTTTAAAAATTTTCATATTCATTAAAAAAAATATTTCATATCAAATAAATTTATATTTTTTAGTTATAAATATATTTCAAAAATTCTTAATTATTGCATTAACATACATATGCATGCAACAATAGAAAAATATTATAAAAAAAAATAATTAAAATGTGTAATATATAATAAAATTATATGAATCTAAATTTTTTAAATAATAATAATTATGTATTTAAAACAAATTACATATGTGAGAAAGAAAAAAATTTAAATAGATATATATATTATTTAAAAATTGAGTTTAATTATAAAATTAATATAATTAATAAAATGATCAGAATTTATAATACTACTTTTTTTTTAAATGATACATTATTAAAAATTTAAAAATATTAATGTGTACATATAAAAAATATAATAATTTTTTAATATTATAATCTTACATTAACTTGATAAATAGTGAATATGTATAAAAAAATTAAGTATCATATTTTGAATATAAAATTATCATTTTTATTTAATAAATTTATATTTAAATATAAATTAATATTAATATTTAGTATAGAAAGATTTTAATTTTTATATTAATACAAGTATTACAATTACATCATTTAATAGAATTTTTATTGTAGAACTTTGACTCCAGTTGGGTCTTTCTTGTGTGCTTCAAGTCATGCCTTTGCAGCATCCCATTTGGCGACCTCATTTTTCTCCACTGGTCTTCTGCGGTTGATGAAGTCACCTTTATTGACGTCGGTTGGGAAGAATGCTGATAAAGAAGAAGGCAGGTCAACCCGTTTCAGTCTTTTGTTTATTTGATCTTGGGGGAGTTTAGTGCAACTTCTTTGTTATCTGGGCTTGGGGGCATGTAATGTTTTATTCATCTAATGAAACATTCTAATTTTCTGATAAAAAAATGGAATTTTTATTTTTATTTTTTAAGATTTAATAACTTTCTTTATTAAAATTTAATTTTTACTTTTACAAAAAAAATTATAAAAAATTTAATTTAAAAATATGTTATAAGTTAATTTGATAAAATATTTTAGTGTGGACTGAATAATTGTTTATATAGCTTTCACTATATCATTTCAATTAAAAATAATAATATCCTACAGTCAGTTATTTTTACTCTATTAACATAAATTTTAAATTTTTTATATAAAAAAAATTTTAGTTATTAATTTATTAATATTTATATATTTGTCAATCTTATTTTAAAGTTTTTCTTCATATTATAAGAAAATATGAAATTATATAAAATATTATATATCAAATAAAAATTAATAATATTGATATTTATTGATATAGTGTTTACAATTAATTTTAACAAATAAAATTAAAAATATAACAAAAAATAATTAGAAATAAAAAAAGATTAATATTATATGAAATTATACCAAATTAAATTTATTTTACTATTATATATATAAATTCTTAAAAAGGGTTGGAAAAAGTTTAAATTTTTCATGTAACTTATATATGTTTTATAAAAATTACAAAATGTTAAAAATTAATTATTCTTGATAAACTCAATACTTCATTATTGAAGAAATTTAACACAAATATATATGAATCAACAAAATAATAAATAGTTAAATTTATATATTTATAAAACACTAATTAAAAAATTATACTATAATAATACAATTTTCATAATAAATTTTATTTTTATAATTTTTTATTTTAATTAATATACTTTCATTTTCTTTATCTTAATCTAAAAATTATAAGTGCACATACAACATACATATTATGAAAAATGAAAATAATAATAATAATAATAATAATAATAATAATAATAATAATAATAATAATAATCAATATATTATAATAATATTATATTATATAAAAAATTTTATGTAAAACTATTAAAATTATGGATACATATAACGAGTGCAGAAAATGTGCAATGCACGTTTTGAAAAAAAAAAAAAACTAGTTATATATAAATTTATGAAGAGGGGAACATTAACTTTGCCTAAATTATCCTTTATTTATAAAATTAATTATAATTATATTTTTATTATTTAAATTAATTTTAAAGTTTATATAAATTTAAAATTTTTAATTTTGGAGTTTATATAAATTTAAAATTCTTAATCCTACTTATATTTAACTTCAATTAAATATAAAACTTTATAAGAAGTGATGAACTAAAATAAAAAATCAATAAATAAAAATAAAAAAATTACTAATCTATCTTTTATTTATAAAAATATAGAAAAAATATATTTGTACTGACAAATAAATAATTCATCGCTAATAATATATATTAAAGATAATAACATGGCTAATTCATATAAATTTGTCATTAATACTGTTTAGTGATAAAAATATGCATCGCTAATAATTTTAGCAACAGTGCCTTCTAAATATTATCGTTGCTATTCTTTTAGCGACAGAAAATTTATTGCTAAATCCTTTATGATGTCAATTCTATAATGTTCTATATTATCACTAATAACTTTTAAAATAAATAATTTTATATTCTCAAAATATTGTTCAATATAATAATTTAAAAATGATTTTTATTGAAAACTTTGATGAAATTTGTAACGATCGGGCTCCAACCACTAGAGGAATTGTTCGCTTTGGCCATAAGCCTCATGGTTTTGTCCCATAGGTGGAATTGAGAACTTCGAGGAGGTCACCCATCCTAAGATTTCTCTCAAGCGAGCACGCTTAACCCTAGAGTTCTTCCAACTCTCCAGGCCATTCCACCAAAAGGCGTCTCTAGTGATTAGTTCCCTCATTTTCTATATCATTACTTTTTGAATCCAAGACCATCTCCTTGCTTTGCCGATGTGGGATTTGCCTAAGGGACCTTTCTCCCCCCCTTTCGGGACTCAACATCCTCGCTGAGGTTTGCCCCACCATCGCCCAAGAGGACACGTGAGCGGCTCTGATACCAATTGTAACGATCGGGCTCTAACCACTAGAGGAATTGTCACTTTGGCCATAAGCCTCACGGTTATATCCCATAGGTGGAATGGAGAACTTCCCAGGAGGTCACCCATCCTAGGATTTCTCTCAAGCGAGCACGCTTAATTCTGGAGTTCTTTCAACTCTCCAGGCCATTCCACCAAAAGACGCCTCTAGTGATTAGTTTCTATATCATTACTTTTTGAATCCAAGACCATCTCCGTGCTTTGCCGATGTGGGATTTGCCTAAGGGATAAGTATAAATGTCATTAGAGATATCAAAGAAAAATTAATTAATTAGTACAAAGAAAAATGAGAAATCGAGAAAACGATAAAACTCTATGTTACTGAAAAATCGAGAATGCAACCCGAATAGGGGCATTATGATAATTTGACATCCCGAGTTACCTTTCGACCTAAATGTCCATTAAAAATAAATGATATTACACTTGAAAAATGTCATGAAAAATTAACATGGTGGTACATATCCAAATAGTAAAAGATATGAGAAAAATGTAAGAAATTGGAAACTTTGGATTAATTAATACTTTAACCATACTTAGTGCTCCACTAAGTGAAGTTAATGGACATATAATATAGTATATTGGGACAAAAAATCTGTCATCTTCAACCTCCCAAACAAACCAGCCGAAAGTCCTCCCAAACTTTCATCCATGTCCACCCACTTCCCAAGCTCAAATCTTCATGATCAAGCCATGCTTTCCACAACTTGTCTTCATTAAAGTTTATCCCCACCTTGCAAGCAAGAATTTGATAGTAATTTCAAGAGGAATAGGTGAAGTTTGGTTAAGCTCACAAGAGGTAAATATCCATTTCTTCAACTTTTCTTTGTTAAAGTTTGTGTGGGTATTGAGATAAGTTGATATATGGAAGAAAAGTTGAAGTTTGGTAAGTTAGGGTGCTTCTCCATTTCGGCATCCATGGAAGTTTAATATGTAACTTGTTTTCTTCATGTAATTGGTGATTTGGGGTGTTGATTTAAATGTTTAATTGTGTTGAAGTTGAATTCCATGTATAAAGTTTGATTTGTAAGCTTGAAAAGTGAAAATGGAAGTTGATGTGTATGTGTAATTTTTGGGTAGCCTGAAAATGGAAATTGGTAAGGTTCAAATTCATGAAATGTTGTTGAAATATTGTACAAAAGAATGGCAGCATATATGTGTGTGGAATAGTAGTGATAGGTATGTAATTTGA
This sequence comes from Hevea brasiliensis, assembly GCF_030052815.1. Taxonomy (NCBI): domain Eukaryota; kingdom Viridiplantae; phylum Streptophyta; class Magnoliopsida; order Malpighiales; family Euphorbiaceae; genus Hevea; species Hevea brasiliensis. The sequence continues at coordinate 55,147,446 of NC_079503.1, read as the reverse complement.
TGATGGAAGTTTGTGTGATAATTAGAAGTATTTATGTGTATAAATTATTGGGATTGAACTTTGTGAATGGTGACTGCATTTGGTGTATTTGAAGTGGTTATATTCTGTCCAAGTTGACCTATAATGTAGAGAATGGAATGGTTTTGGTTAGTGCCAAATGCAGAATGGTATGGAAAGTGAAAATGTAATTGGTAAACACGTGTTTGGTTTGGTGTTTGAAAAGCATGTAGAGGGCAGTGTGCAAATGGACCTATAACCCTAAGTGTGTGGCTTTAATTGGTATGAGGCCAATTGGAGGTGAAATTAGTCACAAAATGTGCCAACTTTCTTGAAGGAAGCTTACCTAAATTCCGCCTAGAAGGTGACTTGAAAAATGACCAAATCCGGATTAGTGACTTGAAAGCCTGAAAATTGACCATTTGGGCAGTAGTTAGTATTTTGACCATAACTCACTCAAAATAGATCCAATTGACCTGACATTTTTACCATGATTAGTTTAGACATAGATCTACAATTCTTATGAAGACACCAAAGCCCAGAAATGGCCAGAACCAAGCCAAATAGCTTACACAAATTCAGGTATCAAAACTGGCCGAACCAAAAGTGACCTAAAAATGACCTAAGCCTACCATTTTAGTGCATTCTGTCCAGCATTGGTAAATTGACCATATCTTCGTCTACACAACTCAGAATGACCTGAAATTTTGCCCCACGTGTAATAAGACATAGATCTACAAGTTTGTAGTTTGGATCGAAACCCGAAAACCGAGGGAACTAGGTTGTACGGCTAGGTCAAAATAGTACACCGAAATCCGATAAATTGCAATAAAATGCAATACACTTAGAAATGAAATTGGTAATATATACCAACACTAAAGGGCTATAAAATGTGACATATTGGTAACATTAAAATTGATCACTTAGAGTGCATCAAGGGTCAACATTATAGGTTGACTAATGAAATGAATTGAAGGAAATTATACCAAGAAAATTTAAATAGTGGATTTTATGGTTGGAAACAAATTCATTGAGTACTAAAACACTTTAAATTGTGTGTTTCAGTTGATAAGGATATTGAGAAGCATAAAGGACATTGAGTCAAGGCCTAGGAGCGACTCAAATCAGGTTTATGCACAACTAGTTTTTAACTGATTTTGTTCTGAATATTTCATATGATTAAATGACATATTTTTCTTATGTATTATGTTTAACAAGCATTGGATTTAATTCAATGATCATTGAAATTGTTATAGTATGTATGAATTTAGCTTTGTGAAATGGTATTTCCACAAGTATTAAGCATTATTGTGGATTGAATAAATTATGTTTTGGAAAATTGTGATAGAACATGTTTTGAATTGTGATGGGCAATTTGCATGGAAAAATGCAAATTTATGATTTGAATTGTGATGAGTATAAAAATTATTGGATATTGGAATTGACTTTGAATTGAATTGTATTGTGATTTATGTTCACTAAAAGGATTGTGATATTGTTTTATATCTCACTATAGATGCTTGACTAGGTTATTATCCGTCTCTCTCATTTGTTGAGAAGACAATGAAGTTAGTTGTGTTTTGATTACTATGGTATGTGCACAGGCTTAGATTCTCCTCTTATTAGAGGTTAGATCTAAGTTCTTATTTGTTATGGCCCTTTCGGAAGTTTCATTATTGTGATGTATACTGTGCACGATGATTCGACCTCCCCGACCATAGGGAGTTAGAATCACTCCGAAGATGGCCCTTTCGGATTAGTCTTGCATAGTTAGTAAGATAAAGAATGATTTTCGAGATAAAGAATGATTTTTGAATAGTAAAGAATTGTGATTTCAATTATGATTTATATATAATTGATTTTATTGGAATTAATCTTTATTTCCAATAAATTGTTGAAATTACTTTAAATGGTTAGTTATGATTTGATAAATTGAATTTCGTGATCAAAGTCATTTTATACAAATGATTTATATTATTGGCAATGAATATTTTGAGTTTTGGAATTCGATGAGTATTCAGATTTCTAAATTATTTGCTGTAATTTTTGTTAAGGTATATTGTACTATATTTTAAATTATAGTTGTACACCACTGAGTTCACCACTCAGCGATAGCTTTGTATGCTGTCGTAGGTGAAAAGAGCATAGAGCAGTTGAGTAAGCTTCTTTGAAGACACATTCAGATCAGCTTCAGCTCCAGGTATATCATAGGTATACCCATGTACATAGGTTTTGATGTATGCATGTAAAAATATGTATGTAAATTATTTGAGCAGTTGTATAAAAACTGTTGTAAAATATTTTGGTATGTAATTAAATGTAAATTATTGTAAATGAGAATTTGAGATTTTATTTACCTGAATAGTTTTGTAATATTAATGTTGAGTCTTGTAATCAATGAAATGTTCTTTATGATGAGATTGGTTTGAAAGTAAATTGATTTGATTATTGAGATTTGAAATGTGAGTTGAAATGAAGTTATTGGAGTTGTATTTGAGAAAACATATTAGGAGTATTTTCCTTTTCAGTTTTGAAGAACTGTTTTCTCAAAACACAGCCGGCACTATACCGAAATTTTGAAAAAAATTTTATAGCACCAGATTTTAATCGATGATTTAAATTTTACGAAAATTGTTTTAAAATCCCTTGAAGTATATTTAATGGGTTACCGGTAGGTGAAGTACGGTAATTCATTAGATGTACTACGGGATCATGTTACATCTTACGAAGGAGTAGGGTGTGACAAAATTATTATAATTCCATTTTAATTTTGACTAATTTAGGTAAATAGAATAAAGTTAATATTAATTTTATAATATTAACAAAATCAATTAAAATCTTAAATAAAATAAAAAAATGGATTGATTTTTTTTATTAGTTAGTCGTATTTTCAACTAATTTTATTCTTCATATTAATAAAATATTATAATTTATAAATATACTAAAATTTTAAAAAATACTATTATAAAAATTATTTATACTTTATTTGGATAATAAATTCTTTAAATAAAAATAAATTTTAATTTTATATTAAAATATAATAAAAAAATCATAATATTAAATTTAAATGCTTATTTGTTTCAATTTTTTATCTATTTATATAAATTTTATATTATTGTTTAATGGCTAAATGACTAAAAAATCAAAATCTTTATAAATTTTTTCAATTTTAGCCAAACCTTTTAATTTTATCAATTTAATTTCAAATTTTGACATTAGTTTTAATTTTAGCAATTAGCCCAATTGAATTACTTAATTGACAAAAGTAATTTAAATATTCACATACATTATTAATATTAGCCAATCTTTTTATTTTTATATAAATTTTGGTAGTTATTCTCAAATTGATAAAAAAATATTATTTTAATTAATTTATCTATCATTTTGAAAATTATAATTACATTTATTTTGGTTTTATTATATGTTTTTTATTTTTAAATTTTTTTTACCTTTAAAATAAAATGATAGGAAAGATATAAATTAAAAGTATACATAGATAGAAAGAAAGGAAATAAAATTCCATGAACGGTTGCTTCTAGAGTGGCCAAATAAGGCTTAGCTGCAAATAATAATATTAGATATATTTATTTATTATTTTTTTATTAACATGAAATTTGTTAAAATTAATAAAAATATTAAAATTATTGAATATTTTAATAAAACTAAAAACATAGCTAAAATTGACAATAAATGAAAATTTTGAATTATTTTTGCTAATTGATGAGTTAATTATTTTTAATTAAATTTATTATTAAAATTGAAAACATTTGGAAATGTTTATGAATAAAATGATAGAGTTAAAAGTTTTTCTTTTAACCTTATTTAATTATATAAATATATAAGTATTTAGAACTGCATTAAAAAAAGGCCTTATGGCACCAAAAATCCAAATATTTGCGAGTTTTGGCATTTTAATCCAACACTTAAAATTATACCCACATTTAAAGTACTAAAAATTAAAAATTAAAATTTGGAAGGGTTGTGACTTTGTTTTAACCTTAAGTTTGGGGTTAGAAGGATGCAATATTTAGACCTAGGTGTTTTGTGTATTTAGCTCACAATTTAAATCTTTTTAAAATATTTTTTTATTTTATTAATTAAAGAAAAATTTAAAAATGTGAACTACTAATTTTTAGCTCAATAAAAACTAATCTTTTAAAAATTAAAATATAGACTCATTAATTTTTTTTATTTAATGAGCCATTTAAAGAAATTTAATTTACTAGAATACTGGCCCATTAAATTTTTTATTTTATTGGACTAATAAAAAATATCAATTAATAATAATTATAATATTTAAATACGTGAGGCCAATGACGAATATAAAAACTAGATTTAGGTATTTTATATATCTTGCTTATAATTTAATTCTTTTTAAATTCTTTTTTATTACTTAAAAGTAAATTTAAAAACTATCGACAATCAATATTTCAACTAAGTTTGGCCAATAAAAAAATAAGTTTCAAATTATTAGAATATTGACTCATTAAATTCTTTATTTAATTGGGCTAATAAAAAAAATAAACCTTTTAAAATTTTATTAAGATTTTTTTGAAGTTAAACGTGAGAGATAGTTAAGAACATACCCACATTTAAAATACTCTAAATGAAAAATTAAAATTTGAGAGGGGTTGTGGCTCTATTTTAATCCTCAAGTTCGATGTTAGACTGATGTAACTTTTAGACCTAGGTGTTTTGTGTATTTTAACTCATAATTGAAATTATTATAATTTTTTTATTAGTTAAAGGAATATTTTGAAATGTGGGCCACTAATTTTTGCACTTTGTTAGGTGATAAAAGCTAATGTTTTAAAAATTAAAATATATGCTCATTAATTTTTTATTTAATTGAACTTGTGAAAAAATAATTTACTAGAATATTAGCCCATTAAATTTTTGTTTTCATTAAGATTTATATATAGAGAGCAAATGACAGATATAATAATAAGATCTAAGTGTTTTATATACCTCGCTTATAATTTAATTCTTTTTAAATTCCTTTTTATTACTTGAAAGTAAATTTAAAAATATCAATGACTAATTTTTCAACTAAGTTTGGCTAATAAAAAAAATAAAATTCAAATTATTAGAATATGGGCTTATTAATTTTTTTTTCAATTAGTCTAATAAAAAAAATCAACCTTTTAAATTTTGTTAAGATATTTTAAAGGCTAAAGTTAAGAGAGTTAAAAATATACCCATATTTAAAGTACTATAAATTAAAAATTAAAATTCTGGAGGGTTGTGGCTTTATTCAACTCTCGAGTTTAGTGTTTGATGGATGCAATATTTGACCCTAGTTGTTTTGTGTATTTAGCTCACAATTTGAATCATTTTAATATATATATATTTTTTTATTTTATTACTTAAAGAAAAGAATTTTAAAATGTGGTTCACTAATTTTTCTATTTTGTTAGGTCAATAAAAATCAATCTTTTAGAAATTAAAATATAGACGCAATTAATTTTTTGTTTAATTAAGCCATTAATAAAATATTTTAATTTACTAGAATATTTGCCTATTAAATTTTTTATTTTATTGGGTCAATAAAAAATATCAATTAATGAGGATCATAAAATTTAGATATATAAGGGCAATGTTAAATATAACAACTATGTAACACTCTCACTGTAGCAATTCCATATATTCTACTGTTCCGGTGACCGGTGTCGGTCTGGACAGTTAGAACGTTTAGAAAAAAAATTTAGACTAGAGTGAGGAGTCATAACTAACACAAATACTCGTAAAAAAAAATTTAGGAAAAATTTTAGAAATAAAATACAACCAAGTTAAATGAGTCGGCGCCCTAGCGATAGGTAACCTAGTGGGAAGTTGCTGTTTTCACAGTTAGAAGCCCTAAACCAAGGAGAAAATTCATGAAATAATTTTTGGGACTCTAGAGAAGAGTCATTGAGGTTTCTATGACATTAGAATGCCAAGAAAAGGCTTACAAAATTTTTTTGATCAGTACAGATGATTTTGGCTCCTTAAGCCAAACGGAGGGCATTTTGGTCATTTCGCCTTCAGAGATGATTTTTGGCTAACTTGTCTAAATAAATAAATAAATTATATGACATAAAATATGAATAAATATTGAAGAAAAAATAATTAAAAATGAATAAAAAAAAGAAAATAAAATGATATTAAATAAGATTTATGACATCATGCACATGTAAAGATGATGCAATTAAAACTTACTAGCCAATCATGATTAAACAAGCACTCATGAAAAGCATAAAAGGAGATAAAAACCAATAGAAAATTCAGCTTCTTCCTCCTTGGGACTTCTTGGCCGAAAATCTCCATGGGAGAGTTAATTCCTTCTTCTTTTTTAATTTGCTTGAGTTCCACCAATTTACACCATAAAACTCATAATCCCTAACACTAAACTTTGATAATTGACCTTGGGGAGAAGGTTGGTACCAAAAAGAAGAGGAGAATTGAAGGTTTATCAAGTTGGGAATTCCATCAAATAACATTAGTGCTACTTTCTTCCATACTTTTCTAGTAAACTTGAAATTGAGTATGAATATGGGAAGAATTTCAAGAAACAAATTGAGGAATTATTCATGTTTGATGAAAAAAGAATTTTTGCAGCATGTGTTGCTATGGGAATTGATGAATTTAAATGAAATAAAATGTGTTCATTGGAGTTGCTTTGTAGGTATTTGTGATTAGATGTGTTAGATTGCATGTTGTTTGAGTAAATTGGAATTTTAGAGTAAGGTTTAGTGACAAAAATTAGGGTTTTAATCATGTGTTAGTGAATGAAAGTCCTAATGGTCAATTAGTGACCATTTGGCTATGTTTGATGAGGAATTGAAGTGAATTGTGGCTTTGGATTTGAGGTTGGGTATGCTGCCTCATAGGACCTGCAAGGCTGGATATGAGTCTAGCAAGTTTGGACAGCTGTAACTTGAGAGGTGTAGGTCTAATTGGTGCAAGGCCAATTGGACATGAAACTAGACACATAATGGCACAACTTTGATGAAGAAACCTTGCCCAGAAAATAAACTTAGAATACCCTAAAAATTGACCAAATTCGAGTAACCAATTCTGGACCTGGTAAAAGTGACCAAATGAAAAGTATTTGTTCATTTGGCCATAACTCAGTGTAGAAATGTCCAAATGACCTAAATTTTATATCAATGAAAATCTTAGACAATTTAGGACAACTTTCATGGAGACCATAACTCTAAAGTATTTTGTTTTAATTTGAATGAAATTACTTAGTATTATTTTGGATGTTATTTGAATTGGAAATGACTGATTTGAATTTTTTGGAATTTAAGAAATGATGTTGAAATTAGTTGTGATAGAGGTTGATTTGATGAAGTTGATGAGATAAATCAATGGAAGTGCTTTTTACAGGTATTTAAAGAACTGTTTTCTCAAAATACAGAAGGCACTCTATCGAAATTTTTATAAAATTGCGGAAAAATAAAATGGGACAAAAATCTTAACTAGTTTTTAAACTCTAATTAAATATTTTAATACCTAGTAGAATATGCTCACCACTTATAAAAGTAAGAAAATTGTTTTAAAATCTCTTGTAGGGTTTTAATGAGTTATCGGTAGGTAAAGTTCAGTAGTTCATTAGGTATTCTACGGGATCATGTTATGCCTTACAAAGACGTAAGGTGCGACATGTTTTAGTGGTATCAGAGTAAATTTTTTTTTAAAATATGTTTTAACTTATGAATTTGTCTTTTCTTTGCTAAGTACAACTGCTCAATGTCCTTGTTTATTACATACAGTGCATTACATCATAAATATGAACTAACCGAGGGAAATCTCCTTGTGTTATTTGTTTAGGAGATACCCTAACTTCAGACCAAAATGGAAGAAGGGGATCGCTTAGTTGAGCAATCTGTTGAAGCTGAGGCACAAGGGGAAGCCCCAGCTCTACAGAATGTCAGTGGGTCAGTGGCACCAGCCCCATAAATGCCGCAGTTTCCTGCACAGTTCGCACAGCAGATGGCGGTAATGTTTCAACAAATGGCTGGGGGTATGCCTGCTCATGCTCCACCCCAGACTACTGTGCTGTAACCTCAAGCTCCAGTCAGACAGTATGACAAGCTGTTGAAGTATGGGGCCACGAAATTTAAGGGTATAGTAGACCCACTAGAAGCAAAGCAATAGCTGGAAAGAATGGATAGAGTATTCAATAAATTGCACTGCCAAGATGAGCTGAAATTTGAATATTCGGTATCTTTGCTACAAGGGGAGGCTTATGATTGGTGGAAGACCATCCCCCACAACTTGGCTGAACCACCAGTACTAACCTGGGATGACTTCATCAGGGAGTTTAGACAGAAATACGTCCCAGATGCATTTGTAGATCAGAACTACAAGAATTTCTGAGTTTGAAGCAAGGCAACAGAACAGTGGCAAAAAATGAGAGGGAGTTCTCCCGCTTAAGCCACTATGCTGGGAGTCTCCTTTCTACCAGCAAGGAAAGGTGCAAGAGATTTGAAATGGGTTTGAAGCCCAGCCTACGGATGCAAGTAGTGGGATTCAGACACAGTAATTTTTCAGAGCTCATTTCTCAAGCACTTGAGTTGGAAAGAATTGAATCAGAAGCGACCCCAACAAAAGAAAAATCAGAGAAAACTGAAAAATCAGAGAAAGCTGAAAAATCAGAGAAAGATAAGGGGAAAAAGTCAGTAGAGCAAAGTCCTAGTGGTACTTCTAGGAAAAGGAAGAAATTTGGGGGACCTAGTAGAGGTCAAGGAGGAAGGTTTGAAAGGCGATTCTGCAGGCGGAGACCCCTAGGTGCAGTCGGCGATCGGCGAGTTCACGACCTCCCGACCACTGTGAGACTTGTGGCAAGATTCATGGGGGAGAATGCTATTGGGCAACAGGAGCCTGTTTTAACTGTGGTAGCAAGGGTCATATTGCAAAGGACTGCACTAGTGCTCCTAGATTCGGTCCAGCTCCTACGACTGCAAAAGGATCTATTCGGAGTCCTGCTCCTAGAGGTTTACAACCAGTTGGTAGAGGAAGCGGTAGAGGTAGAGGCAATGCTTCTGGCAGTCAGGGTACTATTGGTCAATCAGCACAAGGAAGTGCTTTAGCCAGGGTTTATACGATGAGACAGTGAGAAGAGGCTGAGACTTCTGATGTTGTAGGGTGTACATTCTCTATCTCTGATCAATAAGTATTTGTGTTGTTTGATCCAGGTTCAACCCACTTATATGTTAGTGCTAGCATAGTCAGTTCACTTGCTATTCTGTGTGTCCAAATGGGTTTTGAAGTGCTAGTAACTAGTCCATTAGGACAAGAGGTTCGGGTCGACAGAATTTATAGATACTGTCCTTTGGTGATCCAAAGACATGTTTTTCTGTCAGATTTGATTGAAATTCCCTTCAGAGATTATGATATTATCTTGGGCATAGATTGGTTAGCCAGGCATTACGCTATGATTGACTGTAGGCTGAAGACAGTCACTTTTGGTCTCCCTCTAACGGTGATGTGGTAATATATGGGGAGAGGCAGTTACTGCCATCAAACATCATTTTGGCTGCACTAGCCATAAGGATGATCAGAAAGGGGTGTGAAGCATACTTGGCACATGTGATAGACACCCAAGTGGGGAGTCCAACACTAAGGGACATTCCTATAGTATGTGAATTTTCAGATGTGTTTCCTGATGAATTGCCAGGATTACCTCCAGAAAGAAAAGTGCAGTTTGAGATTGATGTTATGCTTGGTGTGGACCCAATCTCCATAACACCATACAGAATGGCACTAGTAGAATTGAAAGAGTTGAAAGTGCAATTGCAAGAGCTGCTTGATAAGGACTTTATCCGCCCTAGTGTATCACCTTGGGGAATGCTAGTGTTATTTGTTAAGAAGAAAGATGGCACTCTCTGCTTATGTATTGACTATCGGCAGTTGAATAAGGTGACAATAAAGAATAGATATCCATTGCCCCACATTGATGACTTCTTTGATCAGTTGAGGGGTGCAGCTGTGTTCTCCAAAAATTGACTTGAGACCAGGTTATTATCAACTGAAAGTACAAGAGCAGAGTATTCCTAAAACTGCCTTTAGAACCCACTATGGCTATTATGAGTTCTTGGTCATGCCATTCAGGTTAACTAATGCTCTTGCTGCTTTTATGAATCTGATGAACACTATCTTCAGATCATACCTCAACCAGTTTGTTGTGGTATTCATAGATGATATATTGGTCTATTCGAGGAGTGCAGAAGAGCATGATAGACATCTGCAGATTGTACTGCAGACTTTGAGGGAGAAACAGCTATACGCCAAATTATCGAAGTGTGACTTTTGGCTGAAAGAAATATCTTTCTTGGGGCATGTAGTATCAGTAGAGGGCATCAAGGTAGATCCAAGTAAGATAGAAGCTGTCCTTAATTGGAGACCACCCAGAATATCACGGAGATTCGCAGTTTTCTGAGTTTAGCTGAATACTACCGTCATTTTGTGAAGGGATTCTCCATGTTGGCATCTCCCTTGACTAAGTTACTTCGAAAAGATGTGAAATTTCAGTGGACGGATAAATGCCAGCAGAGTTTTGATGAGAGATGTTTGACTGAAGCTCCATTCCTTACTTTACCTGTCACACTCTACTCCTCGTAAGATGTAACATGCTCCCGTAGTATACCTAATGAATTACAGTACTTCGTCTACTGGTAACCCATTAAATATACTATAAAGGATTTTAAAATAATTTTCGTTCATTTTTAAATTGGTGGGTAAATTTTTTTTTTTTTTCAGATTTTAAAAACCTTTATTTAAAGTCCAAACATAAATTAAATTTTTAGATATTTAAAATCTCTGCAATTTTTATAAAAATTTCTGCAAAGTGCCGTCTGTATTTTGAGAAAACAGTTCTTCAAAATCTGAAAATAAAGATACTCCCAATATTTTTCTCAATCACAACTCCATTATTCAATCTCATTTCACAAATCAACACAAGCAACTCAATACACAGTTTAAATTAAATCAAACATTGAAACCTCTCATTAAGGTAACAAAATTAATATTTACATTCATGGGATCATAAAAAATTTAGTAGTGCAAAACTTTATAAATACATAAAATCTCAAGATAACATTATAATAATTTTTATTTCATTACAATCCAAAAATATATTACAAAAGAGTTGGTACAACTACTCAAAGTAAATTTCATACATACAATTATAGAATTACATCAAAATCTAAAGTACAAGAATATACCTATGATATACCCGAAGATAGTCTCACTATGCCTTTTATTAGTCTTGCTCAGCTGCTTTATATTTTCTTTCACCTGCGACAGCATACAAAGCTATCGCTGAGTGGTGAACTCAGTGGTACACAAACTAATAATTTAAAACTTAATACAAGTTATGCTTGACAATTCATAATAAATAAAAATTTAAAATTTCTAAATTCTTCAAAATTCATAACATTCAGAAATCAATATTTTCATTCATGCAAATTATTCATTTGAATAACATTTTGATCAAATAGTAACTTTTTATCTACATTTGTTTTAAATCCCAAAACAATACAAAAATATTTTGAATCACTGATAAATTATTTATTTCAACCACAATTTATCAAACTATGCATAATTTAAAGGGCGTTGCCAACAATTCACACAGTTAAACCCATGACCCAAAATTCAAATAGATGCCGTGTTGTACACCACGACATTTCACACTCTCCCAATAACCAAGGCTAAAAGGGAGGAACAAAGACTAGCTAGTATATATGAGTACTCATTCAAACTCTTCCCCAACTAGCAAGCCAGAGAGGAAGGAACTCGCCCCATCTAGTGGAAGAGATATCTTACTAGACAAGCTAATGAGAATTTACAACATATTTTGCCATGTCAACTGTGGTTTCAAATCATATTCTAAACAATTTCTATTCACAAAGTGTTTAAAAATCATCAACATATTTAATCATCATAAATTCATGCTCAAGGTTGGCAACACATCAAACCTTAAAATTTACAATCCTCAAAACCATGCAATAAATCCTTAAATGCATAAGAAAATTTACATTTAATTTATATAATTTCATTCAACAAATTAAAGTCCTCAACACAACAAAATTATAAATCATAAAATAAACTTGTTCAAATCAATTTAGAAGTGAAAAATAACAAAATAGTTAGTTGTGCACAAACCTTATACGAGTCGCCTCTTGGCCTTGACTCGATTCCTCGGGTTCTTTTCCGGTGTTCTTTTCAACTGAAACACATAGTTTCACAGTGTTTTAGTATCATAACTCATTATAAATCCAAAAATAAATTCAAATTCACTTATACCTAGCTTTAATATGCTAAACTTGGCGTTCTTTAAATTTTGTATTTCGAGGTTACTATTCACGATACTATTCAAGTCAATTTGTTGACTTTCTAATGCTTAATAGGTATGGGAATTCTAATTTCACTCACATACCATATTTTGGTTACTAAATTTGTTGGTTTTGGTTGTTTACTCAAATTCTAAGTCTTTTAGGCAAATTTGCAAATTTTCAGTTTTGGGTGTCTTATGTTGCACTGTTCCATTGGTCATTTTACTGTTAGAATTTGGCAAAATTTTCTTCATAGAAAATGTTCCCTATTGTCTTAACTTTATTTTCCTTTTTGAATCACTCCAATTGAAGTTTTGTAGCTCAAGTTATAGCCATTTGAATCATAGCTGCCGGATTGGACTTAACCCAAATTTCTGGGCACCAAACTGGTTCTGGCAGCTTTAGGTCACCAACTTTGGGTGGCTAAATGACTTGGTTAAGGGCATAATTTGAGTTTGTGTTCTTCATAAAAGTTTTAGGTCTATATCTCAGCTTTGTACATGTAAAATATCAGGTCATTTAGACCTACCTAGCCCAAGTTATGGACAAATGAACAAATACTGTTCATTTGGTCATTTTTGTACAGGTCAGATTGCCTAATTCCGAGTTTGGCCAATTTGTTCACTATGCTATGGTCACTTTCTGGGCATGATTCCTAAATGAAAAATGTTCCATTTTGTGTCTATTTTCATTCCCAATTGGCTTCATACCAATTGGACTTGTAAATTTTCAGTTTTGACCCCTGAAAGGGACCTTGGTCCTGCTGCCTACAACATGACCGTAAGCAATCTGAATTTACATTTGGTTCCAACACTTCTAACATACTCCAATTGGTCACAAATGACCATTTCTCAGCTCAAACTAGGTCAAACACACCATTTAACACATTCTCACATTTTTTTCTTCCAAAACCCTGGGTGCCAAACCCTAATTTTCATGCTTAGCTCAATTCATGCAATTTAAACATACAAATCACTTATGCAACATTAATTCACCAAGATTTCATGTTTAACCTAACTAAACACCATCAAACTCTAGGGTACCATGGCTGCTGAAATTTTCTACTCATCATGCATGCAAGATTATTTTCATTTTCTTCACAATTTCCATGCATCTCAACTAAATTTCAAGTAGAATTTAAAGATTTAAAACCAATTTATACATACCTTGATTTATGGATTCTCTAATTCTCCAAGTCTCCTTCTTTTCTTCTTCTTTTTGTTACTAATCACTCCACCAAGGACTAAAATCAAACTTTAATGTTGGTGGTTAGGGTTTTTATGGTGAGGAAGGGAGGAGAAATCAAGCTTTTAAGGGTTAAAAATGGTGGAATTGTGAGAGAATTAGAGAGAAAGAAAGAGTGACGGAAATTAGAAGAAGAAGACCACTTTTTCTTTTTAATTTTTTGTCTTATTTTTGTAATATTTATCCTCACTTTTTCATATTTTAAAATTATAATATTAATGAGGTCATGCTTGCATCACCATGATGATGTCATAAGTCTTTTTAATTTAATTTTCTTTTCCTTTTGTTTTTCCCATACTTCTTTAATTTAATTCCATATTTCAAAATTTTCATTTCTCAGATTTTATTGGACAGTTAGGTCAGGAGTCAGCTCTAGGGTGAATTGACCAAATCGCCCCTCGCCGGTTCAATCCAGTTTACAAGTTATTCAATATTTCTTCCAGATACCTAACCTAATTATTTGACCTGCTTAAAAATTCTTTTCTGTGATTTTCTCTTTTCCATTATGTTTGCAATAGTCCTAAGGACTGCAGTGTCACATTTTCCAGTTCAAAATTTGAGTTACGATTGACCTCACAGTCATTTCCCGAGAAGGTCACCCATCGCTGTGACTAACCTTTTATGTTCTGTTTTTCTTATTTTTACTTTTCTTGTAACACCCTAGGCAAATCCCACATCGACAAAACACGGGAGAGATGCTGGGTTTATAAGTTGGTGGTTCGTAACCCCTAGCGACACATTTTAAAACCGTGAAGGCTTCAGCCCAAAGTGGACAATATCACTAGTGGGCCGGGCCATTGCATTTGTGGTATCAGAGCCGTTTCGCATGCAACCTTGGGCGATGGTGGGGCAAACCTCAGCAAGGACGCTGAGTCCCATAAGGGGGGTGGATTGTAACACCCTAGGCAAATCCCATATAGACAAAACACGGGAGAGATGCTGGGTTTATAAGTTGGTGGTTCGTAACCCCTAGCGATGCGTTTTAAAATTGTGAAGGCTTCAGCCCAGAGTGGACAATATCACTAGTGGGTCGGGCTATTACATTTCTATCTGGTAATCACTATTTATTTTCAATCAGGGCTTTTATAGGTATCTTAAACATAGTTCTAATCCTCTTAATTATCCGGACCGATACCGGTCACCGGAACAGTAACATATACCAGGCTATGCAAATAGGGGTGTTACATTACCTACCCGGGTAAAGAGTATATTGTTTATAGCGATGCTTCTCACAATGGGTTAGGCTGTGTATTGATGCAAGAGCGGAATGTCATTGCCTATGCATCACGTCAGCTGAAACCGCATGAGAGGAATTATCCAACACATGATTTGGAGCTTGCAGCTATTGTGTTTGCTCTTAAGATCTGGAGACACTATTTGTATGAGGAGAAGTGCTACATCTACACAGATCATAAGGGTTTGAAGTATTTGGGCACTCAGAAAGAGTTGAATTTGAGGCAGAGGAGATGGTTAGAGTTGATAAAAGACTATGATTGTCTGATAGACTATCAGCCAGGAAAAGCTAATGTAGTGGCTGACGCCTTAAGTCGCAAGACTATGGCAAGTCTACGGGTTACTCCTTTATCTATGGTACATGAGTTGAGATCATTACATGCCAGCTTAGAGATTAATGATGAGGGGCCGACAACAGTTGCATGACATGTACAGCCAGTGTTGATTGATCAGATCAGAATGGCTACTTAAGATGATCAGAAGTATCAGAAGCTGTTAGAAGAAGTCAGAATGGGCAAGAAACCAAAATTTTCAGTAAGAGATGACAGTCTACTACTACACCAGGGTAGAATGTGTGTTCCTAATGATGTTGATTTGAGGCAGATCAATTTGAAGGAAGCACATGAGTCTCCTTTTGCCATACACCCTAGCGGCACAAAATGTATAGAGGGCTAAAGGAGGATTACTGGTGGATGGGTATGAAAAGAGATATGGCAGAATTTATTTTCAAATGCCTAACTTGTCAGCAAGTAAAGGCAGAGCATCAAGTACTAGCTGGTTTGTTACATCCACTACCAGTACCGAAATGGAAATGGGAGAGAATAACTATGGATTTTGTGATGGGACTTTCGAGGACACAAAAGAGTCATGATACAATATGGGTCATTGTTACAGACTGACCAAGTCTGCTCATTTTCTGCCAGTACAGATGGACTACAGTTTAGAAAGATTGGCCAAGTTGTACATTGATGAGATGGTAAGGCTACATGGAGTGCCAGTAGCCATTGTATATGACAGAGATCTTAGGTTCACTTCTAGATTTTGTGGTAGTCTTCAGAGAGCCCTAAGAACTAGATTGAACTTCAATACGACATTCTACCCATAGACAGATGGCTAGTCTGAAAGGGTAATTCAGATCTTGGATGACATGCTACGGGCTTGTGTGATTGAGTTTGAGGGCAGTTGGGACACACATTTGCCTTTGATTGAGTTTTCTTACAACAACAGCTACCAATCAAGCATTGGGATGTCTCCATATGAAGCTTTGTATGGCAGAAAGTGCAGAACTCCCCTGTGTTGGGATGAAGTAGGTGAAAGGAAGATGATTGAGCCCAAAATTATTCAACAGACCGAGGAGAAGATCAAGATTATCAGAGATCGACTTAACACTGCATCAGACCGTCAGAAGTCCTGTATTGATTTAAAGAGAAGGGATATTGAGTATGCAGAAGGTGAGAAAGTATTCTTCAAGGTTTCCCCTTGGAAGAGAATTATGAGATTCGGCAAAAAGGGGAAACTGACTCCTCGTTTCATTGGGCCATATGAGGTTCTGGAAAGAGTGGGCTCTTTGGCATATTGGTTGGCACTACCTCCCGAGTTGGAGAAGATACATAATGTCTTCCATGTGTCTATGTTGAAGAGGTATCGATCAGACCCATCTCATGTACTACCAGTAGAAGAAATTGAAGTGAATCCAGACCTCACATATGAGGAAGAACCCATAGAAATTCTGGCTTATGAGGTGAAGCAGCTATGGAACAAGCAGATACCGCTGGTGAAAGTGCTATGGAACCATCATTCGGGCCAAGAGGCTACTTGGGAAAAAGAGGAGGACATGAGGAGACAGCACCCACAGCTGTTCATAAATTGATAGTAGGTAAAATTTCGAGACGAAATTTATTTTAAGGGAGGGGGGGGGGAATTGTAAAACCCCTATTTGCATAGCCTGGTATATATTACTATTCTAGTGACCAGTGTCAGTCTGAATAATTTAGGGGATTAGAACCACACTTAAGACAACTAGATAAGCCCTAAACACAAATAATTAGTAATTGTCAATTAGTTAAGTATAAATAAAAAAAACATAACATAAGAAGTTAAATGAGCCGAGAGTCACAGCGATGGGTGACCTTCTCAGGAAGAATTGCGAAGTCGATTTAAACTCAAATTTTGAACCGTAAAATGTGACGCTGCGGTCCTTAGGACTATTAAAAATATAGTCGAAAAGAGAAAATCATGAAAAAGAATTGTTAAGCCAGTCAAATAATTAGGTCAGTGATCTGAAAGAAATATTAAATTATTTGCAAAACGGATCGAACCGGCGAGGGGCAATTTGGTGAATTAACCCCGAGAGCTCCTAACCTAACTATCAAATAAAATCGGAGAAAAGAAAATTTTGGAATCAGGAATTAAATTAAAGAACTAATGAAAAAATAAATAAAAAAAAGGAAAAAGGAAAAGTGAAAGGTGATGACATCATGCATGACATCTTGCATGATGTAATAAACACTAATTAAAAAAAATAAATTTGGATAAATTGTGGTCTTTCATAAAGGATAAATTAAAAAAAGAAAAAGAAAAGAAAGAAAAAAAAGGAGTCTTCTTCATTGCCGTCCCTCTCTCTCTCACTCTCTCCCTCACCCATAAACCTCCATTAGAGCTCTTTCGTGAGCTTGAAAATAACAAAATCCAACCATAAAAAAATAGTCTACTATAGATAAAACTTGTTTGGGCAAATAGAAAGGAAGGTGCAAGGGAAAGAAAGAAAAGAAAACTTGAAGGAAAGGAAAAAGAAAATTCTGCATTCAAGGTAGTAATTCAAACTTCAACCTTTTAGTTTAATTATTATGTTTGTAGCTTAACTAACTTAGAAATATACTTAAAATGAAATGAAAATAATTGTTGGAGGACTAGAAGTAAATTCGGTCAGCTAGAGTTTTCCATTGTAATGTATGAATTTGCTTGAATTAATAGTATAGGTAAACTTGTATGAGTGTGGAAGTGATGTTGGTATGCTTTGAATTAGTTAAATGTAATAAAAATGTGAATTAGGTTTTGGCACCTAGGGTTTGGAAGACAAAAATTTGGAGAAGTGGTTAAATGGTATGTTTGACCTTGTTTGAGATGGAAAATGGTCATTTGTGACCAATTGATGTATGTTGGAAGTGTTAGAATTAGGTTTAGATTCGGATTGGATGTAGGCAGTATGCAGGCAGCATGACTAAGGTCCCTTTTAGGGACCAAAACTGAAAATTTACAAGCCCAATTGGTGTGAGGCCAATTGGGAATGAAACTAGACACAAAATGACATATTTTTCATTTAGGAATCATGCCTAAAAAATGACTAAAACCTACTGAACAAATTGACCAAATCCGGATTAGGCAATCTGACCTGTACAAAAATGATTGTCTGTTCATTTGCTCATAACTTGGGCTAGGCACGTCTAAATAACCTGAAATTTTACCAGTAGAAAGCTGAGATATAGACCTAAAACTTTTATGAAGAATATAAACCCAAATTATGCCCTTAACCAAGTCATTTAGCCACCCAAATTTGGTGACCTAAAACTGCCAGAACCAGTTTTGGTGCCCAGAAAATCTGGTTTAGGCCAATCCGGTAGCCATGATTCAAATGGCTATAACTTGAGCTAGAAAACTCCAATTGGAGTGATTCAAAAAGGAGAATAAAGTTAAGACAATAAGGAACAGTTTCTATGAAGAAAACTTAGTCAAATTCTAACAGCAATATGACCAATGGAACAGTGCAACATAGGACACCAAAACTGAAAATTTGCAAATTTGCCTAAAAGACTTAAAGTTTTGAGAAAATAACCAAAACCAACAAAATTGGTGACCAAAATGTGGTATGTGAGTATAGTTGGAATTTCCATACCTATTAAGCCTTAGAAAGTCAACAAATTGACTTGAAAAGTATAGTGAATAGTAACCCCGAAATACAAATTTTAAAGAACATCAATTTTAGCATATTAAAGCTAGGTATAAGTGAATTTGAATTTATTTTGGATTTATGATGAGTTATGATATTGAGACACTGTGAAACTATGTAATTCAGTGGAAAAGAATACTAGGAAAGAACCTGAGGGATCGAGTCAAGGCCAAGAGGCGACTCGTATAAGGTTTGTGAACAACATCAATATGCTTTAAAATTTATTTACAAAGTGCATGAAATGTGTATTATGCTTTTGCTTTCAATTGTTGAAAGTTTATTTGTGCATGTTTGAAATGGCAATGAATATTTAGTAAGTTATTAAGATAAGTTTTGAAACCACAGTGTCATGACCATATATTTGAACCCCTCACTAGCATGACTAGTGGGGGAGATCAGTTTCAAATTTTGATTCCTTCTCTGGCTAAAGTGTTGAGGTGTGTGCCAGTAGAAGAAGAAAAAGAATGGGTTCCCATATATTTGAGCTAGCTAGCCTTGTGTTGTGACTTCTCCTTAGCCTCTGGCTATTGAGATGATATTTGTTTCGAATGGCATGATATAACTGTGTGTTTTTATGAAATTTATTTTGAGACTTTTGAGATGAAATTGTTTGGATTAAAATTTCATAAGTCATGTTTTGAATTTATTTCTCATGTTTAGTTTAATTTTTGAATAAATATGATTTAAATTCCGTATAAAGATTATTTTAGTATGTTGTGCACCACTGAGTCTTAGTACTCAGCGATGGCTGTTATTGCTGTCGTAGATATAGAGACTAGAGGAGCAGCAGAGTGAGCTGCTGAGGATTGAGGAGCTACCTACTCTGAAGTTTATCGGGTATATTTTATACCCTGATTGTAAAAATTATTTTGAAATATGTAAATGTATGGACATGTAAAATTGGTCATGAGCAGTTGTATAATGTTTATAATAATATTAGTTTGGATTTTTCTAATGTAAATTTTTTATGAATGTAATTTTTTTTAATTTTAATGAAGTATGAATAAAAGTATTTTGTTTTAATTTGAATGAAATTACTTAGTATTATTTTGTATGTTATTTGAATTAGAAATTACTAATTTGAATTTTTTGGAATTTGAGAAATGATGTTGAAATTGGTTGTGATGGAGATTGATTTGATGAAGTTGATAAGATAAATCATTGGAAGTGCTTTTTATAGGTATTTGAAGAACTGTTTTCTCAAAATACAGATGGCACTCTGTCGAAATTTTTATAAAATTTGCGAAAAAATAAAATGGGACAAAAATCTTAACTAGTTTTCAAACTCTAATTAAATGTTTTAATACATAGTAGAAAATGCTCATCACTTATGAAAGTAAAAAAATTATTTTAAAATCCCTTGTAGGGTACTTAATGAGTTATAGGTAGGTGAAGTTTGGTAGTTCATTAGGTATTTTACGGGATCATGTTATGCCTTACAGAGGCGTAAGGTGTGACAAAAATAAAATGCAAAATGGTACATAAGAACCATTGTTTTGAATTGTGATCATTATGGATAACAGAATGTATATAAATTACGATGAATGCATAAATTATGTAAATATTAGACTTAGAGATTTATGTTTTTATTATGAAAAAAATTAAAATGCTAGAAATTATAATTAGAACCTATAATGAAATAATGAAACTTATGAACATTTAATGGTACTATGTGTCCATGTATTGCTTAGACACGTGTGTTAGATTGGATAGATTGGCATGCCAATAAGGTATTGTTTTAGCAGTACTGCGAAAGGTTTTATGCCCGTATTCATGGCTTTATGCCCGCACTCATGGCTTTTATGCCCGATTATATGTTATCATAGCTTTTTAGCCATACTAACCGCATATGTGGTTGACATTCCACGTCCCATGGTATGACAGCCCGAGACACCGTGGTGTCCAGTGCCAACGACCCATTATCCAGTTTAGTCAGCCTGTCATAGGTTACCTGGGCAGTATAAATTATTGAAATTATTTAAGCATATTAGCAAATAAAAACATTAGAAAGTATTAAATAAAATGTGAAAAAAAGATTAGCAATAGAAACATAACAAAAATACAATTTGCAGAATCGTAAAGAGACCTCAAATACAATACTCCTAGAATAAAATGTATATTGAATATTATTACTGTAAGGCTATAAACTTAGTATTTCCAATGAGAAACGAATTAGCATATAAGATAGTTAATACTAGAAATATCATTTTAAATCAAATTGATACTTGAATATTTAGAATGCTTGATTCTTTATTTATTTGTATATATTATTTATTGTTATATTATTGCACTACTAAGTAGAAATACTTAGCGCGATGGATTTGTTTCCTTCGCGCAGGTACTGAAAGCAAAACCCAGTGGATATTAGAATGGGATTTTGAAGCCCAGATCTACAAAAGTATTAGAAGTGTTCAAGTTGTCACCTCCTCAGCAATGCATATAGATAGGGCTCACAAAAGTTATTTTATGTATTTATAATTAGTTATTATGTTGAAATATAAATTATGAAATTGTAATTAATTTGTATATTATGTAAATTTTAAATTATGTAATTGATAGAAATTTAAAAATTTTGATATATAAAATGAGCATGAATGAATATGCATGGTAATGAATAAGAATTGAAATGTATGGACACTATCAGAAATGATGAGCATGGATGAGATCTTTATTTGAAAATATTATTGAAAATTTCAAACAGGTGAAAAGTGAAATAGGTCAACTGGTAATAAAATAGGGAAAATTCCGCTGGTTTTTCTGTAGAAAAATAATTGATATTAAAATATAACGAGATCAAATTATTAAAGGAATAAAGTAAGATAAGATAGGGTGCTCCGGCACCGAATGTAGTACGCCTTGCTCGACTACACTATAGTCGGGTGAGGGGTGTTACAAACTAGATCTAGGTATTATACATTACTCACAATTTAATTCTTTTCAAATTATTTTTTATTACTTGAAAATAAATTTAAAAAATATAGGTGACCAAATTTTCAAATAAGTTTGGCATTTAAAAAAAAAGTAAGCTTCAAATTATTAAAATATAAGCCTATTAAATTTCTTATTTAATTGGGCTAATAAAAAAAAGAACCTTTTAAAATTTTGTTATGATTTTTTTAGGATAAACGTGATAGACAGTTAAGAATATATGAATATTTAAAATATTCTAAATTAAAAATTAAAATTTAAGAGGGGTTGTGGCTATGTTTCAAACCTTCAAGTTCGGTGTTAGACGGATACAACGTTTAGATTTAAGTGTTTTATGTATTTAATGCAAAAATTAAATAATTTTAAATAATTTTTTTTATTAATTAAAGAAAAATTTTAAAAATGTAAGCTACTTATTTTTCAATTATGTTAGCCCAATAAAAACTAATCTTCTAAAAATTAAAATATAGACTCATTAATTTTTTTGTTAATTGGGCCAATAAAAAAATGTTCAAATTAGTTGAATAGTGGCCATTAAATTTTTTGCTTTAGCGGGCCAATAAAAATATCAATTAAAGCCGATTATTATATTTAAATATATGGAGCCAGTGATGAATATAACAACTTGACCTAGGTATTTTATTTATTTTGCTCATAATTTAATTTTCACAATTTAATTTCTTTTAAATTATTTTTTATTACGTAAAAGTAAATTTAAAGAACATGGACAACTAATTTTTCAACTAAGTTTAGGAAATTAAAAAAAATAAGTGTCAAATTATTAGAATATGGACAAATTAAGTTTTTTTTTTTAAATTTAATTGGGCTAATAAAAATATCAACGTTTTAAAATTTTTTAAAGATTTTTTTGAAGCTAAATGTGAAAGAAACTTAAGAACATACCTATATTTAAAGTACTCCAAGTTAAAAATTAAACTTTTGGATGGACTGTGACTCTATTTCAATCCTCGAGTTTAGTATTCGGTATATGCAATATTTAGATCTAGGTATTTTATATATTTACCTCACAATTTGAATCTTTTTAAAATATTTTTTTATTTTATTACTTAGATAAAAATTTTGAAAATGTTGTTCACTAATTTTTCTATTTTGTTATGTAAATAAAAACTAATCTTTTAAAAAATAAAATATGGACTCATTAATTTTTTGTTTAATAGGGCCACTAAAAAAATTTTAATTTACTAAAAATATTGCTCCATTAAATTTTTTATTTTATTGGGCCAATAAAAAGTATAAATTAAGGATGATTATAACATTTAGATATATGCAGCCAATAACGGATATGACAATTACATCTAGTGTTTTATATACCTTGCTCACTATTTAATTCTTTTTAAATTCTTTTTTATTATTTGAAAATAAATTTAAAAAATATCAGTGATCAAATTTTGTACTAAGTTTAGGCAATAAAAAAAAAGCTTCAAATTATTAAAATATGGGCTCATTAAATTTTTTATTTAATTAGGCAAATAAAAAATAATATTTTAAAATTTTATTAAAATTTTTTTGAGACTAAACGTGAGAGATAATTAACAATATATGCACATTTAAATTACTCTAAATTAAAATTAAAATTTTCGAGGGGATATGGCTCTGTTTCAAGCCTTGAGTTCAGTTTTAGATAGATGTAACATTTAGACCTAAGTGTTTTGACACGACCCGATTTCACGGGCGGGATTAGCACTATGACTTGAGCTGGCATAAAGCCTCTAAGGCCCATAGTAAGTCTCACTATTTTCAAACCCATAACCTGGACCAAAATTAAGGCCAAATATGCAAACACAATAAAATAAAATTTTATAAATTTATTTGGGCCAACCTAATAACTATTAGAAATCCACTGCTAGGGGAGTCTAGCTCAACCTTAATACACAGCATGTATAAACCATTTAATATAATTAATTGATATAATATATTCATAAACTAGTGTCACGGCGGGATCTAGGTTTAGCATTGATAATGGATTAATTATTTTTATTAGGATAATTATGAAAAAAAAATTGTAATAAGTTAAAATGATTACATGATAATTTATTAAGACATCAATTTGTTTTAATGATACTTACATGATTTATTAGAAGTATTTTTATCATTTTTATTTTGTTAATTGGCTGAAAAAACTCAAATTTTTACGTTTGTTATTTATTTTATTTAAACTTTTTAATTTTAGATAGTTAAATCAAACTTTTCAAAATTCAAGAAATTTTATTTAACACTCAAATTTTATCCTCAAACTCTAATAAGTAAATTATAATTTAATCTTTAAAAATTTGTCAAAATCTACAACTTAGTCCATTCATCCAATTCACCATTAATTGTAGCAAAAATGATCAAAATGTCTTTTAACTCTACATATTTTCTTAGAGAGAGAAACAAGAAGCCATGACTTTTTCTGCCCCTACGTAATCATCATACACTACAATCAAGTCAGGACCTGCCTTTGCCCATTAACCCATCCATAAACGAATTCATAATAGTTAGAAACGCGAAGATTGAAACTCCAAGGAGAGATCTTGTGACGACCCAATCCGAGACCCACTCGATGCTAAGGGAACAAGTAGGTGAGAAGCCACCAGAATCCAAAGTAAGCCTAAACATTTCTCTCATAATTATTAGTGGACCCATTTCCATCATAAACACATTTAAATATATAAAATAATTTATTTATATCATAAAACATTTGATTACAAGCATAGTGAATCTTTGTACATTTTCATATCATTAAAGAGTTCCACTATATTTCACTTGTACCTTTCAATACATAATGAGGTAATAGCCTTAGGAACACATAGCCCGAATGTGTTAACTGTATCTTTGACATTTATCCCTAAAAGCAGTAGACACAGAAAGGGGCTGAGCTTTGGGGCTCAGTGAGTAAAAGCCTACTTGTGGGAAGGGAAACATTTAATAAAACATTTATATATAATCATATGCAATGCATCAACTATATGGGGTATATAGCATAAACAAGTCATGACAAGGTAATTCATCTCACCAATGGCTCCCATTAACCATGTCATTATCATAATCATATATCCGATGTGCCTAGCCCATTATAAAAGCCCCTCAGGATTTCCTCTTATCATATCATATCAAACAAGTGAGGCCAAAGACACAGAATTGCCTTACCCAGTTATCCCATAGCATAGTGAGCTCATTATGCATGCATGCCATTCCTTTGCTTTATCATATCATTTTTAATTAGGAACCAATAGGTCGCCCATGAACTATCAGCACAATACAAGTAATAATACAACATCGTTTGTGTGTTGAAGTATATATATTAACCTAAAGATACAAATATATCTGATAAATAATCATGATGCATAAATGCAAATAGATGTATAAATAAAACATTTATTTAGAAGAGTTTAGTAGGTTCTATTCACCTAGAGTTGCTGGACTCTTCTATTTTACCTATTGTTAGATTAACTCTTAGATCCCTTATCTCTAGGTCTTCTATAACTTATCTTTAAGTCTACAAAGGAAGGGATTTAAAAGATCTTAGTTTAAGACTTAAACAAGCTTAATTGGATTAGGGATTCTTAGTCAGGGCATGTTCGGCGGTTGAAATTGACCATGCACTGTTTATGTGACTATTCACCTGATTTAGCTACCGAACATAGATGGTTCAGCCACCAAACCTGGGTTTACCCATAATCCATCCACAATGCAAAAGTTAGGTTTAAACCCTTAAATCCTAACAACCAGTCCTAAGGTTCTCATTTTAGGTTCATTATGCCATTATAGACTTAAAACAATTATGAACATTCATTACTCACTTAAATGTACACATTTAAGCTCAAATCTAATAATTTTTACATCAAACCCTAAAACAACCTTAAACCCAAAACTAAACAACTTCTTTTACAAAATACTACCCTATACCCCTTACAACTAAGAAAAGGGGAAGGAAGCTTATCTCTTTTTCTATGGCTTCCAAGGAAGGAGTTTCTCCCACTTCTTCTTCAAATGACTTAGGAAGAGGAGGAGAGGAAATGACACTCTTTACTCTTTTTTGAGGCTTAGGTTGATTCTTGTAATAACCAAAATTTGGACCATTAGCAGTGCTAGGGCATTAGAAGGTATAAGGCCACTAGAACCCAAATCAAGCCTTACTTGCATCAAAATCTCATTTAAAGCCCATAATTTTCATATAATTAATTTATTAAATATGAAACATAAATCACAATTCTTTTGTATTACAATATATTGAGTGGCAAAGCATAGTAGTTAAATAATAAAATTTATATGTCATTCGTAACACCCCTATTTGCATAGCATAGCCTGGTATATTTCACTATTCTGGTGACGGGTATTAGTCCGGATAATTAAGAGGATTAGAACCACACTTAAGATAACTAGATAAGCCCTAAACACAAATAATTAGTAATTGCCAATTAGTTAAATATAAATAAGAAAAGCAGAACATAAGAAGTTAAATGAGCCGAGAGTCACAGCGATGGGTGACCTTCTCGGGAAGGATTGCGAAGTCAATTTAAACTCAAATTTCGAACCGTAAAATGTGACGCTGCGGTCCTTAGGACTATTACGAACACAGTGGAAAAGAGAAAACCATGAAAAAGAATTGTTAAGCCAGTCAAATAATTAGGTCAGGGAGTTGGAAGAAATATTAAATTATTTGCAAACCGGGTCAAACTGGCGAGGGGCAATTTGGTCAATTGACCCCGAGAGCTGACTCCTGACCTAACTGTCAAATAAAATTAGAGAAAAAAATTTTTAGAATCGAAAATTAAATTAAAGAACTAATGAAAAAATAAATAGAAAAAAAAAAGAAAATTAAAAAAGTGAAAAGAGATGACATCATGCATGATGCCATAAATACTATAATTAAAAATTTATTTAATTTGATTTTTTGGTCTTCCTGAGGGATAAATTAATAAAAGAAAAAGAAAAAAAAATAAGAAAACACTCATCTTCGTTCAATTGCCGTCCCTCTCTCTCCCAAGCTCTCTCTCTCAAAATCCTCTATGGAAGCTTACCCAAGCTTTCCAAAACCCTAAAAGTAACCATCAATTGTAGACTTTCCTTAACAAAAAAATTATCCTTGAGTCTTGATTTGAAGATTGGAAGGGAAAAAGAAAGGGGAAAATTTAAGAATTGGAGAAGATAGAAAAGCTTCATTGAGGTAAGCTTTCTTTTAAGTTAAATTAGTTATGTATGCATGGAAGTGGACTTGAAGATGAGGATTTAAATTTAGAAATCTCAAAAATTATGCATGTCTTGTTAAACATGAATTTCGGTCAACTAGGGTTTTGATGTGTGTATGCATGAATTTGTTGGACTTAAAAGTGTATGTGAGCTTGATTGGGTTGAAGAAGCATGTATATAGGCATTAAATTGGTTAAATGCAACAATTTAGTGAGTTAGGGTTTTGGGCACTTAGGGTTTAGGAGCCAAAAATGTGAGAATTGGTCAAATGTTGTGTTTGACCATGTTTGAGATGAAAAATGGTCATTTGTAACCAATTGAGATGTGTTGGAAATGTTAGAAGTGAGTTTAAATTCGGATTGAAAATTGTCAAGCTGTAGGCAGCAGGACCAAGGTCCCTTTGAGGGACCAAAACTAAAAATTTACAAGTCCAATTGGTATGAGACCAATTGGGAATGAAAATAAACACAAAATAACACAATTTTCATTTAGGAATCATGCCCAAAAAGTGACCAAAACCTAGTGAACAAATTGACCAAATTCGGATTTTTGTAGTCTGACCTGTACAAAAATGACCAAATGAACAGTGGCTATAACTTGGGCTAGGCAGGTCTAAATGACATGAAATTTTACCAGTGGACAGCTGAGATATAGACCTAAAACTTTCATGAAGAACACAAACCCAAATTTTGCCCTTAACCAAGTCATTTAGCCACCCAAAATTAGTGACCTAAAACTGCCAGAACCAGAATTTGCCCAGAAATCTGGGTTAAGTCCAATCCGGCAGCCATAATTGAATTGGCTATAACTTGAGCTACAAAACTCCAATTGGAGTGATTAAAAAAGGAGAATAAATTTAAGACAATAGGAAACATTTTCTGTGAAGAAAATTTTGCTAAATTCTAATAGCAAAATGACCAATGGAATAGTGCAACCTAAGACACCAAAACTAAAAATTTGTAATTTTGCCTAAAAGACCTAAGTTTTGAGAAAACAACCAAAACCAACAAAATTGGTAACCAAAATGTGATATGTGGGTGAAGTTAGAGCTCCCATACCTATTAAGCCTTAGAAAGTCAATAAATTGACTTGAATAGTAACCTCAACATGAAATTTGCAAGAATATAAGTTTAAACATATTGAAATTAGTTATTGTAATTGTTATGAAGTAAAGATACAGAGACACTATAAATTTTGTGTTTCAGCTGAAAAAGACTCAGAAAGTCTGAGAGACTGAGTTAAGGCCTAGAGGCGACTCACGTTAGGTTTGTACACAATAAACCCTATTTAAGCATTTTATCCTTGAAAAACTGATTTAGTACGCATTATGAGTTTAAGAACTTTTGTGTTGCCACTTTGTGAATGAAAATGTAACTTTGGAAATTGATTTGATTTTTGTATACAATATTTGAATAAATTATTTGAAATAGATTTCTGATTCACACTTAGTATGACAGTGCCTTATTATTCTTCCTCCATTTATGGGATTGAGATCGATTATTTTCCTCCCTCTCTGGTTTACCAATTGAGGTTGTAGATCGAATGATTACTCATTAGCTAGCTAGCCACCTCCCTCATTGATTTCGATTAGTGGGGTTGTAGATTGCTTTGTTATACTATACAACACGACATTGATCAGAAATTTTGTGTCATGGCTTAAGTTGTGTATGATTTGGCAACACTGTGTTTATTAAATTATTTGACCAAATTGTGCTATTATGAGTTTTGATAATTTGTGAAATGTGATTGTGAAATATTTAATTTGTGATTTGTCAATGAATGTTTTATGTACTGCATTTTAAATTTTTATTGTGCACCACTGAGTATTTTTATACTCAGCGATAGCTTATTTTGCTGTCGCAGATAAGGGCAAGGAGAAAACAGCAGAGTGAGCTACTACTGAGATAGTGGACTTCACTGATCACTTTTGTACGAGTATTTATTTATACCCTTATAGTTAATTGACATAAATATTGTAATGTTTTATGTATCAATGTAAAGTTGAGCAATTGTATAATAAATTGTAATAATATTATTTCTGTATTTTATATCTGTAAATTAAACTTGTGAATGTAAATTAGCTTTGTTGAATGAAATGATGAAATATTTTGAGATGACAAACTTGGATTAAATTGTGAAATTATTTTGAAGTGGTTTGATTTGAGAATTGAGATTAATTGGAGGTTGGGACTTGTGAAAAAAATTATTGGAAGTATTTTTCTCAGGTATTTGAAGAACTGTTTTCTCAAAATACAGACGACACTCTGTCGAAATTTTTATAAAATTTGCGAAAAAATAAAATGGGCAAAAGTTTTAACTAGTTTTGAAACTTCAATTAAATGATTTTAATTCCTACCAAAATGCTCACCACTTCTAAAATATAAGAAAATGGTTTTAAAATCCCTTGTAGTGTACTTAATGAATTATCGGTAGGTGAAGTTCGGTAGTTCATTAGGTATTCTACGGGATCATGTTATGCCTTACAGAGGGGTAAGGTGTGACATCATTTCAAAATATAGTTCCTCAAAATGTACCTTTACGTTTAAGTAAAATTGAGGCGAAAGCCTCTGGAACATAGCTAACCAAAATTATTGATTGTATTTTCTATACTTATCCTTGAACGGGAAGATAAAAAAAAAAAAAAAAAAAAGAAAAGGGATGAGCTAGGGGCTCAGTGAGTCAAAGTATACTTTAGTGAAATAAAACATACAATAAAATAGTTATCTCTAAGCACATGGAACACAACAATTACATGATATTTACACAACACAAACAAGCCACATCAAGGTAATTCATGTCACTAATGGCTCCCCAGCCATATCATAATCATCACAAATCCAATGTGCCTGGCCCATTAAAGGAGCTTCTCAAGACTTCCTGTTGACAACACATAATAGATACCAGGGCACATAAGTCATGACTTACCTGAGGTGGATCCTATAATCCTTGGTATTGAGATGTTAGAAACATATAATTGTCTTATCTGATATCCTCTTTCTTTGCTTTACATAAGTGAGCTCATTATATGCATGTCTTCCTTTTACTTTCATTTACCTTTCCCATTGAGAATTAGTGGCTCATCCATGAATTACCTACACAATACAATTAATAATGCAATACCTTCGTGATATGAAATACTAGCATATATAAACAATTATGCAATTACAAACATATTATATATCATATATCTACCATGATAGATGGATGTGCATGGAAAAATGATAAAACCATTTGATCAATTAGTTAAAGACAGTTTAAGTAGGTTGTACTCATAGTACTGATTTAACCTTTCACTGTTATTGGATCCACTAGAACTACTGATACTATTTGTTGGATAAACCTACATAGAGATATTAGCATTCATTAGACACATATTCACTTATTAACTGTAAATATTTAGTTAGTTTAATTCTTCTCAATTATCTTACCAGAAATCTAGCAGAGTCTCCCTTATAACTAGACCTATCCTCCCTATAAAGCAACACAAACACAAGGCCTTAGGCCTATAATAACAATCACAATCCCCATCAGGGGCCTACAACAATCGTAATCTAAGTCTAATTCTCTAGCTATTAGCTTAGGTCTCTAACTCCTCTATAATCCCAAATAATATTTTCTAGTGTTTCTTAAATCATACAATTATTTTTGGAAGTTCTTTATAGTGTTCTCATATTATTATGGTTCGTTTTACGTGATAATTACACACTAGTAATATTTTATAAATTAAATACAAAACCCTAACTTTAGGTAAAACTACCTAAGTTGAGATTGGGCTAACCAATACTAATTTTGCTACCTGAAATTTGTCCAGAACATCTAAAAAACCTAAGATTGACTATAAGCATCCCTAGGTTTTGGGTTGACCTGCCGGGTGCTTAAATCAATCCAGAAAGCTGGTCCAAGTGTCGAAAGGATATTATTGATCTAATTGCACTTATATGAATCCCAAATTATGTTAATAATGATCATATAATTATATTTCATTTATGGGAATCGAAAAGGTTTAAAAATCTCACTGAGCAATCTAGATCATTCCAATAATTACCTTTCACAAATGGGGTCTGATCGAAGTGGGCTTAGTCCCATCTTGAAGGGTTCAACGTGTTGAGCTCATCGGATGATCTAAGGCCCAGATCATTGCTCTCTCTCTCTCTCTCTCTCTCTCTCTCTCTCTCTCTTGTTAGTAGTATGCCCTAGAGCATATCATTTAGTATGTATCTTGTACATATTTTATTAATAAAAGGCATTTCCACTTTTCCGTTTACATAATATATTTATGTGTAATAGAAAAGGTCCATTGATATTTTGTTAGAAATATTATTAAGAATATGAGTGACAATATTTCTAGCACAAAGTATCATAAATAGGTTCACAATCGAGGATACTTCATAATAAGGACATGACTTATCCAGAAAGATTGTATTCATATTTGTTCCCAAGTTATTTATATGAGATATAAATAAGATGGAATGGTGAGTCTCATGCCATATAACAAATATGATAGGCACTTATAAATGATAAGTAGGCCGAACCAGTGACACTTATGACAAGCACATGGAGTTTACTCTTGTCAATGTTTTGTCATAAATCATATCAGTGCATATAATCTTTAGACCTGAGATAGCACAGTTATCTTGTATATAGGTAGTTTGAGTTTGATACTGCTTTCATACTTGTACTATGTATGGGTATATGGGCATGTGTTGGCTCCTGCTAGTTATATATGGAGGTAGGTGTTGATCAAGATGGAATCTGTTCCTCTAAGTAAATAGAGTTAAAATCCTATGTTCATTTAATTGTTCTTGATGTTTCAAGTTACTTGCCATCACAGATAGATTTATTAAGAAAAGTGTTTCTGATGAGAAAAATCTTTTAATCAAGAACTGGAATTAAAAGAGAACATAATATTCATAGCAAATGGAGTTTGACATAAACCATGACTCCAGCTTGAGTTGGGATTTTCTAACAGAGAGATTCTAGTGCATGGTAACATATGATTATAGGTTCATTTAAGGTAAACCTTATTACTAATTGGGTGGCTATGGCATGCTATGCTAGGTGTTAACCATGGTCTATGAGGTTCATAAAATGATTTAGAGAAATCATTTATGGTAAGAAAGAGTTCTGATGATATTAAGAGTTGATATCATGTCTCATTGCCAATTAGTGATGAGCCTAGTAAGTCACACACATACACAAGTTATCACCTATTTAAATATGATTTAATTAATTAATTAAAGAGTTTAATTGATTAATTAAATAGGTTTTGTTTGCAATTAAATTGCAAAGTCCCTAGCATGACTTGAAACCAAATCTAGATTATTGGATGTGTAGTATAAATTAAATGTCACACCTTACCCCTCCGTAAGGCATAACATGATCCCGTAGAATACTTAATGAACTACCGAACTTCACCTACCGATAACTCATTAAGTACCCTACAAGGGATTTTAAAACAATTTTCTTACATTTTGGAAGTGGTGAGCATTTTGGTAGGAATTAAAAACCATTTATTCAAAGCTTAAGGACTAGTAAAAATTTTTGTGCATTTAAATTTTGCCGCAAATTTTATAAAAATTTTGATAGAGTTCCCTCTATATTTTGAGAAACCAGTTCTTCAAATACCTGTAAAAAGCACTTCCAAACATATTTCACAACTCCCAACCACCAATAATTCTCAAATCAACTCAATCAAGGCACTTCAAATAATTTCACAATACAAATCAAGATTTCTCATCTCAAAGTATTTAATATCTTCATTTACAAAACATAAAGTAGAAAATTCATGTTTACAAATATTAAATTTACAGAAACAAACCCAAAATAATATTATTACAATTTATTTACAACTGCTCAATTTACATTGATACTTATGACATTACAGTATTTACATCAAAATAACCATAAGGGTATAAAATAATACCCGTACAAAAGCTTGATGTGATCTTCAACTCAGTAGCAGCTCACTCTGCTGCTTTTTCCTTACTCTTATCTGCGACAGTAAATTAAACTATCGCTGAGTATAAACATACTCAGTGGTGCACAATAAAACTTTAAAATGCGATACATAAATCATTTATTGATGAAACATAATTTGAATACTTCACAATCACATTTCACAAATATCAAAGCTCATAACAACTCATTTTGTCAAATAATATATTAAACAACAGTTTAGTCAAACAATTGCGTAAACACAGTGTTGCCAAAGTCGTACACAACTTAAGCCATGACACAAAATTTCCGATCAATGCCGTGTTGTACACCACGACAAAGCAATCTCAACCCCATTAATCGAAACCAATGAGGGAGGTGGCTAGCTAGCTAATGAGTACTCATCCGATCTACAACCTCAACTGGCAAGCCAGAGAGGGAGGAAAATAAACGATCTCAACCCCATAAATGGAGGAGGAAATGTGATACTGTCATGCTAAGTGTGAACATAAAATCAATTTCAAACATTTCATTCAAATATTGCATACAAAAATCAAATCAATTTCCAAAGTTATAATTTGATCACAAGGTGGCAACACAAAAGTTCATATGTTCATAATGCATGCTAAATCAATTTTTCAAGAGTAAAATGCTTAAATAGGGTTTATTGTGCACAAACCTCAAGCGAGTCGTCCCTTAGCCTCGACTCGTTTCCTCGGGTTCCTTCCCGATATTCTTTTCAACTGAAACACAAAATTTTACAATGTTTCAGTACTAGAACTTAACATAAATCCCAAAATAAATTTTTAACTTCGCATTTACTTAGCTCTAACGTGTTAAATTCGACGTTCTCGAAATTTTGTGTTTCGGGTTACTATTCACTGCACTATTCAAGTCAAATAATTGACTTTCTAAGGATTAATAGGTATGGGAACTTCAACTTCACCCACATACCACATTTTGTTCATTAAACTTGTTGGTTTTGATCACTTTTTCAAAGCATAGGTCATTTTGGCAAAATTGCCAATTTTCGGTTTTGTGCTCCGAAGTTGCACTATTCCATTGGTCGATCTACTATTGGAATTTGACAAAACTTCCTTCATAGAAAATGTTCCTTATTGTCTAAAGTGTATTCTCATTTTTGGATCACCTCAATCGGAGTTTTGTAGCTCAAGTTATGGCCAAAATAAGTTTACTGTTCACATGCACTGTTCATACTGCAATTTAGGTGCTGGCAAATTTTTGGTCCAACTTTGGTCAGTAATTTGATCAAGTTAAGTTCATAATTTGGTCTAACTTCTTCAGATGAAATGTTCTACTATGTCTTACGTTTCCATCGATTCAAGAATCGCCTAAATCCGAGTTTTCTAGAGAGAGTTATAGCCATCCAAACATTGCTGCTCCACTGAAAATTCTGCAGAGTTTCAGTACAGTAATTTTAACTTTGCTCAATGATTTGAATGAGTTAATGGCCTAATTTGGGTTGGTGTTCTTCATGAAAGTTTTAGGTCTATATCATATCTAATTGCTGGTAAAATTTCAGGTCAATTTGACCTACCTAGCTCGAGTTATGACCAAATGAACAGTTACTGTTCATTTGGTCAGTTTGGTGCAGGGCAGCCTGCTATCAACTCACTTTGGTCAATTGTTTCACCAAGTTTTAGTCAGTTTTTGGTCATGGTTCCTTAATGAAAGTTGTGCTCTTTTATGTCTATATTCATCTCCAATTGGTGGCATATCCATTAGGCTTGTAAAATTTGAGTTTTGGTCCTTCAAAGTGGGTTTGGTCATGCTGCCAGCAGCATGACCATTGACCTACGAATTTAACTAAATTTTCCACCATTCCCATACAATTTATTTGGTCCTAATTGATCATTATTTCATTTCACAATAGGTCAAATATGCCATTTATGCATTTCCCAATTTTTGGTTCATAAACCCTTGCATTGAAACCCTAAACTCACTAACTCTTGCATTTAACCATAACTAGTGCACTTAACCTTAACCATTCAACTAATCAAAGCTTTTAAACTCATTCTAATGCATCAATTTCATGTAAATCATACTCCTATCAAGCTGCCCAAATTTCAGTTTGGTCCCTCTCCCATATTTGTTTCATTTAAATCAAGTTCTAAGCTCACTTAATTACCTAAACATGCATTTAAATGGAAAAATAAAGGGTTTGATATGCTAACCTCACTTAAAGCTTCAAAACCCTAACCTTTGCTCTTCTTTCTTCTTGAAATCTCCTTCTTAAGTAGTAATAACAAGCTTTAAAGAAGTCCTTATGAGAGTTATTATGGTTGGTAAATAAAATTTCTAGGTTGGGATTTAGAGGATTTATGGAAAGAAACCAAGAATTCCAAGCTTTTCTTGCTTAAAAATGGTGGAACAACATAAGAAGAGAGGGAGAGGAGAGAGCTACGGGAAAAGCAAAAGAAGAAGCAAAAAAAAAATGTTTTTGAATTTTTATTTTTATCCATTTTTGAAGACCAAAATTCCCAAATTAATAAATAAACTAATTAATCTTTTATGACATCATCTTTGACTTTTCTAACTTCTTTCTTTTCTTTTTTTTTTTATATTTTATTTTTTATATTCGTTATTTAATTTAATTCTCGATTACGAAATTTACTTTTCTCCGATTTTATTTGTGATTAGGTCGAGTCGACTCGGGGTCAATTGACCAAATCGCCCCTCGCCGGTTCATCCCGGTTTGCAAATAATTCCATATTTCTTCCGGCTCCCTGACCTAATTATTTGACTGGCTTAACAGTTCTTTTTCATGATTTTCTCTTTTCCACTGTGTTCATAAGGGTCCTAAGGACCACAGCGTCACTTTTTACGGTTCGAAATTTGAGTTTAAAATGACTTCGCAGTCGTTCCCGAGGAGGTCACTCATCGCTGTGACTCTCGGCACGTTTAACCTCTTATGTTCTGTTTTTCTTATTTATAGTTAACTAATTAAACATTACTAATTATTTGTGTTTATGGCTTCTCAAATTGTCTTAAGTGTGGCCCTAATCCCATTAATTGTCCGGACCGACACCGGTCACCGGAACAGTGAAATCTACCAGGCTATGCAACGGGGGTGTTACATTAAATTTATATTTAAAGTGTTTAAATATGAATTTAATTAATGAGAAATTAATTAATAGAGATTAATTAATTAATTTATATTTGATATAAATTAATTAGAAGAAGAAAAATAATTATTTTGGGTTGAGAACTCAAAATTAAGACACAGGGGCATTTTGGTCATTTTGCAGTGTGACACGTGGCACCATGAGATGGTGACACATGGGATTACACATAAGCTTGCCAAATGTTTTTTTAATCATGTAAGATGATTAAAATTAAGATTAAATATAGGTTTGACACTTGGCACAATGTGATTGGGTCACTTAAACCTAGAGCTAATCAAAGGGTGACATTTGGCAAGGGTTTAATGTGTTAACCTATCTATTTAAGTGTTGTTATGAGAAAATAAAACACAACCAGCAGCCACACTCCTTTGTCACGCCATTTTGAGGGTTTTCACCTCTTCTTCTTCATCTCTTATCAATTCAAAGAGATTAGCCATCAATCTCTTGAATTAAGAACACTAGAAATTGTTTCTAGTGTCCTGTTTACATCTTTAATCTCTTAAAAGGCAGAACTTGATTTTCTAATTAATAGAAAAAGCTTTAGAAGCTATTCAAGGGCTGCCATAGGTGTTCTTGGTGTGGACAAGCTAGAGGGACAACATCTGGTGTCCTGAAGACGAATCTCAAAGGCACAGACACGCTGTAGTGCATCAAGAGGTTAGTGTAATCGTTCTTGATTTAATCTAGGGTTCTAAAATTAATCTGATTAATTTTAAAATCTTAAATGGCAAATACAGATCCAAAAACATATTAAAAGAGTTTTAATATGTTGTTTATCATTGAAATCAAATAGATAAAAATAAATCTTGCATGATGCATGTGACCCTAGGTGAAAATTTTTGAATTCAATGGTATAAACTTGTGTTTTTCACGCTTCCGTTCCTTCAATTGGTATCAGAGCCACTATATTTGCCATTTAGATTGTTGATTATATAATTTAATTGTGTGTTTGATCATGAGATCAAGAGATTCATTGCTGGTTGGATCATGAGGTGTGGCGGCACACTTGGTGAAGCCACCATTGGTGGCGGCAACAATGGTTCCTTGGGTGGTTCAAGGTTTGGCTTTTAATTCTGCAATTGTTGTATGATCTAAGGCCTATTCTTTGACTAATTAAAGTGTTTAATTAGTTGTTTTAATCACACAATTAAATTATGATTCAAATCAGAATTTTAAAAATTGTTTGAATGTGATTCAAATCTGAATTTTAAAAGTTGTTTGAATGTGATTCAAATCTGAATTTTTAAAGTTGTTTGAATCATATTTAAATCTGATTTTTTAAAATTGATTTAATAAAATTCAGATCTGATTTTTTAAAAAATATTTGAATGTGATTCAAATCTGATTTTTTAAAAAATGTATGAATGTGATTCAAATCTGAATTTTTGAAGTTGTTTGAATGTGATTCAAATCTGAATTTTTAAATTTGTTTGAATGAGATTCAAATCTGAATTTTTAAATTTATTTGAATCATATTCAAATCTAGATTTTTAAGTTGAATATGAGATATTCAATTTAATTTAAGTATGTATGTTTTATTTAATTGTTAAATAGTGATATGCATGATGGATGATCATGGACTATAAAAGACCAATGTGATTGGATTTATTTCTTTTATATTTCTTTGGGATTGTAAATTAATTAATTTATTTTAATTTATTTTGGGCATGTATTATTAAGTTTGTAATATATTTGGGTTGTAATTTCATTTATTTAAGTTCTTGTAAATTCGCCTTGGTATGCCAAGGATTACTATGTAATATTGGATTGCAAGAAGTTCAAGGAGGTCAAGAGCATTGGTGGGACCAGTGGGAGGAATTCAATATCAAGTGTTGATTATGTACTCCTTCAGCAACTCTTGTAAAATGAATGAATGAAATGCACCTAGGAATGCCCTGATTCAATTCTTGGTGGCTCAGAATTGAATCCCTTAGAAAGTCCATGATCATACCATATTTAGTGCTTATCCATGAATGCATGAGATGTATGGGAATGTATGCAATTATATGATATATGCATGCTAAATGGATAATGTGCAAAGTGAGACCTTAATAGTTAATAGAATGACCATAAAATCTTCCAAACAAATGATTAAGTTGGAAATGCTATAATTAAAGTAATTATAACATAGGCCCTCCATTGGGGCAATTATTTTAAGAAATTTTAAATAGTTGCATAAGATACAATTTATTTAAGAGATTTTCTTAAGAATAATTATTAAGCATGAGATGTTGTAAATATGTAAATGGTTTAGTGGCCAATATTGGATGTACCTGAGAACATTAAAATTATTTGCATAATTACTGGCTCAATGGGATCAACTTAACTAATGCAAGATAAGTCAATAATGGATGTACCTGAGATTTTGAGCATTAGGGGCTAGGTAAAGGATTGAACCTCACATGAGATGTGATGGGCAAGGAATTGCTCACTTATAGTTTATTGTAATTCCAATAATGGATGTACCTGAGGATGATCAATAGAATTATAAGAATTCAATCACCCATTAGAAATCCATCCAACTAGGATTTCCGTTTTCTACTTTGGAAGTGTAGGATTCGCTAAGTTAGTGGGAGGACCAATTTGATTAAAAGACCATAATCATTTTGGTTAAATACATGATACATCTACTAATTAATCTGGTTATTTTCTGCAGTTAATTTTCTGATAAAAATGAGCACAAAACAACCACCACCATCCAATATCCTTGCAAGCATACTTGATCACAACAGGTTGACAGGACCTAATCATGCGATTGGCTAAGAAATTTGAAACTTGTCTTGAACCTTGAACATATAGGATATGTTCTAGATTCAAATGTTCCTGGTCCCTTACCTCCAGAGGCCACACAAGAGGAACATGAAACTTTGGACAAGTGGAAGGAGCATGATATGAGAGCTAAGTGTTACATGCTTGCTTCTATGAGTAATGAGTTACAGAAGCAACATGAAGACATGCAGAGTGCGAGTGAGATCCTCCTTCACCTACAAGAGTTGTATGGTGAGCACAGCAGGAATGCTAGGTATGAGATATCTAGACAGCTATTCCGTATGAGGATGTCTGAGGGACAGAATGTTGGGGATCATGTCCACAAGATGATTCGGTGATTGAGCGGTTGGAACATCTTGACTTCAACATGGATTTCCAACTACAAACGGATTTGATCCTTGATCCCTTCACGAGTCTTTTGGGAATTTTGTGACAAATTTCCATATGACTAAACAGGAATGCACCTTAGCTGAATTACTCAACATGCTGGTTATTGCCCAAAAGAATATGCCAGGCAATAAAGGAAAAGAGGTAGCTTTGGTTGCATCTTCTTCTGCTGGAAAGTCCAACAAGAAGAAGGGCAATAAGAAAAAGAAACCTCAGATTCCTGGTCCTTCCAAGAAAATAGCTAAACAGAAAGGGAAGACCAAAGCTGACAAAGGCAAAGGAAAGTGTTTCCACTGCCAACAGGAAAGTGTTTCCATTGCCAACAGGAAAGTGTTTCCATTGCCAGTAAGAAAGTGTTTCCACTGGCTAGAGTATAGCAATCTAAATGAATGCAATGCCATGGTGAAAACCAACTCAAGTTCAAAATATATTTAGCACTTAAGGTTATGTCATGTTGCAGAAGATAGGATTGCAAAATTGGAGAAAATGGGGATTTTATCCTCATTGGGCTCTGAGCCTACTATAACTTGTGAATCTTGCCTTCAAGGCAAAATGACTAGATCACCCTTTGTTGGACAAGGGCTAAGAGCTGAAAATATTTTGGAGCTAATACATAGTGATGTATGTGGTCCATTTAAAGAAATGGCTAGAGGGGGCTTTCATTATTTTATTACCTTTACTGATGATAAATCAAGGTTTGGGTATTTGTATTTGATGAAATACAAACATGAATCCTTTGAAAAGTTCAAAGAATTTAAATCTGAAGTAGAAAATCAAACAGGAAAAACTATTAAAGCTCTTCGATCAGATCGTGGAGGTGAATATTTGAGTACTGAATTTGATGAATACTTGAGAGAGCATGGCAATGTTTCTCGGTGACTCCTCCAGAACGCATACGGTGAATGGTGTATCTGAAAGGAGAAATCGTACCCTATTGGATATGGTACGTAGTATGATGAGCTATACTGATATGCCAATCTCCTTTTGGGGATTTGCATTAGAATCAGCTTTGTATATTCTGAATAGGATTCCATCAAAATCAGTTTCTTCCACACCTTATGAGATATGCCATGGAAGAAAACCAAGTCTTAAGCATGTTAAGATTTGGGGTTGTCCAGCTTATATCAAAAAGCTGAACACTGATAAATTGGAGACGGATCAGAAAGAGGTCGATTTGTTGGATATCCAAAAGATAGTTTTGGATATTATTTTTATTTGCCTACTTCACAAAAGGTTGTGATAAGTAGAGATGCCACATTTCTTGAACAACAGTTTGTTCAAGAAGGAGGCAAAGGAAGGCAAATAGAGTTAGAATTGGAGAATTCTAACCAACCAACAGATCAGATGGATATAGATCCATCTAGTCAACCTATACCCATTGATGAAACATCTACAATTTGTTCCTCGTAGAACAACCAGGGTATCTCACCCACCAGTGAGATATGGTTTTCTTCATGAAGAAGAACAAGAGTTGTCTACTCATGAAGAAGTATATCATGGAGATGATCCACTTACCTATGAAGAAGCTATATCAGATATAGAATCTTCAAAATGGATTGATGCTATGAAATCTGAGATTGATTCCATGTATAAGAATCAAGTTTGGGATCTTGTTGACCCACCTGAAGGTATTGTACCTATAGGGAACAAATGGGTTTTCAAGAAGAAAATTGGTTCTGATGGAAAGGTAGAGACCTATAAGGCAAGGCTAGTAGCGAAAGGGTTTCGCCAAAGGCAAGGAATAGACTATGAGGAGACTTTCTCGCCTGTTGCCATGCTTAAATTAATTAGGATTTTATTAGCAATAACTGCATACTATGATTATGAGATTTGGCAGATGGATGTCAAAACAACCTTTCTCATTGGATACATTGAAGAAAACATTTTCATGGAACAACCTAGGGGATTTGAATCCCAAGATGGTTCCAAGGTATGCAAGCTAAAGTGATCCATTTATGGGTTGAAACAAGCTTCGAAGAGTTGGAACATCCGTTTTGATGAAGCCATTAAATCTTTTGGTTTTATCAAAAATGAGGATGAGCCATGTGTATATAAGAAGGTTAGTGACAGCGCTATCACTTTCCTTATCTTATATGTGGATGACATACTGTTGATGGGTAATGATACAGGTATGTTGACGACTATAAAGGTATGGCTGTCAAATACATTCTCCATGAAAGACTTAGGGGAGGCAACCTATATTCTTGGGATTCGCATCTATAGAGATAGAGCAAAAAGAATAATTGGTTTATCCCAAAGTCTATACTTGGAAAAGGTGTTAAAGAGGTTTAACATGCTTGATTCCAAGAGAGGATTGTTACCAGTGAGACATGGTATCCATCTTTCTAAAGAGATGTCTCCAAAGACACCTGAAGAAAGAGATAAGATGGCCAGGATTCCATATGCTTCGGCTATTGGAAGTTTAATGTATGCAATGTTGTGTACTAGGCCGGATATCGCATATCTTTATTAGTTTGACTAGCGGTATCAATCCAATCGAGTTTGGAACATCGATAGTATCAAGAATATCCTTAAGTACTTGAGAAGAACTAAGGATTTATTCTTGATTTATGGAGGTGGAGACTTGTAATTGGATGGTTATATCGATTACGATTTCCAATCGATTATCGATGATAGAAAGTCTACCTCTGGATATGTGTTCATTTGTAATGGAGGTGCGATCGGTTGGAAGAGTTCCAAGCAGAGCACATTGCAGATTCCACTCTGAGGTGAGTATGTTCTTGCATCGAGATCTGCAAAGGAAGCTGTTTGGATAAAGAAGTTCGTGACAGAACTTACAGTAGTTCCTTCCATTGAGTCAGCAGTTCCATTACATTGTGACAACAATGGAGTAGTCATACAGGCTCAGGAACTAAGGTCTCACCCAAAATCCAAACACATAGAAAGGCACTACCACATTATCAGAGATATAGTTGGGCAAGGCGATATAGCCATGCAGAAAAATAACATCAGCTGAAAAACCAGCTGATCCATTCACTAAGCATTTGTCACAAGCTCAGTTAGACCGACATCTTGAGAAGATAGGTCTAAGATATTGTAATGAATGGCTCTAGTGCTAGTGGGAGATTGTTAGTAGTATGCCCTAGAGCGTATCATTTAGTATGTATCTTGTACATATTTTATTAATAAAAGGCATTTCCACTTTTCCGTTTACATAATATATTTATGTGTAATAGAAAAGGTCTATTGATATTTTGTTAGAAATATTATTAAGAATATGAGTGACAATATTTCTAGCACAAAGTATCATAAATAGGTTCACAATCGAGGATACTTCATAATAAGGACATGACTTATCCAGAAAGATTGTATTCATATTTGTTCCCAAGTTATTTATATGAGATATAAATAAGATGGAATGGTGAGTCTCATGCCATATAACAAATATGATAGGCACTTATAAATGATAAGTAGGCCGAACCAGTGACACTTATGACAAGCACATGGAGTTTACTCTTGTCAATGTTTTGTCATAAATCATATCAGTGCATATAATCTTTAGACCTGAGAAAGCATAATTATCTTGTATATAGGTAGTTTGAGTTTGATACTGCTTTCATACTTGTACTATGTATGGGTATATGGGCATGTGTTGGCTCCTGCTAGTTATATATGGAGGTAGGTGTTGATCAAGATGGAATCTGTTCCTCTAAGTAAATAGAGTTAAAATCCTATGTTCATTTAATTGTTCTTGATGTTTCAAGTTCCTGGCCAGGATAGATAGATTTATTCAGAAAAGAGTTTCTGATGAGAAAAATCTTTTAATCAAGAACTGGAATTAAAAGAGAACATAATATTCATAGCAAATGGAGTTTGACATAAACCATGACTCCAGCTTGAGTTGGGATTTTGTAATAGAGAGATTCTAGTGCATGGTAACATATGATTATAGGTTCATTTAAGGTAAACCTTATTACTAATTGGGCGGCTATGGCATGCTATGCTAGGTGTTAACCATGGTCTATGAGGTTCATAAAATGATTTAGAGAAATCATTTATGGTAAGAAAGAGTTCTGATGATATTAAGAGTTGATATCATGTCTCATTGCCAATTAGTGATGAGCCTAGTAAGTCACACACATACACAAGTTATCACCTATTTAAATATGATTTAATTAATTAATTAAAGAGTTTAATTGATTAATTAAATAGGTTTGGTTTGCAATTAAATTGCAAAGTCCCTAGCATGACTTGAAACCAAATCTAGATTATTGGATGTATAGTATAAATTAAATTTATATTTAAAGTGTTTAAATATGAATTTAATTAATGAGAAATTAATTAATAGAGATTAATTAATTAATTTATATTTGATATAAATTAATTAGAAGAAGAAAAATAATTATTTTGGGTTGAGAACTCAAAATTAAGACACAAGGGCATTTTGGTCATTTTGCAGTGTGACACGTGGCACCATGAGATGGTGACACATGGATTACACATAAGCTTGCCAAATGTTTTTTTAATCATGTAAGATGATTAAAATTAAGATTAAATATAGGTTTGACACTTGGCACAATGTGATTGGGTCACTTAAACCTAGAGCTAATCAAAGGGTGACATGTGGCAAGGGTTTAATGTGTTAACCTAGCTATTTAAGTGTTGTTATGAGAAAATAAAACACAACCAGCAGCCACACTCCTTTGTCACGCCATTTTGAGGGTTTTCATCTCTTCTTCTTCATCTCTTATCAATTCAAAGAGATTAGCCATCAATATCTTGAATTAAGAACACTAGAAATTGTTTCTAGTGTCCTGTTTACATCTTTAATCTCTTAAAAGGCAGAACTTGATTTTCTAATTAATAGAAAAAGCTTTAGAAGCTATTCAAGGGCTGCCATAGGTGTTCTTGGTGTGGACAAGCTAGAGGGACAACATCTGGTGTCCTGAAGACGAATCTCAAAGGCGCAGACACGCTGTAGTGCATCAAGAGGTTAGTGTAATCGTTCTTGATTTAATCTAGGGTTCTAAAATTAATCTGATTAATTTTAAAATCTTAAATGGAAAATACAGATCCAAAAACATATTAAAAGAGTTTTAATATGTTGTTTATCATTGAAATCAAATAGATAAAAATAAATCTTGCATGATGCATGTGACCCTAGGTGAAAATTTTTGAATTCAATGGTATAAACTTGTGTTTTTCATGCTTCCGTTCCTTCATCTCTATCTATCTCTATATATATCTCCCATTTTAAAAAAAAAAAAATTCCCCTCTCCATAATTTAAACAACTCCCCCTTTAAAATTATATTAGAAATTAAAATACTTTGTTATTTTAAACAAAGCAAATTTATTAATAAACCTTATAAATTTTGCAAATTAACATTTTAATTAATTAGGATATCATTAAAATAATATTAATATTTATAAAGTTACATTTTAATATTTCAGGGTATTATAATTCTCTTTCATGAAGGGGCTAGGGTAGAGAGTTTTAGGGCCAGGGGATAGAAGAAATAGAGAGAGAGAGAGAGAGAGAGAGAGAGAGAGAGAGAGGAGAAAAGGAAAGAGAGATGGAGAAAATGAGGGTGAAGGCTAATTTATATATTCTGTCCAGACCAGTTTTGGCGGCAAAACTTGCCTCGATAAGCTTATTATACTTAAATCCCTCTCTTTCTATTCTCTCTCTGAACACTCCACTCCTTTTAGATTTTTTTTAGGACTTTATGAGATTTTCCCTTTTTATGTATGGATTTCGGTTACCCTAGGTCTAGGGTATTACAAATCTAGTGGCTCAAGTCACGAAGCTGTAAATT
This sequence comes from Hevea brasiliensis, assembly GCF_030052815.1. NCBI lineage: Eukaryota > Viridiplantae > Streptophyta > Magnoliopsida > Malpighiales > Euphorbiaceae > Hevea > Hevea brasiliensis. The sequence continues at coordinate 55,102,570 of NC_079503.1, read as the reverse complement.
TAACCTGACCCGATCTTTGTCTTTTCGGACTAAGAATTTTTTTTTATTTTATTTCTTTTTTTTTAATCAAAATTTGGCCATTCATTAATAAAAATCATAAGATAAGTATGACATAATTTTCTCATAAGAGAAAAAATTACAATTATAGACAACTAAAATCTTATATTTAGAGATGATATGGGCAGAGCAAAATAATCTTTTGGGTGGTAATTGGCCCTTTTTCATTTTGTACAACCAAATAAACCTTTTGCATTATTGTCCTTTCAAGAACTTGTTCCTTTATGGCTTGTAGAAGATATTGAACCACCAAATGCCAATGGAGAAATAAACCTTACTACCAAGCTCCATTGGTAGAAGATCATTACTCATACCTAAAGATTTAAAGTCTCTAACCAAAAGAAATCAATAATCCATGCTATGTTTCAAAGCTCACTCAAATAATACAAAAAAATTTAAAGAAAACCTCACTAAGAGGAGAAAATAAAACCTATCTAATGAGCAAAAGAGGACACAAATCTAAGGTAAGAAATCCATATCTATTCCAAATGTACATAGATCTAAGAGTTTATTTGTAACATCCACTACTTTTCGACGTCAGAATTCCTATAAGGATGGGAAATTCTCATGAAACTTAGGGTTTCATGAACAAAGAAAATAGTAGTTAGTTCCATATCTGTGCCAAAATGTGTTTAAGAATGTATATGCTTTGATTGTTTTGGCCATGTAAGAGTTTAAGTGTTGTTTTTGGGCTGAACAAACTTTGGCAACTATAGGTTGGATTTTCGATAGCCGAAGTCCTTTTTATTATTTAAATATTTTTTTGGATAGAATGGACTCTAGCAGCCAAAAGTCCCCTTGACAGTAGGGTATAAATAACCCATTTTAGTTCAAATTTCAAAGAAAAATTGGTTTTACCCCTCTCTCTCTATTTTTGTTGAATGCAAAGGATCTTTTGGTTTGAATTTGAGGTTTTGAGAACTTGAAGGCTTGCATTCTATGCTTAGCTCAAGAATTCAAGAATTTGTTGAAGTTTCTCTACTCTCTCACTCAAACGTGTTTTCAAGGAAAAAAAAAAGGTATTTTCTTCTATCCAATTGATTTTTCTATGTGATTTTTAGTAGGTGTGCATGGCTAAGAGAGTACAATTTGGATTGCATATGGGAATTAAGTAGTTTTAAAGTTTTTAATTTTGAGGAAAAGTCTTGCATGTATGAGGATTTTATTTTTGTTGCTATGCCATGTTTTAGTGATGATATTGTTTACAAGTCTAGGGAGTTTATAGCATGTTTTGGTTGGTTATTGAAGAAGATGATGTGAATTAAGTTCAAATGATGTTTTGTAGCTTTGATATTTTTTAATGACGTTTGAGAAAGTTTGTTTTCTTGTTCTTCGATGGATATATGTGGCATCCAAGTGTATTTTCAAGTTTATGTTTTCTTTAAAAGTGTTTTGAGAGGGTTGGATAATGTCTTAGAGCCTTTAAATGAGTTTTTATGATTTTGGGAATGAGTTTTCTACAGAATTCGAACTTAGGAATTCTGAAAATTCTCAGGTTCAGCTGTTGAAGACAATTATTTCTGAAGTCGAAGTGGCCTAAATACCAATATTTCAGTAGTTGGAGTGGCTACAGTTCTTTAGAGATTTCCAAGTTCGGTTATCAAAACCCAAGACTTTGGCAATTGTAGTTGCCACTACCCAAATAGGGCATTTTAGGTTCAGAACTTTAACTGCCAAAGCTTCGGCATCCAAAGTTAGTTCTACCAGCCTCATTTTCGTTTTTGTTCTAAGGCTCCGAAACTTGTTTTGATTATCCAAATGGACCTAGAATAAGATGTTTACATATGTACAGAGTTTTTAAGCTTCAAATAACTCTTTAGGGTCTGATATTTATAGGATTGGACTTGAGAGACTTAGGAAGCTAAGGATCTAAGGATAGCTACCTTTCAGGTCAGGTGGTTGATAGGCTGTGAGAGGCAAGTAACACTAAACCTAATGAGTGAAACTTATTTAATTAAAACCATAATCATCCACATGTATCATTTCATTATTTATTAGGATGTATGTATTTAGAACACAAAAATATTTCATTTGTGCATAATTACCATTGATGCCGATAGACGTTAGATGACCCACTGGTTTCCCCCATGATACAGTTATGTTATATATTTATGATCATGCATGATATGATATGATATGATGTGGTAAGACTAGGTGAGGCCTAATAAGCCCTTGGCTTACTATGTATTTAAGCAAAAGTCCTGAGGAGCTTCTGTATGAGCTAGACACATTGGATATGAGAAATCACTGGTGATAAGTCCATTTTATGTGAAATGTTTATGATGTGAAACACTCATATGATTGATACATTGCATATGTATGAAATGAATAATTTATGTTTGGCTAGTTTATTTACTGAGCTCTTTGAAGCTTACCCCCTTTCCCTTAACCCCAAATGCAGAGTTGCAGGAATAGAGACATCTTCTGGAAGAGCTAGCACAAAAGAAGCTTTAGCAAGTTTTTTATGTGATGAGTTTATAGAATGGACATGTAAATTATAATGGTTAGATACTGTGCTTGGTTGTAAAGAAATGTACCATGTATTCTTTAAAGTTTAAGATATGTTTGTAAGTTCACCTTAATATTTTAAGTACTTTCTTTGAGTATCTATAAATGTATGAAACAATTACACTTTAGTGTTTATGAAAGAAATGAGAATGTTCAAATTCTAAACCATTTTAAAAGAAAATGAATTATGTTCCAATATAAATGCTCAAATGTGATTGGTTATGAGTTGCTTAGGTTTTAGAGTATATGGAATGAGCTTATGTTCAGCAAGTTTTAGGCTTACTACGAGTTTCGGTAGCTTTAAACTGACCCGATCCCTAATGTTGATAACAGCCCCTAGTTGGGTTATTACATTATTACTATAAACTAATAAAAAAAAATAAAACAAATAAAGAAAATTAAACTAAGGGTAGCCACGGTGAGTGGCCACCAAGGAAGAGATTTGAAGGAGAAAAGTAAAAAAGGAGAAGGGAGGAGTTTTTATTTTATTCCAACAAATCAAAATTTCACTAATTATAATATAAAAAAACATATTGTTGTCCCTTGAAAGAACCTAAGAAAGGGGGGGGGGGGGGGTAAATTGGGTTCTAATTAAAATTTTTGGAAGCTATGATAATGAAAAATAATAGAAGACATAAGAATGGGGGAAGAAAAATGAAGAACACAAGCAATTTATAGAGATCAGCTATCCTAAGACTACTGTTGCAGGCAAGGGAAAGGAGAAGGCTACCGAGTGAGAGACTTGGGAGCAATATTTTGTTTTGACTGCGAGTATATATATAATAGGTATACCCCTGTAATTTCCTTTTGATGTATTTTATAACTATATGTATGGATGTACGAACATTGAGCAATTTGTATTAAAAAGCATTACATTGCTAAAGCATTTTGAATTTGTAAATATTTGCACTTCCTTTTGTGACTTATGTAAATGTAACTTTTGTAATGTTAAGTTTATTTCCCCTAATGAATGTCTACTTGAAATATAATTGAATTTATTATGCTTGTGAAACGGATTGAAGGAAATCTTTTACTTGATTTACTTTATGATTTCAATAGGTTATAAATTTTGGGTTTTGCTAAAGTTTTAACCACCACCATGCAGTTTTTCACAATATAAAAGTAAAATAAAATGTTATGTTTTGTTTAAAATCCCTTGCAGTATATTTAATAGGTTATCGGTAGGTGTAGTTCAGTAATTCATTAGATATACTACGGAAACATGTCATGCCTTACTAGGATTAAGGTGTGACATGTTTTAGTGGTATTAGAGCTTTGGTTTTCATACAAGTTTTGAGTTGCATATGTGAAAATTTTTGATAAGTACAACTACTCAATCGTCATTAATTGATACATATAGTGCATTACATCATGAATATAGACTAATGGAGGGAAACCACCTTGTGTTGGTTGTTCAGAGAGTAAAATTCTTTGTGATTCGTCATGGAAGGGGGAGGGGGGGGGGATCACACAATAAAGCAATCAGTAGTAGCTGAGGCACAAGGGAAGGCCCCAACTCAGATTGCCAATGGGTTTGCTGCACCCATCCCACCCATGCAGTTTCTTGCTCAGTTCACTCAGTGGATAGCTGCCTCATTTCAACAAATGGCTGGCAATATACTAGTCCAAGCTTTAGTACAAGAACCTCTAGTGCAACCACCACCCCTAGCTAGACAATATGAAAAGTTAATGATGTATGGGGTAATAGAGTTTAAGCATACAGTAGACTGATACACTTGAATTGTATAGATGTTTTTAAGCACATTTGCATACTATTTCATAGCATTTAGGCAAGCATTTTCATGCATAATAGTTGATTTCAACAGTTTTAGTAATTTCTATTATAAAGCCATTAATTCCATGTTTTCTGCATCATTTCAAGTGTTTAGATGAAGCTGCAGAAGTATAGGAGTGCAAGAAAAGCTTGGAGGAGTTAAGAGACAGAGAATTGCTACTGATACAAAGTACACGGGTCGTGTAAACCAAGCCCCAGACCCGTATAAATCTCTACCAGAAGAAAGCCAAGAGAATTGATGAGAAACACAAGTACATGGGTCATGTAATCAAACCCGTGTAATCTGCAGGGACCCATGTAAGTCTCTACTGAGCACAAGTTTGAAGAAACTTATGGGAATAATAGTACACGGCCCGTGTAATCAGGCTCGTGTAGTTGGCATAAACCCGTGTAACTTTCTGTTCCAAAACAAGACCACGCGATTCTCCTCCAGCAAATTACACGGCTCTACTTTGCGGGACCCGTGTAGTAACACGCGGGCCGTGTACTATGCTGCAGCCAGTTTTATAACTCGAATTTCCCTCCTATTTTCGGATAAAAATGAGACTCCTAAGGCCCTTTGGACTCAAAGCAACCTAACCTTAGAGCAACCAATAAAAATAAAAAAGAAAACATCAAAAGGTGGGGGTTAAAAAAGAGGGACGGTTATCGAGAGTGTTGCTGAAGGCTACTGTTGTCGTGCTCTGCATCAGTACCAAAAAGAAGTTTTCTGGCTGAAGCTCCACAAGATCAAAGCTGCAAACTATCTTTGGTTCCTTCGTTTCATCTCTCTGGACAGATTTCTACAGCTTTATTTCTTTACATGTTTTTCTTTTTACTGTCTTTACTTTTTATCATGATGTTTGCTGAACTCACCATGAGTGAGTAGTTTCCTTATTCTGGATTTAGGAGAGTAATGCTTATAATTATTATTATGGATGAACATTAGGTTTTATTTACTGGATTTGAGATTTGTTTCTTGATTTAATTTCTTGTGATCCTAATGCATGCTATGTGATGGTACCCACTTAGACATGATTGTAGATGTTGAATGAAGGACTGAAAGGTGAAGATTAATGTAACAGCCTCCCTGTAGCAACTCTGTTCATTCTACTGTTCCGGTGACTACTGTCGGTCTGGACAGCTAGAACATCTGGAAGAATATTTAAACTAAAGTGAGGAACTATAATTAACTCAAATATTAATAAGAAAAATTTAGGAAAAATTTTAGAAATAAAATACAACCAAGTTAAATGAGCTGATGCCCTAGCGATGGGTAACCCAGTGGGAAGTTACGGTTCTCGCAACGAGGAGCCCTTGACCCAGGGAAAAATTCATAAAATAATTTTTGGGACTCCAGAGAAGGGTCATTGAGGTTCCTATGGCATTAGAATGCCAAGAAAATGTTTAAAATTTTTTTTCAATCGGTATAGACAATTTTAGTCTGTTAAGCCAAACGGAGGGCATTTTGGTCATTTTGCCTTTAGAGGTGATTTTTGGCTGACTTGTCCAGTTAAGTAAATAATTATTATGACATAGAATGTGAATAAATATTGCTAAAAATTAAATTGAAATTAAGTAGACAAGAAAAGAAAAGAAAATGAAAGAAATCGAAATTATGACATCACCATGATGTCATTAAACACTTACCATCAATTACAATTAATCAGGCCCATTTAAAATAAATAAAATGAGATAAGAATACAGTAAAAAATCAAAAAACTCAGCAGCCATCACCTTCACCCAAACCAGCCGCCCCATACCCATTCCATTAGCCTCCATTGCCAAGTTTTCAAAGCTTGATTTCCTTGGTTTTTCTTCCACTAAACCCTAAATTCCCAACACAAAAACTTGATAGTTCATCTTAGTGAAGCTTTTGGGAGCAAAAAAAAAGTGAAAAAGAGGAGCTCTTACAAGATTGGAATTAACTCCACTCAAGGTTAGTGACCAAACTTCATGTTTCTCTTTAGTTTCATGTTGAGGAAGTGAGATTAAGTAGAAATCTATAAGAAAATTGCATAAAAATTATGGGTATACCTCCCCAAAAATTTCAGTAGCCTTGTCGGTAGGGTTATGAAGTTTTCATTGAGGTAAAATGGTATCATGGCTAGCTTCAATATTAACTTCATGATTAGGATAATGAAATGCAAGTTAAATGAATGATTTGAGATGGTTGAGTTAGGGTTTGGGTATGAAATTGAGACTTTGTTCATGTGTTGGTGAATAAAAGTTTAAATGGTCAATTAGTGACCATTTTGCTATGTATGATGAGGAAATGAAGTGAGTTGTGGCTTGGCATTTGAGTTTGGGTGAGCTACCTTGGCTGACCTGCAGGACTAATTGTGAGTCTAGTAGGTTTAGGCAGCTATAAATGGAGTTGTAGAGGTTCAATTAGTGGAAGGCTAATTGGATATGAAAACAGACACATAATGGCACAACTTTGGTGGAGAAACCCTACCCAGAAAACCAAACCAAGTTGACCTAAAAATTGCCCTAATCCAGGTGACTTGCATTCTGCCTGGGCAAAATGACCAAATGAACAGTGTTTATTCTTTTGGTCATAACTCAGTGTAGAAAGGTCCAATTGACCTGAAATTTTACCAGTAGAAAGCTGAGATATATACCTACAACTTTCATGAGAACACAAATCTAAATTCTAATCATAACCTAGTCAAATTGCCAACCAAACTTAGGTTACCAAATCTGGCAGAACCAGTTTTGCCTAGAATTTTGGATTCTGTCCAATTCGGCCAGCTATGGTGTTTAAGCTATAACTTGAGCTAAAAAAGTCCAAATGGAGTGATTCAAAAAAAGAAATGTAACTAGACACAAAAAGGAACAACTTTCATGAAGACAATTTTGCCAAATTCCTACTGTACAAATTACTAATGGAATAGGAAACTTAGTGCTTGAATTCTAAAAATTGTGAATAATCAACACTAAGCCTAGAAATGGTATTGGCAATCAATACTAACAATTTTAGAATTCAAAATGTGGTATGTTGAGAATAGTAGAATCAATGTACCTATTGTCTATGCAAAAGTCAACATTTTAGTTGATTAATGAAATGAATAGTAATACTTAAACTTCAATTTCAAGAATTGTGAAATTTAAAAGTGTAACATGCCCTAGTACACCTAGCAAGATTGGTTTGGATAGGTTGGCATGCCAATAGGGTTCAGTTAGCAGTACTGTACATGGCATTATGCCATTCTGTGATTTCATGGCTTTTAGCCATTCTGACATTGTGTTGAGACTTGGCCTTATGCCTAATATTATTACAGCTTATTAGCTATTCTGTTGCACACTAGGAGACACATATGTGACCGATGGTGTGACGGCCCGAGGTACTTGATACCCAGTGCCAGTTTACCCGTTTATCCAGTCCAGTCATCCAGTATAGGTTACTTGGGCAACCAAAAATGAAAGTGGATAAATTTAATGAAATTACGAATATAACAAGTACATAATAAATAAGACTACAAATAGTTATTGAAAAATTGTCTGCATAAGACATCAAAACATGCACTACATATTTATTTTCTGTTATTTCTTTTTATTCTATTATTGGCACCACTAAGCATTATTGCTTAGCGCGTTGCTTTTGCCACGCGTAGGTTCTGGAGAGATCGATAGAGAACCCAGTAGACCACAAACTGGGTGAGATTATCTGCAGCTCTGCATAGTATCCGTGTCACCTCATCGACGTCAGTGCATTGGTAGGACACTAGGTTTCATTTTGGATATTTTGTAATTAACTTTTATTTTCTCATATGTAATTGAAACTTATGTAATGTTTTTTGGTATTAATGTAAATAGTGGAAATTATGTTTATGAATAAAAAAGTAAATATTTATTTATGACTTTTACATGAATATCATATGAGATGAATATTGAGAACTGGAAATGTTGTTGAAAAATATTGAGATTTTGTTGATGAAATGGAGTTTGGGATTGATTGGAAATGTTGAAAGTGTTTTTCACAGGTTTTGAAGAACTATTTCTCTATTTTTAGCTGGTACTCTATTGAATTTTCTATAAAATTTGCGAAACCTCAAATAAATTGATGTTTTCCATAAATGACTCAAATAAATTATGCTTCACCAATTGTACTTCATAAATATGAAAAAATAAATAAGGGAGGATAAAAATAATTGAAATAAAATATGGTATTCCGATACACTGTGTGGCATATTTTGCTCAGCTACACTGTAGACGGGTAAGGGGTATCACATTTAGTGGTATCAGAGCACGGTTTAGGCATTTCTGGGTCTAAATAGAGTCCACACCATGCATTGCATTTGTAAGAGTCGAGGTGACACTAATGTAGATCTATTTGTCTTTGTTATTTTGAATAGGATATGGAACCTACATCACAGAGGGAAGTTGAGGAGGAAGTGGAGAGTCATGCTCCACCTGTAGCAGCTGAGACTGGGGGTAAGGGAGAACCTACTCCACCAGCTCCAGCAGAGCCTGCTCAGCCTCCACAGACCATGTTCTAGCAAATGGCCAAGTTTTTCAGACAAATGGCTGGGGTTATCACACCCTACCCCTCTGTAAGGCATGACATGATCCCGTAGTATACCTAATGAATTATCAACTCCGTCTACTGATAACCCATTAAAGTACACTACAGGGGATTTTAAAAACTTTTCTTACTTCTTTCACAGTGGTGAGCACTATTTACAGGTGTTAAAAACTTTTGTGAACTGAAGTGGTAGAACTAACACATTTGACTTATTTGGAATTTCTGTAAAAATTTTGGCAGAGTGCCATCTGTATTTTGGATAAAATAGTTTTTCAGAAAACCTATAAAAAGCACTTCAATATATATTTTAAAATCTCAACTCCAACAAAATTCAACACAATATTTTTCTCAACTCAATCCACAATAATTTTTCAGTATTTTCAAAGGATGAGATAAAAGAAATATAATACAAATTTTACAAGTCAAAATAACTCATAACTCACTTTACAACTTCAATGTACAATTTTAATTTACAACTGCTCAAATAATTTACATACATATTATTACATGCATACATCAAAACCTATGTACATGGGTATACCTATAATATACCTGGAGCTGATCTGAATATATCTTTAAGGAAATTTACTTACTGCTCTATGCTCTTCTTACCTGCGACAGCATACAAAGCTATCGCTGAGTGGTGAACTCATTGGTGCACAACTATAATTTAAAACATAGTACAATATACATTGACAAAATTTACAGTAAATAATTTGGAAATCTGAATACTCATCAAATTCCAAAACTCAAAATATTCATTGCCAATAATGTAAATCATTTGTATAATTGACTTTGATCACAAAATTCAATTTATCAAATCATGACTAACCATTTAAGTAATTCCAACAAAATCAATTATACATAAACCATAATTGAAATCACAATTCTTTACCATTCAAAAGCCACTCTGTATCTGAAAAATCATTATGTATCTCAAAAATCCATCCTTATCTCAAAACCATGTTGTATATCAAAAACCACGCTGTAGCTTAAAAACCGTGCTGTATCTCACAAATCATTCTTTATCTCACTAACTATGCAAGACTAATCCGATAGGGCCATCTTCGATGTGATTCTAACTCCCTATGGTCGGGGAGGTCGAATCAGATTCTAACTCCCTATGGTCGGGGAGGTCGAATCATCGTGCACAGTACCATCACAATAATGAATCTTCCGCAAAGGCCATAACGATAAAATAAACTTAGATCTAACCTCAAATCAGAGGAAAATCTAAGCCTGTGCACGTACCATGGTAATCAAAACACAACTAACTCCATTGTCTTCTCAACAAATGAGGGAGACGGGTAATAACCTAGTCAAGCATCTATAGTGAGATATAAAACAATATTACAATCCTTTTAGTGAGCATAAATCACAATATAATTCGATTCAAAGTCAATTCCAATATCCAATAATTTTTATGCTCAACACAATTCAAATCATAAATTTGCATTTTCCATGAAAATTACCATCACAATTCAAAACATGTTCTATCACAATTTTCTAAAACATAATTTATTCAATCCATAACAATACTTAATACTTGTGGAAATACCATTTCACAAAGCAAAATTCATACATACTATAACAATTTTCAATAATCATTGAATTAAATCCAATACTTGTTAAACATAATACATAAGAAAAGTATGTCATTTAATCATATGAAATATTCAAATAAAATCAGTTAAAAACTAGTTGTGCACAAACACAATTTAAAACAATAACATACAATTAATCATATGAAATATTATTCAGAGCAAAATCAGTTGAAAACTAGTTGTGCACAAACCTCTGATGACTGTCTCCTGGTCTGGACTCAGTGTTTCTTTCCCTTTTGCTGAGTCCTTGCTAACTGAGAAACACAATTTGAAGTGTTTCAGTGCTAAATTAATTTGCCTCTAACGATAATGTTCGATAAATAATTCACTGAATACCTTTATTTGCTTAATCACCTAATATACCGACCCTCGCTGTTTTCTAGGTAAATTAGGTTTTAGTGTCTTTTATATGTCACATTCGATAGGGTTTTAGGGTTGGTACGTGTTGCCAAACTCAATTCTATGTATATTGCGTTTTCTTGCATTTCATTGCAAATTGCTGGATTTCGGGATACTAGTTTGACCTAGCCGGACGATCTAGTTCCCTCGGTTTTCGGGTTTCGGTCAAAACTAAAAACTTGTAGATCTATGTCTTATGGACCGCGGTGCAAAATTTTAGGTCATTCCGAGTTAAGTAGACCGAGTTATGGTCATTATACTATTGCTGGTCAAATGGTATCAAATTAGGTCAATTTTAGGTCAATTTGGTCAACTCTGGTTCGGCCAGTTTTTGGACCCGAACTTGTGCAAGTTGTTTGACTTGCTTATGGTCATTTCTGGGTTTTGGTGTCTTCATAAGACTTGTAGGTATGGGTCTTAACTATTCATGGTTAAAATTTCAGGTCAATTGGACCTGTTTTGAGTGAGTTATGGCCTAAACACTCACTGCTGCCCAATTGGTCATTTTTCAGGTCCTAATTGTACCTAATCCGAATTGGTCATTTTCTTAGGTCACCTTGCAAACAGAATTTTGGTATGCTTTCTCAATGAAATTTGGCACATTTTGTGCCTAGTTCCACCTCCATTTGGTCTCATACCAATTGAGGTTACGCATTTAAAGTTATAGGCTAAAATGTACACTGCCCTTAGTTACCTTGCTTAACACACATCAATTACACACTTACATTGCAATATGTTTACTTCCCTACCAAATCTGTTTTGGTACATTACCAAAACCATACTCCACTTCACTTTAAAGTCACTTTGGGCAGATTACAATTATCCTCAACACACCAAATATAACTGTAATTCCCAAAGTCCAAATACAATTACACACACACATAAACATTACTAGTTTTTACATACACTTTACACAACAATTTCATATACATATCCATCAATCCTTAATGCTACAATTCTGCCTATATCTTCATGAACACATACACTTATCCAAGAGTTCCAAGGCTGCCGAAAATCTTCCTCAATACCCAAGTGTCCTACAATTCATCAATTCCTATCCAAGTGCAAACATCACCATTTACATATGAAGTAATTCACTAGGTTATTAAATCACCATAACCAACATCATTCTCATCAATTATATGTACAAATACTTCATCAATACATGAATACATGGCTGCCCAAAAATGGATATCTCAATAACTCTTCAAACTTAAAAATTTCCTTCACAAAACCAACACCCATAACATGTACACAAAGTTTAACAAAGAAATCTTCAAAAATGCTAACTTACCTTATAGTTGGAACTTGTTAAACATTGATTAAACTTCTTAAATTTGGTATCAAACTCTTCCTTGTGATGTGTAGACAATTTTTCATGAAGGGACCTAAGTGATTGGGGTTGAAATGAGGGAGTGGATGAAGGTTGAAAGCCAAACGGCAATGGTGGTTTTCTTCTTTCTCAAATCGGCATGAAGGAATTCAAATGAGGAAGATGAAGTGCAGATGGGATAATGGGTGTACACCTGCCCCATTATGCATTTAGTTTAATCCTTTAGTGGTCCACTCACATTATTTAATCATATTATAAGTTTAATGTGTTATTTACACCATTTCCACTCCATTTTTGGCTATTTACTTTAGGTACCACTAAATTAATTTTTCATTTCATTTTCTAAGTGTAATATTATTTTTTTTAATGGAAATTTAGGTCAAAAGACAATTCGGGATGTCAAATGACCATAATGTCCCTGTTCGGGTTGCATTCCCGATTTTTCGGTAATACCGGATTTTGTCTGTTTTTCGATTTCTCACTTTTCTTTGTACTAATTATTTAATTTTTCTTTGATCTTTCTAATGATATTTATTCTTCAATAAGGGTCTATTTAAGTCCTAAAAATGTTTCCCAGGGTTCCCCACAGTCCAGGGCTAGTCAATGGTGCACGCCGTGACTTCCCGGTGCGGTCCCCCATCGCTAGGTTTCCCCGCTCGCTTAACTTGGTTACATTTCTTTGCTATGATTTTTCCTTTGTTTTTCTTGTATTTTTTTTTCTTGTATTTCATTATTTTATGTCTCCTCACTCATATTGAAGTGTAGTTTTAGGCATCATAACTATCCGGACAACACTGGTCACCGGAGCAGCAGAACGCACTACCGAACTTAGGGGTGTTACAATTCTCCCCCCCTTAAATAAATTTTGTCTCGAAATTTGACCTAGTATTAGTCTCTAAACAGCTGTGGGTGTTGTTTCCTCATATCCTCTTCACGTTCCCAAGTAGCTTCCTAGCCTGAATGATGGTTCCACTGTAACACCCCCGTTGTATAGCCTGGTATATTTCACTGTTCCGGTGACCGGTGTCGGTCCAGACAAATAAAGAGATTAGAGCCACACTTAAGACAACATGAGAAGCCATAAACACAAATAATTAGTAATGTTTAATTAGTTAACTATAAATAAGAAAAACAGAACATAAGAGGTTAAACGAGCCGAGAGTCACAGCGATGAGTGACCTCCTGAACGATCACAAGTCGTTTTAAACTCAAATTTCGAACCGTAAAGTGACGCCATGTCCTTAGGACCCTTATGAACACAGTGGAAAAGAGAAAATCACGAAAAAGAACTGTTAAGTCAGTCAAATAATTAGGTCAGGGAGCTAGAAGAAATATTAGATTATTTGCAAACCGAGATGAACCGGCGAGGGACAATTTGGTCAATTGACCCCGAGAGCTGACTCCTGACCTAACTGTCAAATAAAATCGGAGAAAAGAAAATTTTGGAATCGAGAATTAAATTAAAGAACTAATAGAAAAATAAATAGAAAAAAAAAAGAAGAGAAAAGGAAAGAGGTTGGAAAAGTCAAAGTTGAGACATCACTAATGATGTCATAAACAAATTTGTTAAACACTTATTAAAATTGATATTTATGGTCTTCCAAAGCAAAAAAACGTATAAGGAAAGAAAAGAAAAAAGAAATTTATTAGAAAGCTCTTCTTCTTCCATCAAGTGCCGCCCCACTCCTCCATGAAACTCCATGAAAGCTTCTTCCATTTAAGCTTACTTTAATCTTGAATTTCTTCATCCAATCAACATCACTCCCCTAGAAACTTCATTAGACCTTGCAATCTCAACCTAGGAACAAGAAAGAAAGAGGAAAGGAAGAGAGAAAGTGAAGAATTGGCATTTAAAGTTAAGGTTAGTATGTTAAACTTCTTATTTCTTCACTTAAATGCATGATTAATGGTTGAAATGAACTTAGGATTAAGGAAATGAAATAAAAATATGGGGGAAGGACAAACTAGAATTTCAGCCAGCCATGGATGTGGGAGAGTTTGATGTATTTTGAATGAATTAAATGTGTTAGTAAGCTTGCATGAGAATGGTAGTAAGTTGGAAATGCATAAATGGGAGTAAATGCAACATTTTAGTGTAGTTAGGGTTTGAATATTAGGGTTTGTGAACCAAAAATTTGGAGAAATGCATAAATGATATTTTTGACCAATTGTGGACTGAAAAATGGTCAATAATGACCAAATGAATTGTGTGGGAATGGTGGAAAATTTAGCTAAATTCGTAGGTCAATGGTCATGCTGCTGGCAGCATGACCAAACCTACTTTGAAGGACCAAAACTCAAATTTTACAAGCCTAATGGATATGCCACCAATTGGAGATGAAAATAGACATAAAAGAGCACAACTTTCATTAAGGAACCATGACCAAAAACTGACTAAAACTTGGTGAAACAATTGACCAAAGTGAGTTGATAGCAGGCTGCCCTGCACCAAACTGACCAAATGAACAGTAGGTCATAACTCGAGCTAGGTAGGTCAAATTGACCTGAAATTTTACCAGCAATTAGATATGATATAGACCTAAAACTTTCATGAAGAACACCAACCCAAATTAGGCCATTAACTCATTCAAATCATTGAGCAAAGTTAAAATTTCTGTACTGAAATTCTGCAGATTTTTAGTTGAGCAGCAATGTTTGGATAGCTATAACTCTCTCTAGAAAACTCGGATTTAGGCGATTCTTGAACCGATGGAAACCTAAGACATAGTACAACATTTCATATGAAGAAAGTGAGACCAAATTATGAACTTAACTTGATCAAATTATTGACCAAAGTTGGACCAAAAATCTGCCAGCACCTAAATTGCAGTATGAACAGTGCACGTGAACAGTAAACTTATTTTGGCCATAACTTGAGCTACAAAACTCCGATTGAGGTGATCCAAAAATGAGAATACACTTAAGACAATAAGGAACATTTTCTATGAAGGAAGTTTTGTCAAATTCCAACAGTAGATCGACCAATGGAATAGTGCAACTTCGGAGAACCAAAACCGAAAATTGGCAATTTTGCCAAAATGACCTAAGCTTTAAACAAATGACCAAAACCAACAAGTTTGGTGACCAAAATGTGGTATGTGGGTGAAGTTGAAGTTCCCATACCTATTAAGCCTTAGAAAGTCAATAATTTGACTTGAATAGTGCAGTGAATAGTAACCCGAAACACAAAATTTCGAGAACGTCGAATTTAACACGTTAGAGTTAGGTAAATGTGAAGCTAAGTTTATTTTGAATTTATTTTAAGTTCAAGTACTGAAACATTATAAAATTGTGTGTTTCAGTTGAAAAGAATATCGGGAAGGAACCCGAGGAACCGAGTCGAGGCTAAAGGATGACTCGTTTGAGGTTTGTGCACAATATTACTATGCTTTAAAAAAATTCATTGATTAAATGAATGAAATATGCATTTTATTGTTGCTTTGAATTGTTGAAAGTATTGTGACCTTACTTATGATGTTTTGATTCAAATTGTGAAATTTATTGTGTATATTTGAAATGACAATGTTTAGCAAATTGTTAAGATAAGTTTTGAAACCACAGTATCATGACCATATATTTGAACACCTCACTAGCACGACTAGTGGGGGTAATTAGTTTCGAATTTTGATTCCTTCTCTGGAGAAGTGTTGAGGTGTGCCAGTAGAAGAGGATGTGAATGGATATCCATATATTTGAGCTAGCTAGCCTTGTGATATGATTTCTCTTTAGCCTCTGGCTATCGAGATTCATGTGATTTCTCTTAGCCTCTGGCTATTGAGATTCTATTTGTTTCGAATGGCATGATTTAACTGTGGGTTTTATGAAATGTGTTTTGATACTTTGAAATAAACTTGGTTTACATGTAAAATCTTACAATGCATGATTGTATTTAATTTACATGTTTAGTCAAATTTTTGAATGAATGTGCTTTAAGTTTTGCATAAAGATTATTTTAGTATATTGTGCACCACTGAGTCTTAGTACTCAGCGATAGCTTTTATTGCTGTCGCAGATACAGAGATTAGAGGAGCAGCAGACTGAGCTGCTGAGGTGTGTGAAGTCATCAGCTTGAAGTCTTTGGGTATAATTTATACCCTAACTGTAAATATTTCTTTTGATGTATATATTGCACATAAATGTATGGACATGTACATGGGTCTTGAGCAGTTTGTACAAAGTTTGTATAAAAGTTGTAATAAATTTTAATTTGGACTTTTTGAATGTAAATTTTAGTATGATGAATATATAAATTATTTATTTTGAATGGAATATGAATAAATGATATTGATGGACAGTATTTTGAGAATTTTTGAACTTGTGAATTTTGAGAAATTGGTTGAGATTGAGTATCAATTTGAAGCAGTGGTTAGATAATTATTGGAAGTGCTTTTATTTCAGGTATTTGAAGAACGGTTTTCTCAAAATACAGAGGAAACTCTGTCAAAATTTTTATAAGATTTGCGGAAAACCAAAATGGCCAAAAATATTAATTAGTTTTAATTTCAACATAAATGTTTTAAACATTTATTAGAAATGCTCACCACTTATCAAATATAGGAAAATTGTTTTAAAATCCCTTGTAGGGTACTTAATGAGTTATCGGTAGGCGAAGTGCGGTAGTTCATTAGGTATTCTACGGGATCATGTGATGCCTTACAGAGGGGTAAGGTGTGACATGTTTTAGTGGTATCAGAGCAAATTTTTGAATTATGTTTTAAATTGTGAATTTGTGTTTTTCTTTGTTAAGTACAACTGCTCAATGTCCATAATTGTTACATACACTGCATTACATCATGAATATGAACTAACGGAGGGAAATCTCCTTGTGTTACTTGTTCAGGAGATACCCTAACTTCAGCCTGAAATGGAAGAAGGGGATCACTCAGTTGAGCAGTCTGTTGAAGCTGAGGCACAAGGGGAAGCCCCAGCTTTACCGAATGTCAGTGGGTCAGCAGCACCAGCCCCACAAATGCCGCAAATTCCTGCACAGTTCGCCTGAGATAAGCGGCAATGTTTCAACAAATGGTCAGGGTATGCTCGCTCTAGCTCCACCCCAACCACCTGTGGCACAACCACTGCCTCCAGCCAGACAATATGATAAATTATTGAAGTATGGGGCTGCAGAATTTAAGGGTACAGTAGACCCACTTGAGGCAGAGCAATGGCTTGAAAGAATGGACAGAGTATTTAAGAA
Source organism: Hevea brasiliensis (assembly GCF_030052815.1). NCBI lineage: Eukaryota > Viridiplantae > Streptophyta > Magnoliopsida > Malpighiales > Euphorbiaceae > Hevea > Hevea brasiliensis. The sequence goes on along the minus strand of NC_079503.1, from coordinate 55,085,173 downwards.
GCTGCACTGCCAAGATGAATTAAAGTTTGAGTATTCTGTGTCTCTACTGCAAGGGGATGCGTATGACTGGTGGAAGACCATCCCCCACAGCTTGGCTGAACCACCAATGCTAACCTGGGATGACTTTATCAGAGAGTTCAGACAGAAATACATCCCAGATGCATATGTTGATCAGAAATTGCAAGAATTTTTGAGTTTGAAGCAAGGGAATAGATCAGTGGCAGAGTATGAGAGGGAGTTCTCACTTTGAGTCACTATGCGGAGAGTCTCCTTACTACCAGTAAGGCAAGGTGCAAGAGATTTGAGACGGGTTTGAAGCCCAGTATAAGGATGCAAGTTGTGGGATTCAGACACAGCAACTTCTCAGAACTTATGTCCCAAGCACTTGAACTGGAGAGAGTTGAAGCAGAAGCAAACCCAGTGAAGGAAAAAGTCGAGAAATTAGAAAAAGACAAGGGGGAAAAATCAGTTGAACAGAGTTCTGGTGCTACCTCTGGAAAGAAAAAGAAGTTTAGTGGACCCAGCAGGGGTCGAGGTGGAAGGTTTGGTAGAGGTAGATTTTCAGTCGAGAGACCCCTAGGTCTAGTCGTGATCGGCGAGGGTTCACATTCTGCCCGCCCCTGTGAGACTTGTGGCAAGATTCATGGGGGGGAATGTTATTGGGCCACTGGAGCCTGTTTTAACTGTGGAGGCAAGGGCCATATAGCTAAAGACTGTACTAGTGCTCCGAGATATGGTCCAGCTCCTACTACTGCCGAGGGATCTATTCAGAGTCCTGCTCCCAGAGGTTCACAGTCATTTGGCAGAGGAAGAGGCAGAGGTAGAGGCACTACTTCAGGCAGTCAGGGCACAGTTGGTCAATCAGCACAAGGAAGTGCTTCAACCAGAATCTACGCAATGAAACAGCGAGAAGAGGCTGAGACTTCTGATGTGGTAGCTGGTACATTCTCTATCTCTGGTCAAGATGTATTTGTATTGTTTGATCCGGGTTCAACCCATTCATATGTTAGTGCTAGCATAGTCAGTTCACTTGCTGTTCCATGTGTGCAAATGGGTTTTGAAGTGCTAGTAACTAGTCCATTAGGACAAGAGGTCCGGGTCAACAAAATTTATAGAGACTGTCCTTTGGTGATCCAAGGACATGTTTTCCTGTCAGACTTGATTGAGATGCCCTTCAGAGAGTATGATATTATCTTAGGCATGGATTGGTTAGCCAGGCATCATGCTATGATTGACTGTAGACTGAAGACAGTCACTTTTGGTCTCCCTTTGTATGGTGATGTGGTAATACACGGGGAGAGGCATTTACTGCCATCAAACATCATTTCGGCTGCACTAGCCAGAAGAATGATCAGAAAGGGGTGTGAAGCATACTTGGCACATGTGATAGACACCCAAGTGGGGAGTCCAGCACTAAGGGACATCCCTACGGTATGTGACTTTCCGGATGTATTTCCTGATGAGTTACCAGGATTACCTCCAGAAAGAGAAGTGCAATTTGAGATTAATGTTATGCCTGGTGTGGATCCAATCTCCATAACGCCATATAGAATGGCACCTGCAGAATTGAAAGAGTTGAAAGTGCAGTTGCAAGAATTGCTTGACAAGGGCTTTATCCGCCCTAGTGTGTCACCTTGGGGAGCGCCAGTGTTGTTTGTAAAGAAGAAAGATGGCACTCTCCGCTTGTGTATTGATTATCGGCAGTTGAATAAGGTGACAATAAAGAATAGATATCCATTACCCCGCATTGATGACTTGTTTGATCAGTTGAGGGGTGCAGCTGTGTTCTCCAAAATTGACCTGAGATCAGGTTATTATCAGCTGAAGGTACAAGAGCAGAGTATTTCTAAAACTGCCTTTAGAACCCGCTATGGCCATTATGAGTTTTTGGTTATGCCATTCGGGTTAACTAATGCTCCGGCTGCTTTTATGGATCTGATGAACACTATTTTCAGACCATACCTCGACCAGTTTGTTGTGGTATTCATAGATGATATATTGGTCTATTCGAGGAATGCAGAAGAGCATGATAGACATCTGCGGATTGTACTGCAGACTTTGAGGGAGAAACAGTTATATGCCAAATTGTCGAAGTGTGAATTTTGGCTGAAAGAAATATCTTTCTTGGGGCATGTAGTATCAGAAGAGGGCATCAAGGTAGATCCAAGTAAGATTGAAGCTGTCCTTAATTGGAGGCCACCCAGAAATGTCACAGAAATTCGTAGTTTTCTGGGTTTAGCTGGATACTACCGTAAATTTGTGAAGGGATTCTCCATGTTGGCATCTCCATTGACCAAGCTGCTTAGAAAAGATGTAAAATTTCAGTGGATGGATAAATGCCAGCAGAGTTTTGATGAATTGAAGAGATGTTTGACTGAAGCTCCAGTCCTTACTTTACCTACCCCGGGTAAAGAATATACAGTTTATAGTGATGCTTCTCACAATGGGTTAGGCTGTGTGTTGATGCAAGATCGAAATGTCATTGCCTATGCATCACGCCAGCTAAAACCGCATGAGAGCAATTATCCGACACATGATTTGGAGCTTGCAGCCATTGTGTTTGCTCTTAAGATCTAGAGACATTATTTGTATGGGGAGAAGTGCTACATCTATACAGATCATAAGAGCTTGAAGTATTTGGGCACCCAAAAAGAGCTGAATTTAAGACAGAGGAGATGGTTAGAGCTGATAAAAGACTATGATTGTCTGATAGACTATCAGCCAGGGAAAGCTAATGTTGTGGCTGACGCCTTAAGTCGCAAGACTATGGCAAGTCTACGAGTTACTCCTTTGTCTTTGGTACATGAGTTGAGATCATTACATGCTAGTTTAGAGATTAATGATGAGGGGCAGACAGCAGTTGCATGGCATGTACAGCCAGTGTTGATTCATCAGATAAGAATGGCTGCTCAAAATGATCAGAAGTATCAGAAGTTGATGGAAGAAGTCCGACAGGGCAAGAAACTAGAATTCTCAATCAGAGATGATGGTCTATTGCTACACCAGGGCAGAATATGTGTTCCTAATGATGTTGATTTGAGGCAGATCAGTTTGAAGGAAGCACCTGAGTCTCCTTTGCCATGCACCACGTGGCACAAAAATGTATAGAGGGCTAAAGGAGCATTACTGGTGGATGGGTATGAAAAGAGATGTGGCAGAGTTTGTATCCAAATGCCTAACTTGTCAGCAAGTAAAGGCAGAGCATCAAGTACCCGCTGGGTTGTTACATCCACTACCAGTACCAGAGTGGAAATGGGAGAGAATAACGATGGATTTTGTGATGGGACTTCCGAGGACACAGAAGAGTCATGATGCAGTTTGGGTCATTGTTGACAGACTGACTAAATCTGCTCATTTTCTGCCAGTCCGGATGGACTACAGTTTAGAAAGATTGGCCAAGTTATACATCGATGAGATTGTGAGATTGCATGGAGTGCCAGTATCTATCGTGTCAGACAGAGATCCTAGGTTCACTTCTAGATTCTGGGTAGTCTTCAGAGAGCCCTAGGAACTAGATTGAACTTCAGTACTGCATTCCACCCACAGACAGATGGCCAGTCTGAGAGGGTAATTCAGATCTTGGAGGACATGCTACGGGCTTGTGTGATTGAGTTTGAGGGTAGTTGGGATACACACTTGCCTTTGATTGAGTTTGCTTACAACAACAGCTACCAATCAAGCATTGGGATGCCTCCATATGAAGCTTTGTATGGCAGAAAATGTAGAACCCTGTTGTGTTGGGATGACGTGGGTGAAAGAAAGATGATCGGACCCGAAATTGTCCAACAGACTGAAGAGAAAATTAGGGTGATCAGAGATTTACTTAAAGCTGCATCAGACCGTCAGAAGTCTTATGTTGATTTGAAAAGAAGAGATATTGAGTATGCAGTGGGTGAGAAGGTTTTCCTCAAAGTTTCTCCTTGGAAGAGAATTATGAGATTCGGCAGAAAGGGGAAACTGAGTCCTCGTTTTATCGGGCCATATGAGGTTCTGGAAAGAGTGGGTCCTTTGGCATATCGGTTGGCACTACCTCCAGAGTTGGAGAAGATACATAATGTCTTCCATGTGTCTATGTTGAGGAGGTACCGATCAGACCCATCTCATGTACTACCAGTAGAAGAAATAGAAGTAAATCCAGACCTCACATATGAAGAAGAACCCATAAAGATTCTCGCTTATGAGGTGAAGCAACATGGAATAAGCAGATACCGTTGGTAAAAGTCTCGTGGAACCATCATTCGCCAAGAAGCTACTTGGGAACGAGAGGAGGACATGAGGAGACAACACCCACACTGCTCAGAGATTGATACTGTAAAAATTTGAGACGAAATTTATTTAAGGGGGAGAATTGTAACACCCCGTTGTATAGCCCGGTATATTTCATCGTCATTGGACCGTGTCGGTCTGCACAAATAAAGAGATTAGAGCCAAACTTAAGACAACATGAGAAGACATAAAAACAAAAAATTATTAATGTTTAATTATTTAAATATAAATAAGAAAAAAAGAAAATAAGAGGTTAAACGAGCCGAGTCACAAATGATGAGTGACCTCCTGAACGATCAGCAAGTCGCTTTAAACTCAAATTTTGAACCGTAAAAGTGACGCTGCGGTCCTTAGGACCCTTATGAACACAAAGGGAAAAGAGAAAATCACGAAAAAGAATCATAAGTCAGTCAAATCATTAGGTCATGGAGCCGGAAGAAATATTAGATTATTGGCACACCGTGATTAACCCGCGAGGTGCAATTTGGTCAATTGACCGAGAGTCGACTCGACCTAATCACAAATAAAATCGGAGAAAAGAAAATTTTGGAACCGAGAATTAAATTAAAGAACTAATAGAAAAATAAATAGAAAAAAAAAAGAAGAGAAAAGGAAAGAGGTTGGAAAAGTCAAAGTTGAAACATCACTAATGATGTCATAAACAAATTTGTTAAACACTTATTAAAATTGATATTTATGGTCTTCCAAAGCAAAAAAACGTATAAGGAAAGAAAAGAAAAAAGAAATTTATTAGAAAGCTCTTCTTCTTCCATCAAGTGCCGCCCCACTCCTCCATGAAAGTCCATGAAAGCTTCTTCCATTTAAGCTTACTTTAAGCTTGAATTTCTTCATCCAATCAACATCACTCCCCTAGAAACTTCATTAGACCTTGCAATCTCAACCTAGGAACAAGAAAGAAAGAGGAAAGGAAGAGAGAAAGTGAAGAATTGGCATTTAAAGTTAAGGTTAGTATGTTAAACTTCTTATTTCTTCACTTAAATGCATGATTAATGGTTGAAATGAACTTAGGATTAAGGAAATGAAATAAAAATATGGGGGAAGGACAAACTAGAATTTCAGCTAGCCATGGATGTGGGAGAGTTTGATGTATTTTGAATGAATTAAATGTGTTAGTAAGCTTGCATGAGAATGGTAGTAAGTTGGAAATGCATAAATGGGAGTAAATGCAACATTTTAGTGTAGTTAGGGTTTGAATATTAGGGTTTGTGAACCAAAAATTTGGAGAAATGCATAAATGATATTTTTGACCAATTGTGGACTGAAAAATGGTCAATAATGACCAAATGAATTGTGTGGGAATGGTGGAAAATTTAGCTAAATTCGTAGGTCAATGGTCATGCTGCTGGCAGCATGACCAAACCTACTTTGAAGGACCAAAACTCAAATTTTACAAGCCTAATGGATATGCCACCAATTGGAGATGAAAATAGACATAAAAGAGCACAACTTTCATTAAGGAACCATGACCAAAAACTGACTAAAACTTGGTGAAACAATTGACCAAAGTGAGTTGATAGCAGGCTGCCCTGCACCAAACTGACCAAATGAACAGTAGGTCATAACTCGAGCTAGGTAGGTCAAATTGACCTGAAATTTTACCAGCAATTAGATATGATATAGACCTAAAACTTTCATGAAAAACACCAACCCAAATTAGGCCATTAACTCATTCAAATCATTGAGCAAAGTTAAAATTTCTGTACTGAAATTCTGCAGATTTTTAGTTGAGCAGCAATGTTTGGATAGCTATAACTCTCTCTAGAAAACTCGGATTTAGGCGATTCTTGAACCGATGGAAACCTAAGACATAGTACAACATTTCATATGAAGAAAGTGAGACCAAATTATGAACTTAACTTGATCAAATTATTGACCAAAGTTGGACCAAAAATCTGCCAGCACCTAAATTGCAGTATGAATAGTGCACGTGAACAGTAAACTTATTTTGGCCATAACTTGAGCTACAAAACTCCGATTGAGGTGATCCAAAAATGAGAATACACTTAAGACAATAAGGAACATTTTCTATGAAGGAAGTTTTGTCAAATTCCAACAGTAGATCGACCAATGGAATAGTGCAACTTCGGAGAACCAAAACCGAAAATTGGCAATTTTGCCAAAATGACCTAAGCTTTAAACAAATGACCAAAACCAACAAGTTTGGTGACCAAAATGTGGTATGTGGGTGAAGTTGAAGTTCCTATACCTATTAAGCCTTAGAAAGTCAATAATTTGACTTGAATAGTGCAGTGAATAGTAACCCGAAACACAAAATTTCGAGAACGTCGAATTTAACACGTTAGAGTTAGGTAAATGTGAAGCTAAGTTTATTTTGAATTTATTTTAAGTTCAAGTACTGAAACATTGTAAAATTGTGTGTTTCAGTTGAAAAGAATATCGGGAAGGAACCCGAGGAACCGAGTCGAGGCTAAAGGACGACTCGTTTGAGGTTTGTGCACAATATTACTATGCTTTAAAAAAATTCATTGATTAAATGAATGAAATATGCATTTTATTGTTGCTTTGAATTGTTGAAAGTATTGTGACCTTACTTATGATGTTTTGATTCAAATTGTGAAATTTATTGTGTATATTTGAAATGACAATGTTTAGCAAATTGTTAAGATAAGTTTTGAAACCACAGTATCATGACCATATATTTGAACACCTCACTAGCACGACTCGTGGGGTAATTAGTTTCAATTTTGATTCCTTCTCCGAGAAGTGTTGAGGTGTGCCAAGAGAAGAGGATGTGAATGGATATCCATATATTTGAGCTAGCTAGCCTTGTGATATGATTTCTCTTTAGCCTCTGGCTATCGAGATTCATGTGATTTCTCTTAGCCTCTGGCTATTGAGATTCTATTTGTTTCGAATGGCATGATTTAACTGTGGGTTTTATGAAATGTGTTTTGATACTTTGAAATAAACTTGGTTTACATGTAAAATCTTACAATGCATGATTGTATTTAATATACATGTTTAGTCAAATTTTTGAATGAATGTGCTTTAAGTTTTGCATAAAGATTATTTTAGTATATTGTGCACCACTGAGTCTTAGTACTCAGCGATAGCTTTTATTGCTCTCGCAGATACAGAGATTAGAGGAGCAGCAGACTGAGCTGCTGAGGTGTGTGAAGTCATCAGCTTGAAGTCTTTGGGTATAATTTATACCCTAACTGTAAATATTTCTTTTGATGTATATATTGCACATAAATGTATGGACATGTACATGGGTCTTGAGCAGTTTGTACAAAGTTTGTATAAAAGTTGTAATAAATTTTAATTTGGACTTTTTGAATGTAAATTTTAGTATGATGAATATATAAATTATTTATCTTGAATGGAATATGAATAAATGATATTGATGGACAGTATTTTGAGAATTTTTGAACTTGTGAATTTTGAGAAATTGGTTGAGATTGAGTATCAATTTGAAGCAGTGGTTAGATAATTATTGGAAGTGCTTTTATTTCAGGTATTTGAAGAACGGTTTTCTCAAAATACAGAGGAAACTCACTCAAAATTGATATAAGATTTGCGGAAAACCAAAATGGCCAAAAATATTAATTAGTTTTAATTTCAACATAAATGTTTTAAACATTTATTAGAAATGCTCACCACTTATCAAATATAGGAAAATTGTTTTAAAATCCCTTGTAGGGTACTTAATGAGTTATCGGTAGGTGAAGTGCGGTAGTTCATTAGGTATTCTACGGGATCGTGTGATGCCTTACAGAGGGGTAAGGTGTGACATCCACAGCACTTTAACCAGGTGTATCTGTTTATTCCTTAGCTGCTTCACCTCATAAGCCAGAATTTTTATGGGTTCTTCCTCATATGAAAGGTCTGGATTTACTTCAATCTCTTCAACTGATAGTACATGAGATGGGTCAGATCTGTACCTCCTTAACATGGACATATGGAAGACACTCTGTATCCTTGCTAGCTCTGGAGGTAATGCCAACCGATATGCCAAAGGACCCACTCTTTCCAGAACCTCATATGGTCCGATGAAACGAGGACTCAGTTTCCCCTTTCTGCCAAATCTCATAATCCTCTTCCAAGGAGAACTTTGAGGAATACCTTATCATCCACTGCATATTCAATATCTCTTCTTTTCAAATCAACATAGGACTTCTGACGGTCTGATGCAGCTTTGAGTCTATCTCTAATCAATCTGATCTTTTCCTCTGTCTGCTGAACAATTTCTGGTCCAATCATCTTCCTTTCACCTACCTCATCCCAACATAGGGGAGTTCTGCACTTTCTACCATACAAAGCTTCATATGGAGGCATTCCAATGCTTGATTGGTAGCTGTTGTTATAAGCAAACTCAATCAAAGGCAAGTGTGTATCCCAACTACCTTCAAATTCAATCACACAAGCCCGTAGCATATCCTCCAATATCTGAATAACCCTTTCAGGTTGGCCATCTGTCTGTGGGTGGAATGCTGTGCTGAAGTTCAATCTAGTTCTTAGGGCTCTCTGAAGACTACCCCAGAATCTAGAAGTGAACCTAGGATCTCTGTCAGACACAATTGATACTGGCACTCCATGCAGTTTTACAATCTCATATATGTACAATCTGGCCAATCTTTCTAAGCTATAGTCCATTCGAACTGGCAAAAAGTGAGCAGACTTGGTTAGTCTATCAACTATAACCCATACTGCATCATGACTATTCTGTGTCCTCGGAAGTCTCATCACAACATCCATAGTTATTCGTTCCCTTACAATGTTTCATAAGGTGCCGTTTGTATGCTAGCATGACACATATTATTGTATACAAATTCTGTTAATGGGATGTATCTGTCTCATATCTCTCGAATTCAAGGACAGAAGTTCTCAGTATATTCTCGAGGGTTTAGTCCATTTTACAGGTTATTATTATCATTTCATTTTATTATTTATAGAAACTCAACGAGTTTCAAAATTTACCTGAATCACTTGTTTCGATGTCCATCCGTTTGAGGATGATAAGTCGTACTGATATCTTTAAGCTTATAGCAATTACTGTGGTACAGGTAATTCACATTAATATAACTGAGTCAGTGACTCTAGCTACCTTACAAGTGTAGTTGTTTGATAGGCTAGTTCTAAAGTTTTACATTTCTGACTAAAATTTTCACATTTATTTCCAGTAATAGTACTCTATTCAGGTGCAACTGTATTAATTTATAGATTACTTACAAATATTCTTAATTTACTGTATCACGAGGAAGTACATAGCTCTACACAATAATCCCGTGTCGGTACTGTAATCTGCAGCTTACAATACAAACATCGAGAACATTACATAGTCACTACGTTATAACCTCATGGACTAGGTTTTCTAACATCTTATCTTTCTCGAATCCACTAATATCTCAAACCGATTCTGATTACAATTTCCTTTGACAATTACTAACAGTAACATCTTTGCCCTCATCTAGAGCAATTCTATTACTGTAACTTACTTTTATGTCCTCTTGCCTTACATTAAGTAGGCTCGCCATTTAGCTTTATAATTTATGGTCTGTTAGAAAATACTTTTAGCTAACAATTCTTCCAAAAGTAATGTCAATCATACTTGTTATTGTAGTTATTATCCTAAAGGACTAGTCACTAATACATCAAAATTCATTTCCATATAAAGGAATAACAACAGAACATATAGTTCTGACACTAACACACAACTAAGTAGTGCTGGGATCAAATAATAACTAATTGTTTCTTTCAAAAATTAAGAACTTACCAAAGAGCCTACATCCAAGTTTCGCTCCTTTTACTTGGCGCATAATGGACTCTCCGACTGGTGCGCTACTATATTCGGGTTGATTCACTGTGTTATAGTGGTGAGGAGTACCAACTCTATTTCTATCTTGACTCTGACTGACGGTCTGTGAACTCCGGAGAGCAGATCGAGGTGGTTTAGCACAATCTTTAGCAAAGTGTCCAAGTTTTCCACAATTGTAACAGGCTCCAGAGGCCTTACGACAAATACCTCCATGATATCTTCTACAAGTTTCACATTGGCGGGAAGGGTAGGAACTTCTAGTTGTTCGACGACTAGATCTTAGTGGTCTCTGCCCTGATGATCCGCCTTTATCATATTTCTGAGCTCGGTTTCTCAAATTCTTTTCTCTTCCCAAATTACTGTTCGAACTCGACCCATAGGTTTCTCCTCTTTTCCATTTCACACCGCCTTGTGGGGTTGGGCTCAGATTGGGCTTGGGCCGATGTGATTATCACCAGTTGTTGAAAGAAAGTGGCCATTTGTCGGGCCATTTGTGCAAGAATTTATACTGGTAAAACTGCATACTCAAGCCTTCGACATTTTGTGGAGTCAGGGCCTCAACTTGTTCTTCCGCCATCATGCATCGTTTCTTTTATTTCATTCTTCTCTTCCATTTTTTTTTTCACAGAATTTTCTATTCCTGTACAACCAACACAAGGAGATTCTTCTCCATTAGTTCACATTTATGATGTAAATGTACTATATGTATCAAACATTTGAGCAGTTGTAGTTTTGACAAAAAGATTTCAAATTCACAGTTCGAAATTCACTTTAAAACCATTGCTTTGATACCACTTAAACATATCACACCCTACCCTCCAGAAGGCATGACATGATCCGTAGTATACCTAATGAATTATCAACTCCGCTTCATCGATAACTCATTAAAGTACACTACAGGGGATTTTAAAACTTTTCTTACTTCTTTCACAATGGTGAGCACTATTTATAGGTGTTAAAAACTTTTGTGAATCAAGTGGTAGAACTAACACATTTGACTTATTTGGAATTTCTCAGAAAATTTTGGCAGAGTGCCATCTCAGATTTTGGATAAAACAGTTCTTGTAAAACCTCAGAAAAGCACTTCAATATATATTTCCAAATCTCAACTCCAACAAAATTCAACACAATATTTTTCTCAACTCAATCCACAACAATTTTTCAGTATTTTCAAAGGATGAGATAAAAGAAATATAATACAAATTTTACAAGTCAAAATAACTCATAACTCACTTTACAACTTCAATGTACAATTTTAATTTACAACTGCTCAAATAATTTACATACATATTATTACATGCATACATCAAAACCTATGTAAATGGGTATACCTATAATATACCTGGAGCTGATCTGAATATATCTTCAAGGAAATTTACTTACTACTCTATGCTCTTCTTACCTGCGACAGCATACAAAGCTATCACTGAGTGGTGAACTCAGTGGTGCACAACTATAATTTAAAACATAGTACAATATACATTGACAAAATTTACAGTAAATAATTTGGAAATCTGAATACTCATCAAATTCCAAAACTCAAAATATTCATTGCCAATAATGTAAATCATTTGTATAATTGACTTTGATCACAAAATTCAATTTATCAAATCACGACTAACCATTTAAGTAATTCCAACAAAATCAATTATACATAAACCATAATTGAAATCCCAATTCTTTACCATTCAAAAGCCATTCTGTATCTGAAAAATCATTATGTATCTCAAAAATCAATCCTTATCTCAAAACCATGTTGTATCTCAAAAACCACGCTGTAGCTTAAAAACCGTTCTGTATCTCACAAATCATTCTTTATCTCACTAACTATGCAAGAATAATTCGATAGGGCCATCTTCGATGTGATTCTAACTCCCTATGGTCGGGGAGGTCGAATCAGATTCTAACTCCCTATGGTCGGGGAGGTCGAATCATCGTGCACAGTACCATCACAATAATGAATCTTCCGCAAAGGCCATAACGATAAAATAAACTTAGATCTAACCTCAAATCAGAGGAAAATCTAAGCCTGTGCACGTACCATGATAATCAAAACACAACTAACTCCATTGTCTTCTCAACAAATGAGAGAGACGGGTAATAACCTAGTCAAGCATCTATAGTGAGATATAAAACAATATCACAATCCTTTTAGTGAGCATAAATCACAATATAATTCGATTCAAAGTCAATTCCAATATCCAATAATTTTTATGCTCAAAACAATTCAAATCATAAATTTGCATTTTCCATGAAAATTACCATCACAATTCAAAACATGTTCTATCACAATTTTCTAAAACATAATTTATTCAATCCATAACAATGCTTAATACTTGTGGAAATACCATTTCACAAAGCTAAATTCATACATACTATAACAATTTTCAATAATCATTGAATTAAATCCAATGCTTGTTAAACATAATACATAAGAAAAGTATGTTATTTAATCATATGAAATATTCAAATAAAATCAGTTAAAAACTAGTTATGCACAAACACAATTTAAAACAATAACATACAATTAATCATATAAAATATTATTCAGAGCAAAATCAGTTGAAAACTAGTTGTGCACAAACCTCTGATGACTGTCTCCTGGTCTGGACTCAGTGTTTCTTTCCCTTTTGCTGAGTCCTTGCTAACTGAGAAACACAATTTGAAGTGTTTCAGTGCTAAATTAATTTGCCTCTAACGATAATGTTCGATAAACAATTCACTGAATACCTTTATTTGCTTAATCACCTAATATACCGACCCTCGCTGTTTTCTAGGTAAATTAGGTTTTAGTGTCCTTTATATGTCACATTCGATAGGGTTTTAGGGTTGGTACGTGTTGCCAAACTCAATTCTATGTATATTGCGTTTTCTTGCATTTCATTGCAAATTGCTGGATTTCGGGATACTAGTTTGACCTAGCCGGACGATCTAGTTCCTCGATTTTCAGGTTTCGTTCAAAACTACAAACTTGTAGATCTATGTCTTATGGACCGCGGTGCAAAATTTTAGGTCATTCCGAGTTAAGTAGACCGAGTTATGGTCATTATACTATTGCTAGTCAAATGGTATCAAATTAGGTCAATTTTAGGTCAATTTGGTCAACTCTGGTTCGGCCAGTTTTTGGACCCGAACTTGTGCAAGTTGTTTGACTTGCTTATGGTCATTTCTGGGTTTTGGTGTCTTCATAAGACTTGTAGGTATGGGTCTTAACTATTCATGGTTAAAATTTCAGGTCAATTGGACCTGTTTTGAGTGAGTTATGGCCTAAACACTCACTGCTGCCCAATTGGTCATTTTTCAGGTCCTAATTGTACCTAATCCGAATTGGTCATTTTCTTAGGTCACCTTGCAAGCAGAATTTTGGTATGCTTTCTCAATGAAAGTTGGCACATTTTGTGCCTAGTTCCACCTCCATTTGGTCTCATACCAATTGAGGTTACGCATTTAAAGTTATAGGCTAAAATGTACACTGCCCTTAGTTACCTTGCTTAACACACATCAATTACACACTTACATTGCAATATGTTTACTTCCCTACCAAATCTGTTTTGGTACATTACCAAAACCATACTCCACTTCACTTTAAAGTCACTTTGGGAAGATTACAATTATCCTCAACACACCAAATATAACTCTAATTCCCAAAGTCCAAATACAATTACACACACACATAAACATTACTAGTTTTTACATACACTTTACACAACAATTTCATATACATATCCATCAATCCTTAATGCTACAATTCTGCCTATATCTTCATGAACACATACACTTATCCAAGAGTTCCAAGGCTGCCAAAAATCTTCCTCAATACCCAAGTGTCCTACAATTCATCAATTCCTATCCAAGTGCAAACATCACCATATACATATGAAGTAATTCACTAGGTTATTAAATCACCATAACCAACATCATTCTCATCAATTATATGTACAAATACTTCATCAATACATGAATACATGGCTGCCCAAAAATGGATATCTCAATAACTCTTCAAACTTAAAAATTTCCTTCACAAAACCAACACCCATAACATGTACACAAAGTTTAACAAAGAAATCTTCAAAAATGCTAACTTACCTTATAGTTGGAACTTGTTAAACCTTGATTAAACTTCTTAAATTTGGTATCAAACTCTTCCTTGTGATGTGTAGACAATTTTTCATGAAGGGACATAAGTGATTGGGGTTGAAATGAGGGAGTGGATGAAGGTTGAAAGCCAAACGGCAATGGTGGTTTTCTTCTTTCTCAAATCGGCATGAAGGAATTCAAATGAGGAAGATGAAGTGCAGATGGGATAATGGGTGTACACCTGCCCCATTATGCCTTTAGTTTAATCCTTTAGTGGCCCACTCACATTATTTAATCATATTATAAGTTTAATGTGTTATTTACACCATTTCCACTCCATTTTTGGCTATTTACTTTAGGTACCACTAAATTAATTTTTCATTTCATTTTCTAAGTGTAATATTATTTATTTTTAATGGAAATTTAGGTCAAAAGACAATTCGGGATGTCCAATGATCATAATGCCCCTGTTCGGGTTGCATTCCCGATTTTTCGGTAATACCAGATTTTGTCTGTTTTTCGATTTCTCACTTTTCTTTGTACTAATTATTTAATTTTTCTTTGATCTTTCTAATGATATTTATTCTTCAATAAGGGTCTATTTAATTCCTAAAAATGTTTCCCAGGGTTCCCCGCAGTCCAGGGCTAGTCAACGGTGCACGCCGTGACTTCCCAGTGCGGTCCCCCATCGCTAGGTTTCCCGGCTCGCTTAACTTGGTTACATTTCTTTGCTATGATTTTTCCTTTGTTTTTCTTGTATTTTATTTTCTTGTATTTCATTATTTTATGTCTCCTCACTCATATTGAAGTGTAGTTCTAGGCATCCTAACTGTCCGGACAACACTGGTCACCGGAGCAGCAGAACGCACTACCGAACTTAGGGGTGTTGCAGAACGCAGTGGATTTCTTTGGCAAGAGAGAAGATGATTCTGTTGCAGCCAAGAACTGGTTGAACAGAATGGGAAGGGTTTTAAAACAACTCCACTGCACTCCAGAGCAAAACCTAGATGCTACTGTATCTCTGTTGTAAGATGATGCCTACTAATGGTGGGATACAGTGTCTAGTGAAGTGCAGCCAAAAGTAATAACTTGAGACTTTTTCCTCTCAGAATTCAAGAAGAAATATGTGGGTAGTGTATACCTAGAAGAGAGAAGAAGAGAATTCATTAACTTGAGGTAGAGACAGCTGACAGTGGCAGAGTATAAAAAGAAATTTGTCAGACTGAGCCGCTATGGAAGGGAGATAGTCCCTAATGAGGCCGAAAGGTGTAAGAGATTTGAAGAGGGATTAAATGACAATGTAAAGATCATGATCACAGCCTTGGGAATCACAAACTTCTCTAAGTTAGTGGAAGTTGCATTAAAAGTTGAGAAGGTTAGAATAAGTGAGCAGACTAGAAGGGAGAGACAGCAAAAGAGTGGCCTGGGTCAGTCTAGCTCATCTCCTACACTAGGAAAGAAGTTCAAAGGCCCACCTGCACAGAGTTCAGGTCAACCACAAGGTCACGGTCAGTCCCAGGGGCCCAGGCCACAGTTCACCCCTAGGAGAGGTCAGTCCACACCATCAGTGGGCAGCTCTCTAGGGACGGGGTTCAGGGGACCAGCCCCAGCATCTTCTGCATGTCCGCATTGCCTGAAGTGGCATAAGGGGGAGTGTTAGAGAGTGACGGGTGATTGCTTAAGGTGTGGGTCAACAGAGCATCAGTTAAGGAACTGTCCACGCAGAATTGCTACACAAGCAGACACACCTACTCCTACACCTCAAAGGGGTAGGAAATCTAGTAAATCTGAGGCAGTGGGACTATCACAGAGGCCTGCATCTGAGCCAGTAGAGAGGCCAGAGGCCAGAGCACCTGCCAGAGCCTATGCCATAAGAGCTTAGGAAGAGCAAGATGCCTCTGATGTCATCAGGGGTACGTTCTCGCTCTACAATACATCTGTGCATGCAGTGGTGGATCCAGGATCCACTCATTCATACATCTGCATCAACTTACCAGTAGAAAGGAGGATATTAGTAGGGGAGAGTGACCAAGACATTCTGGTCACTAATCCATTGGGCCACAGTGTAGTGGTGAACAAAGTATACAAGGGTTACCCATTAAGGATTCAGGGGTATGAATTCTTGGCAGACCTGATTGAGTTGCCTTTCCATGAGTTTGACGTGATTTTAGGAATGGACTGGTTGTCACGTCATAAGGTAATGGTTGATTGTAAATTGAAGAGAATTTCCTTGAAGACTCCTAAGGGTAATAAGATTACAGTTGTGGGGGAAAGGACAGATTTCTTGTCCAATGTCATCTCAGCCACAGTTGCAAGAAAATTGATGAAAAAAGGTTTTGAAGTCTATCTAGCACATGTGGTGGATACTAGGCAGGCTAAGCCAGATCTGTGTGACATATCCACAGTAAAAGACTTCCCAGATGTGTTCCCTGAAGAATTTCCTGGCTTGCCACCAGAAAGGAAAGTTGAATTTACTATTGAGATACTGCCGGGTACAGCACCAATCTCTATTGCTCCTTATAGGATGGCACCCATAAAATTGAACGAACTGAAAATCCAGTTATAGGAGTTACTGGATAAGGGGTTTATATGCCCCAGTGTGTCACCATAGGGAGCTCCAGTGCTGTTTGTGAAAAAGAAGGATGGGACTTTGAGGTTATGCATCAATTACTGGTAGTTGAATAAAATGACTGTGAAGAATAAGTATCTGTTGCCTAGAATTGATGATCTGTTTGATCAATTGAAGGGAGCAGGAGTATTTTCCAAAATTGATCTCAGGTCAGGGTATCATTAGTTGAGGGTGAAGGCTGCAGATGTGCTAAAGACTGCATTCAGGACCCGGTATGGGCATTATGAGTTCCTGGTGATGCCTTTTGGCCTAACAAATGCACCAGCAGCATTCATGGACCTTATGAACCATATCATCCATCCATACCTAGATTGGTTTGTAGTGGTCTTTATTGATGATATTTTGGTGTATTCCAAGACTAGGGAAGAACATGATGAGCATGTGAGGATTGTTCTTCAAACCCTGAGAGAAAAGAAGCTGTATGCTAAGTTGTCCAAGTGTGACTTTTGGTTAAATGAGATTGCATTCCTTGGACACATAATGTCAACTAATGGGATTAGAGTGGATCCCAAGAAAATAGAAGCAGTGATGGAATGGAAGCCTCCCAGAAATACAACTGAGGTCAGAAGTTTCTTGGGGCTGGCTGGGTATTACAGAAGATTTGTGAAGGGATTTTCTTTAATAGCTGCTCCAATGACCAAGTTGTTATACAAGAATGTCAGATTTGACTGGAATGACAAGTGTCAGGCTAGTTTTGAGAAGTTGAAGGCTATGTTGACAGAGGCACCAGTGTTAACACAGCCAGTGTCGGGAAAAGATTTTGTGGTCTACAGTGATGCCTCTCATAATGGGTTAGGGTGTGTATTGATGCAAGAGGGGAAGGTGGTCAGTTATGCTTCTAGGCAGCTAAGGCCACATGAACAGAATTACCCTACCCATGATCTAGAACTTGCAGCAATTATCTTCGCACTGAAGATATGGAGGCACTACTTGTATGGTGAAAAGTGCTGCATTTACACAAACCACAAAAAGTCTGAAATATTTGCCAACCCAAAAGGAGCTCAACCTTAGACAGAGGCGATGGATTGAGTTCCTGAAAGACTATGATTGTGTAATTGACTATCATCCTAGGAAGATAAATGTAGGTCACTGATGCTTTGAGCAGAAAATCCATCACAGCTTTGAGATCATTGAATGCCCATTTATCTTTGGCTCGAAATGGAGCTATTTTGACTGAGTTGCAAGTGAGGCTAAACCTGCTACAACATATTTTAGATGGGCATAAGGTAGATGAGAAGTTAATGACTACTGTGAGTAAAATCACAAAAGGGAAAACAACTAACTATGAGGTGAAAGCAGATGAGTGTTTGTATTACAAAGGAAGAGTATGTGTACCAGATGATGGGGAATTGAAAGCCAGTATTCTAAAAGAGGCGCACACCAGTGTTTATGCTATGCACCCAGGAAGTACAAAAATGTATCATGATCTGAAGCTTCATTATTAGTGGCCTGGTATGAAGAAGGACATAGCTGACTATGTAACTAAATGCTTGACATGCCAGCAAGTCAAGGCAGAACATTTAGTTCCATCGGGTTTGCTACAGCCTATACGCATACCTGAATGGAAATGGGATCGGGTCATCATAGATTTTGTAAGTGGCCTACCTCTCACTCAGAAGAAATATGATGCAGTATGGGTGATAGTAGATAGATTGACGAAGTCCATACACTTTCTGCCAGTTAGGACTGACTACTCACTGGAAAAGTTAGTAGAATTGTATATCAGTTAGACTGCATGGAATTCCACTTTCCATTATATCTGATCGAGATCCAAGGTTTACATCGAGATTTTGGAATAAATTGCATGAATCATTAGGTACACAACTCCACTTTAGCACAGCCTTCCATCCTCAGACGGATGGGCAATCAGAAAGAGTAATCCAGGTAAACAATTGAAACCAATTAAACTAATACAAATATTGAACTGAAATAATAATAATAACATGAAATATATGTCAGGTCCTTGAGGATATGCTGAGGAGTTGTGTCATTGAATTTGAGAGAAGTTAGGATAGATACCTCCCACTGGCAGAATTTACATACAACAATAGCTACCAAGCTAGCATCCAAATGGCCCCGTATGAAGCACTGTATGGGAGGAAATGTAGAACTCCAGTGTGCTAGACTAAATTGGACGAAGACAAACTGGTAGGCCCAAACCTGGTGAAATAGACTGAGGAGAAGGTAAAACTAATCAAAGTCAATCTAAAGGTTGCCTCAGACAGACAGAAATCCTATGCCGACCTGAAGAGAAAAGAAATAGAATATACAGTTGGTGACAAAGTGTTTCTCAAGTTGTCACCATGGAAGAAGGTACTGAGATTTGGAAGAAAATGTAAGTTAAGCTCTAGGTTCATTGGCCCATATGAAGTCATTGAACATGTGGGTCCAGTGGCCTACAGGCTAGCTTTATTGATACACTTGAATTGTATAGATGTTTTTAAGCACATTTATATTTGAAATCATAGCATTTAAGCAAGTATTTTCATGCATAGTAGTTGATTTCATTAGTTTTCATAAATTTTGTTGCCAAGCCCTTAATTCCATGTTTTCTGCATTATTTCAGGTGTTTGGGTGAAGCCCCAAAGAATGGGAGTGCAAAGGAAAGCTTGGAGAGGCAAAAAAAAAAAAAGAAGACAAAGAATTGCTGCTGATACAAAGTACACGGGCTGTGTAAACCAAGCCCCAGACCCATGTAACTCCCTGCTAGAAGAAAGCTAAGAGAATCGATGAGAAACACAAGTACACGGGTCGTGTAAGTAGACCCATGTAATCTGCAGGGACCCGTGTAAGTCTTTGCCAGGCGCAAGCTTGAAGAAACTTATGGGAACAATAGTACACGTCCCGTGTAATTAAGCCCGTGTAGTTGGCATAAACCTGTGTAACTTGCTATGCCAAAATAAGACCACTCGATTCTCCTCTAGCAAATTACACGGCCTTGCTTTACGGGACCCGTGTAGTGATGCAATGGCCGTGTACTATGCTGTAACCTGTTTTCTGACTTGAATTCCTCTCCTATTTTCTGATCCGAACGAGACTCCTAAAACCTTTTGGACTCAAAATGACCTAACCCTAGAAGCAGCCAATATAAATAGCAAAGAAAACATTAGGAAGGGTGGTCGGTGACTGTCATCAGGACTGCTATTGAAGGTTGTTGTTGTCGGACTCTACATCAGTACCAAAAGAAGTTTTCCAGCTGAAGCTCCACAAGATCAAAGCTGCAAACTCTCTTTGGTTCCTTCGTTTCATCTCCTTAGACAGATTTTTATTATTTTATTTCTTTTGCATAACTCTCTTTTTATTGTTTTTACTTTTTATCATGACATTTGTTGAACTCACCATGAGTGAGTAGTTTTCTTATTCTGGATTTGGCAGAGTAGCTCTTGTAATTATTATTATGGATGAACACTGAGTTTTATTTATTGGATTTGAGATTCATTTCTTGATTTAATTTCTTGCGATCTTAATGCATGCTATGTGTTGGTACCCACTTAGTCATAATTGTAGATGTTAATTGAAGGACTGAAAGGTGAATATTAACATTAGAAAATCAAGATCTTGAACCTAAGAATTCTGACCTAGACATAGATTGATACCTTTGTGGAACCTAAAAATTGGTCAAAGGTTTTAAAGGATTTTAATTAATTTGATCACCACAAAAGTAGGGTTTGAGTTAATTAGAATACACCCTAGATGCCTTGAGAGAGGATTTAGGATAACTTAGGATTGATTTCCATCAAGGAAAACGATCCTCAATTCAGTAAATAAACAAGATAACATCCCTAGTAAGATTCAAGTGTAAAATCTTAATTCCAGAACTACTTCAAATAAATCATTTTGTTTCAAGTTTACCATTTTAGTGTTTGAAGTTAACAAACTTCATTCTCTAAGTATTCTATAGCCTAGACAGTCAAGATTTCTGTGTAGATTGGTACTTGCTAAACAAAATTCCTCGTGGGAAAGATACTCTACTTATCATTTTATTACTTGTTAGCGATACGTGCACTTGTGGTGATTGCAAAATAGCGAAATAAGTTTTTGGCGCCATTTCTGGGGAATTTTTTTTGTTTTAGTAATATCAAGCGATAGGCGATTTAGTTGATTTAGGCAATTATATTTATTATTTAATTTTATTTTACTGGTTGTATCTCTTTTCTTTTCTCTCAGGTGCCCGATCTAGTTTATGACCAGAATAAGGCCAGAAGAAATTTTGGATTGTGATCTAGAAATAGACAGAACTCTGAAAGCCATCAGGAGGGAAAGGAAACATCAAGAGCACGGTCAAGGAGATCCTGAAATCCCAACCATGGCTGATAATAATGACAGACCAAGACTCCTGATAGATTATGGAGCTCCATCTGTCCAAGGATTTCAGCCCAGTGTCGCTAGACCCACAGTGGAAGCCAATAACTTTGAATTAAAACCAGCATAGCTCCAAATAATTCAACAAACCCAGTTTACAGGTTCACCAACAGAGGACCCACACTACCACCTCCAGTGCTTTCTTGCCCTATGTGATGTCACGCCATATCCCTGGTAAGGCATGACATGTTCCCGTAGCATACCTAATGAATTACCGAACTCCACCTACCGATGACCCATTAGTTATGTTACAAAGAATTTTAAAATAAATCATAGCTTTTTATCTTATCAATTCTTTTGTGGAAAACTGCATGAGAATAGTTAAAATTCCATGTAAACATTCATTGGAAATAACGATAGACTAAATATTGAAAAAGTTACATTTTCATAAGTCTCAAAATAAAATACAAATAGTTACAAACTCAAAATATTTTAGTAATGCAATACTTTTTAATACAAACTGCTCAATGTTCGTACATCCATACATTTAGGTACAAAATACATCCAAAGGAATCACAAGGGTATACCTAACGTAAATACCCATAAACAATACCAAAATGCTACTTTCAAGTCTCTCACTCGGTAGCCTTCTCCTTTCCCTTACCTGTGACAGCATAAAGAAGCTATCGCTGAGTATATCACTCAGTGGTGCACAATTAATAACTTTAAAACTTAAGGTAAAACACAATTTGTCAAAGCATAATAAATCACATTTTTCTTAAGCATGAAAACTTTACAATAGTTCTAAGTCCATAAGAGCCATTTATTGGAATAACATTTCAAAAGAGAAAATCACACTTCATAAATCACAATTCACAAAGTATTAGTGTTACCAATATCAACACACAGTTTAGGCCATGACACAAAATTTCACGATCAGTGCTGTGTTATACACCATGACAAAGCAATCTCAACCTCACTAACCGTTATTAATGAGGGAAGGGCTAGCTAGCTAATGAGTACTCATGTAGTCTTACCCCACTAACCGTTATTAATGGGAGACATAATTATATC
Organism: Hevea brasiliensis; assembly: GCF_030052815.1. Lineage (NCBI taxonomy): Eukaryota > Viridiplantae > Streptophyta > Magnoliopsida > Malpighiales > Euphorbiaceae > Hevea > Hevea brasiliensis. Next base: position 55,063,025 of record NC_079503.1, on the reverse strand, counting down.
AAATATCAAACCCCAAGTAGCCGTTACTACTGGGGAGTTCTGAAGGGACTGTCATGCTAACTGTGGTTTCAAAACAACTTTCAAGAGTTTCTAAATCAATAATCACATTTGCAAAACAATAACATATTCAAATCATCATAAAACCCATAAAAGGGGTGGCAACACACAAATTTCTCAAATGTAAGAGAAAAACCATATCTCATTCAAAATAAACTCATTCCAAATCAAAATCATTAAAATAAACTCATTCAAATCCATTTACAAAGTTAAAACAATGAAAAAGTTAGTTGTGCACAAACCTTCAATAATTCTCCTTCCTTGTTACCTACTTCTCCTTATCCTTTCCAACTTCTTTTTCTATTGAAAATACACAAATAGAATACCTCAATACCAATCTCAATTGCTGCCAAGAACTCATTACATGCATGTCTAATACATCCCAAGTTAGCTTTAAAAATTTTAAAATATTTTGGTTTTGGGATAGCTTGGTGCCGCAATCTTTGAACTCAATTTTTACCTAGTTTTGATCATAATTTGGTGAGGTGTTCTTCATGAAAATTGTTCATTTAGGTCTTAAATTTATTTTTATTTTTGAATCGCCTAATTCAGAGCTGTTTAGCTCAAGTTATGACCAAAATACGGTTACTATTTATGTTACTGTTCATCCTGCAGATTTAGTTCTGGCAGATTTATCGATCCAATTTCATTCAGCAATTTGATTAAGTTAAGTCCATAATTTGGCCTAATGTTCTTCATACGAAATGTTCTACTATGTCTTAGGTTTTCATCGGTTTAAGAATTGCCTAAATCAGAGTTTTCTAGAGAGCGTTATGGCCATGCAAAATTTACTATTTATATGATAAATCTGTAGTTCTGCATATTCGGTGATTCAACTTTGCTCAGAAATTTGATTGGGTTAAGTCCATTATTAGGCCTCAAGTTCTTCATATGAAATGTTCTACTATGTCTTAAGTTTCCATCGGTTCAAGAATCGTCTAAATCAGAGTTGTCTAGAGAGAGTTATGACCATACAAATTTTACTATTCATATGATCAAATTCTGCAAGTTCCAGAATTTTGTCTCTAAGTTCAAGGCTCATTTCAGATAGCTTAAGGTCATTTTCGGGGCAGGGTATCTTCACAAAAATTCTAACCCTATGTCTTAAGTTTCATTTCCAATTGGTTTCACACCAATTGGAGTTGTGTAGCTCAATTTATGGGTTGTCAAACACACTGAACTCAGTGTGCAAATTCTACCCTATGTTCAAAATTTTCATTTCTTCAATTATTCTCACTAACCAACCTTAATTCACATTTAATTTACCCAAAATGACTATAATTTAGCATTGACACATCAATGGCACTTTCTAGCACAAACCCCACAATTTTCAAACACCAAAGTTTGCAATTTTCCCTAATCCTACCATTTCATTACCTCCATTCACCAACCCAATGTCAATTCAAACTAAATAAACCTCAAATGATCATAATTTAATACTACACACACCAATTTCACTCTCTAGCACCAAAAATCCAATTTTTTCATGAACCCTAATCTCCCATAATTAAATTTATATACATTTTATGCAATTTCTTTACTCTAATCATGCATACTACTTCAACTAAGTTTGATTTCATCATCATTTTTATTGAAATATATCAAACCCTAATTTTTCTCCAATTTGGCCAAAACCCTAGTTTAGGTTCCATGCATGTTTTCTTTCATTTTCTTATGAAATTTTATTATAATCTAACTTAATTTAAGGTTTGTATAAAATAATGAGCATTAAAGAACTTATCCCTTGATGACTTCCTTCCAACTCTCCAAATCTTCAATTTTCTTCTAATCTTTTATTTCTCCTTGCTTTTAATCTCTAAATCAAATATTAATTTGATGCTCTGTAACACCCTCACTATAGCAATTACATACATTCAACTGTTCCGATGACCGGTGTCGGTCCAGACAGCTAGAACGTCTAGAAAAATAATTAGACTAGAGTGAGGAATCATAAATAACTCAAATATTAATAAGAAAAATTAGGGAAAAATTTTAGAAATAAAATACAACCAAGTTAAATGAGCCGATACCCTAGCGATGGGTAACCTAGTGAGAAGTTGCAGTTCTCGCAACTAGGAGCCATAGACCCAGGGGAAAAATTATAAAATAACTTTTGGGACTACAGAGAATGGTCATTGAGGTTCTTGTGGCATTAGAATGCCAAAGAAATGCTTAGAAAAAATTTTCAATCGGTACAGACAATTTTAGTCTGTTAAGCCAAACGGAGGGCATTTTAGTCATTTTGTCTTTAGAGATGATTTTTGACCGACTTGTCCAATTAAGTAAATAATTATTATGATCTAAAATGTGAATAAATATTGTTAGAAATTTAATTAAAAATGAGTAGAAAAGAAAATGAAATAAAATATAAATTATGGCATCATTATTGTGTCATTAAAAGTCTTCCACCAATCATATTGTAACACACACCTTATAAACTAATTAAAAAGGGATAAAATGAGTTAAAATGAAAAACAACAGTCTGCTGCCCTTCTTCTTCAACCAGCCGAAACTCTCTCCCTCTCTATTCTCCATGGATGCTTTTACTTCTCTCTAAAAGTTCCTTGTAAACACACCATAAAATCACTTGTTGATTTCACAAAAATTGCTCCTTGCAACTAGAACAAGCCTAAGGCAGCAAAAGAAAAGGAGAGAAAGATTTTTCTTCAAGCTTGGGTTGACACACACAAAGGTTAGTGCTTTAAATTATAGTTATTTCTGTGTTTTATGAAAGAAATTAGTAAATCCTACAACTAGGTGCCATAGGAAATTATAGATGAGTGAAAACTGAATCAGACAAGATATGCGTGAACAATAAATTTTAAAAATTCATAACTGGAGTTAGGGATCTCAGATCAAGGTGATTTTTATGTCAAAAGAAACCTTAAGGAATTTTCTAAAATTTTGTAGTTTTATGGCAGACCTGATTCTAATGTTAGGTTAGGGTTTGAGGACGAAACATTTTATTGCTCAGATGTGGACTCTGTTCTGCTGATTTCCTGCAACAGGACAGCCATCTTCAATAAATCATAACTAGAGCCACAAAACTCGAAATGATGTGATTCTTGAGTCCTTGAAACGCTTATTGAATGCTCTAAAACCTTGTAGTTATGGCCAAGAGCTAATTGTGGTAGCTGCTGGTTGATATTTTTGCATTTCCTTACTACTATCCTGCATGTACTGGATTCTGGACAGGTTGCACCTTTTTAATTAGTTCTGCAATTTCCGATCTGATTTTGATGTGATTCCAATTGGAGATTGAGTTAAACATATGAAGGTTGATTTCTGGAAAATATGGTCTTGAAATCTTGTTTCTATAAATTATGGTGATTATTTTTGCACCCTGTTTCTGCATGCTGATTGTGCACTGAGTGCACTATTCATTCTAGTAACATGTATATTGCATGAGCTAGAAATTTTAGAGGAAAAATGATTAAGCATGCTTTGATTTAATGAAGTTACATGTAGAAATTATTAAGGTGGAGGCCCATTTCTGGTCTAGAAATGAGTGACATGAGGAAATTGAGTGAATAGGCTGCCCTTGGGGACCTGCAGGACTGGGCATGAGTCCAGCAGGTTTGGGCAGCAATAACTTGAATTGTAGAGGTTCAATTGGTGTTTGGCCAATTGAGAATGAAGCTAGACACATAATGGCACAACTTTAGTGAAGAAACCATGCCCAGAAAACCAAACCAAGTTGACCAAAAGTTTACCCTAATCCGGGTGACCTGCAATCTGCCTGGGCAAAATGACCAAATGAACAGTTTTTGGTCATTTGGCCATAACTCAATGTAGAAAGGTCCAATTGACCTGAAATTTTACCAGCAACAAGCTGAGATATAGACCAACAACTTTTATGAAGAAAACTGACCCAAATTATGACCATAACCTAGTCAAATTGCCAACCAAACTTAGGTCACCAAATCTGGCAGAATCAAATTGCCCAGAAAATCTGGGTACAGGTCACTCCGACCAGTTATGGTAAAATGACCATAACTTGAGCTACAAAACTCCAAATGGAGTGATTCAAAAATGTAATTAAAGAAGACACAATAAGGAATAACTTTGATGAAGAAAGGTTAGCCCAGTTTCCACTCTAAAATTGTCCAATGGAATAGTAAACTTAGGTAGTAAAAACTGAAAATTTAGAAATGCATCGAGGGGACTTTAAATTGCAATTGGCAATTAATACTAGCAAATGTAACACTCAAAATGTGGGATCTTGGTGTTATTAGAATTAATATATCCATTAAGTATAAAAAAGTCAACATTTTGGTTGACTAGTAAGGTTAATAGTAATCAAAATGATTAGTAAATTAAGATGAAGACCTAAAACCAATTCTAAGCTTAAATGCTTAGAATTGTATGACAAATATGGACTATGCATCCTAGTCAAAATTGTTAAAAAGAAATTAAGGCCATAAATTTGAAATTCATGAAATATTCATGGATTACTTGACACATGAAAAATAAGTCACCTAATTGATGTGAATAGATAGTTAGGGCTTATATGCCCATCACAAATGGAATTCATAAAATATTAGTAACTGAACTTGAAATATAAAATTTGTAATTACATAAGTAGATTCTTGAATGTATAAATGAGAAAGGAAAAATGTTTTGAATACAATGGTACATGTGAACCATTATTTAGAATTGTGATCAATATGAATAACATAATGAATGAATAAATGAACCATATTAATGTATGAATGAGACATTAGTTCTCATTATTGTAGAGAGGAGAAGTATTTTGAGTACAATGGTATAAAAGGATAATTGATGTGAATTGTGATCATATAAATGATCAAATGAATGTATGAATTATAATTGAAATTTATCATGAAATAATGAAGTCATAAAACATAATATATTAATATTTAATGATATTATGTGCCCTTGTATTGCCTAGACATGTGTGTCAGATTGGATAGTTTGGCATGCCAATAGGGTATTGTTTTAGCAGTACTGCGAAAGGCTTTATGCCTGTATTCATGGCTTTATGCCCGTATTCATGGCTTTATGCCCACATTCATGGCTTTATGCCTGTATTCATGGCTTTTATGCCCGATTATGTGTTATCATGGCTTTTTAGCCATACTGACTGCATACGTGGTTGACGCTCCGCGTCCCATGGTATGACGGCCCGAGGCACCGCGGTGTCCAGTGCCAACAACCCGTTATCCAGTTTAGTCAGCCTGTCATAGGTTACTTGGGCAGTGAAATTTATTGAAATAAGTTAAGAATATTAGTAATAAAAAAAAATTAGAAATTAAATAAATGAGTAAGATGACCTAAAATAAATTAGAATAGTTATTTATTAGAAAGAATCGAAATGAACTGGACCAATATCAAAATTTACTTATTATGAAACAATATGAGACAACCTAGCAAGTATAGAGAAAATGCTAAAAGATTAGCAAAGAAAATTATAACATAAATAAATATTGTAAATGTGACTTATATAATAATATAAGCATAAATTTATTATTTTCAAATCATTTTTCTTTGTACATTATTACTGTATATTGACGAAATAAACACTTTCAAAGAAGACTAAATTAGGATAAAACATATTAAATTTTAGAAACCGCATGTGAAGTATAAATAAATCTTAATTAATTGAATTATGTTTTATTTCTATCTTTATTTGTATATTATTTCCTTGTTATATTATTGCACCACTAAGCAGCAATGCTTAGCGCGATGAAATTATTTCCTTCACGCAGGTACTGAAGCTAGAACCCAATGGACGTTTGACTGGGAATTTTGAGAGTTTTGATCAGCAGAGTGTCAAAGTTTGTCACCTCCTCAGCAATGCATGTAGATAGGGCCCATATAGATCATATTTTGTATTTTGTATAAAATGCTAGATATTGTATTATAATGTAGATTATGAACAGGTAATTAATAGGAATGCGATGTAAATTAATTAATTAGCTTTTTCATATGTAATTAATTTATATATTATGTAAATTATGAAATTTTGTAATTATTTTGTAAATTATGTATATTAAGGAAATTTGAAAATTTTGCTTATGTAATTTGAGAATGTTTACATATGAATTGAGTATGAATGGAAATGTATGGAAATGATTATGAAATTGAAATGTATGGATGAGATTTGAAATATGAGAAAATTATGAGAATGATTGATGAGATAATTATGATTAGCATGGATAAGATTTTATTTTAGAAATATTGTTGAATTTCAAACAGGTGAATATTGAAATACACCAAACGATAATAAAATAGGGGAAACTCCGCTGGTTTCTCCGTCGAAAAATAATTGATATTAAATTAAATGATTATTTACAAAAAATAAAGTAAGATAAGTTAGGGTGCTCCGGTACCGAATGTAGCATGCCTTGCTCGGCTACACTATAGTCGGGTGAGGGGTGTTACATCAAATAAATTATAATTTCAATAAATGACTTAAATGAATTATATTTCATAAATTATATTCAAAACTATGATAAAAATAAATTAAGGAAGAACAAAAATGATTGAGATAAAGTAGAGTGTTCCGGTACACCGTGTGACATAGCTTACTCGGATATACTGTAGACGGGTAAGGGGTGTCACATGCTCCCTACTGATTAGATGCAAAACCCATAGACCAAAAGCAAGGAATTGAGTTTTGAGAATGGGTGTCAATGGAGAAAGAAGGAAGAAGAAGAAAGAAAAAAAGAGAGAAGGAGAGAGAGTGGGTGGTTACTAAATGGGAAAGAAAGGGAAGAAATGACTTTTTAATTTGTCTTATCTTTTATATATATTTATTCCCAAAATTAGTTTATTTCAATTAAAAATTTTAATTATGTAAAAAATGTCATAAAACTTACAATTTTATTTCTTTTCTTTTCTTTTTATATTTACACTAAATTTTCCTCAATATTTCTTCATAATTCAATAATTTATTTTTATTTAATTAAATTGACATTTTGGTAAAAAATCAACTCTTAAAGTGAATTGACCAAAATGCCCCTTATCGGGTCATAATCCCTCTTTTACAATATACCCGGTGAGTCCTTATATTTTTGGGTCACTTGAATTTTTATTGTGTCTATCTCAATTAATTTTCTATTTATTTTTGGTCCTCAAGGTGTCTTTGAATAGTACTAGTCACGGATAAAAAATGATACTATTCATAACTCGGAGTTTCGGGGTGTTACATGTGATACATTCAAGATGAATGGAGTGTCTGATCAAGCAATATGACTCAGAGCATTCCCATTCTCCCTTCGGGACAGAGCAAGGAAGTGGTTACTTTCTCAACCGGCTGGAACATTCACTACCTGGGAAAATCTCTCTCAAGCATTTCTAGCAAGGTATTTCCCACCTATAAAGACTGCAAAGCTGAGGCTTGAGCTCAACAGCTTCAGATAAAAGGAAGGAGGATCACTCTATGATGCATGGGAAAGATATAAAGACCTGCAGAGGGAATGTCCACACCATGGCATAGAAGATTGGCTATTGGTGCAAAATTTCTATAATGGATTACTACCCTCTACAAGGAGCACAGTTGATTCAGCTACAGAGGGTGATCTAATGGAGAAAACTGTGCCACAAGCACTTGAACTTCTAGAAAGGGTTGCATACCATAATTATGAGTGGTCAAATGAAAAAGGAAATGCAAGAAGAACTACAGGGGTCCTGGAAGTAGATGCCCTAATCATGATAAATGCCCAGTTTGACTAGCTCACAAAGAAACTCGAAAGAATGCAAGCCAACGCAGTTGGTACAAATAGTCAACATGAGGGCAGCTGTGAAGGAGGATAAATGAATTCAGAATACAGCAATTTCAATGAACCTACAGAACAGATGAACTATGTGAATAATGGAGGAAACTTCAACCAGAGGCAGCCAAACAATCTGCATTCAAATACTTACAACCCTGGATGGAGAAACCACCCAAATTTCTCATGGTCCAATTAGTAGAACCAGCCAATAAACAAGCAACAAGGTTACAAACCTTCAGCACCCCCTGGATTTCAGAACAGAGGTCAAAACTTTACACAGCCATCACTACCTCTCTAACCTCAATAACCTGAACCAAAAATGACCATGAAAACCATGATGAAAGGATTCTTAGTAGCTCAACAACAACAAACTGAATTGATTAAATAGCTGACTTCCAGAATGGACCAACTTGCTACCCATAACAAGATGCTAGAGAATCAAATTGCTCAGCAAGCAAGTTCTTCAAGTAAGCCTGCTTGCAAACTACCAAGTCAACCAGAAATGAACCCAAGGGAGCAATGTAAGGCAGTTGCACTGAGGAGTGGGAGAACTCTAGTACAACCAGAGGTAGAATTGACAGAGGAAACCATAGAAAAATCTAAAGACCAAGCAGAGAAAAAGGAGGAAGATGCTAAGAAAGATCAGGAAGAGGAAGCAAGGAAGACAAGGAAATTATCAGAACCATACCAGCCTCCCCTACCTTTTCCTCAGAGATTTCAGAAAGCCAAACTGGACAACCAGTTTGGAAAGTTTTTGGAAGTTTTACAGAAACTTTACATTAACATCCCCTTCACTGAAGCACTTTCCCAGATGACGTCTTATGCCAAATTTCTTAAAGAAATTTTGTCAAAGAAAAGGAACCAAGAAGACAATGGAAAATTAGCTTTAACAGAGGAATGCAGTGCCATTCTGCAAAATAAACTGCCTCCAAAGTTGAAAGATCTAAGAAGCTTCTCCATACCCTATATCATTGGTAATAAGAAAATAGACAAGGCCCTCTGCAATCTTGGGGCAAGCGTCAGTCTAATGCCTCTATCAATATGCAAAAAGCTGGAGATCGGGGAACTGAAACCCACAACAATCTCATTGCAATTGGCTGATCGATCTGTTAAATATCCTGTAGGGATACTTGAGAACATCCCTATCAAAGTGGGCAAATTCTTCATTCCAGTGGACTTTGTTGTCCTTGAGATGAAAGAAGATGTCCAAATTCCCATTCTCTTGGGAAGACCATTCTTGGCAATCGTTGGAGCCATCGTAGACGTCAAAAATGGATGATTAACCCTCAAGGTAGGAGAAGAAGAAGTGGAGTTCAACTTGTTCGACATAATGAAACACAAATTTAAACCTGATGAATGCTTCAAGGTTGACATAATTGACGAACAAGTTAAAGAGGAATTTCATAAGACACATCCTAAATATCCTCTTGAAGCATGTATTGTGCACAGCCACATAGTGGATGATGAAAATACTAAAATAGCAGCATGTGCACAACAGTTGGCAGCTCCTCCACCCCTACCTTTAGCTAAGGCTTCTGAGATAGAAAAGTTGAAGGAGGAACAAACCAAAGATAAGCTCCAGGAAAACTCCAAACAGGTAGAGCTAAAACCTCTCTCGTCTTCACTAAGGTACGCATTCCTAGACTCAAAGTCTAATTATCCTGTTATAATCAATGCTAGCCTGTCTAAGTGAGAAGAGGAAAAATTGTTAAGAGAACTTAGGATCCATAGCAAAGCATTAGGGTATAAAATAGAAGACCTGAAGGAGATCAACCCTTCGATTTACATGCATAGGATACCCATGGAAGAAAAAAGTAAACCCACAATCGAACATCAAAGAAGACTTAACCTAAACATGAAAGAAGTAGTCAAGAAAGAAATTTTAAAACTATTAGATGCAAGTATCATATACCTAATTTCTGATAGTAAATGGGTTAGTCCAGTACATGTAGTTCCTAAGAAAGGTGGGACAACTGTTATCCAAAATGCAAGCAATGAACTAATTCTTACTAGAGTAGTCACTGGTTGGCGAATGTGCATAGATTATAGGAAATTGAATAGTGCCACAAGAAAAGATCATTTCCCTTTACCTTTCATCGACCAAATGTTAGAAAGGTTAGCAAAACACTCTTATTTCCGTTATCTAGATGGGTACTCGAGATTTTTTCAAATTCCTATTCACCTAAAAGACCAAGAAAAGACAATGTTCACTTGTCCCTATGGAACATTTACATATAGAAGAATGCCTTTCGGCCTTTGTAATGCCCCTATATCAGATATAAACTCTTCAAAATGGATTGATGCTATGAAACCGAAATTGATTCCATGTATAAGAATCAAGTTTGGGATCTTATTGACCCACCTGAAGGTATTGTACCTATAGGGAACAAATGGGTTTTCAAGAAGAAAATTGGTTCTAATGGAAAGGTAAAGACCTATAAGGCAAGGCTAGTAGCGAAAGTGTTTCGCCAAAGGCAAGGAATCAACTATGAAGAGACTTTCTCACTTGTTGCCATGCTTAAATCAGTTAGGATTCTATTAGCAATAGCTGCATACTATGATTATGAGATTTGGCAGATGGATATCAAAACAGCTTTTCTCAATAGATACATTGAAGAAAACATTTTCATGGAACAACCTAGGGGTTTTGAATCCCAAGATGGTTCCAAAGTACGCAAGCTAAAGTGATCCATTTATGGGTTAAAACAAGCTTTGAGGAGTTGGAATGTCACACTTTAGCCCTCTGTAAGGCATAACATGATCTCATAGAATGCCTAATGAACTATCGAACTTCACCTACTGATAACTCATTAAGTACCCTACAAGGGATTTTAAAACAATTTTCTTACTTTTATAAGTGGTGAGCATTTTCTAATAGGTATTAAAATCATTTATTCGAAGATTTAAAACTAGTAAAATTTTTTGTCCCATTTTATTTTTTCACAAATTTTATAGAAATTTCGGCAGAGTGCCATTTGTATTTTGAGAAAACAGTTTTTCAAATACCTGTAAAAAGCACTTCCAATAATTTGTCTCAATAACTTCTTAAAATTCACAATCAATTTCAACATCATTATCCATCTCCAAAATTCAAATCCACAATTTCAAATATCCAACAATCATCAAAATACCATTAATGAATTTCATTCAATTTAAAACAAAATACTTCTATTCAAATTTTATTAAAGATAAAATAATTTATATACATCATTATAAAAATTTATATTAAGAGAAATTCAAACTAAAATTTATTACAAACTTTATACAAACTGCTCAAGACCAGTTTTATATGTCCTTACCTTTACATACATTACATACATAAAAATAAATTTTTACAGTCAGGGTATAAAATATACTCAATAACTTCAAGCAGGTAGGTCCTCAATCCTCAGCAGCTCAGTCTGCTGCTCCTCTAGTCTCCAAATCTGTGACAGCAATAACAGCTATCGCTGAGTACTAGGACTCAGTGGTGCACAACATACTAAAATAATATTTATGCAGAATTTAAATAATATTTATTCAAAAATTGGACTGAACATGAGAGTTAAACACAAAACATGAATTATGTGATTTTAATCCAAATAATTTCATTTTGAAGTTTCAAAACCAATCTCATAAAAGCTACAGTTATATCATGCCATTCGAAACAAATATAATCTCAATAGCCAGAGGCTAAGGAGAAGTCACATCACAAGGCCAGCTAGCTCAAATATATGGATATCTATTCAATTTCTTCTTCTACTGGCACACACCTCAACACTTCAGCCAGAGAAGGAATGAAAATTCGAAACTGATTATTACCCCCACTAGTCATGCTAGTGAAGTGTTCAAATATATGGTCATGACACTGTGGTTTCAAAACCTATCTTAACAATTTACTAAACATTGCCAGTTCAAATATACACAAATAACTTTCAACAATTTAAATCAAGAGCATAATAAATATTTCATCACAATGATGTCACAATTCAATATTTCAAATTATTCAAAATAATATGCAGAAGAGAATTTATAGAAATTCTACGTTGTGTACAAACCTTAAGCGAGTCGCCTCTTGGCCTTGACTCGATTCCTCCGGTTCTTTCCCGGTGTTCCTTTCCATTGAAACACACAGTTTCACAGTGTTTCAGTACCATAACTTAGCATAAATCCAAAAATAAATTTAAATTCACTTTTACCTAGCTCTAACGTGCTAAACTTGACGTTCATTAAAATTTGTGTTTCGGGGTTACTATTCACAACACTATTCAAGTCAATTTGTTGACTTTCTAGGGCTTAATAGGTATGGGAATTCCAACTTCACCCACATACCACATTTTGATAACTAAATTTGTTAGTTTTGGTTGCTTACTCAAATTCTAAGTCTTTTAGGCAAATTTGCAAATTTTCAGTTTTGGTGTCTTAAGTTACACTGTTCCATTAGTCATTTTTTTGTCAGAATTTGGCAAAACTTTCTTCATAGAAAATGTTCTCTATCATATTAACTTTATTCTTCTTTTTGAATCACTCCATTTGGAGTTTTTTTAGCTTAAGTTATAACCATTTGAATCATGACTGCCGGATTGGACTTAACCCAGATTTTCTGGGCAAATTCTGGTTCTAGCAGTTTTTTATCACCAACTTTGGCTGGAAAAATGACTTGGTTAAGAACATAATTTAGGTTGCTGTTCTTCATGAAAGTTTTAGATCTATATCTCAGCTGTCCACTGGTAAAATTTCAGGTCATTTAGACCTGCCTAGCCCAAGTTATGGCCAAATGAACAAACATTTGGTCATTTTTGTACAGGTCAGACTGCAAAAATCCAGATTTGGTTAATTTGTTCACTAGGTTTTGGTCACTTTTTTGGCATGATTCCTAAATGAAAAGTGTGTCATTTTGTGTCTATTTTCATTCCTAATGGGTCTCATACCAATTGGACTTGTAAATTTTCAGTTTTGGTCCCTCAAAGGGACCTTGGTCCTGCTGCTTGCAGCATGACCATTTTCAGTCCTAATTTAAAACTCACTTCTAACACTTCCAACACATCTCAATTAGTCACAAATGACCATTTTTCATCTCCAAAAAGGTCATACACAACATTTGGCCAATTCTCACATTTTTGCCTCCCAAACCCTAGGTGCCCAAAACCCTAATTCATGCAATTGATTAATGCATACCCAATTTACTACACTAATTACATATTCAACCTTAACCAATGTCAAATTCATGTCTAAACTAAATTGAGCATATCAAAATTTCAAGATGCTAAAATTTATATTTGGTCCCTTAATTATGTTTTCTTTTGATTTGTTTCCATTTTCTCATAATTTCCAAACTATTTCATTACATACACATGAATCAAACCTAGGAAGTGAAGAGTTAGAACACTAACCTTTACTTTGAGTTTCAACTTCTCAATTCCTTCACTTACTTCCTTCCTATTCTTCTTCAATATTCTTTTCTAGGGTAACTTAGAAACTTTTTAGGATTTAGGGTTGAGATTTGTGGGGAAGAACTAAGTTTTTTCAAGCTTTAAAAGCTTGTTAATGGAGGAAAGTGAGGGTGAGGGAGAGAGAGGTGAGTGACGGCTTGAGAAGATAAGTTTTCTCTTTTTTTTTTTCTTTATGTTTTTAGTCTTATGGAAGACTAAAAAATCAAATTAATTAAATTTATTAATTATATATTTATTGCATCATGCATGAGGTCATGTATAATGTTATCACCTTTTTCACTTTTTCTTTCTTTTTTTTTTCTATTTATTTTTCAATTAGTTCTTTAATTTAATTCCCGATTCTAATTTTTTTTTTCATATTTTATTTGACAGTTTGGTCAGGAGTCAGCTCTCGGGATCAATTGACCAAATTGCCCCTCACCAGTTTAACCCGATTTGCAAATAATTCAATATTTCTTTTGGCTACCCAACCTAATTATTTGACTGGCTTAACAATTCTTTTTCGTGATTTTCTCTTTTCCACTGTGTTCATAATAGTCCTAAGGACTGCAGCGTCACATTTTACGATTCAAAATTTGAGTTTAAATCGACTTTGCAGTCCTTCCCGAGAAGGTCACCCATCGCTGTGACTCTCGGCTCGTTTAACTTCTTATGTTTTGTTTTTCTTATTTATACTTAACTAATTGAAAATTACTAATTATTTGGGTTTATGGCTTATCTAGTTGTCTTAGATGTGGTTCTAATCCCCTTAATTGTCCGAACCGACATCGGTCACCGGAATAGTAAAATATACCAGGCTATGCAAATAGGGGTGTTATAATTCTCCCCCCCTTAAAATAAATATCGTCTCAAAATTTTACCTGGTAATCAGTCTCTGAACAGCTGTGGCTGCTGTCTCCTCATGTCCTCCTCTCGTTCCCAAGTAGTTTCTTGGCCCGAATGATGGTTTCACAGTACTTTCACTAACGGTATTTGCTTGTTCCGTAGCTGCTTCACCTCATAAGCCAGAATCTCTATGGGTTCTTCCTCATATGTGAGGTCTGGATTCACTTCAATTTCCTCTACTAGTAGTATATGAGATGGGTCTGATCGATACCTCCTCAACATAGACACATGAAAGACATTATGTATCTTCTCTAACTCTGGAGGTAGTGTCAATCGATATGCCAAAGGACCCACTCTTTCTAGAACCTCATATGGCCCAATGAAACGAGGACTCAGTTTTCCCTTTCTGACGAATCTCATAATTCTCTTCCAAGGAGAAACCTTGAGGAATACTCTCACCCACTGCATACTCAATATCTCTTCTCTTCAAATCAATATAGGACTTCTGACGGTTTGATGCAGTCTTAAGTTGATCTCTGATCACCCTGATGTTCTCTTCATTTTGCTGAATAATTTCGGGTCTAATCATCTTTCTTTCACCCACGTCATCCCAACACAACAGGGTTCTACATTTTCTGCCATACAAATCTTCATATGGAAGCATCCCAATGCTTGATTGGTAGCTATTGTTGTAAGCAAACTCAATCAAAGGCAAGTGTGTGTTCCAACTGCCCTCAAATTCAATCACACAAGCCCGTAGCATGTCCTCCAAGATCTGAATTATCCTCTCAGACTGGCCATCTGTCTGTGGGTGGAATGCCGTACTGAAGTTCAATCTAGTTCCTAGGGCTCTCTGAAGACTACCCCAGAATCTAGAAGTGAACCTAGGATCTGTGTCTGATACGATGGATACTGGCACTCCATGTAGTCTCACAATTTCATCAATGTATAACTTGGCCAATCTTTCTAAACTGTAGTCCATCCTGACTGGCAGAAAATGAGCAGACTTAGTTAGTCTATCAACAATGACCCAAACTACATCATGACTCTTCTGTGTCCTCGAAAGTCCCATAACAAAATCCATAGTTATTCTCTCCCATTTCCATTTCGGTACTGGTAGTGGATGTAACAACCCAGCGGGTACTTGATGCTCTGCCTTCACTTGCTGATAAGTTAGGCATTTGGAAACAAACTCTACCACATCTTTTTTCATACCCATCCACTAGTAATGCTCCTTTAGCCCTCTATACATCTTTGTGCCACCAGGATGCATGGCAAAAGGAGACTCATGTGCTTCCTTCAAAATGATCTGCCTCAAATCAACATCATTAGGAAAATACATTTTGCCTTGGTGTAGCAGTAGACCATCATCTCTAACTGAGAACTTAGGTTTCTTGCCCTGCCTGACTTCTTCCAACAGCTTCTAATATCTTTCATCATTCTGAGCAGCCATTCTGATCTGATGAATCAACACTGGCTGTATATGCCATGCAACTGCTGTCTGCCCCTCATCATTAATATCTAAGGTGGCATGTAATGATCTCAACTCATGTACCATAGACAAAGGAGTAACCCGTAGACTTGGCATAGTGTTGCAACTTAAGGCGTCAGCCACAACATTAGCTTTCCCTGGCTGATAGTCTATCAGACAATCATAGTCTTTTATCAACTCTAACCATCTCCTATGTCTCAAATTCAACTCTTTCTGAGTGCCCAGATACTTCAAACTCTTATGATCTGTGTAGATGTAGCACTTTTCCCTATACAAATAATGTCTCCAGATCTTAAGAGCAAACACAATAGCTGCAAGCTCCAAGTCATGTGTCGAATAGTTCCTCTCATGCGGTTTTAGCTGGCGCGATGCATAAGCAATGACATTTTGATCTTGCATCAACACACAGCCTAACCCATTGTGAGAAGCATCACTATAAACTGTATATTCTTTACCCAGTGTAGGTAAAGTTAGGACTGGAGCCTCAGTCAAACACCTCTTCAATTCATCAAAACTCTGTTGACATTTATCCGTCCACTGAAATTTCACATCTTTCCTAAACAGCTTGGTCAGTGGAGATGCCAACATGGAGAATCCCTTCACAAATCTACGGTAGTATCTAGCTAAACCCAGAAAACTGCGAATCTCCATGATATTTTTGGGTGGCATCCGATTAAGGACAGCTTCTATCTTAGTTGGATCTATCTTGATGCCCTCTACCGATATTACATGCCCCAAAAAGGATATTTCCTTCAGCCAAAATTCACACTTCGACAATTTGGTGTATAGTTGTTTCTCCCTCAAAGTCTGTAGTACAATCCGCAGATGTCTATCATGCTCTTCTGCATTCCTCGAATAGACCAATATATCATCTATGAATACCACAACAAACTGATTGAGGTATGGTTTGAAGATAGTGTTCATCAGATCCATAAAAGCAGCCGGAGCATTAGTCAACCCGAATGGCATAACCAAGAACTCATAATGGCCATAGTGGGTTCTAAAGGCAGTTTTAGGGATACTATGCTCTTGTACTTTTAGTTGATAATAACCTGATCTCAGGTTAATTTTGGAGAACATAGCTGCACCCCTCAACTGATCAAACAAGTCATCAATGCGGGGTAATGGATATCTATTCTTTATTGTCACCTTATTCAACTGCCGATAGTCAATACATAAGCGGAGAGTGCCATCCTTCTTCCTAACAAACAATACTGGCGCTCCCTAAGGTGACACACTAGGGCGGATAAAGCCCTTATCAAGCAACTCTTGCAACTGCACTTTCAACTCTTTCAATTCTGTAGGTGCCATTCTATATGGTGTTATGGAGATTGGGTCCACACCAGGCATGACATCAATCTCAAACTGCACCTCTCTTTCTGGAGGTAATCCTGGCAATTGATCAGGAAACACATCCGAAAAGTCACATACTGTAGGGATATCCCTCAGTGCTGGGCTCCCCACTTGGGTGTCTATCACATGTGCCAAGTATGCTTCACACCCCTTTCTGATCATCCTTCTGGCTAGTGCAGCCAAAATGATGTTTGATGGCAATAAATGCCTCTCCCCATGTATTACCACATCACCATACAGATGGAGACCAAAAGTGACTGTCTTCAGTCTACAGTCAATCATAGCATGATGTTTGGCTAACCAATCCATGCCCAAGATGATATCATAATCTCTGAAGGGCATTTCAATCAAATCTGATAGAAAAACATGTCCTTGGATCACCAAAGGATAGTCTCTATAAATTCTGTTGACCCGAACCTCTTGTCCTAATGGACTAGTTACTAGCACTTCAAAATCCATTTTGACACACGGAACAGTAAGTGAACTGACTATGCTAGCACTAACATATGAGTGGGTTGAACCAGGATCAAATAACACAAATATTTCTTGATCAGAGATAGAAAATATACCAGCTACCACATCGGAAGTCTCAGCCTTTTCTTGCTGTCTTATCGTGTAAACCCTGGCTGAAGCATTTCCTTGTGCTGACTGACCAACAGTACCTTGACTACTTGAAGTAGTGCCTCTACCTCTGCCTCTTCCTCTGTCAACTGGTTGTAAACCTCTAGGAGCAGGACTCTGAATAGATCCTTCTGCAGTAGTAGGAGTTGGACCGAATCTAGGAGCACTAGTGCAGTCTTTAGCTAAATGGCCTTTGCCTCCACAATTAAAACAGGCTCCTGTTGCCCAATAGCATTCTCCCCCATGAATCTTGCCACAAGTCTCACAGGGGCAGGCAGGATATGAACCCCTGATTGACTGCTGACCAGACCTAGGGGGTCTCTGTCCAGAGAATCTGCCCTTTCCAAATCTTCCACTTCGACCCCTGCTGGGTCCACTAAATTTCTTCTTCTTTCCAGAGGTACCACCAGAACTTGGCTCTACTAACTTTTCCCCATTATCTTTTTCTGATTTCTCAGCTTTCTCTAATTTTTCTTTTATTGGGGTCGCTTTTGTTTCAATCCTTTCTAGCTCAAGTGCTTGAGAGATGAGCTCAGAGAAGTTGCTGTGTCTGAATCCCACTACTTGCATCCTCAAACTGGGCTTCAAACCAGTCTTAAATCTCTTGCACCTTTCCTTGCTGGTAGAAAGGAGACTCCCAACATAGTGGCTTAAACGGGAGAACTCCCTCTCATACTCTGCCACTAATCTACTCCCTTGCTTTAGACTCAAAATTTCTTGTAACTTTTGATCCACATATGCGTCTGGGACCTATTTTTATCTGAATTCTCTGATGAAGTCGTCCTAGGTCAGTACTGGTGGTTCAGCCAAGCTGTGGGGGATGGTCTTCCACTAATCATACGCATCCCCTTGCAGTAGTAACACGGAGTATTCAAACTTCAATTCATCTTGGCAGTGCAGCTTCTTGAACACTCTGTCCATTCTTTCAAGCCATTGCTCTACCTCAAGTTGTCATACTGTCTGACTGGAGGTTGTGGTTGTACCACAGGTGTTTGGGGTGGAGCTTGAGCAGGCATACCCCCAACCATTTATTGAAACATCGCAGCCATCTGCTATGCAAACTGTGCAGGAAACTGCGGCATTTGTAGGGCTGGTGCTACTGATCCACTGATATTCAGTAGAGCTAGGGCTTCCCCTTGTGCCTTAGCTTCAACAGATTGCTCGACTGAGCGATCCCCTTCTTCCATTTCAGTCTGAAGTTAGGGTATCTCCTAAACAATTAACACAAGGAGATTTCCCTCCGTTAGTTCATATTTATAATGTAATGCACTGTATGTAACAAGTAAGGACATTGAGCAGTTTTACTTAACAAAGAAAAGACACAAATTCATAAGTTAAAACATACTTCAAAAATTTTGCTCTGATACCACTAAAACATGTCACACCTTACCCCTCTGTAAGGCATAACATGATCCCGTAGAATACCTAATGAACTACTGAACTTCACCTACTGATAACTCATTAAGTACCCTACAAGGGATTTTAAAATAGCTTTCTTACTTTTATAAGTGGTGAGCATTTTCTAATAGGCATTAAAATCATTTATTCGAAGATTTAAAACTAGCAAAAATTTTTGTCCCATTTTATTTTTTCGCAAATTTTATAGAAATTTCGGTAGAGTGTCGTCTGTATTTTGAGAAAAAAATTCTTCAAATACCTGTAAAAAGCACTTCCAATAATCTATCTCAATAACTTCTTCAAATTCACAATCAATTTCAACATCATTATCCATCTCCAAAATTCAAATCCACAATTTCCAATATCCAACAATCATCAAAATACCATTAATGAATTTCATTCAATTTAAAACAAAATACTTCCACTCATATTTCATTAAAGATAAAACAATTTATATACATCATTACAAAAATTTACATTAAGAGAAATTCAAACTAAAATTTATTACAAACTTTATACAAACTGCTCAAGACCAGTTTTACATGTCCATACCTTTACATATATTACATATATAAAAATAAATTTTTACAGTCAAGGTATAAAATATACTCGATAACTTCTAGCAGGTAGGTCCTCAATCCTCAGCAGCTCAGTCTGCTGCTCCTCTAGTCTCCAAATTTGCGACAGCAATAACAGCCATCGCTGAGTACTAGGACTCAGTGGTGCATAACATACTAAAATAATCTTTATGCAAAATTTAAATCATATTTATTCAAAAATTGGACTGAACATGAGAGTTAAACACAAAACATGAATTATGAGATTTTAATCCAAACAATTTCATTTTGAAGTGTCAAAACCAATTTCATAAAACCCACAGTTATATCATGCCATTCGAAACAAATATAATCTCAATAGCCAGAGGCTAAGGAGAAGTCACATCACAAGGCCAATTAGCTCAAATATATGGATATCCATTCAATTTCTTCTTCTACTGGATCACACCTCAACACTTCAGCCAGAGAAGGAATCAAAATTCGAAACTGATTACCCCCACTAGTCATGCTAGTGAGGTGTTTAAATATATGGTCATGACACTGTGGTTTCAAAACTTATCTTAACAATTTACTAAACATTGCCATTTCAAATATACACAAATAACTTTCAATAATTTAAATCAAAAGCATAATAAATATTTCATCACAATGATGTCACAATTCAATATTTCAAATTATTCAAAACAATATGCAGAAGAGAATTTATAAAAATTCTACGTTGCACACAAACCTTAAACGAGTCACCTCTTGGCCTTGACTAGATTCCTCGGGTTCTTTCCCGGTGTTCCTTTCCATTGAAACACACAGTTTCACAATGTTTCAGTACCATAACTTAGCATAATTCCAAAAATAAAATTAAATTCACTTTTGCCTAGCTCTAATGTGCTAAACTTGACGTTCTTTAAAATTTGTGTTTTAGGGTTACTATTCACGACATTATTCAAGTCAATTTGTTGACTTTCTAGGGTTTAATAGGTATGGGAATTCCAACTTCACCCACGTACCACATTTTGATAACTAAGTTTGTTGGTTTTGGTTGTTTACTCAAATTCTAAGTCTTTTAGGCAAATTTGCAAATTTTTAGTTTTGGTCTCTTAAGTTGCACTGTTCCATTGGTCATTTTTCTGTTAGAATTTGACAAAACTTTCTTCATATAAAATGTTCTCTATAATCTTAACTTTATTCTCCTTTTTGAATCACTCCATTTAGAGTTTTTTAGCTCTTGTTATAGCCATTTGAATCATGATTGCCGGATTGGACTTAACCCATATTTTCTGGGCAAATTCTGGTTCTGGCAGTTTTAGGTCACCAATTTTGAGTGGAAAAATGACTTGGTTAAGAGCATAATTTTGGTTGGTGTTCTTCACGAAAGTTTTAGGTCTATATCTCAGCTGTCCAGTGGTAAAATTTCAGGTCATTTAGACCTACCTAGCCCAAGTTATGGCCAAATGAACAAACACTATTCATTTGGTCATTTTTGTACAGGTCAAACTGCAAAAATCCGGATTTGGTCAATTTGTTCAGTAGGTTTTGGTCACTTTTTAGGCATGATTCCTAAATGAAAATTGTGTCATTTTGTATCTATTTTCATTCCCAATTGGTCCCATACCAATTGGACTTGTAAATTTTCAGTTTTGGTCCCTTAAAGGGACCTTGGTCCTGCTGCCTGCAGCATGACCATTTTCAATCCTAATTTAAACTCACTTCTAACACTTCCAACACATCTCAATTGGTCACAAATGACCATTTTCCATCTCAAACAAGGTCAAACACAACATTTGGCCAATTCTCACATTTTTGCTTCCTAAACCCTAGGTGCCCAAAACCCTAATTCATGCAATTGATTAATCCATACCTAATTTACTACACTAATCACATATTCAACCTTAACCAATATCAAATTCATGTCTAAACTAAATTGAACATATCAAAACTTCAAGATAACATGGCTGGCCAAAATGTACATTTAGACCCTCAACTATGTTTTCTTTTGATTTGTTTCCATTTTCTCATAATTTCCAAACTATTTCATTACATACACATGAATCAAACCTAGGAAGTGAAGAGTTAGAACACTAACCTTTACTTTGAGTTTCAACTTCTCAATTCCTTCACTTACTTCCTTCCTATTCTTCTTCAATCTTCTTTTCTAGGGTAACTTAGAAACTTTCTAGGATTTAGGGTTGAAATTTGTGGGGAAGAACTAAGTTTTTTCAAGCTTTAAAAGCTTGTTAATGGAGGAAAGTGAGGGTGAGGGAGAGAGAGGTGAGTGACGGCTTGAGAAGATGAGCTTTCTCTTTTTTTTTTCTTTATGTTTTTAGTCGTATGGAAGACCAAAAAATCAAATTAATTAAATTTATTAATTATGTATTTATTGCATCATGCATGAGGTTATGCATGATGTCATCACCTTTTTCACTTTTTCTTTCTTTTTTTTTTCTATTTATTTTTTGATTAGTTCTTTAATTTAATTCCTGATTCTGAAATTTTCTTTTCTCTGATTTTATTTGACAATTAGGTCAGAAGTCAGCTCTTAGGGTCAATTGACCAAATTGCCCCTCACCGGTTCAACCCGGTTTGTAAATAATTCAATATTTCTTCCGACTCCCTGACCTAATTATTTGACTGGCTTAATAATTCTTTTTCGTGATTTTATCTTTTCTACTGTGTTCGTAATAGTCCTAAGGACCACAGCGTCACATTTTATGGTTTGAAATTTGAGTTTAAATTGACTTTGCAGTCCTTCTCGAGAAGGTCACCCATCGTTATGACTCTCGGCTCTATTAACTTCTTATGTTCTGTTTTTCTTATTTATACTTAACTAATTTACAATTACTAATTATTTGGGTTTATGGCTTATCTAGTTGTCTTAGATATGGTTCTAATCCCCTTAATTGTCCGGACCGACACCTGTCACCGAAATAGTGAAATATACCAGGCTATGCAAATAAGGGTGTTACATGGAACATCCATTTTGATGAAGCCATTAAGTCATTTGATTTTATCAAAAATGAAGATAAGCTATGTGTATATAAGAAGGTTAGTGATAGTCATGTCACTTTTCTTATCTTATATGTGGATAATATTTTGTTTATAGGTAATGACACAGGTATGTTGACAACTGTAAAGGTATGGTTGTCAAATACATTCTCCATGAAAAACTTAGGGAAGGCAACCTATATTCTTGGGATTCACATCTATAGAGATAGAGCGAAAAGAATAATTAGTTTATCCAGTGAAAAGAATAATTGGTTTATCCCAAAGTCTATACTTGGAAAAGGTGTTAAAGAGGTTTAACATGCTAGATTCCAAGAGAGGATTGTTACCAGTGAGACATGGTATCCACCTTTCTAAAGAGATGTCTACAAAGACACCTGAAGAAAGAGATAAAATGGCCAGGATTCCATATGCTTCAGCTATTGGAAGTTTGAAGTATGCAATGCTGTGTACTAGGCCGGACATCACATATGCTGTTAGTTTGACTAGCAGGTACCAATCCAATCCAGGTTTGGAATGCTAGATAGCTGTCAAGAATATCCTTAAGTACTTGAGAAGAACTAAGGATTTATTCTTAATATATGGAGGTGGTGACTTGCAATTGGATGATCATACTGATTCTGATTTCCAATCAGATATCGATGATAGAAAGTCTACCTCGGGGTATATGTTCATTTGTAATGGAAGTGCAGTCAGTTGGAACAGTTCCAAACAGGGTATGACTGCAAATTCCACTACTGAGGCTGAGTATTTTCCTGCATCAGATGCTGGAAAAGAAGCTGTTTGGATATAAGGAACCTCAGTCTTACTAGAAATCCAAACACATAGAAAGGCGCTATCACATTATCAGAGAGATAGTTGGGCAAGGTGATATAGCTATGCAGAAAATAGCATCAGCTGAAAAATCCAGCTGATCCATTCACTAAGCCTTTGTCACAAGCATTGTTATACCGACATCTTGAGAAGATGGGTCTAAGGTATTGTAATGAATGGCTCTAGTACTAGTGGGAGATTATTAGTAGTATGTCCTAGAGCATATCATTTAGTATGTATCTTGTACATGTTTTTATTAATAAAAGGCATTTTCATTTTTCCATTTACATAATATTTTTATGTGTAATAGAAAAGGTCCATTGATATTTTGTTAGAAATTCTATTATTAAGTTGTTAAGAATATGAGTGGCAGTATTTCTAGCACAAAGTATCATAAATAGGTTCACAATCGAGGATACTTCACAATAAGGACATGACTTATCCAGAAAGATTGTAATCATGTTTGCTCCCAAGTTATTTATATGAGATATAAATAAGATAGAATGGTGAGTCTCATACCATATAACAAACATGATAGGCACTTATACATGATAAGTAGGTCAAACCAGTGACATTTATGACAAGCACATGGAGTTTACTCTTGTCAATATATTGTCATAAATCATATCAGTACATATAATCTTTAGACCTGAGATAGCACAATTATCTTGTATATAGGTGGTTTGAGTTTGATATTGCTTTCATACTTGTACTGTGTATGGGTATATGGGCATGTGTTGGCTCCTACTAGTTATATATGGAGGTAGGTGTTGATCAAGATGGAATCTGTTCCACTAATTAAATAGGAATAAAATCCTATGTTCATTTAATTATTCTTGATGTTTCAAGTTCCTAGCCAAGACAGATAGATTTATTCAGAAAAGAGTTTCTAATGAGAAAATCTTTTTAATCAAGAACTGGAATTAAAAGAGAACATAATATTCATAGCAAATGGGGTTTGACATAAACCATGACTCCAACTTGAGTTGGGATTTTGTAACAGAGAGATTCTAGTGCATGGTAACATATGTTTATAGGTTCATTTAAGGTAAACCTTATTACTAATTGGGTGGCTATGGCATGCTATACTAGGTGTTAACCATGGTCTATGAGGTGCATAAAATGATTTAGAGAAATCATTTATGGTAAGAAAGAGTTCTGATGATATTAAGAGTTGATATCATGTCTCATTGCCAATTAGTGATGAGCCTAGTAAGTCACACACATAAACAAGTAATCACTAAATTAAATATGATTTAATTAATTAATTAAAGAGTTTAATTAATTAATTAAATAGGTTTGGTTTGCAATTAGATTGCAAAGTCCCTAGCATGGCTTGAAACCAAATCTAGGTTATTTGATTATTCCACTACCGAGGCTGAGTATATTGCTACATCATATGCTGCAAAAGAAGCTGTTTGGATAAAGAAGTTTGTGACAGAACTTGCAGTAGTTCCTTCCATTGAGTCAGTAGTTCCACTTCACTGTGACAACAATGGAGTAGTCATACAGGCTAAGGAACCCTAGTCTCACTAGAAATTCAAACACATAGAAAGGCGCTACCATATTATCAGAGAAATAGTTGGACGAGGCGATGTAGCCATGCAGAAAATAGCATCAGCTGAAAATCCAGCTGATCCATTCACTAAGCCTATGTCAAAGACTCAGCTAGAATGACATCTTGAGAAGATGTGTGACACCCCTTACCCGTCTACAGTGTAGCCAAGCAAGTTATGCCACTCAGTGTGCGGGAGCACCAATTTATGTTTCTATTTATAATTTATCCCTTTTTAATTCATTTATTTTTAATTATTGATAAATCTGAATTTTTTCGCAGATTTTATTAAAAATCCGGCAGAGTGCCGGCTGTAAATTGGAAAAATAGTTCTTCTAAACCTGTTTAAAAACACTTCCAATATAATTTCCAAATTCAAACTCCATTATACACATTTCAAGTCAATCTCAAAATCTCAATCTCAAATCACAATACTATTTTCAAAACTTTTCTGTTCACTTCATCACTTGAAGCATATTCATAAATATTTCTCAACATTTCATTTATCAACATACATTATGCAGAAAATTTCAATAATATGAAATTTCATATATTTACATTAATACATAATTACAAGAGTTTATAGTTATAATCCAAACTAATACAAAATGCTAAAATGCAAAATGCTCCCAAAATCCTATGTTCTACTATATGCACTGCAGGTGTGAGGTGACTCGGGACTCCGGATGCAAATCTGAAGGCACACCCGGTCTGATATCTGCTGGGCTCACCAGCTAGGTCTCTAGTACCTGCGCGTGGCAAAAGCGATGCGCTAAGCAATTTAGCTTAGTGGTGACAATATAAAATAAAATAAAATAAAATGAATATGCAGAATGTGTGTTTACATTTTTGATAGACTTAACTTCTGATATTATTTGCATTATTATTTGATTAAAATTTGGTAAGATTTATTATCATTGCCTGAGTAACCCATACTAATTGACTGGACTGGATAAACGGGTAAACTGGCACTGGGTACTAAGTACCTCAGACCATCATACTATCGGTCACATTGTGTCTCCCGGTGTGCAACAGAACAGCTAATAAGCTGTAATAATTATCGGGGTTAAAACCCAAGTGTAATAATTCAAATAACATAGCCAAAGGCTATTATGTCACAGAATGGCATGGGAAGCCATAAAACACAGAATAGCATGAAGCCATATGCAGTACTACTAACAGAACCCTATTGGCATGCCAAGCTATCCAAACCAATCTTGTTAGGTATACTAAGGCATTTTACACTTTTAAGTTTCACAATTTTTGAAATTTAAGTTTTAGTGTTACTATTCCATTCATTGATCAACAAAAATGTTGACTTTTGCATAGGCAATAGGTACATTGGTTTCAGTATCATCAACATACCACATTTTGCATTCAAAATTTGTTGGTATTGGTTGCCAATACCATTTCTAAGCTTAATGTTAGTTGGGCAGAATTTTCAGTTTTTATGCTTTGTCTTTACTGTTCCATTGGTCAATTGTGCAGTGGGAATTTGGAAAACTGATCAACATGAAAGTTGTTCCTTATTTTGTCTAGTTGCATTTCCTTTTTTGAATCACTTTGGAGTTTTGTATCTCAAGTTATGGTCCAAAAACCACAACTGGCCGGATTGAAATTTTGTCCAGAATTTATGGACTGACCATATCTACAGTGTAATGAACAGTGACTGCAACTCACTTGTTAAATATTTTTTGGTCATAATTTGGTTAGGTTTCTTCATGAAAGTTGTTGGTCTATATCTCAGCTTGTAGCTGGTAAAATTTCAGGTTAATTGGACCTTTCTACACTGAGTTATGCCCAAATGACTAAACACTATTCATTTAGTCATTTTGCCCAAGCATACTGCAGGTCACCAGGATTAGGGCAAGCTTTTGGTCCAATTAGTTTGGTTTTATGGGCATGGTTTCTTCACCAAAGTTGTGCCATTATGTGTCTAGTTTTATGTCAAATTGGCTTTGCACCAATTGAACCTCTACAATTCAAGTTATGGCTGCCCAAACTTGCTGGAGTCATGTCCAATTCTATAGGTCACCAAGGGCAGCCACACCAAACCCAAATCCCATCACTCAACACACTTCATTTTTTATTTAAACAGAACTAAATGGTCACTAATTGACCATCAAAACCTATTTTCACCATTAACTAATTTAGGTCTCCAATTTATGCCCAAACCTTAACCCTAATATCTTGAGCATGCATTTACATACCTTCCATTGTCCTAAGCATTGTATTTATGTTAAAGGCAGCCAAATTGCAATTTAACTCTAAGATATCTTCAAAACTCTACTAGGTTCAAGGCTGCCCAAAATTTTGAGATGGACAAACATAAGATATTTAGCAAATTTCTTTGCAACTTTGCACTCAATTATACTTATTCAATATAAATTTGAAGAGAAACATAAGTTTAAGTCACTAACCTCTTAGGGAGCTAATCCAAAGCTTGTAAGAACTCTTTCTTTTTAATTCTTTTTGCTCCCAAAAGACTCACCAAGATGATAGAATAATTTTTTGTGTTGCTAGGTTAGGGTTTAGTTGGTAAAAGTGGGGGAAAATCAAGCTTTGAAAGCTTGAAAATGGTGGTTATGGGAGTATGGGTGACGGCAAGAAGGAAATGAAGAAGAGAGGTTCTGATTTTTTTTTTTCATTTTCTGCCCATTTAGCCTCTTTTAAATAAGATAATGCCATGTGTCAACTTTGGATTGGGTGGGAGAACTTTAATGAAATCATTATGATGTCATAAGTCCATTTTCCATCATTTTCTCTTCATTTTCTTGTCTATTTAATTGAAATTAAATTTTTAACAATATTTGTTCATATTTTATGTTATGTAAATTATTTATTTAACTGGACAAGTTGGCCAAAAATCATCTCTGAAGACGAAATGACCAAAATGCCCTCCGTTTGGTTTAACGAGCCAAAATTGTCTGTACCATAAGAAACTCAATGACCCTTCTCTGGAGTCCAAAAAATTATTTTATAATTTTTCCCCCGGGTCTAGGGCTCCTAGTTTCAAGAATCGCAACTTCTCACTAGGTTACCCATCGCTAGGGCACCGGCTCATTTAACTTGGTTGTATTTTATTTCTAAAATTTTTCCTAAATTTTTTTTATTAATATTTGAGTTAATTATGGTTCCTCACTTTAGTTTAAATATTTTTCCGGATGTTCTAGCTGTCCGGACCGACATTGGTCACCGGAATAGTAGACTGTACGGACTAGCTAGTGCTAGTGGGAGAATGTTAGTAGTATGCCCTAGAGCATATCATTTAGTATATATCTTGTGCATGTTTTTATTAATAAAAGGCATTTCTACTTTTTCGTTTACATAATATATTTATGTGTAATAGAAAAGCTCCATTGATATTTTGTTAGAAATTCTATTCTTAAGTTGTTAAGAATATGAGTGACAATATCTCTAGCACAAAGTATCATAAATAGGTTCACAACCGAGGATACTTCATAATAAGGACATGACTTATCCAGAAAGATTGTATTCATGTTTGTTCCCAAGTTATTTATATGAGATATAAATAAGATGGAATGGTGAGTCTCATGCCATATAACAAACATGATAGGCACTTATACATGATAAGTAGGTCGAACCAGCGATACTTATGACAAGCACATGGAGTTTACTCTTGTCAATGTATTGTCATAAATCATATCTGTGTATATAATCTTTAGACCTAAGATAACACAATTATCTTATATATAGGTGGTTTGAGTTTGATACTGCTTTCATACTTGTACTGTGTATGGGTATATGGGTATGTGTTGGCTCCTACTAGTTATATATGGAGGTAAGTGTTGATCAAGATGGAATCTGTTCCTCTAAGTAAATAGGGATAAAATCATATGTTCATTTAATTGTTCTTGACGTTTCAAGTTCCTGGCTAGGACAGATAGATTTATTCAGAAAACTGTTTCCGATGAGAAAATCTTTTTAATCAAGAACTGGAATTAAAAGAGAACATAATATTCATAGCAAATGGGGTTTGACATAAACCATGACTCCAGCTTGAATTGGGATTTTGTAACAGAGAGATTCTAGTGCATGGTAACATATGATTATAGGTTCATTTAAGGTAAACCTTATTACTAATTGGGTGGCCATGGTATGCTATGCTAGGTGTGAACCATGGTCTATGAGATGCATAAAATGGTTTAGAGAAATCATGTATGGTAAAAAAGAGTTCTGATGATATTAAGAGTTGATATCATATCTCATTGCTAATTAGTGATGAGCCAAGTAAGTCACACACATACACAAGTAATCACCAAATTAAATATGATTTAATTAATTAATTAAAGAGTTTAATTAATTAATTAAATAGGTTTGGTTTGCAATTAGATTGCAAAGTCCCTAACATGACTTGAAACCAAATCTAGGTTATTGGATGTATAATATAAGTTAAATTTATATTTAAAGTGTTTAAATATGAATTTAATTAATGAGAAATTAATTAATAGAGATTAATTAATTAATTTATATTTGATATAAATTAATTAGAAGAAGAGAAATAATTATTTTGGGTTGAGAACTCAAAATTAAGACATAGGGGCATTTTGGTCATTTCACAGGGTGACATGTGGCACCATGAGATGGTGACACATGGCATTACACATAAGCTTGCCAAATGTCTTTTAATCATGTAAGATGATTAAAATTAAGATTAAATATAGGTTTGACACATGGCACAATGTGATTGAGTCAATTAAACCTAGAACCAATCAGAAGGTGACATGTGGCAAGGGTTTTAAGTGGTGACCTAGCTATATAAGTGTTGTTATGAAAAGAAAAAATAATAACCAGCTACTGCCTCCTTTGTGCCACCACCTTGAAGCTCCCATTTTCTCTTCTTCTTCATCTCTCACCAATTCCAAGAGATTAGCAAATAATCTCTTGAATTAAAAATACTAGAAATTATTTTTAGTGTCCTGTTTACATCTTTAATCTCTTAAAAAGCAAAACTTGATTTTTCTAATTAACAGAAAAAGATTTAGAGGCTGTTCAAGGGCTGCCATAGGTGAACTTGGTGTGGACAAGCTAGAGGGACAACATCTGGTGTCCTAAAGACACATCCCAAAGGCACAAATACGCTGTAGTGCATCAAGAGATTAGTGTATTTGTTCTTGATTTAATCTAGGGTTCTAAAATTAATCTGATTAATTCTAAAATCTTAAATGGCAAATACAGATCCAAAAGCATAGTAAAAGAGTTTTAATACGTTGTTTATCATTGAAATCAAATAGATAAAAATAAATCTTGCATGATGCATATGACGCTAGGTGAAAATTTTTTAATTCAATGGTATAAACTTGTGTTTTACATGCTTTCGCTCCTTCAATTGGTATCAGAGCTATATGAGTGGAAGCATGAAAAACACAAGTTTTGATCATTGAAATTCAAAATTTTTCATCTAGGGTCACATGCTTCATGCAAGATTTATTTTTATCTATTTGATTTCAATGATAAACAGCATATTAAAACTCTTTTAATATATTTTTTGATCTACATTTGTCATTTAAGATTTTAGAATTAATCAGATTAATTATTAGAACCCTAGATTAGATCAAGAACAAGTGCACTGACTTTTTGATGTACTACAGCGTGTTTGGCACCTTTGGGATGCGTCTTTAAGACACTAGATGTTGTCCCTCTAGCTTGTCCACACCAAGATCACCTATGGCAGCCTTTAAACAGCTTCTAAAGCTTTTTCTATGAATTAAAAAAAATCAAGTTTTGCCTTTTGAGAGATTACAGATATAAACAGGATACTAGAAACGATTTCTAGTATTTTTAATTCAAGAGATTGTTGGGAAATCTCTTTGAATTGATGAGAGATGAAGAAGATGAAAGGGAAAGGAGCTTTGGGGCAGCACCAATGAAACAAATAGTAGCTAGGTATTTTTCTTTTCATCCTTTCCCTTATATAGCTAGGTCACCACTTAAAACCCTTGCCACATGTCACCTTCTGATTGGCTCTAGGTTTAATTGACCCAATCATATTGTGCCAAGTGTTAAACCTATATTTAATCTTGACTTTAATCATCTTACATGATTAAAAGACATATGACAAGCTTATGTGTAGTGCCACGTGTCACCATCTCATGGTGCCACATGTCACCCTGTGAAATGACCAAAATACCCTTGTGTCTTAATTTTGAGTTCTCAATCCAAAATAATTATTTCTTGTCTTCTAATCAATTTATATCAAATATAAATTAATTAATTAATCTCTAGTAATTAATTTCTCATTAATTAAATTCATATTTAAACACTTTAAATATAAATTTAACTTATACTATACATCCAATAACCTAGATTTGGTTTCAAGCTATGCTAGGGACTTTTACAATCTAATTGCAAATCAAACCTATTTAATTAATCAATTAAACTCTTTAATTAATTAATTAAATCATATTTAATTTAGTGATTACTTGTGTATGTGTGTGACTTACTAGGCTCATCACTAATTGGCAATGAGACATGATATCAACTCTTACTATCATCAGAACTCCTTCTTACCATAAATGATTTCTCTAAATCATTTTATGCACCTCATAGACCATGGTTAACACCTAGCATAGCATGCCATGGCAACCCAATTAGTAATAAGGTTTACCTTAAATGAACCTATAATCATATGTTACCATGACTAGAATCTCTTTGTTACAAAATCCCAACTCAAGCTGGAGACATGGTTTATGTCAAACCCCATTTTCCATGAATATTATATTCTCTTTTAATTCCAGTTCTTGATTAAAAATATTTTCTCATCAGAAACACTTTTCTGAATAAATCTATCTGTCCTGGCCAGGAACGTGAAACATCAAGAATAATTAAATGAACATAGGATTTTATCCCTATTTACTTAGAGGAACAGATTTCATCTTGATCAATACCTACCTCCATATATAACTAGTAGGAGCCAACACATGGCCATATACCCATACACAGTACAAGCATGAAAGCAGTATCAAACTCAAACCACCTATATACAAGATAACAGTGCTATCTTAGGTCTAAAGATTATATGCACTGATATAATTTATGACAATACATTGACAAGAGTAAACTCTATGTGCTTGCCATAAATGTCACTGGTTCGACTTACTTATCATGTATAAGTGCCTATCATGTTTGTTATATGGCATGAGACTCACCATTCCATCTTATTCACATCTCATATAAATAACTTGGGAACAAACATGATTATATTCTTTCTGGATAAGTCATATCCTTATTGTGAAGTATCCTCGATTGTGAACCTATTTATGATACTTTGTACTAGAAATACTGTCACTCATATTCTTAACAACTTAAGAATAAAATTTCTAACAAAATATCAATGGACCTTGTGACACCCCTTACCCGTGTACTGTATACCCGAGTAAGTAATGCCACACGGTGTACCGGCACACTCTAATATACCTTAATTAATTTTCATCATAATTTTGAATATAACTTGTAAAATATAACTCATTTAAGTCATTTATTGAATTTATAATTTATTTGAGGTTCCGAAAATTTTATAGAAAATCCGGCAGAATACCGGCTAAAAATGGAGAAAACAGTTCTTCGGAACCTGTTAAAAACACTTCCAATAAACAAATTCATTCATTCTCAACTCCAATATCAACACAAAACTCAATATCAAGATTTCAACATTTCAATTTCTATTCTCATTCATCATTCACATGTGATGTTCACATATAAATCACAAGTAAACATTTACTTTTCCATTAACAAATACAATTTTCATAATTTACATATACATCAATATACATTACACAAGTTTAATTACATATGAAGAAAAATCAAAATTAAGTTACAAAATGTCAAAATGACACCTAGTGTCCTACCAATGCATGAAGTTGAGGTGATACGGACATCGAGCGTAATCGTTTGATGGACTCACCCGATGCGTGGTCTCTTGGGCTCACGATCGGGGTCTCAGTACCTACGCGTGGCAAAAGCAACGCTCTAAGCAATAATGCTTAGTGGTGCAATAATATAATAGAAGAAAATAGCAAGAAAATGAATGTGTATAGAATGTGTATGCTTTCTTTGTTTGGTATTGGTATATCCATTATTTCGTTAACGTTGTTCACTTTTATTCATTTGGTTGCCCCAAGTAACCTACACTAGACGATCGGATGGATAACGGTAACCGCACCGGGTACCTAGCACCTCGCCGTCACACCATCGGTCACATATGCATCTCGGTGTAATGTGAGCACTAACAAGTCAGAATAATATCGAGCACAAGGCCAAGTCTCAATACAAAGTCGAATGGCTAAAAGCCATGAAATCACGAATGGCATATTGCCATGTGCGATCGCTAATCGAACCCTATTGGCATGCCAAACTATCCAAACCAATCTTGTTAGGTATACTAGGGCATTTGAAACTTTTAAATTCTTCAATTTGTGAATTTCATGTTTTGGTGTTACTATTCACCTCATTGGTCAACAAAAATGTTGACTTTTGGATAGAAAATATGTACATTGACTTTGGCACTCCCAACATACCACATTTTGTGTTTAAAACTTGTTGGCATTAAGTGTTAATACCATTTCAAGTTTAAACCAACACAAGCAGAATTTTCAGTTTTTGTGAGTCAACTTCACTGTTCCATTGGACACTGTTACTGTAGGAATTTGAAGAAATGTAAAACATGAAAGTTGTTCCTTATTTTGTCTAGTTGAATTTCCTTTTTTGAATCACTCTATTTGGAGTTTTGTAGCTCAAGATATGGTCCAAAAACCACAGCTGGCCGGATTTGCATTCTGCAGAAATTACCATATCTATAGTAACATGAACAGTGACTTCCACTGCCATTTGGGTTAGGTTATGGCCATAATTTGGGGTAGGTTCCTTCATGAAAGTTGTTTGTCTATGTCTTAACTTGTTGCTGTAAACATTTCAAGTTAATTGACCAAATCTACAGTGAGTTATGGCCAAATGAACAGTTACTATTCATTTGGTCAATTCTGCAGAATCAGTTACAGGGTGTCCGGATTGGGGCCAAGTTTTGGTCCTCTTGCTTTGGTCTGTTGGGCATGGTTTCTTCAGCAAAAATGTGCCATTATAAGCCTAGTTTCATGTCCAATTGGCCAAACACCAATTGGACCAACACAGCCAAAGTTATGGCTATGCAATTGGACTGAAATCTCAGTCCATTGCTGCTGTCCTATGGCAGATTTCACCTTCACTTTACCATACTATTTTTCAGTTCTAATTATGGTCAACTTACCTAAAATGGTCGCTAATTGACCATTAAAATGCTCTCTAATAATTTCCTAAACCAAGTTTACATTTTGCTCACAAAACCCTAATTCAAATTCATGTTTTATACAAGTTATCTTAGTTAACTTTTAATCAATTATTCTTGTGTTTATAACCTTCCAACATAACTCTAGTTCACTTTAAGCTCATAAAAACACTCCCTTCTATTCCATAGCTAAGGCAGCCAAAATTCAAGATGTCATACACATAGGTTTTTCGTTCATTTAAATTACAATTCTTACTAGTTTCAAGTCCTAAACCATGAAAATAATGAGTTTTTAAGATATAGATGCACTAACCTTGATTAGGGCAGATTTTTCCCACCTCTAAACTTCACTTTCCTTCACTTTCTAGGCTGCCAAAAGGTTGTTTAAGGTGTGGGGACAAGTTTTAGTGAAGAGTGTTTAAGGTTTAGTAGTGAACCAAAGAGAGAAAGGGAGCTTTGGTGGAGCTTTCATGGTGGAATGGTTATGGAAAATGGAGAGCTACGGGTGTGTTTTTGTGGGAGTGGTGGCTGCTGGAATTCTTCTTATTTTGGTCTTCTTTTATCTCTTTTAATAGTTAGTCAAATAATGGCTTAATTGTGATTGGTCAAAATTTTCTTAATGACATCACCATGATGTCATAAATTAGCTTTTTCCTCATTTTCTTTCCTTTCCTCCACTACTCATTTTCAATTTAATTTCTAGTAATGTTTCTTCATATTTTATGTCATATTAATTATTTACTCAACTGGACAAGTCGGCCAAAAATCACCTCTGAAGGCGAAATGACCAAAATGCCCTCCGTTTGGCTTAATAGGTCAAAATTGTCTGTACCGATTGAAAAATTTTTCTAGGTATTTTCTTGGCATTCTAATGCCATGGGAACCTCAATAACCCTTCTCTGGAGTCCCAAAAATTATTTTATAATTTTTCTCTCGGGTCTAGGGCTCCTCGTTGCGAGAACCGCAACTTCCCTCTGGTTACCCATCGCTTAGGCACCGGCTCGTTTAACTCGGTTGTATTTTATTCCTAAAATTTTTACTAAATTTTTCTTATTAATATTTGAGTTAATTATGGTTCCTGACTTTAATTTAAATATTTTTTCGGACATTCTAGCTGTCCGGACCGACACCGGTCACCGGAACAGTAGGATGTACGGAGTAGTTACCGGGAGGGTGTTACAACTCTTCCCCTCTAATTTAAATTTCGTCCTCGAAATTTACCTGATGCAAACAGTTGAGGGAACTGTTGCCTCATCGTCTCTTCACTTTCCCAAGTTGCCTCCTCGGTGTTGTGGTGCCTCCAAAGCACTTTCACTAATGGAATTTGCTTGTTTCTCAACTCTTTCACTTCCCGAGCCAAGATTCGTAGAGGTTCTTCTTCGTATGTCAAATCCGACTGTATTTCAATTTCTTCTCTGGAGATGACATGTGAAGGATCTGAGCGGTATCTTCTGAGCATAGACACGTGGAACACATTGTGGATCTTGTCCAGCTCTGGTGGTAAAGCTAGCCTATAGGCCACTGGACCCACACGTTCAATGACTTCATATGGGCCAATGAACCTAGGGCTCAACTTACCTTTCCTTCCAAACCTCAATACTTTTTTCCATGGTGACACCTTGAAGAATACTTTGTCGCCAACCCCATACTCTATTTCTTTCCTCTTCAGGTCGGCATAAGATTTCTGTCTGTCTGAGGCAACCTTTAAGTTGGCTTTGATTGATTTCACCTTCTCCTCAGCCTGTTTCACAGTGTCAGCCCTACCGATTTGTCTTCGCCCAATTCAGTCCAGACTGCTGGAGTTCTACATTTTCTCCCATACGATTGCTTCATATGGGGCCATTTGGATGCTAGCTTGGTAGCTATTGTTGTATGCAAACTACGCGGTGGGAGGTATCTATCCCAACTTCCCTCAAACTCAATGACACAACTCCTCAGCATATCCTCAAGGACCTGACATATATTTCATGTTATTGTTATCATTTCTATTCAATATTTGTATCAATTTCATTGGTTTCAATTGTTTACCTGGATTACTCTTTCTGATTGCCCATCCGTCTGAGGATGGAAAGTCATCTTTGAAATGGAGTTGTGTACCCAAGGACTCATGCAACTTCTTCCAAAATCTTGATGTAAACCTTGGGTCTCGATCAGATATGATGGAAAGTGGGATTCCATGTAGTCTAACTATCTCACTGATATACAATTCTGCTAACTTCTCCAGTGAGTAGTCAGTCCTAACTGGTAGAAAGTGTGCTGACTTGGTCAATCTGTCCACTATCACCCATGCTGCATCATGTTTCTTCTGGGTGAGAGGTAGACCACTTACAAAATCCATGGTGACCCGATCCCATTTCCATTCAGGTATGCGTATAGGCTGTAGCAAACCTGATGGAACTTGATGTTCTGCCTTGACTTGCTGACATGTCAAGCATTTAGTCACATAGTTAGCTATGTCCTTCTTCATACCAGACCACCAATCACGAAGCTTGGATCATGATACATCTTTGTACTTCACAGGTGCATAGCATACACACCGGTGTGTGCCTCTTTTAGAATCTTGGTCTTCAATTCCCCATCATCTGGTACACAGTCTTCCTTTGTAGTCTGAGACACCCATCCTTTCACCTCATAGTCGATTGCTTTTCCCTCGAGATCTTGCTCATAATAGCCATTAACTTCTCATCCGCCTTTTGCCCATCTAGTATCTGTGCATGAGTTTGGCCTCACTTGCAACTCGGCCAAAATAGCTCCATCTCGAACCAAAGATAGACGGGCATTCAATGATCTCAAAGTCATGGATTTTCGCTCAAAGCATCAGCAACTACTTTTGCATTCCCATGATGGTAGAAAATTACACAGTCATAATCCTTTAGGAACTCAATCCATCGCCTCTGTCTAAGGTTGAGCTCTTTCTGGGTTGGCAAATATTTCAGGCTCTTGTGGTCTGTGTAAATGTAGCACTTTTCACCATACAAGTAATGCCTCCATATCTTCAGTGCGAAGATAATTGCTGCAAGTTCTAGATCATGGGTATGGTAATTCTGTTCATGTGGCCTTAGCTGCCTGGAAGCATAGGCGACCACCTTCCCCTCTTGCATCAATACACACCCTAACCCATTATGTGAGGCATCACTGTAGACCACAAATTCTTTTCACGACCTTTGTGTTAACTGCTGGTGCCTCTGTCAACATAGCCTTCAACTTCTCAAAACGGTGCGACACTTGTCATTCGGTCAAATCGACATTCTTGTGTAACAACTTGGTCATTAGAGCGGCTATTAGGAAAATCCTTCACAAATCTCTGTAATACCAGCTAGCCCCAAGAAGCTTGACCTCGGTTGTGTTTCTGGGAGGCTTCCATTCCATCACTGCTTCTATCTTCTTGGGATCCACCCTAATCCCATCAGCTGACACTATGTGTCCAAGGAATGCAATCTCATTCAGCCAAAAGTCACACTTGGACAACTTAGCATACAGCTTCTTTTCTCTCAGGGTTTGCAGAACAATCCTCAAATGCTCATCATGTTCTTCACTGGTCTTGGAATACACCAAAATATCGTCAATAAAGACCACTACGAACCGATCTAGGTATGGATGGAAGATACGGTTCATAAGGTCCATAAATGCCGCTGGTGCATTTGTTAGGCCAAAGGGCATCACTAGGAACTCATAATGCCCATACCGGGTCCTGAATGCAGTCTTGGGCACATCTACATCCTTCACCCTCAACTGATGATACCCTGATCTGAGATCAATCTTAGAAAATACTCCTGCCCCCTTCAACTGATCAAACAGATCATCAATTCTAGGCAACGGATATTTGTTCTTCACAGTCACTTTATTCAACTGCCGGTAGTCAATACAAAGTCTCAAAGTCCCATCCTTCTTTTTCACAAACAGCACTGGAGCTCCCCATGGTGACACACTGGGGCGTATGAACCCCTTATCAAGCAACTCTTGCAACTGAGTTTTCAACTCCCTCAATTCAGTAGGTGCCATCCTATAAGGAGCAATGGAAATGGGTGCTGTACCCGGCAGTGTCTCAATAGCAAATTCAACTTCCCTTTCTGGTGGCAAACCAGGCAACTCTTCAGGAAATACCTCTGGGAAGTCTCTCACTGTGGGTATGTCACTCAGGTTTGGCTTAGCCTGCCTAGTATCCACCACATGTGCTAGGTAGGCTTCACAGCCTTTTCTCATCATTCTTCTTGCAACTGTGGCTGAGATGACATTGGACAAGAAATCTGTCCTTTCCCCCACAACTGTGATCTCATTACCCTCTGAAGTTTTTAGAGATATTCTCTTCAATTTGCAATCAACTATTTCCTAATGACGTGACAACCAGTCCATTCCCAATATCACATCAAACTCATGGAAAGGCAACTCAATCAGGTCTGCCAAGAATTCATACCCCTGAATCCTCAATGGGCAACCCTTGTATACTTTGTTCACTACCACACTGTGGCCCAATGGATTAGTGACCAGAATGTCTTGGTCACTCTCCCCTACCAATATCCCCCTTTCTACGGGTAAGTTGATGCAAATGTAGGAATGAGTAGATCCTGGATCTACCAATGCATGCACAGAAGTATTGTAGAGGGAGAACTTACCCCTGATGACGTACGGGGCATCTTGCTCCTCCTGAGCTCTCAGGGCATAATTTCTGGCAGGTGGTCTGTTATCTGGCCTCTCTGCTCGATGCAGCCTCGTGATGGTCCCACCGCGCGTCAGTTGCGATTTTCTACCTCTTGGTGGTGCAGAGCAGTGCATGCGCTTGTGTTGGAGCAAATTGTAGTAGTTCTGCGTGGGCTTCTTCAATCGATGCTCTATTGACCCACACCTCAAGCAGGCACCAGTTACTCTCCAACATTCCCCCTTGTGCCATTTCAGGCAATGCGGACATGCAGAAGATGTTGGGGCTGGTCCCCTGAACCCCATCCCTGGAGAGCTGCCCATTGATGGTGTGGACCGACTCTCCTAGGGGTGAATCGTGGCTGGGCCTCGAGATCGACTCGACCACGTGGCTGAGCTGAACTCTGCGCAGGAGGACCCTTGAACTTCTTCCCAAATGCAGGAGATGAGCTGGACTGACCCGGTCCCCTCTTCTGCTGTCTTTCCCTTCTGGTTTGCTCACTGATTCTTACTTTTTCCACCTTTATTGCAGCTTCCACTAGCTTGCTAAATTCTGTGATTCCCAAGGCAGTGAGTTGGATCTTGATGTTGTCATTTAGTCCCTCTTCAAATCTCTTGCACGTTTCAGCTTCATTAGGGACTATCTCCCTTCCATAACGGCTTAATCGAACAAACTCCTTCTCATATTCGGCCACCGATACCACACGCCTCGAGTTAATAAACTCTCTTCTTCTCTCTTCCAGATATACAGTACCCACATATTTCTTCTTAAATTCTGAAAGAAAGAAGTCCCAAGTTACAGCTTCTATCTGCACTTCACTGGACACGGTGTCCCACCACTCATATGCATCATCTTGTAACAAGGATACAGCAGCTTCTAAGTTCTGCTCTGGGGTGCAGTGGAGTTGTTTTAAGACTCTGCCCATTCTGTTCAACCAATTTTCGGCTACAACAGAGTCATCTTCCCTCTTGCCGAAGAAATCCACCGCCCCAAACTTTCTTAGCCTTTCCAGGTGTGATTTCTGCTGTGGAGCTGGTGGTGGTGGTGGTGCTGGCATTACTCCGGCCATTTGTCTAAAGAAGTCGGCCATTTGTTGGAACATGGCCTGTGGGGGCTGAGCAGGCTCTGCCTGAGCTGGCGGAGTAGGTTCTCCCCTACCCCCAGTCTCAGCTGCTACCGGTGGAGCATGACTCTCCACTTCCTCCTCAACTGCCCTCTAAGATGAAGGGTCCATATCCTATTCAAAATAAGAAAAACAAATAGATCTGCATTAGTGTCACCTCGACTCTTACAAATGCAATGCTTGGTATGGACTCAATCTAGGACCAGAAACGCCTAAACCGTGCTCTGATACCACTAAATGTGACACCCCTTACCCGTGTACTGTATACCCGAGTAAGTAATGCCACACGGTGTACCGGCACACTCTAATATACCTTAATTAATTTTCATCATAATTTTGAATATAACTTGTAAAATATAACTCATTTAAGTCATTTATTGAATTCATAATTTATTTGAGGTTCCGAAAATTTTATAGAAAATCCGGCAGAATACCGGCTAAAAATGGAGAAAACAGTTCTTCGGAACCTGTTAAAAACACTTCCAATAAACAAATTCATTCATTCTCAACTCCAATATCAACACAAAACTCAATATCAAGATTTCAACATTTCAATTTCTATTCTCATTCATCATTCACATGTGATGTTCACATATAAATCACAAGTAAACTTTTACTTTTCCATTAACAAATACAATTTTCATAATTTACATATACATCAATATACATTACACAAGTTTAATTACATATGAAGAAAAATCAAAATTAAGTTACAAAATGTCAAAATGACACCTAGTGTCCTACCAATGCACAGCAGAAGTTGAGGTGACACGGACACTGAGCAGAACTGCTGGATGGACTCACCCAGTCTGTGGTCTACTGGGCTCACGATCGGGGTCTCCAGTACCTACGCGTGGCAAAAGCAACGCGCTAAGCAATAATGCTTAGTGGTGCAATAATATAATAGAAGAAAATAGCAAGAAAATGAATGTGTATAGAATGTGTATGCTTTCTTTGTTTGGTATTGGTATATCCATTATTTCGTTAACATTGTTCACTTTTATTCATTTGGTTGCCCCAAGTAACCTACACTAGACGCATCGGATCGGATAACGGGTAACCGCACCGGGTACCTAGCACTCGGGCCGTCACACCATCGGTCACATATGCATCTCCTGTGCAAATGTAATAGCTAACAAGTCAGAATAATATCAGGCACAAGGCCAAGTCTCAATACAAAGTCAGAATGGCTAAAAGCCATGAAATCACGGAATGGCATATTGCCATGTGCAGTACTGCTAACTGAACCCTATTGGCATGCCAAACTATCCAAACCAATCTTGTTAGGTATACTAGGGCATTTGAAACTTTTAAATTCTTCAATTTGTGAATTTCATGTTTTGGTGTTACTATTCACCTCATTGGTCAACAAAAATGTTGACTTTTGGATAGAAAATATGTACATTGACTTTGGCACTCCCAACATACCACATTTTGTGTTTAAAACTTGTTGGCATTAAGTGTTAATACCATTTCAAGTTTAAACCAACACAAGCAGAATTTTCAGTTTTTGTGAGTCAACTTCACTGTTCCATTGGACACTGTTACTGTGGGAATTTGAAGAAATGTAAAACATGAAAGTTGTTCCTTATTTTGTCTAGTTGAATTTCCTTTTTCGAATCACTCCATTTGGAGTTTTGTAGCTCCAGATATGGTCCAAAAACTACAGCTGGCCGGATTTGCATTCTGCAGAAATTACCATATCTACAGTAACATGAACAGTGACTTCCACTGCCATTTGGGTTAGGTTATGGCCATAATTTGGGGTAGGTTCCTTCATGAAAGTTGTTTGTCTATGTCTTAAATTGTTGCTGTAAAAATATCAGGTCAATTGACCAAATCTACAGTGAGTTATGGCCAAATGAACAGTTACTGCTCATTTGGTCAATTCTGCAGAATCAGTTGCAGGGTGTCCGGATTGGGGCCAAGTTTTGGTCCTCTTGCTTTGGTCTTTTGGGCATGGTTTCTTCAGCAAAAATATGCCATTATAAGCCTAGTTTCATGTCCAATTAGCCAAACACCAATTGGACCAACACAGCCAAAGTTATGGCTGTGCAATTGGACTGAAATCTCAGTCCATTGCTGCTGTCCTAGGGCAGATTTCACCTTCACTTTACCATACTATTTTTCAGTTCTAATTATGGTCAACTTACCTAAAATGGTCACTAATTGACCATTAAAATTCTCTCTAATAATTTCCTAAACCAAGTTTACATTTTGCTCACAAAACCCTAATTCAAATTCATGTTTTATACAAGTTATCTTAGTTAACTTTTAATCCATTATTCTTGTGTTTATAACCTTCCAACATAACTCTAGTTCACTTTAAGCTCATAAAAACACTCCCTTCTATTCCATAGCTAAGGCATCCAAAATTCAAGATGTCATACACATAGGTTTTTGGTTCATTTAAATTACAATTCTTACTAGTTTCAAGTCCTAAACCATGAAAATAATGAGTTTTTAAGATATAGATGCACTAACCTTAATTAGGGCAGATTTTTTCCACCTCTAAACTTCACTTTCCTTCACTTTCTAGGCTGCCAAAAGGTTGTTTAAGGTGTGGGGAGAAGTTTTAGTGAAGAGTGTTTAAGGTTTAGTAGTGAAACAAAGAGAGAAAGGGAGTTTTGGTGGAGCTTTCATGGTGGAATGGTTATGGAAAATGGAGAGCTACGGGTGTGTTTTTGTGGGAGTGGTGGCTGCTGGAATTTTTCTTATTTTGGTCTTCTTTTATCTCTTTTAATAGTTAGTCAAATAATGGCTTAATTGTGATTGGTCAAAATTTTCTTCATGACATCACCATGATGTCATAAATAAGCTTTTTCCTCATTTTCTTTCCTTTCCTCCACTACTCATTTTCAATTTAATTTCTAGTAATGTTTCTTCATATTTTATGTCATATTAATTATTTACTCAACTGGACAAGTCGGCCAAAAATCACATCTGAAGGCGAAATGACCAAAATGCCCTCCGTTTGGCTTAACGGGTCAAAATTGTCTGTACCGATTGAAAAATTTTTCTAGGTATTTTCTTGGCATTCTAATGCCATGGGAACCTCAATAACCCTTCTCTGGAGTCCCAAAAATTATTTTATAATTTTTCTCCCGGGTCTAGGGCTCCTCGTTGCGAGAACCGCAACTTCCCTCTGGTTACCCATCGCTTGGGCACCGGCTCGTTTAACTCGGTTGTATTTTATTGCTTAAATTTTTACTAAATTTTTCTTATTAATATTTGAGTTAATTATGGTTCCTGACTTTAATTTAAATATTTTTCCAGACATTCTAGCTGTCCGGACCAACACCGATCACCTTAACAGTAGGATGTACAGAGTAGTTACTGGGAGGATGTTACAGACCTTTTCTATTACACATAAATATATTATGTGAATGGAAAAGTGAAAATGCCTTTTATTAATAAAAACATGTACAACATACGTACTAAATCATATGCTCTAGGGCATACTACTAACATGTAATGCCCCTGCTACCTTTCAAAGATGCATGATGGCTATATTTTCTGATTATATTGAAGATATTATGGAAGTTTTTACGGATGATTTGTGACACCCCTTACCCGTCTACAGTGCAGCCGAGCAAGTTATGCCACTCAGTGTGTCAGAACACCAATTCATGTTTCAATTTCAATTAATCCTTTTTAATTCATTTATTTATAATTTTTTATAAATCTAAATTTTTCCGCAAATTTTATAGAAAATCCGGCAGAGTGTTGCTTATAAATTGGAAAAACAGTTCTTCTGAACCTGTTAAAAACACTTCCAATAATATCATCACATTATTCTCAATCAACCTCCAATATATTCTCAACAATTTCTCAATTCACTTCAGTATCTCAAAATTCAATTCAATTCAAAACACAATCAACTCAATAAAAAATGCTCAATTTATTACTGAACATATTCCATAGATACTTACATCAAAAGCATAATTACATGAATTTATAATATACATTACAGAAGGTTACAAAATACAAAATATCAAAATATCAGAATATCAAAGTGGCCTAATGCCCTACCAATGCACTGCAATGTGAGGT
Organism: Hevea brasiliensis; assembly: GCF_030052815.1. Lineage (NCBI taxonomy): Eukaryota > Viridiplantae > Streptophyta > Magnoliopsida > Malpighiales > Euphorbiaceae > Hevea > Hevea brasiliensis. The sequence goes on along the minus strand of NC_079503.1, from coordinate 55,019,094 downwards.
GACTCTGAACTCTGAGTGCAGATATGAAGGCTCACCCTGTATGAAGCCTGCTGGACTCCCCAACTATGTCTCCAGTACCTGCGCGTGGCAAAAACGACGCGCTAAGCAATTCTGCTTAGTGGTGACAATATAAAATAAAATAAAATAAAATAAAATAAAACATGTATGCAAAATGTATGTTTACATTTTTGGGTGGACTAAATTTCAAATATTTATTGCAATATTATTCGATTAAAGTTTGGTAAGATTTATTAACACTGCTCGAGTAACCTATACTAGTTGACTGGACTGGATAAATGGGTATACTGGTACTGGGTACTAAGTACCTTGGACCATCACACCATCGGTCACATTGTGTCTCCCGGTGTGCAACAGAACAGCTAATAAGCTATAATAATTATCGGGGATTAAACCCGAGTATAACAACTCAATATCATAGCCAAAGACTATTATGTCCCGGAATGGCATGGAAAGCCATGAAAAACATAATGGCATGAAGCCATATACAGTACTGCTAACAGAACCCTATTGGCATGCCAACCTATCCAAACCAATCACGTTAGGCCTACTAGGGCATTTAACACTTTTAATTTGTGTAATTCCTTGAAATTGAAATTTTTATGACTACTATTCATTTCATTAGCCAACCAAAATGTTGAATTTTGCATTGACAATAGGTAAAATATCATCAACATACCACATTTTTCATTTTAAACTTGTTGGTATTGGTTGCCAATACCATCTCTAAGCTTAAAGTGAATTGGACAGAATTTTCAGTTTTCAAGCTTTTGGTTTACTGTTCCATTAGTCACCTTTGCAGTGGGAATTTGGCAAAATAATCAACATGAAAGTTGTTCCTTATTTTGTCTAGTTGAATTTCCTTTTTTGAATCACTCCATTTGGAGTCTTATAGCTCAAGTTATGGCCTAAAAACCATAACTGGCCTGATTGGACAGATTCCAAAATTCTGAGTAAAATTATTTCTGCCAGATTTGGTAACTCAAGTTTGGTTGGCAATTTGACTAGGTTATGGTCATAATTTGGGTCAGGTTTCTTCATGAAAGTTGTTGGTCTATATCTCAACTTGTTTCTGGTAAAATTGCATGTCAATTGGACCTTGATACATTGAGTTATGGCCAAATGACCAAATACTGTTCATTTGGTCATTTTGCCCAGGCAGATTGCAGGTCACCCAGATTGGAGCAAGGTTTTGCTCTACTTAGTTTGGTCTTATGGGCATGGTTTCTTTACCAAAGTTGTGCCATTTTGTATCTAGTTTCATGTCCAATTGGCCAAACACCGATTGAACCTCTACAGTTTAAGTTATGGCTGTCCAAACAGGTTGGACTCACATCCAAACCTGCAGGTCACATAAGGTAGCCACTCCAACCTCAAATCCCACAACCCAATTCAATTCATTTTTGATTCAAACCAAACCAAATGGTCACTAATTGACCATTAAAACCTACTCCCATCATCACAAGATCAAAGTCTCATTCTTCAACCCAAACCCTAACTCAACATTTCAAAACCATGCATTATCATTGCATTTATCAATTCATTTATAAGATACACATTAAGGGCAGCCATACTAGCATGTTAGCTCTTCAAAAATCATCACCATATTACCCTAACCATGGCTGCCAAAATTTAGGGTTAGCATACCAATGATGTTTCATCAAATTTCTTTGTCTTTCACACATATTTATAGTTCTTAAACATGAAATTAAAGTGAAATTCAAGGTTTAGGTCACTAACCTCTAATGGAGTGAATTTCCCACTTGCTCAAAGTCTTAGTTTCCTTTTCTTTTTTGCTCCCAAAAGCTTCACTAGGATGTAAGAACAAATTTTTATGTTGCTAGGATAGGGTTTTTGTAACGATTGGGCTCAAACCACTAGAGAGCACGGAGATGGTCTTGGGCTCAAAAGTAATGATATATAAGATGGGGGAACTAATCACTAAAGGCGCCTTTTGGTGGAATGGCCTGGAGAGTTGGAAGAACTCCAGGGTTAAACGTGCTCGCTTGAGAGAAATCCTAGGATGGGTGACCTCCTGGGAAGTTCTCCATTCCATCTATGGGACAAAACCGTGAGGCTTATGGCCAAAGCGGACAATTCCTCTAGTGGTTTGAGCCCAATCGTTACAATTGGTATCAGAGCCAGGTTAAAGGTCCCTTAGGCAAATCCCACATCGACAAAGCACGGAGATGGTCTTGGGTCGATAGCTCAGTGGTTGAACACTTGACTGCAAATCAAAAGGTCACCGTTTCGAATTTGGTTGGGTCCTATCAGTTTGATTTATTGTAACGATTGGGCTCAAACCACTAGAGGAATTGTCCACTTTGGCCATAAGCCTCACGGTTTTGTCCCATAGGTGGAATGGAGAACTTCCCAGGAGGTCACCCATCCTAGGATTTCTCTCAAGCGAGCACGTTTAACCCTGGAGTTCTTCCAACTCTCCAGGCCATTCCACCAAAAGGCGCCTCTAGTGATTAGTTCCCCCATCTTATATATTATTACTTTTGAGCCCAAGACCATCTCCGTGAATTGTCGATGTGGGATTTGCCTAAGGGACCTTTCTCCCCCACTTTCGGGACTCAGCGTCCTCGCTGAGGTTTGCCCCACCATCGCTCAAGAGGACACGCGAGCGGCTCTGATACCAATAAATGTAACACCCCTCGCTCGACTATAATGTAGCCGAGCAAAGCGTGCTACATTCGGTGTTGGAGCACCCTAACCTATCTTACTTTTTTTTATTTTAAAATATTGTTGAATTTCAAACAGGTGAATATTGAAATATGTCAAACGATAATAAAATAGGAGAAACTTCGCTAGTTTCTCCGTCGAAAAATAATTGATGTTAAATTAAACGAATTCAAAATTATTAAAAAAAATAAAGTAAGATAGGTTAGGGTGCTCCAGCACCGAATGTAGCATGCTTTGCTCGACTACATTATAGTCGGGCGAGGGGTGTTACAGTTTTGTTGTGTAGAAGTTTGTAAAATCAAGCTTTGAAAAAGCTTGAAAATAGTGGTTATGGAGAAGGTTCACGCAAGGAAGAAGAAAGGGAGTGAAAGGTCTGATTTTTTTTGTTTATTTTCAGCCCATTTTATTTTTTTAAACACATTTATGCCATGTGTCAACACTTGATTGGGTGAAGGCACACTAATGACATCATGTGATGTCATAAATTCCTATTTAATTCATTTTTTTTCTTTTCTTTTCTACTCATTTTCAATTCAATTTTTAGTAATATTTATTCATATTTTATGTCATAATAATTATTTACTTAACTGGACAAGTCGGCCAAAAATCACCTCTGAAGGCGAAATGACCAAAATGCCCTTCATTTGGCTTAACGGGCCAAAATTGTCTGTACCGATTGAAAATTTTTTCTAAGTATTTTATTGGCATTCTAATGCCATAAGAACCTCAATAACCCTTCTCTGGAGTCCTAGAAATTATTTTATAATTTTTCCTCAGGGTCTAGGGCTCCTAGTTGCTAGAACCGCAACTTCTCACTAGGTTACCCATCGTTAGGGCACCGGCTCATTTAACTTGGTTGTATTTTATTTCTAAAATTTTTTCTAAATTTTTCTTATTAATATTTGAGTTAATTATGGTTCCTCACTTTAGTTTAAATATTTTTCCGGACATTCTAGCTGTCTGGACCAACACTAGTCACCAGAACAGTAGAATGTACGGAGTTGCTACCGGGAGGGTGTTACAACTCTTCCCCTCTAATTTAAATTTCATTCTCGAAATTTACCTGATGCAAACAGTTGAGGGAACTGTTGCCTTATCGTCTCTTCACTTTTCCAAGTTGCCTCTTCAATGTTGTAGTGCCTCCAAAGCACTTTCACCTGTGGAATTTGTTTATTTCTCAGTTCCTTCACTTCTCGAGCTAGGATCCGTATAGGTTCCTCTCCATATGTCAAATCCGGCTGTACTTCAATTTCTTCCAAGGAGATGACATGTGAAGGATCTGAGCGGTATCTTTTGAGCATGGACACATGGAACACATTGTGGATCTTGTCCATCTATGGTGGTAAAGCTAGCCTGTAGGCTACTGGTCCCACACGTTCAATGACTTCATATGGGCCAATAAACCTAGGGCTCGACTTACCTTTTTTTCTGAACCTCAATATTTTCTTCCAACTTTGAGAAACACTTTATCACCAACTGCATACTCTATCTCTTTTCTCTTCAGGTTGGCATAAGACTTATGTCTATCGGAGGCAATCTTCAGGTTAGCTTTGATTATTTTCACTTTTTCCTCAGTCTGTTTCACTAGGTCTGGTCCTACCGGCTTATCTTCGCCCAATTCAGTCCAACATACTGGGGTTCTACATTTCCTCCCATACAATGCTTCATACGGAGCCATTTGAATGCTAGCTTGGTAGCTATTGTTGTATGCGAATTCTGCCAATGGGAGGTATCTATCCCAACTTCCCTCAAACTCAATAACATAACTCCTCAGCATATCCTCTAGGACCTGACATATATTTCATGTTATTATTATCATTTCAGTTCAATATTTGCATTAGTTCAATTGGTTTCAGTTGTTTACCTAGATTACTCTTTCTGATTGCCCATCCGTCTGAGGATTGAAAAGCTGTGCTGAAGTGGAGTTGTGTACCTAAAGATTCATGCAACTTCTTCCAGAATCTTAATGTAAACCTTGGGTCTCGATCAGATATGATGGAAAGTGGAATTCCATGCAATCTAACTATCTCACTGATATACAATTATGCTAACTTCTCCAGTGAGTAGTCAGTCCTAACTGGCAGAAAGTGTGCTGACTTCATCAATCTATCTACTATCACCCATACTGCATCATGTTTCCTTTGGGTGAGGGGTAGACCACTAACAAAATTCATAGTGACCCGGTCCTATTTCCATTCAGGTATGCTTATAGGCTGTAGCAATCCTGATGGAACTTGATGTTCTGCTTTGACTTGTTGACATGTCAAACACTTAGTCACATAATCAGCTATATCCCTCTTCATACCAGGCCACCAATAATGAGGCTTCAAATCAGTATACATTTTTGTGCTCCCCGGGTGCATAGCATATACACTAGTGTGTGCTTCTTTCAGAATATTGGTCCTCAGTTCCCCATCATCTGGTACACACACTCTTCCTCTGTAGTATAGACACCCATCTTCTTTCACCTCATATTTAATTTCCTTCTCCTCAGGAATTTTACCCATAATGGCCATTAGTTTTTCATCTGCCCTCTGCCCATCTTGCATCTGCTGTAGTAGGGTTGGCCTCACTTACAACTCAGCCAAGATAGCTCCATCTTGAGCTAATGACAGATATGCATTGAGTGATCTTAAAGCTGTGATGGACTTTCTACTCAAAGCATCAGCAACTACATTTGCTTTCCCAGGATGATAATCTATCACACAATCATAGTCCTTTAGGAACTCAATCCATCACCTCTGTCTAAGATTGAGCTCCTTCTGGGTTGGTAAATATTTTAGACTCTTGTGGTCTGTATAGATGTAGCATTTTTCACCATATAAATAATGCCTCCATATCTTCAGTGCGAAGATAATCGCTGCTAACTCCAGGTCATGAGTAGGGTAGTTCTGTTCATGTGGACTTAACTGTCTGGAAGCATAGGCGACCACTTTCCCCTCTTGCATCAATACACACCCTAGCCCATTATGTGAGGCATCACTATAGACCACAAAGTCCTTTCCCTACACTGGCTGTGTTAACACTGGTGCCTCTGTCAACATAGCCTTTAACCTCTCAAAACTAGCCTGACATTTGTCATTCCAGTTAAATCTGATATTCTTGTGTAACAACTTGGTCATTGGAGCAGCTATTAAGGAAAATCCCTTCACAAATCTTCTGTAATACCCAGCTAGCCCCAAGAAACTTCTGACCTCAGTTGTATTTCTAGGAGGCTTCCATTCCATCACTGCTTCTATCTTTTTGGGATCCACTCTAATCCCCTCTGCTGATACTATGTGTCCAAGGAAAGAGATTTCACTCATCCAGAAGTCACACTTGGACAACTTAGCATACAGCTTCTTTTCTTGCAGGGTTTGTAGAACAATCCTCAAATATTCATCATGTTCTTCCCTGGTCTTGGAATACACCAGAATATCATCAATAAATACCACTACAAACCGATCTAAATATGGATGGAAGATATGGTTCATAAGGTCCATAAATGCTGCTGGTGCATTTGTTAACCCAAACGGCATCACTAGAAATTCATAGTGCCCATACCGGTTCTGAATGCAGTTTTTGACACATCTGCATCCTTTACCCTTAATTGATGATACCCTGATCTGAGATCAATTTTTGAAAATACACCAGCTCCCTTCAACTGATCAAACAGATCGTCAATTCTGGGCAATGGATATTTATTCTTCACAGTTACTTTGTTCAATTGCCGGTAATCAATACACAATCACAAGGTTCCATCCTTTTTCTTCACAAATAATACCGGAGCTCCCCATGGTGACACACTGGAGCATATGAACCCCTTTCAAGCAACTCTTGCAACTGAATTTTCAACTCCCTCAATTCAGTGGGTGCCATCTTATAAGGAGCAATAGAAATGGGTGTTGTACCCGGCATACCTCAATAGCAAACTCGACTTCCCTTTCTGGTGGTAAACCAGGCAACTCCTCAGGAAACACATCTGGGAAGTCTCTCACTGTGGGTATATCACATAGGTTTGGCTTAGCTTGCCTAGTATCAACCACGTGTGCTAGGTAAGCTTCACAGCCTTTTCTCATCAATTTTCTTGCAACTGTGGCTGAGATAACATTGGACAGGAAATCTGTCCTTTCACCCATAACAGTGATCTCATTACCCTCAGAAGTTTTCAGAGAAATTCTCTTCAAATTGCAATCAACTATTGCTTGATGACGTGACAACCAGTCCATTCCCAAAATCATGTCAAACTCGTGGAAGGGCAATTCAATTAGGTCTGCCGAGAATTCATACCCCTGAATCCTCAACGGGCAACCTTTATACACCTTATTCACTATCACACTGTGGCCTAGTGGATTTGTGACCAGAATGTCTTGATCACTCTCCTCTACTAGAACTCCCCTCTCTATGGGTAGTTTGATGCAAATGTAGGAATGCGTGGATCATGCATCCACCAATGCATGTACAGAAGTGTTGTAGAGGGAAAACGTACCCCTGATGACATCCGGAGCATCTTGCTCCTCTTGAGCTCTGATGGCATAAGCCCTGGCTGGTATTCTAGTGTCTGGCCTCTCAGTTGACTCAGATGTAGGCCTCAGTGATGGACCAGCTGCCTCAAGTTTACCAGGCTTCCTACCTCTTTGTGGTGCAGGAGTAGGTCTGTCAGTTTGTGTTAGAGCAACAGTAGTAGTCCTTTTCGGACAATTCTTGATCTAGTGTTCTGTCAATCCACACCGTAAGCATGCACCGGTCACTCGCCAACACTCCCCTTTATGCCACTTCTGACAGTACTGATAGGCAGAATATACAGGGGCTGGTCTCCTAAACACCGTCCCTGGAGAGCTGCCCATTGATGGTGTGGACTGGCCTCTCCTAGGTATAAACTGTGGTCTGGGCCCCTGAGACTGACCCTGACCCTGTGGCGGTCCCGAAGTCTGAGCAGGAGGACCCTTACTCTTCTTGCTGGGAGCAGAGAATGCACTAGACTGACCCGGACCTCTCTTCTGCTGTCTTTCCCTTCTATTTTGTTCATTGACCCTTTCCACTTTTGATGCAGCATCCACCAGTTTAGAAAAATCCATGATCTCCAGTGCTGTGATCATGACTTTGATGTTGTCATTGAGCCCTTCCTCAAACCATCTGCACCTCTCTGTCTCGGTAGGGACTATCTCCCTCCCATACCGGCTCAGTCTAACAAACTCACGCTCATACTCACCATCGACAACCGTCTGCTTTCAAATCGATGAATTCCCTTCTTCGCTCTTCTAAATACACTTTACTAATATATTTCTTCTGAACTCGTGAGGAAGAATTCTGTGTGATCCGTTCAGGTTGCACCTCACTGGTTACTGTGTCCCACCACTGATATGCATCATCCTGAAGTAGGGACACAACACCCATCAGGTTCTGCTCGGGGGTGCAGTTTAGCTGTTTCAGTACTCTGATGGTTCTGTCCAACCAATTTTCTACAGCCATGGGATTATCCTCCCTCTTTCCAAAGAAGTCTACAGCCCCATGTTTTCGTAATTTTCCAGATGAGATTTTTGTGGTGCTGGTGGAGGTTGTGGCTGTGGTTGTGGTGGTGGAATTGCCCCCATCATTTGCCAGTAGAATTCAGTCATTTGCTGAAATAGCGCAAACTGAGGTTGGGCAGGTGCCTCAGCTGCTGGTGGACCAGATTCTCTCCTGCCCCCAGACTCAGCCCTTGGTGGAGCATGACTCTCCGCCTCTTCATCAACTACTCTTTGCGAAGCAGGATCCATAACCTATTCAAAATAAGAAAACAACAGATCTGCATCAGTGTCACCTCAACACTTACAAATGCAATGCAATGGAATGTACTCTATCAAGACCCAGAAACGCCTAAACTGAAGCTCTGATACCACTAAATGTGACACCCCTTACCCTTCTACAGTGTAGCCGAGCAAGTTATGCCACTCAATGTGTCAGAACACCAATTCATATTTCAATTTCAATTAATCCTTTTTAATTCATTTATTTATAATTTTTGATAAATCTAAATTTTTCCGTAAATTTTATAGAAAATCCGACAGAGTGCCGGTTATAAATTTGAAAAACAGTTCTTCTGAACCTGTTAAAAACACTTCCAATAATATCATCACATTATTCTCAATCAACCTCAAATATATTCTCAACAATTTCTCAATTCACTTCAGTATCTCAAAATTCAATTCAATTCAAAACACAATCAACTCAATGAAAAATGCTCAATTTATTACTGAACATATTCCATAGATACTTACATCAAAAGCATAATTACATGAATTTATAATATACATTACAGAAGGTTACAAAATACAAAATATCAGAATATCAAAGTGGCCTAATGCCCTACCAATGCACTGCAATGTGAGGTGACTCTGAACTCTGAGTGCAGATATGAAGGCTCACCCTGTATGAGGCCTGCTGGACTCCCCAACTATGTCTCCAGTACCTGCGCGTGGCAAAAGCGATGCGCTAAGCAATTCTGCTTAGTGGTGACAATATAAAATAAAATAAAATAAAATAAAATAAAACATGTGTGCAAAATGTATGTTTACATTTTTGGGTGGACTAAATTTCAAATATTTATTGCAATATTATTCGATTAAAGTTTGGTAAGATTTATTAACACTGCCCGAGTAACCTATACTAGTTGACTGGACTGGATAAATGGATATACTGGTACTGGGTACTAAGTACCTCGGACCATCACACCATCGGTCACATTGTGTCTCCCGGTGTGCAATAGAACAGCTAATAAGCTGTAATAATTATCGGGGATTAAACCCGAGTATAACAACTCAATATCATAGCCAAAGACTATTATGTCCCGGAATGGCATGGAAAGCCATGAAAAATAGAATGGCATGAAGTCATATGCAGTACTGCTAACAGAACCCTATTGGCATGCCATCCTATCCAAACCAATCATGTTAGGCCTACTAGGGCATTTAACACTTTTAATTTGTGTAATTCTTTTCAATTGAAATTTTTATGACTACTATTCATTTCATTAGTCAACCAAAATATTGACTTTTGCATTGACAATAGGTAAATTAGTTTAAATATCATCAACATACCACATTTTGCATTTTAAACTTGTTGGTATTGGTTGCCAATACCATCTCTAAGCTTAAAGTGAATTGGACAGAATTTTCAATTTTCAAGCTTTTGGTTTACTGTTCCATTAGTCACATTTGCAGTGGGAATTCGGAAAAATGATCAACATGAAAGTTGTTCATTATTTTGTCTAGTTGAATTTCATTTTTTGAATCACTCCATTTGGAGTTTTGAAGCTCAAGTTATGGCCTAAAAACCATAACTGGCCGGATTGGACAGATTCCAAAACTCTGGGTAAAATTATTTCTGCCAGATTTGGTAACTCAAGTTTGGTTGGCAATTTGACTAGGTTATGGTCATAATTTGGGTCAGGTTTCTTCAAGAAAGTTGTTGATCTATATCTCAACTTGTTGTTGGTAAAATTTTAGGTCAATTGGACCTTGCTACATTGAGTTATGGCCAAATGACCAAATACTATTCATTTGGTCATTTTGCCCAGGCAAATTGCAGGTCACCCAGATTGGAGCAAGGTTTTGGTCCACTTAGTTTGGTCTTATGGGCATGGTTTCTTTGCCAAAGTTGTGCCATTTTGTGTCTAGTTTCATTTACAATTGGCCAAACACCAATTGAACCTCTACAATTTAAGTTATGGCTGTCCAAACAGGCTGGACTCACATCCAAACCTGTAGGTCACACAAGGCAGTCACTCCAACCTCAAATCCCACAACCCAATTCACTTCATTTTTGATTCAAACCAAACCAAATGGTCACTAATTGACCATTAAAACCTACACCCATCATCATAAGATCAAAGTCTCATTCTTCAACCCAAACCCTATTTCAACATTTCAAAACCATGCATTATCATTGCATTTGTCGATTCACTTATAAGATACACATTAAGGGCAGCCATACTAGCATGTTAGCTCTCCAAAAATCATCACCATATTACCCTAACCATGGCTTCCAAAATTTAGGGTTAGCATACCAATGGTGTTTCATCAAATTTCTTTGTCATTTACACATATTTATAGTTCTTAAACATGAAATTAAAGTGAAATTCAAGGTTTAGGTCACTAACCTCTAATGGAGTGAATTTCCCACTTGCTCAAAGTCTTGGTTTCCCTTTCTTTTTTGCTCCCAAAAGCTTCACTAGGATGTAAGAACAAATTTTTATGTTGCTAGGTTAGGGTTTTGTTGGGTAGAAGTTTGTAAAATCAAGCTTTGAAAAAGCTTGAAAATAGTGGTTATGGAGAAGGTTCATGCAAGGAAGAAGAAAGGGAGTGAAAGGTCTGATTTTTTTTGTTTATTTTCAGCCCATTTTGTCTTTTTAAACACATTTATGCCATGTGTCAACACTTGATTGGGTAAAGGCACACTAATGACATCATGTGATGTCATAAATTCCCATTTAATTCATTTTTTTTCTTTTCTTTTCTACTAATTTTCAATTCAATTTTTAGTAATATTTATTCACATTTTATGTCATAATAATTATTTACTTAACTGGACAAGTCGGCCAAAAATCACCTCTGAAGGCGAAATGACCAAAATGCCATTCGTTTGGCTTAACGGGCCAAAATTGTCTGTACCGATTGAAAATTTTTTCTAAGTATTTTCTTGGCATTCTAATGCCATAAGAACCTCAATAACCCTTCTCTGGAGTCCTAGAAATTATTTTATAATTTTTTTCCCTGGGTCTAGGGCTCATAGTTGTGAGAACCGCAACTTCTCACTAGGTTACCCATCGTTAGGGCACCGGCTCATTTAACTTGGTTGTATTTTATTTCTTAAATTTTTCCTAAATTTTTCTTATTAATATTTGAGTTAATTATGGTTCCTCACTTTAGTTTAAATATTTTTCCAGACGTTCTAGCTGTCCGGACCGACACTAGTCACCAGAACAGTAGAATGTACAGAGTTGCTACCGGGAGGGTGTTAAATGATTTTTCTGTCTATGGAACTACTTTTGATGATTGCCTAGCTAATTTATCTAAGGTGTTGCAAAGATGTGAAGAATCAAACCTGGTCTTAAATTGGGAAAAATGCCACTTTATGGTAGGGGAAGGCATAGTTCTAGGACATTTGATATCAGAAAGAGGAATTGAAGTTGATAAGGTAAAAATTGAGATCATTGAGAATATGCAACCCCTAACATCAGTCAAGGGAGTGCGAAGCTTTTTGGGTCATGCAGGATTCTACAGAAGATTCATCAAAGACTTTTCCAAAATAGCTAAGCCACTTACTAACTTGTTAAATCAAGATGTTCCCTTTGATTTTGATGAATATTGCCTTGTCTCCTTCAACAGAATCAAAGAGACCCTGATATCAGCACTAATAATGCAACCACTGAATTGGGAGCTACCATTCGAGGTTATTTGCAACACAAGCGATTTTGCAGTTGGAGTAGTGCTCGGGCAAAGAAAAGATAAAAAGCTCCATGCTATATATTATGCTAGCAAGACACTCGATGATGCACAAATCAATTATGCTACCACAGAGAAGGAATTCCTAGAAGTGGTATTTGCAATGGACAAATTCAGATCTTACCTTACCGAGTCAAAAGTCATTGTATTCACAGATCATGCTGCAATCCTGTACCTTATGAACAAAAAGGAAGCAAAACCAAGACTGATTCGATGGATACTACTCCTGCAAGAATTTGACCTTGAAATAAAGGACAAAAAGGGATCTAAAAATGTAGTAGCTGACCATCTTTCTAGACTAAAATTGGAGTACATGGAAGATTTCGAAGATTTGCCAATTGACGATTCATTTCCTGATGAGCAATTACTTGCATTCTCCAAAGCTCCATGGTACGCTGACTTTGTTAATTTTCTTGTATGCAGGGTACTACCTCCAAACATGACTTATCAGCAAAGGAAGAAATTCCTACATGATGTGAGACATTACTTATGGGAGGAACCCCTACTGTACAAGAGATGTAATGATGGGCTGATAAGAAGGTGCATACCAGAGGAAGATATGGAAAGTATCATTCATCATTGCCATTCATCACTATATGGAGGACATTTAGGCACTTCAAAGACCGCAGCCAAGATTTTATAAGTAGAGTTTTACTAGCCACATTTATTTAAGGATGTAAGATCCTTTGTGCTAGCTTGTGATCAATGCCAAAGAATAGGTAACAGTTCAAGAAGGAATGAAATGCCACTGCATGGTATACTTGAGATAGAATTGTTTGATGTATGGGGAATAGACTTCATGGGACCATTTCCCTCTTTCTATGGAAATAAGTATATTCTGGTTGGAGTTGATTATGTGTCAAAATGGGTAGAAGCTATTGCAACACCAACCAACAATGCTAAAGTGGTCACCAAGTTCCTTAAGAAGAACATCTTCACAAGATTTGGCACACCACGAACGATAATTAGTGATGGAGGAAGCCACTTCTGCAACTAACAATTCGAAACACTACTAAAAAAGTATAGAGTGACTCACAAGGTGGCCACACCTTATCATCCTCAAACCATCGGTCAAGTAGAAATATCAAATAGGGAACTGAAGAAAATTTTGGGGAAAACTGTAAACAGATCCAGGAAGGACTGGTGCATGAAGCTTGATGATGCACTATGGGCATACCGCACTGTATAGAAAACCCCAATTGACACAACACCCTTCCGACTGGTTTATGGAAAATCATGCCATCTCCTTGTTGAACTTGAGCATAAAGCCTACTGGGCAATTCAGGTACTAAACTTTGACCTCAAAGCTGCTGGTGAAAAAAAGCTCTTACAACTGAATGAGTTGGAAGAAATTCGGCAAGATGCATACGAAAATGCCAAAATCTTTAAGGATAAAACCAAAATATGGCATGACAGGTGCATAGCAAGGAAAGAGATAAAAGAAGGAGATCTTGTCCTCTTATTCAACTCTAGATTGAAACTCTTTCTAAGGAAGCTGAAATCAAGATGGTCCAGACCTTTCAAGGTCACCCAAGTCTTCCCACATGGAGCAGTAGAGGTATGGAGCAAAACCTTAGGTGCATTCAAGGTCAATGGGCAGAGGCTTAAGGCTTACTTTCAGGGAGAACCCATAGAAACGGGAGTAAATCGCACTCTCAATCCTCCTACTGACAGACCATAAACAAGCAAAGTCCAGCTAAAGACTATAAACAAGCGCTTTTTGAGAGGCAACCCAAAATTTTTTTGAACTTTTCTTCTTTTCTTTTTCTTCAATATTAAATTTTTGTTTCGTACTCATTAGCATTTCATTTTGTAGGATTTTTTTGAAAAGGGGAATAGAGATCAAGAGAGGAAAGAAATCACCAAGTCAAAACCACAAAAGGGAAAATTGAATAAAACCGAGGAAGTAACTCTATTGTTAATCTTTGCATCCATTTCATGTGATAAAATTTTTCATTTGCCAAAGATTTGAAAAATCAGAAAATTACACAGGTCGTGTACTAGTTTTACACGCCCCGTGTAACTTTCTGGAAGTCCATAAATTTCAAGCAATTTCAACTCTTCGAGAGACAGAAAATTACATGGGTCCATAGCCCAAATTACACGGACCGTGTAATGTCTCTAGAAGAATAACTAAGAGATAGAAGGTTACACAGGGGCTCCTTGAATTTTACATGGGCCGTGTAACATATCTAGTAAAGTAATTCGAGAGACAGGATGTTACACGGGTCCCATAGCTGATTTACATGGGCAGTGTACTACAACAGATTTTGAAAATTTCAAGCAGGAATTTACACGAGTCAAAACCACAAAAGGGGAAATTGAATAAAACCGGAAAAGTAACTCTATTGTTAATCTTTGCATCCATTTCATGTGATAAAATTTTTCATTTGCCAAAGATTTGAAAAAAATCAGAAAATTACACGGGTCGTGTACTAGTTTTACACGCCCCGTGTTATTTTCTGGAAGTCCATAAATTTCAAGCAATTTCAACTCTTCGGGAGACAGAAAATTACATGGGTCCATAGGCCAAATTACACGGACCGTGTAATGTCTCTAGAAGAATAACTAAGAGACAGAAGGTTACATGGGGCTCCTTGAATTTTACATGGGCCGTGTAACATATCTAGCAAAGTAATTCGAGAGGCAGGATGTTGCACGGGTCCCATAGCTGATTTACACGGGCAGTGTACTACAACAGATTTTGAAAATTTCAAGCAGGAATTTACACGAGTCAAAACCACAAAAGGGGAAATTGAATAAAACCGGGAAAGTAACTCTATTGTTAATCTTTGCATCCATTTCATATGATAAAATTTTTCATTTGCCAAAGATTTGAAAAATCAGAAAATTACACGGGTCGTGTACTAGTTTTACACCCCCCGTGTTATTTTCTGGAAGTCCATAAATTTCATGCAATTTCAACTCTTCGAGAGACAAAAAATTACATGGGCCCATAGCCCAAATTACACGGACCGTGTAATGTCTCTAGAAGAATAACTAAGAGACAGAAGGTTACACGGGGCTCCTTGAATTTTACATGGGCCGTGTAACATATCTAGTAAAGTAATTCGAGAGGCAGGATGTTGCACGGGTCCCATAGCTGATTTACACGGGCAGTGTACTACAACAGATTTTGAAAATTTCAAGCAGGAATTTACACGAGTCAAAACCACAAAAGGGGAAATTGAATAAAACCGGGAAAGTAACTCTATTGTTAATCTTTGCATCCATTTCATATGATAAAATTTTTCATTTGCCAAAGATTTGAAAAATCAGAAAATTACACTGGTCGTGTACTAGTTTTACACCCCCCGTGTTATTTTCTGGAAGTCCATAAATTTCATGCAATTTCAACTCTTCGGGAGACAGAAAATTACATGGGCCCATAGCCCAAATTACACGGACCGTGTAATGTCTCTAGAAGAATAACTAAGAGACAGAAGGTTACACGGGGCTCCTTGAATTTTACATGGGCCGTGTAACATATCTAGTAAAGTAATTCGAGAGGCAGGATGTTGCACGGGTCCCATAGCTGATTTACACGGGCAGTGTAATATAACAGATTTCAAAAATTTCGAGCAGGAATTTACACGGCCCTACATGTCGGGACCCATGTAGTGATACACGACCCATGTATCTCGTTATAGATGCAACTCTTGGGGTGCGAAACGGGTGAAACGAAGAGTCCTAACGGCTCTTTAAATACACCCCTAGCATTAAAACCCTTCATAAACACAAAACCCTTCATCTACTCCCTTTCTAGCCTATAAAAACCTCTCAAATCTCATCTCCCTTCACCAGAATCATACTCTTCTCCTTCCCAAAAACGCACCCATGACTCCTACAAAGAGATCTGCAAGGAGGATCGGCTCTTCTTCAAGGCAAAGAGGAGAATCCTCACATTCTCCACCCCAACCTGCAACCCAACGCCCAAGAATGAGGGTAACCACTCCCCAACCATCTCAACAAACCCCTCCTCCACAGCAACAACAGCCACAACCTGCTCCACAACCCAAAATCTCTATTCCTTGGGGATTTCGAGATGATGCCCAGAAAGCAATGTGCACTCGACTTCATGCCTGAAAAATATCCTCCACCAAATACATAAATTTTTCTCTTTTAGAGCAAATCGGGTTGCAAGAAGAAATCAATGGGCTACTTAACAGCATTGGGTGGACAAGGTTCACCCAACTCCAATTTCTGGCTTACAAAGACACAACGCTGGAATTTCTGGGTAGCTTCAAGGCCAACTTATGGCCCACCGACAAGGAAGACAGGGGTAGAATTGAGTTTCACCTACTTGGCATAGATCGGGTAATGAATATGGACGAGTTCAATGCCATCTTCTGCTTTGACAGTATCGGCCACCAAGAAATCCCAAGGAACCGCATGCTATACAACAGCATCAACTTTTAGGATTCCATTGCACCAAACACAAAGCCCTACAACTCTAGCAAATCCAAATCAACAGGCATCACTAGTCTAGCATTGCGCTACATGCATCGCTTCACCGCCCACACCATCATGGGCCGTGGCGACAGCCTTAGCGTTGTCAAGGCCAGTGAGCTATTTTTCCTATGGGGCATGGTCACCGGGCAGCGGTGCAGCACTAGCTTTTTCCTGTGCAATCATCTTCGATGCCTTTGCCATCAGCCTATCAGGCACATAGTGCTTGGAGGCCTTATCACCACCATTTTCCTCCACTTTGGCTTTGTTCTAGGACATCACAGACTGCGCTTTGTTACAAGAACATCAAGCATTGATCAAACTATCTGCATATCCATGGGGATATGCAAGAAGGTGGGCAATAAATGCTACTTGGTGGATGCCGAAGGAAACACAATCCTTCAGAAATATGAGGCAAGGAAGGAACCTGGTGAGACTTCACAGCCTCAAGAAGAAGGGTAGGGCCAAATGTTCGAAGAGTCCCTTATCTGAGTGCCTCCATACACACCACCACCGACAGACTCAGTCCTTGCATACCTACAGTGCATGGAGACCACAATATACGATAGTATGCGAGCTATCGAGGACAGCCTCAGGAAGCACATAACAAGCTGGATGTAACACCCCCGTTTGCATAGCCTGGTAGATTTCACTATTCCGGTGATCGGTGTCGGTCTGGACAATTAAGGAGATTAGAACCATACTTATGACAACTAGAGAAACCATAAACACAAAAAATTAGTAATGTTCAATTAGTTAACTATAAATAAGAAAAACAGAACATAAGAGGTTAAACGAGCCGAGAGTCACAAATGATGGGTGACTCCTCGAAACGCATCATGAAGTCGATTTAAACTCAAATTTCGAACCGTAAAATGTGACGCTGCGGTCCTTAGGACCCTTATGAACATAGTGGAAAAGAGAAAATCACGAAAAAAGAACTGTTAAGCTAGTCAAATAATTAGGTCAGGGAGCCAGAAGAAATATGGAATTATTTGCAAACCGGGATGAACCGGCGAGGGGCAATTTGGTCAATTGACCCCGAGAGTTGACTCCTGATCTAAATGTCAAATAAAATTGGAGAAAAGAAAATTTTAGAATCGAGAATTAAATTAAAGAACTAATAGAAAAAAAAAAGAGAAAAATGAAAAAGGTAAAAAGGTGATGACATCATGAATGACCTCATGCATGATGCCATAAATAAATTAATTAATTTAATTAATTAATTAGGTTTTTGTGGTCTTCCATAAACCAAAATAGATAAAAGAAAATAAAAGAAAAAAAAATTAGAAAGCTTTCTTCTTCTTCCTTTGTGCCGCCCCACTTTCTCCCTAACTCCTCCATGAATTTTCTTCATTTAAGCTTACACTTAAGCTTAAATTCCTTCACTTAATCTTCATAACTCCCCTAAAAACCTTACTAGAGCTTGCAATCTCAACTTAAGAATAAGAAAGAAAGAAGAAAGGAGGAGAAAAATTGAAGATTTGGTATTAAAGTTGAGGTAAGTGTATCAATTTAAAAGTTGAGATTTGATTGTTGTGTTTTGGTTTGAATTAGATTATAATATGTTTAAAATGAAAAGAAAAAGATTGTGAGGACCATTACTGAAATTTCGGCCTGGTTGAAGGGAGTATGATTTTGTATGGTTTGATGGATTTAAATGAGTTTGTGGACCTCCATTAGTTGATTGATTATGGTTGATAGCTTTGAATTTAGTTAATTGCAACAATTAAGTGAGTTAGGGTTTTGGGACTTAGGGTTTATGAACTAAAAATGTAAGAAATGAGTAAATGGCATCTTTGACCTATTGTGAAGTGAAATAATGGTCAATTATGACCAAATGAGTTGTGTGGGAATGGTAGGAAATTAAGTTAAATTCGGAGGTTGTATGGTCATGCTGCTGGCAGCATGACCAAGTCAACTTTGAAGGACCAAAACTGAAATTTTACAAGTCCAATTAATATGGTACCAATTGGGGATGAAAATAGACATAAAATGACACAATTTTCATTTAGGAAGCATGCCCAAAAAGTGACCAAAACTTAGTGAACCAATTGACCAAAGTTGGATAAGAGCACTCTGCCACTGTACAAACTGACCAAATGAACAGTGTTTATTCATTTGGTCATAACTCGAGTTAGACAGGTCAAAATGACCTGAAATTTTACCAGATGTTAGATGAGATATAGACCTAAAACTTTCATGAAGAACACAAGTCCAAATTCTGCCATAAACCAAGCCATTTGGCCACCCAAAGTTGGTGACTCAAATCTGCTAGGACCAAAATTTGCCCAGAAAATCTGGGTTGTGTCCAATCCGGCAGCCTTAGTTCAAATGGCCATAACTTGAGCTAAAAAACTCCAATTGGGGTGATCAAAAAATAAGAATAAACTTAAGACAATAAGGAACATTTTCTATGAAGGAATGTTTGCCAAATTCTAACAGTAGATTGACCAATGGAACAGTGCAACTAGGAGCACCAAAACTAAAAATTTGACAATTTGGCCAAAAGGATTTAAGCTTTGAGAAAATGACCAAAACTAACAAATTTAATGACCAAAATGTGGTATGTGGGTGAAGTTGGAGTTCCCATACCTATTAAGCCTTAAAAAATCAACAATTTGACTTGAATAGTACAGTGAATGGTAACCCAAAATACAAAAACTTCGAGAACGTCGAATTTAACGCAATAGAGCTAGTAAAAATGAAGTGAAATTTATTTTTGGAATTATGCTAAGTTATGGTACTGAAACACTGTGAAATTGTGAGTTTCAGCTGAAAAAGACTTGGAAACTCAAAGAGACTGAGTCAAGGCCTAAAGGTGACTCGCGTCAGGTCTGTGCAAAATAATTCTTGTTTAAATATTTTATTCTCAAAAATTTGACTTCTGTGATTAATTATGTACTGTGTTGCCATTTTATAATCGCAAATATGACTTTGGAAATTGATTAGATTTTTCATATATCATTTAAATAAATTTTTTTGAATTTATTTTGTGTTCACACTTAGCATGATAGTATCACATTATTCCTCCTCCATTTATGGGATTGAGATCATTTATTTTCCTCTCTTTCTGGCTTGCCAGTTGAGGTTGAGATCGGATGAGTACTCATTAGCTAGCTAGCCACCTCCCTCATTGATTTCGATTAATGGGGTTGTAGATTGCTTTGTCGTGGTGTACAACACGACATTGATTGGAAATTTTGTGTCATGGCTTAAGTGTATATGATTTTGGCAACACTGTGTTTAATAAATTATTTGACTAAATGGTGTTATCCTGAGCTTTGATATTTGTGAAATGTGATTGAGAAATATTTAAATTGTGTTTTGGCAATGAATGATTTATGTATTGTATTTCAAATTTTTATTGTGCACCACTGAGTATTTTTATACTCAGCGATAGCTTATTTTGCTGTCGCTGATAAGAGCAAGGAGAAAGCAGCAGAGTGAGCTGCTATCGAATTGTGGACCACATCGATCATTTTGTACGGGTATTGTTTTATACCCTTGTGGATAATTTTGATGTAAATATAGAAATGTTGTGTGTATCAATGTAAGTTGAGCAGTTGTAAATAAATTGTAATAATATTATTTTTTTTGGATTTCCTTCTGTAAATAAATATTTGTACTTGTGAATTTCACACCTTTTGCCATGTGAATGAAATTATTAAATATTTTGTGATGATAAATTTTGATTTAATTGTGGATTTATTTTGAAGTGAATTGAATTGAGTTGAATTGGAGGTTGGGAGTTGTGAAAAATTTTTGGAAGTATTTTTCGCAGGTGTTTGAAGAACTGTTTTCTCTAATTACAAACGGAACTCTGTCAAAATTTTTATAAAATTTGCAGCAAAATTAAAATGGACAAAAATTTTTACTAGTATTTAAACTTTGAATAAATGGTTTTTAATTCCTACCAAAAAGCTCACCTCTTCCAAAATGTAAGAAAATTGTTTTAAAATCCCTTGTAGGGTACTTAATGAGTTATCGGTAGGTGAAGTTCGGTAGTTCATTAAGTATTCTACGGGATCATGTTATGCCTTACGGAGGGGTAAGGTGTGACATATTTTAGTGGTATCAGAGCATGGTTTTTCAATAAATTTTGACTATGTGTATGAACATTTTATTGATAAGTACAACTGCTCAAGTGTCTTTAATTGATACATATGACATATTTACATCATGAATATGCACTAACGGAGGTCAACCTCCTTGTGTTTGATCTCAGGAAGTAGAAAATTTGGGAAAACGGAATGGAAGGAGGAGATCATTCCGAAGAACAATCTGTTGAGGCTGAGGTTCAAGGGGAAGCCCCAGCACTCCAGAACGTGAGTGGGTCAGCCACTCCAGCACCGCAGTTCCCTGCTCAGTTTGTACAGCAGATGGCTGCGTTTTTCCAGCAAATGGCGGGTAATGTGCCACCCCAAGCTCAAATGCCAGTACCTGTAGCACAACCATAGCCCTCAGCTCGGCAATATGAAAAATTGATGAAATTTGGGGCCACCGAGTTTAAAGGCACTGTGGATCCACTGGAGGCAGAACAGTGGTTGGAAAGAATGGAACGAGTTTACAGAAAACTGCAGTGTACGGAAGAGATGAAGTTCGAGTATTCTGTTTCTTTGTTACAAGGGGATGCATATGAATGGTGGAAGACCATCCCCCACAGCCTGGTTGAGCTGCCTGTGCTGACATGGACAGACTTCCTGAGGGAATTCAGGCAGAAATGGGTTCCTGATGCATATGTAGATAAGAAATTGCAAGAATTCCTAAGTTTGAAACAAGGGGACCGAGCCATAGCAGAATATGAGAGAGACTTCTCAAGGCTAAGCCACTATGCTGAAAGCTTAGTCTCCACCCCCAGAGACAGATGTAAGAGATTTGAGTCCGGATTAAGACTGAATTTGAGAATGCAAGTCGTGGGTTTTCGACATCAGAATTTTACTGAATTGATCTCACAGGCTCTGGAACTAGAAAGAATAGAATCAGAAGGGGCAGTGAAGAAGGGTACACAAGAAAAAGAGAAGACTGAAAAGACTACGGGACAAGCATCTGAGAGTGGTTCTGGAAAGAGGAAATAGTTTGGGGGATCCAGCTCCCATAGATCCGGCAGAGGCAGATTCTCTGGCCAAAGACCACCCCGGTTTGGTCAGCCGACCCAACAAGCTTCTCGAGGATCTCTATCAGTACGACAGTGTGAAACTTGTGGGAGAACTCATGGTGGGGTTTGTTTTAAGGCCACCGGTGCATGTTTTAACTGTGGAGGGAGCAGACATTTTGCTAACGATTGCACTAGTCCGCGCCGGTCTGGATCTTTTGCTACATCCAAAGGATTAGCCCAAGTCTCTGCACCTAGAGGGTCACAGTCAGCTGCTAGAGGTAGAGGCAGAGGTAGGGGTCCTGGTAGCACTCCTGGAAGTCAAAGCATTGTTAACCAGCCCGTACCCAGTGGTGCACCAGTCAGAGTGTATACCATGCGTCAAAGGGAAGAAGCTGAAACATCAAACATTGTAGCTGGTAATTTCTCCATCCTTGACCAAGATGTGCATGTGTTATTTGATCCTGGCTCCACACATTCGTATGTTAGTGCCAGTGTGATGTGTTCTACTGCTATTCAGTGTGTACCAATGGACTATGATGTGCTAGTAACTAGTCCATTAGGCCAGGAGGTCAGGGTAAATAGGCTATATAGAGATTGTCCTTTGGTGATCCAAGAACACGCTTTTCTGTCTAATTTAATTGAAATGCCCTTCAGAGATTATGACATTATCTTGGGCATGGATTGGTTAGCCAGGCATCACGCCATGATAGACTGTAGACTGAAGACAGTCACTTTTGGTCTTCCTCAGTATGGTGATGTAGTAATACACGGGGAGAGGCAGTTATTGCCTTTAAACATCATTTCAGCTGCACTGGCCAAGAAAATGATTAAGAAAGGGTGTGAGGAATACTTGGCACATGTGATAAACACCCAAGTGGGGAGTCCAGCACTGAGGGACATTCCTATTATATGTGACTTTCCGAATGTATTTCCTGATGAATTGCCAGGATTACCTCTAGAAAGAGAAGTGCAGTTTGAAATTGATGTTATGCCTGGTGTGGACCCAATCTCCATAATACCATACAGAATGGCACCTACAGAACTAAAAGAATTGAAAGTACAATTGCAAGAGTTGCTTGACAAGGGCTTCATCCGCCCTAGTGTGTCACCTTGGGGAGTGCCAGTATTGTTTGTTAAGAAGAAGGATGGCACTCTCCGGTTATGCATTGACTATCGGCAGTTGAATAAGGTGACGATAAAGAACAAATATCCATTACCCGGTATTGATGACTTGTTTGATCAGTTGAGAGGTGCAGCTGTGTTCTCCAAAATTGACATGAGATTAGTTATTATCAGTTGAAAGTACAAGAGCAGAGTATACCTAAAACTGCCTTCAGAACCCGCTATGGCCATTATGAGTTCTTGGTCATGCCATTCGGGTTAACTAATGCTTCGGCTGCTTTTATGGATCTGATGAACACTATCTTCAGACCATACCTCGACCAATTTGTTGTAGTATTCATAGATGATATATTGGTCTATTCGAGGAATGCAGAAGAGCATGATAGACATCTGTGGATTGTACTGCAGACTTTGAGGGAGAAACAACTATATGCCAAATTGTCGAAGTGTAAATTTTGGCTGAAGGAGATATCTTTCTTGGGGCATGTAGTATCACAAGAGGGTATTAAGGTAGATCCTAGCAAGATTGAAGCTGTCCTTAATTGGAAGCCACCCAGAAATGTCACAGAGATTCGCAGCTCAAGTTAATGGATACTACCATCGATTTGTGAAGGGATTCTCCATGTTGGCATCTCCATTGACTAAGCTACTTAGAAAGGATGTGAAATTTCAGTGGACGGACAAATGCCAGCAAAGTTTTGATGAATTGAAGAGATGCTTGACAGAGGCTCCAGTCCTGACTTTACCTACACCGGGTAAAGAATATACAGTTTACAGCGATGCTTCTCACAATGGGTTAGGTTGTGTGCTGATGCAAGATCGAAATGTCATTGCCTATGCATCACGCCAGCTGAAACCACATGAGAGGAATTATCCAACACATGATTTGGAGCTTGCAGCTATTGTGTTTGCTCTTAAGATCTGGAGGCACTATTTGTATGGGGAGAAATATTACATCTACACCGATCATAAGAGTTTGAAGTATTTAGGCACCCAGAAAGAGTTGAATTTGAGACAGAGGAGATGGTTAGAGTTGATAAAAGACTATGATTGTCTGATAGACTATCAGCCAGGGAAAGCTAATATTGTGGCTGACGCCCTAAGTCGCAAGACTATGGCAAGTCTACGGGTTACTCCTTTGTCTTTGGTACATGAGTTGAGATTATTACATGCCAGTTTAGAGATTAATGATGAAGGGCAGAAAGCAGTTGCATGGCATGAACAACCAGTGTTAATTGATCAGATCAGAATGGCTGCTCAGAATGATGAAAGGTATCAGAAGCTGTTGGAAGAAGTTAGACAGGGCAAGAAACCAGAGTTTTTAATCAGAAATGATGGTTTACTGCTACACCAGGGCAGAATGTGTGTTCCTAATGATGTTGATTTGAGGCAGATCATTTTGAAGGAAGCACATGAGTCTCCTTTTGCTATGCACCCTGGTGGTACAAAAATGTATAGAGGGCTAAAGGAGCATTACTAGTGGATGGGATTAAAAAGAGATGTGGCAGAGTTTGTATTCAAATGCCTGACTTGTCAGCAAGTAAAGGCAGAGCATCAAGTACCAACTGGGTTGTTACATCCACTACCAATGCCAGAATGGAAATGGGAAAGAATAACAATGGATTTTGTAATGGGACTTCCGAGGACATAGAAGAGTCATGATGCAGTATGGGTCATTGTCGACAGACTAACTAAGTCTGCTCATTTTACGCGATCGAATGGACTACGCTTTAGACAGTTGGCGGGTTATACATTGATGAGATTGTGAGGCGCATGCGGTGCGGTATCCATCGTATCAGACAGAGATCCTAGGTTCACTTCTAGATTCTGGGGTAGTCTTCAGAGAGCCCTAGGAACTAGATTGAACTTCAGTACTGCATTCCACCCACAAACAAATGGCTAGTCTGAGAGGGTAATTCAGATTTTGGAGGACATGCTACAGGCTTGTGTGATTGAGTTTGAAGGTAGTTGGGATACACACTTGCCTTTGATTGAGTTTGCTTACAACAACAGCTACCAATCAAGCATTGGGATGCCTCCATATGAAGCTTTGTATGGCAGAAAATGTAGAACCCCATTGTGTTGGGATGACGTGGGTGAAAGAAAAATGATTGGACCCGACATTGTTCAACAGACTGAAGAGAAAATTAGGGTGATCAAAGATCGACTTAAAGCTGTATCTGACAGTCAGAAGTCCTATATTGATTTGAAAAGAAGGGATATTGAGTATGCAATGGGTGAGAAAGTTTTCCTCAAGGTTTCTCCTTGGAAGAGGATTATGAGATTTGGCAGAAAGGGGAAACTAAGTCCTTGTTTTATCGGGCCATATGAGGTATTGGAAAGAGTGGGTCCATTGGCTTAGCATTTGGCACTACCTCCAGAGTTGGAGAAGATACATAACGTCTTCCATGTGTCTATGTTGAGGAGGTATCGATCAGACCCATCTCATGTATTACCAGTAGAAGAAATTGAAGTGAATCCAAACCTCACATATGAAGAAGAACCCATAAAGATTCTAGCTTATGAGGTGAAGCAGCTACGGAACAAGCAGATACCATTGGTAAAAGTGCTGTGGAACCATCATTCGGGCCAGGAAGCTACTTGGGAATGAGAGGAGGACATGAGGAGACAACACCCACAGCTGTTCAAAGATTGATACCAGGTAAAAATTTCGAGACGAAATTTATTTCAAGGGGGGGGGAGAATTGTAACACCCTCGTTTGCATAGCCTGGTAGATTTCACTGTTCCAGTGATTGGTGTCGATCCGGACAATTATGGAGATTAGAATCATACTTATGACAACTAGAGAAACCATAAACACAAAAAATTAGTAATGTTCAATTAGTTAACTATAAATAAGAAAAACAGAACATAAGAGGTTAAACGAGCCGAGAGTCACAGCGATGGGTGACCTCCTCGGGAATGACTGCGAAGTCGATTTAAACTCAAATTTCGAACCGTAAAATGTGATGCTGCGGTCTTTAGGACCCATATGAACACAGTGGAAAAGAGAAATCACGAAAAAGAACTGTTAAGCCAGTTAAATAATTAGGTCAGGGAGCCAGAAGAAATATGAAATTATTTGCAAACCGGGATGAACCGGTGAGGGGCAATTTGGTCAATTGACCCCGAGAGTTGACTCCTGACCTAATTGTCAAATAAAATCAGAGAAAAAAAAATTTTAGAATCGAGAATTAAATTAAAAAACTAATAGAAAAATAAAAAAAAAGGAGAAAAATGAAAAAGGTAAAAAGGTGATGAAATCATGCATGACCTCATGCATGATGCCATAAATAAATAAATTAATTTAATTAATTAATTAGGTTTTTGTGGTCTTCCATAAACCAAAATAGATAAAAGAAAATAAAAGAAAAAAAAAATTAGAAAGCTTTCTTCTTCTTCCTTTGTGCCGCCCCACTTTCTCCCTAACTCTTCCATGAATTTTCTTCATTTAAGCTTACACTTAAGCTTAAATTCCTTCACTTAATCTTCATAACTCCCCTAAAAACCTTACTAGAGCTTGCAATCTCAACTTAAGAACAAGAAAGAAAGAAGAAAGGAGGAGAAAAATTGAAGATTTGGTATTAAAGTTGAGGTAAGTGTATCAATTTAAAAGTTGAGATTTGATTGTTGTGTTTTGGTTTGAATTAGCTTATAATATGTTTAAAACGAAAAGAAAAAGATTGTGAGGACCATTACTGAAATTTCGGCCTGGTTGAAGGGAGTATGATTTTGTATGGTTTGATGGATTTAAATGAGTTTGTGGACCTCCATTAGTTGATTGATTATGGTTGATAGCTTTGAATTTAGTTAATTGCAACAATTAAGTGAGTTAGGGTTTTGGGACTTAGGGTTTGTGAACTAAAAATGTAAGAAATGAGTAAATGGAATCTTTGACCTATTGTGAAGTGAAATAATGGTCAATTATGACCAAATGAGTTGTGTGGGAATGGTAGGAAATTAAGTTAAATTCGGAGGTTGTATGGTCATGCTGCTGGCAGCATGACCAAGTCAACTTTGAAGGACCAAAACTGAAATTTTACAAGTCCAATTGATATGGTACCAATTGGGGATGAAAATAGACATAAAATGACACAATTTTCATTTAGGAAGCATGCCCAAAAAGTGACCAAAACCTAGTGAACCAATTGACCAAAGTTGGATAAGAGCACTCTGCCACTGTACAAACTGACCAAATGAACAGTGTTTATTCATTTGGTCATAACTCGAGTTAGACAGGTCAAAATGACCTGAAATTTTACCAGAGCTTAGATGATATATAGACCTAAAACTTTCATGAAGAACACAAGTTCAAATTCTGCCAGCAACCAAGCCATTTGGCCACCCCAAGTTGGTGACTCAAATCTGCCAGTACCAAAATTTGCCCAGAAAATCTGGGTTGTGTCCAATCTGGCAGCCCTAGTTCAAATGGCCATAACTTGAGCTACAAAACTCCAATTGGGGTGATCCAAAAATGAAAATAAACTTAAGACAATAAGGAACATTTTCTATGAAGGAAGGTTTGCCAAATTCTAACAGTAGATTGACCAATAGAACAGTGCAACTAAGAGCACCAAAACTGAAAATTTGACAATTTGGCCAAAAGGATTTAAGCTTTGAGAAAATGACCAAAACTAACAAATTTAATGACCAAAATGTGGTATGTGGGTGAAGTTGAAGTTCCCATACCTATTAAGCCTTAAAAAGTCAACAATTTGACTTGAATAGTATAGTGAATGGTAACCCAAAATACAAAAACTTTAAGAACGTCGAATTTAACGCAATAGAGCTAGTAAAAATGAAGCGAAATTTATTTTTGGAATTATGCTAAGTTATAGTACTGAAACACTGTGAAATTGTGTGTTTCAGCTGAAAAAGACTTGGAAACTCAAAGAGACTGAGTCAAGGCCTAAAGGCGACTCGCGTCAGGTCTGTGCAAAATAATTCTTGTTTAAATATTTTATTCTCAAAAATTTGACTTCTGTGATTAATTATGTACTGTGTTGCCATTTTATAATCGCAAATATGACTTTGGAAATTGATTAGATTTTTCATATATTATTTAAATAAATTGTTTTGAATTTATTTTGTGTTCACACTTAGCATGACAGTATCACATTATTCCTCCTCCATTTATGGGGTTGAGATCGTTTATTTTCCTCCCTCTCTGGCTTGCCAGTTGAGGTTGAGATCGGATGAGTACTCATTAGCTAGCTAGCCACCTCCCTCATTGATTTCGATTAATGGGGTTGTAGATTGCTTTGTCGTGGTGTACAACACGGCATTGATAAGAAATTTTGTGTCATGGCTTAAGTGTATATGATTTTGGCAACACTGTGTTTAATAAATTATTTGACTAAATGGTGTTATCCTGAGCTTTGATATTTGTGAAATGTGATTGAGAAATATTTAAATTATGCTTTGGCAATGAATGATTTATGTATTGTATTTCAAGTTTTTATTGTGCACCACTGAGTATTTTTATACTCAGGGATAGCTTATTTTGCTGTCGCTGATAAGAGCAAGGAGAAAGCAGCAGAGTGAGCTGCTATCGAATTGTGGACCACATCGATCATTTTGTACGGGTATTTTTTTATACCCTTGTGGATAATTTTGATGTAAATATAGAAATGTTGTGTGTATCAATGTAAGTTGAGCAGTTGTAAATAAATTGTAATAATATTTTTTTTTTGGATTTCCTTCTGTAAATAAATATTTGTACTTGTGAATTTCATACCTTTTTCCATGTGAATGAAATTATTAAATATTTTGTGATGATAAATTTTGATTTAATTGTGGATTTATTTTGAAGTGAATTGAATTGAGTTGAATTGAGGTTTATTGGAGGTTGGGAGTTGTGAAAAATTTTTGGAAGTGTTTTTCGCAGGTGTTTGAAGAACTGTTTTCTCTAATTACAAACGAAACTATGTCAAAATTTTTATAAAATTTGCGGCAAAATTAAAATGGACAAAAATTTTTACTAGTTTTTAAACTTTGAATAAATGGTTTTTAATTCCTACCAAAATGCTCACCACTTCCAAAATGTAAGAAAATTGTTTTAAAATCCCTTGTAGGGTCCCTAATGAGTTATCGGTAGGTGAAGTTCGGTAGTTCATTAAGTATTCTACGGGATCATGTTATGCCTTACGGAGGGGTAAGGTGTGACACTGGACATTCTAATGGACAAACTAGATGAGGAGGAAGAGGAGTAAGGATCATCAACATCACCATCATCATCATCAGAGGCCTTTTAGAGATAGGACTATAGGATAGGATCTTTATTGTAATATCTTACATGCCCTAGTCCTAACTTAAAACCATAGGTCTCTTTTATTTGCTATATGTTCAAAAATTTTCTATGCTTAATAAATATTATGCTTCCTTAAAAGCTTGATCTGATCTTGCACATTATATTGACATTGCGGACAATGTCTGGTTTGGGTTTGGGGGGGACACATTTGCACTTGCATATCATTACATGCACATCATTGCATTGTTTAAATTCAGCTACATTATTCTTGTGTATCAAAACTTTTGAGAATTTTTGAAAATTTTTGGCTTGTAAATTGAGACTTAGCACTATAACCAAATCTTTTGTAAGCTAATAATTGGACTCATGGGATAGAGGAATGAACGTATCTAGATAGGCAAAAAGGGATTCTAACATGTTGTTTGTAAAGAAACTAATCTCTTTAATGGAATTAGACTAGTTAAACCTCTTCATAACTATTAATTTATCACATTGAACTTGTAAAATTAGGAGAACATTTTTTGAAATACAAGCAAACCTAAAAACTGCCTCACTAGCTCTATAACATATCTCTTGGACCTATCAAGACGAAATCCTAGCATATGCTTGATGAAGAAATGATTAAGGCATTCTTTGATATAGCCTCACTAAGCCTTAGCCATCCCTAATTAAAATGTATATCCCTTGTCGCCAACTTGAAGCCTATGTTTATCCCTTAGAATTTATTGATTGTCCATGTTATTTACCTAGCCCCTCGCCTAAACACCTACCACACCCTTCTGAGGAAGCAATATGCATAAAGAAAATGAAGAGAGGATGTAGTACTCAAGAAAGAGTGCAAGTGTGCAATAGAAATCAAAGAAAAACTTGCCTTTCCAACCCAGCAAAAGCCATGAGTTTGGGGGAGAGGATAAAAAGGAAAAAGAAATGAAGTCCCAAGATAAGTGTCATGGAAGCATGCTTGACAATATAAAAAGCCAAAAGCCTTTCCTCTCCACACAAAATATGTAGAAACGAACTCAGTATACCTGGATTTTATGCGTACATGCTATCCTCATATTTGTATTCCCTAAAAACCTTTCATTGGTAACCAAGTTTATCCCTCTAGCCCCATTACAACCCTTTTAAAGACCTTTTGATCTTCTGAAAAAGCACATGCTACATTAGTGGAGATAGGAAATTGAGATATGCCTATGGAGTTAGAATTGAAATACTTCATCTCAATTACTTATGAAAGAGGTAGATTTGGGGAAGTTAGTGTTTCTTAATTCTATCCCGATAAAACAGGTTGTTTGTGACTTATTAATGGTCTTGTATAGAGGAATAATTAGTCGAAACACCATGAAATGAGATGAAGTTCCAAACAGGCAGCTGTTAGAACCCTTATGTCTTGAAAGAGGGGAGTTGGTATGAAGGTTGGAGGAGTTCAATTCTATGCTTATTAAATTGATGGTTGTATTCCTAAGTATCCCCTGAAATGTGCTTTAAAACAGAGTTTTGTTTTGCTTGAGACTTGGCCTTCTGCCTGATATTATTACAGCTTATTAGCTGTTCTGTTGCACACCGGGAGACATATATGTGACCGATAGTGTGACGGCTCGAGGTACTTGATACCTAGTGCCAGTTTACCCATTTATCCAGTCCAGTCGTCCAGTATAGGTTACTTGGGCAACAAAAAATGAAAGTGGATAAATTGAAGGAACGGAAGCGTGAAAAACACAAGATTATACCATTGAATTCAAAAATTTTCACCTAGGGTCACATGCACCATGCAAGATTTATTTTTATCTATTTGATTTCAATGATAAACAACATATTAAAACTCTTTTAATATGTTTTTGGATCTGTATTTTCCATTTAAGATTTTAAAATTAATCAGATTAATTTTAGAACCCTAGATTAAATCAAGAACGATTACACTAACCTCTTGATGTGCTGCAGCGTGCGCCTTTGAGATTCGTCTTGAGGACACGGATGTTGTCCCTCTAGCTTGTCCACACCAAGAACACCTATGGCAGCCCTTGAACAGCTTCTAAAGCCTTTTCTATTAATTAGAAATTCAAGTTCTGCCTTTTAAGAGATTAGAGATGTAAACAGGACACTAGAAACAATTTCTAGTGTTCTTAATTCAAGAGATTGATGGCTAATCTCTTTGAATTGATGAGAGATGAAGAGAAATAGCTGGAGAGGCTCAAAGTGGCGTAACAATTGAGAGGAGAGGCTGCTGGTTATGTTTTCTTTTCATAACCACACTTAAATAGCTAGGTTAACACATTAAACCCTTGTCACATGTCACCCTTTGATTAGCTCTAGGTTTAAGTAACCCAATCACATTGTGCCAAGTGTCAAACCTATATTTAATCTTGATTTTAATCATCTTACATGATTAAAAAACATTTGGCAAGCTTATGTGTTATGCCATGTGTCACCATCTCATGGTGCCACGTGTCACACTGTGAAATGACCAAAATGCCCGTGTGTCTTAATTTTGAGTTCTTAACCCAAAATAATTATTTTCTTCTTCTAATTAATTTATATCAAATATAAATTAATTAATTAATCTCTATTAATTAATTTCTCATCAATTAAATTCATATTTAAACACTTTAAATATAAATTTAATTTATACTACACATCCAATAATCAAGATTTGGTTTCAAGTCATGCTAGGGACTTTGCAATTTAATTGCAAACCAAATCTATTTAATTAATCAATTAAACTCTTTAATTAATTAATTAAATCATATTTAAATAGGTGATAACTTGTGTATGTGTGTGACTTACTAGGCTCATCACTAATTGGCAATGAGACATGATATCAACTCTTAATATCATCAGAACTCTTTCTTACCATAAATGATTTCTCTAAATCATTTTATGAACCTCATAGACCATGGTTAACACCTAGCATAGCATGCCATGGCCACCCAATTAGTAATAAGGTTTACCTTAAATGAACCTATAATCATATGTTACCATGCACTAGAATCTCTGCATTACAAAATCCCAACTCAAGTGGAGTCATGGTTTATGTCTTTCTCCATTTGCTTTGAATATTATTTTCTCTTTTAATTCCAGTTCTTGATTAAAAGATTTTTCATCGTAAACTCTTTTACGAATAAATCTATCTGTCTGGCCAGAACTTGAAACATCAAGAACAATTAAATGAACATAGGATTTTATCTCTATTTACTTAGAGGAACAGATTCCATCTTGATCAACACCTACCTCCATATATAACTAGTAGGAGCCAACACATGCCCATATACCAATACACAGTACAAGTATGAAAGCAGTATCAAACTCAAACTACCTATATACAAGATAAGCTGCTATCTCAGTCTAAAGATTATATGCACGATATGATTTATGACAAAACATTGACAAGAGTAAACTCCATGTGCTTGTCATAAGTGTCACTGGTTCGGCCTACTTATCATTTATAAGTGCCTATCATGTTTGTTATATGGCATGAGACTCACCATTCCATCTTATTTATATCTCATATAAATAACTTGGGAACAAACATGAATACAATCTTTCTGGATAAGTCATGTCCTTATTATGAAGTATCCTCGATTGTGAACCTATTTATGATACTTTGTGCTAGAAATATTGTCACTCATATTCTTAACAACTTAAGAATAATATTTCTAACAAAATATCAATGGACCTTTTTATTATTAAAAATATGTACAAGATACATACTAAATGATATGCTCTAGGGCATACTACTAACAATCTCCCACTAGCACTAGAGCCATTCATTACAATATCTTAGACCTATCTTCTCAAGATGTCGGTCTAATTGAGTCTGTGACATAGGCTTAGTGAATGGATCAGCTGGATTTTTCAGCTGATGTTATTTTTCTGCATGGCTATATCGCCTTGCCCAACTATATATATGATAATGTGGTAGTGCCTTTCTATGTGTTTGGATTTTGGGTGAGACCTTAATTCCTTAGCCTGTATGACTGCTCCATTATTGTCACAGTGTAGTGGAACTGCTGACTTAATGGAAGGAACTACTGTAAGTTCTGTCACGAACTTCTTTATCCAAACAGCTTCCTTTGCAGCATCTGATGCAACAATATACTCAGCCTCAGTAGTGGAATCTGCAAATGCTGCTCTGTTTGGAACTCTTCCAACTGACTGCACCTCCATTACAAATGAACACATATCCAGAGGTAGACTTTCTATCATCGATATCTGATTGGAAATCAGAATCAGTATAACCATCTAATTGCAAGTCTCCACCTCCATAAATCAAGAATAAATCCTTAGTTCTTCTCAAGTACTTAAGGATATTCTTGACAGCTATCCAGTGTTCCAAACCTAGATTGGATTGATACCTGCTAGTCAAACTAACAGCATATGGGATATCCGGCCTAGTACACAACATTGCATACATTAAACTTCCAATAGCCGAAGCATATGGAATCCTGGCCATCTTATCTCTTTCTTCAGGTGTCTTTGGAGACATCTCTTTAGAAAGATGGATACCATGTCTCATTGGTAACAATCCTCTCTTGGAATCAAGCATGTTAAACCTCTTTAACACCTTTTCAAAGTATAGACTTTGGGATAAACCAATTATTCTTTTCGCTCTATCTCTATAGATGCGAATCCCAAGAATATAGGTTGCCTCCCCTAAGTCTTTCATGGAGAATGTATTTGACAACCATACCTTTATAGTCGTCAACATATCTATATCATTACCCATCAACAGTATGTCATCCACATATAAGACAAGGAAAGTGATAGCACTGTCACTAACCTTCTTATATACACATGGCTCATCCTCATTTTTGATAAAACCAAAAGATTTAATGGCTTCATCAAAACGGATGTTCCAACTCCTCGAAGCTTGTTTCAACCCATAAATGGATCGCTTTAGCTTGCATACCTTGGAACCATCTTGGGATTCAAATCCCCTAGGTTGTTCCATGAAAATGTTTTCTTCAATGTATCCATTGAGAAAGGTTGTTTTGACATCCATCTGCCAAATCTCATAATCATAGTATGCAGCTATTGCTAATAAAATCCTAATTGATTTAAGCATGGCAACAGGCGAGAAAGTCTCCTCATAGTCTATTCCTTGCCTTTGGCGAAACCCTTTCGCTACTAGCCTTGCCTTATAGGTCTCTACCTTTCCATCAGAACCAATTTTCTTCTTGAAAACCCATTTGTTCCCTATAGGTACAATACCTTCAGGTGGGTCAACAAGATCCCAAACTTGATTCTTATACATGAAATTAATCTCAGATTTCATAGCATCAATCCATTTTGAAGAGTCTATATCTGATATAGCTTCTTCATAGGTAAGTGGATCATCTCCATGATCTACTTCTTCATGAGTAGACAACTCTTGTTCTTCTTCATGAAGAAAACCATATCTCACTGGTGGGTGAGATACCCTGGTTGTTCTACGAGGAACAACTGTAGATGTTTCATCAATGGGTATAGGTTGACTAGATGGATCTATATCCATCTGATCTGTTGGTTGGTCAGAATTCTCCAATTCTAACTCTATTTGCCTTCCTTTGCCTCCTTCTTGAACAAACTGTTGTTCAAGAAATGTGGCATCTCTACTTATCACAACCTTTTGTGAAGTAGGCAAATAAAAATAATATCCAAAACTATCTTTTGGATATCCAACAAATCGACCTTTTTCTGATCTGGTCTCCAATTTATCAGTGTTGACTTTTGATATAAGCTGGACAACCCCATATCTTAACATGCTTAAGACTTGGTTTTCTTCCATGCCATATCTCATAAGGTGTGGAAGAAACTGATTTTGATGGAATCCTATTCAGAATATATATAAAGCTGATTCTAATGCAAATCCCCAAAAGGAGATTGGCATATCAGTATAGCTCATCATACTACGTACCATATCCAATAGGGTACGATTTCTCCTTTCAGATACACCATTCAGCTGTGGCGTTCCTGGAGGAGTCAGCTGAGAAACAATGCCATGCTCTCTCAAGTATTCATCAAATTCAGTACTCAAATATTCACCTCCACGATCTGATCGAAGAGCTTTAATACTCTTTCCTGTTTGATTTTCTACTTCAGATTTAAATTCCTTAAACTTTTCAAAGGATTCATGTTTGTATTTCATCAAATACAAATACCCAAACCTTGATTTATCATCAGTAAAGGTAATAAAATAATGAAAGCCCCCTCTAGCCATTTCTTTAAACGGACCACATACATCACTATGTATTAGTTCCAAAATATTTTCAGCTCTTAGCCCTTGTCCAACAAAGGGTGATCTAGTCATTTTGCCCTGAAGGCAAGATTCACAAGTTGGAGTAGGCTCAGAGCCCAATGAGGATAGAATCCCCATTTTCTCCAGTTTTGCAATCCTATCTTCTGCAACATGACATAACCTTAAGTGCCAAATATATTTTGAACTTGAGTTGGTTTTCACCATGGCATTGTATTCTTTTAGATTGCTATACTCTGGCCAGTGGAAACACTTTCTTACTGGCAATGGAAACACTTTCCTATTGGCAATGGAAACACTTTCTTGCTGGCAGTGGAAACACTTTCCTGCTGGCAGTGGAAACACTTTCCTTTGCCTTTATCAGCTTTAGTCTTCCTTTTCTGCTTAGCTATTTTCTTGGAAGGACCAGGAATCTGAAGTTTCTTTTTCTTATTGCCCTTCTTCTTGTTGGACTTTCCAGCAGAAGAAGATGCAACCAAAGCTACCTCTTTTCCTTTATTGCATGGCATATTCTTTTGGGCAATAACCAGCATGTTGAGTAAACCAGCTAAGGTGCATTCCTGTCTAGTCATATGGAAATTTGTCACAAAATTCCCAAAAGACTCAGGAAGGGACTGAAGGATCAAATCCATCTGTAGTTGGAAATCCATGTTAAAGTCAAGATGTTCCAACTGCTCAATCATCCGAATCATCTTGTGGACATGATCCCCAACAATCTGTCCCTCAGACTTCCTCATACGGAATAGCTGTCTAGATATCTCATACCTAGCATTCCTGCTATGCTCACCATACAACTCTTATAGGTGAAGGAGGATCTCACTCGCACTCTACATGTTCTCATGTTGCTTCTGTAACTCATTACTCATGGAAGCAAGCATGTAACACTTAGCTCTCATAACATGCTCCTTCCACTTGTCCAAAGTTTCATGTTCCTCTTGTGTGGCCTCTGGAGGTAAGGGACCAGGAACATTTGAATCTAGAACATATCCTATATGTTCAAGGTTCAGGACAAGTTTCAAATTTCTTAGCCAATCGCATGATTAGGTCCTGTCAACCTGTTGTGATCAAGTATGCTTGCAAGGATATTGGATGGTGGTGGTTGTTCTGTGCTCATTATTATCAGAAAATTAATTGCAGAAATAACCAGATTAATTAGTAAATGTATCATGTAATTAACCAAATATGATTATGGTCTTTTAATCAAATTGGTCCTCCCACTAACTTAGCGAATCCTACACTTCCAAAGTAGAAAACGGAAATCCTAGTTGGATGGATTTCTAGTGGGTGATTGAATTCTTATAATTCTATTGATCATCCTCAGGTACATCCATTATTGGAATTACAATAAACTATAAGTGAGCAACTCCTTGCCCATCACATCTCATGTGAGGTTCAATCCTTTACCTAGCCCCTAATGCTCAAAATCTCAGGTACATCCATTATTGACTTATCTTGCATTAGTTAAGTTGATCCCATTGAGCCAAGAATTATGCAAATAATTTTAATGTCCTCAGGTACATTCAATATTGGCCACCAAACCATTTACATATTTACAACATCTCATGCTTAACAATTATTCTTAAGAAAATCTCTTAAATTAATTGCATCTCATGCAACTATTTAAAATTTCTTAAAATAATTGCCCCAATGGAGGGCTTATGTTATAATTACTTTAATTATAGCATTTCCAACTTAATCATTTGTTTGGAAGATTTTATAGCCATCCTAATTACTATTAAGGTCTCACTTTGCACATTATCCATTTAGCATGCATATATCATATAATTGCATACATTCCCATACATCTCATGCATTCATGGATAAGCGATAAATATGGTATGATCATGGACTTTCTAAGGGATTCAATCGAGCCACCAAGAATTGAATCTGGCATTCCTAGGTGCATTTCATTCATTCATTTTACAAGAGTTGCTGAAGGAGTACATAATCAACACTTGATATTGAATTCCTCCCACCGGTCCCACCAATGCTCTTGACCTCCTTGAACTTCTTGCAATCCAATATTACATAGTAATCCTTGGCATACCAAGGCGAATTTACAAGAACTTAAATAAATGAAATTACAATCCAAAAATATTACAAACTTAATAATACATGCCCAAAATAAATTAAAATAAATTAATTAATTTACAATCCCAAAGAAACATAAAAGAAATAAATCCAATCACATTGGTCTTTTATAGTCCATGATCATCCATCATGCATATCACTATTTAACAATTAAATAAAACATACATACTTAAATTAAATTGAATATCTCATATTCAACTTAAAAATCCAGATTTGAATATGATTCAAATAAATTTAAAATTCAGATTTGAATCTCATTCAAACAAATTTAAAAATTCAGATTTGAATCACATTCAAACAACTTCAAAAATTCAGATTTGAATCACATTCAAACATTTTTTAAAAAATCAGATTTGAATCACATTCAAATATTTCTTAAAAAATCAGATCTGAATTTTATTGAATCAATTTTAAAAAATCAGATTTAAATATGATTCAAACAACTTTAAAAATTTAGATTTGAATCACATTCAAACAACTTTTAAAATTCAGATTTGAATCACATTCAAACAATTTTTAAAATTCTGATTTGAATCATAATTTAATTGTGTGATTAAAACAACTAATTAAACACTTTAATTAGTCAAAGAATAGGCCTTAGATCATACAACAATTGCAGAATTAAAAGCCAAACCTTGAACCACCCAAGGAACCATTGTTGCCGCCACCAATGGTGGCTTCACCATGTGTGCCGCCACACCTCATGATCCAACCAGCAATGAATCTCTTGATCTCATGATCAAACACACAATTAAATTATATAATCAACAATCTAAATGGCAAATATAGTGGCTCTGATACCAATTGAAGGAACGGAAGCGTGAAAAACACAAGATTATACCATTGAATTCAAAAATTTTCACCTAGGGTCACATGCACCATGCAAGATTTATTTTTATCTATTTGATTTCAATGATAAACAACATATTAAAACTCTTTTAATATGTTTTTGGATCTGTATTTGCCATTTAAGATTTTAAAATTAATCAGATTAATTTTAGAACCCTACATTAAATCAAGAACGATTACACTAACCTCTTGAGGTGCTGCAATGTTCGCCTTTGAGATTCGTCTTCAGGACACCAGATGTTGTCCCTCTAGCTTGTCCACACCAAGAACACCTATGGCAGCCCTTGAACAGCTTCTAAAGCCTTTTCTATTAATTAGAAATTCAAGTTCTGCCTTTTAAGAGATTAGAGATGTAAACAGGACACTAGAAACAATTTCTAGTGTTCTTAATTCAAGAGATTGATGGCTAATCTCTTTGAATTGATGAGAGATGAAGAGAAATAGCTGGAGAGGCTCAAAGTGGCGTGACAATTGAGAGGATAGGCTGCTGGTTATGTTTTCTTTTCATAACCACACTTAAATAGCTAGGTTAACACATTAAACCCTTGTCACATGTCACCCTTTGATTAGCTCTAGGTTTAAGTAACCCAATCACATTGTGCCAAGTGTCAAACCTATATTTAATCTTGATTTTAATTATCTTACATGATTAAAAAACATTTGGCAAGCTTATGTGTTATGCCATGTGTCACCATCTCATGGTGCCACGTGTCACACTGTGAAATGACCAAAATGCCCCTGTGTCTTAATTTTGAGTTCTTAACCCAAAATAATTATTTTCTTCTTCTAATTAATTTATATCAAATATAAATTAATTAATTAATCTCTATTAATTAATTTCTCATCAATTAAATTCATATTTAAACACTTTAAATATAAATTTAATTTATACTACACATCCAATAATCAAGATTTGGTTTCAAGTCATGCTAGGGACTTTGCAATTTAATTGCAAACCAAATCTATTTAATTAATCAATTAAACTCTTTAATTAATTAATTAAATCATATTTAAATAGGTGATAACTTGTGTATGTGTGTGACTTACTAGGCTCATCACTAATTGGCAATGAGACATGATATCAACTCTTAATATCATCAGAACTCTTTCTTACCATAAATGATTTCTCTAAATCATTTTATGAACCTCATAGACCATGGTTAACACCTAGCATAGCATGCCATGGCCACCCAATTAGTAATAAGGTTTACCTTAAATGAACCTATAATCATATGTTACCATGCACTAGAATCTCTCTGTTACAAAATCCCAACTCAAGCTGGAGTCATGGTTTATGTCAAACTCCATTTGCTATGAATATTATGTTCTCTTTTAATTCCAGTTCTTGATTAAAAGATTTTTCATCGAAACTCTTTTAGAATAAATCTATCTGTCTGGCCAGAACTTGAAACATCAAGAACAATTAAATGAACATAGGATTTTATCTCTATTTACTTAGAGGAACAGATTCCATCTTGATCAACACCTACCTCCATATATAACTAGTAGGAGCCAACACATGCCCATATACCCATACACAGTACAAGTATGAAAGCAAAAACAAACTAAAACTACCAATATACAAGATAACTGTGCTATCTCAGGTCTAAAGATTATATGCACTGATATGATTTATGACAAAACATTGACAAGAGTAAACTCCATGTGCTTGTCATAAGTGTCACTGGTTTGGCCTACTTATCATTTATAAGTGCCTATCATGTTTGTTATATGGCATGAGACTCACCATTCCATCTTATTTATATATCATATAAATAACTTGGGAACAAACATGAATACAATCTTTCTGGATAAGTCATGTCCTTATTATGAAGTATCCTCGATTGTGAACCTATTTATGATACTTTGTGCTAGAAATATTGTCACTCATATTCTTAACAACTTAAGAATAATATTTCTAACAAAATATCAATGGACCTTTTCTATTACACATAAATATATTATGTAAACGGAAAAGTGGAAATGCCTTTTTATTATTAAAAATATGTACAAGATACATACTAAATGATATGCTCTAGGGCATACTACTAACATAAATTTAATGAAATTATGAATATAATAAGTACATAATAAATAAGACTATAAATAATTATTGAAAAATTGTCTGCATAAGATATCAGAACATGTACTGCATGTTTATTTTCTGTTACTTCTTTTTATTCTATTATTGGCACCACTAAGCATTATTGCTTAGCGCGTTGCATTTGCCATACGTAGGTTCTGGAGAGATCGATAGAGAGCCTAGTAGACCACAGACTGGGTGAGATCATATGCAGCTCTGCATAGTGTCCGTGTCACCTCACCGACGTCAGTGTATTGGTAGGACACTAGGTTTCATTTTGGGTATTTTGTAATTAACTTTTATTTTCTCATATGTAATTGAAACTTATGTAATGTATTTTGGTATTAATGTAAATAGTGAAAATTATGTTTATGAATGAAAAAGTGAATATTTATTTATGACTTTTACATGAATATCATATGAGATGAATGATTGAGAAATAGAAATGTTGTTGAAAAATATAGAGATTTTGTTGATGAAGTGGAGTTTGGGATTGATTGGAAATTTTAGAAGTATTTTTCACAGGTTCCGAAGTACTGTTTCTCCATTTTTAGTCGGTACTCTGCCGGATTTTCTATCAAAATTTGCAGAACCTCAAATAAATTGATGTTTTCCATAAATGACTCAAATAAATTATACTTCACCAATTGTTCTTTATAACTATGAAAAAATAAATAAGGGAGGATAAAAATAATTGAAATAAATTATGGTGTTCTGATACACTGTGTGGCATATCTTGCTCGACTGCACAGTAGACTGGTAAGGGGTGTCACAATTAACATTAGAAAATCAAGATCTTGAACCTAGGAATTCTGATTTAGACATAGGTTGATACCTTTGTGAACTTAAAAATTGGTCAAAGGTCTTAAAGGATTTTAATTAATTTGATCGCCACGAATGTAGGGTTTGAATTAATTAAAATACACCCTAGATGCCTTGAGAGAGGATTTAGGATAACTTAGGGCTAATTTCCATCAAGGAAAAAGATCCTCAATTCAGTAAATAAACGAGATAACATCCATAATAAGATTCAATTGTGAAATCTTAACTCCAAAATTGTTCCAAAAACAGATTACTTCATTTTAAGTTTACCATTCTAGTGTTTAAAGTTAATAACTTTACTCCCTAAACATTCAAAATCCTAAACAGTCGAAATTGTTGTGTAGATTGGTACTTGCTAAACAAAAAAAAAATCCTCGTGGGAGCGATACTTTACTTATCACTTTATTACTTATTAGTGATCCGTGCACTTGCGGGGTTGTAAAACCAGCAAATAAGTTTTTGGCACCGTTTCCGGGGATTGCTTTGGCTTTAGTAATATCAAGCGATAGGGAATTTAACTGATTTAGGCAATTATATTTATTATTTAGATTTATTTTACTAGTTATATTTCTCCTCTTTTCTCTCAGGTGCTCAATTTGGTATATGACCAGAACAATGCCAAAAGAAGAAATTTTGGACTGTGATCCAGAGATAGATAGGACTCTGAAAGCTATTAAGAGAGAAAGGAAACATTAAGAGCATAGTCAAGGAGATCTTAAATTTCCAACCATGGGCGATAATAATGACAGACCAAGACTCTTGAGAGATTACAGAGCTCCATCTGTCCAAGGATTTCAGCCCAGTGTCACTAGACCCACAGTGGATGCCAACAACTTTGAATTAAAACTAGCATGTTTCCAAATGATTCAACAAACCCAGTTTGTAGGTTCACCCACAGAAGACCCACACTATCAACTCCAATGCTTTCTTGCCCTATGTGATACATTCAAGATGAATGGAGTGTTTGATCAAGCAATAAGACTCAGAGCATTCCCATTCTCCCTTCGGGACAGAGCAAGGAAGTGGTTACTTTCTCAACCAGCTGGAACGTTCACTACTTGGGAGAATCTCTCGCAACCTTTTCTAGCAAGGTATTTTCCACCTGTAAAGACTGCAAAACTAAGGCTTGAGCTCAACACCTTCAAACAAAAGGAGGGAGAATCACTCTATGACGCATGGGAAAGATATAAAGACCTACAAAGAGAATGTCCACACCATGGTAGAGAAGATTGGCTATTAGTGTAAAACTTCTATAATGGGTTACTACCCTCTACAAGGAGCACAGTTGATTCAGCTGCAAAAGGTGGTCTAATGGAGAAAATAGTGCCACAAGCACTTAAACTTCTAGAAAGGGTGGCATACAATAATTATGAGTGGTCAAATGAAAGATGAAATGCAAGGAAAACTACAGGGGTACTAGAAGTAGACGCCCTAAGCATGATAAATGCTCAATTTGATCAGCTCACAAGGAAACTCGAGAAGATGCAAGCCATCATAGTTAGTACAAACAGTCAACATGAAGATAGCTATGGAGGAGGATATATGAGTTTAGAATATAGCAACTTCAATGAACCCTCCTCAGAACAAATGAACTATGTGAATAACGGAGGAAACTTCAACCAGAGGCAGTCAAACAATCCATATTCAAAAACTTATGACCCTGGATGGAGGAGCTACCCAAATTTCTCATGGTCTAATTAGTAGAACCAGCTAATAAACAAGCAACAAGGGTATAAACCACCAGCACCCCCTAGATTTCATAACAGAGGTCAAAACTTTGCACTGCCACCACTACCTCTCTAGCACCAACAACCTGAACCGAAGATGACCATGGAAACCATGATGGAAGGATTCCTAGCAGCTCAATAACAACAAACTGAATTGATTAAACAAGTGACTTCCAGAGTGGACTAACTTACTACTTACAATAAGATGCTAGAGAATCAGATCGCTTAGCAAGCAAGCTCTTCAAGTAAGGCTGCTAACAAACTGCCTAGCTAACCAAAAATGAATCCAAGGGAGCATTGTAAGGCAGTTACATTGAGAAGTGGGAGAACTCTAGTACAAACAGTGGTAGAACCGACAGAGGGAACCATAAAAATATTTAAAGACCAAGCAGAGAAAAAGGAGGAAGAAGCTAAGAAAGATCAGGAAGAGGAAGCGAGGAAGACAAAGAAATTACCAGAGCCATACCAGCCTCCCCTACCTTTTCCTCAGAGATTTCAAAAAGTCAAATTGGACAAGCAGTTTGGGAAGTTTTTGGAAGTTTTACAGAAACTTTACATCAACATCCCCTTCACTGAAGCACTTTCTCATATGCCATCCTATGTCAAATTTCTTAAGGAAATTCTATCAAAGAAAAGGAAGGTAGAAGACTATGGAACAGTAGCTCTAACAGAGGAATGCAGTGCCATTCTGCAAAACAAACTGCCTCCAAAGTTGAAGGATCCAGGAAGCGTCTCCATACCTTGCCTCATTGGTGACAAGAAAATAGATAAGGCTCTCTGTGATCTTGGGGCAAGCGTCAGTTTAATGCCTCTATCAATATGCAAAAAGTTGGAGATTGGGGAATTGAAACCCACAACAATCTCATTGCATTTGGCTAATAAATCTGTTAAATATCCTATAGGAATACTGGAGAACATTCCTATCAAAGTAGGCAAATTCTTCATTCTAGTGGACTTTGTTGTCCTTAAGATGGAAGAAGATGTTAAAATTTCAATCATCTTAGGAAGACCATTCTTGGCAAGTGTCGGAGCTATCACAGACGTCGAAAATGGGTGACTAACTCTCAAGGTAGGAGAAGAAGAAGTGGAGTTCAACTTGTTTGACACAATGAAACATAAATTTGAACCTGATGAATGCTTCAAGGTTGACATAATTAACGAACAAATTGAAAAGGAATTTCATGAGACACATCCTAAAGATCCTCTTAAAGAATGTATTGTACATAGCCACACAGTGGATGATGAAAATACAAAAATAACAGCCTATGCACAACAGTTAGCAGCTCATCCACCCCTACTATTAGCTAAAGCTTCCGAGATGGAGGAGTTGAAGGAGGAACAAACCAAAGGTAAGCTCCAGGAAAACGCCAAATAGGTAGAGCTTAAACCTCTCTAGTCCTCGCTAAGGTATGCATTTCTGGATTCAAATTCTAAATATCCTGTTATAATCAATGCTAGCCTGTCTAAGTTAGAAGAGGAAATATTGCTAAGAGAACTTAGGATCCATAGTAAAGCCATAGGATATAAGATAGAAGACCTGAAGGGAATCAATCCTTTGATTTGCATGCATAGGATACCCATGGAAGAAAATAATAAACCCACAATCGAACACCAAAGAAGACTTAACCCAAACATGAAAGAGGTAGTCAAGAAAGAAATTTTAAAACTACTAGATGCAGGTATCATATACCCAATCTCTGATAGTAAATGGGTTAGTCCAGTACATATAGTTCCTAAGAAAGGTGGGATAACTGTTATCCAAAATGCAAGCAATGAACTAATCCCTACTAGAGTAGTCACTGATTAGCGAATGTGCATAAACTATAGAAAATTGAATAGTGCCACCAGAAAAGACCATTTCCCTCTCCTCTTCATTGACCAAATGTTAGAAAGATTGGCAAAACACTCCTATTTCTGTTATCTAGATGGGTATTCGGGATTCTTTCAAATTCCTATTCACCCAAAAGACTAAGAAAAGACAACATTCACTTGTGCCTATGGAACATTTGCAT
Source organism: Hevea brasiliensis (assembly GCF_030052815.1). Classification (NCBI taxonomy): domain Eukaryota; kingdom Viridiplantae; phylum Streptophyta; class Magnoliopsida; order Malpighiales; family Euphorbiaceae; genus Hevea; species Hevea brasiliensis. Next base: position 54,974,188 of record NC_079503.1, on the reverse strand, counting down.
ATAGGAGAATGCCTTTTGATCTTTGTAATGCCTCTGCTACCTTTCAAAGATGTATGATGGCTATCTTTTTTGATTATATTGAAGATATCTTGGAAGTTCTTATGGATGATTTTTTTGCCTATGGAACTACTTTTGATAATTGCCTAGTTAATTTATCTAAGGTGTTGCAAAGATGTGAAGAATCAAACCTGGTCTTAAACTGGGAAAAAAGCCACTTTATGGTAAGGGAAGGCATAGTTCTGGGACATTTGATATCAGAAAGAGGAATTGAAGTAGATAAGGCAAAAATTGAGATCATTGAAAACATGCCACCACCAACATCAGTCAAGAGAGTGCGAAGCTTTTTAGGACATGCTGGATTCTACAGAAGATTTATCAAGGACTTTTCCAAAATAATTAAGTCACTTATGAACTTGTTAAGTCAAGATGTTCTCTTTGATTTTGATGAAAATTGCCTTGTTTCCTTTAACAGGATAAAAGAAGCCCTGATATCAGCACCAATAATTGTAACACCCTCCCTGTAGCAACTCTGTACATTCTACTATTCCGATGACCAGTGTCGGTCTGGACAGCTAGAATGTCCAGAAAAATATTTAAACTAAAGTGATGAGCCATAATTAACTCAAATATTAATAAAAAAAATTTAGAAAAAATTTTAGAAATAAAATACAACTAAGTTAAATGAGTTGGTGCCCTAGCGATGGGTAACCTAGTGGGAATGTAACATCCCCACTATACGTATTCTATACGTTCTATTGCTCCAGTGGCTAAATAACAATCCAGGCAAGTCAGGATGTCTGGAACTACACTTCGGTGATAGTGAACAGACATATAATGATGAAATAAATAATAATAAAATACAAGAAAAATCAAAGAAAAATGACAGAGAGAAAATGTGACTAAGTTAAACGAGCCAAACCCGTAGCGATGGGTGACCGCACCGGGAAGTTACGGCGAGGATCGTTGACTAACCCTGGACGTGGGGAACCCCGAGAAATATTTTCGGGACATAATTAAAGGTTTATTAAGGTGTAATTGACATTAAAAATGTCAAAGAAAAATTAGAAAGTTAGTATAAACGAAAAATAAAAATTAAAGAAATCGGCGGTACAAGGAGTAAATCGGTGTTACCGAAAAAGTCCAAACTTGACCCGAAGAGGGGCATTTTGGTTAATTGACACCTAGAGTTGACTTTTGACTTAAATTTCCATGAAAAATAAGTGGTATTATATTTTTAAAATTTAATGAAAAATGAAATTAAATATGAAATGCAATTAAAGGAAAAGTGGGGGATGAATTTGCAAAGATTGAAACTTTGAATTATAATAATAATAAACCTAAGTTAGTGGGCATATAAAACACATAAGATGACAAGGAACAATCCACTAACTCACTTTATCTTCTCCAATTCTCTAAAATGCCGAAATGGAGCTCTTCCTTTCCTCCATGGATGAGTTCCACGCAAGCTCACCAAACTTATCATTTTCAACTTAAAACTCAAGACTCCCTTCATTAAAATTGGTCCTCACATCATGGGAAAGCTATAGGTAGCAAAAAGAAAGGAAACTTTTGAAGTTTCACAAGCTTGGGAAGTTCTTGAATTAAGGTTAGTGCTTAATCTCCCCATTTTCTTTCATTAGATCTTGTTTTGAGCTTTGGGTGAGTTGATTTGTGAAGAAATTGAATAAATTAATGTATATTTTGTGAGCACTTCATTTCAGCAGCCAAGAAATTCATGGGATTTTGATGTGTTTAAATGATGTAGATGAGTTTAAAGATGATGTTTGATATGGGTATATGTATGGGAAGTGATAGGACTTGAATTGTTTGAAATTGAGAAATTTAAATTATGGTTTGAAACAATTATTGGAGATTTGTGTTGTTGCTTCATTTTTGGGCAGCCATGAACCTTTGTTGAGCTTGAGTTATTTTTACTTCTAATGAATGGAAATGAAGGTTGATTAATTCAAATGAAAGTTGTAGTAAGTTTGTATCTAAGTATATCCATGTAGTGTTTGAATTAAGGGTGTGAAATGGGACTTTGATGCCTTGAGCAAACTGCCATATTTGGCAGCCCTTAATAGCTTGAATTTGTGTGTGAACATGTAGTTATTAATGATATATGCTAATGTTAAATTGTGGGCAGCAAGTGTAAGTGACATTGAAGTATGATTATGTTGAAGTGTATGTGTAATATTGACATTGAAGTATGTTGAATTTTGGTGGAAGTGAATATTGAACTTAATGATGAATTGTGTGCATTGAGCACTTGAATATTCTTCCCAGAATTGTTGCTGGAATGGTGTACAATATATTTATGGAAGTGTTGTTGATTGAATATTGTAGTAATGAGGAGGAGAAGGAACATCAAATTGGGAATGTATGTGCTTTGTGCAGGTTGTGTATTGAAAGCAGCACCTAAATGAGGCCATAAGTGCCAATCTATGAACCCAATTGGTATGAGGCCAATATGGGGTGAAACTAGACACCAAATAGGCCAACTTTCATGTAGAAATGTTGCCAAAATTCTGCCTAGAAACTGACCTTAAAAAGTGACCAAATCCGGATTAGTGCATTTAAGGCCTGAAAACTGACCATTTAGGCAGCAGTTAGTGTTTAGGCCATAACTCACTTAAAACAAGTCCAATTGACCTGAAATTTTGACCATGAATAGTTAAGACCTATATCTACAAGTCTTATGAAGACACCCAAGCCCAGAAATGACAATAAGCAAGTCAAAAAGCTTGCACAAATTCGGGTCCAAAAACTGGCCGAACCTAAAATGACCTAAAATGACCTAAAGTGACCAATTTTGATACATTCTGTCCAGTTTTAGTAAATTGACCATATCTTGGTCTACACAACTCAGAATGACCTGAAATTTTTCCCCGCGTGCAATAAGACATAGGCCTACAAGTTTTTAGTTTGGACCGAAACCCAAAAACCGAGGGAACTAGGTCGTCCGGCTAGGTCAAAATAGTACACCAAAATCCGGTAAATTGCAATAAAATGCAATACACTTGGAAATGAAATTGGTAACATATACCAACACTAAAGGGCTATAAAATGTGATATATTGGTAACATTAGAATTGAATCACTTAGAGTACATCAAGGGTTAACATTATAGGTTGACTAATGAAATGAATTGAAGGGAATAGTACCTAGAGAAATAGAACTTTAGGCTAGACAAATCTAGCACACAAAAATTGAGAATGTAACACCCCTGATTTTTTATATATTATTATTGGGCTTCGTGTAGGTATCCTCAATTCGGGGAAATTCGACAGTTGTCCGGATCTGTGAATTTCCGCCGCATGCAGAGCCTACCGGAAAAGTCTCCGAATTGGATCGAGGTTTTGGCTACCCCACCATTGTCAGGCATCCCGAGCGCGTTCCCGAAGTCGGAATCGGCAAAGGTAAACCCGAACCTTTCTTTTTACGTAATTTTCTAGTGCTTAAATAGGATTAAAAATCCATAAAATATTCGTGGTAGCTTAGAAAATTACGATTCTTTTTGCAATAGCTTAGTAATATTGCTAAGGACCGCGGGGCAAAGTTTTATAATTTTTAGAGCTTGTTTGGGCAGTTTTTGCAAAAATGATCAATAATAAGGACTAAATTGAAATTTTGCTTATTGTGATGGATGACTGATTTGATGGGCCCAGGAGGGGCTGTGTGATATGATTGAACTGTTGATATATGGATTGTGAGTATAGAAGTGTGTTTTGAACCCTTTTGCAGGTTGGGTAGGTCCTAGGTATAGGGGAGACTCTGCCGGATTTTCGGCACGACTTAGGACGTAATTGGTCTTTTTCTTTGTTTGTATTGAGTCGATTGTATTAAATAAATGTAATATGATTGTCGTGAGCCGATGCCTTTCTTCCTCCGCCAAGCCGCCACAGTAATTAGACGTCAAGTCTGTGACTAAAATATTAATTTTAATTGTAATTTCAATATTATTATATGTTCAAAGATGCCCATGCATCACTTATATGCATATATTTATTTAGTTAAACTCTAGGCACGATTTATGTTGCATTCATAACTGTTAATATGCCATGGATGTTGTTGTAGTAATTTGGAGCAGTGTGCGTGCGTTGGCGTGCGTGTGATGTGGTGTGGAATATGGATAGGACGGGGTATTCACGGCATGAGTAATTAGCTGGGACCCGTTACTTCGAGGGGTAGTCACGGCTTGAGTAATTCGCTGGGACACTCGATTTGGTTATTAAGTGGAAGTCCGAGCTTGAGTAATTCGGCCGCACTGTGTTGGATTTAAGAGAGCTATATAGGGGATCAGCTCCCATATGTTATGATTGATACTACAGGGTGTGTGAGTGCTCCAAATTACCTTTTTGATGTTATGATGTGAAAATGTTGTTTATGTTGCATTTCACTCTACAGGGTGCATTAGTTCAGATAGTTATAGAGATTATAGTTAAGATTGATATTTTACTCTCTGAGTCGAACGCTCACTCCTGTTCAAAAATTTTTACAGGCCACAGGAGGATATTTATTCTGGGTTAACCTGCTTTTATACTTCGCAGGTTGTTTATCGATATTTGTGTAATTTTATTTACTCCTAGAATTTCCGCATGTGTTAGCAGTAATTATTTGAATTTGGTCTGTAATATTATATTCATGTTGGACCTATAAACTTAATATTTTAAGTCTGTTTTGATGGATTGGATGAGGGAGCTGAGCTCCCATTTATTATTATGTTGATGAGTATGTGGAGGGTGAGCTGAGCTCCCCAATGGATGGTTTATTGTGTTTACAGGTCGGGTGAGTCGAAAACTCCCCGTTGGAAAGTCCATTTTATGGCCGGACTCTGTCCGTTTGTTTTCTTGAATTTGGGCCCAATGGGCCTTAGAGTTGGGTTAATGAACAGTTAGGCTTACTACGGGCCTCGGGGCTTTAGGTGGCCTGTGTCCTAGTGCCGGTCCGGCCCATAGGTTGGGTCGTGACAAATGTGGTATCAGAGCTTAGGCTCCAGATTCATAGGGAAAAATTATCTAAGTGTTGGGAAGAGTCTACTAGGAGTCACATGCGGAGTATAGGATTCTGTTTCGTCTTTTCCTGTAATTCTTTGTTTCTAGATTCTACGTTATACCTCGGGAAATATAAGATTACCTCAGTTAGTGTCTTGATTTTCGTGGAGTACACAGAAATGTGAAATAGAGTTTGTAGACATGTGAGATCTATCATGAGGATACGTACTCCAAGAAATATTATATTTTTGTCAGTATGGGTTTAAATGGTGTGCCCATTTCGTGTAAGACACGAGTACATAAAAGTGAGTCTTAAAAGTACAGTTGCCCTAGATAAGGATGAGGATACCACTACTGGCAGTCATCAGTAGATGACCCAGTCAGAATAAGTTTGTGATAATAGAAGATTCAGGAGAGATAAGAAATTAGGAGACCTAGTCTGTCAGGACGTATCGTAGTAACTATACAATATTCTCGATGTCTGCTCTGTAAGCTGCAGATTACAGTACCGATATGAGATTATTGTGTAGAGCTGCGTGCATCCCCGTGGTGCTCCATAATGAGGGTGTTTGAGATGGCTTCTGTTTTGGTACGATTATGCGAACGAGTTCTATATTTGCAGAGGAGTTGGGAACTCCTGGCTAAAAGTTTAGAGTAGAATATTGAAAGGTCACAGTTGGGTGATAACTAGAGTCAGTGACTCAGTTACCCCAGCATGAGCTAGAGTTTCATCAAGAGTTGCCATCAGACCAGAGGTTTCGGACTAGTTGCAAAGTAAAGGTGACACTTATAGAGTGAGAATAGTATACCTTGTGTGTATCAGTATGGAATAAAGTACAACTCTACTACCTAGAGAAGGTCGAAACTATGAATTGATGATTTATAGAGCTATGATATGATAAAAGAGTCATTAACTTGACATGGTTCTGGCAAGGTGGTAGATGTAGTACCTTTGTTGCAGCAAGTTAGGATATAGTCCTATCTTTTCAGAATGGATCGAAGGTTATTACTGATAATGATGACTTATGGAATAGTGTCCCAGATGGGACTGTAGAGTGTGGTAGAGAGTAGTTGGCTCGGGTATCCCGAGAGTATACAAGTTCCATCATAGGAATCATATATAATCAGATCACGATGGATGTAAATCCTTTGAATTGGATGACGGGTTTGGGTGCCCGAAATCTTAAGTTTTGGAATTGAGTAAACATGGAAAATAATAATAATAATAATAATAATAAAAATAATAATAAATAAAATTACTGCAGAATCAGTTCTCGAGGTAGTAAGGGTATTATGTAAGTTAAAGGATAAGAATAGAGATCATACTATAAAAGTATGATCAGTAATTTCTCGAGTTCCTTTCTAATTTCAAATTATTCAAAACAATAGTATAATCTAATTATAATAGTGTTAAGAGTAATAAATTAGCGAAGATCAATCATGTAAGGCCAATGGATAAAGAAAGTGTAATGAAAGTTTGGGCAATTGATTGCAGATGCAATATAATCTAAATGCTAGTGGAAGTACTAGCTAGAGTGGTCAAAGGACCAAATCAGTAGCACGGACATATGATAACGCGATAGAGACTCTGAAAGATATAGTTAGCAAGTACAGCTATTATGTTAGGAAGAAGAATGGAACCAGGGATAGAATAGTCAAGTTCTATTTTGGGTAAGACAAAGGAAATAAATGAAAGGACAACCTAAAGAGCGCATAATAAAAGGAACAAAGTTAAGATATAGGATAGGCTAAGTGTTATTCTTGGCAAGGAGAATGACAAGGATGGAAAACCCAAAATGGGATCACATTAGTGAGAAAAGTGATGGAGGTATGGAATACAATAATAATGAGTAAATGTTAGAAGGTGTGCGATGGTATTGCGGACTACCTAAATAGGTAGAGAAAGAGAAGTTAGTAAGCAGTAAGTTGAATAAAAGTCAGTTTAAGGGATTAAATTAATGACCCTAGATAAGGGTGGAATTAGTGTTGGAAGAATTTATTAGTGAGAGAAATCTTTCAGGAATCAACAAAAGTTAAGGGCACAATAAAAATGATGATAGATATGAATCATAGGTCGAGTATAAGTAAAGTTAATAAATTATAAAATATTATGTCAAGAAGGAAAATGGTACGGTAAAGGGTTTATGCAGATGATAACTTATAGGTAGAGCATAATTGTGCTAGGAGATGATGAAATTTGGAGATAAAGACCAAGAAACTTAGGTGAAACGTTATAATATGACAATCGGGTGTAGTTGAATATAAGAGGATATTTTCTTTCTTTTCAAGTTTAGCTTGTGCTTTTGGTTCTAGAAGGTTATATAAGGAACAAAAACTGAGTCAATGAGACCTAGCTATTGAGAGTTTAGTAGGCACAAATTCATACATAATTTCCTGATATGAGAATGACAGTAAGTGCATACCTAGTATTGAGTATGAAAGGACGAACAGAGTAATGACTGGAGTTAAATTGAGTTAGCTACTAAGGCTTGCAACTGTTTTAAACTATGAGCTGGAGGAAGTACTATTTATGGTTGAGATTCAATAGATGAAATTGTTGCTGATGGGTAATTTGAGGTTGAAGTTTAGAAAGCTATGGGCAGTATATATGATTATATTAAGGAGAATGAACACGTGAAGTATCTTGTTTGGAATTAAGGCATGACACATATTTCCTACAGCCGTGTTAGTTCAGATGGAACTTATAGTTTATGGGGCTCATATTCATCCAGGATAAGCAATTTCCTACTAAGGTGATAGGGAATGATAATGTTACGATAGTTAAGTTGGAAAAAGGGGATACAAGAAAAAAAAAATTTTCTATGGGTAATTATAAGTGTTACATAAGGTGAAGAATGTGCTGGTAGGAGTAAATCATAGGGTTAGAATTCTTGAAGTAATGAAACTAGTATTCAAGATAAGACTAAGAAATAAAAAGAAAGTTAAAGTTGATGATGGGATAGACATCTTTGAAGGAAAAGGTGTAAGGATGAGATAGGACTAAAATTAAGGAATAAGTACAGCAGGTTGAAATGATACCAACAGTACCAAAAATAGGAAAAGGGAAGTGGATAAGATGCAAAGGACAGGAAGAGAGCTCGATAGAGTCAGTTATAATGATGAGGATAAGGAGTGTCTAAACATTGCCCCGTGTTAACACTACCTATGAGCGGTGAAGGATACACCGTGGTAATCGTGATGCCTCTAGAGTTGGCCTAGGGTGTGTTTTGATGCGGAATGGAAAAGTAGTGGCTTATGCTTCAAGGCAGCTGAAGAGGCATGAGCAGAACTATCCCACCCATGATTTGGAAATGGCGGCTGTAGTCTTTGCACTAAAAATCTGGAGACACTACCTGTATGGTGAAGTGTGCGAGTTATACACCGACCATAAGAGTTTGAAGTACATCTTCCAACAGAGGGATTTAAACTTGAGACAGAGGAGATGGATGGAGCTTACGGAAGACTATGATTGCCCCATCGGTACCACCACAGGAAGGCCAATGTAGTAGCAGATGCTTTAAGCGAGAAAATCTTACAGCGGTTTGGCGCACATTTCAGTGAGAGATGATTACCTAGATCTTTCAGATGAGGGGTATTGTTGGCTCACTTTTGGTGAGGCGGACTTGAGGGACAGAGTTAGAGTTTCCCAAAGACAGAGACCAACAATTGATGAAGATTATAGAAAGAGTACAAAGAAGGTGAAGGTGGTGAGTTCGGATTTGCCAATGATGGCGCCTAGTGCAAGGTTCTAGGATATGTGTGCCCGATGTGGACAACCTCAGAATGAAATCATGCGAGAGGCACACTACACACTGCATGATGTCCACCTGGGCTCCACTAAGATGTACCATGATGTGAAAGATAGCTACTAGTGGAATGGCATGAAGAGAGACATAGTAGACTTTGTGTCCAAGTGCTTGACTTGTCAGAAGGTGAAGTTTGAACCCTAGAGACCGTCAGTGAAGTTGCAAGAGCTCCTATCCCGGAATGGAAGTGGGAAATGATCACTATGGATTTTGTGATCAAGGTTGCCTCGTACCACGCGAGGATATGATTCGATATGGGTAATTGTAGACCGCTTGACCAAATCAGCTCACTTCTTACTCAGAAGACTACATACTGTGGCACAGTATGTCCGCTCTACATTCGAGAAATAGTCGATTGCATGGAGTTCCGGCCCATAATATCCGACAGAGGGCCCCGCCACTTCTGGTTTTGGAGAAAGTTGCAGGAGGCACTTGGCACACGCTTGAACTTTAGTACGGCTTTCCACCCTCGCATGCATGCACGACAAATCTGAAGGACAATCCAAACACTGGAAGACATGCTTCGCATGAGTGTTTTGGATTTTGGAGGTCAATGGGATGATCAGCTAGCTTTGGTGTAGTTTGCCTACAACAACAGTTATCACTCCAGCATAGGAATGGCGCCCTATGAGGCACTATATGGAAGAAAGTGTAGGTCTCCTCTGTGTTGGACAGAAATGGGGGAAGCGAAGGTGCATGATGTAAACTTAGTGCAGTACACTTCAGAGATAGTTCCTTTGTCACACCCTACTCCTCTGTAAGATGTAACATGATCCCGTAGTACACCTAATGAATTACCGTACTTCGCCTACCGATAACCCATTAGATATACTACAAGGGATTTAAAAACTTTTCTTACTTCTTTTACAGTGGTGAGCACTATTTACAGGTGTTAAAGACTTTGATGAACTGAAGTGAAACAACTAACTCATTTGGTTTATTTGGAATTTCTGTAAAAATTTTGGCAGAGTGCCATCTATATTTTGGATAAAACAGTTCTTCAGAAAACCTGTAAAAAGCACTTCAATATGTATTTGCAAATCTCAACTCCAATATATTTTTCAACATAACATATTTCTCAACTCAAATCCATAGTGATTTTTCGAAGACTGAGATAAAGGAAATATAATACAAAACTATTCAGATAATTGAAATCCCAAATTTACATTTACAATAATTTACATTTAATTACATACCAAAATATTTTACAAGAGTTTTATATACAACTGCTCAAATAATTTACATACATATTATTACATGCATACATCAAAACCTATGTACATGGGTATATCTATGATATACCTGGAGCTGATCTGAATGTATCTTCAAAGAAATTTACTCACTGCTCTATGCTCTTCTTACATGACAAAGATACAAAGCTATCACGAGTGGTGAACTCTCGATGGTGCACAACTATAATTTAAAACATAATACAATATATTGACAAAATTTACAGTAAATAATTTGGAAATCTGAATACTTATCAAATTCTACAACTCAAAATATTCATTGCCAATAATGTAAATAATTTGTCTAAATGACTTTGATCACAAAATTCAATGTATCAAATCATGAATATCCATTTAAGTAATTCCAACAAAATCAATTATACATAAACCATAATTGAAATCACCATTCCTTACCATTCAAAAGCCATTCTATATCTCAAAAATCATTATGTATCTCAAAAATCATGTTGTATCTCAAAAATCATACTGTATTTCAAAAATCATATTGTATCTCAAAACTCATTCTTTATCTCAAAAATCAATCTTTATCTCACTAATATGCAAGACTAATCCGAAAGGGCCATATTCGATGTGATTCTAACTCCCTATGGTCGGGGAGGTCGAATCAGATTCTAACTCCCTATGGTCGGGGAGGTCGAATCATCGTACGCATACCATCACAATAATGAATCTTCCGCAAGGGCCATAATGATAAAATAAACTTAGATCTAACCTCAAATCAGAGGAAAATCTAAGCCTGTGCACGTACCATGGTAATCAAAACACAACTAACTCCATTGTCTTCTCAACAAATGAGAGAGACGGGTAATAACCTAGTCAAGCATCTATAGTGAGATATAAAACAATATCACAATCCTTTTAGTGAGCATAAATCACAATATAATTCGATTCAAAGTCAATTCCAATATCCAATAATTTTTATGCTCAACATAATTCAAATCATAAATTTGCATTTTCCATGAAAATTACCATCACAATTCAAAACATGTTCTATCACAATTTTCCAAAACATAATTTATTCAATCCATAACAATGCTTAATACTTATGGAAATACCATTTCACAAAGCTAAATTCATACATAATATAACAATTTTCAATAATCATTGAATTAAATCCAATGCTTGTTAAACATAATACATAAGAAAAGTATGTCATTTAATCATATAAAATATTCAAACAAAATCAGTTAAAAACTAGCTGTGCACAAACCTCTGATGACTGTCTCCCTGATCCGACTCGGTGTTTCCTTCCCTTTTCTTGTGTCTTTGTTAACTGAGAAACACAATTTGAAGTGTTTCAGTGCTAAATTAAACTGTCTCTATCGATGGTGTTTGGTAAATAATGCACTGAACTCAATTATTTGCTTAATCACCTAATATACCGACCCTCGATGCGTTTTAGGTAAATTAGGTTTTAGTGTCATTAATATGTCACATTCGATAGGGTTTTAGGTTTGGTACGTTTTACCAAAGTCATTTCCTTGTTTAGTGCATTTTAATGCAAATTGCTGGATTCCGGGATACTGGTTTGACCTAACCGGACGATCTAGTTCCCTCGGTTTTCGAGTCTCGGTCGAAACTACAAACTTGTAGATCTAGGTCTTATTGCACGCGGTACAAAATTTCAGGTCAATCCGAGTTAAGTAGACCAAGTTATGGTCATTACACTATTGCTGGTCAAGTGGTACCATTTTAGGTCAATTTTAGGTCAATTTGGTCAACTCTGGTTCGGCCAGTTTTTGGACCCGAACTTGTGCAAGTTGTTTGACTTGCTTATGGTCATTTCTGGGCTTTGGTGTCTTCATAAGACTTGTAGGTATGGGTCTTAACTATTCTTGGTCAAAATTTCAGGTCAATTGGACCTGGTTTGAGTGAGTTATGGCCTAAACACTCACTGCTGCCCAATTGGTCATTTTTCAGGTCCTAATTGCACCTAATCCGAATTGGTCATTTTCATAGGTCACCTTGCAAGCAGAATTTTGGTATGGTTTCTCAATGAAAGTTGGCACATTTTGTGCCTAGTTTCACCTCAAATTGGTCTCATACCAATTGAGGTTACACATTTAAGGTTATAGGCTAAAATATGCACTGCCCTCAATATGCATTTCACACCCCAACTTCAAACACACACTTACCTTTGCCATTTGTTTACTTACCTACCAAACTGTTTTGGCACATTACCAAAAGCATTTTCTACATTACATTAGCATTATTTTGGGCAGATTCCAATCACCCTCAACACACCAAATATCATTCACAATTACAATTTCTAAGTACCATTACAAACACACCTAAACATTACAAACTTTACATACACTTTACAATGTAAATTTACATACATATCATCAATCCTTCTAGGTCAATATTCTGCCCACACTTCCTTCAATATATACCATTACTCAAGTGTCCCCAAGCTGCCGCAAAACCATTCTTCAACATCGAAGTGCCATCCAATTTACCAATTCCCATCCAAGTGCATAATTCACCATATAAACATGAAATAATTCACTAGGTTACTAATTCATCATGATCAACACCATTTCTCATCAATTATATGCACAAATATCTCATCAAAAACGTGAATCATGGCTGTCCAAAATGAAAACAAGAATAACCCTTCAAACTCAAAATTTTCCTTCACCAAACCAACACCCATAACATGAACATAAACTTTAACAAAGAAATTCTCAAAAATGCAAACTTACCTTTAATTGTAACTTGCTAAACCTTCACCAAACTTCTCAAATTTGGTATCAATCTCTTCCTTATGATGTGTAGACAAACTTTCATGAAGATAGGTGTGGGAAAAGGAGGCTTGATCATGGAGTTGTAATGGTTTGAAGGTGGGTGGCCATGGGAGAGGTTTGAGAGTTTCATTCACGGCAATGGGACTTTTCAATTGAGGAAGATGAATTGCAGATTGTTTAATGAACCTACACCTGCCCATTTTATGTTTAATTTATCCTATAGTGGCCCACTCACTCAAAGTAATCATATAATATGTTAAATTCCCACTTATTCCACATTAAACCCTTAATTTTTGTTATTTACTTTAGGTACCACCAAATTAATTTTTCATTTTATTTTATAAGTGTAATATTATTTATTTTTAATGGACATTTAGGTCAAAAGACAAATTGGGATGTCAAATGACCATAATGCCCCTGTTCGGGTGGCATTCCCGATTTTTCGGTAACACCGTATTTTGTCTGTTTTTCGATTTCTCACTTTTCTTTGTACTAATTATTTAATTTTTCTTTGATCTTTCTAATGATATTTATACTTCAATAAATATTTATTGGAGTCCTAAAAATATTTTTCCAGGGTTCCCCGCAGTCCAGGGCTAGTCAACGGTCCACGCCGTGGCTTCCCGGTGCGGTCACCCATCGCTAGGGTTCTCGGCTCGCTTAACTTGGTTACATTTCTTTGCTATTATTTTTCCTTTGTTTTTCTTGTATTTTCTTTTCTTGTATTTCATTATTTTATGTCTCCTCCCTCGTGTCAAAGTGTAGTTCTAGGCATCCTAGTCCTGACAAAGATCGGTCACCGAATGCAGTAACGCACTACCGAACTTTGGGGTGTTACAATTCTCCCCCCCTTAAATAAATTTCATCTCGAAATTTTACCTGGCATTAGTCTCTGAACAGTTGTGGGTGCTGTCTCCTCATATCCTCTTCAAGTTCCCAAGTAGCTTCCTGGCCTGAATGATGGTTCCACAGCACTTTAACCAGGGGTATCTGTTTGTTCCTCAGCTGCTTCACCTCATAAGCCAGAATTTTTATGGGTTCTTCCTCATATGAGAGGTCTGGATTTACTTCAATCTCTTCAACTGATAGTACATGAGATGGGTCTGATCTGTACCTCCTTAATATGGACACGTGGAAGACATTGTGTATCCTTGCTAACTCTGGAGGTAATGCCAACCGATATGCCAAAGGACCCACTCTTTCCAAAACCTCATATGATCCGATGAAACGAGGACTCAGTTTCCCCTTTTTGCCAAATCTCACATTCCTCTTCCAAGGAAAAACTTTGAGGAATACTTTATCACCCACTGCGTACTCAATATCTCTTCTCTTCAGATCAACATAAGACTTCTGACGGTCTGACGTAGCCTTGAGTCTATCTCTGATCAATTTGATCTTTTCCTATGTCTGCTGAACAATTTCTGGCCCAATCACCTTTCTTTCCTCTACTTCATCCCAACATAAGGGAGTTCTGCACTTTCTGCCATACAAAGCTTCATATGGAGGCATCCCTATGCTTGATTGGTAGCTGTTGTTATAAGCAAACTCAATCAAAGGCAAGTGTGTATCCCAACTACCTTCAAATTCAATCACACAAGCCCGTAGCATATCCTCCAATATCTGAATAACCCTCTCAGACTGGCCATCTGTCTGTGGGTGGAATGTTGTGCTGAAGTACAATCTAGTTCTTAGGGCTCTTTGAAGACTACCCCAAAATCTAGAAATGAACCTAGGATCTCTGTCAGACACAATCGATACTGGCACTCCATGTAATTTTACAATTTCATATATGTACAATCTAGCCAATCTTTCCAGGCTATAGTCCATCAGAACTGGCAAAAAGTGAGCAGACTTGGTTAGTCTATCAACTATAACCTATACTGCATCATGACTATTCTGTGTCCTCGGAAATCTCATAAAAAAATCCATAGTTATCTGTTCCCTTACAATGTCTCATAGAGTGCCACTTGTATGCTAGCTTGACACTTATTATTATATACAAATTCTGTTTGTGGGATGTATCTGTCCCATCTCCCCTCGGATTCAATGACACAAGTTCTCAGTATATTCTCGAGGGTTTATTACATTTTACAGGTTATTATTATCATTTCATTTCATTATTTATAGAAACTCAATGAGTTTCAAAATTTACCTGAATCACTTATTTCGACTGTCCATCCGTCTAAGGATGATAAGTCGTACTGATATCTTTAAGCTTATAGCAATTACTGTGGTATAGGTAATTCACCTTAATGTAACCGAGTCACTGACTCTAGCTACCTTACAAGTGTAATCATTTGATAGGCTAATTCTGAAGTTTTAAATTTCTGACTAAAATTTTCACATTTATTTCTGATAATGTACTCTATTCGGGCGCAACTATATCAATTTAAAGATTACTTACAAATATTCTTAATTTATTATACCACGAGGAAGCACATAGCTCTACACAATAATCCCGTGTCGGTACTATAATATGCAGGTTACAATATAAACATTGAGAACATTATATAGTCACTACGTTATAACCTCATGGACTAGGTTTCCTAACATCTTATCTTTCTCGAATCCACAAATATCCTAAACCAATTCTAATTACAATATCCATTAATAATTACTAACAGTAATATCTTTGCCCTCATCTAGAGCGATTCTATTCTTGTAACTTACTTTTAGGTCCTCTTGCCTTACATTAAGTAGGCTCGCCAATTAGCTTTATAATTTATGGTATGTTAGAAAATACTTTTAGCTAACAATTCTTCCAAAATTAATGTCAATCATACTTGTTATTGTAGTTTTAATCCTAAAAGACTAGTCACTAACACATCAAAATTCATTTCCATGTGAAGGAGTAACAACAGAACATATAGTTCTGACACTAACACACAACTAAGTAGTGCTGGGATCAAATAATAACTAATTGCTTCTTTCAAAAAATTAAGAACTTACCATCAGCTACATCTGAAGTTTCTGCTCTTTCTCCTTGGCGCATAGTGGACGCTCTGACTGGTGTGCTACCATATTCGGGTTGATTCACTGTGTTATAGTGGTGAGGAGTACTAACTCTATTTCTATTCTGACTCTGACTGACGGTCTGTGAAATCCGGAGAGCAGATCGAGGTGGTTTAGTACAATCTTTAGCAAAGTGTCCAAGTTTTCCACAATTGTAGCAGGCTCCAGACGCCTTATAGCATATCCCACCATGATATCTTCTAAAAGTTTCACATTGGCGGGAAGGGTAGGAACTTATAGTTGTTCGACGACTGGACCTTGATGGTCTCTGTCTTACTGATCCACCTCTATCATATCCCTGAGCTCGGGGTTCCTCAAATTCTTTTCTCTTTCTCAAATTACTGTTCGAGCTCTGACCCATAGGTTTCTCCCTCTTTTCCATTTCACACTGCCCTTGTGGGGTTGGAGTGCAGATTTGGGCTTGGGGTGACATTATCAGACATTTGTTGGAAGAAAGTGGCCATTTGCTGGGCCATTTGTGCAGTAATTTGTACCGGTAAAACTGGTACAGTCAGGCCTTCGACATTTTGTGGAGCTGGGGCCTCAACTTGTTCTTCTGCCATCACAGACTGTTCTACTATCTCATTCTTCTCTTCCATTTTTCTCACAGAATTTTCTATTCTTGTACAACCAACACAAGGAGATTCCTCTCCATTAGTTCACATTTATGATGTAAATGTACTATATGTATCAAACATTTGAGCAGTTGTAGTTACCGACAAAAAGATTTCAAATTCACAGTTCGAAATTTACTTTAAAACCATTGCTCTGATACCACAAAACATGTCACACCCTACTCCTCTGTAAGATGTAACATGATCCCGTAGTACACCTAATGAATTACCGTACTTTGCCTACCGATAACCCATTAGATATACTACAAGGGATTTAAAAACTTTTCTTACTTCTTTTACAGTGGTGAGCACTATTTACAGGTGTTAAAGACTTTGATGAACTGAAGTGAAACAACTAACTCATTTGGTTTATTTGGAATTTCTGTAAAAATTTTGGCAGAGTGCCATCTATATTTTGGATAAAACAGTTCTTCAGAAAACCTGTAAAAAGCACTTCAATATGTATTTGCAAATCTCAACTCCAATATATTTTTCAACATAACATATTTCTCAACTCAAATCCATAGTGATTTTTCGAAGACTGAGATAAAGGAAATATAATACAAAACTATTCAGATAATTGAAATCCCAAATTTACATTTACAATAATTTACATTTAATTACATACCAAAATATTTTACAAGAGTTTTATATACAACTGCTCAAATAATTTACATACATATTATTACATGCATACATCAAAACCTATGTACATGGGTATATCTATGATATACCTGGAGCTGATCTGAATGTATCTTCAAAGAAATTTACTCACTGCTCTATGCTCTTCTTACCTGCGACAGCATACAAAGCTATCGCTGAGTGGTGAACTCAGTGGTGCACAACTATAATTTAAAACATAATACAATATATTGACAAAATTTACAGTAAATAATTTGGAAATCTGAATACTTATCAAATTCTACAACTCAAAATATTCATTGCCAATAATGTAAATAATTTGTCTAAATGACTTTGATCACAAAATTCAATGTATCAAATCATGAATATCCATTTAAGTAATTCCAACAAAATCAATTATACATAAACCATAATTGAAATCACCATTCCTTACCATTCAAAAGCCATTCTATATCTCAAAAATCATTATGTATCTCAAAAATCATGTTGTATCTCAAAAATCATACTGTATTTCAAAAATCATATTGTATCTCAAAACTCATTCTTTATCTCAAAAATCAATCTTTATCTCACTAATATGCAAGACTAATCCGAAAGGGCCATATTCGATGTGATTCTAACTCCCTATGGTCGGGGAGGTCGAATCAGATTCTAACTCCCTATGGTCGGGGAGGTCGAATCATCGTGCACAGTACCATCACAATAATGAATCTTCCGCAAGGGCCATAATGATAAAATAAACTTAGATCTAACCTCAAATCAGAGGAAAATCTAAGCCTGTGCACGTACCATGGTAATCAAAACACAACTAACTCCATTGTCTTCTCAACAAATGAGAGAGACGGGTAATAACCTAGTCAAGCATCTATAGTGAGATATAAAACAATATCACAATCCTTTTAGTGAGCATAAATCACAATATAATTCGATTCAAAGTCAATTCCAATATCCAATAATTTTTATGCTCAACATAATTCAAATCATAAATTTGCATTTTCCATGAAAATTACCATCACAATTCAAAACATGTTCTATCACAATTTTCCAAAACATAATTTATTCAATCCATAACAATGCTTAATACTTATGGAAATACCATTTCACAAAGCTAAATTCATACATAATATAACAATTTTCAATAATCATTGAATTAAATCCAATGCTTGTTAAACATAATACATAAGAAAAGTATGTCATTTAATCATATAAAATATTCAAACAAAATCAGTTAAAAACTAGCTGTGCACAAACCTCTGATGACTGTCTCCCTGATCTGGACTCAGTGTTTCCTTCCCTTTTGCTGAGTCCTTGTTAACTGAGAAACACAATTTGAAGTGTTTCAGTGCTAAATTAAACTGTCTCTATCGATGGTGTTTGGTAAATAATGCACTGAACTCAATTATTTGCTTAATCACCTAATATACCGACCCTCGATGCGTTTTAGGTAAATTAGGTTTTAGTGTCATTAATATGTCACATTCGATAGGGTTTTAGGTTTGGTACGTTTTACCAAAGTCATTTCCTTGTTTAGTGCATTTTAATGCAAATTGCTGGATTCCGGGATACTGGTTTGACCTAACCGGACGATCTAGTTCCCTCGGTTTTCGAGTCTCGGTCGAAACTACAAACTTGTAGATCTAGGTCTTATTGCACGCGGTACAAAATTTCAGGTCAATCCGAGTTAAGTAGACCAAGTTATGGTCATTACACTATTGCTGGTCAAGTGGTACCATTTTAGGTCAATTTTAGGTCAATTTGGTCAACTCTGGTTCGGCCAGTTTTGGACCCGAACTTGTGCAAGTTGTTTGACTTGCTTATGGTCATTTCTGGGCTTTGGTGTCTTCATAAGACTTGTAGGTATGGGTCTTAACTATTCTTGGTCAAAATTTCAGGTCAATTGGACCTGGTTTGAGTGAGTTATGGCCTAAACACTCACTGCTGCCCAATTGGTCATTTTTCAGGTCCTAATTGCACCTAATCCGAATTGGTCATTTTCTTAGGTCACCTTGCAAGCAGAATTTTGGTATGGTTTCTCAATGAAAGTTGGCACATTTTGTGCCTAGTTTCACCTCAAATTGGTCTCATACCAATTGAGGTTACACATTTAAGGTTATAGGCTAAAATATGCACTGCCCTCAATATGCATTTCACACCCCAACTTCAAACACACACTTACCTTTGCCATTTGTTTACTTACCTACCAAACTGTTTTGGCACATTACCAAAAGCATTTTCTACATTACATTAGCATTATTTTGGGCAGATTCCAATCACCCTCAACACACCAAATATCATTCACAATTACAATTTCTAAGTACCATTACAAACACACCTAAACATTACAAACTTTACATACACTTTACAATGTAAATTTACATACATATCATCAATCCTTCTAGGTCAATATTCTGCCCACACTTCCTTCAATATATACCATTACTCAAGTGTCCCCAAGCTGCCGCAAACCATTCTTCAACATCAAAGTGCCATCCAATTTACCAATTCCCATCCAAGTGCATAATTCACCATATAAACATGAAATAATTCACTAGGTTACTAATTCATCATGATCAACACCATTTCTCATCAATTATATGCACAAATATCTCATCAAAAACGTGAATCATGGCTGTCCAAAATGAAAACAAGAATAACCCTTCAAACTCAAAATTTTCCTTCACCAAACCAACACCCATAACATGAACATAAACTTTAACAAAGAAATTCTCAAAAATGCAAACTTACCTTTAATTGTAACTTGCTAAACCTTCACCAAACTTCTCAAATTTGGTATCAATCTCTTCCTTATGATGTGTAGACAAACTTTCATGAAGATAGGTGTGGGAAAAGGAGGCTTGATCATGGAGTTGTAATGGTTTGAAGGTGGGTGGCCATGGGAGAGGTTTGAGAGTTTCATTCACGGCAATGGGACTTTTCAATTGAGGAAGATGAATTGCAGATTGTTTAATGAACCTACACCTGCCCATTTTATGTTTAATTTATCCTATAGTGGCCCACTCACTCAAAGTAATCATATAATATGTTAAATTCCCACTTATTCCACATTAAACCCTTAATTTTTGTTATTTACTTTAGGTACCACCAAATTAATTTTTCATTTTATTTTATAAGTGTAATATTATTTATTTTTAATGGACATTTAGGTCAAAAG
The DNA here is from genome assembly GCF_030052815.1 of Hevea brasiliensis. Lineage (NCBI taxonomy): Eukaryota > Viridiplantae > Streptophyta > Magnoliopsida > Malpighiales > Euphorbiaceae > Hevea > Hevea brasiliensis. The sequence goes on along the minus strand of NC_079503.1, from coordinate 54,953,952 downwards.
ACAAATTGGGATGTCAAATGACCATAATGCCCCTGTTCGGGTGGCATTCCCGATTTTTCGGTAACACCGTATTTTGTCTGTTTTTCGATTTCTCACTTTTCTTTGTACTAATTATTTAATTTTTCTTTGATCTTTCTAATGATATTTATACTTCAATAAATATTTATTGGAGTCCTAAAAATATTTTTCCAGGGTTCCCCGCAGTCCAGGGCTAGTCAACGGTCCACGCCGTGGTTTCCTGTCATGATCACCCATCGCTAGGGTTCTCGGCTCGCTTAACTTGGTTACATTTCTTTGCTATTATTTTTCCTTTGTTTTTCTTGTATTTTCTTTTCTTGTATTTCATTATTTTATGTCTCCTCCCTCGTGTCAAAGTGTAGTTCTTGGCATCCTAGCTGTCCGGACAGCACTGGTCACCGGAACAGCAGAACGCACTACCGAACTTTGGGGTGTTACATCCTTTAATCAGGGAACGACTGAAAACAGCTTTCAGTAGGCAGAAAAGTTATGCAGACCCCAGACGGAGGGATGTGGAGTTTGCAGTGGGCGACTATGTATTCCTGAAGGTTTCTCCAATGAAGGGAGTCATGAGATTTGGAAAGAAGGGCAAGTTGGCACCTCGGTATATTGGACCTTTTGAGGTTACTGATAGAGTTGGAGCAGTTGCCTACCGGTTGGAGCTACCACCCAACCTCTCTCACGTTCATCCCGTGTTTCACATCTCCATGCTCAGGAAATACATTCCCGATCCTTCTCATGTACTACAGCCGGATGTGATAGAGCTAAAAGAGAACTTGACATTTGAGGAGCAGCCTGTAGCCATAGTGGACTACCAAGTGAGACAGCTGAGATCAAAACAGATCCCTATGGTTAAGGTTTTGTGGAGGAGTCAGTCAGTGGAAGAGTGCACCTGGGAGTTAGAACGGGACATGCGTAGCAAGTACCCTTATCTGTTCAATGTATAATCATGTGCTTTATTCTGCTTTGTGTAAAATTCGAGGACAAATTTTCTGTAAGGGGGGAAGAATGTAACACCCCTGATTTTTTATATATTATTATTGGGCTTCGTGTAGGTATCCTCAATTCGGGGAAATTCGACAGTTGTCCGGATCTGTGAATTTCCGCCGCATGCACTACCACTCTGGAAAAGTCTCCGAATTTGATCGAGGTTTTGGCTACCCCACCATTGTCAGGCATCCCGAGCGCGTTCCCGAAGTCGGAATCGGCAAAGGTAAACCCGAACCTTTCTTTTTACGTAATTTTCTAGTGCTTAAATAGGATTAAAAATCCATAAAATATTCGTGGTAGCTTAGAAAATTACGATTCTTTTTGCAATAGCTTAGTAATATTGCTAAGGACCGCGGGGCAAAGTTTTATAATTTTTAGAGCTTGTTTGGGCAGTTTTTGCAAAAATGATCAATAATAAGGACTAAATTGAAATTTTGCGTATTGTGATGGATGACTGATTTGATGGGCCCAGGAGGGGCTGTGTGATATGATTAAACTGTTGATATATGGATTGTGAGTATAGAAGTGTGTTTTGAACCCTTTTGCAGGTTGGGTAGGTCCTAGGTATAGGGGAGACTCTGCCGGATTTTCGGCACGACTTAGGACGTAATTGGTCTTTTTCTTTGTTTGTATTGAGTCAGATTGTATTAAATAAATGTAATATGATTGTCAGGTGAGCCGAGACAGCCTTCTTCCTCCGCCCAGCCGCCACAGTAATTTGTCGTCAAGTCTGTGAGTAAAATATTAATTTTAATTGTAATTTCGATATTATTATATGTTCAGCATGCCCATGCATCACTTATATGCATATATTTATTTAGTTAAACTCTAGGCACGATTTATGTTGCATTCATAACTGTTAATATGCCATGGATGTTGTTGTGGTAATTTGGAGCAGTGTGCGTGCGTTGGCGTGCGTGTGATGTGGTGTGGACTATAGATAGGACGGGGTAGTCACGGCTTGAGTAATTCGCTGGGACCCATTCCTTCGAGGGGTAGTCACGGCTTGAGTAATTCGCTGGGACCCTCGATTTGGTTATTAAGTGGAAGTCCGAGCTTGAGTAATTCACCGCACTGGTTGGATTTAAGAGAGTCAGATAGGGGATCAGCTCCCATATGTTATGATTGATACTACAGGGTGTGTGAGTGCTCCAAATTACCTTTTTGATGTTATGATGTGAAAATGTTGTTTATGTTGCATTTCACTCCACAGGGTGCATTAGTTCAGATAGTTATAGAGATTATAGTTAAGATTGATATTTTACTCTCTGAGTCGAACGCTCACTCCTGTTCAAAAATTTTTACAGGCCACAGGAGGATATTTATTCTGGGTTAACCTGCTTTTATACTTCGCAGGTTGTTTATCGATATTTGTGTAATTTTATTTACTCCTAGAATTTCCGCATGTGTTAGCAGTAATTATTTGAATTTGGTCTGTAATATTATATTCATGTTGGACCTGTAAACTTAATATTTTAAGTCTGTTTTGATGGATTGGATGAGGGAGCTGAGCTCCCATTTATTATTATGTTGATGAGTATGTGGAGGGTGAGCTGAGCTCCCCAATGGATGGTTTATTGTGTTTACAGGTCGGGTGAGTCGAAAACTCCCCGTTGGAAAGTCCATTTTATGGCCGGACTCTGTCCGTTTGTTTTCTTGAATTTGGGCCCAATGGGCCTTAGAGTTGGGTTAATGAACAGTTAGGCTTACTACGGGCCTCGGGGGCTTTAGGCTGGCCCAGGTCCTAGTGCCGGTCCGGCCCATAGGTTGGGTCGTGACAGAGAAATTGACCAAATTTTGCACCAAAGGTGCAATCTATCCAGCTTTAGTAAATTGACCATATCTTGGTCTATACAACTCATAATGACCTGAAATTTTGCCCCGCGTGCAATAAGACATAGAGCTACAATTTTGCTTCTTTGATCAGAAGCTAAAAACCAAGAGAAATAGGACTTTAAGCTAGACCAATCTAACACACTAAAATTGAGAATTTGACATTACATACAATGATGCTTGAAGCAATTTGGCAATGAATGCCAACTTGTAAAAATGGTAAATTGTACTATACTGGCAGCATATTGAAATATGAATTGTGACATGTTTATACTAGAATCAACTTATGCATGATGCATGAAAAGGTCAACATTTTCATTGACCAATGAATTGTATAATGACCAGTAAATCCTAAAAATAAATATTTAATCTTGTAATATGCCTTAATTTGCCTAGTTGACTAGTTTGGATAGGTTGACATGCCAATAGGATTCTGACAGCTGTTCTGTAAATGGCTTTAAGTCATACTGTGTTTTATGGCTTATTATGCCATACTATGATTTTAATAGCCTATGGCTATACAGTTTGTATTATTATACTCGGCTTAATGCCTGATTGATTATATGGCTTTTTAGCCACACTGTTTGCACCCCGAGAGATACTTTGTGACCGATGGTGTGACGGCCCGAGGTACTAGGTACCCAGTGCTAGTATATCCGTTTATCTAGTCTGGTCAGTGTATAGGCTATATGGGCAGTCATTTAAAACATTATTCAATTCAGGAAGCTAAGTTAAGTTAAGTATAATGAAATTTCAGTACAATTAAATTAAGTATTGAATGAATGAGTAAAAGAGATTAGCAAAAGAAACATAACAAAAATATAAATTGCAGAACCGTAGAGACTTGAAATACGATACAGTTAGAATAATTTGTATACTATGTAGTATTACTAAAAAGTTATAAACTAAGCACTTCCAAAGAGGAACAAACTAATATATAAGATTGTTGATACTACAAATACCATACCAAATTAAATTGATTCTCGAGTATTCGAATTATAATTTATTTCTTTCTTTATTTGTATATATTATTTTTTTGTTATACTATTGCACCACTAAGCAGAAATGCTTAGCGCGATGGAATTGCTTCCTCGTGCAGGTACCGAAGGTAAAACTAGTAGACTGTCAACTGAGATTTTTGGAGTCCAGATCTGCAGAAGTGTCAGAAGAATTGAAGGTTGTCACCTCCTCAGCAATGCATGTAGATAGGGCTCATAATTATACATGTTATATATTTTGTTCATTCTAAGTATATTGTAATTTCATTTGTATATCCTGTACTTGACAAATTTATGTACTTAATTGGAAAATTATATAAGTTAATGAAATGTAAGAATTCTGATGTCTGAATTGGTTGTCCAATCATAATGATTCTGAATGAGATTGAGTTTAAGAAATTTTGAGAAATTGATGAGATATTATTGAGAGAAATTGAGCTATGAATTTGAATATGTATATTGAAATTGTCTTTGGCAGGTTCAGAAGAACTGTTAGTCCAAATTACTGCCAGCGCTCTGCTGGATTATCATTAAAATTTTTGAAATTTCCAAATTAGTCGGATTTTGATAAATAGTAAAAATAGCCTAAACCTCAGATAAAGTTTTTGAACGAGTAAACCAAGAACTGTAATGAAATCAGATAAGATCAGGTGCTCCGGCACTCCGTGTAACACACTTTGCTCGGCTACATTGTAGACGGGTAAGGGGTGTTACAGGGAAGTTGCAGTTCTCTTAACTAGGAGCTCTAGACCCAGGGGAAAATTCATAAAATAATTTTTGGGACTCTAGGGAAGGGTCATTGAGGTTCCTATGGCATTAGAATGCTAAGAAAATGCTTAGAAAAATTTTTCAATTGGTACAGACGATTTTGGCTCAATAAGCCAAACGGAGGGCATTTTGGTCATTTCATCTTCAGAGATGATTTTTGGCCGACTTGTCCAGTTAAGTAAATAAATATTATGACATAAAATGTGAATAAATATTACTAAAAATTGAATTGAAAATGAGTAGAAAAGAAAAGAAAAAAAATGAATTAAATGGAAATTTATGACATCACATGATGTCATTAGTGTGTCTCCACCCAATCACATGGTGACACATGGCATTAACTCATTTAAAATGACTAAATGGGCAGAAAATGAAAGAAAACAAATCACTTTCTTTCATTTTCTTTAGCTGCAATGAACCAGCTCCAAGCAATCCCACCATTGCCATCCCAACCAAGCTTCCTTTCCCACCATTTTACACCGTAAAATCCCTTGCTCCTTTCATTAAAAATTTTCCTTACACCTAGAGCAAGTCTTGGGCAGAAAAAAGGAGGAAAAGAGAAGTTCTCAAGCTTTGGAAAGTGCCTAAGTTAAGGTGAGTGCCAATTTCTTTTAAAAATTTTGTGTATGGCTGCCATTGAACATGATTTTGGTGTTGTAAACCATGGATTGTAAGTGTATGAAAATTTTAGTTGTTCGGGTTAGGGTTTGGACACAAACTTGGGACTTTGTTCATGTAAGGATGAAAATAAGTTTTAATGGTCAATTAGTGACCATTTGAATGTGTATGATGAGGAAATGAAGTGAGTTGAGAATTGGCATTTGTGTATGGGTGAGCTGCCTTGGCTGACCTGCAGGATTGAGCATGAGTCCAGCAGGTTTGGGCAGCTATAAATGGAGTTGTAGAGGTTCAATTGGTACAAGGACAATTGGACATGAAACTAGACACATAATGGCACAACTTTGGTGAAGAAACCCTACCAGAAAACCAAACCAAGTTGGCCTAAAAATTGCCCTAATCCGGGTGACCTGCATTCTGCCTGAGCAAAATGATCAAATGAACAGTGTTTATTCATTTGGTCATAACTCAGTGTAGAAAGGTCCAATTGACCTGAACGTTTACCAGCAAAAATCTGAGACATAGACCTACAACTTTTATGAAGAACACAAATCCAAATTCTGACCATAACCTAGTCAAATTGCCAACCAAACTTAGGTTACCAAATCTGGCAGAACCAGTTTTGCCCATAATTTTGGATTCTGTCCAATTTGGCCAGTTATGGTATTTAGGCCATAACTTGAGGTACAAAACTACAAAAGGAGTGATTCCAAAAAAGAAATGTAACTAGACAAAATAAAGAACAACTTTCATGAAGACAATTTTGCCAAATTCCTACTGTACAATTGACCAATGGAACAGTAAATATGAGGATTGAAATTTGAAAATTTTGAATAACTAACACTAAGCTTAGAAATGGTATTGGCAACCAATACCAACAATTTTAGAATGCAAAATGTGGTATGTTGGGAGTATTAGAGCCAATGTACCTATTGTCTATGCAAAATTCAACATTTTAGTTGACTAATTAAATGAATAGTAACACCCAAACTTAAATTTCAAGAATTGAAAAATTTAAAAGTGTAACACGCCCTAGCACACCCAGCAAGATTGGTTTGGATAGGTTGGCATGCCAATAGGGTTCAGTTAGCAGTACTGCACATGACATTATGCCACTCTATGATTTCATGGCATTTAGCCATTCTGTCATTATGTTGATACTTGGCCTTGTGCCTAATGTTATTATAGCTTATTAGCTGTTCTGCTGCACACCGGGAGATACATATGTGATTGATAGTGTGATGGCCCAAGGTACTTAATACCCAGTGCCAGTTTACCCGTTTATCCAGTCCAGTCATCTAGTATAGGTTACTTGGGCAACCAAAAATAAAAGTGGATAAATTTAATGAAATTATGAATATAACAAATACAAAATAATTAAGATTACCAATAATTATTGAAAATTTGTCTGCATAAGACATCAATACATTCACTGCATATTTATTTTCTGTTATTTTTTTTATTCTATTATTGGCACCACTAAGCACTATTGTTTAGCGCGTTGCTTTTTCCCACGCGTAGGTTCTGGAGAGACTGACCGAGAGCCCAGTAGACCATAAACTGGGTGAGGCCTTCTGCAACTCTGCATAATGTCCGTGTCACCTCACCATCATCTGTACATTGGTAGGACACTAGGTTTTATTTTGGTATTTTGTAATTAATTTTTATTTTCTCATATGAAATTGAGACTCATGTAATGTATTTTGTTATCATTGTAAATAGTGGAAATTATGTTTATAAATGAAAAAGTGAATATTTTTTTATGACTTTTATATGAATATCATATGAAATGAATAAATGAGAAATGGGAGTATATTTGAGAAATATTGAGATTTTAATGATGAAATGGAGTTTGGGATTGATTGAGAATTTTGGAAGTGTTTTTCTCAGGTTCCAAAGAACTGTTTTCTCCATTTTTAGCTGGTACTCTGTCGGATTTTCTATAAAATTTGCGAAACCTCAAATAAATTTATGTTCTTCATAAATGATTTAAATGAATTATGCTTCACAAATTGTATTTCATAACTATGAAAGAAATAAATAAGGAAGGATAAAAATAATTAAAATGATTGAAAAAAAATATGGTGTTCCAGTACATTGTGTGGCATATCTTGCTCAGCTACACTGTAGACGGGTAAGGGGTGTCACATTTAGTGTTATCAGAGCACGGTTTTGGCGTTTCTGGGCCTAGATCGAGTCCATACCATGCATTGCATTTGGAAGAGTCGAGGTGACACTAATGCAGATCTGTTTGTCTTTGTTATTTTGATTAGGATATGGACCCCACATCTCTGAGGCCAGTTAAGAAGGAAGTGGAGAGTCATGCTCCACCTGCAGTAGTTGAGACTGGGGGTAGTGGAGAACCTGCTCGCCGGCTCAGTGAGCACCTTTCGGCCTCCACGAGCCATGTTTGACAAATGGCTGAATTCTTCAGATAATGGCTGGGGTAATGCCACCACCACCACCACCACCACCTCCACAGCGGAAATCACATCTGGAAAGGTTAAGAAAATTTAGAGCATTGGACTTCTTTGGCAAGAGAGAAGATGATTCTGTTGCAGTCGAAAACTGGTTGAACAGAATAGGAGGGGTTTTAAAACAACTCCACTGCACTCCAGAATAAAATCTAGAAGCTGTTGTATCTCTGTTGCAAGATGATGCCTACCAATGGTGGGATACAGTGTCTAGTGAAGTGCAACCAGAAGTAATAACTTGGGACTTCTTCCTCTCAGAATTCAAGAAGAAATATGTGGGTAGTGTATACCTAGAAGAGTGAAGAAGAGAGTTCATTAACTTTGAGAGGCAGTGACGGTGGTAGAAGTATGAAAAGGAATTTGTCAGACTGAGCCGCTACGGAAGGGAGATAGTCCCTAATGAAGCCGAAAGGTGTAAGAGATTTGAAGAGGGATTAAATGACAATATAAAGATCATGATTACTGCCTTGGGAATCACAGACTTCACTAAGTTAGTGGAAGCTGCATTAAAAGTTGAGAAAGTTAGAATAAGTGAACAGACTAGAAGGGAGAGACAGCGAAAAGGGGCCTGGGTAAGTCTAGTTCATCTCCTGCACCTAGGAAGAAGTTCAAAGGTCCACCTGCACAGAGTTCAGATCAACCTCAAGGTCAGGGTCAGTCTCAAGGGCCCAGGCCACAGTTCACCCCTAGGAGAGGTCAGTCCACACCATCAGTGGACAGCTCTCCGGGGACAGGGTTCAGGGGACCAGCCCTAGCATCTTCTGCATGTCCACATTGCCTGAAGTGGCATAAGAGGGAGTGTTGGAGAGTGACTGGTGCCTGCTTAAGGTGTGGGTCCATAAAGCATCAGGTAAGGAACTGTCCATGCAAAACTACTGCAACTGCTCCAACACAAGCAAACAGACCTGCTCCTGCACCATAAAGGGGTAGGAAATCTAGCAAATCTGAGGCAGTGGGACCATCACAGAGGCCTGCATCTGAGCCAGCAGAGAGGCCTAAGGCCAGACCACCTGCCAGAGCCTATGCCATGAGAGCTCAGAAGGAGCAAGATGCCTCGGACATCATCAGGGGTACGTTCCCCCTCTACAATACATTTGTGCATGCATTGGTGGATCCAGGATCCACTCATTCATACATCTGCATCAACCTACCCATAGAAAGGGGGATACTAGTAGAGGAGAGTGACCAAGACATTCTGGTCACTAATCCATTGGGCCACAGTGTAGTAGTGAACAAAGTGCACAAGGGTTGCCCGTTAAGGATTCAGGGGTATGAAATCTCAGTAGAACTGATTGAGTTACCTTTCCATGAGTTTGGCATGATTTTGGGAATAGACTGGTTATCATGTCATCAGGCAATGGTTGATTGTAAACTGCAGAGGATTTCTTTGAAAACTCCTGAGGGTAATGAGATCACAGTTGTAGGGGAAAGGACAGATTTCTTGTCCAATGTTATCTCAGCCACAAGAAAACTGATGAGAAAAAGCTATGAAGCCTACCTAGCACATATGGTGGATACTAGGTATGCTAAGCCAGATCTGTGTGACATACCCATAGTAAGAGACTTCACTAATGTGTTCCCTGAAGAATTGACTGGTTTGCCACTAGAAAGGGAAGTTGAATTTGTTATTGAGATACTGCCGGATACAGCGCCAATCTCTATTGCTCTTTATAGGATGGCACCTACTGAGTTAAAGGAGCTAAAAATCCAATTGTAGGAGTTACTGGATAAGGGGTTCATATGCCCCAGAGTGTCACCATGGGGAGCTCCAGTGCTATTTGTGAAGAAGAAGGATGGGACTTTGAGGTTGTGCATCGATTACCGGCAGTTGAATAAAGTGACTGTGAAGAACAAATATCCGTTGCCTAGAATTGACGATCTGTTTGATCAGTTGAAGGGAGCAGGAGTATTTTCTAAAATTGATCTCAGATCAGGGTATCATCAGTTGAGGGTGAAGGATGTAGATGTGCCAAAGACTGCATTCAGGACCCGGTATGGGCATTATGAGTTTTTGGTGATGCCCTTTGGCCAAACCAATGCACCAGCAGCATTCATGGACCTTATGAACCGTATCTTCCATCCATACCTAGATCGGTTCGTAGTGGTCTTTATTGATGATATTTTAGTGTATTCTAAGACCAGTGAAGAACAAGATGAGCATTTGAGGATTGTTCTGCAAACCCTAAGAGAAAAGAAGCTGTATGCTAAGTTGTCCAAGTGTGACTTTTGGTTGAATGAGATTGCATTCCTTGAACACATAGTGTCAGCTGATGGGATTAGAGTGGATCCCTAGAAAATAGAAGTAGTGATGGAATGGAAGCCTCCTAGAAATACAACTGAGATCAGAAGTTTCTTGGGACTAGCTGGGTATTATAAAAGATTTGTGAAGGGATTTTCCTTAATAGCTGCTCCAATGACCAAGTTGTTACACAAGAATGTCAGATTTGACTTGTCAGACCAGTTTTCAGAAGTTGAAAGCTATGTTGACAAGGGCACCAGTGTTTACACAGCCAGTGTCGGGAAAGGACTTTGTGGTCTACAGTGATGCCTCTCATAATGGTTTAGGGTGTGTATTGATGCAAGAGGGGAAGGTGGTCGCTTATGCTTCCAGGCAGCTAAGGCCACATGAACAGAATTACCCTACCCATGATCCAGAGCTTGTAGCAATTATCTTCACACTGAAGATATGGAGGCATTACTTGTATGGTGAAAAGTGCTACATTTACACAGATCACAAAAGTCTGAAATACTTGCCAACCCAGAAAGAGCTCAACCTCAGACAGAGGCAATGGATTGAGTTCCTAAAGTTGAATTTGCTATTAAGATATTGTCGGATACAACGCCAATCTCTATTATTTCTTATAGGATGGCACCTACTGAGTTAAAGAAGCTGAAAATCCAATTGCAGGAGTTACTGGATAAGGGTTTCATATGCCCCAGTGTGTCACCATGGGGAGCTCCAGTGCTATTTGTGAAGAAGAATGATGGGTCTTTGAGGTTGTGCATCGATTACCGGCAATTGAATAAAGTGACTGTGAAGAACAAATATCCGTTGCCTAGAATTGACGATCTTTTTGATCAGTTGAAGGGAGCAGGAGTATTTTCTAAAATTGATCTCAGATCAGGGTATCATCAGTTGAGGGTGAAGGATGCAGATGTGCCAAAGACTGCATTCAGGACCCGGTATGGGCATTATGAGTTTCTGGTGATGCCCTTTGGCCAAACCAATGCACCAGCAGCATTCATGGACCTTATGAACCTTATCTTCCATCCATACCTAGATCGGTTTGTAGTGGTCTTTATTAATGATATTTTAGTGTATTCTAAGACCAGTGAAGAACAAGATGAGCATTTGAGGATTGTTCTACAAACCCTGAGAGAAAAAAAGTTGTATGCTAAGTTGTCCAAGTGTGACTTTTGGTTGAATGAGATTGCATTCCTTGGACACATAGTGTCAGCTGATGGGACAAGAGTGGATCCCATGAACATAGAAGCAGTGATGGAATGGAAGCCTCCTAGAAATAAAACTGAGGTCAGAAGTTTCTTGGGGCTAGCTGGGTATTATAAAAGATTTGTGAAGGGATTTTCCTTAATAACTGCTCCAATGACCAAGTTGTTACACAAGAATGTCAGATTTGACTTGTCAGACCAGTTTTCAGAAGTTGAAAGCTATGTTGACAAAGGCACCAATGTTAACACAGCCAGTGTCGGGAAAGGACTTTGTGGTCTACATTGATGCCTCTCATAATGGTTTAGGGTATGTATTGATGCAAGAGGGGAAGGTGGTCGCTTATGCTTCCAGGCAACTAAGGCCACATGAACAGAATTACTCTACCCATGATCTAGAGCTTGCAACAATTATCTTCGCACTGAAGATATGGAGGCATTACTTGTATGGTGAAAAGTGCTACATTTACACAGATCACAAAAGTCTGAAATACTTGCCAACCCAGAAAGAGCTCAACCTCAGACAGAGGCGATGATTTGAGTTCCTAAATTTGAATTTGATATTGAGATACTGTCGGATACAGTGCCAATCTCTATTGCTCCTTATAGGTTGGCACCTACTGAGTTAAAGGAGATGAAAATCCAGTTGCAGGAGTTACTGGATAAGGGGTTCATACACCCCAGTGTGTCACCATGGGGAGCTCTAGTGCTATTTGTGAAGAAGAAGGATGGGGCTTTGAGGTTGTGCATCGATTACCGACAGTTGAATAAAGTGACTGTGAAGAACAAATATCCGTTACCTAGAATTGACGATCTATTTGATCAGTTGAAGGGAGCAGGAGTATTTTCTAAAATTGATCTCAGATCAGGGTATCATCAGTAAGGGTGAAGGATGCAGATGTGCCAAAGACTGCATTCAGGATCCAGTATGGGCATTATGAGTTTCTGGTGATGCCCTTTGGCCTAACCAATGCACCAGCAGCATTCATGGACCTTATGAACTGTATCTTCCATCCATACCTAGATCGGTTCATAGTGGCCTTTATTGATGATATTTTAGTATATTCTAAGACCAGTGAAAAACAATATGAGCATTTGAGGATTGTTCTGCAAACCCTGAGAGAAAAGAAGCTGTATGCTAAGTTGTCCAAGTGTGACTTTTGGTTGAATGAGATTGCATTCCTTGGACACATAGTGTCAGCTGATGGGATTAGAGTGGATCCCAAGAAAATAGAAGCAGTGATGGAATGGAAGCCTCCTAGAAATACAACTGAGGTCAGAAGTTTCTTGGGGCTAGCTGGGTATTATAAAAGATTTGTGAAGGGATTTTCCTTAATAGCTGTGCCAATGACCAAGTTGTTACACAAGAATGTCAGATTTGACTAGAATGACAAGTGTCAGACCAGTTTTCAGAAGTTGAAAGCTATGTTGACAAAGGCACTAGTGTTAACACAGCCAGTGTCAGGAAAGGACTTTGTGGTCTACAGTGATGCCTCTCATAATGGTTTAGGGTGTGTATTGATGCAAGAGGGGAAGGTGGTCGCTTATGCTTCTAGGCAGCTAAGGCCACATGAACAGAATTACCCTACCTATGATCTAGAGCTTGCAGCAATTATCTTCGCACTGAAAGTTATGGAAGCATTACTTGTATGGTGAAAAGTGCTACATTTACACAAGCCACAAAAGTCTGAATTACTTGCCAAGCCAGAAAGAGCTCAACCTCAGACAGAGGCGATGGATTGAGTTCCTAAAGGACTATGATTGTGTGATTGACTATCATCTTGGGAAGGCAAATGTAGTTGCAGATGCTTTGAGCAGAAAATCCATCATAGCTTTCAGATCATTGAATGCCCGTCTATCTTTGGCTCGAGATAGAGCTATTTTGGCTAAGTTGCAAGTGAGGCCAAACCTGTTACAGCATATTTTAGATGGGCAGAAGGTAGATGAGAAGCTAAAGGCCATTTTGAGCAAAATCCTAGAAGGGAAAGAAACTGACTATGAAGTGAAAACAGATGGGTGTCTATACTACAAAGGAAGATTATGTGTACCAGATGATGGGGAATTAAAAAGCAGTATTCTAAAAGAGTCACACACTAGTGTTTATGCTATGCATCCAGGAAGTACAAAAATATATCATGATCTGAAGCTTCATTATTGGTGGCCTGGTATGAAGATGGACCTAGTATGAAGAAGGACATAGCTGACTATGTGACTAAATGCTTAACATGTCAGCAAGTCAAGGCAGAACATCAAGTTCCATCAGGTTTGTTACAGCCTATACGCATACCTGAATGGAAATGGGATCCGGTCACCATGGATTTTGTAAGTGGTCTACCCTCACCTAGAAGAAGCATAATGCAGTATGGGTGATAGTAGATAGAATAACGAAGTCAGCACACTTTCTGCCAGTTAGGACTGACTACTCACTGGAGAAGTTAGCAGAATTGTATATCAGTGAGATAGTTAGACTGCATGGAATTCCACTTTCCATCATATCTGATCGAGACCCAAGGTTTACATCAAGATTTTAGAAGAAATTGCATGAATCCTTGGGTACACAACTCCACTTCAGTAAAGCTTTCTATCCTCAAATGGATGGGCAATCAGAAAGAGTAATCCAGGTAAAAAATTGAAACTAATTGAACTAATACAAATATTGAACTGAAATGATAATAATACATGAAATATATGTCAAGTCCTTGAGGATATGCTGAGGAGTTATGTCATTGAGTTTAAGGGAAGTTGGGATAGATACCTCCCACTGGCAAAATTTGCATACAATAATAGCTACCAAGCTAGCATCCAAATGGCCCCGTATGAAGCATTGTATGGGAGGAAATGTAAAACTCCAGTGTGCTGGATTGAATTGGCTGAAGATAAACTGGTAGGGCAAGACTTGGTGAAACAGACTGAGGAGAAGGTAAAACTAATGCACCAGTAGCATTCATAGACCTTATGAACCGTATCTTCTATCCGTACCTAGATCGGTTTGTAGCGGTCTTTATTAATGATATTTTAGTGTATTCTAAGACCAGTGAAGAACAAGATGAGCATTTGAGGATTGTTCTGCAAACCCTGAGAGAAAAGAAGCTGTATGCTAAGTTGTCCAAGTGTGACTTTTAGTTGAATGAGATTGCATTCCTTGGACACATCATGTCAGCTGATGGGATTAGAGTGGATCCCAAGAAAATAGAAGCAGTGATGGAATAGAAGCCTCCTAGAAATACAACTGAGGTCAGAAGTTTCTTAGGGCTATCTGGGTATTATAAAAGATTTGTGAAGGTATTATAAAAGAAGTTCTCAAGCTTTGGAAAGTGCCTAAGTCAAGGTTAGTGCCAATTTCTTTTAAAAATTTTATGTATGGCTACCATTGAACATGATTTTGGTGTTGTAAACCATGGATTGTATGTGTATGAAAATTTTAGTTATTGTTAGTTGTTGGGGTTAGGGTTTGGACACAAACTTGGAACTTTGTTCATGTAAGGATGAAAATAAGTTTTAATGGTTAATTAGTGACCATTTGAATATGTATGATGAGGAAATGAAGTGAGTTGAGACTTGGCATTTGTGTATGGGTGAGCTGCCTTGGCTGACTTGCAGGACTGAGCATGAGTCCAGCAGGTTTGGGCAGCTATAAATGGAGTTGTAGAGGTTCAATTGGTGCAAGGCCAATTGGACATGAAACTAGACACATAATGGCACAACTTTGGTGAAGAAACCCTGCCCAGAAAACCAAAATAAGTTGGCCTAAAAATTGTCCTAATCCGGGTGACCTGCATTCAACCTGAGCAAAATGATCAAATGAATAGTGTTTATTCCTTTGGTCATAACTCAGTGTAAAAAGTCCAATTGACCTGCAATTTTACCAGCAAAAATCTGAGACATAGACCTACAACTTTCATGATGAACACAAATCCAAATACTGATCATAACCTAGTCAAATTGCCAACCAAACTTAGGTTACCAAATCTGGCAGAACCAATTTTGCCCAGAATTTTGGATTCTATCCAATCTGGCCAGTTATGGTATTTAGGCCATAACTTGAGTTACAAAACTCTAAATGGAGTGATTCAAAAAAGGAAATGTAACTAGACAAAATAAGGAACAACTTTCATGAAGACAATTTTGCTAAATTCCTACTATACAATTGACCAATGGAATAGTAAATATGAGGCTTGAAATCTGAAAATTTTGAATAACTAACACTAAGCTTAGAAATGGTATTGGCAACCAATACCAATAATTTTAGAATGCAAAATGTGGTACGTTGGGAGTATTAGAACCAATGTACCTATTGTCTATGCAAAAGTCAACATTTTAGTTGACTAATGAAATGAATAGTAACACCTAAACTTAAATTTCAAGAATTGAAAATTTTAAAAGTGTAACATGCCCTAGTACACCTAGCAAGATTGGTTTGGATAGGTTGGCATGCCAATAGGGTTCAGTTAGCAGTACTGCACATGCTATTATGCCATTCTGTGATTTCATGGCTTTTAGCCATTCTATCATTATATTGATACTTAGCCTTGTGCCTAATGTTATTACAAGTTATTAGCTGTTCTGCTGCACACCTGGAGATACATATATGATCGATGGTGTGACGGCCTGAGGTACTTGATACCCAGTGCCATTTTACCCGTTTATCCGGTCTAGTCATCTAGTATAGGTTACTTGGGCAACCAGAAATGAAAGTGGATAAATTTAATGAAATTTTGAATATAACAAATACAAAATAATTAAGAGTACCAATAATTATCGAAAATTTGTCTGCATAAGACATCAATACATTCACTGCATATTTATTTTTTGTTATTTTTTTATTCTATTATTGGCACCACTAAGCATTATTGCTTAGCGTGTTGCTTTTTTCCACGCGTAGGTTCTGGAGAGACCGTCCGAGAGCCCAGTAGACCACAAACTGGGAGAGACCTTCTACAGCTCTGCATAATGTCCGTGTCACCTCACCGTCATTAGTGCATTGGTAGGACACTAGGTTTTATTTTGGTATTTTGTAATTAATTTTTATTTTCTCATATGAAATTGAGACTCATGTAATGTATTTTGTTATCAATGTAAATAGTGGAAATTATGTTTATGAATGAAAAAGTGAATATTTATTTATGACTTTTATATGAATATCATATGAAATGAATGAATGAGAAATGGGAGTATATTTGAGAAATATTGAGATTTTAATGATGAAATGGAGTTTGGGATTGATTGAGAATTTTGGAAGTGTTTTTCTTAGGTTTCGAAAAACTGTTTTCTCTATTTTTAGCCGGTACTCTGCCGGATTTTCTATAAAATTTACGAAACCTCAAATAAATTTATGTTCTTCATAAATGATTTAAATGAATTATACTTCACAAATTGTATTTCATAACTATGAAAGAAATAAATAAGGATAAAAATAATTAAAATGATTGAAAAAAAAATGGGTGTTCCAGTACACTGTGTGGCATATCTTGCTCAGCTACACTGTAGACGGGTAAGGGGTGTCACAATAATGTAGCCACCAAATTGGGAACTACCATTCGAGGTTATGTGCGATGTGAGCGAATTTGCAGTTGGAGTAGTGCTCGGGCAAAGAAAGGATAAAAAGCTACATGCTATTTATTATGCTAGCAAGACATTAGATGATGCGTAAATCAATTATGCCACCACAGAAAAGGAATTCGTAGCAGTGGTGTTTGCAATGGACAAGTTTAGATCTTACCTCATTGGGACAAAAGTCATTGTATTCATAGATCATGCTGCAATCCAGTACCTTTTGAATAAGAAGGAAGCAAAACCAAGGCTGATTCGATGGATTTTACTCCTGCAAGAATTTAACCTTGAAATAAAGGACAAAAAGGGATCCAAAAATGTAGTAGCTGACCATCTTTCCAGACTAAAATTGAATACATGGAGGACTTTGAAGATCTACCAATTGATGATTCATTTCCTGATGAACAATTACTTGCATTCTCCAAAGCTCCATGGTACGCCGATTTTGTTAATTTTCTTGTATGCAGGATATTGCCTCCAAACATGACTTATCAGCAAAGGAAGAAATTCCTACATGATGTAAGATATTACTTATGGGAGGAACCTCTACTGTACAAGAGATGTAATGATGGGCTGATAAGAAGATGCATACCAGAGGAAGATATGGAAATTGTCATTTATCATTGCCATTCATCACTATATGGAGGACATTTCGGCACCACAAAAACTATAGCAAAAATTTTGCAAGCAGGGTTTTACTGGCCACATCTGTTTAAGGATGTAAGATCCTTTGTGCTAGGTTGTGATCAATGCTAAAGAACAGGTAATAGTTTAAGAAGGAATGAGATGCCACTGCATGGTATACTTGAGATAGAATTATTCGATGTATGGAGAATAGACTTCATGGGGCCATTTCCCTCTTCCTGTGGAAACAAGTATATTCTGGTTGAAGTTAATTATGTATCAAAATGGGTAGAAGCAATTGCGACACCAACCAATGATGCTAGAGTTGTCACAAAGTTCCTTAAGAAAAACATCTTCATAAGATTTGACACACCACGAGCAATAATCAGTAATGGAGGAAGTCACTTCTGCAACCAACAATTTGAAACACTACTGAAAAAGCATGGAGTGACTCACAAGGTGGCCACACCTTACCATCCTCAAACCAGCGGTCAAGTAGAAATATCAAACAGGGAACTGAAATAGATTCTGGAAAAAACCATAAACAAATCTAGGAAGCACTGGTGCATAAAGTTAGATGATGCACTTTGGGCATACCTGTCACACCTTACCCCTCTGTAAGGCATAACATGATCCCGCAGAATACCTAATGAACTACCGAACTTCACCTACTGATAACTCATTAAGTACCTTACAAGGGATTTTAAAACAATTTTCTTACTTTTAATAAGTGGTGAGCATTTTCTAATAAGTATTTAAAACATTTAGTTAAAATTAAACTAGTTAATAATTTCGGTGCATTTTATTTTTCCGTAAATTTTATAAAAATTTTGACAGAGTTCTATCTGTATTTTGAGAAACCAGTTCTTCAAATACCTGTAAAAAGGCACTTCTAAAAATGTTTTCTCAACAACTACTTCAATTTCATAATCAAACTCAATCCATTTCAACAACTCCATAATCATTTCAATTAATTTCTCAAGTTCAAAATTCAATAATCCTCAAAATACTAGCAATACATTTCATTCAAATTAAATAAAATAGTTCCACTCATATTTCATTAGAGACAAAACAATTTATATTCATCCTTACAAAATTTACATCAAAAGAAATACAAACTAAACTTTATTACAACTTCATACAAATTTTGTACAAGCTGCTCAAGACCCATTTACATGTCCATACATTTATATGCAATACATACATCAAAAGAAATATTTACAATTAGGGTATAAATTATACCCGATGACTTCAAGCTGAATGATCTTTAATCCTTAGCAGCTCAGTCTGCTACTCCTCTAGTCTCTGTATCTGCGACAGTAATAGAAGCTATCGCTGAGTACTAGGACTCAGTGGTTCTCAACATACTAAAATAATCTTTATGTAGAAATAAAATCACATTTATTCAAAATTTGAACTGAGCATGCGAGTTAAACACAAAAAATAATTTATGAGATTTTAATCCCAAATAATTTCATTTTGAAATATCAAATCACATTTAATAAAACCCACAGTTAGATCATGCCATTCAAAACAAATAGAATCTCAATAGCCAAAAGCTAAAGAGAAATCACATCATAAGGTAAGCTAGCTCAAATATATAGATGTAACATTTCTCCCTATACAAATAGTGCCTCCAGATCTTAAGAGCAAACACAATAGCTGCAAGCTCCAAATCATGTGTTGGATAATTCCTCTCATGTGGTTTCAGTTGGCGTGATGCATAGGCAATGACATTTCGATCTTGCATCAATACAAAGCCTAAACCATTACGAGAAGCATCACTATAAACTGTGTATTCTTTACCCGGAGTAGGTAAAGTAAGGACTGGAGCTTCAGTCAAACATTTCTTCAATTCATCAAAACTCTATTGGCATTTATCTGTCTACTGAAATTTTACATCTTTGCAGAGTAGCTTAGTCAATGGAGATGCTAACATGGAAAGTCCTTCACAAATCAACGGTAGTATCTAGCTAAACCCAAAAACTGTGAATCTCTATGACATTTTTGGGTGGTCTCCAGTTAAGGACAGCTTCAATCATACTTGGATCTACCTTGATACCCTCTTCTGATACTACATGCGCCAAGAAAGATATTTCCTTCAGCCAAAATTCACACTTCGATAATTTGGCATATAGTTGTTTCTCCCTCAAAGTCTGTAGTACAATCCGCAGATGTCTATCATGCTATTCTGCATTCCTCGAATAGACCAATATATCATCAATAAATACCACAACAAACTTATCGAGGTATGGTCTAAAGATAGTGTTCATCAGATCCATAAAAGCAGTCGGAGCATTAATTAACCCGAATGGCATAACCAAAAACTCATAATGGCCATAACGGGTTCTGAAGGCAGTTTTAGGAATACTCTACTCTTGTACTTTCAGCTGATAATAACCTGATCTCAGGTCAATTTTGGAGAACATAGCTACACCCCTCAACTAATCAAATAAGTCATCAATACGGGGCAATGGATATCTGTTCTTTATTATCACCTTATTCAACTGCCGATAATCAATACATAAGCAGAGAGTGCCATCCTTTTTCTTAACAAACAACACTGGTGCTCCCCAAGGTGACACACTAGGTAGATAAAGCCCTTGTCAAGCAATTCTTGCAATTGCACTTTCAATTCTTTCAATTCTGCAGGTGCCATTCTATATGGCATTATGGAGATTGGGTCCACACCAGGCATAACATCAATTTCAAACTGCACCTCTCTTTCTGGAGGTAATCTTGGCAATTCATCAGGAAATACATCTGAAAAGCCACATACAGTAGGGAAGTCTCTTAGTGTTGGACTCCCCACTTGGGTGTCTATCACATGTGCCAAGTATGCTTTACACCCCTTTCTGATCATCCTTCTGGCTAGTGCAGCCGAAATGATGTTTGATGGTAGTAAATGCCTCTCCCCATGTATTACCACATCACCGTACAAAGGGAGACCAAAAGAGCATGATGTCTGGCTAACCAATCCATGCCCAAGATAATATCATACTCTCTGAAGGGCATTTCAATCAAATCTGATAGAAAAATATGTCCATAGATCACCAAAGGACAGTCTCTATAAATTCTATTGACCCAAACCTCTTATCTTAACGGACTAGTTACTAGCACTTCAAAACCCATTTGGACACATGGAGCAGAAAGTGAACTGACTATGCTAGCACTAACATATGAATGGGTTGATCCCAAATCAAACAACACTAGTACATCTTGATCAGAGATAGAGAATGTACCAGTTACCACATCAGAAGTCTCAGCCTCTTCTCGCTGTCTCATTGTGTAGACTCTGGCTGAAGCACTCCTCAGCCGATCGACCAATCGTGCTCGATCGCTCAAAGGCTCTACCTCTGCCTCTTCCTCTGCCAATAGACTGTGAACTTCTGGAAGCAGGACTCTGAATAGATCCCTCGACAGTAGTAGGAGCTGGACCATATCTCGGAGACGGAGCACTAGTACAGTCTCTTGCTAAATGACCCTTGCCTCCGTAGTTAAAGCAGGCTCCAGTGGCCTAATAGCATTCCCCCCCCATGAATCTTGCCATAAGTCTCATAGGGGCGGGCAAAATGTGAACCCCTGCTCGACTGCTGACCAGACCTAGGGGGTCTCTGTCCAAAAAATCTGCCCCTACTAAATCTTTCACCTCGACCCCTGCTAGGTCCACTAAATTTCTTCTTCTTCCCAGAAGTCCCACCAGAACTCTATTCTACTGACTTTTCCCCCTTGTTTTTTTTTTTTTCGGCTCTCTCTGATTTTTCTTTCACTAGGGTTGCTTTTGATTCAATTCTCTCTAGCTCAAGTGCTTGAGACATAAGCTCTAAGAAGTTGCTGTGTTGGAATCCCACAACTTGCATCCTTATACTGGGCTTCAAACTTGTCTCAAATCTCTTGCACCTTGCTTTGCTGGTGGAAAGGAGACCCCCTGCATAGTGACTCAGGCAGGAGAACTCCCTCTCATACTCTGCCACTGTTCGATTCCCTTGTTTCAAACTCAAAAATTCTTGTAACTTCTGATCAACATATGCATCTGGGATGTATTTCTGTCTGAACTCTCTGATGAAGTCATCCCAGGTTAGCACTGGTGGTTCAGCCATGCTGTGGGGGATGGTCTTCCACTAATCATACGCATCCCCTTGCAGTAGAGACACAGAATACTCAAACTTTAGTTCATCTTGGCAGTGCAGCTTCTTAAATACTCTGTCCATTCTTTCAAGCCATTGCTCTGCCTCTAAAGGGTCCACTGTACCCTTAAATTCTGCAGCCCCATACTTCAGTAATTTATCATACTATCTGGCTGGAGGCAGTGGTTGTGTCACAGGTGTCTGGGGTGGAGCTTGAGCCATTTGTTGAAACATTGCCGCCATTTTCTGTGCAAACTGTGCAAGAAATTGCGGCGTTTGTGGAGCTGGTGCTATAGATCCACTGATATTCTATAAAGCTGGGGCTTCCCCTTGTGCCTCAGCTTCAACAGACTGCTCAACTGAGCGATCCCCTTCCTCCATTTCAGTCTAAAGTAGGGTATCTCCTGAACAAGTAACACAAGGAGATTTCCCTCCGTTAGTTCATATTTATGATGTAATGCACTATATGTCACAATTATGGACATTGAGCAGTTGTACTTAACAAAGAAAGACACAAATTCACAATTTAAAACATACTTCAAAAACTTGCTCTGATACCACTAAAACATGTCACACCTTACCCCTCTGTAAGGCATAACATGATCCCGCAAAATACCTAATGAACTACCGAACTTCACCTACCGATAACTCATTAAGTACCCTACAAGGGATTTTAAAACAATTTTCTTACTTTTAATAAGTGGTGAGCATTTTCTAATAAGTATTTAAAACATTTAGTTAAAATTAAAACTAGTTAATATTTTTTGTCCATTTTATTTTTCCGTAAATTTTATAAAAATTTTGATAGAGTTCTATATGTATTTTGAGAAACCAGTTCTTCAAATACCTGTAAAAAAGCACTTCTAAAAATGTTTTCTCAACAACTACTTCAATTTCACAATCAAACTCAATCCATTTCAACAACTCCATAATCATTTCAATAATTTCTCAAGTTCAAAATTCAATAATCCTCAAAATACTAGCAATACATTTCATTCAAATTAAATAAAATAGTTCCACTCATATTTCATTAGAGACAAAACAATTTATATACATCCTTACAAAATTTACATCAAAAAAAATACAAACTAAACTTTATTACAACTTCATACAAATTTTGTACAAGCTGCTCAAGACCCATTTACATGTCCATACATTTATATGCAATACATACATCAAAAGAAATATTTACAATTAGGGTATAAATTATACCCGATGACTTCAAGCTGAATGATCTTTAATCCTTAGCAGCTCAGTCTGCTGCTCCTCTAGTCTCTGTATCTGCGACAGCAATAGAAGCTATCGCTGAGTATTAGGACTCAGTGGTGCACAACATATTAAAATAATCTTTACCCATAAATAAAATCACATTTATTCAAAATTTAAACTGAGCATGCGAGTTAAACACAAAACATAATTTATGAGATTTTAATCCCAAACAATTTCATTTTGAAGTATCAAATCACATTTCATAAAACCCACAGTTAGATCATGTCATTCGAAACAAATAGAATCTCAATAGCCAGAGGCTAAAGAGAAATCACATCACAAGGCTAGCTAGCTCAAATATATGGATATCCATTCACATCCTCTTCTACTGGCACACCTCAACACTTCTCCAGAGAAAGAATCAAAATTTGAAACTAATTATCCCCACTAGTCGTGCTAGTGAGATGTTTAAATATATGGTCATGACACTGTGGTTTCAAAACTTATCTTAACAATTTGCTAAACATTGTCATTTCAAATATACACAATAACTTTCACAATTTAAATCAAAACATCATAAATAAGGTCACAATACTTTTAACAATTCAAAGCAAAAGTAAAATGCATATTTCATTCATTTTATCAATGAATTTTAAAGCATAGTGATGTTGTGCACAAACTTCAAGCGAGTTGCCTCTTGGCCTCGACTCGGTTCCTTGGGTTCTTTCCCGGTATTCTTTCCAACTCAAACATACAATTTTATAATGTTTCAGTACTAGAACGTGCACAAGCTTAGATTCTCCTCTGATTAGAGGTTAGATCTAAGTTTTTATTTGTTATGGCCCTTTCGGAAGTTTCATTATTGTGATGTGTACTGTGCACGATGATTCGACCTCCCCGACCACAGGGAGTTAGAATCCAATTCGACCTCCCCGACCATAGGGAGTTAGAATCACCCTGAAGATGGCCCTTGCAGATTAGTCTTGCATAGTTAGTGAGATAAAGAATGGTTTTTGAAAAGTAAAGAATTGTGATTTCAATTATGATTTATGTATAATTGATTTTGTTAGAATTAATCTTTATTTTCATAATTGCTGGAATTACTTTAAATGTCCAGTTGTGAATTGATAAATTGAATTTCTTGCTCAAAGTCATTTTAACTAATGGTTTAAATTATTGGCAACAAAGATTTTGACTTTTGGAATTTTGTTGAATTTCGAGACTTTCAAATTAATTGTTATAATTTTATCAATGTATATTGTACTATGTTTTAATTATAGTTGTGCACCACTAAGTTCACCACTCTGCAATAGCTTTGTATGTTGTCGTAGGTGAAAAGATCATAGAGCAGTTGAGTAAGCTTCTTTGAAGATACATTCAGATAAGCTCCAGGTATATCATAGGTATACCCACGCACATAGGTTTTGATGTATACATGTAATAATATATATGTAAATTATTTGAGCAGTTGTATAAAAACTCTTGTAAAATATTTGGGTATGTAATTAAATGTAAATTATTGTAATGTAAATTTGAGATTTCATTTACTTGTATAGTTTTGTAATATTAATTTTTGAGTCTTGTAATCAATGAAATGTTTCTTTTATGATGAGGTTGGTTTGAAAATGAAATGATTTGATTATTGAGATTGAATTATGAGATGAAATGAAGTTTATTGGAGTTGTATTTGAGAAAACATATTGGGAGTGTTTTCCTTTGTAGGTTTTGAAGAACTGTTTTCTCAAAATACAGCCGGCACTCTGTCGAAATTATGAAAAATTTTTATAACACCATATTTTAATCAATGATTCAATTTCACTAAAATTGATTTAAAATCCCTTGTAGTATATTTAATGGGTTACTGGTAGATGAAGTACGGTAATTCATTAGTTATACTACGGGATCATGTTACATCTCACGGAGGAGTAGGGTGTGACATGGCATGATAGGCGCATAGGAAAGAAAGAGATAAAAGAAGGAGATTTTGTCCTCTTATTCAACTCTCGATTGAAACTCTTTCCGAGGAAGCTGAAATCAAGATGGTCCGGATCTTTCAAGGTCACCCAAGTCCTCCCACATGGAGCAGTAGAGGTATGGCATGAAACCTCAGGCACATTCAAGGTCAATGGGCAGAGGCTGAAGCCTTACTTTTAGGGAGAACCCATAGAAACGGGAGTAAATTGCACTCTCGATCCTCCTACTGATAGACCATAAGTAAGCAAAGTCCAACTAAAGACTATAAACAAGCGCTTTTTGGGAGGCAACCCAAAATTTTTCTAAACTTTCCTTTTCTTTTCCTTTTCTGTATTGAATTTTTGTTTTATATTCATTAGCATTTCACTTTGTAGGAATTTCTTGGAAAGAGGATTATAGATCATGAGAGGGAAGGAATCATCAAGCCAAAACCACAAAAGGGAATTTGGAGAAAACCAGGGAAGTAGCTCTGGCGATCAAACTTCAAATATGAAATAGAGAAGAATGAAAGACCTAGTGATCAAAGTTCAAATAGTAAATTGGGAAAAAGGAAGAACACTAGAGAGCCTAGTGGTTATGGATCTAATAGAGGCAGATCTTCAGGGCAGAGGCCACCAAGGTCCAGTTGTCGAACAACTAGAAGTTCCTATTCTGCCTGTATCTGCCATGTTTGTGGCAAACTACATGTGGGTATTTGTCGTAAGGCCACTAGAGTCTGCTACAATTGTGGAAAGCTTAGACACTTTGTTAGAGATTGTACTAGAGCACCTCGATCTGCTCTCCGGAGTTCACAGATAGTCAGTCAGAGTCGAGATAAAAATAGAGTTGGTAATCCTCACAACCATAACACAGTGAATCAACCTGAATATAGTAGCGCACCAATCAGAGCGTCCACTATGCACCAAGGAGAAAGAACAAAAACTTCGGATGTAGCTGCTGGTAAGTTCTTCATTTTTGAAAGAAACGATTAGTTATTATTTGATCCCAGCACTACTTAGTTGTGTGTTAATGTTAGAACTATATGTTCTGTTGCTATTCCTTTACATGGGAAAAAATTTTGATGTATTAGTGACTAGTCCTTTAGGATAAAAACTATAATAACAAGTATGATTGACATTAATTTTGGAAGAATTATTAGCTAAAAGTATTTTCTAACACACCATAAATTATAAAGCCAATTGGCAAGCCTACTTAATGTAAGGCAAGAGGACCTAAAAGTAAGTTGCAGTAATAGACTTGCTCTAGATGAGGGTAAAGATGTTACAGTTAGTAATTATTAATAGATATTGTAATCAAAATAAGTTGAGGATATAAGTGAACTCAGGAAGGATAAGATATAAGAAAATTTGATATATTGGAATGTATCGTAGTAACTATGCAATGTTCTTGTTGTCTGTACTGTAAGCTGTAGATTACAGTACTGACTTGAGATTATTGTGTAGAGTTACGTCGATAGTACACCAAGATGAGAATAGTTGCCAACGGCATCTATTTTGGTATAGTTATGCCAGGGCAAATTTTTATTGTTGGAAATGAGTTTTGAAATCCTACTTAGAGATTTAAAACTCAAAAGTTAGAATATTGAAAGGTTATAGTTCAGTACAAAAGGATGTAATTTATAGAATATTGGTAGATAAACAAGTTGTAGAAGTGAAAATTTGAATAGTTTATCTAAATGAAACAAGAAATGTTACGAAAATGAGTAAGATTGTTGACTAGAATGGTCAGAGGACTAATGATTAGATAAATAATTCTAGCATGACCACAATGGTCATTCGATAAGGAAACATGAATTGAAATATTAGACAGAATGATAGTAAGAGAACATTAGTGTTATACGAACAAATTAAATGTTGTATTAGACTGTTAAAAGTCTTACACAAACTTAAAGGAAAGAAGATTATATGATTGTATGGAAAAGAGAAAAACTAAGTTCTCACTCCATAGAACCACACAAGGTCCTAGAAAGAGTGGATTCGTTAGCGCACAAAATTGCTTACCTCTAAAATGGTGAAATGAATTTAAATTCAACGTATAATGAGGGAATTCATAAAGATCTTAGTACATGAGGTGAAGCAGCTGAGAAATAAATGTATACATTTGGTTAAGGTGTTATGGACCATCATTCAGGCTAGGAAGTTACTTAGGAACGAGAAGAGGATATGAGGAGGCAGCATCCACAGTTGTTCAGAGACTAAAATCAGGTAAAATTTTGAGACGAAATTTATTTTAAGGGGGGGAGAATTGTAACACCCCTATATTTGGTAGTGCATTCTATTGTTTCGGTGACCAGTGTCTGTCCGGACAGCTAGGATGCTTAGAATTATACTTAAATGTTAGTGAGGAGACATAAAATAGTGAAATACAATAGAGGAAAATACAAGAAAAACAAAGGGAAAATAAGAGCAATGAAATGTGATTAAGTTAAACGAGCTAAAAACCATAGCGATGGGTAACCGCACCAGTAAGTTGCGGCAAGGACCGTTGACTAGCCCTGGACCGCTGGGAACCCTAGAAAATATTTTTGGGACCTAATTAAACATCTATTGAGGTATAAATGATATTAGAAATGTCAAAGAAAAATTAATAAATGATTACAAAGAAAAACAAAAAATCATGAAACAAACAAAAATCGGTGTTACCAAAAAATCGGAAATACAAACCGAATAAGGGCATTTTGGTCAATTGACACCTATAGTTGCCTTTTGACCTCAATTTCCATTAAAAATGAGTGATATCACACTTTGAAAATGTTATGAAAATTAAAAATGTGGTACATAAAATAAATGATGGAAGTTTGGGGCATAATTACAATTAAGGGAAAATTTAGATTATTAAACATTTAATCCATCTTAGTGGAGCACTATGGATTTATATATTGATTAAGTGGACAACATATCCCACTTCAGCCACTTCTTCTTCTTCATTTCATCTTCAAGCAGAATCCAATCCTCCCAAAAACTCCATGGATGGCTAAAGCTTCAAGCTCTCATCCACCAAGATCAAGCCATGAAATCTTCAAGGTTCTTTCATTAAACTTTATCCTCATACCTTGGGCAGCATATTGGGAGCAGAAAGAATGAGTTTTGTTAAGGTTTGACCAAGCTCCAAAAAGAGGTAAGGGTCCAATTCACTTCCTTTCTTAAGTAAAGTTTATGTTTAGCTTGAGATGAGTTGATTGGTGATGAAAATTGATGGAATTGTTGAGTTATTGGAATGCCCAATTTTAGGCAGCCATGGGAGCCTATATTATTTGAGTATTGTACCCAATTTACTTTGCTGGGATTGTGTTGAATAAATATAGAAGTACCAAGAATGAATATAAAAGTATTGGGAGGAGGAGGATTGCCAAATTAGGAGTGTAAATTCTCTTATGCAGGTTGTCATTTTTAGCAGTGTATAAATTAGGTTCTAAGTGTAAAGTTATGACTCCAATTGGTATGAGGCCAATCGAAGGTTAAACTAGACATAAAATAGGCCAACTTTCATGTAGAAGTGTTGTCCAAATTTTTCCTAGAAGTAACCTAAAAGAATGACCAAATCCGGAATTGCATGACATGAAAACCCAGAATTTTGACCATATGAACAGAAGTCAGTATTTTGGCCATAACTCACTCAAAACAGGTCCAGATGATCTGAAATTTATACCATGGAAAGATTAGACATAGAGCTACAACTCATATGAAGACACCAAAGCCCAGAAATGATCATAACCAAGTCAAAATGCTTGCACAATTTGGGTTATAAAAACTGGCCGAATTGACTTTGACCTAAAAATGACCTAAACTTTGCAATATAAGTGCAACTTGACCAGCAATAGTAAAATGATCATAACTTGGACCATATAACTTCAAATGCCCTGAAACTAGTGCCAAATTTTCAGTAAGACATAGGCCTACAATAATGGTATTTTGACCAAAACTCAAACACTTAGGGAACTAGGTCAATTAACTTGATTAAGTTGACATACCAAATCTGGAAATGGTTCAAATGACCATTAACTCCAGCAAAGTGTTTTAAGTATAACTCCCACTAGAAGTCTTCAAACAAAATGAGCCATACCATTTTGGAAAGCTAATAAATAGACCTTCAACTTTGTTTTAGACCTCTCCCTCACCTTATGAATGTAAGAAGCTCAAATGTTGGGTCAAAGCAACTGCCCTAGTTGAACATCCTGTCACAATAAGACCATTGAGTCCAGTCTAATAACTTGACCATAAGTAACTCTACAAGACTTGAAAAATTACAATAAAAAATTCTTAGTGACCATAAGACATAGGGTAACATATCCTATAGAGAGTAATAGACATAAATATGGTAGAAACCTACTCAAATATAATTGGAAAAGTGTAATACTAAAACTGCCTAGTAAGGGAACCAAAATTCAGAATTGACCTAGTTATGGTCAATTGACCATAACTTGAGTCATACAATCCAAATGACATGATTCAAAAAGGAAATTAAAGAAGACACAATGAGAAACAATTTAATGAAGAGAAATCTGTTAAATTTACATTGTAGCTTGGTCCAATAGACAGTAAACATTGGCCATGAAATCTGAATAATTACAATAAAATGCAATAAGCTTTAAAATGAAATTTGTAACATATACCAACACTTAGAGACTATAAAATGTGAGAAATTGGGAACATTAAAATTAACTCACTTAGAGTGCATTAAAGGTCAACGTTATAGGTTAACTAATAAAATGAATTGAAGAGAATAGTACCAAGAAAATTTAGATATTGGATTTTATTGTCAGAAAAGATTTAACTGAGTACTGAAACACTTTAAATTGTGTGTTTCAGTTGAAAAGGATATTGAAAAGCATAAGGAACATTGAGTCAAGGCTAAGAGCTGACTCATCAGAGGTTTGTGCAAAACTAGTTTTTATTTGATTTTGTTCTGAAAATTTCATATAATTAATTGACGTATTTTCCTTATGTGTCATGTTTATCAAGTATTGGATTTAATTCAATGATTATTGAAATGGTTATAGTACGTATGAATTTAGCTTTGTGAAATGGTATTTTAACAAGTATTAAGTATTGTTGTGGATTGAATAAATTATGTTTTGAAAAATTTTGATAGAATATGTTTTGAATTGTGATGGGCAATTTGCATGGAAAAATACAAATTTATGTTTTGAATTGTGATGAGCATAAAAATTATTGGATATTGGAATTGACTTTGAATCGAATTGTGTTGTGATTTATGCTCACAAAAAGGACAAAGAGAATTATGATATTGTTTTATATCTCACTATAGATGCTTGACTAGGTTGTTACCCGTCTCTCTCATTTGTTGATGAGACAATGGAGTTAGCTTTGTTTTGATTCTAAGTTTATAAAAGGTTAGATCTAAGTTTATATGTTATGGCCCTTTCGAAAGTTTCATTATTGTGATGTGTACTGTGCACGATGATTCGACCTCCTCGACCATAGGGAGTTAGAATCATCCCGAAGATGGCCCTTGCAGATTACTCTTGCATAGTTAGTGAGATAAAGAATGGTTTTTGAATAGTAAAGAATTTCGATTTCAAATGGGATTTATGCATAATTGATTTTGTTGGAATTAATCTTTATTTCCATGATTGCTGGAATTACTTTAAATGTCCAGTTGTGATTTGATAAATTGAATTTCTTGCTCAAAATCATTTTAACTAATGATTTTTATTATTGGCAACGAAGATTTTGACTTTTGAAATTTTGTTGAATTTCGAGACTTTAAAATTAATTGTTATAATTTTATCAATGTCTATTGTACTATGTTTTAAATTATACTTATGCGCCACTGAGTTCACCACTCAGCGATAGCTTTGTATGTTGTCGTAGGTGAAAAGAGCATAGAGCAGTTGAGTAAGCTTCTTTGAAGACACATTCAGATCAGCTCCAGGTACATCATAGGTATACCCATGTACATAGGTTTTGATGTATACATGTTATCATATATATGTAAATTATTTGAGCAGTTGTATAAAAACTCTTGTAAAATATTTTGGTATGTAATTAAATGTAAATTATTGTAAATTTAAATTTGAGATTTCATTTACCGGAATAGTTTTGTAATATTAATTTTTAAGTCTTGTAATCAATGAAATGTTTCTTTTATGATGAGGTTGGTTTGAAAATGAAATGATTTGATTATTGAGATTGAATTGTGAGATGAAATGAAGTTTATTGGAGTTGTATTTGAGAAAACATATTGGGAGTATTTTCTTTTTCAGGTTTGAAGAATTATTTTCTCAAAATACAGCCAGCACTCTACCGAAATTTTGAAAAATTTTTATAACACCAGAATTTAATCGATGATTTAAATTTCACGAAAATTGATTTAAAATCCCTTGTAGTATATTTAATGGGTTACCAGTAGGCGAAGTACGGTAATTCATTAGACGTACTATGGGATCATGTTACATCTTATGGAAGAGTAGGGTGTGACATGTTTAGTGGTATCAGAGCAATGGTTTTAAAGTAAATTTTGAACTATGAATTTGAAATCTTTCTGTCGGTAAATACAACTGCTCAAATGTTTGATACATATAGTACATTTACATAATAAATATGAACTAATGGAGAGAAATCTCCTTGTGTTGGTTGTACAGGAAATAGAAAATCCTTTGAAAAGATATGGAAGAGAAGGATGAGACAATAGAACAGTTTGTGACAGCAGAAGTACAAGGTGAGGCCCCAGCCCCTCAGAGAGTCGGAAGCTTGACTTTATCGGCCCCACCTGTATAAATTACTGCACAAATGGCCTAGTAAATGGCCACTTTCTTTCAACAAATGACTGATAATCTGTCAGCCCAAGCCCAAGTACAAACCCAACACCCACAAGGGCAATATGAAATAGAGAAGAATGAAAAACCTAGTGATCAAAGTTCAAATAGTAAATTGGGAAAAAGGAAGAACACTGGAGAGCCTAGTGGTTATGGATCTGCTAGAGGTGGATCTTTAGGGCAGAGGCCACCAAGGTCCAGTCGTCGAACAACTAAAAGTTCCTATTCTGCCCATATCTGCCATGTTTGTGGCAAACTACATGGGGGTATTTATCATAAGGCCACTGGAGTCTGCTACAATTGTGGAAAGCTTAGACACTTTGTTAGAGATTGTACTAGAGCACCTCGATCTACTCTCCGGAGTTCACAGAAAGTCGGTCAGAGTCGAGATAAAAATAGAGTTCGTACTCCTCACAACCATAATACAATGAATCGACCCGAATATAGTAGCGCACCAGTCAGAGCGTCCACACGCGCCAAGGAGAAAGAACAGAAACTTCAGATGTAGCTGCTGGTAAGTTCTTCATTTTTGAAAGAAACAATTAGTTATTATTTGATCCCAGCACTATTTAGTTGTGTGTTAGTGTTAGAACTATATGTTCTGTTGCTATTCCTTTACATGGGAAAAAATTTTAATGTATTAGTGACTAGTCCTTTAGGATAAAAACTATAATAACAAGTATAATTGACATTAATTTTGGAAGAATTGTTAGCTAAAAGTATTTTCTAACAGACCATAAATTATAAAGCTAATTGGCAAGCCTACTTAATGTAAGGCAAGAGGACCTAAAAGTAAGTTGCAGTAATAGACTTGCTCTAGACGAGAGCAAAGATATTACAGTTAGTAATTATTAATGGATATTATAATCAGAATAAGTTTAGGATATAAATGAACTCAAGAAGGATAAGATATAAGAAAATTTGATCTATTGGAATGTATCGTAGTAACTATGCAATGTTCTTGTTGTTTGTGCTGTAAGCTGCAGATTACAGCACTAACTTGAGTTTATTATGTAGAGCTACATACTACTCGATAGTACACGAAGAAGAGAATAGTTACTAACGGCATCTGTTTTGGTATAGTTATGCCAGGACAGATTTTTATTGTTCGAAATGAGTTTGGAAATCCTACTTAGAGATTTAAAACTCAAAAGTTAGAATATTGAAAGGTTATAGTTCAGTACAAAAAGAAGTAATTTATAGAATATTGGTAGATAAACGAGTTGTGGAAGTGAAAATTTGAATAGTTGATTTAAATGAAATAAGAAATGTTATGAATATGAGTAAGATTGTTGACTAGAATAGTCAGAGGACCAATGATTAGATAAATAATTCTAACATGACCACAATGGTCATTCGATAAGGAAACATGAATTGAAATATTAGACAGAACAATAATAAGAGAACATTAGTGTTATACTAACAAATTAAATGTTGTATTAGATTATTAAAAGTCTTACATAAACTTAAAGGAAAGAAGATTATATGATTGTATAGAAAAGAGAAAAACTAAGTTCTCACTCCATAGAACCACACAAGGTCTTAGAAAAGAGTGGATTCGTTAGCACGCAAAATTGCTTACCTCTAAAAAGGTGAAATGAATTTAAATTCAACATATGATGGGGAAACTCATAAAGATCTTAGTACATGAGGTGAAGCAGTTGAGAAATAAATGCATACATTTGGTTAAGGTGTTATGGACCATCATTCAGGCCAGGAAGTTACTTAGGAACGAGAGGAGGATATGAGGAGGCAGTACCCACAGTTGTTCAGAGACTAAAATCAAGTAAAATTTCGAGGTGAAATTTATTTTAAGGGGAGGAGAATTATAATACCCCTATATTTGGTAGCGCGTTCTACTATTCCGGTGACCAGTGTCTGTCCAGACAGCTAGGATGCTTAGAATTATACTTAAATGTTAGTGAGGAGACATAAAATAATGAAATACAATAGAGAAAAATACAAGAAAAATAATAGAAAAATAAGAGCAATGAAATGTGATTAAGTTAAACAAGCTAAAAACCGTAGTGATAGGTGATCGCACCGGGAAGTTACGGCGAGGACCGTTGACTAGCCCTGGACCACGGAGAACCTTGAAAAATATTTTTGGGACCTAATTAAACATCTATTGAGGTATAAATGACATTAGAATTGTCAAAGAAAAATTAATAAATTAGTACAAAGAAAAACAAAAAATCAAGAAACAAACAAAAATCGGTGTTATCGAAAAATCAGGAATACAAACCAAATAGGGGCATTTTGGTCAATTGACACCCAGAGTTGCCTTTTGACCTGAATGTGCATTAAAAATGAGTGATAGCACACTTTGAAAATGTCATAAAAATTAAAAATGTGGTACATAAAATAAATGATGGAAGTTTGGGGCAAAATTACAATTAAGGAAAATTTTGGATTACTAAACATTTAATCCACCTTAGTGGAGCATTATGGATTTGTATACTGATTAAGTGGACAGCATATCCTACTTCAGCCACTTCTTCTTCTTCATTTCATCTTCAAGCAGAATCTAATCCTCCCAAAAACTCCATGGATGGCTAAAGGTTCAAGCTCTCATTCACCAAGATCAAGCTATGAAATCTTCAAGGTTCTTTCATTAAACTTTATCCTCATACCTTGGGCAGCATATTGGAAGCAAAAGGAATGAGTTTTGTTAAGGTT
Source organism: Hevea brasiliensis (assembly GCF_030052815.1). Classification (NCBI taxonomy): domain Eukaryota; kingdom Viridiplantae; phylum Streptophyta; class Magnoliopsida; order Malpighiales; family Euphorbiaceae; genus Hevea; species Hevea brasiliensis. Next base: position 54,919,865 of record NC_079503.1, on the reverse strand, counting down.
TGACCAAGCTCCAAAAAGAGGTAAGGGTCCAATTCACTTCCTTTCTTAAGTAAAGTTTATGTTTCACTTGAGATGAGTTTATTGGTGATGAAAATTGATGGAGTTATTGAGTTATTGGACTGCCCAATTTTAGGCAACCATGGGAGCCTATATTATTTGAGTATTCTGCCCAATTTACTTTGCTAGAATTGTATTGAATAAATATATAAGTGCCAAGAATAAATATTGAAGTATTGGGAGGAGGAGGATTGCCAAATTGGGAGTGTAAATTCTCTTATGCAGGTTGTGATTGTTGGCAGTGTATAAATTAAGTTATGAGTGTAAAGTTGTGACTCCAATTGGTATGAGGCCAATTAGAGGTGAAACTAGACATAAAATAAGCCAACTTTTATGCAGAAGTGTTGTCCAAATTCTGCCTAGAAGTAGCCTAAAAGAATGACCAAATTCGGATTTGCATGACATGAAAACCCAGAATTTTGACCATATGAACAGTAGTTAGTATTTTAGCCATAACTCACTCAAAACAGGTCCAAATGACCTAAAATTTATACCATGGAAAACTTAGACATAGAGATACAACTCTTATAAAGATACCAAAGCCCAGAAATGACCAGAACCAAGTCAAAATGCTTGCACAAGTTGGGTTTCAAAAACTGGCCGAATTGACTTTGACCTAAAAATGACCTAAACTTTGCAATATATGTGCAACTTGACCAGCAATAGTAAAATGATCATAACTTGGTCCATATAACTCCAAATGCCCTGAAACTGGTGCCAAATTTTCACTAAAACATAAGCCTACAATAATGGTGTTTTGACCAAAACTAGAAATGTGACACCCCTTACCCGTGTACAGTATACCCGAGTAAGTAATGCCACACGGTGTACCGGCACACTCTAATATACCTTAATTAATTTATATCATGCTTGTGAATATAATTTATGAAATATAATTTATTTTAGCCATTTATCAAAAGTATTATTTATTTGAGGTTCCGAAAATTTTAAAGAAAATTCGGCGGAGTACCGGCTAAAAATGGAGAAAACAGTTCTTCGGAACCTGTTAAAAACACTTCCAAATAATTTCCAAACAATCCCAACTTCAATTCATCAACAGAGTCTCAATATCAAAATCTCAACATTTTTTTTTAGTTTCTGTTCTCAATCATCATTTCTCAGGGTTCTCATATATAAACAACAATTAAATACTCAAATTACTTCCATACATAACCATAAATCTTTATTATTTACATGAACCTCAAAATACATTACATAAATCCAAATACATATGAGAAAATAAAAATTTAGTTACAAAATGACAAAATGACACCTAGTGCCCTACCAATGCACTGCAGGTAGTGAGGTGACACGGACACTGTGCAGAGCTGCAGGATGAACTCACCCAGTCTGCGGTCTACTGGGCTCACGATCTGTATCTCCAGAACCTACGCGTGGCAAAAGCAACGCGCTAAGCAATAATGCTTAGTGGTGCAATAATAAAATAAAAGAAATAACAAGAAAATAAATATGTAGTGAATGTATATGTTTAATTTGTTTTGAATTTGTATGTCATTTACTTCGCCCACTTTCATTCATTTGATTGCCCAAGTAACCTACACTAGATGACTGGACTGGATAAACGGGTAAACTGGCACTGGGTATCTAGTACCTCGGGCCGTCACACCATCGGTCACATATGCATCTCCCGGTGTGCAACAGAACAGCTAACAAGCTGTAAATACATCAGGCACAAGGCCAAATCTCAATACAAGGTCGGAATAGCTAAAAGCCATAAAATCACAGAACGGCATATTGCCATGTGCAGTACTGCTAACTGAACCCTATTGGCATGCCAAACTATCCAAACCAATCTTGTTAGGTATACTAGGGCATTTGAAACTTTTAAATTCTTCAATTTGTGAATTTCAAGTTTTGGTGTTACTATTCACCTCATTAGTCAACAAAAATGTTGACTTTTGGATAGAAAATATGTACATTGACTTTGGCACTCCCAACATACCACATTTTGTATTTAAAACTTGTTGGCATTAAGCGTTAATACCATTTCTAAGCATTAAACCAAAGGAGCAGATTTTTCAGATTTTGTACCATAAATTTACTGTTCCATTAGGAACTGTTACAGTGGAAATTTGAGGAATTGGTAAATATAAAAGTTGTTCCTTATTTTGTCTAGTTGAATTTCCTTTTTTGAATCACTCCATTTGGAGTTTTTTAGCTCCAGATATGGTCCAAAAACCACAGCTGGCCGGATTTCCATTCTGCAGAAATTACCATATCTACAGTAACATGAACAGTGACTGTAACTGCATATTTGAATAGGTTCTGGCCATAATTTGGGGTAGGCTTCTTCATAAAAGTTGTTTGTCTATGTCTTAAATTATTGCTGTAAACATTTCAGGTCAATTGACCAAATCTACAGTGAGTTATGGCCAAATGAACAGTTACTGTTCATTTGGTCATTTCTGCAGTCTTGTGCGAGGATCGGATTGGGGCCAACTTTTGGTCCTCTTGCTTTGTTCTTTTGGGCATGGTTTCTTCAGCAAAAATGTGCCATTGTAAGCCTAGTTTCATGTCCAATTGGCCAAACACAAATTGGATCAACACAGCCAAAGATATGGCAGTCCAAGTGGACTGAAATTTCAGTCACTCTGTTGCTGTCCTTAGGCAGCCTACACACTCACTTTGCCATGCTATATTTCAGTCCAAATTGTGGTCAACTTACCTAAAATGGTCACTAATTGACCATTAAAAGGTTCTCTAACAATTTCCTAAGCCAAGTCAAATTTACACTTCTCAAAACCCTAATTCCCATCTCCATTTCACACTAGTTACCCTAGTTAACTAGTTAAGTCATTAACCACATAATTATGTACTTCAAACATGATCTCTAGTCCACTTTAAGTCCATCAAAACACTCCATTATTGTTCCTTCAATATGGCTGCCGAAATTCATGTACCATACACATGAGTTTTTGTTCAATTAAATCAAAATTTCTTAGTAAATTCAAGTTCCTATTCATGAACTTAATGAGTTTTAGGGATATAGATGCACTAACCTTTAAGTGGCAGAATTTTCCAAGCCCCAAACTTCACTTTCTTTCTTCTTCTTGGCTGCCAAAAGGTTTTGCAAGGTGCAACGACAAATTTTATGAAAGGTCTCTAGGGTTTGAGGGTGAAATGAAGGAGGAAATTAAGCTTTGATTGTGTGTTAATGGAGGTTGGCTATGGGCAAGGGTTTCGGCTGAAATGGGGAGGATGATGGCTGCTGGATTTTTAATTGTTTTGGTCTTTGTTTTGTCTCTTTTAAGTATTTAAGAAAGCTTATTATCTTGTGATTGGTTGGTAATTTATAAATGACATCACTATGATGTCACAAATTGCTTTATTTGATTTTTCTTTTCTTTTCCCCACTACTCATTTCCAATTTAATTTCTAGTAATGTTTATTCATATTTTATGTCATATTAATTATTTACTTAACTGGACAAGTCGGCCAAAAATCACCTCTGAAGGCGAAATGACCAAAATGCCCTCCGTTTGGCTCAACGGGCCAAAATTGTCTGTACCGATTGAAAAAATTTTCTCGGTATTTTCTTGGCATTCTAATGCCATGGGAACCTCAATAACCCTTCTCTGGAGTCTCAAAAATTATTTTATAATTTTTCCCCTGGGTCTAGGGCTCCTCGTTGCGAGAACTGCAACTTCCCTCTGGTTACCCATCGCTAGGGCACCGGCTCGTTTAACTTGGTTGTATTTTATTCCTAAAATTTTTACTAAATTTTTCTTATTAATAATTGAGTTGATTATGGTTCTTCACTTTAGTTTAAATATTTTTCCGGACATTCTAGATGTTCGGACCGACACTGGTCACCGGAACAGCAGGATGTACGGAGTAGTTACCGGGAGGGTGTTACAAGAAACTTAGGGAACTAGGTCAATTAACTTGATTAAATTGGCATACCAAATCTGGAAATGGTTCAAATGACCATTAACTCTAGCAAAGTGTTTTAAGTATAACTCCCACTAGAAGTCTTCAAACAAAATGAGTCATACCATTCTGGAAAGCTAAGAAATAGACCTTCAACTTTGTTTTAGACCTCTCTCTCACCTTATGAATGTAAGAAGCTCAAATGTTGGGTCAAAGCTACTGCCCTAGTTGAACATCCTGTCACTATAAGATAATTGAGTCAAGTCCAATAACTTGACCATAAGTAACTCTACAAGACTTGAAAAATTACAATAAAAAATTCTTAGTGACCATAAGACATAGAGTAACATATCCTATGAGGAGTAATAGACCTAAATATGGCAGAAACCTACTCAAATAAAATTGGCAATGTGTAATACTAAAACTGCCTAGTAAGGGAACCAAGATTCAGAATTAAACTAGTTATGGTCAATTTACCATAACTTGAGTTATAGAAATCCAAATGACATGATTCAAAAAGGAAATTAAAGAAGACACAATGAGAAACAATTTAATGAAGAGAAATCTGTTAAATTTACATTGTAGCTTGGTCCAATAGACAGTAAACATTGGCCATGAAATCTAAATAATTACAATAAAATGTAATAAGCTTTAAAATGAAATTGGTAACATATACCAACACTTGGAGACTATAAAATGTGACAAATTGGGAACATTAAAATTGACTCACTTAGAGTGCATCAAAGGTCAACGTTATAGGTTGACTAATGAAATGAATTGAAGGGAATAGTACCAAGAAAATTTAGATATTGGATTTTATTGTCAGAAAAGATTTAACTGAGTACTGAAATATTTTAAATTGTGTGTTTCAGTTGAAAAGGATATTGAAAAGCATAAGGAACATTGAGTCAAGGCCAAGAGGTGACTCATCAGAGGTTTTTGCATAACTAGTTTTTAATTGATTTAGTTCTGAAAATTTCATATGACTAAATGACATATTTTCCTTATGTATCATGTTTATCAAGTATTGGATTTAATTCAATGATTATTGAAATGGTTATAGCATGTATGAATTTAGCTTCGTGAAATGGTATTTTAACAAGTATTAAGTATTATTATGGATTGAATAAATTATGTTTTGGAAAATTTTGATGGAATATGTTTTGAATTGTGATGGGCAATTTGCATGGAAAAATACAAATTTATGTTTTGAATTGTGATGAGCATAAAAATTATTGGATATTGGAATTGACTTTGAATCAAATTGTGTCGTGATTTATGCTCACAAAAAAGACAAAGAGAATTATGATACTGTTTTATATCTCACTATAGATGCTTGACTAGGTTATTGCCCGTCTCTCTCATTTGTTGAGGAGACAATAGAGTTAGCTTTGTTTTGATTACCATGGTACATGCATAGGCTTAGATTCTCCTCTTATTAGAGGTTAGATCTAAGTTTATATGTTATGGCCCTTTCGGAAGTTTCATTATTGTGATGTGTACTGTGCACGATGATTCGACCTCCCCGACCATAGGGAGTTAGAATCATCCCGAAAATAGCCCTTGTGGATTAGTCTTGCATAGTTAGTGAGATAAAGAATGGTTTTTGAATGGTAAAGAATTTCGATTTCAAATGGGATTTATGCATAATTGATTTTGTTGAAATTAATCTTTATTTCCATGATTGCTAGAATTACTTTAAATGTCCAGTTGTGATTTGATAAATTGAATTTCTTGCTCAAAATCATTTTACCAAATGATTTATATTATTGGCAATGAAGATTTTGACTTTTGGAATTTTGTTGAATTTCAAGACTTTCAAATTAATTGTTATAATTTTGTCAATGTATATTATACTATGTTTTAAATTATAGTTGTAGACCACTGAGTTCACCACTCAGCGATAGCTTTGTATGTTGTCGCAGGTGAAAAAAGCATAGAGTAGTTGAGTAAGCTTCTTTGAAGACACATTCAGATCAGCTCCAGGTATATCATAGGTATACCCATGTACATAGGTTTTGATGTATGCATATAATAATATATATGTAAATTATTTAAGCAGTTGTATAAAAACTCTTGTAAAATATTTTGGTATGTAATTAAATGTAAATTATTGTAAATCTAAATTTGAGATTTCATTTACCGGAATAGTTTTGTAATATTAATTTTTCAGTCTTGTAATCAATGAAATATTTCTTTTATGATGAGGTTAGTTTGAAAATGAAATGATTTGATTATTGAGATTGAATTGTGAGATGAAATGAAGTTTATTTGAGTTGTATTTGAGAAAACATATTGGGAGTGTTTTCTTTTTCAAGTTTGAAGAATTGTTTTCTCAAAATATAGCCGGCACTCTACCGAAATTTTGAAAAATTTTTATAACACTAGATTTTAATCGATGATTTAAATTTCACGAAAATTGATTTAAAATCCCTTGTAGTATATTTAATAGGTTATCGGTAGGCGAAGTACGGTAATTCATTAGGTGTACTACGGGATCATGCTACATGTTACGGAGGAGTAGGGTGTGACATGTTTTGTGGTATCAGAGCAATAGTTTTAAAGTAAATTTTGAACTGTGAATTTGAAATCTTTCTGTCAGTAAATACAACTGCTCAAATGTTTGATACTTATAGTACATTTACATAATAAATATGATCAAAGAGCTTTAATACTCTTTCCTGTTTGATTTTCTACTTCAGATTTAAATTCTTTGAACTTTTCAAAGGATTCATGTTTGTATTTCATCAAATACAAATACCCAAACCTTGATTTATCATCAGTAAAGGTAATAAAGTAATGAAAATCGCCTTTAACCATTTCCTTAAATAGATCACATACATCACCATATATTAGTTTCAAAATATTTTCAGCTCTTAGTCCTTGTCCAATAAAGGGTGATCTAGTCATTTTGCCCTGAAGGCAAGATTCACATGCTGGAGTAGGCTCAGAGCCCAATTATGATAAAATCTCCATTTTCTCCAATTTTGTAATCCTATCTTCTGCAATATGACCTAATCTTAAGTGTCAAATATATTTTGAACTTGAGTTGATTTTCATCATGGCAGTGCATTCTTTTAGATTGATATACTCTGGACAGTGGAAACACTTTCTTGCTAGCAGTGGAAACACTTTCCTGCTGGTAGTGGCAACACTTTCCTTTACCTTTGTCAACTTTAATCTTTGTTTTTCTATTTGGCTATCTTCTTGGAAGATCATGGAACTTGAGGTTTCTTTTTCTAATTGCCCTTTTTCTTATTGGACTTTCTAGCAGAAAAATAAGCAGTCAAAGCTACCTCTTTTCCTTTATTGCCCGGTATATTCTTTTGGGCAATAACCAGCATGTTGAGTAAACTAGCCAAGGTGCATTCCTGTTTAGTCATATGGAAATTTGTCACAAAATTCCCAAAAGACTCAGGAAGGGACTAAAGGATCAAATCCGTCTGTAGTTGGAAATCTATGTTGAAGTCAAGATGTTCTAACTGCTCAATCAGTCGAATCATCTTATGGACATGATCCCTAACATTCTGTCCCTTAGACATCCTCATGCGGAACATCTGTTTAGATATCTCATACCTAGCATTCCTGCTGTGCTCACCATACAACTCTCATAGGTGAAGGAGGATCTCACTCGCACTCTGTATGTTCTCATGCTGCTTCTGTAACTCATTACTCATAGAAGCAAGCATGTAACACTTAGCTCTCATATCATGCTCCTTCCACTTGTCCAAAGTTTCATGTTCCTCTTGGGTGGCCTCTGGAGGTAAGGGACCAGGAACATTTGAGTCTAGAACATATCCTATATGTTCAAGGTTCAGGACAAATTTCAAATTTCTTAGCCAATCAGAGAGATTAGGTCCTGTCAACCTATTGCGATCAAGTATGATCGCAAGGATATTGGATGGTGGTGGTTGTTCTGTGCTCATTATTATCAGAAAATTAACTGCAGAAAATAACTAGATTAATTAGTAAATGTATCATGTAATTAACCAAAATGATTATGGTCTTTTAATCAAATTGGTCCTCCCACTAACTTAGCGAATCCTACACTTCCAAAGTAGAAAACGGAAATCCTAGTTGGATGGATTTCTAGTGGGTGATTGAATTCTTATAATTCTATTGATCATCCTCAAGTACATCCATTATTGGATTTACAATAAACTATAAGTGAGCAACTCCTTGCCCCTCACATCTCATGTGAGGTTCAATCCTTTATCTAGCCACTAATGCTCAAAATCTCAGGTACATCCATTATTGACTTATCTTGCATTAGTTAAGTTGATCCCATTGAGCCAATAATTATGCAAATAATTTTAATGTCCTCAGGTACATCCAATATTGGCCACCAAAACATTTACATATTTACAATGTCTCATGCTCAACAATTATTCTTAAGAAAATCTCTTAAATTAATTGCATCTTATGCAAGTATTTAAAATTTTTTAAAATAATTGCCTCAATGGAGGGCCCATGTTATAATTACTTTAATTATAGCATTTCCAACTTAATCTTTTGTTTAGAAGATTTTATGGTCATCCTAATTACTATTAAGGTCTCACTTTGTACATTATCCATTTAGCATGCATATATCACATACTGCATACATTCACATACATCTCATGCATTCATGGACAATAAATAAATATGGTATGATCATGGACTTTCTAAGGGATTCAATTCTGAGCCACCAAGAATTGAATCAGGGCATTCGTAGGTGCATTTCATTCATTCATATTACAAGAGTTGCTGAAGGAGTACATAATCAACAGTTGATATTGAATTCCTCCCACTGGTCTCACCAATGCTCTGGACCTCCTTGATCTTCTTGCAATCCATTATTACATAGTAATCCTTGGCATACCAAGACGAATTTACAAGAACTTAAATAAAAGAAATTATAACCCAAAAATTATTACAACCTTAATAATACATGTCCAAAATAAATTAAAATAAATTAATTAATTTACAATCCCAAAGAAACATAAAAGAAATAAATCCAATCTCATTGGTCTTTTATATTCTATGATCATCCACCATGCATGTCACTATTTAACAATTAAATAAAACATACATACTTAAATTAAATTGAATATCTCATATTCAACTTAAAAATCCAGATTTGAATATGATTCAAACAAATTTAAAAATTCATATTTGAATCACATTCAAACAAATTTAAAAATTCATATTTGAATCACATTCAAACAACCTTAAAAAATCAGATTTGAATTACATTCAAACAATTTTTAAAAATTCAGATCTGAATAATATTCAAACAACTTTAAAAAATCATATTTAAATATGATTCAAACAACTTTAAAAATTTAAATTTGAATCACATTCAAACAACTTTAAAAATTCAGATTTGAATCACATTCAAATAATTTTTAAAATTCTGATTTGAATCAAAATTTAATTGTGTGGTTAAAATTCTAATTAAACAATTTAATTAGACATAGGATGAGCTTTTAGATTATACAACAATTGCAAATTAAAAAGCCAAACCTTTAGCCACCCATGGAAGCCAAAATTAGCGCACCAAAGATGGTGTTCTTCAAGCATGCCGCCACACATCCATTGCAACCAGCAATGGATAAATCATCTCATGATCAAAACATACAATTAAATCATATAATCAACAATCTAAATGGAAAACATAGGGGCTCTGATACCAATTGAAGGAGCGGAAGTGTGAAAAACACAAGTTTATACCATTGAATTCAAAAATTTTCACCTAAGGTCACATGCATCATGCAAGATTTATTTTTATCTATTTGATTTTAATGATAAACAACATATTAAAACTCTTTTAATATGTTTTTGGATCTGTATTTGCCATTTAAGATTTTAAAATTAATCAGATTAATTTTAGAACCCTAGATTATATCAAGAATAAACACACTAACCTCTTGATGCATTGCAGTGTATTTGCGCCTTTGAGATACGTCTTCAAGACACTAGATGTTGTCCCTCTAGCTTGTCCACACCAAGAACACTTATGGCAGCCCTTGAATAGCTTCTAAATCTTTTTCTATTATTTAGAAAATCAAGTTCTGCCTTTTAAGAGATTAAAGATGTAAATAAGAAACTAGAAACGATTTCTAGTATTTTTAATTCAAGAGATTGTTTGCTAATCTCTTGGAATAGATGAGAGATGAAGAACAAAAGAGGGAGAGCCTCAAGGTGGCGGCACAAATGAGAACAACAGCTGGTTGTCTTATTTTCTTTTTATAACAACACTTATATAGCTAGGTCAACACATTAAACCCTTGCCACATGTCACCTTCTGATTGGTTCTAGGTTTAATTGACCCAATCACATTGTGCCAAGTGCCAAACCTATATTTAATCTTAATTTTAATCATCTTACATGATTAAAAGAGATTTGGCAAGCTTATGTGCAATTCCATGTGTCACCATCTCATGGTCCCACATGTCACCCTGTGAAATGACCAAAATGCCCCTGTGTCTTAATTTTGAGTTCTTAATCCAAAATAATTATTTCTCTTCTTCTAATCAATTTATATCAAAAATTAATTAATTAATCTCTATTAATTAATTAATTTCTCATTAATTAAATTCATATTTAAACACTTTAAATATAAATTTAACTTAACTATACATCCAATAATCTAGATTTGGTTTCAAGTCATGCTAGGGACTTTGCAATCTAATTGCAAACCAAACCTATTTAATTAATCAATTAAACTCATTAATTAATTAATTAAATCATATTTAGTTAGGTGATAACCTGTGTATGTGTGTGACTTACTAGGCTCATCATTAATTGGCAATGAAATATGATATCAACTCTTAATATCATCAGAACTCTTTCGTACCATAAATGATTTCTCTAAATCATTTTATGCACCTCATAGACCATGGTTAACACCTAGCACAGCATGCCATGGCCACCCAATTAGTAATAAGGTTTACCTTAAATGAACCTATAATCACATGTTACCATGCACTAGAATCTCTCTGTTATAAAATCCTAACTCAAGCTGAAGTCATGGTTTATGTCAAACTCCATTTACTATGAATATTATGTTCTCTTTTAATTCCAGTTCTTGATTAAAAGATTTTCTCGTCAGAAACTCTTTTCTGATTAAATCTATCTGTCCTGGCCAGGAACTTTAAAAATCAAGAACAATTAAATGAGCATAGGATTTTATCTCTATTTACTTAGAGGAACATATTCCATCTTGATCAACACCTACCTCCATATATAACTAGTAGGAGCCAACACATGCCCATATACCCATACACAATACAAGTATGAAAGCAGTATCAAACTCAAACTACCTATATACAAGATAACTGTGCTATCTCAGGTCTAAAGATTATATGCACTGATATGATTTATGACAAAACATTGAGAAGAGTAAACTCCATGTGCTTGTCATAAGTGTCATTGGTTCGGCCTACTGATCATTTATAAGTGCCTATCATGTTTGTCATATGGCATGAGACTCATCATTTCATCTTATTTATATCTCATACAAATAACTTGAGAACAAACATGAATACAATCTTTCTGGATAAGTCATGTATTTATTATGAAGTACCCTCGATTGTGAACCTATTTATGATACTTTGTATTAGAAAAACTGTCACTCATATTCTTAATAACTTAAGAATAGAATTTCTAACAAAATATCAATGGACCTTTTCTATTACATATAAATATATTATGTAAATGGAAAAGTGGAAATGCTTTTTATTAATAAAAACATGTACAAGATACATACTAAATGATATGCTCTAGGGCATACTACTAACAATAATTTCCTAGTTATTGTGTTCATAAGAAATGAATAATTACCAACTTATTATTTAGTCGAGGGCTAATTACATTTTATGATATTAACTTCTTCATGCATTTTGTTAATTGTTTTCTTGATGATTTTGAGCTTCTTTATATTTTATTGTAATCATTTTTTTATCTTTATCTTGATATTTCATTTCTTTATTTTGCTTTAATAATCAGTTCAATTACAGTTATACTTTTCCATGCCCAAGTAACCTACGGGTAAACTAGCACTAGATACCAAGTACCTCGGGCTGTCACACCATCGGTCACAATGTATCTCCCGATGTGCAAACAAAATGGCTAATAAGCCATAAAAGCAATAAGGCATAAAGCCAAGTATAACATCATAATTAGTATAGCCATAGGCTATCATCACAGAATGGCAATGAATCCATACATCATACGTAGTACTGCTATCGGAACCCTATCGGCATGCCAACCTATCCAAACCAGTCACATTAGGCCTACTAGGGCATATTACAAAGTCATTTCTTGAATATTTGTACTTTATATGTAAGGTTACTATTCATTTCATTAGTCAACTAAAATGTTGACTTTTTCATAGATAATAGGTATATTGGTTCAAATATCACCAACATACCACATTTTGCATTCCAAAGTTATTAGCATTGGTTGCCAATACCATTTCTAAGCTTAGTGCTAGTTGTTCAAAATTTTCAGATTTCAAGCCTTGTGTTTACTGTTCCATTGGTCATTTTTATAGTAGGAATTTGGCAAAGTTGTCAATGAAAGTTGTTCCTCATTTTGTCTAGTTACATTTCTTTTTTTGAATCACTCCATTTGTAACACCCCAAAGTTCGGTAGTGCGTTCTGCTGCTCCGGTGACCAGTGTTGTCCGGACAGCTAGGATGCCTAGAACCGTACCTCAATATGAGTGAGGAGACATAAAATAATGAAATACAAGAAAAGAAAAACAAAGGAAAAATCATAGTAAAGAAATGTAATCGAGTAAGTGAGCCGGGAAACCTAGTGATGGGTGACCGCACCGGGAAGTCACGGCGTGGACCGTTGACTAGCCCTGGACTGCGGGGAACCCTGGGAAACATTTTTAGGACTTAAATAGACCATTGTTGAAGAGTAAATATCATTAGAAAGATCAAAGAAAAATTAAATAATTAGTACAAAGAAAAGTGAGAAATCGAAAAACAGACAAAATACGGTGTTACCGAAAAATCGGGAAAGCCACCCGAACAGGGGCATTATGGTCATTTGACATCCCGAATGGTCTTTTGACCTAAATGTCCATTAAAAATAAATAGTATTACACTTAGAAAATGAAATGAAAAATTTATTTGATGGTACCTAAAATAAATAGTGGAAATAATGGGTTAAATGTGGATTAATTGAAAGTTAACTTATAATATGTTTTAATTTTAGTTAGTGGACCACTATAGGATTAATTTATCATTGAAATATGGCTGATATGGTCCACTCACCATCTGAAATTCCATCTTCCTCAAAATTCTCTCAAATGGCCGAATTGAAGAAACCTTGAAACTCCATTGACGTTTTTCTTTGAGCTTCATTTCCTCTCTCCATTTCAACTCCATTCTCTTAGGTTCTTTCATGAAAAATGGTCTACACACCACAAGGAAGATATTGATACTAATTTTGAGAAGTTTGGTGAAGGTTTAGCAAGTTACAAATAAAGGTAAGTTTGCATTTTTAAGAAATCCTTTGTTAAAGTTTTTATGCATGTTATGGGTATTGGTTTGGTGAAGGAAAATTTTGAGTTTGAAGGGTTATTGTTGTTGCCATTTTGGACAGCCATGGGTCACGTTTTTGATGAGGTATTTGTGTATATAATTGATGAGAAATAATGTTAATCATGGTGATTTAGTAACCTAGTGATTTAATGCATGTATATATGGTGAATGATGCACTTTGATGGGAATTGGCATATGGTACGGCAATGTGATGTTGATGAATGAATTGTGGCAGCTTGTGGACACTTGAATAATGGTGTATATTGAAGGGAGTGTGGGCAGCATATTGACCTAGAAGGATTGATGATATGTATGTCAATTTACATTGTAAAGTGTATGTAAAGTTTGTAATGTTTAGGTGTGTTTGTAATGGTACTTAGAAATTGTAATTGTGAATGATATTTGGTGTGTTGAGGGTGATTGGAATCTGCCCAAAATAATGCTAATGTTATGTAGAAAATGTTGTTGGTAATGTGCCAAAACAGTTTGGTGGGGTATGGAAGTAAACCTTGCAAAGGTAAGTGTGTGTTTGAAGTTGGGGTGTGTAATGCATATTAAGGGCAGTGTATATTTTAGCCTATAACCTTGAATGTGTAACCTCAATTGGTATGAGACCAATTTGAGGTGAAACTAGGCACAAAATGTGCCAACTTTCATTGAGAAACCATGCCAAAATTCTGCTTGCAAGGTGACCTAAAAAAATGACCAATTCGGATTAGGTGCAATTAGGACCTGAAAAATGACCAATTGGGTAGCAGTGAGTGTTTAGGCCATAACTCACTCAAACCAGGTCCAATTGACCTGAAATTTTGACCAAGAATAGTTAAGACCCATACCTACAAGTCTTATGAAGACACCAAAGCCCAGAAATGACCATAAGCAAGTCAAACAACTTGCACAAGTTCGGGTCCAAAAACTGGCCGAACCAGAATTGACCAATTTGACCTAAAATTGACCTAAAATGGTATCACTTGACCAGCAATAGTGTAATGACCATAACTTGGTCTACTTAACTCGGATTGACCTGAAATTTTGCACCGCGTGCAATATGACCTAGATCTACAAGTTTGTAGTTTCGACCGAGACCCGAAAACCGAGGGAACTAGATCGTCCGGTTAGGTCAAACCAGTGTTCGAATCCAAAGAATTTGCATTAAAATGCACTAAGCGAGGAAATGACTTTGGTAAAACATACCAAACCTAAAACCCTATCGAGTGTGACATATTAATGACACTAAAACCTAATTTACCTAAAACACATCGAGGGTCGGTATATTAGGTGATTAAGCGAATAATTGAGTTCAGTGCATTATTTACCAAACCCCATCGATAGAGATAGTTTAATTTGGTACTGAAACACTTCAAATTGTGTTTCTCAGTTAACAAGGACTCAAAGAAAAAGGGAAAGAAATCTCGAGTCAAGACCAGGAGACAAATATCAGAGGTTTGTGCACAACAACTGTTTCTTTTGAATTATTTTCAATGGAAATAAATATTGATTATTTGTATATCATTATTTTAAATTGTGGAAATGTGTTTGAGGAATATTTATTGATTGAAAAATATTGTGAATAGTTTGAAACTGTGAAAAATGGTTTGAATGACATTGATGGTTTCTTATTGATTAAAAAGCATTAGAAATGGTTTGAAACCACAGCTATCATGTATATTGATTGTATTCCTCTCTAGCTTGTCTAGTGGGATGAATTGAATTCCCTCTCTAGCTGAAGTGTTGAGGTGTGTGCCTGTTGAGGACGAATAGAATGAGTACTCATATTTTTGCTAGCTAGCCATGTTATTCCTCATTAGTCATCGACTTTTGGGATGAATTGAATACCTCATTAGCCATCGGCTTTTGGGATGAATTGAATTATGGATCATGATTAAGTCGTGTGTGATTTATTGATGTGTATTGTGAGATTGTGAAATGGATTTAAACTCTCATTGACATATACTGTCTTTTGAATTCAAACTGATCTGACTTATGGAAAATTATTGTGATATTGAGAAATGAAGTTTAAATTCTTGTTGACAATTATTGTCTTGAATTTAATTATGATTTTAAGTATCCACTATTTACATGACTTATGAATTGTGATTTAAATTGGATTTGGTTAATGTTGGGCACCACTGAGACATTGTCTCAAATGATAGCTTTATTCTCATTGCGGTAGAGAAATACAGTATAGCAGACTAGGTGCATATACATCCAAATGAGGGATTACAGGTATATTGAGTATACCGCTTTTGCTTTTGTATCAGTAATGTATGACCTTTGTATGTACATATTGTATTTGGTTTTGAGTTGTAAATTAAATTGTACTTGAAGTTGTAAATTAATTATGAGTGTTTTGGATTGTAAAAGTTGTATTATATTTCCTTATCTCAGACTTTGAAAAATTTCTATGGAATTGAGTTGATGAATTGTTGTGTTGAGAAATGTATTGAAGTTGAGATTTGGAAAATTATAGAAGTGCTTTTACTGAGTTTTTCAAGAACTGTTTTATCCAAAATACAGAGGGCACTCTGCCAAAAATTTTACAGAAATTCTAAATAAATCAAATGAGTTAGTTATTTCACTTCAGTTCACCAAAGTCTTTAACACCTGTAAATAGTGCTCACCACTGTAAAAGAAGTAAGAAAAGTTTTTTTTTAAAATCCCTTGTAGTGTATTTAATGGGTTATCAGTAGACGGAGTTGGTAATTCATTAGGTATACTACGGGATCATGTTATGCCTTACAGAGGGGTAGGGTGTGACACCATTTGGAGTTTTGTAGCTCAAGTTATGGCCTAAGCACCATAACTGGCCGGATTGAAAACTTTCTAGATTTTTTGGACTGGCCAAATCTACAATGTTTTTGTGCAGTGACTGCAGGTCACTTTTTGAACATGTTATGATCAAAATTTGGGTTAGTTTCTTTATGAAAGTTGTAGGTCTATATCTTAGCTTTCTGGTGGTAAAATTTCAGGTCAATTGGACTTTTCTACACTAAGTTATGACTAAATAAATAGATACTATTCATTTGGTCATTTTGCCCAGGTAGAATGCAAGTCACCCGGATTAGGGCAATTTTTAGGTCAACTTGGTTTGGTTTTCTGAGCAGGGTTTCTTCACCAAAGTTGTGCCATTATGTGTCTAGTTTCATGCCAAATTGGCCTTGCACCAATTGAACCTCTACAACTCCATTTATTGCTGCCCAAACCTGCTGGACTCATGCTCAGTCTTGCAGGTCAGCGAAGGTAGCTTACCCCAAATGCCAAGCCTCAACTCACTTCATTTTCTCATTATACACATTTAAATGGTCACTAATTGACCATTACAAGGTTAATGAACCATTACATGAGCAAACCCTAATATTGTTAAGTGTCCATATTTTTCCATGTTCATACATACCTAATCCTTGCATTTCACCTACACAACTAAATTCAATCATGCATTTAGCACTAAAGGCTGCTCTTCAATACTTTGCTTGTAACACCCCTATTTACATAGCCTAGTATATTTCACTATTTCGGTGACCGGAGTCAGTCCGGGCAATTAAGGGGATTAGAACCACACTTAAGACAATTAGATAAGCCATAAATACAAATAGTTAGTAATTGTCAATTAGTTAAGTATAAATAAGAAAAACAGAACATAAGAAGTTAAACGAGCCAAGAGTCACAACGATGGGTGACCTTCTCTGGAAGGACTACGAATTCGATTTAAACTCAAAATTCCAACCGTAAAATGTGATGCCGCGGTCCTTAAGACTATTACAAACACAGTGGAAAAGAGAAAATCACGAAAAAAGGTTGTTAAGCCAGTCAAATAATTAGGTCAGAGAGCCGAAAGAAATATTGAATTATTTGTAAATCGGGTTGAACCGGCAAGGGGTAATTTGGTCAATTGATCCCGAGAGCTGACTCCTGACCTAACTATCAAATAAAATCAGAGAAAAGAAAATTTCGGGATCAAAAATTAAATTAAAGAACTAAGGAAAAATAAATGAAAAAAAAAAAAGAAAAAAGAAAAAAGTTAATTACATCACTTTTATGACATCAAAATGATGCCAAAATTAATTTTTTAATTTCCCACCATATTTGACTAATTCAATTACATAAAATTAATCATAAAATATGTAAAAACTAAAAAAGAAAACAACCCTTTCTCTTACCTCAAGTTTTGGCAGCCATCCTTCCCTTAGCTCCACCATTGTTTTCCTCCATAAAAGCTTAAGTTTAAGCTTGTAAACATCCACTTAACCCTACCTTGCCCCAAATTCTTCCATAAAAACTTGTTAACCTCACTTGAGAAGAAGATTGATCACAAAAGAAAGAAGAAAAGAAGAAGGAAAATGAAGATTTAGCATCCAAGTTGAGGTTAGTGATTTAAGTTGCAAAATTTAGTTTATTAGTTATGTTTATAGCTTAACTAACTTAGAAATAAACTTAAAATGAAATAAAATTAATTGTTAGAGGACTAATCATGGATTTTGGTCAGTTAGGGTTTGCTATGGTAATGTATGAATTTGATTGGATTAAAAGTATAGGCAAGCTTGTATGAATGTGGAAGTGATATTGATATGCTTAGATTTGGTTAAATGTAACTACTAGTGTGGTTAGGGTTTGGCACCTAGGGTTTAGAGGCAAAAATGTGAGAATGTGTTAAATGGTGTTTTGGACTTGGTTTGAGGTGAGTAATGGTTATTTGTGACCAAATGAAGTGTGTTAGAAGTGTTGGAACCAAATGCAAATTCAGGTTGCTTAGGGTCATGCTGGAGGCAGCAGGACCAAGGTCCCTTTGAGGGACCAAAACTGAAAATTTACAAGTTGAATTAGTATGAGACCAATTGGGAATGAAAATAGACACAAAATGACACAATTTTCATTTAGGAATCATGCCCAAAAAGTGACCAAAACCTAGTGAACAAATTGACCAAATCCAGATTTTCTCAATCTGACCTGTACAAAAATGACCAAATGAACAATGTTTGTTCATTTGGCCATAACTTGGGCTAGGTAGGTCTAAATGACCTGAAATTTTACCAGTGGACAGTTGAGATATATACCTAAAACTTTCATGAAGAACACAAACTCAAATTATGCCATTAACCAAGTCATTTGGCCACCCAAATTTGGTAACCTAAAACTGCTAGAACCCGAGTTTGCCCAGAAATCTGGGTTAAGTCTAATCTGGCAGCCATGATTCAAATGGCTATAAATTGTTAACATAAGTTTTGAAACCACAGTGTCATGACCATATATTTGAACACCTCACTAGCATGACTAGTGGGGGTAATCAGTTTCGAATTTTGATTCTGTCTTTGGCTAAAGTGTTGAGGTGTGTGCCAGTAGAAGAAGAAATTGAATGGATATCCATATATTTAAGCTAGCTAGCCTTGTGATGTGACTTCTCCTTAGCCTCTGGCTATTGAGATTATATTTGTTTCGAATGGCATGATATAACTGTGGGTTTTATGAAATGTGTTTTGATGCTTCAAAATGAAATTGTTTGGATTAAAATCTCATAATTCATGTTTTGTATTTAATTCTCATGTTCAGTCCAATTTTTGAATAAATATGATTTAAATTCTGCATAAAGATTATTTTAGTATGTTGTCCACCACTGAGTCCTAGTACTCAGCGATGGCTGTTATTGCTGTCGTAGATTTAGAGACTAGAGGAGCAGCAGATTGAGCTGCTGAGGACAGAGGAGCTACCTGGTTAAAGTTATCGGGTATATTTTATACCCTAACTGTAAAAATTTATTTTGATATATGAAATGTATGTAAAGGTATGGACATGTAAAACTGGTCTTGAGCAGTTTGTATAAAGTTTGTATAAAGTTTGTAATAAATTTTAGTTTGAATTTTCCTAATGTAAATTTTTAGTATGATGTATATAAATTGTTTTATCTTTAATGAAATATGAATGGAAATATTTTATTTTAATTTGAATGAAATTGATTGCTAGTATTTTGATGATTACTGAATTTTTTAAAATTGAGAAAAGATGATTGTTAAATTTTGAAACTTGAGAAATTGGTTGAGATTGTTGTGGAGTTGTTGAAATTGTTGAGATAAATTATTAGTACTTTTACAGGTATTTAAAAAACTGTTTTCTCAAAATACAGACGGCACTCTGCCGGAATTTTTATAAAATTTACGAAAAAATAAAATGGGCCAAAAATTTTAACTAGTTTTCAACTTTGAATAAATAATTTTAATACCAATTAGAAAATGCTCAACACTTATAAAAGTAAGAAAATTATTTTAAAATCCCTTGTAGGGTACTTAGTGAGTTATCGGTAGGTGAAGTTTGGTAGTTCATTAGGTATTCTACGAGATCATGTTATGCCTTACAGAGGGTAAGGTGTGACATGTTTTAGTGGTATCAGAGCAAAATTTTTGAAGTATGTTTTAACTTGTGAATTTGTGTCTTTACTTGTTAAGTACAACTGCTCAATGTCCTTATCTGTTACATATAGTGCATCACATCATGTCACACCCTACCCCTCTGTAAGGCATAACATGATCCCGTAGTATACCTAATGAATTACCAACTTCGTCTACTGATAACCCATTAAATATACTACAAGGGATTTTAAAAACTTTTCTTACTTCTTTTACAGTGGTGAGCACTATTTACAGGTTTTAAAAACCTTTTTGATCTGAAGTGATAGAACTAACACATTTGAATTATTTGGAATTTCTGTAAAAATTTTGGCAGAATGCCATCTGTATTTTGGATAAAACAGTTCTTCAGAAAACCTGTAAAAAGCACTTCAATTATTTTCCAAATCTCAACTCCAACATTTTTCTCAATACAACATATTTCTCAACTCAAATCCACAGTGATTTTTCAAAAGCTGAGATATAGGAAATATAATACAATTTTTGCAAGTCAAAATAACTCATAATTATTTTACAACCTCAAGTTACAATTTAAATTTACAACTGCTCAAACCAAAACAATATGTACATACAGTGGTCATACATTACAGTACAAAATGCAAAAAGCAGTATACTCGTTATACCCGAAAAATCTCTCACTGGAGGTACTAGCAGCCTAGTCTGCTGCCCTGTCTGTCTCTGTCTACTGCGACAAAGAATAAAGCTATTCTTTGAGACAATGTCTCAGTGGTGCACAACATTAACTAAATACAAATTTAAATCACAATTCATAATTCAAATAAATAGTGGATACTTAAAAACCATAGTTAAATTCAAGACAATACTGTCATAAGGAATTTAACACAATATCACAATAAATCTCAATAATCAAAACATAGTTAAATTCAGAAGATAGTGAATGTCAATAAGAATTTAAACTCCATTTCACAAATTATCAAATCGCATAACAACACAATTTAGTCAAATAATTTAAGAATACAGTGTTGCCAATTCATTCACAACTTAAGCCATGACACAAATTTCCGATCAATGCCGCGTTGTACACCACGACAAAGCAATCACAACCCCACTAATCGAAATCAATGAGGAAGGGAGCTAGCTATATAATGAGTACTCATCCGATCACCTCAACTGGTAAACCAGAGAGGGAAAAAAATAAACGATCACGACTCCATAAATGGAGAAGGAAAATAAACGATCACAACCCCATAAATGGAGAAGGAATGATACGATACTGTCATGCTAAGTGTGAACACAAAATCAATTTCAAACATTTTATTCAAATGGTTCGTGAGAATCCAATAAATTTCCAAAGTCATAATTTTATTCACAAAATGGCAACACAATTCATAAGTAACTTCAATTTCCACAAATCACACTAAATAATTTTTTCCACAATTTCAAACCATTTACAATGCTTTTCAAGCAATAAGTATCCATCAAATATCATTCAAACAATTTTTCACAGTTTCACAATTTAAGACAATAATATACAAATAGTCATAATTAATTTCAATTGAAAATAATTCAAAAGAAATAGCTGTTGTGCACAAACACAATTTAAATCAATAACATACAATTAATCATATGAAATCTTATTCAGAGTAAAATCAGTTGAAAACTAGTTGTGCACAAACCTCTGATAATTGTCTCCTGGGCCTGGACTCAGTGTTTCCTTCCCTTTCCCTGAGTCTTTAGTAACTGAGAAACACAATTTGAAGTGTTTCAGTACTAAATTATATTGTCTCTAACGATAATGTTCGATACGTAATTCACTGCAAGCTATTATTTACTTAATTACCTAATATATTGACCCTCGATGTGTTTTAGGTAAATTAGGTTTTAGTGTCATTAATATGTCACATTTGATAGGGTTTTAGGGTTGGTACGTTTTACCAAACTCATTTCCTTGTTTAGTGCATTTTCTTGCAATTTGCTGGGTTCCGGGACACTAGTTTGACCTAGCTGGACGGCTTAGTTCCCTCGGTTTTCGGGTTTCGGTCAAAACTACAAACTTGTAGATCTATGTCTTATGGACCGCGATGCAAAATTTTATGTCATTCCGAGTTAAGTAGACCGAGTTATGGTCATTATACTATTGCTGGTCAAATGGCATCAAATTAGGTCCATTTTAGGTCAATTTGGTCAACTCTGGTTCGGCCAGTTTTTGGACCCGAATTTGTGCAAGCTTTTTGACTTGCTTATGGTCATTTCTGGGCTTTGATGTCTTCATAAGACTTGTAGGTATGGGTCTTAACTATTCATGGTTAAAATTTCAGGTCAATTGGACCTGTTTTGAGTGAGTTATAGCCTAAACACTCACTGCTGCCCAATTGGTCATTTTTCAGGTCCTAATTGTACCTAATCCGAATTGGTCATTTTCTTAGGTCACCTTGCAAGCAGAATTTTGGAATGTTTTCTCAATGAAAGTTGGCACATTTTGTGCCTAGTTCCACCTCCAATTGGTCTCATACCAATTGAGGTTACACATTTAAACTTATTGGCTAAAATGTACACTGCCCTTAGTTACCTTGCTTAAACACACATCAATCACACACTTACCTTGCAAATATGTTTACTTCCCTACCAAATCTGTTTTGGTACATTACCAAAAACATATTCCACTTTACATTAACATTACTTTGGGAAGATTACAATTATCCTCAACACACCAAATATAATTCACATTTACAAGTTCTAAGTACAATCACATACACACCTAACCATTACAAATCTTACATACACTTTACAATATCAATCTATATACATATCCATCAAACTTCTATGTCAATATTCTGCCACCACCTTCATGAACACACACATTTATTCAAGAATCTCCAAGCTGCCAAAATTCTTCCTCAATACCAAAGTGTCCTACAATCATCAATTTTCATCCAAGTGCAAAAATCACCTTATACATATGAAGTAATTCACTAGGTTATTAAATCACCATAACCAACATCATTTCCCATCAAATATATGCACAATTATTTCATCAAATACATGACTACATGGCTGCCCAAAAATGGATATCTCAATAACTCTTCAAACTTAAAAATTTCCTTCACAAAACCAACACCCATAACATGTACACAAAGTTTAACAAAGAAATCTTCAAAAATGCTAACTTACCTTATGGTTGGGACTTGTTAAACCTTCACCAAACTTCTTGATTTTAGTATCAAACCCTTCCTTGTGATGTGTAGACAATTTTTCATGAAGGAACCTAAGAGATTGGAGTTGAAATGGAGGGGTTGATGGAGCTTGCATGAAAATGGAAATGGAGGTTTTCTCTCCTCCTTCAATTCGGCTTGGATGATAAATGAAGAAGATGAAGTTGCTGCTGGATATAGTGGACTTACATCAGCCTCATTTTGTGTTTAATTTATTCCTTTAGTGGCCCACTCACTCCATTTAATCATATAATAAGCCTAAATGTGTTATTTACACATTTTTCACTCCATTTTTGGTTATTTGTATTAGGTACCCCCAATTTAATTTTTCATTTTATTTTCTAAGTGTAATATTATTTATTTTTAATGGACATTTAGGTCAAAAGACAATTTGGGATGTCAAATGACCATAATGCCCCTGTTCGGGTTGCATTCCCGATTTTTCGGTAATACCGGGTTTTGTCTGTTTTTCGATTTCTCACTTTTCTTTGTACTAATTATTTAATTTTTCTTTGATCTTTCTAATGATATTTATTCTTCAATAAGGGTCTATTTAAGTCCTAAAAATATTTTCCAGGGTTCCCCGCAGTCCAGGGCTAGTCAACGGTCCACGCCATGACTTCCCGGTGCGGTCACCCATCGCTAGGATTCCCGGCTCGCTTAACTTGATCACATTTCTTTGCTATTATTTTTCCTTTGTTTTTCTTGTATTTTATTATTTTATGTCTTCTCACTCATATCGAAGTGTAGTTCTAGGCATCCTAGCTGTCCGGACAACACTGGTCACCAGAACAGTAGAACGCACTACCGAACTTAGGGGTGTTACACATCATAAATATGAACTAACGGAGGGAATCTCCTTGTGTTATTTGTTTAGGAGATACCTTAACTACAGACTGAAATGGAAGAAGGGGATCGCTCAGTCGAGCAATTTGTTAAAGCTGAGGCACAAGGGGAAGCCCCAGCTCTACAGAACGTTAGTGGATCAGTAGCACTAGCCCCACAAATGCCGCAGTTTCCTGCACAGTTTGTACAGCAGATGGCTGCGATGTTTCAACAAATGGCTGGGGGTATGCCTGCTCAAGCTCCACCCTAGACACCTGTGGTACAACCACAACCTCCAGTCAGACAGTATGACAAACTATTGAAGTATGGGGCTATAGAATTTAAGGGTACAGTACACTCGCTTGAGGCAGAGCAATGGCTTGAAAGAATGGACAGAGTGTTCAAGAAGTTGCACTGCCAAGATGAATTGAAGTTTGAATACTCTGTGTCACTACTGTAAGGGGATGCGTATGATTGGTGGAAGACCATCCCCCACAGCTTGGCTGAACCACCAATACTGACCTGGGATGATTTCATCAGAGAATTCAGACAAAAATACATCCCAGACGCATATGTGGATCAAAAGTTACAAGAATTTCTGAGTCTAAAGCAAGGGAGTAAATCAGTGGCAGAGTATGAGAGGGAGTTCTCCTGCTTAAGCCACTATGTTGGGAGTCTCCTTTCTACCAGTAAGGAAAGGTGCAAGAGATTTGAGACTGGTTTGAAACCCAGTTTGAGGATGCAAGTTGTGGGATTCGGACACAGCAACTGCTCAGAGCTCATCTCTCAAGCACTTGAGCTAGAAAGGATTGAATCAGAAGCGACCCCAACAAAAGAAAAATCAGAAAAAGTTGAAAAATCAGAGAAAGACAAGGGAAAAAATCAGTTAAACAAAGTTCTGGTGGTACTTCTGGGAAGAGAAAGAAATTTGGTGGACCTAGTAGAGGTCGAGGTGGAAGATTTAGAAGGGGCAGATTCTCTGGACAGAGACCCCCTAGGTCTGGTCAGTAGTCAAGTAGGGGTTCATATCCTGCCCGCCCCTATGAGACTTGTGGCAAGATTCATGGGGGAGAATGCAATTGGGCCACTAAAGCCTGTTTTAACTGTAGAGACAAGGGCCATCTTGCTAAAGACTGCACTAGTGCTCCTAAATATGGTCCAGCTCCTACGACTGCATCTATTTAAAGTCCTGCTTCTAGAAGTTCACAACTTGTTGGCAAAGGAAGAGGCAGAGGTAGAGGCACTGCTTCTGGCAGTCAGGGTACGATTGGTCAATCAGCATAAGGAAGTACTTCAGCTAGAGTTTACACAATGAGACAATGAGAAGAGGCTGAGACTTCTGATGTTATAGCCGGTACATTTTCTATATTTGATCAAGAAGTATTTGTGTTATTTGAAGGAGTTGCAAGAGCTGCTTGACAAGGGCTTTTATCTTCCCTAGTGTGTCACCATGGGGAGCGCCAGTGTTGTTTGTAAAGAAGAAGGATGGCACTCTCTGGTTATGCATTGACTATCGGCAGTTGAATAAGGTGACAATAAAGAACAGATACCCATTGCCCTGTATTGATGACTTGTTTGATCAGTTGAGGGGTGCAGCTGTGTTCTCCAAAATTGACTTGAGATCAGGTTATTATCAGCTGAAAGTACAAGAGCAGAGTATTTCTAAAACTGCCTTTAGAACCCACGATGGCCATTATGAGTTCTTGGTTATGCCATTCGGGTTAACTAATGCTCTGACTGCTTTTATGGATCTGATGAATACTATCTTCAGACCATACCTCGATCAGTTTGTTGTGGTATTCATTAATGATATATTGGTTTATTCGAGGAGTGCAGAAGAGCATGATAGACATCTACGGATTGTACTACAGTCTTTGAGGGAGAAACAACTATATGCCAAATTGTCGAAATGTGAATTTTGGCTGAAGGAGATATCCTTTTTGGGGCACATAGTATCAGCAGAGGGTATTAAGGTAGATCCTAGCAAGATAGAAGTTGTCCTTAATTGGAGGCCACCAAGAAATATCACAGAGATTCATAGTTTTCTGGGTTTAGCTGGATACTACCGTAGATTTGTGAATGGATTCTCCATGTTAGCATCTCCACTAACCAAGCTGTTTAGGAAAGATGTAAAATTTCAGTGGACGGATAAATGCCAGCAGAGTTTTGATGAATTGAAGAAATGTTTGACTGAAGCTCCAGTTCTTACTTTACCTACTCCGGGTAAAGAATACACAGTTTATAGTGATGCTTTTCACAATGGGTTAGGCTGTGTATTGATGCAAGATCGAAATGTCATTGCCTATGCATCACGCCAGCTAAAACCACATGAGAGGAATTATCCAACACATGACTTGGAGCTTGCAGCTATTGTGTTTGCTCTTAAGATTTAGAGGCACTATTTGTATGGGGAGAAATGCTACATCTACACAGATCATAAGAGTTTGAAGTATTTGGGCACTCAGAAGGAGTTGAACTTGAGACAGAGGAGATGGTTAAAGTTGATAAAAGACTATGATTATCTGATAGACTATCAGCCAGGGAAAGCTAATGTTGTGGCTGACGCCTTTAGTCGCAAGACTATGGCAAGTCTACGGGTTACTCCTTTGTCTATGGTACATGAGTTAAGATCATTGCATGCCAGCTTAGAGATTAGTGATGATGGGCAGACAGCAGCTGCATGGCATGCACAGCCGGTGTTGATTGATCATATCAGAATGGCTGCTTAGAATGATGAAAGGTATCAGAAGCCGTTGGAAGAGGTCAGGCAGGGTAAGAAACCAGAATTCTCAATAAGAGATGATGGTCTACTGCTACACCAGGGCAGAATATGTGTTCCTAATGATGTTGATTTAAGGTAGATCATTTTGAAGAAAGCACATGAATCTCCTTTTGCCATGCACCCTGGTGGCACAAAAATGTATAGGGGGGCTAAAGGAGCATTACTAGTGGATGGGTATGAAAAGAGATGTGGCAGAGTTTATTTCCAAATGCCTAACTTGTCAGTAAGTAAAGGCAGAGCATCAAGTACCCGCTGGGTTGTTACATCCACTACCAGTACCGGAATGGAAATGGGAGAGAATAACGATGGATTTTGTGATTGGACTTCCGATGACACAGAAGAGTCATGATGCAGTATGGGTCATTGTTGATAGATTGACCAAGTCTACTCATTTTCTGCCAATTCGAATGGACTACAGTTTAGAAAGATTGGCCAAGTTGTACATTGATGAGATTGTGAGACTGCATGGAGTGCCAGTATCCATCGTATCAGATAGAGATCCTAGGTTCACTTCTAGATTTTGGGGTAGTCTTCAGAGAGCCGTAGGAACTAGATTGAACTTCAGTACAGCATTCCACCCATAGACAGATGGCCAATCTGAGAGGGTAATTCAGATCTTGGAGGACATGCTACGGGCTTGTGTGATTGAGTTTGAGGGCAGTTGGGACACACACTTGCCTTTGATTGAGTTTGCTTACAATAACAGCTACCAATCAAGCATTAGGATGCCTCCATATGAAGCTTTATATGGCAGAAAATGTAGAACCCCGTTGTGTTGGGATGATGTGGGTGACAGAAAAATGATTGGACCCGAAATTGTTCAACAAACTGAGGAGAAGATCAGAGTGATCAGAGATCGACTTAAGACTGTATCAGACCGTCAGAAGTCCTACATTGATTTAAAGAGAAGAGATATTGTGTATGAAATGGGTGAGAAAGTATTCCTCAAGGTTTCTCCTTGGAAGAGAATTATGAGATTTGGCAGAAAGGGGAAACTGTGTCCTCGTTTCATTAGGCCATATGAGGTTCTAGAAAGAGTGGGTCCTTTAGCATATCGTTTGGCACTACCTCCAGAGTTAGAGAAGATACATAATGTCTTCCATGTGTCTATGTTGAGGAGGTATCGATGAGACCCATCTCATGTACTACCAATAGAAGAAATTGAAGTGAATCCAGACCTCACATATGAGGAAGAACCCATAGAGATTCTAGCTTATGAGGTGAAGCAGCTACGGAATAAGCAGATACCATTAGTAAAAGTGTTGTGGAACCATCATTCGGGCCAAGAAGCTACTTGGGAATGAGAGGAGGACATGAGGAGACAACACCCACAGCTGTTCAGAGATTGATACCAGGTAAAATTTCGAAACGAAATTTATTTAGGGGGGGGGGGGGATTGTAACACCCCTATTTGCATAGCCTAGTATATTTTACTATTTTGGTGACCGGAGTCGGTCTGGACAATTAAGGGGATTAGAACCACACTTAAGACAACTAGATAAGCCATAAACACAAGTAATTAGTAATTGTCAATTAGTTAAGTATAAATAAGAAAAACATAATATAAGAAGTTAAACGAGTCGAGAGTCACAGCGATGGGTAACCTTCTCGGGAAGCACTGCGAAGTCAATTTAAACTCAAATTTCGAACTGTAAAATGTGACGCCGCAGTCCTTAAGACTATTACAAGCACAATGGAAAAGAGAAAATCATGAAAAAAGGTTGTTAAGCCAGTCAAATAATTAGGTCAGGGAGCCAGAAGAAATATTGAATTATTTGCAAACCGGGTTGAACCGGCGAGGGGCAATTTGATCAATTGACCCCGAGAGCTGACTCCTGACCTAACTTTCAAACAAAATCAGAGAAAAGAAAATTTCAGGATCAAAAATTAAATTAAAGAACTAAGGAAAAATAAATGAAAAAAAAAAAAGAAAAAAGAAAAAAGTTAATTACATCACTTTTATGACATCAAAATGATGCCAAAATTAATTTTTAATTTCCCACCATATTTGACTAATTCAATTACATAAAATTAATCATAAAAGACCTAAAAACTAAAAAAGAAAACAACCCTTTCTCTTACCTCAAGTTTTGGTAGCCATCCTTCCCTTAGCTCCACCATTGTTTTCCTCCATGAAAGCTTGAGTTCAAGCTTGTAAACACCCACTTAACCCTACCTTGCCCCAAATTCTTCCATTAAAACTTGTTAACCTCACTTGAGAAGAAGATTAATCACAAAAGAAAGAAGAAAAGAAGAAGGAAATTGAAGATTTAGCATCCAAGTTAAGGTTAGTGATTTAAGTTGCAAAATTTAGTTTATTAGTTATGTTTATAGCTTAACTAACTTAGAAATAAACTTAAAATGAAATGAAATTAATTGTTGGAGGACTAATCATGGATTTTGGTCAGCTAGGGTTTGCTATGGTAATGCATGAACTTGATTGGATTAAAAGTGTAGGCAAGCTTGTATGAATGTGGAAGTGATATTGATATGCTTGGATTTGGTTAAATGTAACTACTAGTGTGGTTAGGGTTTGGCACCTAGGGTTTAGAGGCAAAAATGTGAGAATGTGTTAAATGGTGTGTTGGACTTGGTTTGAGGTGAGAAATGGTCATTTGTGACCAAATGAAGTATGTTAGAAGTGTTGGAACCAAATGCAAATTCGGGTTGCTTAGGGTCATGCTATAGGCAATAGGACCAAGGTCCCTTTGAGGGACCAAAACTAAAAATTTACAAGTCCAATTGGTATGAGACCAATTGAGAATGAAAATAGACACAAAATGACACAATTTTCATTTAGGAATCATGCCCAAAAAGTGACCAAAACCTACTGAACAAATTGACCAAATCCTGATTTTCTCAGTTTGACCTGTACAAAAATGACCAAATAAATAGTGTTTGTTCATTTGGCCATAACTTGGGCTAGACAGGTCTAAATGACCTGAAATTTTACCAGTGGACAGTTGAGATATAGACCTAAAACTTTCATGAAGAACACAAAGCCAAATTATGTCATTAACCAAGTCATTTGGCTACCCAAATTTGGTAACCAAAAACTACCAGAACCAGAGTTTGCCTAGAAATCTGGGTTAAGTCCAATCCAGCAGCCATGATTCAAATGGCTATAACTTGAGCTACAAAACTCCAAATGGAGTTATTCAAAAAGAAGAATAAAGTTAAGACAATAGGAAACATTTTCTATGCAGAAAGTTTTGCCAAATTCTAACAGAAAAATGACCAATGAAACAGGGCAACATAAGACGCCAAAACTAAAAATTTGCGAATTTGCCTAAAAGACTTAGAATTTGAGTAAACAACCAAAACCAACAAATTTAGTTACCAAAATGTGGTATGTGGGTGAAGTTGGAATTTCCATACCTATTAAGCCTTAGAAAGTCAACAAATTGACCTGAATAGTGTCATGAATAGTAACCCCAAAACACAAATTTTAAAGAACGTCAAGTTTAGCACATTAGAGCTAGGTAAAAATGAATTTAAATTTATTTTTGGATTTATACTAAGTTATTATACTGAAACACTGTGAAACTGTGTGTTTTAGTGGAAACGAATACCGGGAAGGAACCCGAGGTGTCGAGTCAAGGCCAAAAGGTGACTCATATAAGGTTTGTGCACAACGTATAATTTTGTAAATTATCTTCTACATATTGTTTTGAATAATTTGAATTATTGAATTGTGACATTACTATGATGAAGTATTTATGATGCTTTTGATTTCAATTGTTGAAAGTTATTTGTGTATATTTGAAATGGCAATGTTTAGTAAACTGTTAAGATAAGTTTTGAAACCACAGTGTCATGACCATATATTCGAACACCTTACTAGCATGACTAGTGGGGGTAATCAGTTTCGAATTTTGATTCCTTTTCTAGCTGAAGTGTTGAGGTGTGTGCCAGTAAAAGAAGAAATTAAATGGATATCCATATATTTGAGCTAGCTAGCCTTGTGATATGACTTATCCTTAGCCTCTGGCTATTGAGATTATATTTGTTTCGAATGGCATGATATAACTGTGAGTTTTATGAAATGTGTTTTGATACTTCAAAATGAAATTGTTTGGATTAAAATCTCATAATTCATGTTTTGTATTTAATTCTCATGTTCAGTCCAATTTTTGAATAAATATTATTTAAATTCTGCATAAAGATTATTTTAGTATGTTGTGCACCACTGAGTCCTAGTACTCGTGATGGTCATTATTCTTGTCATGATTTAGAGACTAGAGGAGCGTGATTAAGGCTTGAGACAGGAGCTACCTGCTTGAAGTTATCGGGTATATTTATACCCTGACTGTAAAAATTTATTTTGATGTATGTAATGTATATAAAGGTATGGACATGTAAAACTGGTCTTAAGCAGTTTGTATAAAGTTTGTATAAAGTTTGTAATAAATTTTAGTTTGGATTTTCCTAATATAAATTTTTAGTATGATGTATATAAATTGTTTTATCTTTAATGAAATATAAATGGAAATATTTTATTTTAATTTGAATGAAATTGATTGCTAGTATTTTGATGACTACTGAATTTTTGGAAATTGAGAAATGATGATTGTTGAATTTTGAAACTTGAGAAATTGGTTGGGATTGTTGCGGAGTTGTTGAAATTGTTGAGATAAATTATTAGAAGTGCTTTTTACAAGTATTTGAAAAACTGTTTTCTCAAAATACAGACGGCAATCTGCCGGAATTTTTATAAAATTTACGAAAAAATAAAATGGGCCAGAAATTTAACTAGTTTTCAACTTTGAATAAATATTTTAATACCTATTAGAAAATGCTCACCACTTATAAAAGTAAGAAAATTGTTTTAAAATCCCTTGAAGGGTACTTAGTGAGTTATCGGTAGGTGAAGTTTGGTAGTTCATTAGGTATTTTACGGGATCATGTTATGTCTTACAGAGGGATAAGGTGTGACATTGCTTTCAAGAAAAATCACTAACCCTAACTAACCATAGCTTCCTAAACTTGTAGGGTGTACACACACACTTGTTTATTTCATTTTCTTACATTTCCTACATATATCATGCCATTAAACATGAATTAAACTAAAAAGAGCAAGAGTTTGGTCACTTACCACAAGTGAGCAGAATTTTCTCCCTTCACAAACTTTAGTTTCTTGGCTTTTCTTGGCAGCCAAACACCTTGCCAAGTTGTGTAGACAAGTTTTGTTGAAGTGGACTTAAGGTTTAGGGGAGTAGAATCAAGGTTTGGAAGAGGTGTGGAAACTTCTTCAATGGAGAAAGGGAAATGGGCAGCCGGCTGGTTAAGGAAGAAGAGATGAATCTGATTGCTTTTATTTATTTTTTTCTCAATTATTCCTTTTTAATAGGTTAGCTTAATTGTGATTGGTGGGGAAAGGGTTGATGACATCATGTGATGTCAAAATTGTCATTTAATCTCATTTTCTTTTCTTTTCTTCTCTACTCATTTTCAATTTAATTTTTAGTAATATTTATTCACATTTTGTATCATAATAATTATTTACTTAACTGGACAAGTCAGCCAAAAATCACCTCTGAAGGCGAAATGACCAAAATGCCCTCCAATTGGCTTAACAAACCAAAATTGTCTGTACTGATTGAAAAATTTTTCTAAGCATTTTCTTGGCATTCTAATGCCATAGGAACCTCAATGACCCTTCTATGGAGTCCCAAATTTTATTTTATGAATTTTCCCCCTGGTCTAGGGCTCCTAGTTGTGAGAACCGCAACTTCCTACTGGGTTACCCATCGCTTGGGCACTGGCTTATTTAACTTAGTTGTATTTTATTTCTAAAATTTTTCTTATTAATATTTGAGTTAATTATGGTTCCTCACTTTAGTTTAAATATTTTTCCGAACGTTCTAACTATCTGGACTGACATCGGTCACCAAAATAATAGAATGTACAGAGTTGCTACAGGGAGGGTGTTGCAACTCTTCCCCTCTAATTTAAATTTCGTCCTCGAAATTTACCCGGCTTAAGTAATCATGGAGTTGCTACCTCCTTGCTTCTTCACTTCCTTGTATTGCCTCATCAATGTATGGGTTTGGCTCCTCCTGAGCTTCCATAGCATATACCTGTGGTGCCACCCTGACTTCGAGCCTTTCAACTGTCTAAGAAAAAATGTTTCTGTGAAATGTCAGCCGTTTCTGCTCTACCCGATCTTTTACCCCTTTGAACTATAGGGGCAGGTCTATCAACTTGTACTGGAGCTATTGAACCACTCCTTTGAGGGCAATCTCTTATGAAATGATCCGTAGCCCCACACTTGAAACACTCTCCAGTTAACAGTCGACACTCCCCTCTGTGTCTCCTATCACAGTGCATACATTCAGGCACTGGGGCTGATCCCCTTATTATTGTGCATGGGGAGCTAGCTATAGATATTCCAATCTGGCCTCTCTAGCCCTGTGTCTGATCTTGTGAACGAAAACCTTTGAACTTCTTACTATCAGTCGGTATACTTAACTGCCCTAGTCCAAATTCCCTCTTACGTTGCCTATCATTCCTATTCTGTTCACTTACTCTGACCCTTTCCACTTTCAGTGCAGTTTTAACTAATTTTGTGAAGTTTGTAATCCCCAAGGTAGTGATCATTATTTTAGTGTTGTCATTGAGCCCTTCTTCAAACCTTCTACACCTCTCTGCTTCTGTGGGGACTATCTCTCTTCCGTAGTGGCTTAGTCTGACAAACTCCTTCTCATACTCTACTACTGATAGCTGCCTCTGCCTCAGATTAATAAACTCTCTTCTTCTGTCTTCCAGGTACACACTTCCAATATACTTCTTCTTAAATTCAGCAAGGAAGAAATCCTAAGTTATCAACTATGTCCGGACCTTACTAGATACGATGTCCCACTACTGATAGGCATCATCTTGAAGTAAGGACACAGCACCCTCCAAGTTCTGCTCTGGGGTGCAATACAGTTGCTTCAATACCCTTATGGTACGGTCTAGCCAATTCTCAGCCGCCACTGAGTAATCTTCTTTCTTACCAATGAAGTCAACAGCCCTAAATTTTCTCAGTTTTTCTAGATGGGATTTCTGCTATGGAGGTGGTGGTAGTGGCATAACCCCAGCCATCTGTCTGAAAAATTCAGCCATTTGCTAAAACATAGCCGGCGGTGGAGCACTACTCAATTGCAGGTGGAGCACGACTCTCCACTTCCTCATCTAGTGCTCTCTGTGACGTGGGGTCTATATCCTAATCAAAATAAGAAAATCAAATAGATCTGTATTAGTATTACCTCAACTCTTACAAATGCAATGAATGGTATGGACTCGATCTAAACCCAGAAACGCCTAAACCGTGCTCTGATACTACTAAATGTGACACCCCTTACCCGTCTGCAGTGTAGCCGAGTAAGATATGCCACACAGTGTACCAGAACACCATATTTTATTTCAATCCTTTTTATTCTTCCCTAATTTATTTCTTCATGGATATGAAGTGCAATTTGTGAAATTTAACTCATTTAATTCATTTATTAAAATTATAAATTCATTTGGGGTTTCGAAAATTTTATAGAAAATTCAGCGGAGTACCGGCTAAAAATGGATTAAACAGTTCTTCGGAACCTGTAAAAAATACTTCCAATAATTTCCAGTCATTCTCAAACTCCATTTGTATCGCATCAATTTACAACAATTTCTTAACAATTCCTCCATTTGTCATTCATTCATTTCACATCATCATCAGGCTCAAATCATAAATAAATTCTCATATGTTATTTATAAACACAAAGTTACAAATACTTACATTAATACAAAATTATATTACATAGGTTTTAAATATACATGATAAAATAAGAGTTTAATTACAAAACTTATAAAAATCACAAAATAAAAAATGGGACCTAGTGTCCTACCAATGCACTGTAGTCTGTAAGGTGACACGGATACTATGCAGAACTGTGAACGGCCTTACCCAATCTGTGGTTTATTGGGCCCTCTGTCCAAATCTTCAGTACCTACGCGTTGCAAAAGTGATGCGCTAAGTATAATGCTTAGTGGTGCTAATAATACAAGAAAATATAATATGCAAATAAAAGTGATAATTTCCTAGTTATTGTGTTTATAAGAAATGAATAATTACTAACTTATTGTTTAGTCAATGGCTAATTACATTTTATGATATTAACTTCTTCACGCATTTTGTTAATTGTTTTCTTGATGATTTTGAGCTTCTTTATATTTTATTGTAATCATTCTTAATCTTTATCTTGATATTTCATTTCCTTATTTTCTTTAATAATTAGTTCAATTACAATTATACTTTTCCATGCCCAAGTAACCTATACAAATTGACCGGACTGGATAAATGGGTAAACTAGCACTGGGTACCAGGTACCTCAGGCCATCACACCATCGGTCACAATGTGTCTCCCGGTGTGCAAACAGAATGGCTAATAAGCTATAAAAGCAATAAGGCATAAAGCCAAGTATAACATCATAATCAGCATAGCTATAGGCTATCATCACAGAATAGCAATGAAGCCATACATCATACGCAGTACTGCTATTAGAACCCTATTGACATGCCAAACTATCCAAACTAATCACATTTGGCCTACTAGGGCATATTACAAAGTCATTTCTTGAATATTTGTACTTTATATGTAAGGTTACTATTCATTTCATTAGTCAACTAAAATGTTGACATTTTCATAGATAATAGGTATATTGGTTTAAATATCACCAACATACCACATTTTGCATTCCAAAGTTGTTGGCATTGGTTGCCAATACCATTTCTAAGCTTAGTGCTAGTTGTTCAAAATTTTTTAGATTTCAAGCCTTGTGCTTTCTGTTCCATTGGTCATTTTTATAGTAAGAATTTGGCAAAGTTGTCAACATGAAATTTGTTCCTTATTGTGTCTAGTTATATTTCATTTTTTGAATCACTCCATTTGGAATTTTTGAGCTCAAGTTATGGCCTAAACACCATAATTGGCTGGATTGCAAACTTTCCAGATTTTCTCGACTAATCAAATCTACAGTGTTTTGTGCAGTGACTGAAGGTCACTTTTTGAACATGTTATGATCAAAATTTGGGTTAGTTTCTTCATGAAAGTTGTAGGTCTATATCTTAGATTTTTTCTGGTAAAATTTCAGGTCAATTGGACTTTTCTACACTAAGTTATGACCAAATAAATAGATACTGTTCATTTGACCATTTTGCCCAGGTAGAATGCAAGTCACCCAGATTAGGGTAATTTTTAGGTCAACTTAGTTTAGTTTTTTGGGCTATGTTTCTTCACCAAAGTTGTGCCATTATGTGTCTAGTTTCATATCCAATTGGCCTTGCACCAATTGAACCTCTACAACTCCATTTATGGCTGCCTAAACCTGCTGGACTCATGCTTAGTCCTGTAGGTTAGCCAAGGCAGCTCACCCATACACAAATGCCAAGCCTCAACTCACTTCATTTCCTCATTATGCACATTCAAATGGTCACTAATTGACCATTACAAGGTTAATGAACCATTACATGAGCAAACCCTAATATTGTTAAGTGTCCATATTTTTCCATGTTCATACATACCTAATCCATGCATTTCACCTACACAACTAAATTCAATAATGCATTTAGTAATAAGGGCTGCTCTTCAACACTTTGCTATCAAGCAAAATCACTAACCCTAGCTGCCTAAACTTTTAGGGTGCACACACACACTTGTTTATTTCATTTTCTTACATTTCCTACAAATATCATGCCATTAAACATGAATTAAACTAAAAAGAGCAAGAGTTTGGTCACTTACCACAAGTGAGCAGAATTTTCACCCTTTACAAACTTTAGTTTCTTAGCTTTTCTTGGCATCCAAACACCTTGCCAAGTTGTGTAGACAAGTTTTGTTGAAGTGGACTTAAGGTTTAGGGGAGTAGAATCAAGGTTTGGAACAGGTGTGGAAACTTCTTCAATGGAGAAAGGGAAATGGGCAGCCGGCTGGTTGAAGAAGAAGAGATGAATCTGATTGCTTTTGTTTATTTTTGTGTCAATTATCCCTTTTTAATAGGTTAGCTTAATTGTGATTGGTGGGGAAAGGGTTGATGACATCATGTGATGTCAAAATTGTCATTTAATCTTATTTTCTTTCCTTTTCTTCTCTACTCATTTTCAATTTAATTTTTAGCAATATTTATTCACATTTTATGTCATAATAATTATTTACTTAACTAGACAAGTCGGCCAAAAATCACCTTTGAAGGCGAAATGACCAAAATGCCCTCCATTTAGCTTAACAGACCAAAATTGTCTGTACCAATTGAAAAATTTTTCTAAGCATTTTCTTGGCATTCTAATGCCATAGGAACCTCAATGACCCTTCTGTGGAGTCCCAAAAATTATTTTATGAATTTTCCCCCTGGTCCAGGGCTCCTAGTTGTGAGAACCGCAACTTCCTACTGGGTTACCCATCGCTTGGGCACCGGCTTATTTAACTTGGTTGTATTTTGATCTATTAGAATGTATCATAGTAACTATGCAATGTTCTTGTTATTTGTACTGTAAGCTGCAAATTATGATACTGACTTGAGATTATTGTGTAGAGCTATGTACTACTTGATAATACACCAAGATGAGAATAGTTGCCAACTGTGACACCCCTTACCCGTTTACAGTGTAGCCGAGCAAGTTATGCCACTCAGTGTTCCGGAGCACCAATTTATGTTTCTATTACAATTTATCCCTTTATAATTCATTTATTTTCAATTTTGATAAATCTGAATTTATCCGCAAATTTTATAGAAAATCCAGCAGAGTGCTGGCTGTAAATTGGAAAAATAGTTCTTCTGAACCTGTTTAAAAACATTTCTAAAATAATTTCCAAATCCAAACTCCATTATACACATTCAAGTCAATCTCAAAGTCTTAATCTCAAATCACAATACTATTTTCAAAATTTTTCTGTTCACTTCATCATTTGAAGCATATTCATAAATAATTCTCAACATTTCATTTTTTCAACATACATAATGTAGAAAACCTCAATAATATGAAATTTCATATACTTACATTAATACATAATTACAGGAGTTTAAAGTTACAATCCAAATTAATACAAAATGCAAAATACAAAAGGGCCACCTATAGTCCTAATGTCCTACCATATGTAGTGCTGATGTGAGGTGACTCTGGACTCCGGATGTAGCTCTAAAGACTTACCCCGTGTGATGTCTGCTGGGCTCCCCAGCTAGGTCTCCAGTACCTGCGCGTGGCAAAAGCAACACGCTAAGCAATTCAGCTTAGTGGTGACAATATAAAATAATATAAAATAATATAAAATAACATAAAATGAAATGAATATGCAGAATGCGTGTTTACATTTTTGGTAGACTTAACTTCTGATATTAATTTCATTATTATTTGATTAAACTTTGGTAAAGTTTATTATCATTGCCCGAGTAACCCATAATAGTTGACTGGACTGAATAAATGGGTAAACTGGCACTGGGTACTAAGTACCTCATACCATCACACCATCGATCACATTGTGTCTCCCGGTGTGCAACAGAACAGCTAATGAGTTATAATAATGATCAGTGTTAAAACCCAAGTATATCAACTCAAATAACATAGCCAAAGGCTATTATTTCATAGAATGGCATGAGAAAACCATGAAACACAGAATGGCATGAAGCCATATGCAGTACTGCTAACAGAAACCTATAGGCATGCCAAGCTATCCAAACCAATCTTGTTAGGTATACTAGGGCATTTTACACTTTTGAGTTTTACAATTTTTGAATTTCAAGTTTTGGTGTTACTATTCACTTCATTAGTCAATCAAAATGTTGACTTTTGCATAGACAATAGGTACATTGGTTCTAGTATCACCAACATACCACATTTTGCATTTTAAACTTGTTGGTTTTGGTTGCCAAAACCATTTCTAAGCTTAATGTTAATTGAGCAGAATTTTCAGTTTTCATACCTTATATTTACTGTTCCATTAGTCAATTTTCTAGTGGGAATTTGGCAAAATTATCAACATGAAAGTTGTTTCTTATTTTGTCTAGTTGAATTAAATTTTTTGAATCACTCCATTTGGAGTTTTGTAGCTCAAGTTATGGTCCAAAAACCACAACTGGCCGGATTGAAATTTTTCTGGACTGACCATATCTTCAGTGCAGTGAATAGTGACTGCAACTCACTTGTTAGATAGATTCTGCTCATAATTTGGGTTAGGTTTCTTCATTAAAGTTGTTGGTCTATATCTCAGCTTATTTTTGGTAAAATTTCAGATCAATTGCATCATTCTACGCTGAGTTATGGCCAAATGACCAAACACTGTTCATTTGGTCATTCTGCAGAAATAGACTGCAGGTCACCTGGATTAAGGCAAGCTTTTGGTCTACTTGGTTTGGTTTTATGGGCATGGTTTCTTCACCAAAGTTGTGCCATTATGTGTCTAGTTTCATTTCCAATTGGCCTTGCATCAATTGAACCTCTACAATTCAAGTTATGTCTACCCAAACCTGCTGGACTCATGTCTAATTCTGCAGGTCACCTAGGGCAGCCATTCCAATCTCAATTCCCACTACATAAACCACTTCATTTCTAAGTTACACACAGCCAAATGGTCTGTATTTGACCATTAAAACATACTTTCACCATTAAAAGATTAAGGTCTCTAATTTATGCCCAAACCCTAACCCTAATATCTCAAGTCATGCATTTACATACCGTCTATTGTCCTAAGCATTGTATTGATGTTAAAGGCAACCAAATTGCAATTTAACTCTAAGAAATCTTTAAAACTCTACTAGGTTCAAGGCTGCCCAAAACTTTGGGATGGGCATACACAAGATATTTAACAAATTTCTTTGCTATTTTGCACTCAAATATACTTTTTTAACATAAATTTGAAGAGATACATGAATTTAAGTCACTAACCTCTAATGGAATGAATTTCAATTTATCAAAGCTCCTCCTTTCTTCTTCCTTTTGCTGTGTTTAGCTTGCCCAAAGTGTAGAAATAATTTTTTTATGAAGTCAAAGATGAGTTTCAAGGAGGTTTAATGGGTTATCTCAAGCTTTCCTAAGCTCCCATGGAGGTTTGGGGTGAGGGAAGGGTTTCGGCCAAGAGGATGAAGAGGAAGATTCTGATTTTTTTTTTCTTTTCTGCCCATTAAGTCTCTTTTATATATGTTTATGCCATGTGTCAACACTTGATTGGGTGGAAGACTTTTAATGACATCATTATGATGTCATAATTCCAATTTTCCTTCATTTTCTCTTCATTTCTTGTCTAATTAATCTCAATTAAATTTTTAACAACATTTAGTCATATTTTATGTTATATAAATTATTTATTTAACTGGACAAGTTGGCCAAAAATCATCTCTGAAGACGAAATGACCAAAATGCCCTCCGTTTGGCTTAACGGGCCAAAATTATTTGTACCGATTGAAAAAATTTTCTAAGTATTTTCTTGGCATTCTAATGCCATAAGAACCTCAATGACCCTTCTCTAGAGTCCCAAGAATTTTTTTATAATTTTTCCTAAATTTTTTTCTTATTAATATTTGAGTAAATTTTTGGTTCCTCACTTTAGTTTAAATATTTTTCCGAACGTTATAGCTGTCCGGACCGACACTGATCATCTGTTTTGGTATAGTTATGCCAGGACAGATTTTTATTATTGGAAATGAGTTTGGAAATCCTACTTAGGGATTTAAAACTCAAAAGTTAGAATATCGAAAGGTTATAGTTCAGTAAAAAAGGAAGTAATTTATAGAATATTGGTAGATAAACGAGTTGTGGAAGTGAAAATTTGAATAGTTGATTTAACTGAAATAAGAAATGTTACGAATATGAGTAAGATTGTTGACTAGAATGGTCAGAGTACCAATGATTAGATAAATAATTCTAACATGACCACAATGGTCATTCGATAAGGAAACATGAATTGAAATATTAGATAGAATGATAGTAAGAGAACATTAGTGTTATACGAACAAATTAAATGTTGTATTAGATTGTTAAAATTCTTACACAAACTTAAAGGAAAGAAGATTATATGATTGTATAGAAAAGAGAAAAACTAAGTTCTCACTCCATAGAACCACACAAGGTCCTAGAAAGAGTGGATTCGTTAGCACACAAAATTGCTTACCTCTAAAAAGGTGAAATGAATTTAAATTCAACGTATGATGGGGAAACTCATAAAGATCTTAGTACATGAGGTGAAGCAGCTAAGAAATAAATGTATACATTTGGTTAAGGTGTTATGGACCATCATTCAGGCTAGGAAGTTACTTAGGAACGAGAGGAGGATATGGGGAGGCAGCACCCACAGTTGTTCAGACACTAAAATCAGGTAAAATTTCGAGATGAAATTTATTTTAAGCGGAGGAGAATTGTAACACCCCTATATTCGGTAGTGCGTTCTCATCGTTCGGTGACTGTCGTCTGCATACCTAGGATGCTTAGAATTATACTTAAATGTTAGTGAGGAGACATAAAATAATGAAATACAATAGAGAAAAATAGAAGAAAAATAATAGAAAAATAAGAGCAATGAAATGTTATTAAGTTAAACGAGCCAAAAACCGTAGCGATTGGTGATCGCACCGGGAAGTTGCGGCGAGGACCGTTGACTAGCTCTAGACCACGGAGAACCTTGGAAAATATTTTTTGGACCTAATTAAACATCTATTGAGGTATAAATGACATTAGAATTGTCAAAGAAAAATTAATAAATTAGTACAAAGAAAAACAAAAAATCAAGAAACAAATAAAAATTGGTGTTATCGAAAAATCGGGAATACAAACCGAATAGGGGCATTTTGGTCAATTGACACTTAGAGTTTACTTTTGACCTCAATGTCCATTAAAAATGAGTGATTGCACACTTTGAAAATGTCATGAAAATTAAAAATGTGGTACATAAAATAAATGATGCAAGTCTGGGGCATAATTACAATTAAGGGAAAATTTGGATTATTAAACATTTAATCCACCTTAGTGGAGCATTATGGATTTGTGTATTGATTAAGTGGATAACATATCCTACTTCAGCCACTTCTTTTTCTTCATTTCATCTTCAAGCAGAATTCAATCCTCCCAAAAACTCCATGGATGGCTAAAGCTTCAAGCTCTCATCCACTAGGATCAAGCTATGAAATCTTCAAGGTTCTTTCATTAATCTTTATCCTCATCCTTGGGCAGCATATTGGGAGTAGAAAGAATGAGTTTTGTTAAGGTTTGACCAAGCTCCAAAAAGAGGTAAGGGTCCAATTCACTTCCTTTCTTAAGTAAAGTTTATGTTAGCTTGAGATGAGTTGATTGGTGATGAAAATTGATGGAATTGTTGAGTTATTGGACTGCCCAATTTTAGGCAGCCATGGGAGCCTATATTATTTGAGTATTCTGCCCAATTTACTTTGTTGGAATTGTGTTGAACAAATATAGAAGTGCTAAGAATAAATATTGAAGTATTGGGAGGAGGAGGATTGCCAAATTGGGAGTGTAAATTCTCTTATGCAGGTTGTGATTGTTGGCAGTGT
This sequence comes from Hevea brasiliensis, assembly GCF_030052815.1. Taxonomy (NCBI): domain Eukaryota; kingdom Viridiplantae; phylum Streptophyta; class Magnoliopsida; order Malpighiales; family Euphorbiaceae; genus Hevea; species Hevea brasiliensis. The sequence continues at coordinate 54,877,687 of NC_079503.1, read as the reverse complement.
ATAAATTAAGTTATAAGTGTAAAGTTGGGACTCCAATTGGTATGAGGCCAATTGGAGGTGAAACTAGACATAAAATAAGCCAACTTTCATGTAGAAGTGTTGTCCAAATTCTGCCTAGAAGTAACCTAAAAGAATGACCAAATCCGGAATTGCATGACATGAAAACCCAGAATTTTGACCATATGAACAGTAGTCAGTATTTTGACCATAACTCACTCAAAATAGTCGAAATGACCTGAAATTTATACCATGGAAAGTTTAGACATAGAGCTACAACTCTTATGAAGACATTAAAGCCTAGAATGACCAAAACCAAGTCAAAATGCTTGCACAAGTTGGGTTATAAAAACTGGCCGAATTGACTTTGACCTAAAAATGACCTAAACTTTGCAATATAAGTGCAACTTGACCAGCAATAGTAACATGATCGTAACTTGGTCCATATAACTCCAAATGTCCTGAAACCAGTGCCAAATTTTCACTAAGACATAGGCCTACAATAATGTTATTTTGACCAAAACCAGAAACTTAGGGAACTAGGTCAATTAACTTGATTAAGTTGACATACCAAATCTGAAAATGGTTCAAATGACCATTAACTCCAGTAAAGTGTTTTAAGTATAACTCCCACTAGAAGTCTTTAAACAAAATGAGCCATACCATTCTGGAAAGCTAAGAAATATACTTTTAACTTTTTTTTAAATCTCTCCCTCACCTTATGAATGTAAGAAGCTCAAATGTTGGGCCAAAGCTACTGCCCTAGTTGAACATCCTGTCACTATAAGACTATTGAGTCCAGTCCAATAACTTGACCATAAGTAACTCTAAAAGACTTGAAAAATTACAATAAAAAATTCTTAGTGACCATAAGACATAGGGTAACATATCCTATGAAGAGTAGTAGACCTAAATATGGCAAAAACCTACTCAAATAAAATTGGCAAAGTGTAATACTAAACCTGCCTAGTAAGGGAACTAAAATTCAGAATTGACCTAGTTATGGTCAATTGACCATAACTTGAGTTATACAAATCCAAATGATATGATTCAAAAAGAAAATTAAAGAAGACACAATGAGAAACAATTTAATGAAGAGAAATCTGTTAAATTTACATTGTAGCTTGGTCCAATAGACAGTAAACATTGCCCATGAAATTTGAATAATTACAATAAAATGCAATAAGCTTTAAAATGAAATTGGTAATATATACCAACACTTAAAGACTATAAAATATGATAAATTGGGAACATTAAAATTGACTCACTTAGAGTGCATCAAAGGTCAACGTTATAGGTTGACTAATGAAATGAATTAAAGGGAATAGTACTAAGAAAATTTAGATATTGGATTTTATTGTCATAAAAGATTTAACTAAGTACTGAAACACTTCAAATTGTGTGTTTTAGTTAAAAAGGATATTGAAAAGCATAAGGAACATTGAGTCAAGGCCAAGAATTTTCCTTATGTATCATGTTTATTAAGTATTGGATTTAATTCAATGATTACTGAAATGGTTATAGTATGTATGAATTTAGCTTTGTGAAATAGTATTTTAACAAGTATTAAGCATTGTTGTGGATTGAATAAATTATGTTTTGAAAAATTTTGATAGAATATATTTTGAATTGTGATGGGCAATTTGCATGGAAAAATATAAATTTATGTTTTGAATTGTGATGAGCATAAAAATTATTAGATATTGGAATTGGCTTTGAATTGAATTGTGTTGTGATTTATGCTCACAAAAAGGACAAAGAGAATTATGATATTATTTTATATCTCACTATAGATGCTTGACTAGTTTATTACCCGTATCTCTCATTTGTTGAGGAGACAATGGAGTTAGCTTTGTTTTGATTACCATGGTATGTGGGCAAGCTTAGATTCTCCTCTTATTAGAGGTTAGATCTAAGTTTATATGTTATGACCCTTTCGGAAGTTTCATTATTGTGATGTGTCCTGTGCACGATGATTCGACCTCCCCGACCATTGGGAGTTAGAATCTGATTCGACCTCCTCGGCCATAGGGAGTTAGAATCACCCCGAAGATGGCCCTTGCGGATTAGTTTTGCATAGTTAGTGAGATAAAGAATAGTTTTTGAATAGTAAAGAATTTCGATTTCAAATGAGACTTATGCATAATTGATTTTGTTGGAATTAATCATTATTTCCATGATTGCTGGAATTACTTTAAATGTGCAGTTGTGATTTGATAAATTGAATTTCTTGTTCCAAATCATTTTAACTAATGATTTATATTATTGGTAACGAAGATTTTGACTTTTAGAATTTTGTTGAATTTCGAGACTTTCAAATTAATTGTTATAATTTTGTCGATGTATATTGTACTATATTTTAAATTATAGTTGTGCACCACTGAGTTCACCACTCAGCGATAGCTTTGTATGCTGTGGCAGGTGAAAAGAGCATAGAGCAGTTGAGTAAGCTTCTTTGAAGACACATTCAGATCAGCTCCAGGTATATCATAGGTATACCCATGTACATAGGTTTTGATGTATGCATGTAATAATATGTATGTAAATTATTTAAGTAGTTATATAAAAACTCTTCTAAAATATTTTGGTATGTAATTAAATTTAAATTATTGTAAATGTAAATTTGAGATTTCATTTACCTGAATAGTTTTGTAATATTAATTTTTGAGTCTTGTAATCAATGAAATGTTTCTTTTATGATGAGGTTGGTTTGAAAATGAAATGATTTGATTATTAAGATTGAATTGTAAGATGAAATGAAGTTTATTGGAGTTGTATTTGAGAAAACATATTGGGAGTGTTTTCTTTTTCAGGTTTGAAGAACTGTTTTCTCAAAATACAGCCGGCACTCTGCCGAAATTTTGAAAAATTTTTTTAATACCAAATTTTAATCGATGATTTAAATTTCATGAAAATTGATTTAAGATCCCTTGTAGTATATTTAATGGGTTACCAGTAGGTGAAGTACGGTAATTCATTAGGTGTACTACGGGATTATGTTACATCTTACGAAGGAGCAGGGTGTGACACAAGGAACCGCATGCTGCACAACAACATCAACTTTTGGGATTCCATTGCACCGAACACAGAGCCATACAACTCTAGCAAATCTAGATCCATGAGCATCACTAGCCCAGCACTACGATACATACATTGGTTCACCGCCTATACCATCATGGGCCGTGGCGATAGCCTTGGCATTATCAATGCCAATGAGCTTTTCTTTTTATGGTGTATGGTCACTGGACAGCGGTGCAGCACCAGCTTCTTCTCGTGCAACGATCTCCAATGCCTTTGCCATTAGTCTACTAGGCACATTGTGCTTGGAGGCCTTGTCACAACCATTGCCCTCCACTTTGGCTTCGTTCCAGGACATCACAAACTACGCTTTGTTACTGAAACATCGAGAATTGATCAAACTATCTACATATCCATGGGGATATGTAAGAAGGTGGGAAACAAATGCTACTTGGTTGATGCCGAAGGAAACACCATCCCTCGGAGAGACGAGGCAAGAGAAGGACTTGGTGAGACTTCATAGCCTCAAGAAGAAGGGCAAGGGTGGATGTTCGAAGAGTCCCCCGTTCGAGTGCCCCCATACACACTACCACTGACAGATCCAGTCCTCGCATACCTGCAATGCATGGAGACCACAATATATGGCAGGATGCAAGCTACCGAGGATAGCCTCCAAGAAGCACACAACAAACTGGACATGCTAATGGACAAACTAGATGAAGAGGATGAGGAGGAAGAGGAGCAAGGATCACCAGCATCACCATCATCATCATCAGAGGCCTTTTAAAGCTAGGACTATAGGATAGGATCTTTATTGTAATATCTTACATGCCCTAGTCCTAACTTGCAACCATAGGTCTCTTTTATTTGCTTTATGTTCAAAAAATTTCCATGCTTAATAAATAATATGCTTCCTTAAAATTTTTATACGTTTGCTCTGATTTTGCACATTATGTTAACATTGAGGACAATGTCTGGTTTGAGTTTGGGGGGGATACATTTGCACTTACATATCATTACATACACATCATTGCATTGTTTAAATTTAGCTACATTATTCTTGTGTATCAAAATTTTTGAGAATTTTTGAAAATTTTTGGATTTTAAATTGTGAAACTTAGCACTATAACCAAATTTTTAGTAAGCTAATAATTGAACTCCACGGGATAGAGGAATGAATGTATCTAGATAGACAAAAAGGGATTCTAACATGTTGTTTGTGAAGAAACTAATCTCTTTAATGGAACTAGACTAGTTAAACCTCTTCATAACTATTAATTTATCACATTAAACTTGTAAAATTTGGAGAACAATTTTTGAAACACAAGCAAACTTAAAAATTGCCTCACTAGCTCTAGAACATATCTCTTGGACCTATCAACGCAAAATCCTAGCATATGCTTGATGAATAAATGATTAAGGCATTCTTTGATATAGCCTCACTAAGCCTTAGCCACCCTTAATTAAAATGTATATCCCTTGTAGCCAACTTGAAGCCTATGTTCATCCCTTAAAATTTATTGCTTACCCATGTTATTTACCTAGCCCCTAACCTAAACACCTACCATACCCTTTTGAGGAAGCAAAATGCATAAAGAAAATGAAGAGAGGATGTGGAACTCACGAAAGAATGCGAGTGTGCAATTGAAACCAAAAAAAAATTTGCCTTTCCAACCCAGCAAAAGCAATGAGTTTGGGGGAGAGGACAAAAAGGAAAAAGAAAAGAAGTCCCAAGATAAGTATCATGGAAGCATGCTTGGCAATATAAAAAGCCAAAAGCCTTTCCTCTCCATGCAAAATATGTAGAAACAAACTCAATATACTTGGATTTTATGCATACATACTATCTTCATATTTGCATTCCCTAAAAACCTTTTCATTGGCAACCAAGTTTATCCCTCTAGCCCCATTACAACCCTTTTAAAGACCTTTTGATCTTTTAAAAAAGCACATGCTACATTAGTGGAGATAGAAAATTGAGATATGCTTATGGAGTTGGAATTGAAATACTTCATCTCAATTACTCGCAAAAGAGGCAAATTTGGGAGAGTTAGTGTTTCTTAATTCTATCCTGATAAATCAGGTTGTTTGTGGCTTATTAATGGTCTTGTATAGAGGAATAATTAGTCGAAACACCATGAAATGAGGCGAAGTTCCAAACAGGCAGCTATTAGAACCCTTATGCCTTGAAAGAGGGAAATTGGTATGAAAGTTTGAGGAGTTCAATTCTATGCTTATTAAATTGATGGTTATATTCCTAAGTATCCCTGAAAATGTGTTTTAAAACAGAATTTTGCTTTGCTTAAGGACAACCAAAAGTTTAAGTTTGGGGATATTCGATGCACTTGAATTGTATAGATATTTTTAAGTACATTTGCATACTATTTTATAGCATTTAGGCAAGCATTTTCATGCATAATAGTTGATTTCAATAGTTTTAGTAATTTCTATTATAAAGCCCTTAATTCCATATTTTCTGCATCATTTCAAGTGTTTGGGTGAAGCTACAGAAGTATAGAAGTGCAAGAAAAGCTTGGAGGAGTCAAGAGGCAGAGAATTGCTGCTAATACAAAGTACACCGGTCGTGTAAACCAAGCCCCAGACCCGTGTAAATCTCTGCCAGAAGAAAGCTAAGAGAATCGATGAGAAACACAAGTACACGGGTCGTGTAATCAGACCCGTGTAATCTACAAGGACCCGTGTAAGTCTCTGCCGAGCACAAGTTTGAAGAAACTTATGGGAACAACAGTACACGGCCTGTGTTACCAGACCCGTATAGTTGGCACAGACCCGTGTAACTTTCTGTGCCAAAACAAGACCACGCGATTCTCCTCCAGCAAATTACATGGCCCTACTTTGTGGGACCTGTGTAGTGACACACGGGCCGTGTACTATGCTACAGCCAGTTTTATAACTCGAATTTCCCTCCTATTTTCGGATAAAAACGAGACTCCTAAGGCCCTTTGGACTCAAAGCAACCTAACCCTAGAGCAACCAATATAAATAGAAAAGAAAACACCAAAAGGTGGGGGGTGAAAAAGAGGGATGGTCATCGAGAGTGTTGCTGAAGGCTGCTGCTGTCGTGCTCTGCATCAGTATCAAAAGAAGTTTGAAGCTCCACAAGATCAAAGCTGTAAACTATCTTTGGTTCCTTCATTTTATCTCCCTAGACAGATTTCTATTGCTTTATTTCTTTACATGCTTTTCTTTTTATTGTCTTTACTTTTTATCATGATGTTTGCTGAACTCACCATGAATGAGTAGTTTCCTTATTCTGGATTTAAGAGAGTAATGCTTGTAATTATTATTATGGATGAACATTAGGTTTTATTTACTGGATTTGAGATTTGTTTCTTGATTTAATTTCTTGTGATCCTAATGCATGCTATGTGATAGTACCCACTTAGACATGATTGTAGATGTTGATTGAAGGAGTGAAAGGTGAAGATTAACATTAGAAAATCAAGATCTTAAACCTAAGAATTCTGACCTAGACATAGGCTGATACCTTTGTGGAACCTAAAAATTGGTCAAAGGTCTTAAAGGATTTTAATTAATTTGATCGCCATGAAAGTAGGGTTTGAATTAATTAAAATACACCCTAGATGCCTTGAGAGAGGATTTAGGATAACTTAGGGCTAATTTCCATCAAGGAAAACAATCCTCAATTTAGTAAATAAACGAGATAACATCCCTACTAAGATTCAAGTGTGAAATCTTAACTCCAGAATTGTTCCAAAAATAGATTACTTCATTTTAAGTTTACCATTCTAGTGTTTAAAGTTAATAACTTTACTCCCTAAATATTCGAGAGCCTAGACAGTCAAAATTGCTGTGTAGATTGGTACTTGCTAAATAAAAAAATCCTCGTGGGAACAATACTCTACTTATCACTTTATTACTTGTTAGCGATCCGTGCACTTACGGGGTTGTAAAACTAGCAAACATACACCCATTGGAAGTAGAACAATGGCTTGAGAGAATGGAGAGGGTATTCAAGAAAATACACTACACAGATGATCTGAAGTTCGAATACTCAGTTTCCCTATTGCATGGAGATGCATATGAGTGGTGGAAGACCATTCCCCACAGTTTGGCTGAGCCGCCATTGTTAACATGGGATGACTTTCTAAAGGAGTTTAGACAGAAGTATGTTCCTGACACCTATGTGGATATGAGACTTTAAGAGTTTTTAAGTCTGAAATAAGGGGACAGGAGTGTAGCAGAGTATGAAAGGGAGTTCTCTCACCTAAGTCACTATGCTGGGAGTCTACTTACCACCAGCAGGGATAGATATAAACGATTTGAGTTTGGGTTGAGACCAAGTCTGAGACTGCAAATGGTTGGGTTCTAACATGAGAACTTCTCAGAACTGATATCCCAAGCTCAAGAATTAGAAAGAATTGAGTCATAAGGGGTTGTTAAAAAGGGAACTAAAGAAAAAGATAAGAGTGGAAAGACTCCTGGCCAAGATTCTGGCAGTAGCTCGAGTAAGAGAAATAGTTTTGGGGGACTAAGTAATAGAGGATCTAATAGGGGAAGATTCTCAAGGTAGAGGCCACCTAGATCCAGTCAGCAGACATCCAAAGGTTCCTTTTCTGTCCGCAACTATGAAACTTATGGCAAAACACATAGAGGAGTATGTTATAAAGCCACAGGAGCCTACTAAAACTGTGGTGGAAGTGGACATTTTGCTAGGGATTACACTAGTGCCCATAGATCTGGGCCATCTACCACCACTGAGGGATCTACTCAAGGTTCTGCTTCCAAAGGACTATAGACAGTCAGTAGAGGCCGAGGTAGGGGTAGAGGTAACACTTCCAGTAGTTAGGGCACAGTGAGCCAACCAAAACAGAGTGGTGCACAAGCTAGGGTGTACACCATGCACCAGAGAGAGGAAGCAGAGACCTCAGATATAGTTGCTGGTACCTTCTCCATCTTTACTAGAGATATCTATGTGTTATTTGATCTTGGCTCTACACATTCGTATACTAGTACTAAAATTGTGTATTTTGCTGCCATTCCTTGTTTAAAATTGGACTTTGATGTACTAGTGACTAGTTCTTTAGGACAAGAGGTTAAGGTGAACAAACTGTATAAGGATTGTCCTTTGGTGATCCAAGGACTTACATTCCCATCAGATTTAATTGAAATGCTCTTCCGAGATTATGATATCATCTTAGGCATGGATTGGTTAGCTAGGCATCACGCCATGATCGACTGTAGATTAAAGACAATCACTTTTGGTCTTCCCGAATAGGCAGATGTAGTAATACATGGGGAGAGGCAGTTATTGGCATCCAACATCATTTCATCTGCACTTGTTAGAAAAATGATTAGAAAATGGTGTGAAGCATATTTGGCCCATGTGATAGACACCCAAGTAGGGAGTCCAGAATTAAGGGATATTCCTACTGTATGTGATTTTCTGAACGTCTTTCCTGAAGAGTTACCATGATTACCTCTGGAAAGAGAGGTACAGTTTGAAATAGAGATTATGCCTAGTGTGGAGCCAGTTTCCATCACTCCTTATAGGATGGCACCTGCTAAGTTGAAAGAGTTGAAGGTGCAATTGCAAGAATTGCTAGATAAGGGTTTCTTCTGCCCTAGTGTGTCACCTTGGGGAGCACCGGTATTGTTTGTGAAGAAGAATGATGGTACTCTCCGTCTATGCATAGACTACAGACAGTTGAATAAGGTGACCATAAAAAATAGATATCCTCTACCACGGATTGATGATCTATTTGAGTAGTTGAAAGATGCAGCTGTATTCTCCAAGATTGATTTGAGATCAGGATACTACCAGTTGAGGATGCAGGAGCATAGTATACCTAAAATTACCTTCAAGACTCGGTATGACCACTATGAATTCTTGGTGATGCCATTCGGGTTGACTAATGCTCCAGCTGCTTTTATGGGCTTAATGAACACTATCTTCAGGCCATATTTGGATCAATTTGTTGTGGTATTCATTGATGATATTTTAGTGTACTCAAAGAATGCAAAGGAACATGATAAGCACTTGAGGATAGTATTACAGACTTTGAGGAAGAAATAGTTGTATGCCAAACTGTCAAAATGTGAGTTTTGGCTAAAAAAGATTACATTTTTGGGACATATTGTATCTGCAGAAGGTATCCAGGTGGATCCTAGCAAGGTAGAAGCTATCCTTAACTGGAAGTCGCCTAGAAATGTTATTAAAGTTCGTAGTTTTCTTGGTTAGCCGGGTACTACTGTCATTTTGTGAAGGGATTCTCCATGCTAGCATCTCCATTGACCAAGTTGCTTCAATAATATGTGAAATTTTAGTGGACTGACAAATGTCAAGAAAGCTTTCATGAGTTGAAATGGTGTTTGACTGAAACTCAAGTCCTGACTTTACCTAGTACGAGTAAAGACTACACTATATATAGTGATGCTTCTCATAATGGTTTAGGCTGTGTGTTAATGCAAGATAAAAATGTCATTGCCTATGCTTCTCGCTTGCTTAAACCACATGAGAGGAATTATCCTACACACGACTTGGAGCTAGCAACCATTATCTTTACCTTGAAGATCTGGAGACATTACTTATATGGGGATAAATGTTATATATACACAGATCATAAAAGTTTGAAGTACTTAGGCACACAGAAGGAGTTGAATTTGAGGTAGAGGAGGTGGTTAGAGCTGACAAAAGACTGTGATGGTCTAATTGACTACCAACCTAGGAAAGCTAATGTGATGGCAGACGTCTTAAGTCGTAAGACCATGGCTAGTTTGAGAGTTTCACCTTTATACATGGTACGTGGCTTGAGGGTTTTACATACTAATTTGGAGATTGATAAAGATGGGCAGATGGTAGTTACTTGGCAAGCGAAGCCACTGTTGATTGATCAAATTAAAACAGCTACTCAGAATGATGAGAAGTACCTAAAATTGATAGAAGAGGCTATGGATGGCAAAAAACCAGAATTGTCTGTGAATGATGAGGGCTTGTTGCTACATCAGGGCAGAATGTGCACTCTTGATAATGTTGAATTGAGATAGATCATTTTAAAGGAAGCACATGATTCACCTTTTGCTATGCACCCTAATGGAACCAAAATGTATAGAACCATGAAAGAGCACTATTGGTGGAGGGGAATGAAGAAGGGCATTGTAGAATATATTGCGAAATGCCTAACTTGTCAGCAAGTAAAGGCAGAATGCCAAGTGCCAACAGGGTTACTACAGCAATTGCCAATTCCCGAGTGGAAATGGGAGAGAATTACTATAGATTTCATGACAGGATTTCTACGTACACAGAAGAATCATGATGCAGTTTAGGTTATTGTTGATAGATTAACCAAGTCTGCACACTTTCTGTAACACCCCTATGTTCGGTAGTGCGTTCTACTGCTCCGGTGACCAGTGTTGTCCGGACAGCTAGGATGCCTAGAACTACACTTCGATATGAGTGAGGAGACATAAAATAATGAAATACAAGAAAAGAAAACACAAGAAAAAAAAAGGAAAAATAATAGTAAAGAAATGCAACCAAGTTAAGCGAGCCGAGAACCCTAGCAATGGGTGACCGAACCGGGAAGTCACGGCGTGGATCGTTGACTAGCCCTGGACCGCGGGAAACCCTGGAAAATATTTTTAGGACTTAAATAGACACCTATTGAAGTATAAATACCATAAGAAATATTAAATAAAAATTAAATAGTTAGTACAAAGAAAACTGAGAAATCAAAAAACGGATAAAACTCGGTATTACCGAAAAGTCGGGAATGCAACCTGAACAGGGGCATTGTCGTCATTTGACACCCCGAGTTGACTTTTGACATCAATCTCCATTAAAAATAAGTGGTATTAAATTTTGAAAATGCCATGAAAAATGAAATTCCATGTGTAGAATAATTAAGAGAAACTAAGTGGAAAAATATGGGAATAATTAAAAGTTTAATTATAATATTATTTATTTAAGTTAAGTGGAGCATTAGTGGACAATTAGTGGACTGATTTAAGGCCATTAGTGGACAAAGAGGGCAGCACTAACATCTTCTTCTTCATTTTTTCATCTTAGCCGAATTCCAATTCTCCTAAATTCTCCCATTGTCCACTATGGCCACACCTTGCATGCAAGCTCCACTCCTAATGATCAAGCCACAATTTCTCCAATTGTTCTTCATTAAAAGTATTCTACACATCATGGGCAGTATATAGGCAGCAAGAAATGAAAGTTTTTGTTGAGTTTTGAAGAATTTCCAAAGTGGTAAGTTTGTGTTTTTTATTATTGTTTAATTAAAGTTTGTAAGGATGTTATGGGTGTTCGATTTATGGAGAGATTTTTTAGGTTTGATGTTGAATGGGGAAGTGTACTTTTAGCAGCCATGGAAACACCTTGAAGACAGTTTATTTTTGCTTATAAATGGTGAATTAAAGGATTGATTAAATGTATATTGTGTAGGAAATTATTTGGGTGATTATACTTAGTATATGTAAATGTGTATCGAAATTTGAAGCTTGGAAATTAATGAAATGTAAATGTATCATTGCGGCAGTTTGTTGACTCTTGAAGAATGTTGGAATTCATGCTTGGTTTATGGTATATTAATGTTGACTTGTGTTGGATGTTATGGCAGTTTGAGTGTGTATATGATGGTGTGAGGTTGGACATGTAAAAGTGTTATGCTTAGGTGCTTGAATTGTTATAAATTGAGTTTGACAAATTCTGCACTTTATGGTGTATGTTGAATGTGATTGTAAGCTGCCAAAATGACCTATAATATGTTCTGAATTATGTTTAGGTTATCGTACAACCAGAATTGGCTTGAATGTTGAGTTTGGTGAGTGTTAAAAGTGATCCTTGATGTGTATGAAAGAAATGCAATAAGGCAGTTTGAGTTTTAGGCCTAGAACTTTAAGTGTGGCTCCAATTGGTATGAGACCAATTGGAGGTGAGACGACACACAAAATGTGCCAACTTTCATGAAGGAAGCATACCAAAATTCTGCTTGCAAGGTAGCTTGAAAAATGACCAAATCCGGATTAAGTGCAAATAAGGCCTGAAAATTGACCATTTGGCGTGATTAGTGTTTAGGCCATAACTCACTCAAAACAGGTCCAATTGACCTGAAATTTTGACCATGAATAGTTAAGACCCATATCTACAAGTCTTATGAGACACCAAAGCCCAGAAATGACCATAAGCAAGTCAAACAGCTTGCACAAGTTTGGGTCCAAAAACTAGCCGAACCAAAATTGACCTAAAATGACCTAAAGTGACCAATTTTGATGCAATTTGACCAGTAATAGTAAAATGACCATAACTTGGTCTACATAACTCAGAATGACCTGAAATTTTTCCCCGCGTGCAATAAGACATAGATCTACAAGTTTGTAGTTTTGACCGAAACCCGAAAACCAAGGGAACTAGGTCGTCCGGCTAGGTCAAACTAGTATCCCGAAATCCAGCAAATTGCAAGAAAACGCAATATACATAGAAATGATTTTGGTAACATGTACCAACCCTAAAAGATTATCGAATGTGACATATTAGTAACATTAAAACCTAAATTACCTAGCATGCACCGGAGGTCGACATATTAGGTTGATTAAGCAAATAATAGCATTCTATGAATTACTTATCAAGCATTATCATTAGAGATAGTTTAATTAAGTACTGAAACACTTCAAATTGTATTTCTCAGTTAGTAAAGACTCAGGAAAAGGGAAGAAAACACTGAGTCAAGGCCAGGAGACAGTTATCAGAGGTTTGTGCACAATAGTTATTTCTTTTGAATTTTTCAATTGAAATAAATTATGATTATTTGTATGTTATTGTTTTAAATTGTGTTTATGCACAATAGTTATTTCTTTTGAATTTTTCAATTGAAATAAATTATAATTATTTGTATGTTATTGTTTTAAATTGTGTTTGTGCACAATATTTATTTTTTTTGAATTTTTCAATTGAAATAAATTATGAATATTTGGCTGTTATTGTTTTAAATTGTGTTTGTGCACAACAGCTAATTCTTTTAAATTTTTCAATTGAAATAAATTATGACTATTTGTATATTATCGTTTTCAATTATGGAAATGTATTTGAATGGATACTTATTGCTTGAAAAGCATTATAATTGGTTTGAAACTGTGGAAAAATTGATTTAGTGTGATTTGTGAAAGTTGAAGTTAATTATGAATTGTGTTGCCATCTTGTGAATGAAATTATGACTTTGGAAATTTTGACATAAAATGTGTTTATTGTTGTCAGAGCAAAGTAGGGACGGCGATACGTAACGCCTACGATTCTTGGGAACTCTCACGAGTGAACTCAGGAGCTTGCAAGGATGGCGATACGTAACGCCTGCAAGTGCTCTGATAGGTACACTATATTCCTTCCTCTTTGACTTGCCAGTCTGAGGTGAGTATGGATGAGTACTCATTATATAGCTAGCTTCCTCCCTCATTGATTTCGATTATTGGGGTGAGTGTGTCTTGTCGTGGTGTACAACACGGCATGTGCGAAAAAAATTGTGTCATGGCTTAAATTGTGATATTGATCGGCAACACTGTATTGTTCAGTTATTTGATCCAATTGTTTTATTGATGGGAAAAACTGTGTTATTCAGTTATTTGATCAAATTATGTTATTGATTGGCAAAACTGTGTTATTCAGTTATGTGATCAATTTTGTGTTATATGAACTTTGTAAATTGTGAAATGGAATTGTGAATTATTTGATTTGTAAATTGTCAATTAAATGTTTATATATCGCATTTCGAATTGTTATTGTGCACCACTGAGTAAATTTTACTTAGCGCTAGCTTTTCATTGCTGTCGCAGGTAGACAGACTGACAAGGCAGCAGACTAGGCTGCTAGTACTACACTGAGAGATCATCGGGTATATTGAGTATACCACATTTTGCATTTTGTACTGTAATGTATGTTCATTGTATGTATATATTGTTCTTGGTTTTGAGCAATTGTAAATTAAAATTGTACAATGAAGTTGTAAAGTAAATTATGAGTTATTTTGACTTGTAAAAATTGTATTATATTTCTTGTATCTCAGTCTTTGAAAAATTATTGTGGATTTGTGTTGAATTATGTTGGAGTTTGAGATTGAGAAAAATATTGAAGTGCTTTCTACAGGTTTTTAAAGAACTGTTTTATCCAAATTACAGAGGGCACTCTGCCAAAATTTTTATAGAAATTACTAATAGTCTAAATTTGTTAGCTAATTCACTTCAGTTCAAAAAAGTTTTTAACACCTGTAAATAGTGCTCACCACTGTAAAAGAAGTAAGAAAAGTTTTGAAAATCCCTTGTAGTGTATTTAATGGGTTATCAGTAGGCGAAGTTGATAATTCATTAGGTATACTACGGGATCATGTTATGCCTTACAGAGGGGTAGGGTGTGACATGTTTAAGTGGTATCAAAGCTAGTTTTTAAATTCTGTTTTCACCTATAATTTGAATATTCTTTCTTCATAGTACAACTGCTCAATATCATTGTTTGATACATACAGTACATTACATTATAAATATGCACTAACGGGAGGAAATCTCCTTGTGTTATTTGTTTAGGAGGTCTAAGATCCTCGCATTGACTATGGAAGAGGGTGATCGTTCAGTTGATCAATCTATAGAGGCTGAGGTGCAAGGGGATGCTGACCCTACACAATGTCGATGATTCAAGAAGACCACCCCTGCGATCGCAGTTTCCTTCTCAGTTCGCTCAACAGATGGCTACAATGTTCCAACAAATGGCTGGTAATATGCCTACTCAAGTCCCAATACAGACACCAGTGGTACAACCATAGTCTTCTGCAAGGCATTATGACAAATTGATGAAATATGGGGCTACAGAGTTCAAGGGGATAGTAGATCCTCTAGAGGTAGAACAGTGGTTAGAGAGAATGAATAGAGTGTTCAAGAAGCTACATTGTACAGAGAAGCTCAAATTTGAATACTCAGTATCTCTGCTACAAGGGGATGCTTATGACTGGTGGAAAACCATTCCCCACAGTCTGGTAGAACCTGCAGTGCTAACATGGAATGATTTCCTTCTGGAGTTTAGACAAAAATATGTCCCTGATGCTTATGTGGACCAGAAGTGCAAGAGTTCCTAAGTCTGAAACAGGGGAGTAGATCAGTGGCTGAGTATGAAAGAGAATTTTTCCGCCTAAGACATTATGCAGTTAGTCTACTTTCTACCAGTATGGAGAGATGTAAGAGGTTTGAAACTGGCTTGAAGCCCAGTATCAGATTACAAGTAGTCGGATTTAAACACACTAACTTCTCTAAACTTGTTTCTTAAGCCATAGAGTTAGAAAGAATTGAATCTGAAGCGACCCCTAAGAAAAAGAAATCAGAGAAGACAGAAAAAGAGGGAAAGTCAGTAGAATAGAGTTCTAGTGGTCCTACTGGAAAGAGGAAAAACTTTGGGGGATATAACAGAGGTAGTAAGAAGTCCGGTAGAGATAGATCTTCTGGACAGAAACCACCTTGATCCGATCAGCAAACTCAACAGAAACCCAGAAATGCGCTGTCAGATCAACTTTGTGAAACTTGTGGTAAACCACATAGTGGGGTATGTTATAGAGCCGTATGAGCATGTTTTAATTGTGGAGAGACTGGTCATTTTGCTAGGGATTGTGTAAATCCATGTCGTTCTAGATCATTTACTACACCAAAAGGATCAACCCAAGTTTCTACCCCAAAGAGTTCACCATCAGTTAGTAGAGGCAGAGGTAGAAGTAGGGGTAGTACACCTAGAAGTCGATCTTGTGAATCACCGAGCAGGTGATGCTCCAGCTGGAGTATACGCTATACGGCAGAGAGAAGAGGCTGAGACTTTTGACATTATTACTGATACTTTCTCAATTAGTAACTAAGATATATATATGTATTGTTTGACCTGGAGTTTACATACTTTTATGTTAGTATTAGAACTATATGTTCTGTTATTATTCCTTTACAGGGGAATAAATTTTGATGCATTAGTGATTAGTCCTTTAAGATAAGGATTGTGATAATAAGTGAAATTAGTTTTGAAAGAGTTTAGCGGTGAAAAGTATGTTCTAACACACCATAAATTATAAAGCTAAATAGCAAGCCTATTTAATGTAAGGCAAGAGGACGTAAAAGTAAGTTACAGTAATATAATTACTCTAGATGAGGGCAAGGATGTTACTGTTAGTAATTGTTAATGGATATTGTAATCATAATAAGTTCGGGATATTAGTGAATTCGAAAAGGATAAAAGATAGGAAAGTTTGATCTATTGGGATGTATCATAGTAACTATGCAATGTTCTTGATGTTTATACTGTAAGCTACAGATTACAGTACTGACTTGAGATTATTGTATAGAGCTACGTATTACTCGATAATACACCAAGATGAGAATAGTTGCTAACGGCATCTGTTTTGGTATAGTTATGCCAGGACAGAATTTTATTATTGGAAATAAGTTTGAAAATCCTACTTAGGGATTTAAAACTCAAAAGTTAGAATATCGAAAGGTTATAGTTTAGTACAAAAGGGAAGTAAGTTATAGAATATTGAGAGATAAAGGAGTTATGGAAGTAAAAATTTGAACAGTTGGTTCAAATATAAAAAAAAAAATGTTACGAATGTGAGGAAGACTATTGACTAGAATGGTCAGAGGACCAACGACTAGATGAATGATTCTAACATGACCTCAAGGGTCATTCAAGAAGGAACATGAACTGAAATATTAGACAGGACAATAGTAAGAGAAGATTGGTGTTATACAAACAAATTAAACGTTGTATTAGATTGTTAAAAGTCTTATACAAATTTGAGGAAAAGAAGATTATACGATCATATAGAAAGGAGAAAATAAACGTATAACTATTGTAAGATGGCTATTGGGTAAAATTTCGCGGACGAAATATATTTAAGGGGGGGGGGGGGAGAATTGTAACACCCCTATGTTCAGTAGTGCGTTCTACTGTTCCGATGACTAGTGTTGTCCGGACAACTAGGATGCCCAGAACTACACTTCGATATGAGTGAGGAGACATAAAATAATGAAATACAAGAAAAGAAAACACAAGAAAAACAAAGGAAAAATAATAGTAAAGAAATGCAACCAAGTTAAGCGAGCCGAGAACCCTAGCGATGGGTGACTGCACCGGGAAGTCACGGCGTGGACCGTTGGCTAGCCCTGGACAGCGGGGAACCCTGGAAAATATTTTTAGGACTTAAATAGACACCTATTGAAGTATAAATACCATAAGAAATATTAAATAAAAATTAAATAGTTTGTACAAAGAAAACTGAGAAATCGAAAAACAGAAAAAACTCGGTATTACCGAAAAGTCGGGAATGCAACCCGAACAGGGGCATTGTGGTCATTTGACACCCTGAGTTGACTTTTGACATCAATGTCCATTAAAAATAAGTGGTATTAAATTTTGAAAATGCCATGAAAAATGAAATTCCATGTGTAGAATAATTAAGAGAAACTAAGTGGAAAAATATGGGAATAATTAAAAGTTTAATTATAATATTATTTATTTAAGTTAAGTGGAGCATTAGTGGACAATTAGTGGACTGATTTAAGGCCATTAGTGGACAAAGAGGGCAGCACTAACATCTTTTTCTTCATTTTTTCATCTTAGCCGAATTCCAATTCTCCTAAATTCGCCCATTGTCCACCATGGCCACACCTTGCATGCAAGCTCCACTCCTAATGATCAAGCCACAATTTCTCCAATTGTTCTTCATTAAAAGTGTTCTACATTTCATAGGCAGTAGATAGGCAGCAAGAAATGAAAGTTTTTGTGGAGTTTTGAAGAATTTCCAAAGTGATAAGTTTGTGTTTTTTATTATTGTTTAATTAAAGTTTGTAAGGATGTTATGGGTGTTTGATTTATGGAGAGATTTTTGAGGTTTGATGTTGAATGGGGAAGTGTACTTTTGGCTGCCATGGAAACACCTTGAAGACAGTTTATTTTTGCTTGTAAATGGTGAATTAAAGGATTGATTAAATGTATATTGTGCAGGAAATTATTTGGGTGATTATACTTAGTATATGTAAATGTGTATTGAAATTTGAAGCTTGGAAATTGATGGAATGTAAATGTATCATTGCGGCAGTTTGTTGACTCTTGAAGAATGTTGGAATTCATGCTTGGTTTATGGTATATTAATGTTGACTTGTGTTCAATGTTATGGCAGTTTGAGTATATATATGATGGTGTGAGGTTGGACATGTAAAAGTGTTATGGTTAGGTGCTTGAATTGTTGTAAATTGAGTTTGACAAATTCTGCACTTTATGGTGTATGTTGAATGTGATTGTAAGCTGCCAAAATGACCTATAATATGTTATGAATTATGTTTAGGTTATGGTACAACCAGAATTGGCTTGAATGTTGAGTTTGGTGAGTGTTAAAAGTGATCCTTGATGTGTATGAAAGAAATGCAATAAGGCAGTTTGAGTTTTAGGCCTAGAACTTTAAGTGTGGCTCCAATTGGTATGAGACCGATTGGAGGTGAGACTACACACAAAATGTGCCAACTTTCATGAAGGAAGCATACCAAAATTCTGCTTGCAAGGTAGCTTGAAAAATGACCAAATCCGGATTAAGTGCAAATAAGGCCTGAAAATTGACCATTTGGGCAGCAGTTAATGTTTAGGCCATAACTCACTCAAAACAGGTCCAATTGACCTGAAATTTTGACCATGAATAGTTAAGACCCATATCTACAAGTCTTATGAAGACATGAAAGCCCAGAAATGACCATAAGCAAGTCAAACAGCTTGCACAAATTCGGGTCCAAAAACTAGCCGAACCAAAATTGACCTAAAATGACCTAAAGTGACCAATTTTGATGCAATTTGACCAGCAATAGTAAAATGACCATAACTTGGTCTACATAACTCAGAATGACCTGAAATTTTGCCTCGCATGAAATAAGACATAGATCTACAAGTTTTTAGTTTCAACCGAAACCCAAAAACTAAGGGAACTAGGTCGTCCGGCTAGGTCAAACTAGTATCCCTGAATCCAGCAAATTGCAAGAAAATGCAATATACATGGAAATGAATTTGGTAACATGTACCAACCCTAAAAGATTATCGAATGTGACATATTAGTAACATTAAAACCTAAATTACCTATTATGCACCGGAGGTCGACATATTAGGTTAATTAAGCAAATAATATGTAACACCCTCCCGATAACCACTCCGTACATCCTACTGTTCCGGTGACCGGTGTCGGTCCGGACAGCTAGAATATCAGGAAAAATATTTAAACTAAAGTCAGGAACCATAATTAACTCAAATATTAATAAGAAAAATTTAGTAAAAATTTTAGAAATAAAATACAACCGAGTTAAATGAGCCGGTGCCCTAGCGATGGGTAACCGGAGGGAAGTTGCGGTTCTCGCAACGAGAAGCCCTAGACCCGGGGGAAAAATTGTAAAATAATTTTTGGGACTCCAGAGAAGGGTTACTGAGGTTCCCATGGCATTAGAATGCCAAGAAAATACCTAGAAAAATTTTTCAATCGGTACAGACAATTTTGATCCGTTAAGCCAAACGGAGGGCATTTTGGTCATTTCGCCTTCAGAGGTGATATTTTGGCCGACTTGTCCAGTTGAGTAAATAATTAATATGACATAAAATATGAATAAACATTACTAAAAATGAAATTGAAAATGAGTAGTGAAAGAAAAGAAAAGAAAATGAAAAATAATGCAAATAATGACATATTATGATGTCATTCAAGATTTTCCACCAATCACCATTAAGCCCTCATTTGACTAACTATTAAAATGGACTAAAAGAAGACCAAAATAATAAAAATTGCAGCAGCTACTTCCCTCCCCAAAAGCAAGCCGAAAATTGCCCTAGACACCTCCATTGATTTTTTTCAATCAAGCTTGATTTTTCCCTTGTTTACACCACAAAACTCTAACTTATCTTCATTAAAGCTTTACTCCAGATCTTAAACAAGCTCTTGGCAGCCAAGAAGAAGAAAGAAAGTGAAGCTTTCTCAGGCTTGGATTGGCATACAACAAGGTTAGTGCATATATGTAATTAAAGTTCATTAATTCCATGATTTAGGCTTGTAATGAATTAGAAATTGTGAAATAATGAAACAAATTCAATGTATATCTCCACCAAAGAATTCGGCAGCCCTAATAGAGGAATGGTTTTGGATGTTTTTAATGGACTTAGCATGAATTGGAGGTTACGTTTAAGCTATATACCTATATAGATGTTGAACTAGGTTGCTAATTGAGGTTTATGGGTAAATTGCATTGGATATTAGGGTTTTGAGGCATGAAAAATTGATTTGACTTACTAAACTGTTAAAGAACAATCTAATGGTCAATAAGTGACCATTTGAGGTATGTTGAATACAATTTGGACTGAAAAATGGTATGGCAAAGTCAAGGTATAAACTGCCCTAGGACAGCAGCATAGGGACTGAAAATTCAGTCCCTTTGCACTGCCATAACTTGGGCTGTGTTAGTCCAATTGAAGTTTGGCCAATTGTACATGAAACTAGGCTTATAATTGCACATTTTTGCTGAAGAAACCATGCCCAAAAGACCAAAGCAAGAGGACCAAAACTTGGCCCCAATCCGGATACCCTGCAGCTGGTTCTGCAGAATTGACCAAATGAACAGTAACTGTTCATTTGGCCATAACTCACTGTAGATTTGGTCAATTGACCTGAAATTTTTACAGCAACAAGCTAAGACATAGGCAAACAACTTTCATGAAGGAACCTACCCAAAATTATGGCCAGAACCTAACCCAAATGGCTATGGAAGTCACTGTTCATGCTACTATAGATATGGTATTTTCTGCAGAATGCAAATCCGGCCAGCCTGGGTTTTTGGGTCATATCTGGAGCTACAAAACTCCAAATGGAGTGATTCAAAAAAGGAAATTCAACTAGACAAAATAAGGAACAACTTTTATGTTTTACATTTCTTCAAATTCCCACAGTAACAGTGTCCAATGAAATAGTGAAGTTGACTCACCAAAACTGAAAATTCTGCTTGTGTTGAGTTACACTTTGAAATGGTATTAACACTTAATGCCAACAAGTTTTAAACACAAAATGTGGTATGTTGGGAGTGCCAAAGTCAATGTACACATTTTTATTCTAAAAGTCAACATTTTTGTTGACCAATGATGAATAGTGACACCAAAAATTTGAAATTCACAAATTGAAGAATTTAAAAGTTTCAAATGCCCTAGTATACCTAACAAGATTGGTTTGGATAGTTTGGCATGCCAATAGGGTTCAGTTAGCAGTACTGCACATGGCAATATGCCATTCTGTGATTTCATGGCTTTTAGCCATTCTGTGATTTCATGGCTTTTAGCCATTCTGACTTTGTATTGAGACTTGGCCTTGTGCCTGATATTATTTATAGCTTGTTAGCTGTTCTGTTGCACACCGGGAGATGCATATGTGACCGATGGTGTGACGGCACGAGGTACTATGTACCCAGTGCCAGTTTACCCGTTATCGATCCGATGCGTCTAGTGTAGGTTACTTGGGGCAACCAAATGAATAAAAGTGAACAACGTTAACGAAATAATGGATATACCAATACCAAATAAAGAAAGCATACACATTCTATACACATTCATTTTCTTGCTATTTTCTTCTATTATATTATTGCACCACTAAGCATTATTGCTTAGCGCGTTGCTTTTGCCACGCGTAGGTACTGGAGATCCCGATCGTGAGCCCAGTAGACCGCAGACTGGGTGAGTTCATCCTGTAGATCCGCACGATGTCCGTGTCACCTCACTACTGCGATTGCATTGGTAGGGCACTAGGTGTCATTTTGTCATTTTGATATTTTGTAGCAGATTTTTACTTTCTCATATGTATTTGAACTCATGTAATATATTTTGATGTTCATGTAAATAATGAAAGTTATGACTATGAATGCAAAAATTTGAGCATGTATTTATCGCTTGTATATGAGAAATGGATGTTTGAGAAATGAAAAGATTATTGAGACTTGAAATTGAGAAATATTGTTGAGATTTTGGATATTGGAGTTTGAGACGATGAAATACAAATATAGGAAGTGTTTTTAACAGGTTCCGAAGAACTGTTTTCTCCATTTTTAGCCGGTACTCCGCCGGATTTTCTTTAAAATCTTCGGAACCTCAAATGAATAATGCTTTTGATAAATGGTTAAAATAAATCATATTTCATAAATTAACTTCAAAAGCATGATATAAATGAATTGAGGAATATTAGAGTGTGTCAGTACACCGTGTGGCATTACTTACTCGGGTATACTGTACACGGGTAAGGGGTGTCACATTTAGTGGTATCAAAGCACGGTTTAGGTGTTTCTGGGCCTAGATTGAGTCCATACCATGCATTGCATTTGTAAGAGTCGAGGTGACACTAATGCAGATCTGTTTATCTTTCTTATTTTGAATAGGATATGGACCCTTCATCTCAGAGAGCAGTCGAGGAGGAAGTGGAGAGTCATGCTCCACCAAAGAAGAATGAGGCTGGGGCTTGAGAGAATGCGCCGCCCGGCTCAAGCGAGCACCTTTCGGCCTCCACAAGCCATGTTTCAGCAAATGGCCGACTTCTTTAGACAAATGGCCAGAGTAATGCCAGCACCACCGCCACCACCAGCTCCACAACCAAAATCACACCTGGAAAGGCTAAGAAAGTTTGGGGCGGTGGATTTCTATGGCAAGAGAGAAGATGACTCGGTGGCAGCCGAGAATTGGTTGAATAGAACAGGCAGAGTCTTAAAACAACTTCACTGCACCCCAGAGCAGAACTTAGAAGCTGTTGTATCCTTGTTACAAGACGATGCCTATGAATGGTGGGACACTATGTCCAGTGAAGTGCAACCAGAAGCTGTAACTTGGGACTTCTTTCTTTCAGAATTTAAGAAGAAATATGTGGGTACTGTATACCTGGAAGAGAGAAGAAGAGAATTTATTAACCTGAGGCAGAGACAATTGTCAGTGGCTGAGTATGAGAAAGAATTCGTCTGATTAAGCCGCTATGGAAGGGAGATAGTCCCAAATGAAGCTGAAAGATGCAAGAGATTTGAAGAGGGACTAAATGACAACATCAAGATCCAGCTCACTGCCTTGGGAATCACAGAATTTACCAAGTTAGTGGAAGCTGCAATAAAGGTGGAAAAAGTAAGAATCAGTGAGCAGACCAGAAGGGATAGACAGCAGAAGAGGGGACCAGGTCAGTCTAGTTCCGCTCCTGGATTTGGGAAGAAGTTTAAGGGTCCTCCTGCACTGAGTTCGGGTCAGTCACAGGGTCAGGGTCAGTCTCAGGGGCCCAGGCCACAGTTCACCCCTAGGAGAGGTCAGTCCACACCATCAGTGGGCAGCTCTCCAGGGATGGGGTTCAGGGGACTAGCCCCAGCATCTTCTGCGTGTCCACACTGTCAGAAATGGCATAAGGGGGAGTGTTGGAGAGTGACTGGTGCTTGCTTGAGGTGTGGGTCAGCAGAGCATCAGTTGAGAAACTGTCCACGCAGAACTACTACAGCTGCTCCAACACAAGCAGACAGACCTACTCCTGCACCACAGAGGGGTAGAAAATCTGGTATATCTGAGGCTGTTGGACCATCACAGATGCCTGCATCTGAGCCAGCGGAGAGGCCTGACAGTAGACCACCAGCAAGAAATTATGCCCTGAGAGCTCAGGAGGAGCAAGATGCCCCGGACGTCATCAGGGGTACGTTCTCCCTCTACAATACTCCTGTGCATGCATTGGTGGATCCAGGATCCACTCATTCCTATATTTGCATCAACCTACCCGTAGAAAGGGGGATACTAGTAGGGGAGAGTGACCAAGACATTCTGGTCACTAATCCATTAGGCCACAATGTAGTGGTGAACAAGGTATACAAGGGTTGCCCGTTAAGGATTCAGGGGTATGAATTCTTGGCAGACCTAATTGAGTTGCCCTTCCATGAGTTTGACATGATATTGGGAATGGACTGGTTGTCACGTCATCAGGCAATAGTTGATTGCAAATTGAAGAGAATTTCTCTAAAAACTTCAGAGGGTAATGAGATCACAGTTGTGGGGGAAAGGACAGATTTCTTGTCCAATGTCATCTCAGCCACAGTTGCAAGAAGAATGATGAGAAAAGGCTGTGAAGCCTAGCTAGCACATGTGGTGGATACTAGGCAGGCTAAGCCAAACCTGAGTGACATACCCACAGTGAGAGACTTCCCAGAGGTGTTTCCTAAAGAGTTGCCTGGTTTGCCACCAGAAAGGGAAGTCGAATTTGCTATTGAGACACTGTCGGGTACAGCACCCATTTCCATTGCTCCTTATAGGATGGCACCCACTGAATTGAGAAAGTTGAAAACTCAGTTGCAAGAGTTGCTTGATAAGGGGTTCATACGCCCTAGTGTGTCACCATGGGGAGCTCCAGTGCTGTTCGTGAAAAAGAAGGATGGGACTTTGAGACTTTGTATTGACTACCGGCAGTTGAATAAAGTGACTGTGAAGAACAAATATCCGTTGCCTAGAATTGATGATCTGTTTGATCAGTTGAAGGGGGCAGGAGTATTTTCTAAGATTGATCTCAGATCAGGGTATCATCAGCTAAGGGTGAAGGATGTAGATGTGCCCAAGACTGCATTCAGGACCCGGTATGGGCATTACGAGTTTCTGGTGATGCCCTTTGGCTTAACAAATGCACCAGCGGCATTCATGGACCTTATGAACCGTATCTTCCATCCACACTTAGATCGGTTCGTAGTGGTCTTTATTGATGATACTTTGGTGTATTCCAAGACCAAGGAAGAACATGATGAGCATTTGAGGATTGTTCTGCAAACCCTGAGAGAAAAGAAGCTGTATGCTAAGTTGTCCAAGTGTGACTTTTGGCTGAATGAGATTGCATTCCTTGGACACATAGTGTCGGTGATGGGATTAGGTGGATCCCAAGAAAATAGAAGCGATGATGGAATGGAAGCCTCCCGGGAATACAAGCGAGGTCGAAGCTTCTTGGGGCTAGCTGGGTATTACAGAAGATTTGTGAAGGGATTTTCCCTAATAGCTGCTCCAATGACCAAGTTGTTATACAAGAATGTTAGATTTGACTGGAATGACAAGTGTCAGACCAGTTTTGAGAAATTGAAGGCTATGTTGACAGAGGCACTAGTGTTAACACAGCCAGTGTCCGGAAAGGACTTTGTGGTCTATAGTGATGCCTCACATAATGGGTTAGGGTGTGTATTGATGCAAGAGGGGAAAGTGATCGCCTATGCTTCCGCATGCTAAGGCCACATGAACAGAACTACCCTACCCATGATCTAGAGCTTGCAGCAATTATCTTCGCACTGAAGATATGGAGGCATTACTTGTATGGTGAAAAGTGCTACATTTACACAGACCACAAGAGCCTGAAATATTTGCCAACCCAGAAGGAGCTCAACCTTAGACAGAGGCGATGGATTGAGTTCCTGAAGGACTATGACTGTGTAATTGACTACCATCCTGGGAAGGCAAATGTAGTTGCTGATGCTTTGAGCAGAAAATCCATGACAGCTTTGAGATCATTGAATGCCCGTCTATCTTTGGTTCGAGATGGAGCTATTTTGGCTGAGTTGCTAGTGAGGCCAAACCTGCTACAGCAGATTTTAGATGGGCAAAAGGCAGATGAGAAGCTAATGGCTATTATGAAAAAAATCTCAGAGGGAGAAGCAACTGACTATGGGGTGAAAGCAGATGGGTGTCTGTACTACAAAGGAAGACTGTGTGTACCAGATGATGGGGAATTGAAGGCCACTATTCTAAAAGAGGCACACACCAGTGTATATGCTATGCACCCAGGAAGTACAAAGATGTATCATGATTTGAAGCTTCAGTATTGGTGGCCTGGTATGAAGAGGGATATAGGTGACTATGTGACTAAATGCTTGACATGTCAGCAAGTCAAGGCAGAACATCAAGTTCCATCAGGTTTGCTACAGCCTATACGCATACCTGAATGGAAATGGGATCGGGTCACCATGGATTTTGTAAGTGGTCTACCTCTCACCCGGAAGAAACATGATGCAGCATGGGTGATAGTTGATAGATTGACAAAGTCAGCACACTTTCTGCCAGTTAGGACTGACTACTCACTAGAGAGGTTAGCAGAATTGTATATCAGTGAGATAGTTAGACTGCATGGAATTCCACTTTCCATCATATCTGATCGAGACCCAAGATTTACATCGAGATTTTGGAAGAAGTTGCATGAATCCTTACTCCATTTCAGCACAGCTTTCCATCCTCAGACGGATGGGCAATCCAAAAGAGTAATCCAGGTAAACAATTGAAACCAATGAAATTGATACAAATATTGAATTGAAATGATAACAATAACGTGAAATATATGTCAGGTCCTTGAGGATATGCTGAGGAGTTGTGTCATTGAGTTTGAGGGAAGTTGGGATAGATACCTCCCACTGGCAAAATTTGCATACAACAATAGCTACCGAGCTAGTATCCAAATGGCCCCGTATGAAGCGCTGTATGGGAGAAAATGTAGAACTCCAGTGTGCTGGACTGAATTGGGCGAAGACAAACTGGTAGGGCGGACACAGTGAAACAGTGAGGAGAAGGTAAAATCAATCACAGCCAATCTCAAAGTTGCCTCGATGACATGTAAATCTTATGCCGACCTGAAGAGAAAAGAAATAGAATATGGGGTTGGCGAAAAAGTGTTCCTCAAGGTGTCACCATGGAGGAAAGTATTGAGGTTTGGAAGGAAAGGTAAGTTAAGCCCTAGGTTCATTGGCCCATATGAAGTCATTGAACGTGTGGGTCCAGTGGCCTATAGGCTAGCTTTACCACCAGAGCTGGACAAGATCCACAATGTGTTCCATGTATCCATGCTCAGAAGATACCGCTCAGATCCTTCACATGTCATCTCCAGAGAAGAAATTGAAATACAGCCGGATTTGACATACGAAGAAGAACCTCTACGGATCTTGGCTCGGGAAGTGAAAGAGTTAAGAAACAAGCAAATTCCATTAGTGAAAGTGCTATGGAGGCACCACAACACCGAGGAGGCAACTTGGGAAAGTGAAGAGACGATGAGGCAACAGTTCCCTCAACTGTTTGCATCAGGTAAATTTCGAGGACGAAATTTAAATTAGAGGGGAAGAGTTATAACACCCTCCCGATAACCACTCCGTACATCCTACTGTTCCGGTGACCGGTGTCGGTCCGGACAGCTAGAATGTCCGGAAAAATATTTAAACTAAAGTCAGGAACCATAATTTAGTAAAAATTTAATAAGAAAAATTTAGTAAAAATTTTAGAAATAAAATACAACCGAGTTAAATGAGCCGGTGCCCTAGCGATGGGTAACCGGAGGGAAGTTGCGGTTCTCGCAACGAGGAGCCCTAGACCTGGGGGAAAAATTGTAAAATAATTTTTGGGACTCCAGAGAAGGGTTACTGAGGTTCCCATGGCATTAGAATGCCAAGAAAATACCTAGAAAAATTTTTCAATCGGTACAGATAATTTTGACTTGTTAAGCCAAACAGAGGGCATTTTGGTCATTTCGCCTTCAGAGGTGATTTTTGGCCGACTTGTCCAGTTGAGTAAATAATTAATATGACATAAAATATGAATAAACATTACTAAAAATGAAATTGGAAATGAGTAGTGAAAGAAAAGAAAAGAAAATGAAAAATAATGCAAATAATGACATATTATGATGTCATTCAAGATTTTCCACCAATCACCATTAAGCCCTCATTTGACTAACTATTAAAATGGACTAAAAGAAGACCAAAATAATAAAAATTGCAGCGGCTACTTCCCTCCCCAAAAGCAAGCCGAAAATTGCCCTAGACACCTCCATTGATTTTTTTCAATCAAGCTTGATTTTTCCCTTGTTTACACCACAAAACTCTAACTTATCTTCATTAAAGCTTTACTCCACATCTTAAACAAGCTCTTGGCAGCCAAGAAGAAGAAAGAAAGTGAAGCTTTCTCAAGCTTGGATTGGCATACAACAAGGTTAGTGCATATATGTAATTAAAGTTCATTAATTCCATGATTTAGGCTTGTAATGAATTAGAAATTGTGAAATAATGAAACAAATTCAATGTATATCTCCACCAAAGAATTCGGCAGCCCTAATAGAGGAATGGTTTTGGATGTTTTTAATGGACTTAGCATGAATTGGAGGTTATGTTTAAGCTATATACCTATATAGATGTTGAACTAGGGTGCTAATTGAGGTTTATGGGTAAATTGCATTGGATATTAGGGTTTTGAGGCATGAAAAATTGATTTGACTTACTAAACTGTTAAAGAACTATCTAATGGTCAATAAGTGACCATTTGAGGTATGTTGAATACAATTTGGACTGAAAAATGGTATGGCAAAGTCAAGGTATAAACTGCCCTAGGACAGCAGCATAGGGACTGAAAATTCAGTCCCTTTGTACTGCCATAACTTGGGCTGTGTTAGTCCAATTGAAGTTTGGCCAATTGGACATGAAACTAGGCTTATAATGGCACATTTTTTCTGAAGAAACCATGCCCAAAAGACCAAAGCAAGAGGACCAAAACTTGGCCCCAATCCGGATACCCTGCAGCTGGTTCTGCAGAATTGACCAAATGAACAGTAACTGTTCATTTGGCCATAACTCACTGTAGATTTGGTAAATTGACCTGAAATTTTTACAGCAACAAGCTAAGACATAGACAAACAACTTTCATGAAGGAACCTATCCCAAATTATGGCCAGAACCTAACCCAAATGGCTATGGAAGTCACTGTTCATGCTACTGTAGATATGGTATTTTCTGCAGAATGCAAATCCGGCCAGCCTGGGTTTTTGGGTCATATCTGGAGCTACAAAACTCCAAATAGAGTGATTCAAAAAAGGAAATTCAACTAGACAAAATAAGGAACAACTTTTATGTTTTACATTTCTTCAAATTCCCACAGTAACAGTGTCCAATGAAATAGTGAAGTTGACTCACCAAAACTGAAAATTCTGCTTGTGTTGAGTTACACTTTGAAATGGTATTAACACTTAATGCCAACAAGTTTTAAACACCAAATGTGGTATGTTGGGAGTGCCAAAGTCAATGTACACATTTTTATTCTAAAAGTCAACATTTTTGTTGACCAATGATGAATAGTGACACCAAAAATTTGAAATTCACAAATTGAAGAATTTAAAAGTTTCAAATGCCCTAGTATACCTAACAAGATTGGTTTGGATAGTTTGGCATGCCAATAGGGTTCAGTTAGCAGTACTGCACATGGCAATATGCCATTCTGTGATTTCATGGCTTTTAGCCATTCTGACTTTGTATTGAGACTTGGCCTTGTGCCTGATATTATTTACAGCTTGTTAGCTGTTCTATTGCACACCGGGAGATGCATATGTGACCGATGGTGTGACGGCCCGAGGTACTATGTACCCAGTGCCAGTTTACCCGTTATCGATCGATCGTCTAGTGTAGGTTACTTGGGGCAACCAAATGAATAAAAGTGAACAACGTTAACGAAATAATGGATATACCAATACCAAATAAAGAAAGCATACACATTCTATACACATTCATTTTCTTGCTATTTTCTTCTATTATATTATTGCACCACTAAGCATTATTGCTTAGCGCTGCTTTGCCACGCGTAGGTACTGGAGATCCCGATCGTGAGCCCGTGAGACCGCAGATCGGGTGAGTTCATCCCGTAGATCCGCACAAAGGTCCGTGTCACCTCACTACCTGCAGTGCATTGGTAGGGCACTAGGTGTCATTTTGTCATTTTGATATTTTGTAGCAGATTTTTACTTTCTCATATGTATTTGAACTCATGTAATATATTTTGATGTTCATGTAAATAATGAAAGTTATGACTATGAATGCAAAAATTTGAGCATGTATTTATCGCTTGTATATGAGAAATGGATGTTTGAGAAATGAAAAGATTATTGAGACTTGAAATTGAGAAATATTGTTGAGATTTTGGATATTGGAGTTTGAGACGATGAAATACAAATATAGGAAGTGTTTTTAACAGGTTCCGAAGAACTGTTTTCTCCATTTTTAGCCGGTACTCCGCCGGATTTTCTTTAAAATCTTCGGAACCTCAAATGAATAATGCTTTTGATAAATGGTTAAAATAAATCATATTTCATAAATTAACTTCAAAAGCATGATATAAATGAATTGAGGAATATTAGAGTGTGCCAGTACACCGTGTGGCATTACTTACTCGGGTATACTGTACACGGGTAAGGGGTGTCACATAATAGCATTCCGTGAATTACTTATCAAGCATTATCGTTAGAGACAGTTTAATTAAGTACTGAAACACTTCAAATTGTATTTCTCAGTTAGCAAAGACTCAGGAAAAGGGAAGAAAACACTGAGTCAAGGCCAGGAGACAGTTATCAGAGGTTTGTGAACAATAGTTATTTCTTTTGAATTTTTCAATTGAAATAAATTATGATTATTTGTATGTTATTATTTTAAATTGTGTTTGTGCACAATAGTTATTTCTTTTGAATTTTTCAATTGAAATAAATTATGATTATTTGTATGTTATTGTTTTAAATTGTGTTTGTGCACAATAGTTATTTGTTTTGAATTTTTCAATTGAAATAAATTATGATTATTTGTATGTTATTGTTTTAAATTGTGTTTGTGCACAATATTTATTTCTTTTGAATTTTTCAATTGAAATAAATTATGAATATTTGGCATTTATTGTTTTAAATTGTGTTTGTGCACAACAGCTAATTCTTTTGAATTTTTCAATTGAAATAAATTATGACTATTTGTATATTATCGTTTTCAATTATGGAAATGTATTTGAATGGATACTTATTGCTTGAAAAGCATTGTAAATAGTTTGAAACTGTGGAAAAATTGATTTAGTGTGATTTGTGAAAGTTGAAGTTAATTATGAATTGTGTTGCCATCTTGTGAATGAAATTACGACTTTGGAAATTTTGAGATAAAATGTGTTTAGTGTAACACCCCTAAGTTCGGTAGTGCGTTCTACTGTTCCGGTGACCAGTGTTGTCCGGACAGCTAGGATGCCTAGAACTACACTTCGTTATGAGTGAGGAGACATAAAATAGTGAAATACAAGAAAAGAAAATACAAGAAAAACAATTGAAAAATAATAGCAAAGAAATGTAACCAAGTTAAGCGAGCCGAGAACCCTAGCGATGGGTGACCGCACCGGGAAGTCACGGCGTGGACCGTTGACTAGCCCTGGACTGCAGGGAACCCTGGAAAATATTTTGAGGACTTAAAGAGACCCCTATTGAAGTATAAATATCATTAGAAATATCAAAGAAAAATTAATTAATTAATTAGTACAAAGAAAAGTGAGAAATCGAAAAACGGACAAAACCCGGTGTTACCGAAAAATCGGGAATGCAACCCGAACAGGGGTATTAGGGTCGTTTGACATCCCAAATTGCCTTTTGACCTAAATGTATATTAAAAATAAATAATATTACACTTGGAAAATATAATGAAAAATTAATTTGGTGGTACCTAAAGTAAATAGCAAAAATGGGGTTCAATTTAGGTAATTAACATATTTAAACATAAAAAAATGATTGATTTTATGTGAGTGGACCACTAAGAATTATAATATGGATTAAATTTAATCATAAGTAGGCAGATTACTCCCACTCAAATGTCATCTTCTTCAATTGTTTCAACCATGCCGAAACAAACTCCCTAAAAAAAACTCCATAGCCGTTTTGCTTCAAACCTTCATCTTCTCCTTCATTTTACCTCTAAACACCTAGGTAGCTTCATTAAGTTTTATCTCCACATCATAAGGGAGAGTTTGATACCAAAATCAAGAAGTTTAGTGAAGGTTTAGCAAGTCCCAACCATAGGTAAGTTTGTATTTTTGAATATTACTTTGTTAAACTTTGTATACATGTTATGGGTGTTTGATTTGTGAAGAAAATTTTCAAGTTTGAGGAGTTATTGATATATCCAGTTTGGACAGCCATGAGGTTGTATGTTAATGAAGTATTCTTACATATATTTGATGTAGATTCATGTTGAGTAGGGTGAATTAATGTCCTAGTAAGTTAATCCCACATGTATATGGTGATTGTGCACTTGAAATGAAGTTAACGAAATTATGGACAATTTGGCATTGTGGAGCATTTCGGCAGCTTTGGGACTCCTTAATGAATGTTTGAATTCATGGAGATATTGGATAAATTGTGATATTGAGGATTGATGAATATGTATGTAAATAGGTTGTTTAAAGTGTATGTAAGAATTAGAAATGTTTATGTGTATATGTGGTTGTATTTGGACTTTGTGAATTAGAGTTTCATTTGGTGTGTTGAGGATATTTGTATTCTGCCCAAAATGACTTTAAGGTAAGGCGGTATATGGTTTTGGTAATGTACCAAAACAGAATTGGTAAGAGAAGTGGACTTGTAGCAAGGCAAATGTGTAATTGATACATGTTTATGCAATGTATTTAAGGGCAGTATGCATTTTAGCCTATAACTTTAAATGTGTAACTCCAATTGGTATGAGACCAATTGGAGGTGAAACTAGGCACAAAATGTGCCAACTTTCATGAAGGAAACATACCAAAATTCTGCTTGCAAGGTAACTTGAAAAATGACTAAATACGGATTAAGTACAATTGAGACCTGAAAATTGACCAATTGGGCAGCAGTTAGTGTTTAGGCCATAACTCACTCAAAACAGGTCCAATTGACCTGAAATTTTAACCATGAATATTTAAGATCCATATCTACAAGTCTTATGAAGACACCAAAGCCCAGAAATGACCATAAGCAAGTCAAACAGATTGCACAAGTTCGGGTCCAAAAACTGGCCGAACCAAAGTTGACCAAATTTGACCTAAAATGACCTAATTTGATGCCATTTGACCAGCAATAGTAAACTGACCATAACTTGGTCTACATAACTCAGAATGACATAACTCAGAATGACATACTTATCAAGCATTATCGATAGAGACAATTTAATTTAGTACTGAAACACTTCAAATTGTGTTTCTCAGATAGTAAAGACTCAGGGAAAGGGAAGGAAACACTGAGTCCAGACCAGGAGACAGTCATCAGAGGTTTGTGCACAACAACTATTTCATTTGAATTTTTCAATTGAAATGAATTATGACTATTTGTACATTATTGTTTTAAATTGTGGAAATGTGTTTGAATGGATATTTATTGCTTGAAAAGCATTGTAAATGATTTGAAAACTGTGAGAAATTATTTGAATGATATTGATGGATACTTATTGATTGAAAAGTATTGGAAATGGTTTGAAACCATAGCTATCATGTATATTGATTGTATTCCTCGCTAGCTTGTCTAGTGGGACGAATTGAATTCCCTCTCTGGCTAAAGTGTTGAGGTGCGTGCTTGTTGAGGACGAATTGGATGAGTACTCATATTTTTGCTAGCTAGCTATGTTATTCCTCATTAGTCATCGACTTTTGGGACGAATTGAATACCTCATTAGCCATCGGCTTTTAGGACAAATTGAACCTTGGAACATGATTTAAGCTGTGTGTGATTTATTGATATGTACTATGAGATTGTGAAATGAATTTAAACTCTTATTGACATATACTGTCTTTTGAATTCAACCATGATCTGACTTATTAAAATTTATTGTGATATTGAGAAATGGAGTTTAAATTCTTGTTGACAATTACTGTCTTGAAATTAACTATGGTTTTAAGTATCCACTATTTATATGATTTATGAATTGTGATTTAAATTGTATTTGGTTAATGTTGTGCACCACTGAGACATTGTCTCAGCGATAGCTTTTTATTGCTGTCGCAGGTAGACAGACAGGGCAGCAGACTAGGCTGCTAGTACCTCCAGCGAGAGATTACCGGGTATAATGAGTATACCAACATTTTGCATTTTGTACTGTAATGTATGACCACTGTATGTACATATTGTTTTTGGTTTTGAGCAGTTGTAAATTAAAATTGTACATTGAAGTTGTAAAGTAAATTATGAGTTATTTTGACTTGTAAAAATTGTATTATATTTCTTTTATCTCAGTCTTTGAAAAATCACTGAGGATTTGAGTTGATAAATATGTTGTGTTGAGAAATATGTTGAAGTTGAGATTTGAAAAAATATTGAAGTGCTTTTTACAGGTTTTCTGAAGAACTGTTTTATCCAAAATACAGATGGCACTCTGCCAAAAGTTTTACAGAAATTCCAAATAATTCAAATATGTTAGTTCTATCAGTACAATTCAAAAAGGTTTTTAATACCTGTAAATAGTGCTCACCACTGTAAAAGAAGTAAAAAAAGTTTTTAAAATCCCTTGTAGTGTATTTAATGGGTTATCAGCAGACGGAGTTGGTAATTCATTAGATATACTATGGGATCATGTTATGCCTTACAGAGGGGTAGGGTGTGACATGTTTTAGCGGTATCAGAGCAAAGTTTTTTAAATTCTATTTTCACCTGTTATTTGAATATTCTTTCTTTATAGTACAATTCTCAATATCATTG
Organism: Hevea brasiliensis; assembly: GCF_030052815.1. Taxonomy (NCBI): domain Eukaryota; kingdom Viridiplantae; phylum Streptophyta; class Magnoliopsida; order Malpighiales; family Euphorbiaceae; genus Hevea; species Hevea brasiliensis. The sequence continues at coordinate 54,843,146 of NC_079503.1, read as the reverse complement.
TTTGATATATACAGTACATTACATTATAAATATGCACTAACGAGAGGAAATCTCCTTGTGTTATTTGTTCATGAGATCTAAAATCCTCGCATTAACTATGAAAGAGGGTGATCGTTTAGTCGATCAATCTATTGAGGCTTAGGTGCAAGGGGATGCCCCAGGCCTACAAAATGTCAGTGGTTCAAAGAACACCTGCGATCTGCATGATTTCTGCTCGCTTCGCCGCAGATGGTCGCAATGTTCCAACAAATGGCTGGTAACGTGCCTACTCAAGTCCCAATACAGACACTAGTGATACAACCACAATCTCCTACTAGGCAGTATGATAAATTGATGAAATATGGGGCTACAGAGTTCAAGGGGACAGTAGATCCTCTAGAGGCTGAACAGTGGTTAGAAAGGATGGATAGGGTATTCAAGAAACTGCATTGCACAGAGGAGCTCAGATTCGAATGCTCAGTATCTTTGTTACAGGGGGATGCTTATGACTGGTGGAAAACCATTCCCTACGATGCAGTAGAACTGCAGTGCTAACATGGAATGACTTTCTCGGGAATTGAGATGAAATATGTCCTCGATGCTTATGTAGACCGAAGTTACAAGAATTCCTAAGTCCAAACAGGAAACAGATCGGTGGTGAGTATGAAAGAGAATTTTCCACTTTGAGCCATTATGCGGTGAGTTTACTTTCTACCAATAGGAGAGATGCAAGAGGTTTGAAACCGACTTGAAGCCCGATGTCAGTTACAAGTAGTCGGCTTCAAACACACTAACTTTTACGAACTTATTTCTCAAGCTCTAGAGTTAGAAAGAATTGAGTGCAAGTCGCTCTGAGAAAAAGAAATCGGAGAAGACAGAGAAAGAGGAAAAATCAGAGAAACGAGTTCCGGTGGTCCTCTTGAAAGAGGAAGAACTATGGGGGACACAGCAGAGGTGGCAAGAAATCTGGTAGGGGAAGATATTCAGGACAAAAGCCTCCCCTATCTGGTCAGCAGAGTACCAGAGGTTCCTATCATCCCCGCCAATGTGAAACTTGTGGAAGAAATCATGGTGGGATATGCTACAAGGCTATTGGAGCCTGTTATAACTGTGGAGGCACAGGACACTTTGCCAAGGACTGCACCAGTAGTCGCAGAGTTGGACCACCTCCTACTACTGCAGAAGGGTCAGTTCAAAGCCCTATCACCAGAAGTTCACAACCACCTAGCAGAGGTAGAGGCAGGGGTAGAGGTAGCCCAGCAGGCAGCCAAGGCACAGTGAAACAATCAGAGCAAGACAGTACTCCAATCATAATGTATGAAATGAGACAGAGGGAAGAGGCAAAGACATCTGATGTTGTGGCTGGTACCTTCTCAACTTTTAATCAAGATGTGTTTGTGTTATTTGATCTGAGTTCTACCCATTCTTATGTGAGTGCTAGCATCATTGATTGCATTGCTGTTCCATGTACAAAAATGGACTTTGAGGTGTTAGTAACAAGTCCGTTAGGACAGGAAGTCAGGGTTAATAGAATGTATAGAGATTGTCCTTTGGTGATCCAAGGACACACTTTCCTATCTGATTTCATTGAAATGCCCTTCAGAGATTATGATATCATCTTGGGCATGGATTGGTTAGCTAGGCATCATGCCATGATTGATTTGTAGGTGAAAACGATCACTTTTGGCCTTCCTCGATCTGATGATGTGGTAATACATGGGGAAAGGCAGTTATTTCCATCAAACATCATTTCGGCTGCACTAGCAACAAAGATGATCAGAAAGGGGTGTGAAGCCTACTTGGCACATGTGGTAGACACCCAAGTGGGGAGTCCAGCATTGAAGGACATCCCTACAGTACATGACTTTCCAGATGTGTTTTCTGATGAATTGCCAGGATTACCTCCGGAAAGAGAAGTGCAGTTTGAAATTAATGTTATGCCGGGTGTGGAACCAATCTCCATAATGCCATACAGAATGGCACCAGCAGAGTTGAAGGAGTTGAAGATACAATTGCAAGAATTACTTGAAAAGGGCTTCATCCGCCCTATTATGTCACCCTGGGGAGCACCAGTGTTGTTTGTTAAGAAGAAGGATGGTACTCTCCGCTTATGCATTGACTACCGGCAGTTGAATAAGGTGACAATAAAGAACAGATATCCATTGCCTCGCATTGATGATCTGTTTGATCAGTTGAAGGGTGCAGCTGTATTCTCCAAAATTGATCTGCGATCTGGTTATTATCAGTTGAAGGTGCAAGAGCAGAGTATTCCAAAAACTGCTTTCAAAACTCGGTATGGCCACTATGAGTTTCTAGTAATGCCATTCGGGTTAACAAATGCTCCAGCTGCTTTTATGGATCTGATGAACACTATCTTTAGACCATATCTCGATCAATTTGTGGTGGTGTTTATTGATGACATTTTGATATATTCAAGGAATGCAGAGGAGCATGACAGACATCTGCGGATTGTACTGCAGACTTTAAGGGAGAAACAGCTATACGCCAAATTATCGAAATGTGAATTTTGGCTGAAAGAAATCTCCTTTTTGGGACATGTTGTGTCAACTGAAGGGATCAAGGTAGATCAAGCTATCCTTTTTGGGACATGTTTATAGTGATGCTTCTCACAATGGGCTAGGTTGTGTACTGATGCAAGATCGGAATGTCATTGCTTATGCATCATGCCAGCTGAAACCGCATGAGAGGAACTACCCAACACATGATCTGGAGCTAGCAGCTATTGTTTTTGCTCTGAAGATCTGGAGACACTATTTGTATGGGGAGAAATGCTATATTTACACAGATCACAAGAGCTTGAAGTACTTAGGCACCCAGAAGGAATTAAATTTGAGGCAGAAGAGATGGTTAGAACTCATCAAAGATTATGATTGCTTAATAGACTATCAGCCAGGGAAAGCAAATGTGGTGGCTGACGCCTTAAGTCGCAAGACTATGGCAAGTCTCAGAGTTTCTCCTTTGTCCATGGTATGTGAAGTGAAAGCACAGCATGCCAGTTTAGAGATTAATGATGAGGGACAGACAGTAGTTGCTTGGCATGTACAGCCAGTGTTGATTGATCATATCAGAATGGCTGCTCAGAGTGATGAAAAATATCAGAAGCTACTAAAAGAAGTCCAGCAGGGTAAGAAACCTGAATTTTCTGTGAGAGATTATGGTTTATTGCTACATCAGGGCAGAATGTGCGTTCCTAATGATACTGAATTGGGACAGATCATTATGAAGGAAGCACATGAGTCTCCATTTGCTATGCACCCTGGTGGAACTAAAATGTACAGAGGGCTGAAAAAGCATTACTGGTGGATGGGTATGAAGAGAGATATAGCTGAATTTGTTTCCAAATGCCTAACTTGTCAGCAAGTAAAGGCAGAACATCAAGTTCCAGCTGGTTTGTTACATCCTTTGTCAGTACTAGAGTGGAAATGGGAACGAATAACTATGGATTTTGTTACAGGACTTCCAAGGACACAGAGTAGTCATGATGCAGTATGGGTTATAGTTGACAGATTGACCAAGTCTGCTCACTTTTTGCCAGTTCGGATGGACTATAGCCTGGAAAAATTGGCCAGATTGTACATATATGAGATTGTAAAATTGCATGGAGTGCCAGTATCAATTGTGTCTGACAGAGATCCTAGGTTCACTTCTAGATTCTGGGGTAGTCTTCAGAGAGCCCTAGGAACTAGATTAAACTTCAGCACAGCATTCCACCCACAGACAGATGGCCAGTCTGAGAGGGTTATTCAGATACTGGAGGATATGCTACGAGCTTGTGTGATTGAATTTGAAGGTAGTTGGGATACACACTTGCCTTTGATTGAGTTTGCTTATAACAATAGCTACCAATCAAGCATTGGGATGCCTCCATATGAAGCATTGTATGGCAGGAAGTGCAGAACTCCCTTATGTTGGGATGAAGTAGGTGAAAGGAAGATGATTGGGCCAGAAATTGTTCAGCAGACAGAGGAAAAGATCAGATTGATTAGAGATTGACTCAAGGCTGCATCAGACCGTCAGAAGTCCTATGTTGATCTGAAAAAAAGAGATATTGAATATGTAGTGGGTGATAAGGTACTCCTCAAAGTTTCTCCTTAGAAGAGGATTATGAGATTTGGCCGAAAGGGGAAACTGAGTCCTCGTTTCATCGGACCATATGAGGTTCTGGAAAGAGTGGGTCCTTTGGCATATCGGTTGGCATTACCTCCAGATCTAGCAAGGATACACAGTGTCTTCCATGTGTCCATGTTAAAGAGGTACAGATCTGACCCATCTCATGTACTATCAGTTGAAGAGATTGAAGTAAATCCAGACCTCTCATATGAGGAAGAACCCATAAAAATTCTAGCATATAAGGTGAAGCAGCTGAGGAACAAACAGATACACCTGGTTAAAGTGCTGTGGAACCATCATTCAAGCCAGGAAGCTACTTGGGAACGTGAAGAGGATATGAGGAGACAGCACTTCGATATGAGTGAGGAGACATAAAATAATGAAATACAAGAAAAGAAAACACAAGAAAAACAAAGGAAAAATAATAGTAAAGAAATGCAACCGAGAACCCTAGCGATGGGTGACCGCACCGGGAAGTCACGGCGTGGACCGTTGACTAGCCCTGGATAGCGGGGAACCCTGGAAAATATTTTCAGGACTTAAATAGACACCTATTGAAGTATAAATACTATAAGAAATATTAAATAAAAATTAAATAGTTAGTACAAAGAAAACTGAGAAATCGAAAAACGGACAAAACTCGGTATTACTGAAAAGTCAGGAATGCAACCCGAACAGGGGCACTGTGGTCATTTGACACCCCGAGTTGACTTTTGACCTCAATGTCCATTAAAAATAAGTGGTGTTAAATTTTGAAAATGCCATGAAAAATGAAATTCCATGTGTAGAATAATTAAGAGAAACTAAGTGGAAAAATATGGGAATAATTAAAAGTTTAATTATAATATTATTTATTTAGGTTAAGTGGAGCATTAGTGGACAATTAGTGGACTGATTTAAGGCCATTAGTGGACTGATTTAAGGCCATTAGTGGACAAAGAGGCAGCACTAACATCTTCTTCTTCATTTTTTCATCTTAGCCGATTTCCAATTCTCCTAAATTCTCCCATTGTCCACCATGGCCACACCTTGCATGCAAGCTCCACTCCTAATGATCAAGCCACAATTTCTCCAATTGTTCTTCATTAAAAGTGTTCTACATTTCATAGGCAGTAGATAGGCAGCAAGAAATGAAAGTTTTTGTGGAGTTTTGAAGAATTTCCAAAGTGGTAAGTTTGTGTTTTTTATTATTGTTTAATTAAAGTTTGTAAGGATGTTATGGGTGTTTGATTTATGGAGAGATTTTTGAGGTTTGATGTTGAATGTGTAACACCCCAAAGTTCGGTAGTGCGTTCTGCTGCTCCGGTGACCAGTGTTGTCCGGACAGCTAGGATGCCTAGAACCGTACCTCAATATGAGTGAGGAGACATAAAATAATGAAATACAAGAAAAGAAAAACAAAGGAAAAATCATAGTAAAGAAATGTAACCGAGTAAGTGAGCCGGGAAACCTAGCGATAGGTGACCGCACCGGGAAGTCACGGCGTGGACCGTTGACTAACCCTGGACTGCGGGGAACCCTGGAAAACATTTTTGGACATAAATAGACCCTTATTGAAGTATAAATCTCATTAGAAAGATTAAAGAAAAATTAAATAATTAGTACAAAGAAAAGTGAGAAATCGAAAAACAGACAAAATACGGTGTTACAGAAAAATCGGGAAAGCCACCCGAACAGGGGCATGATGGTCATTTGACATCCCGAATTGTCTTTTGACCTAAATGTCCATTAAAAATAAATAGTATTACACTTAGAAAATGAAATGAAAAATTAATTTGGTGGTACCTAAAATAAATAGTGGAAATAATGGGTTAAATGTGGATTAGTTGAAAGTTAACTTATAATATGTTTTAATTTTAGTTAGTGGACCACTATAGGATTAATTAAACATGAAATATGGCTGAAGTGGTCCACTAACCATCTGAAATCCCATCTTCCTCAAATCCTCTCAAATGGCCGAATTGAAGAACCCTTGAAAACCTCCATTGACGTTTTCTTTGAGCTTGATTTCCTCTCTCCATTTCAACTCCATTCACTTAGGTTCTTTCATGAAAAATGGTCTACACACCACAAGGAAGATATTAATACCAATTTTGGGAAGTTTGGTGAAGGTTTAGCAAGTTACAAATAAAGGTAAGTTTGCATTTTTGAGAAATCCTTTGTTAAAGTTTTTGTGCATGTTATGGGTATTAGTTTGGTGAAGGAAAAGTTTGAGTTTGAAAGGTTATTGTTATTTTCATTTTGGACAGCCATGGGTCACGTTTATGATGAGGTATTTGTGCATATAATTGATGGGAAAGAATGTTAATAATGGTGATTTAGTAACTTAGTGAGTTATTGCATGTTTATATGGTGAATTATGCACTTTGATGGGAATTGGCATATGGTACGGCAATGTGATGTTGATGAATGATTTGTGGCAGCTTGTGGACACTTGAGAAATGGTGTATATTGAAGGAAGAGTGGGCAGAATATTGACCTAGAAGGATTGATGATATGTATGTGAATGAATGTTGTAAAGTGTATGTAAAGTTTGTAATGTTTAGGTGTGGTTGTAATGGTATTTAGAAATTGTAATTGTGAATGATATTTGGTGTGTTGAGGGTGATTGGAATCTGCCCAAAATAATGCTAATGTAATGTAGAAAATGTTTTTGGTAATGTGCCAAAACAGTTTGGTAGGGTATGGAAGTAAACCTTGCAAGGTGAGTATGTGTTTGAAGTTGGGGTGTGAAATGCATATTGAGGGCAATGTATATTTTAGCCTATAACCTTGAATGTGTAACCTCAATTGGTATGAGACCAATTTGGGGTGAAACTAGGCACAAAATGTGCCAACTTTCATTGAGAAACCATGCCAAAATTCTGCTTGCAAGGTGACCTAAAAATTTGACCAATTCGGATTAGGTGCAATTAGGACCTGAAAAATGACCAATTGGGCAGCAGTGAGTATTTAGGCCATAACTCACTCAAACCAGGTCCAATTGACCTGAAATTTTAACCATGAATAGTTAAGACCCATACCTACAAGTCTTATGAAGACACCAAAACCAGAAATGACCATAAGCAAGTCAAACAACTTGCACAAGTTCGGGTCCAAAACTGGCCGAACTGAATTGACCAATTTGACCTAAAATTGACCTAAAATGGTACCACTTGACCAGCAATAGTGTAATGACCATAACTTGGTCTACTTAACTCGGATTGACCTGAAATTTTGCACCGCGTGCAATAAGACCTAGAGCTACAAGTTTGTAGTTTCGACCGAGACCAAAACCGAGGAACTAGATCGTCGGTTAGTTCAAACCAGTTTTACGGAATCCAGAAATTTTCATTAAAATGCACTAAGCGAGGAAATGACTTTGGTAAATCATACCAAACCTAAAACCCTATCGAGTGTGACATATTAACGACACTAAAACCTAATTTACCTAAAACGCATCGAGGGTCGGTATATTAGGTGATTAAGCGAATAATTGAGTTCGGTGCATTATTTACCAAACCCCATCGATAGAGACAGTTTAATTTGGTACTCAAACACTTCAAATTGTGTTTCTCGATTAACAAGGACTCAAAGAAAAGGGAAAGAAATACTGAGTCAAGACCAGAGACAAATATCGAGGTTTGTGCACAACAAGCTTTCTTTTGAATTATTTTCAATGGAAATAAATATTGATTATTTGTATATCATTATTTTAAATTGTGGAAATTTGTTTGAGTAATATTTATTGAATGAAATATATTGTGAATAGTTTGAAAATGTGAAAAATGTTTTGAATGAAATTGATGGATACTTAATGATTAAAAAGCATTAGAAATTTTTTGAAAAAACAGCTATCATGTATAATGATAGTATTCATCTCTAGCTTTTCTAGTCGGATGAATTGAATTCCCTCTCTGTCAAGTGTTGAGGTGTGTGCCTGTTGAGGACGAATAGAATGAGTACTCATATTTTTGCTAGCTAGCCATGTTATTCCTCATTAGTCATCGACTTTTAGGATGAATTGAATACCTCATTAGCCATCGGCTTTTGGGATGAATTGAATTATGGATCATGATTAAGCTGTGTGATTTCTTGATGTGTATTGTGAGATTGTGAAATGGATTTTAAACTCTCATTGACATATACTGTCTTTTGAATTCAAACTTGATCTGACTTATGGAAAATTATTGTGATATTGAGAAATGGAGTTTAAATTCTTATTGACCTTTATTGTCTTAAATTTGACTATGGTTTTAAGTATCCACTATTTACATGATTTATGAATTGTGATTTAAATTGTATTTGGTTAATGTTGTGCACCACTGAGACATTGTCTCAGCGATAGCTTTTTATTGCTGTCGCAGGTAGAGAGACAGACAGGGCAGCAGACTAGGCTGCACATACCTTCAGCGAGAGATTTTTCGGGTATAACGAGTATACCGCTTTTTGCATTTTGTACTGTAATGTATGACACTGTATGTATATTTTCTTTTTGGTTTTGAGCAGTTGTAAATTAAATTGTACCTTGAAGTTGTAAATTAATTATGAGTGTTTTGGATTGTAAAAGTGGTATTATATTTCCTTATCTCGGACTTTGAAAAATTTCTATGGAATTGTGTTGATAAATTGTTGTGTTGAGAAATGTATTGGAGTTGAGATTTGGAAAATTATTGAAGTGCTTTTTTTTACAGGTTTTCTGAAGAACTGTTTTATCCAAAATACAGATGGCACCTTGCCAAAATTTTTACAGAAATTCCAAATAAATCAAATGAGTTAGTTGTTTCACCTCAGTTCACCAAAGTTTTTAACACCTGTAAATAGTGCTCACCACTGTAAAAGAAGTAAGAAAAGTTTTTAAAATCTCTTGTAGTGTATTTAATGGGTTATCAGTAGACGGAGTTGGTAATTCATTAGGTATACTACGGGATCATGTTATGCCTTACAGAGGGGTAAGGTGTGACATGTTTTAGTGGTATCAGAGCAAAGTTTTTAAATTCCGTTTTCACCTGTTATTTGAATGTTCTTTTTGCATAGTACAACTGCTCAATATCATTGTTTGATACATACAGTACATTACAGTATAAATATGCACTAACGAGAGTGAATATTCTTGTGTTATTGTTCAGGAAAGCTAAGATCCTCGCATTGAATATGGAAGAGGGTGATCGTTCAGTCGATCAGTCTATTGAGGCTGAGGTGCAAGGGGATGCCCCAGCTGTACAAAATGTCAGTGGTTCAACAGCACCAGCCCCTGCAGTACCACAGTTCCCTGCTCAGTTCGCTCAGCAGATAGCTGCAATATTCCAACAAATGGCTGGTAATGCGCCTACTCAAGTCCCAATTCAGTCACCCGTGGTACAACCACAGTCTCCTACAAGGCAGTATGATAAATTGATGAAGTATGGGGCTACAGAGTTTAAGGGGACAGTAGATCCTATAGAATCTGATATGTGGTTAGAGAGTATGGTTAGGGTGTTCAAGAAACTTCATTGTACAGGAGCTCGGACTTGAATACTCGGTATCCTTACTACAAGGGGATGCTTATGATCGGTGGAAAACCATTCCCCACGATCTGGTAGAACTGCGATCTTGACTGGAATGACTTCCTCGGGAATTGCATGAAATACATCCTCGATGCTTATGTAGACCGAAGCTACAAGAATTCTTAAGTTTGAAAGCAGAGGGGCGATCGGTGGTGAGTATGAAAGAGAATTTTCCCGCCTTAGCCATTATGCGGTGAGTCTACTCTCTACCAAAGGGAGAGATGCAAGAGGTTTGAAAGCGGCTTGAAGCCCAAGATTAGAGTACAAGTGCTCGGCTTCAAACACACTAACTTCTCTGAACTTGTTTCTCAAGCCCTAGAGTTGGAAAGAGTTGAGTTTGAGACTGCTCCTGAGAAGAAGAGGTCAGAGAAGACAGAGAAAGAGGGAAAATTAGTAGATCAGAGTTCCAATGGTCATACTGGAAAGAGGAAGAACTATGGGGGACATGGCAGAGGCGGCAAGAAATCTGGTAGGGGAAGACATTCAGGACAGAGACCTCCCCTATCTGGTCAGCAGAGTACCAGAAGTTCCTACCCTCCCCGCCAATGTGAAACTTGTGGAAAGAATCATGGTGGAATCTGTTTCAAGGATATTGGAGCCTGTTTTAACTGTGGAGGCAACGGACACTTTGCCATGGACTGCTCCAGTAGTCGCATAGTTGGACCACCTCCTACTACTGCAGAAGGGTCGATTGAGCCTGTCACGAAGCTCACAACCACCTAGCAGAGGTAGAGGCAGGGGTAGAGGTAACCCAGCAGGCAGCCAAGGCACAGTAAAACAGTCAGAACAAGACAGTGCTCCAGTCAGAGTCTATGCCATGAGACAGAGAGAAGAGGCAGAGACATATGATGTTGTGGCTGGTACCTTCTCAACTTTTAACCAGAATGTATTTGTGCTATTTGATCCGGGTTCTACCCATTCTTATGTGAGTGCTAGCATCATTGATTGCATTCTTTGTTCCATGTACAAAAATGGACTTTGAGGTGCTAGTAACAAGTCCGCTAGGACAGAGGTCGAGGTTAATAAGATGGATAGAGATGGCCCTTTGGTGATCCAAGGACACACTTTCCTGTCTGATTTCATTGAAATGCCCTTCAGAGATTATGATATCATCTTGGGAATGGATTGGTTAGCTAGACATCATGCCATGATTGACTGTAGGCTGAAAGACAGTCACTTTTGGTCTCCTCGATGCTGATGATGTGGTAATACAAGGAGAGGCGATTATTGCCATCAACCATCATTTATTTGCACTAGCGAGAAAAATGATCGGGAAGGGTGTGAAGCATACTTGGCATACGTAGTAGACACCCAAGTGGGAGTCGGCATTGAAGGACATCCCTACAGTATATGACTTTCGGATGTGTTTCTGATGAATTGCGGGATTACCTCGGAAAGAGAAGTGCGATTTGAAATTAATGTTACGCTGGTGTGGATCCAATCTCCATAACGCCATACGAGAATGGCACCAGTGAGTTGAAGGAGTTGAAGATACTGATTACAATAATTACTTGAAAAGGGCTTCATCCGCCTAGTGTGTCACCTTGGGAGCACGGTGTTGTTTGTTAAGAAGAAGGATGGTACTCTCGCTTATGCATTGATTGCAGCGGTTGAATAGGGTGACAATAAAGCAGATATCCATTGCCTCGCATTGATGATCTATTCGATCAGTTGAATGGTGCAGCAGTATTCTCCAAAATTGATTTGCGATCTGGTTATCATCAGTTGAAGGTGCAAGAGCAGAGTATCCCAAAAGCGCTTTGAACTTCGGTATGGCAACTATGAGTTTCTAGTAATGCCAATCGGGTTAACAAATGCTCCAGCTGCTTTTATGGATCTGATGAACACTATCTTCAGACCATATCTTGATCAATTTGTGGTGGTGTTTATTGATGACATTTTGATATACTCGAGGAGTGCAGAGGAGCATGATAGACATCTGCGGATTGTCTGCAGACTTTAAGGAGAAAGCGATTTACGCCAAATTGTCGAAATGTGAATTTTGGCTGAAGGAAATCTCCTTTTTGGGACATGTTGTGTCATTGAAGGGATCAAGGTAGATTCGGCAAGGTAGAAGCTATCCTTAATTGGAAGCCGCCAGAACATCACGAGAAATTCGCGATTTTAGGCTTAGTGGATAGTACCGTCGGTTTGTGAAGGGAATCTCAATGTTATATTCTACAATGACCAAGCTGCATCGGAAAGATGTAAAATTTCAGTGGACTAATAAATGTCGTGAGTTTTGATGAGTTGAAGAGGTGCTTAATCAAGCTCAGTTCTCACTTTACCTACTCTGGGTAAAGAATACACAGTTTATAGTGATGCTTCTCACAATGGGTTAGGCTGTGTACTGATGCAAGATCGGAATGTCATTGCTTATGCATCACGCCAGCTGAAACCGCATGAGAGGAACTACCCAACACATGATCTGGAGTTAGCAGCTATTGTTTTTGCTCTGAAGATCTGGAGACACTATTTGTATGGGGAGAAATGCTACATTTACACAGATCACAAGAGCTTGAAGTACTTAGGCACCCAGAAGGAATTGAATTTGAGGCAGAGGAGATGGTTAGAACTCATCAAAGATTATGGTTGCTTAATAGACTATCAGCCAGGAAAAGCAAATGTGGTGGCTGACGCCTTAAGTCGCAAGACTATGGCAAGTCTCAGAGTTTCTCCTTTGTCCATGGGGTATGAATTGAAAGCACAGCATGCCAGTTTAGAGGTTGATGATGAGGGACAGACAGTAGTTGCTTGGCATGTACAGCCAGTGTTGATTGATCAGATCAGAATGGCTGCACAAAGTGATGAAAAATATCAGAAGCTACTGAAAGAAGTCCAGCAGGGCAAGAAACCTAAATTCTCTGTGAGAGATGATGGTTTATTGCTACATCAGGGCAGAGTGTGCATTCCTAGTGATGTGGAATTGAGACAGATCATTATGAAGGAAGCACATGAGTCTCCATTTGCTATGCACCCTGGTGGAACTAAAATGTCTGAGAAATTTGAAAGAGCATTCTTGGTGGATGGGCATGAAAAGAGATATAGTGAATTCGTTTCCAAATGCCTAACTTGTCGACAAGTAAAGGCGAACATCAAGTTCGGTGGTTTATTACATCCTTTGTCGATGCAGTGGAAATGGGAGCGAATAACTATGGATTTTGTTACAGGACTTCCAAGGACACGAGTAGTCATGATGCGGTATGGGTTATAGTTGATGATTGACTAAGTCTGCTCACTTTTTGCCGATTCGGATGGACTATAGCACGGAAAGATTGGCGGATTGTACATATATGAGATTGTAAAATTGCATGGAGTGCCGTATCAATTGTGTCAGCAGAGATCCTAGGTTCACTTCTAGATTAGGGTAGTCTTCAGAGAGCCCTAGGAACTAGATTGAACTTCAAAGACAAGATTCCACCCACAGACAAATGGCGATCCGAGAGGGTTATTCAGATATTGGAGGATATGCTACGGGCTTGTGTGATTGAATTTGAAGGTAGTTGGGATACACACTTGCCTTTGATTGAGTTTGCTTATAACAACGGCTACCAATCAAGCATAGGGATGCCTCCATATGAAGCTTTGTATGGCGAAAGTGTAGAACTCCCTTATGTTGGGATGAAGTAGGTGAAAGGAAGATGATTGGACGAGAAATTGTCCAGTGAGACAGAGGAAAAGATCAGTTGATCGAGAGATAGACTCAAGGCTGCATCGGACCGCCGAAGTCCTATGTTGATCTCAAGAGAAGAGATATTGAGTATGCACGATGGGTGATAAGGTATTCCTCAAAGTTTCTCCTTGGAAGAGGATTATGAGATTTGGAGAAAGGGAAACTAAGTCCTCGTTTCATCGGACCATATGAAGTTACGGAAAGAGTGGGTCCTTTAGCATACTGGTTGGCATTACCTCTAGAGCTAGCAAGGATACACAGTGTCTTCCATGTGTCCATGTTAAGGAGGTACAGTCGGACCCATCTCATGTACTAAATTGAAGAGATTGAAGTAAATTCAGACCTCTCATATGAGGAAGAACCCATAAAAATTCGGCATATGAGGTGAAGCGGTGAGGAACAAGCAGATACACTGGTTAAAGTCTTTGTGGAACCATCATTCGGGCGAGGAAGCAACTTGGGAACGTGAAGAGGATATGAGGAGACAGCACCTGACTATTCGAGAGACTAATGCGGTAAAATTTGAGACGAAATTTATTTAAGGGGGAGAATTGTAACACCCCAAAGTTCGGTAGTGCGTTCTGCTTCTCCGGTGACCAGTGTTGTCAGGACAGATAGGATGCCTAGATCCGTACCTCAATATGAGTGAGGAGACATATAATAATGAAATACAAGAAAAGATAAACAACGGAAAAATCATAGTAAAGAAATGTAACCGAGTAAGTGAGCCGGGAAACCTAGAGATGGGTGACCGCACCGGGAAGTCACGGCGTGGACCGTTGACTAACCACATGCGAGGAATCTGAAAACATTTTTGGACATAAATAGACCCTTATTGAAGTATAAATCTCATTATAAAGATTAAAGAAAAATTAAATAATTAGTACAAAGAAAAGTGAGAAATCGAAAAAGCAGACAAAATACGGTGTTCTAGAAAAATCGGAAAGCCACCGAGCAGGGCATGATGGTCATTTGACATCCCGAATTGTCTTTTGACCCAAATGTGCATTAAAAATAAATAGTATTACACTTAGAAAATGAAATGAAAAATTAATTTGGTGGTACCTAAAATAAATAGTGGAAATAATGGGTTAAATGTGGATTAGTTGAAAGTTAACTTATAATATGTTTTAATTTTAGTTAGTGGACCACTATAGGATTAATTAAACATGAAATATGGCTGAAGTGGTCCACTAACCATCTGAAATCCCATCTTCCTCAAATCCTCTCAAATGGCCGAATTGAAGAACCCTTGAAAACCTCCATTGACGTTTTCTTTGAGCTTGATTTCCTCTCTCCATTTCAACTCCATTCACTTAGGTTCTTTCATAAAAAATGGTCTACACACCACAAGGAAGATATTAATACCAATTTTGGGAAGTTTGGTGAAGGTTTAGCAAGTTACAAATAAAGGTAAGTTTGCATTTTTGAGAAATCCTTTGTTAAAGTTTTTGTGCATGTTATGGGTATTAGTTTGGTGAAGGAAAATTTTGAGTTTGAAAGGTTATTGTTATTTTCATTTTGGACAGCCATGAGTCACGTTTATGATGAGGTATTTGTGCATATAATTGATGGGAAAGAATGTTAATAATGGTGATTTAGTAACTTAGTGAGTTATTGCATGTTTATATGGTGAATTATGCACTTTGATGGGAATTGGCATATGGTACGGCAATGTGATGTTGATGAATGATTTGTGGCAGCTTGTGGACACTTGAGAAATGGTGTATATTGAAGGAAGAGTGGGCAGAATATTGACCTAGAAGGATTGATGAAATGTATGTGAATGAATGTTGTAAAGTGTATGTAAAGTTTGTAATGTTTAGGTGTGGTTGTAATGGTATTTAGAAATTGTAATTGTGAATGATATTTGGTGTGTTGAGGGTGATTGGAATCTGCCCAAAATAATGCTAATGTAATGTAGAAAATGTTTTTGTAATGTGCCAAAACAGTTTGGTAGGGTATGGAAGTAAACCTTGCAAGGTGAGTATGTGTTTGAAGTTGGGGTGTGAAATGCATATTGAGGGCAGTGTATATTTTAGCCTATAACCTTGAATGTGTAACCTCAATTGGTATGAGACCAATTTGGGGTGAAACTAGGCACAAAATGTGCCAACTTTCATTGAGAAACCATGCCAAAATTCTGCTTGCAAGGTGACCTAAAAATTTGACCAATTCGGATTAGGTGCAATTAGGACCTGAAAAATGACCAATTGGGCAGCAGTGAGTATTTAGACCATAACTCACTCAAACCAGGTCCAATTGACCTGAAATTTTAACCATGAATAGTTAAGACCCATACCTACAAGTCTTATGAAGACACCAAAACCCAGAAATGACCATAAGCAAGTCAAACAACTTGCACAAGTTCGGGTCCAAAAACTGGCCGAACCAGAATTGACCAATTTGACCTAAAATTGACCTAAAATGGTACCACTTGACCAGCAATAGTGTAATGACCATAACTTGGTCTACTTAACTCGGATTGACCTGAAATTTTGCACCGCGTGCAATAAGACCTAGATCTACAAGTTTGTAGTTTCGACCGAGACCCGAAAACCGAGGGAACTAGATCGTCCGGTTAGGTCAAACCAGTGTTTCGGAATCCAGCAATTTGCATTAAAATGCACTAAGCGAGGAAATGACTTTGGTAAAACATACCAAACCTAAAACCCTATCGAGTGTGACATATTAATAACACTAAAACCTAATTTACCTAAAACGCATCGAGGGTCGGTATATTAGGTGATTAAGCGAATAATTGAGTTCAGTGCATTATTTACCAAACCCCATCGATAGAGACAGTTTAATTTGGTACTGAAACACTTCAAATTGTGTTTCTCAGTTAACAAGGACTCAGCAAAAGGGAAAGAAATACTGAGTCAAGACCAGGAGACAAATATCAGAGGTTTGTGCACAACAACTGTTTCTTTTGAATTATTTTCAATGGAAATAAATATTGATTATTTGTATATCATTATTTTAAATTGTGGAAATGTGTTTGAGGAATATTTATTGATTGAAAAATATTGTGAATAGTTTGAAACTGTGAAAAATGGTTTGAATGACATTGATGGATACTTATTGATTAAAAAGCATTAGAAATGGTTTGAAACCACAGCTATCATGTATATTGATAGTATTCCTCTCTAGCTTGTCTAGTGGGAGAATTGAATTCCCTCTCTGGCTGAAGTGTTGAGGTGTGTGCCTGTTGAGGACGAATAGAATGAGTACTCATATTTTTGCTAGCTAGCCATGTTATTCCTCATTAGTCATCGACTTTTGGGATGAATTGAATACCTCATTAGCCATCGGCTTTTGGGATGAATTGAATTATGGATCATGATTAAGCTGTGTGTGATTTACTGATGTGTATTGTGAGATTGTGAAATGGATTTTAAACTCTCATTGACATATACTGTCTTTTGAATTCAAACCTGATCTGACTTATGGAAAATTATTGTGATATTGAGAAATGGAGTTTAAATTCTTATTGACCTTTATTGTCTTAAATTTGACTATGGTTTTAAGTATCCACTATTTACATGATTTATGAATTGTGATTTAAATTGTATTTGGTTAATGTTGTACTGCTTGAGACATTGTCTCGGTGATAGCTTTATTCTTTGTCGCAGTAGAGAGGCAGACAGGCGTGAGACTAGGTGCACATACCTCCAATGAGAGATTTTTGGGTATAACGAGTATACCGCTTTTTGCATTTTGTCTTGTAATGTATGACCTTTGTATGTATATTTTCTTTTTGGTTTTGAGCGTTGTAAATTAAATTGTACCTTGAAGTTGTAAATTAATTATGAGTGTTTTGGATTGTAAAAGTGGTATTATATTTCCTTATCTCGGACTTTGAAAAATTCCTATGGAATTGTGTTGATAAATTGTTGTGTTGAGAAATGTATTGGAGTTGAGATTTGGAAAATTATTGAAGTGCTTTTTTTTACAGGTTTTCTGAAGAACTGTTTTATCCAAAATACAGATGGCACCTTGCCAAAATTTTTACAGAAATTCCAAATAAATCAAATGAGTTAGTTGTTTCACCTCAGTTCACCAAAGTTTTTAACACCTGTAAATAGTGCTCACCACTGTAAAAGAAGTAAGAAAAGTTTTTAAAATCTCTTGTAGTGTATTTAATGGGTTATCAGTAGACGGAGTTGGTAATTCATTAGGTATACTACGGGATCATGTTATGCCTTACAGAGGGGTAAGGTGTGACAGAATGGGAAAGTGTACTTTTGGCAGCCATGGAAACACCTTGAAGACAGTTTATTTTTGCTTGTAAATGGTGAATTAAAGGATTGATTAAATGTATATTGTGTAGGAAATTATTTGGGTGATTATACTTAGTATATGTAAATGTGTATTGAAATTTGAAGCTTGGAAATTAATGGAATGTAAATGTATCATTGCGGCAGTTTGTTGACTCTTGAAGAATGCTGGAATTCATGCTTGGTTTATGGTATATTAATGTTGACTTGTGTTGAATGTTATGGCAGTTTGAGTGTATATATGATGGTGTGAGGTTGGACATGTAAAAGTGTTATGGTTAGGTGCTTGAATTGTTGTAAATTGAGTTTGACAAATTCTGCACTTTATGGTGTATGTTGAATGTGATTGTAAGCTGCCAAAATGACCTATAATATGTTCTGAATTATGTTTAGGTTATGGTACAACCAGAATTGGCTTGAATGTTGAGTTTGGTGAGTGTTAAAAGTGATCCTTGATGTGTATGAAAGAAATGCAATAAGGCAGCTTGAGTTTTAGGCCTAGAACTTTAAGTGTGTGGCTCCAATTGGTATGAGACCAATTGGAGGTGAGACTACACACAAAATGTGCCAACTTTCATGAAGGAAGCATACCAAAATTCTGCTTGCAAGGTAGCATGAAAAATGACCAAATCCGCATTAAGTGCAAATAAGGCCTGAAAATTGACCATTTGGGCAGCAGTTAGTGTTTAGACCATAACTCACTCCAAACAGGTCCAATTGACCTGAAATTTTGACCATGAATAGTTAAGACCCATATCTACAAGTCTTATGAAGACACCAAAGCTCAGAAATGACCATAAGCAAGTCAAACAGCTTGCACAAATTCGGGTCCAAAAACTGACCGAACCAAAATTGACCTAAAATGACCTAAAGTGACCAATTTTGATGCAATTTGACCAGCAATAGTAAAATGACCATAACTTGGTCTACATAACTCAGAATGACCTGAAATTTTGCCCCGCGTGCAATAAGACATAGATCTACAAGTTTTTAGTTTTGACCGAAACCCGAAAACCAAGAGAACTAGGTCGTCCGGCTAGGTCAAACTAGTATCCCGGAATCCAGAAAAATTGCAAGAAAACGCAATATACATGGAAATGAATTTGGTAACATGTACCAACCCTAAAAGATTATCGAATGTGACATATTAGTAACATTAAAACCTAAATTACCTATTATGCACCGGAGGTCGACATATTAGGTTGATTAAGCAAATAATAGCATTCCATGAATTACTTATCAAGCATTATCGTTAGAGACAGTTTAATTAAGTACTGAAACACTTCAAATTGTATTTCTCAGTTAGCAAAGACTCAGGAAAAGGGAAGAAAACACTGAGTCAAGGCCAGGAGACAGTTATCAGAGGTTTGTGAATAATAGTTATTTCTTTTGAATTTTTCAATTGAAATAAATTATGATTATTTGTATGTTATTGTTTTAAATTGTGTTTGTGCACAATAGTTATTTCTTTTGAATTTTTCAATTGAAATAAATTATGATTATTTGTATGTTATTGTTTTAAATTGTGTTTGTGCACAATATTTATTTCTTTTGAATTTTTTAATTGAAATAAATTATGACTATTTGTATATTATCATTTTCAATTATGGAAATGTATTTGAATGGATACTTATTGCTTGAAAAGCATTGTAAATAGTTTGAAACTGTGGAAAAATTGATTTAGTGTGATTTGTGAAAGTTGAAGTTAATTATGAATTGTGTTGCCATCTTGTGAATGAAATTACGACTTTGGAAATTTTGAGATAAAATGTGTTTAGTGTAACACCCCTAGGTTCGGTAGTGCGTTCTACTGTTCTGGTGACCAGTGTTGTCCAGACAGTTAGGATGCCTAGAACTACACTTTGTTATGAGTGAGGAGACATAAAATAGTGAATTACAAAAAAAAAATACAAGAAAAACAAAGGAAAAATAATAGCAAAGAAATGTAACCAAGTTAAGCGAGCCGAGAACCCTAGCGATGGGTGACCGCACCGGGAAGTCACGGCGTGGACCGTTGACTAGCCCTGGACTGCGGGGAACCCTGGAAAATATTTTGAGGACTTAAAGAGACCCCTATTGAAGTATAAATATCATTAGAAATATCAAAAAAAAAATGAATTAATTAGTACAAAGAAAAGTGAGAAATCGAAAAACGGACAAAACCCGGTGTTACCGAAAAATCAGGAATGCAACCCGAACATGGGCATTAGGGACATTTGACATCCCGAATTGCCTTTTGACCTAAATTTCCATTAAAAATAATTAATATTACACTTGGAAAATATAATGAAAAATTAATTTGATAGTACCTAAAGTAAATAGCAAAAATGGGGTTCAATTTAGGTAATTAACATATTTAAACATAAAAAAATGATTGATTTTATGTGAGTGGACCACTAAGAATTATAATATGGATTAAATTTAATCATAAGTGGGCAGATTACTCCCACTCAAACATCATCTTCTTCAATTGTTTCAACCATGCCGAAACAAACTCCCTAAAAAAAACTCCATAGCCGTTTTGCTTCAAACCTTCATCTTCTCCTTCATTTTACCTCTAAACACCTAGGTAGCATCATTAAGTTTTATCTCCACATCATAAGGAAGAGTTTGATACCAAAATCAAGAAGTTTAGTGAAGGTTTAGCAAGTCCCAACCATAGTTAAGTTTGTATTTTTGAATATTACTTTGTTAAACTTTGTATACATGTTATGAGTGTTTGATTTGTGATGAAAATTTTCAAGTTTGAGGAGTTATTGATATATTCAGTTTGGACAGCCATGGGGTTGTATGTTAATGAAGTATTCTTACATATATTTGATGTGGATTCATGTTGAGTAGGGTGAATTAATGTCCTAGTAAGTTAATCCCACATGTATATGGTGATTGTGCACTTGAAATGAAGTTGACGAAATTATGGACAATTTGGCATTGTGGAGCATTTCGGCAGCTTTGGGACTTCTTAATGAATGTTTGAATTCATGGAGATATTGGATAAATTGTGATATTGGGGATTGATGAATATGTATGTAAATTGGTTGTGTAAAGTGTATGTAAGAATTAGAAATGTTTATGTGTATATGTGATTGTATTTGGACTTTGTGAATTAGAGTTTCATTTGGTATGTTGAGGATATTTGTATTCTGCCCAAAATGACTTTAAGGTAAGGTGGTATATGGTTTTGGTAATTTACCAAAACAGAATTGGTAAGAGAAGTGGACTTGTAGCAAGGCAAATGTGTAATTGATACATGTTTATGCAATGTATTTAAGGGCAGTATACATTTTAGCCTATAACTTTAAATGTGTAACTCCAATTGGTATGAGACCAATTGGAGGTGAAACTAGGCACAAAATTTGCCAACTTTCATGAAGGAAACATACCAAAATTCTACTTGCAAGGTAACTTGAAAACTGACCAAATACGGATTAAGTACAATTGAGACCTGAAAATTGACCAATTGGGCAGCAGTTAGTGTTTAGGCCATAACTCACTCAAAACAGGTCCAATTGACCTGAAATTTTAACCATGAATATTTAAGATCCATATCTACAAGTCTTATGAAGACACCAAAGCCCAGAAATGACCATAAGCAAGTCAAACAGCTTGCACAAGTTCGGGTCCAAAAACTGGCCGAACCAAAGTTGACCAAATTTGACCTAAAATGACCTAATTTGATGCCATTTGACCAGCAATAGTAAAATGACCATAACTTGGTCTACATAACTCATAATGACATAACTCAGAATAACATACTTATCAAGCATTATCGATAGAGACAATTTAATTTAGTACTGAAACACTTCAAATTGTGTTTCTCAGTTAGTAAAGACTCAGGGAAAGGGAAGGAAATACTGAGTCCAGACCAGGAGATAGTCATTAGAGGTTTGTGCACAACAACTATTTCATTTGAATTTTTCAATTGAAATGAATTATGACTATTTGTACATTATTGTTTTAAATTGTGGAAATGTGTTTGAATGGATATTTATTGCTTGAAAAGCATTGTAAATGATTTGAAAACTGTGAGAAATTATTTGAATGATATTGATGGATACTTATTGATTGAAAAGTATTGGAAATGGTTTGAAACCACAGCTATCATGTATATTGATTGTATTCCTCGCTAGCTTGTCTAGTGGAACGAATTGAATTCCCTCTCTGGCTGAAGTGTTGAGGTGCGTGCCTGTTGAGGACGAATTGGATGAGTACTCATATTTTTGCTAGCTAGCTATGTTATTCCTCATTAGTCATCAACTTTTGGGACGAATTGAATACCTCATTAGCCATCGGCTTTTAGGATGAATTGAACCTTGGAACATGATTTAAGCTGTGTGTGATTTGTTGATATGTACTGTGAGATTGTGAAATGAATTTAAACTCTTATTGACATATACTGTCTTTTGAATTCAACCATGATCTGACTTATTAAAATTTATTGTGATATTGAGAAATGGAGTTTAAATTCTTGTTGACAATTACTGTCTTGAAATTAACTATGGTTTTAAGTATCCACTATTTATATGATTTATGAATTGTGATTTAAATTGTATTTGGTTAATGTTGTGCACCACTGAGACATTGTCTCAGCGATAGCTTTTTATTGTTGTCGCAGGTAGACAGACAGATGAGCGTGCAGACTAGGCTGCTAGTACCTCCAGCGAGAGATTACCGGGTATAATGAGTATACCAACATTTTGCATTTTGTACTGTAATGTATGACCACTGTATGTATATATTGTTTTTGGTTTTGAGCAGTTGTAAATTAAAATTGTACATTGAAGTTGTAAAGTAAATTATGAGTTATTTTGACTTGTAAAAATTGTGTTATATTTCTTTTATCTCAGTCTTTGAAAAATCACTGTGGATTTGAGTTGATAAATATGTTGTGTTGAGAAATATGTTGAAGTTGAGATTTGGAAAAATATTGAAGTGCTTTTTACAGGTTTTTTGAAGAACTATTTTATCCAAAATACAGATGGCACTCTGCCAAAATTTTTATAGAAATTCCAAATAATTCAAATATGTTAGTTATATCACTACAATTCAAAAAGGTTTTTAATACCTGTAAATAGTGCTCAGCACTGTAAAAGAAGTAAGAAAAGTTTTTAAAATCCCTTGTAGTGTATTTAATGGGTTATCAGTAGACAGAGTTGGTAATTCATTAGATAAACTATGGGATCATGTTATGCCTTACAGAGGGGTAGGGTGTGACATGTTTTAGTGTTGTCAGAGCAAAGTAGGGACGTCGATACGTAACGCCTACGATTCTTGCGAACTCTCACGAGTGAACTCAGGAGCTTGCAAGGATGGCGATACGTAACGCCTGCAAGTACTCTGATAGGTATACTATATTCCTCCCTCTTTGACTTGCCAGTCTGAGGTGAGTGTGGATGAGTACTCATTATATAGCTAGCTTCCTCCCTCATTGATTTCGATTATTGGGGTGAGTGTGTCTTGGCGTGGTGTACAACACGGCATGTGCGAAAAAAATTGTGTCATGGCTTAAATTGTGATATTGATCGGCAACACTGTATTGTTCAGTTATTTGATCCAATTGTTTTATTGATAGGAAAAACTGTGTTATTCAGTTATTTGATCAAATTATGTTATTGATTGGCAAAACTGTGTTATTCAGTTATTTGATCAATTTTGTGTTATATGAACTTTGTAAATTGTGAAATAGAATTGTGAATTATTTGATTTGTGAATTGTCAATTAAAGGTTTATATATCACATTTCGAATTGTTATTGTGCACCACTGAGTAAATTTTACTCAGTGCTAGCTTTTCATTGCTGTCGCAGGTAGACAGACTGACAAGGCAGCAGACTAGGCTGCTAGTACTACACTGAGAGATCATCGAGTATATTGAGTATACGACATTTTGCATTTTGTACTGTAATGTATGTTCACTGTATGTATATATTGTTCTTGGTTTTGAGCAGTTGTAAATTAAAATTGTACATTGAAGTTGTAAAGTAAATTATGAGTTATTTTAACTTGTAAAAATTGTATTATATTTCTTGTATCTCAGTCTTTGAAAAATTATTGTGGATTTGTGTTGAATTATGTTGGAGTTTGAGATTGAGAAAAATATTGAAGTGCTTTCTACAGGTTTTTGAAGAACTATTTTATCCAAATTACAGAGGGCACTCTGCCAAATTTTTTACAGAAATTACTAATAGTCTAAATGTGTTAGCTAATTCACTTCAGTTCAAAAAAGTTTTTAACACCTGCAAATAGTGCTCACCACTGTAAAAGAAGTAAGAAAAGTTTTGAAAATCCCTTGTAGTGTATTTAATGGGTTATCAGTAGGCGAAGTTGATAATTCATTAGGTATACTCGGGATCATGTTATGCCTTATAGAGGGATAGGGTGTGACACTTTCTGCCAATGAGGATGGATTACAGCCTGGAAAGATTGGCTAAATTGTACATTGATGAAGTGGTGAGGTTATATGGAGTGCCAGTGTCTATTGTATCATATAGAGATCCAAGATTCACCTCTAGATTCTGGGTTAGTCTCCAAAAAGCCCTAGGAACTAGATTGAACTTCAGCACAGCATTCCATCCACAGACAGATGGGCAGTCTGAAAGGATCATTCAGATTTTAGAGGACATGCTTTGAGCTTATGTGATTGAGTTTGAAGGAAGTTGGGATATACATTTGCCTTTGATTGAATTTTCCTATAACAATAGTTAGTAGTCAAGCATTGCGATGCTTCCATATGAAGCACTTTATGGCAGAAAGTGTAGAATCCCCTTGTGCTGGGATGAAGTAGGTGAGAGGAAGATAATTGGCCTTGAACTTGTGCAGCAAATGAAAGAAAGGATTAAGCTCATTAGAGACAAACTTAAGGCAGTATTGGATAGACAAAAGTTCTAAATTGATCTGAAGAGAAGAGATATTCAGTATAGTGTGGGTGACAAATTATTCCTTAAATTTTCTCCATAGAAGAATATCATAATGTTTGGTAGAAAAGGGAAACTGAGTCCTCGCTTCATTGGGCCATATGAGGTTCTAGAAAGAGTGGGTCCGTTGGCATATAGGTTGGCATTGCCTCCAGTGTTGGAAAAGATTCACAATGTCTTTCATGTCTCCATGTTGAGAAGGTATAGATCAGACCCCTCTCACATTTTGCCAGTAGAGGAGATTGAAGTGAATCCAGACCTAACATATAATGAAGAGCCCATAAAGATCTTGGCATATGAGGTGAAACAGCTAAGGAACAAGCAGATACCTCTAGTAAAAGTGTTGTGGAACCATCATTCAAGCTAGGAGGCTACATGGGAGCATGAGGAGGACATGAGGAGGCAGCACCCAAAGCTATTTAGAGACTGAGACTAGGTAAATTTCAAGGACGAAATTTTATTTTTAAGGAGGGGAGAATTGTAACACCCCGAACCTCTGAGCTTTTGATGGTTGTCGAATCCACCAAAATTTAAATTAATTGAAATTACCAACTTTAAAATATTTTCTGCAGCAAGTGGTAAATCCAAATCAAACCCTAGAGACTGAATTATTAAATTTTGTACACTTGTGTAATGGAAAAGGAAACAAAGGTTGGGGGGGGGGGGGTAATTCACAATCCAAAGAAGAAATCAAAAATCAACAATCAAAAATTAAGATCTAAAATGAAATAAGAAACTCTCAAATTAAACAAACTTCAGTCCAAGGTAATTCTCATTGCAATGCATTGATTCGATCATAGACAAAAGAAATACAATTATATCTTATTGAATACTTAACGTAGATTTACTAAATAGCGAGGTAAACCCCTGACTTCCCTATACTCATCAATTCGAGCCCAGCACTCTTATTGACTCTAATTATTAACTAAGTTGGTATTAAGCAATCCTCATCAAATTAATAACTGCTTTAAGAAAATGAAGTAATTAAGCTAAACAACAATTTATGAAGCATAAATCATTTAATCCACCCTATTGTTTCCTTAGGTTATTATCGAAAACTTGGATCATAATCAATAAAACCTAATTGCTACTCATGTTTAATCTTACACAATAATTACGGATTATGAAGATGAACTAGCAATTGATCAAATCAAACAATTAATTAATAGGCTTTTTTAGCAAATCATTCAACAGATCAAAAACAATTAAATCAGAAAATAATAGATATTCAAAAAGACATAAATTAAATTAAGAACCTGGTCTCACAAATCACACATAAGAACTTGAATCCCTTGAACTGAATTAAAAACTTAGCCACTCATGTTCATGGCTTACAAAAAAATAAAGAAAAATAAAGAAGAAATCTAAAAAGAGAATGGAGAACGAATGTCTTCTATGGAGAACGAAGGTCTGAATGGGATGCTCTTAGCTGCTGCCCAAAGATGTATTTATAGTCAAAGATAGGAACCAAACTAGGAAAAGTTTCAAAAGATAGATTTTCAGCCTGCATTCACATCTCTAAAATCAAGGCCGATTTTCAGCAACTTCCTTTCTGAATCTGCCTCTACCTCTTCATGAAAGTTGTTGCCCTATTTCTTAGCTTTCCAACGGGTACTCATTTGCCCAAATCCCAGGTCTACAGCCCAAGTTATGGCCCAAAAACTAGGGCTGGTTCAGATAGACGGTCCAGCCCATTGTGACGATTTCATTGCCATTTTTCATAATTAAAATGGCCTCATCTCTCGTCCAGCCCCTCATAGAAGTTGTAGAGGTAGCTCTTAAGGTTTAATTGGGCTTGGGCTTGCTTCATTTGGATGTCTAAAACTCCAGATACAAAATAAATACTGAAACTGGTTGTGACACATCAAGTCTGGGCTTTTGCAATAGATCCATAGCTCATTTTATCAATCTTGGAGACTGATTTGGGCTTTGGTCCCTCTTTATCATTTGAAGTGCTCTATCTTAGTTTTTCAATGGATTAACCAGCACTCAATTTGGAGGCCCACAACTTTAGAAACACCTGAAAAATACAGCAAAGGTCAAATATTGAAAATTTCTCCATTTAACACAATTATTCCACAACTATCTAAAAATATGCCTAAATGATAAATATATATTAACCAACTGAATTAAACATAAAAACACACTAAAAACACTAAATGTAATGGAAGTAAAATTAATAAATTATGCACTTATCAAAATTCTCCCATACTTATTCCATGCTTGTCCTCAAGCATGACTTAAATTCTCAATCAACTCTACTTAGAAGTTCCTTAACTTCACCCTATCACAACATTCTCTAACAAAAGATTAAAAATTTGAAAGAAGAGGCAAGTAAGGTAATAACCATCACAACAAAATTCTATCAATACCATACCAATATATCAATAGTTTTCCAACACAAAACAAAAGGCTTGAAATCAATTAAGCTCACACAATTAAAGTTTCATAAAATTTTAAGTCAATACATACCAAAACACAAGGCTAATTTATCAAGGTACAATAATTATAGCTCTTTGCAAATCTTAGGGGACATAGAAATGCAATTTTTTTTATATTTGAAATTGGTACTTCTCTCTTGTCACAGTTATTTTTTTTTTTATTTCAACCGTCACCTTCAGAAAAGCACCTTGCGCATATCCTAGCTAGCTTTTGGCCTGAGAATCGATATGGGTTTCATGAAGACCCCTAGTTAATTTGCTTAACTAAAATAGCGAAGCAGTTTTCAAGTTCAACCTTTCATTTCCCCTAATTTATGCATCTACATATTATAAAGTGCCCTGATAGATTAAACAAAGTTCTGAAATATGCATGACACTAGTTTAAAGCACACATAACTAATTATTTCACCATTAAATCAAGTCTAAATGATTTATGCAGGAAAAAATTGCTCTATGGTATGGAGAAGAGGGAAAATCCATCATTAAAGTTACTATTACCTTGCCTAAAATCTCAAAAATTCAATCTAAAATAGAAAAGTTATTTTAAGGATAAAGCACATCTCTCCGAGAGTTAATAAAGAATCATAAATCAAGCTTATGAGAACAAATTTTATTTTATTTTATTTTATTTATTTATTTTTTCATAATTAAAAAAAATTGCAGTAACAAATTTCTCCTCCCCCACACTTAAAACTTACATTGTCCCCAATGTAAAGCCCAAATACAAAAGAAAAGAAAAAAAATGCTAGAAAATAAAATAAAATAAGGGGAAGAAAACAAATCTGTTTGTGGCTAACAAGCCACCCATGGGTTGCCTCCCAAGAAGTGCTTTTGTTTATCGTCGTTAGCTCGACATGGCAAAGCTCCTTAATCCACATAAATTGGGTTACTCAATTTGAGCTCCTCCACTATATGCTCCTGAAACCCTTCATAAAATGGCTTGAGTCTATGACCGTTTACCTTGAACACCTTATTAGTTCCTAAACTTTGAATTTCAACTGCACCATAAGGAAATACATTAGTAACAACAAAGGCTCCAATCCAATGAGAACGCAACTTACCAGGCATCAGCTTCAATTTGGAATTATACAATAAAACTTTTTGCCCAATCACAAACTGCTTCCTTAGAATTAGTTTGTCATGGAATGCCATGGTCTTTTCTTTATAGATCTTAGAATTCTCATAAGCCTCAAGTTGAATTTCTTCTAATTCCTGCAATTGTAATTTTCTTTCCACACTAGCAGTATCCAAATCCAAATTACAATGTCTAACAGCCCAATAAGCCTTATGTTCTAACTCAACAGGAAGGTGACACAACTTACCAAATACCAATCTGTAAGTGGACATACCTATGGGTGTCTTATAAGCAGTCCTATAAGCCCACAAAGCATCATCAAGTCTAAGGCTCCAATCTTTTCTATTTGGATTCACTGTTTTTTCCAAAATAGATTTGATCTCTCTGTTAGACACCTCTGCTTGCCCACTTGTTTGAGGGTGATAAGCTGTAGATATTTTATGAAAAACACCATATCTCCTCAACAATGCCTCAATAGTTCTATTACAAAAATGTATGCCCCGGTCACTGATTAAAGCTCTAGGAACTCCAAACCTACTAAAAATGTTTGACTTGATAAAACCTACAACAGCTATAGAATCATCAGTCCTGGTGGCTTTGGCTTCCACCCATTTCAAAACATAATCAATAGCAAGTAATATATAAACAAAGCCAAAAGAAGAAGAAAATGGACCCATAAAATCAATACACCACACATCAAAAATCTCACAAACAAGTATTGGATTTTGAATCATCTCATTCCTACAGGTTAAACTTCCTATTCTTTGACATTGTTCACAATTTTTGCAAATCAAATATGAATCACGAAATATAGTGGGCCAGTAAAAACCACAATCTAATATTTTTCTACCTATTCTCTTGGGTCCAAAATGACCTCCACATGCATAGGCATGATAAAAAGCAAGAATAGATTAAATATCATTATCAGTAACACATCTCCTAATAATTTGATCTGAACAAAATTTTCACAAATACGGGTCATCCCACACATAATACTTAGCTTCACTTTTCAATTTCTCTTTCTTAGCTCTACTCAAATCAAAAGGCACAACCTTAGTAACCAAATAATTCACCAAATCAGCATACCAAGGGATCATACCTTGCAATTTAAATAACTGCTCATCAGGAAAAAGTTCCTGCAAAGGAAGTGGATCTTCTTGTGTCACTAACCTGCTCAAATGATCTGCTACTAGGTTCTCAGCTCCTTTCTTATCCTTGATTTGAAGATCAAATTCTTGCAACAGAAGGATCCATCTAATCAACCTTGGTTTTGCTTCCTTCTTTGCCAAGAGATATTTCAACGCTGCATGATCAGAGAAGATAATTATTTTAGAACCAAGCAAATATGACTAAATTTATCTAAAGCAAAAACTATAGCAAAAAACTCTTTTTCATTCATAGAATAATTGCGCTGAACTGAATTGACTGTTCTGGATGCATAATAAATCACATGAAAGAGCTTCCCAACACGCTACCCTAAAACTGCTCCCACTGCATAATTACTCGCGTCACACATAATTTCAAATGGTATTGTCCAATCAAGAGCCTAGATAATAGGGGGTGTTGTCAATACAGATTTCAATTT
Source organism: Hevea brasiliensis (assembly GCF_030052815.1). Lineage (NCBI taxonomy): Eukaryota > Viridiplantae > Streptophyta > Magnoliopsida > Malpighiales > Euphorbiaceae > Hevea > Hevea brasiliensis. The sequence goes on along the minus strand of NC_079503.1, from coordinate 54,813,545 downwards.
GTCAAAAGCCTCCTTGCACTCTTCACTAAACTCAAAAGAAACATCTTTTTACAAGAGTCTAGACAAAGGCAATGCTATCTTAGAGAAATCCTTAATGAACCTGCGATAGAAACCTGCATGACCAAGAAAATAGCGTACTTCCCTCATAGTTATGGTGTAACACCCTCACTTTAGCAAGTCCGTACATTCTACTGTTCTGGTGACCGGTGTTAGTCCGGACAGCTAGAATGTCTAGAACTATATTTAGACTAGAGTGCGGAGTCATAAATAATTCAAATAAGTGTAAGAAAAATTAAGGAAAAATTTTAGAAATAAAATACAATAAAATTAAATGAGCCGGTGGCCCGGTGATGGGTGACCCTAATGGGAAGTAGCGATGAAGACAGCTAATAATCCTAAACCCGAGGGGAATCCCGTGAAATGATTTCTAGGATGCCAGAGAAGAGTTACGGAGCGTTGAGTAGCATTAGAATGCCAAAAAATATTAGGAGAATTTTATCAATCGGTACAGACGATTTTGACTACTTAAGCCAAACGAAGGGCATTTTGGTCATTTCGCCTTCAGAGATGATTTTTGACCAACTTGTCCATTTAAGTAAGTGAATTATATGACATAAAATATGAATAAATATTGCTAAAAATTAAATTGAAAATGAGCAGGAAAGAAAAGAAAAGAAAATGAATTAAAGTGAGAATTATGACATAATATGATGTCATTTAAAAAGCTCCACTAATCGCAACACAACAAGCCAATTAAAAGAGATAAAATGGGAAAAAATGAAAAGAAATCTGCACTTTGTCTTCAACTAGCCGAACCAAGAGAAAAGAGAAAGAGAAAGAAGAGAAAAACCTCCATTGATGCTTGGCAACAAGCTTGAGTTCATCCACCAAACCACCTTAAAACCCTAGCTTCCCTTCACAAAAACTTCTCCTCACACCTAGAGCAAGACTTAGACAGCAAAAAGGAAGAGAAAAAAGTGGAGTTTTCAAGCCTTGGGAATTGGTTAAGTCAAGTTTAGTGCTACTTCTTCCATGAATCCATGAGTTTACCTTGTGTAGATTATGAATTGAGTGTTAGTTTTGGAAGAAAGAAAACAAATTATATAGGTATGAAAAACCCTTAATTTTGGCAGCCTAGGGTACTTTAGAGTTTCAATGATTCAAGTGAATTATAGTTGTGAATTGATGCAATTGAGCATGAAATTGATGATTAGAACATTTGATAGCATGATGTTTGAGTAAATTAGAATTTTGGAGTTAGGATTTAGAGCAAACTTTGGGTTTTGCTCATGTGTTGGTGAATAGAAGTCCTAATGGTCAATTAGTGGCCATTTGGCTTTGTTTGATGAGGAATTGAAGTGAATTGTGGCTTTGGATTTGAGGTTGGGTGTGCTGCCTCATAGGACCTACAGGGCTGGATGTGAGTCTAGCAAGTTTGGGCAGATGTAACTTGAGAGATGTAGGTTCAATTGGTGCAAGGCCAATTGTACATGAAACTAGACACATAATGGCACAACTTTAATGAAGAAACCTTGCCAAGAAAACAAACTTAGGATGACCTAAAAATTGGCCAAATCCGGGTAACCAATTCTGGACCTGGTAAAAGTAACCAAATTGCTCATAACTCAGTGTAGAAAGGTCCAATTGACTTAAAATTTATATCAATGGAAAGCTTATACAATTTAGAACAACCTTCATGCATAATATAAACTCAAATTCTAAACCTAGCTAATTCAAATTGCTAGTCCAAGTTAGGACACCAAATCTGGCAGAACCAAATTGCCTAGAAATTCTGGGTACAGGTCAATCCAGCCAATTATGGTAAAATGGCCATAACTTGAGCTACAAAACTCCAAATGGAGTGATTCAAAAAGGAAATTAAAGAAGACACATAAAGGAACAACATTGATGAAGAAAATTTTACCAAATTTCTACTGTAATAATAACCAATGGAATAATAAACTTAAGGTATGAAATCTAAAAATTTTGAATAACATAAAATAAGCTTTGAAATAGTATTGAAAATCAATGCCAACAAAAATAAAATGAAAAATGTGGTATCTTGGTGAACTTAGGCTTAACAAATCTATTATGAATTAAAAAGTCAACTTTTGTGTAGGAATGGCTAAGTGAATAGTAACCAAAATTAATGGAGTGAAAGGTACCCCACTTAAATGATTTAATGAATGTTTAAATTATGTAAATGTGTAGATGGGGGTTGTATTCTCATTACAAGTAGAACTTAGGGGATATTGTTAATTTAATTTGAAATGTGATTTATAAATGACTATAAATGAACAACCAAAATTAATAGAGTGAAAGGTACCCCACTTAAATGATTTAATGAATGTTTAAATAATGTAAATGTGTAGATGGGGGTTGTATTCTCATTACAAGTAGAACTTAGGGGATATTATTAATTTAATTTGAAATGTGATTTATAAATGACTATAAATGAAATATTAAAGGTATAAAGGATGTGCAAATAATATTTGAGACTTAGGTTTCTTTTATGAATACAAATGAAAATACTTGAATCTAGGTACATATAAATGAAATTGCTTGAACCTAAGCACCTGTAAATTGGCGTAATAAATTAGCTAAATGATAAATAGATAGTGAGGTTGATATCCATGAAATGTTCATGGATTACTCGATAATTTATATATAAATAGTGTAATGAATAAATGAATTATGTTAATGTGTGAATGAGACATTAGTTCTCATTATTGTAGAAAGGAAAAGTATTTTGAGTACAATGGTAGATGAGAACCATTGTTGTGAAATGTAATCAACACAAATGATATAATGAATAAATATATGAATTATAATGAAGGTAAAATTTATGTAGAAATGTATTTTAAAAATTTATACTTCTGTTAGGAATAGAATTGAAATGTTATAAATTATAATTGGAATTTGTCATGAAATAATGAAGTCATAAAAAAACAATATATTAACATTTAATTGTACTATATGCCCATGTATTGCCTAGACACGTGTGTCAGATTGGATAGATTGGCATGCCAATAGGGTATTGTTTTAGCAGTACTGCGTAAGGCTTTATGCCTGTATTTATAGCTTTATGCCTGCACTCATGGCTTTTATGCTCGATTATATGTTATCATGGCTTTTTAGCCATACTGACTACATACGTGATTGACGTTCTGCGTCTCATGATATGTCGGCCCGAGGCACTGAGGTGTCCAGTGCCAACGACCCGTTATCCAGTTTAGTCAGCCTGTCATAGGTTACCTGGGCAGTGTAAATTATTGAAATTTTTTAAAGAATATTAGTAATTAAAAATATTAGAAAGTGTTGAATGAAATGAGAAAAAAAGATTAGCAATGGAAATATTACTGAATCAAGTAGTGCAAAAGAAATTTTCAGAATTGTAGGAACCGAAAATACAATACTTCTATAATTAATTTGTATATCGAATATTATTACTGTATAAACTCAGCACTTCCAAAGAGGGACAAAATATAATATAAGATAGTTGATATTAGAAATATCATACCAAATTTAATTGATACTTGAGGATCTAAATTATACTTTAGAATTATACTTCAGTCTTTCTTTATTTGTATATATTATTGCACCACTAAGCAGCAATGCTTAGCGCGATGGATTTGTTTCCTCGCGTAGGTACTGAAAATTTTGCTTATGTAATTTAAGTATGAATGAGATTGTATAGATTTGAAGGCAGAATTGAAATTTATGGATGATTAATGAAATATGAGATGATTATGAGAATAATAGATGAGATTTTTATTATAGAATGTTATTGAAAAATTTCAAGCAGGTGAATAGTGAAATACGCCAAGTAGTAATAGAAACAGGGGAAACTCCTCTAGTTTCTCCATAGAAAAATAATTGATATTAAAATATAATGAGAACAAAATTTTTAAAAAAAATAAAGTAATATAAAAAAGGGTGCTCTGGCACCGAATGTAGCACATATTGCTCGACTACACTGTAGACGGGTGAGGGTTGTCACATGTGGGGTAGGGTAAGTTCACAATTAGATCAATTTTAGATTTATCCACCTCAATACCCCTATTAGAGATAACATGACCCAAAAAAATCCCCTGTTCCACCATAAAATGACACTTCTCAAAATTCAAAATAAGATTTTTCTCAATGCATCTCTCAAGAACATAAGTTAAATGATGTAAACATGCATCAAATGAATCACCATACACAGTAAAATCATCCATAAACTGAAGGAGCAGAAGCGTGAAAAACACAAGTTTATACCATTGAATTCAAAATTTTCACCTAGAGTCACATATATCATGCAAGATTTATTTTTATATATTTAATTTTAATGATAAACAATATATTAAAACTCTTTTAATATATTTTTGGATCTGTATTTTCCATTTAAGATTTTAGAATTAATCATATTAATTTTAAAACCCTAGATTAAATCAAGAACAAACACACTAACCTCTTGATGCACTGCAGTGTATTTGCGCCTTTGAGATTCGTCTTCAGGACACCAGATGTTGTCCCTCTAGCTTGTCCACACCAAGAATACCTATGGCAGCCCTTGAACAGCTTCTAAAGCTTTTTCTATTATTTAGAAAATCAAGTTCTGCCTTTTAAGAGATTAAAGATATAAACAAGACACTAGAAACGATTTCTAGTATTTTTAATTCAAGATATTATTGGTTAATCTCTTTGAATTGATGAGAGATGAAGAAGATGAAAGGGAGAGGTGCTTTGGGGCGGCCACAATGAAACAAATAGCAGCTAGGTATTTTTCTTTTCATCCTTTCCCTTATATAGCTAGGTCACCACTTTAAACCCTTGCCACATGTCACCTTCTGATTAGCTCTAGGTTTAATTGACCCAATCACATTGTGCCAAGTGTCAAACCTATATTTAATCTTAATTTTAATCATCTTACATGATTGAAAAACATTTGGCAAGCTTATATATAATGCCATGTGTCACCATCTCATGGTGCCACATGTCACCCTGTGAAATGACCAAAATGCCCCTGTATCTTAATTTTGAGTTCTCAACACAAAATAATTATTTCTCTTCTTCTAATCAATTTATATCAAATATAAATTAATTAATTAATTAATATTTATTAATTTATTTCTCATTAATTAAATTCATATTTAAACACTTTAAATATAAATTTAACTTATACTATACATCCAATAACCTAGATTTGGTTTCAAGTCATGCTAGGGACTTTGCAATCTAATTGCAAACCAAATCTATTTAATTAATCAATTAAACTCTTTAATTAATTAATTAAATCATATTTAATTAGGTGATAACTTGTGTATGTGTGTGACTTACTAGGCTCATCACTAATTGGTAATGAGATATGATATCAACTCTTAATATCATCAGAACTCTTTCTTACCATAAATGATTTCTCTAAATCATTTTATGTACCTCATAGACCATGGTTAACACCTAGCATAGCATGCCATAGCCACCCAATTAGTAATAAGGTTTACCTTAAATGAACCTATAATCATATGTTACCGTGCACTAGAATCTCTCTGTTACAAAATCCCAACTCAAGCTGGAGTCATGGTTTATGGCAAACTCCATTTGCTATGAGTATTTTGTTCTCTTTTAATTCCAGTTCTTGATTAAAAAGATTTTTCTCATTAGAAACTCTTTTCTGATTAAATCTATCTGTCCTGGCCAGGAACTTGAAACATCAAGAACAATTAGATGAACATAGGATTTTATCTCTATTTACTTAGAGGAACAGATTCCATCTTGATCAACACCTACCTCCATATATAACTAGTAGGAGCCAACACATGCCCATATACCCATACACAGTATAAGTATGAAAGCAATATTAAACTCAAACTACCTATATACAAAATAACTGTGCTATCTCAGGTCTAAAGATTATATGCACTGATATGATTTATGACAAAACATTTACAAGAGTAAACTCCATGTGCTTGTCATAAGTGTCACTGGTTCGGCCTACTTATCATTTTTAAGTGCCTATCATGTTTGTCATATGGCATGAGACTCACCATTCCATCTTATTTATATCTCATATAAATAACTTGGAAACAAACATGAATACAATCTTTCTGAATAAGTCATGTCCTTAGTATGAAGTATCATTGATTGTGAACCTATTTATGATACTTTGTACTAGAAATACTATCACTCATATTCTTAACAATTTAAGAATAGAATTTCTAACAAAATATCAATGGACCTTTTCTATTACACATAAATATCTTAAGTAAATGGAAAAGTGGAAATGCCTTTTATTAATAAAAATATGTACCAGATACATACTAAATGATATGCTCTAAGGCATACTACTAACAATCTGCCACTTGCACTAGAGCCATTCATTACAATATCTTAGACCCATCTTCTCAAGATGTCGGTCTAGCTGAGTCTGTGACATAGGCTTAGTGAATGGATCAGTTGGATTTTCAGCTGATGCTATTTTCTGCATGGCTACATCTCCTTGCCCAACTATTTCTCTGATAATGTGGTAGCACCTTTCTATGTGTTTGGATTTCTAGTGAGATCGGGGTTCCTTATATCCAAATAGCTTCCTTTGCAGCATCTGATGCCGCAATATACTCAGCCTCGATAGTGGAATCTGCAGTCGTGCTCTCTTTGGAACTCTTCCAACTGACGGCACCTCCATTACAAATGAACACATATCCAGAGGTAGACTTTCTATCACCGATATCTGATTGAAATCAGAATCAATATAACCATCCAATTGCAAGTCTACACCTCCATAGATTAAGAATAAATCCTTAGTTCTTCTCAAGTACTTAAGGATATTCTTGACAGCTATCCAGTGTTCCAAACTTGGATTGGATTGATACCTGCTAGTCAAACTAACAGCATACGCGATATCCGGCCTAGTACACAACATTGCATACATTAAACTTTCAATAGTCGAAGCATATGGAATCCTGGCCATTTTATCTCTTTCTTCAGGTGTCTTTGGAGACATCTCTTTAGAAAGATGGATACCATGTCTCACTGGTAACAATCCTCTCTTAGAATCAAGCATGTTAAACCTCTTTAACACCTTTTCCAAGTATAGACTCTAGGATAAACCAATTATTCTTTTCGCTCTATCTCTATAGATGCAAATCCCAAGAATATAGGTTGCCTCCCCTAAGTCTTTTATGGAGAATGTATTTGACAACCATACCTTTACAGTTGTCAACATACCTGTGTCATTACCCATCAACAGTATGTCATCCACATATAAGACAAGGAAAGTGATAGCACTGTCACTAACCTTCTTATATACACATGGCTCATCCTCATTTTTGATAAAACCAAAGGATTTAATGGCTACATCAAAACGGATGTTCCAACTCCTCGAAGCTTACTTCAACCCATTAATGGATCACTTTAGCTTGCATACCTTGGAACCATCATGGGATTTGTGACACCCCTTACCCGTGTACAGTATACCCGAGTAAGTAATGCCACACGGTGTACCGGCACATTCTAATATACCTTAATTAATTTATATCACGCTTGTGAATATAAATTATGAAATATAATTTATTTTAGCCATTTATCAAAAGTATTATTTATTTGAGGTTCCGAAAATTTTAAAGAAAATCCGGCGGAGTACCTGCTAAAAATGGAGAAAACAGTTCTTCGGAACCTGTTAAAAACACTTCCTATATTCTTATTCATTCATCTCAACTCCATTTATCAAAATCTCAATATTTTTCAGTTCACATTCATTTCTCAATCATTCACCTCATTTAATAATCATGTACCAGTTACAGATCAATATTCACTTTTCCATTTACAAACACAAATTTGCATTATTTACATGAAAATCAAAATACATTACATAAGTTTCATTATATATGAGAAAATCAAAATTTATTACAGAATGCCAAAATGACACCTAGTGTCCTACCAATGCACTGCAGAAGTTGAGGTGACACGGACACTATGCAGAACTGTGAACTGCCTTACCGAATCTGTGGTCTACTGGGCCCTCTGTCCAAATCTTCAGTACCTACGCGTTGCAAAAGCGACGCGTTATGCATAAAGCTTAGTGGTACCAATAATACAAGAAAATATAATATGCAAATAAAAATAATAATTTCCTTGCTATTGTGTTCATAAGAAATGAATAATTACTAACTTATTGTTTAGTCGAGGGCTAATCATGTTTTATGATATTAACTTCTTCATGCATTTCGTTAATTATTTTCTTCGTGATCTTGAGCTTCTTTGTATTTTTGTAATCATTCCTGATACTTAATTTTCGTATTTTCTTTAATAATCAGTTCAATCACAGTTATACTTTTCCATGCCCAAGTAACCTATACTGGACGACTGGACTGGATAACAAGTCGTTGGCACTAGACACCGCGGTGCCTCGGGCCGTCATACCATGGGAAGCAGAACGTCAACCACGTATGCAGTCAGTATGGCTAAAAAGCCATGATATCACATAATTGGCATAAAAGCCATGAATACGGGCATAAAAGCCATGAATACGGCATAAAGCCTTTCGCAGTACTGCTAAAACAATACCCTATTGGCATGCCAACCTATCCAAACCAATCACATTAGGCCTACTAGGGCATTTTGCACTTTTAATTTTCACAATTTTTGAATTTCAAGTTTTCATGTCACTATTCATTTCATTAGTCAACTAAAATGTTGACTTTTGCATAAACAATAGGTACATTGGTTTTAGTACTCCCAACATACCACATTTTGTATTCAAAACTTATTGGTTTTGGTCACTTTCTCAAAGCTTAGGTCATTTTGGCAAAATTGCCAATTTTTGATTTTGGTGTCACTATTCACCTCATTGGTCAACAAAAATGTTGACTTTTGGATAGAAAATAGGTGTATTGGTTTTAACACCCCAAACATACCACATTTTGTATTTAAAACTTGTTGGTATTGGTTGCCAATACCATTTCTAAGCTTAATGCTAATTGAACAAAATTTTCAGATTTGGTGCTTCATCTTTACTGTTCCATTTGTTATTTTTACAGTGGGAATTTGAGGAAATGGTAAACATGAAAGTTGTTCCTTATTCTGTCTAGTTGAATTTCCTTTTTTGAATCACTCCATTTGGGGTTTTGTAGCTCAAGTTATGGCCAAAATAAGTTTACTGTTCACGTGCACTGTTCATGCTGCACTTTTGGGTTTTGGCAGATTTTGGTCCAACTTTGGTCAGTAATTTGATCAAGTTAAGTTCATAATTTGGCCTAACTTTCTTCATATGAAATGTTCTACTATGCCTTAGGTTTTCATCGGTTCAAGAATCGCCTAAATCCGAGTTTTCTAGAGAGAGTTATAGTCATCCAAACATTACTGCTCAAATGAAAATTCTGGAAATCTCAGTACAGTAAACTTCACTTTGCTCAATGATTTGATTAGGTTAATGGCATAATTTAGATTGGTGTCCTTCATGAAAGTTGTTTTTCTATATCTTATCTTGTTGCTGTAAACATTTCAGGTCAATTGACCATATCTACAGTGAGTTATGGCCAAATGAACAGTAGTTACTGTTCATTTGGTCATTTCTGCAGGGGCTGTTTGTAGGGTATCCGAATTGGGGCCAAGTTTTGGTCCTCTTGCTTTGGTCTTTTGGGCATGGTTTCTTCAGCAAAAATGTGCCATTATAAGCCTAGTTTCATTTCCAATTGGCCAAACACCAATTGGACCAACACAGCCAAAGATATGGCAGTCCAAGTGGACTGAAATCTCAGCCACCATGTCGCTTGTCCCTAGGCAGCCTACCATTCCACTTTGCCATGCCATATTTTAGTCCAATTTATGGTCAACTCACCTAAAATGGTCACTAATTGACCATTAAGATGTTCTCTAACAATTTCCTAAGCCAAGTCAATTTTTCACTTCTCAAAACCCTAGTTTTCCCTTATGATTCACACATACACCTAATTAAGCACTTCCATTCATTATTTATGTGTATATACACCTTAAACATAATCTCTAATTCATTCTAAGTCCATTAAAACCATCAAAAACACTCCACCTTTGTTCCTTCCTTAGGGCAGCCGAAATTCATAGGGTCCATATACATAGATTCCATTCATTTAATTTACAAAACCTTACTTTAAGTCTTTAACATGAATTAAAAGAGATTTAAGTGTAAATAGGCACTAACCTTTAGGTGGCAGATTTTTCAAGCTACCCAAACTCCTTCTTTCTTCTTCTTTTGGCTGCCTAGAGGTTTCTTAGGATGTGGGGACAAGTTTTAGTGAAGATAACTTAGGGTTTTGAGGTGAGAAAGGGTGTGGATTCAAGCTTTGTAAGCATGAAAATGGAGAAGGGAAAAGAGAAGCATGAAACGTTTTATTGGGGAAGAAGAGTAGCTGCAGAAAATTCTCTAAAATGGTCTTCTTTTTCTGCCCATTTATGTATTATAAATGTCTTCCTTTAATTTGATTGGCTAAGGGGTTCTAATTACATCAAGCTTATGTCATTAATGCCTTTTTATTTGATTTTTCTTTCTTCTTTCTTTAACTCATTTCTAATTAAATTTTTACTAATATTTATTCATATTTTAGATCATAATAATTATTTACTTAACTGGACAAGTTGGCCAAAAATCACCTCTGAAGGCGAAATGACCAAAATGCCCTCCGTTTGGCTCAACGGGCCAAAATTGTCTGTACCGATTGAAAAATTTTTCTAAATATTTTCTTGGCATTCTAATGCCATAGGAACCTCAATGACCCTTCTCTAGAGTCCCAAAAATTATTTTATAATTTTTTTCCCGGGTCTAGGGCTCCTCGTTGCGAGAACCGCAACTTCCCTCTGGGTTACCCCTCGCTAGGGCACCGGCTCGTTTAACTTGGTTGTATTTTATTTCTAAAATTTTTACTAAATGTTTCTTATTAATATTTGAGTAAATTTTGGTTTCTCACTTAAGTTTAAATATTTTTCCGAACGTTCTAGCTGTCCGGACCGACACCGGTCACCGGAACAGTAGAATGTATGGAGTTGCTACGGGGAGGGTGTTACAACTCTTCCCTCTTATTTAAATTTCGTCCTCGAAATTTGCCTGACTTAAGTAATCGGGAGTTACTACCTCCTTGTTTCTTCACTTCCTTGTATTGCCTCATCAGTGTCTGGGTTTGGCTCTTCCTGAGCTTCCATTGCATATACTTGTGGTGCCACCCTGACTTCGGGCTTTTCAACAGTCTCAGAAACAATCTTCTGTGAAATATCAGCCGTTTCTGCTCTACCCGATCTTTTACCCCTTTGAACTACAGGGAAAGGTCTATCAACTTGTACCAGAGCTATTGAACCACTCCTTTGAGGGCAATCTCTTATGAAATGATCCGTAGCCCCACACTTGAAACACTCTCCAGTTAACAGTCGACACTCCCCTCTGTGTCTTCTACCACAATGCATACATTCAGGCATTAGGGTTGATCCCCTTATTATTGTGCCCGGGGAACTAGCTATTGATATTCCCATCTGGCCTCTGTGGCCCTGTGTCTGATCTTGTGAACTAGGACCCTTAAACTTCTTACTATTGGTTGGTATATTTGACTGTCCTGGTCCAAATTCCCTCTTACGCTGCCTATCTTTCCTATTTTGTTCATTTATTCTCACTTTCTCCACTTTTAATGCAGTTTCCACTAACTTGGTGAAGTCTGTGATCCCCAAGGCAGTGATCATAATCTTTATATTGTCATTCAGTTCCTCTTCGAATCTCTTGCACCTTTCAGCTTCATTAGGGACTATCTCCCTTCCATAACGGCTCAATCTTACGAATTCCTTCTCATATTCGGCCACTGACAGCTGTCTCTGCCTCAGGTTAATAAACTCTCTTCTTCTCTCTTCCAGGTATACAGTACCCACATATTTCTTCTTGAATTCGGAGAGAAAGAAGTCCCAAGTTACAGCTTCTGGCTGCACTTCACTGGACACCGTATCCCACCATTCGTAGGCATCATCTTGCAACAAAGATATGGCAGCCTCTAGGTTTTGTTCAGGGGTGCAGTGGAGTTGTTTTAGAACTCCGCCTGTTCTGTTCAACCAATTCTCGGCTGCAACAGAGTCATCTTCTCTCTTGCCATAGAAATCCACTGCCCCAAACTTTCTTAGTCTTTCCAGGTGTGATTTCTGCTGTGGAGCTGGTGGTGGTGGTGGTGGTGCTGGCATTACCCCGGCCATTTGTCTAAAGAAGTCGGCCATTTACTGAAACATGGCCTGTGGAGGCGAAAGGTGCTCGCTTGAGTCATGGAGCAGATTCTCTCATGCCCCCAGTCTCAGCTGCTGCAGGTGGAGCATGACTCTCCACTTCCTCCTCAACGGCTCTCTGAGATGAAGGGTCCATATCCTATTTAACAAAGACAAACAGATCTGCGTTAGTGTCACCTCGACTCTTACAAATGCAATGCATGGTATGGACTCAATCTAGGCCCAGAAACGCTTAAACCGTGCTCTGATACCACTAAATGTGACACCCCTTACCCGTGTACAGTATACCCGAGTAAGTAATGCCACACGGTGTACCGGCACATTCTAGTATACCTTAATTAATTTATATCACGCTTGTGAATATAAATTATGAAATATAATTTATTTTAGCCATTTATCAAAAGTATTATTTATTTGAGGTTCCGAAAATTTTAAAGAAAATCTGGCGGAGTACCGGCTAAAAATGGAGAAAACAGTTCTTCGGAACCTGTTAAAAACACTTCCTATATTCTTATTCATTCATCTCAACTCCATTTATCAAAATCTCAATATTTTTCAGTTCACATTCATTTCTCAATCATTCACCTCATTTGATAATCATGTACCAGTTACAGATCAATATTCACTTTTCCATTTACAAACATAAATTTGCATTATTTACATGAAAATCAAAATACATTACATAAGTTTCATTATATATGAGAAAATCAAAATTTATTACAGAATGCCAAAATGACACCTAGTGTCCTACCAATGCACTGCAGAAGTTGAGGTGACACGGACACTATGCAGAACTGTGAACTGCCATACCGAATCTGTGGTCTACTGGGCCCTCTGTCCAAATCTTCAGTACCTACGCGTTGCAAAAGCGACGCGCTATGCATAAAGCTTAGTGGTGCCAATAATACAAGAAAATATAATATGCAAATAAAAATAATAATTTCCTTGCTATTGTGTTCATAAGAAATGAATAATTACTAACTTATTGTTTAGTCGAGGGCTAATCATGTTTTATGATATTAACTTCTTCATGCATTTCGTTAATTATTTTCTTCGTGATCTTGAGCTTCTTTGTATTTTTGTAATCATTCCTGATACTTAATTTTCGTATTTTCTTTAATAATCAGTTCAATCACAGTTATACTTTTCCATGCTCAAGTAACCTATACCGACGATCGGATCGATAACGGGTCGTTGGCACTGGACACCGCGGTGCCTCGGGCCGTCATACCATGGGACGCAGAACGTCAACCACGTATGCAGTCAGTATGGCATAAAAGTCATGATATCACATAATTGGCATAAAAGCCATGAATACGGGCATAAAAGCCATGAATACGGGCATAAAAGCCATGAATACGGCGTAAAGCCTTTCGCAGTACTGCTAAAACAATACCCTATTGGCATGCCAACCTATCCAAACCAATCACATTAGGCCTACTAGGGCATTTTGCACTTTTAAGTTTCACAATTTTTGAATTTCAAGTTTTCATGTCACTATTCATTTCATTAGTCAACTAAAATGTTGACTTTTGCATAAACAATAGGTACATTGGTTTTAGTACTCCCAACATACCACATTTTGTATTCAAAACTTGTTGGTTTTGGTCACTTTCTCAAAGCTTAGGTCATTTTGGCAAAATTGCCAATTTTTGGTTTTGGTGTCACTATTCACCTCATTGGTCAACAAAAATGTTGACTTTTGGATAGAAAATAGGTGTATTGGTTTTAACACCCCAAACATACCACATTTTGTATTTAAAACTTGTTGGTATTGGTTGCCAATACCATTTCTAAGCTTAATGCTAATTGAACAAAATTTTCAGATTTGGTGCTTCATCTTTACTGTTCCATTTGTTATTTTTACAGTGGGAATTTGAGGAAATGGTAAACATGAAAGTTGTTCCTTATTCTGTCTAGTTGAATTTCCTTTTTTGAATCACTCCATTTGGAGTTTTGTAGCTCAAGTTATGGCCAAAATAAGTTTACTGTTCATGCTGCACTTTTAGGTTTTGGCAGATTTTGGTCCAACTTTGGTCAGTAATTTGATCAAATTAAGTTCATAATTTGGCCTAACTTTCTTCATATGAAATGTTCTACTATGCCTTAGGTTTTCATCGGTTCAAGAATCGCCTAAATCTGAGTTTTCTAGAGAGAGTTGTAGTCATCCAAACATTACTGCTCAAATGAAAATTCTGGAAATCTCAGTACAGTAAACTTCATTTTGCTCAATGATTTGATTAGGTTAATGGCATAATTTAGATTGGTGTCCTTCATGAAAGTTGTTTTTCTATATTTTATCTTGTTGCTGTAAAAATTTCAGGTCAATTGACCATATCTACAGTGAGTTATGACCAAATGAACAGTTACTATTCATTTGGACATTTCTGCAGGGGCTGTTTGCAGGGTATCCGAATTGGGGCCAACTTTTGGTCCTCTTGCTTTGGTCTTTTGGGCATGGTTTCTTCAGCAAAAATGTGCCATTATAAGCCTAGTTTCATTTCCAATTGGCCAAACACCAATTGGACCAACACAGCCAAAGATATGGCAGTCCAAGTGGACTGAAATCTCAGCCACCATGCTGCTGTCCCTAGGCAGCCTACCATTCCACTTTGCCATGCCATATTTTAGTCCAATTTATGGTCAACTCACCTAAAATGGTCACTAATTGACCATTAAGATGTTCTCTAACAATTTCCTAAGCCAAGTCAATTTTTCACTTCTCAAAACCCTAGTTTTCCCTTATGATTCACACATACACCTAATTAAGCACTTTCATTCATTATTTATGTGTATATACACCTTAAACATAATCTCTAATTCATTCTAAGTCCATTAAAACCATCAAAAACACTCCACCTTTGTTCCTTCCTTAGGGCAGCCGAAATTCATAGGGTCCATATACATAGATTCCATTCATTTAATTTACAAAACCTTACTCACTTTAAGTCTTTAACATGAATTAAAAGAGATTTAAGTGTAAATAGGCACTAACCTTTAGGTGGCAGATTTTTCAAGCTACCCAAACTCCTTCTTTCTTCTTCTTTTGGCTGCCTAGAGGTTTCTTAGGATGTGGGGACAAGTTTTAGTGAAGATAACTTAGGGTTTTGAGGTGAGAAAGGGTGTGGATTCAAGCTTTGTAAGCATGAAAATGGAGAAGGGAAAAGAGAAGCATGAAACGTTTTATTGGGGAAGAAGAGTAGCTGCAGAAAATTCTCTAAAATGGTCTTCTTTTTCTGCCCATTTATGTATTATAAATGTCTTCCTTTAATTTGATTGGCTAAGGGGTTCTAATTACATCAAGCTTATGTCATTAATGCCTTTTTATTTGATTTTTCTTTCTTCTTTCTTTAACTCATTTCTAATTAAATTTTTACTAATATTTATTCATATTTTAGATCATAATAATTATTTACTTAACTGGACAAGTCGGCCAAAAATCACCTCTGAAGGCGAAATGACCAAAATGCCCTCTGTTTGGCTCAACGGGCCAAAATTGTCTGTACCGATTGAAAAATTTTTCTAAATATTTTCTTGGCATTCTAATGCCATAGGAACCTCAATGACCCTTCTCTGGAGTCCCAAAAATTATTTTATAATTTTTTTCCCGGGTCTAGGGCTCCTCGTTGCGAGAACCGCAACTTCCCTCTGGGTTACCCCTCGCTAGGGCACCGGCTCGTTTAACTTGGTTGTATTTTATTTCTAAAATTTTTACTAAATGTTTCTTATTAATATTTGAGTAAATTTTAGTTTCTCACTTAAGTTTAAATATTTTTCCGAACGTTCTAGCTGTCCGGACCGACACCGGTCACCGAAACAGTAGAATGTACGGAGTTGCTACGGGGAGGGTGTTACAGGATTCAAAACCCCTAGGTTGTTCCATGAAAATGTTTTCTTCAATGTATCCATGGAGAAAAGCTGTTTTGACATCCATCTACCAAATCTCATAATCATAGTATGTAGCTATTGCTAATAGAATCCTAATTGATTTAAGCATGGCAAGAGGCGAGAAAGTTTCTTCATAGTCGATTCCTTGCCTTTGGCGAAACCCTTTTGTTACTAGCATTGCCTTATAGGTCTTTACCTTTCCATCAAAACCAATTTTCTTCTTGAAAACCCATTTGTTCCCTATAGGTACAATACCTTCAGGTGGGTCAACAAGATCCCAAACTTGATTCTTATACATGGAATCAATTTCAGATTTCATAGCATCAATCCATTTTGAAGAATCTTTATTTGATATAGCTTCTTCATAGGTAAGTGGATCATCTCCATGATCTACTTCTTCATGAGTAGACAACTCTTATTCTTCTTCATGAAGGAAACCATATCTCACTGGTGGGTGAGATACCCTGGTTGTTCTACGAGGAACAGCTGTAGATGTTTCATCAACGGGTATAGGTTGACTAGATGGATCTATATCCATCTGATCTATTGATTGGTCAGAATTCTCTAATTCCAACTCTATTTGCCTTCCTTTGCCTCCTTTTTGGGCAAACTATTGTTCAAGAAATGTGGCATCTCTACTCACCACAACTTTTTGTGATGTAGGCAAATAAAAATAATATCCAAAACTATCTTTTGGGCATCCAACAAATCGACCCTTTTTCTGATCTGGTTTCCAATTTATCAGTGTTTAGCTTTTTTATATAAGCTGGACAACTCCAAATCTTAACATGCTTAAGACTTGGTTTTCTTCTATGCCATATCTCATAAGGTGTGGAAGAAACTGATTTTGATGGAATCCTATTCAGAATATACAAAGCTGATTCTAATGCAAATCCTCAAAAAGGGATTGGCATATCTGTATAGCTCATCATACTACGTACCATATCCAATAGGGTATGATTTCTCCTTTCAGATACACCATTCAGTTGTGGCGTTCCTGGAGGAGTCAGCTGGGAAACAATGCCATGCTCTCTCAAGTATTCATCAAATTCAGTACTCAAATGTTCACCTCCACGATTTGATCGAAGAGCTTTAATACTCTTTCTTGTTTGATTTTCTACTTCATATTTAAATTCTTTGAACTTTTCCAAAGATTCATGTTTGTGTTTTATCAAATACAAATACACAAATCTTGATTTATCATCAGTAAAGGTAGTAAAGTAATGAAAACCGCCTCTAGCCATTTCCTTAAATGGAGCACATATATGACTATGTATTAGTTCCAAAATATTTTCAGCCTTTAGCCCTTGTCCAATAAATGGTGATCTAGTCATTTTGCCCTGAAGGCAAGATTCACAAGTTGGAGTAGGCTAAGAGCCCAATGAGGATAGAATCCCTATTTTCTCCAGTTTTGCAATCCTATCTTCTGCAGCATGACATAACCTTAAGTGCTAAATATGTTTTGAACTTGAGTTGGTTTTCACCATGGCATTGCATTCATTTAGATTGCTATACTCTGGACAGTGGAAACACTTTCCTGCTGGCAGTGGAAACACTTTCCTGCTGGTAGTGGAAACACTTTCCTTTACCTATGTCAACTTTGATCTTTGTTTTTTTTTTTTTTTTCTGTTTGGCTATCTTCTCGGAAGATCTTGGAACTTGAGGTTTCTTTTTTAATTGCCCTTTTTCTTATTGGACTTTCCAGCAGAAAAATATGCAATCGAAGCTACCTCTTTTCCTTTATTGCCCGGTATATTCTTTTGGGTAATAACCAGCATGTTGAGTAAACTAGCCAAGGTGCATTCCTATTTAGTCATATGAAAATTTGTCACAAAATTCCCAAAAGACACAGGAAGGGACTGAAAGATCAAATCCATCTGTAGTTGGAAATCCATGTTGAAGTCAAGATGTTCCAACTGCTCAATCAGCCGAATCATCTTGTGGACATGATCCCCAACATTCTGTCCCTCAGACATCCTCATGCGAAACAGCTTCCTAGATATCTCATACCTAGTAGCTAGGTATTTTTCTTTTCATCCTTTCCCTTATATAGCTAGGTCACCACTTAAAACCCTTGCCACATGTCACCTTCTGATTGGCTCTAGGTTTAATTGACCCAATCACATTGTGCCAAGTGTCAAACCTATATTTAATCTTAATTTTAATCATCTTACATGATTAAAAAACATTTGGCAAGCTTATGTGTAATGCCATGTGTTACCATCTCATGGTACCACATGTCACCCTGTGAAATGATCAAAATGCCCCTGTATCTTAATTTTGAGTTCTCAATCCAAAATAATTATTTCTCTTCTTCTAATCAATTTATATCAAACATAAATCAATTAATTAATATCTATTAATTAATTTCTCATTAATTAAATCATATTTAAACACTTTAAATATAAATCTAACTTATACTATACATCCAATAACCTAGATTTGGTTTCAAGTTATGCTAGGGACTTTGCAATCTAATTACAAACTAAACCTATTTAATTAATCAATTAAACTTTTTAATTAATTAATTAAATCATATTTAATTAGGTGATAACTTGTGTTGTGTGTGACTTGCTAGGCTCATCACTAATTGGTAATGAGATATGATATCAACTCTTAATAACATCAGAACTCTTTCTTACCATAAATGATTTTTCTAAATCATTTTATGCACCTCATAGACCATGGTTAACACCTAGTATAGCATGCCATGGCCACCCAATTAGTAATAAGGTTTACCTTAAATGAACCTATAATCATATGTTACCGTGCACTAGAATCTCTCTGTTACAAAATCCCAACTCAAGCTGGAGTCATGGTTTATGTTAAACTCCATTTGCTATGAATATTTTATTCTCTTTTAATTCCAGTTCTTGATTAAAATGATTTTTCTCATTAGAAACTCTTTTCTGATTAAATCTATATGTCCTGGCCAGGAACTTGAAACATCAAGAACAATTAAATGAACATAGGATTTTATCTCTATTTACTTAGAGGAACAGATTCCATCTTGATCAACACCTACCTCCATATATAACTAGTAGGAGCCAACACATGCCCATATACCCATACACAGTACAAGTATGAAAGCAGTATCAAACTCAAACTACCTATTTACAAGATAACTGTGCTATCTCAGGTCTAAAGATTATATGCACTGATATGATTTATGATAAAACATTTACAAGAGTAAACTCCATGTGCTTGTCATAAGTGTCACTGGTTCGGCCTACTTATCATTTATAAGTGCCTATCACGTTTGTCATATGGCATGAGACTCACCATTCCATCTTATTTATATCTCATATAAATAACTTGGAAACAAATATAAATATAATCTTTCTGGATAAGTCATGTCCTTATTATGAAGTATCCTTGATTGTGAACCTATTTATGATACTTTGTACTAGAAATACTGTCACTCATATTCTTAACAACTTAAGAATAGAATTTCTAATAAAATATCAATGGACCTTTTCTATTACACATAAATATCTTAAGTAAACGAAAAAGTGGAACTGCCTTTTATTAATAAAAACATGTACCAGATACATACTAGATGATATGTTCTAGGGCATACTACTAACATAAACACCTCAATGCAAGTATCAATGTAATCTAAAAATATGCTCATCATGCATCTCTAAAATGTGGTAGGTGCATTACAAAGCCCGAAGGGCATCCTTCTAAAAGCAAAAGTTCCAGGGCAAGTGAAGGTAGTCTTCTCTTAATCCTCAGGTGCAATCACAATTTGATTATATCTAGAAAAGCCATCAAGAAAGTAGAAATAAGACTTACCTGCTAACTGCTCAAGCATCTGATCAATGAATGGCAGTGGGAAGTGGTCTTTCCTTATTACTGAATTCAGCTTGCAGTAGTCTATGCACATTCACCATCCACTCTGAATCCTTGTTAGAACAAGTTCATTATCTTGATTTGCTACCACAGTGACTTTTGATTTTTTTGGCACTACTTGGACTGGACTTACCCATTTGCTGTCTGAAATTGGGTAAATAACTCCTGCATCCAGTAGTTTTAAATTCTCCTTCTTCACAACCTCCATCATTTGTGGGTTTAACCACTTTTGAGCTTCTCTACTTGGTTTAGCCTCATCCTCTAGTAAAATCTTGTTCATGCACGCTGATGGACTTATACCTTTGATGTCAGCTATTGTCCATCCAATTGCTTCCTTATGTACTCTCAGAACCCTAATCAATCTGTTTTCTTAAATCTGTGTTAAATTAGTTGAGATGATAACTGGAAGTGTCTCATTATCTCCCATGTAAACATACTTCAAATGCTCAGGTAAAGGCTTGAGTTCAAGAACTGGTGCCTGCACCACAGAAGGTAATAATTTTGTGTGAGATACAGGTAAATTGATCTTTGGTACTCCATACCTTTTTGGAATAGGAGGTAATGACTACAATGCCATTACTGCCTCTTGAACCTCTACACTTAATGCTGGATTGGTACTGATTTCTTGAATTCCTTGACTAATCACCACTTCTATCTCATCCTCCATGCTTAATTCAAAAACATCCTGCACAATTGTATCAACAACATGAATAGAAAAGACAGAATGGTCATCAGCAAGATACTTCATGGCATCAAAGATAATGAATTTGACAGTCTCTCCATCAAACTCCATAGTTAAGTTACCATCATCCACATTAATTTTTATCTTGCCAGTTTTTAGGAAAGGTCTTCCAAACAAAATTAAAGCTGACTTTGATGTGGGAACACTATCCTCCATATCCAGAATGTAAAAATCTGCAAGAAAAATCAATCCTCCAACCTGCACCAACACATCCTCAACTACTCTCAATGGGTAAGCATTAGAATGATCAGCTAACTGAATAATGACACTGGTTTCTTTCAAAGGACCCAAATTCAAAGTTTGGAAAACTGAATATGACATGACATTAATAGATGCTCCTAAATCTGCCATTGCATGTTCAAATTTAGAATCACCTATTCTGCAGGGAATATAAAATGAACCTGGATCCTTACACTTAGGGGTAATTTTTGCTAAATTAATGCTGACACATTTTCCCCCACACTAATCTTCTCATCATTCCTCAACTTGCGCCTTGTAGTGCATAACTCCTTGAGGAATTTAGCATACCTAGGAACTTGTTTGATCGCATCCAATAAAGGTATATTGACCTCTACCTTCCTGAAAGTCTCCAAAATTTTTGTTTCTCTTGTTCTTCTTTCTTTGTCTTGGCCAACCTGCAGGGGAATGGAGGAATAACAGAATTATTAACCTTATTTAGTTTAGGTTTAGTATTTACCTCAATTTCAGACTCTTTTTCTCCTTGGTTCTTCTTTTTCGTTGACTCATGTAGAGTCTGATTATCAACTTCTTTCCCACTCCGCAACAGTATCGCACTCGCATTTTCTCTAGGGTTCATAACTGTTTGTGATGGAAGCTTTCCAGAACCTTGAGCTTCCAGCTTACTCACAGATGAGGCTAACTGACCAATCTGCCTCTTGATGTTTTGAATGCTATTTCTGCTCTCCTGTTGAAACAGTTGGGTATTGTTAGCCAAAGCCTTAACAATTTCATCAAGTGATATACCTTGATTTGAGGGAGGCGGAGGTGGAGGTGGTTGATTCACTTGTGGTCTTTGCTGCTGGTATCGGTTTTGCACCGGTTGGTTCCCATAACTCATACTGGAATGATCTCGCCATCCTAGATTATAAGTATTTGAATAGGGATCACACCTGCGTTGTGGCTGTCCATAATGTCCTACTGCATTAGCATGTTGTATTGATTCATCCTCTTGTAATGCAGGACACATATCAGTAGCATGACCGGAACCCAAACAAATTCCACATACCTTAACAGCTTGCATGTTCCCTACAAACAACTACCTCACCAAAGAAGTTAAATTAGAAATTTGTTTCTCAAGGTTAGATGTACTTACCTCATTAACCTTCATGGGTGTGTGATCCATTCTTATTCCAAACTGCTGAGAGTTTGCTGCTATGTTAGCAATCAGCCTCCTTGCCTCTTTTGGTGTCTTGTCAACCAAAGCTCCTCCACTAGTAGCATCTATCATACTGTGGTCCATTGGTAGAAGTCCCTCATAGAAATACTGAATCAACAGCTGCTTACTTATTTGATGATGGGGACAGCTTACACACAGCTTCTTAAATCTCTCCCAATACTCATACAAACTCTCTCCATTGTACTGCCGAATGCCACAAATTTCTTTTCTTATGTTGGCAGCATGGGAAGCAGAAAAATACTTCTCCAAAAATATCTGCTTCATCACATTCCATGAGTTGACAGATCCAGAAGGAAGATAATACAACCAATCCTTAGCTGTGCCTTCTAGGGAGAAAGAAAAAGCTCAAAGCTTAATTTAGTCCTCGGAAACTCCTTGAGGTTTCATGCTGGAACACACAACATGAAATTCCTTTAGATGCTTATGTGGATCCTCACCTTTAAGACCATGAAACTTAGGCAACAAATGGATTAGTCCAGATTTCAACTTAAAAGCAACATTTAAAGCAGGGAATTGAATACACAAAGGCTATTGGTTTAGATCAAGAGCAGCCAACTCTTTCAAGGTTCTAGCAGCCATGGTCTCGTTTTCGGAACTTGACTCCGAATCTGAATCCGAATTCGAATTTAGCTCCTTTGGAGATTGGACTCCTTCAGATGTATCTGCCTAGCTTACTTAGCCAATTTTCTCAACCATTTAGCTGTTTTTTCTACTTCTGGATCAAAGATCAACTCACTAGATTGAGAAGTTCTTGTCATAAACAAAGAGAAATCAAGGTAAAAATAGAAAAATGCCTCAAAACCCTAGAAAACAATCGAATTTGGCCTTAAGAGGGTGGGGCCAAAGAATCCCATGGATTGATTAGTCTTGATCAGAACGTCATTTCCTTCAAAATAGGTATGGGCCGCCCTCCAAATTCAACCAAACTTCTTGATGAATAGTAACACCGTAATTTTTTTCCAAAAACCTGAAAATAACAACACTTCACAAACAAAATTAATAACAAAATACCATAATGCTAAAAACACGAAATCCAATGAATTTCAGTCCCCGACAATAGTGCCAAAATTCTTAATGGTTGTCGAATCCACCAAAATTTAAATTAACTGAAATTACCAGCTATAAAATATTTTCTGCAACAAGTGGTAAATCTAGGTCGAACCCTAAAGACTGAATTATTAAATTTTATGCACTTGTGTAATGGAAAAACAAACAAAGGTTATGGGGGGGGGGGGGGTTGTAATTCGCAATCCAAAGAAGAAATCAAAAATCAAAAATCAAAAATCAAAAATGAAGATCTAAAATGAAATAAGAAACTCTCAAATTAAACAAACTTTAGTCCAAGGTAATCTCATTCCAATGCATTGATTCGATCATAGACAAAAGAAATACAATTATATCTTATTGAATACTTAACGCAGATTTACCAAACAGCGAGGTAAATCCCTGACTTTCCTATACTCATCAATTCGAGTCCAGCACTCTTATTGACTCTAATTATTAACTAAGTTGGTATTAAGCAATCCTCATCAAATTAATAACTGCTTTAAGAAAAGAAAGTAGTTAAGCTAAACAATAATTTATGAAGCATAAATCATTTAATCCACCCTATTGTTTCCTTAGTTAATATCCAAAACTTGGATCATAATCAATAAAATTTAATTGCTACTCATGTTTAATCTTACACAATAATTACGGATTATGAAGATGAACTAGCAATTGATCAAATCAAACAATTAACTAATAGGCATTTTTAGTAAATCATTCAACAGATCAAAAACAATTAAATTAGAAAACAATAGATATTTAAAAAGACATAAATTAAATTAAGAACTTGATCTCACAAATCACACATAAGAACTTGAATCCCTTGAACTGAATTAAAAACTTAGCCACTCATATTCATGGCTTACAGAAAAATAAAGAAAAATAAAGAAGAAGTCTAAAAAGAGAATGGAGAATGAATGCCTTCTATGGAGAACGAAGGTCTAAATAGGATGCTCT
The DNA here is from genome assembly GCF_030052815.1 of Hevea brasiliensis. Classification (NCBI taxonomy): domain Eukaryota; kingdom Viridiplantae; phylum Streptophyta; class Magnoliopsida; order Malpighiales; family Euphorbiaceae; genus Hevea; species Hevea brasiliensis. The sequence continues at coordinate 54,789,432 of NC_079503.1, read as the reverse complement.
TAGCTGCTGGTCAAAGAGGTATTTATAGTCAAAGAAAGGAACCAAACTAGGAAAAGTTTCAAAAGATAGATTTTCAGCCTGCATTCACATCTCTAAAATCAAGGCCGATTTTCAGCAACTTCCTTTCCTAATCTGCCTTTACCTCTTCAGGAAAGTTGTAGCCCTATTTCTTAGCTTTCCAACGGGTACTCATTCGCCCAAATATGAGGTCTACAGCCCAAGTTATGGCCCAAAAACTAGGACTAGTTCAGACCAACAGTCCAGGCCATAGTGATGATTTCATTGCCGTTTTTCACAATTAAAATAGCCTCATCTCGTGTCTAGCCCTTCATAGAAGTTGTAGAGGTGGCTCTTAATGTTTAATTGGGCTTAGGCTTACTTCATTTGGACGTCTAAAACTCCAGATACAAAATAAATACTGAAACTGGTCGTGACACATCAAGTCTGGGCTTTAACAATAGATCCATAGCTCATTTTGTCAACCTTGGAGACTGATTTGGGCTTTGGTCCCTCTTTATCATTTGAAGTGCTCTATCTTAGCTTTTCAATGGATTAAACAGCACTCAATTTGGAGACCTACAACTTTAGAAATACCTGAAAAATACAGCTTACTGGAGAAAAAATACAGCAAAGGTCAAATACTAAAAATTTCTCCATTTAACACAATTATTCCACAACTATCTAAAAATATGCCTAAATGATAAATATATTTTAACCAACTGAATTAAACATAAAAACACACTAAAAACACTAAATGTAATGGGAGTAAAGTTAATAAATTATGCATTTATCAGCTTTGAATAGTACCATTTTTGGTCTGTGACTAGTACTATTCAAAGACACCTTGAGAACCAAAAATAAAAGGAAAATTAATTGAGATAGGCACAATAAAAATTCAAGTGAACCAAAGACCTAAGGACTCATCGGGTATTATAAAAAAGAATGATTATGACTCGATGAGGGATATTTTGGTCAATTCACTTTAAGAGTTGATTTTTGACCAAAATGTCAATTAAAGTAAATGAAAATGAAATATTGAATTATGGAGAAATTTTGAGGAAAATTAAGTGTAAATGTAAAAAGAAATAAAAGAAATAAAAATTTAAGTTTAATTACCTTTATGACACAATTAAAATTTTAGGACTAATGGGCTTTGGACAACTCAATTAAAATTAATTAAATAAATCAAAATTTGGAAAAATATATAAAGGAAACAAACTCCCCCCCCCCCCCCCCCAGCCCCCATTTGCGCCACCCTCACTCTCTTTTTCCCCCTCTCTTCTTCTTCATTCTTTCAGCATTGATTCCCTTTCCAAGCTTTTGATTTCTTTGAATTTCCTCATAAATCCCATAACCCACTATAAGAAAACTTGATATTTAGTTTTTGGTAAGAGATTGAAACAAGAAAAAAAAAACAAGAAATTGGAAGAGAATTGAAGATTGAAGTTGGTCACTACACAATGGATTCAGAGGTCTCTTCTTGGCTGCGTGCTTGCAAGACGTCGACTGAAGAAAGGCTTGGGAGAGCAAGAACAAGTTGATGAAGAAGGTTCCAACGGAGCATACATCGATTTGGGTTAGGAAACCTCACCTTTCTTTTCAATTTAGGAATTCTACAATTTAGGGATTATTATTTTAGGGGGTATTAGGCCTGACTAGATCTTCTTAGGCTAATTAGGCATGCTGACATGAAGTTGTTGTTAAGTTTAATGGCTAGTTTTGATGACAGGGTAGAATTAAATTGAATGCTATAGGTTGGAGTGAAATATTTAAAAAAAAATGTAGAATTATAAAAGTTATCAAATGTTGATGTCTTTTCCGCAATTTTTTCATTCTCTTATAAATAAATAAATAAATAAATAAAGCTCACTTTAAAAACTAGTTTAAACATATATAACTAAGAATTTATACTTTCGTTTTTCTGAATTAAATATTGAAAACCTAAGATAATGCCGTACTTTGCATTATTTATAAATTTATTTTTTGTCGAACGTCTCAAAGTAATTAGAAATTAATATCAACCATCATGATTTCACGGGGACATTAAGTGAAACAGCTTTATAAGCCGGACGAAAACATTCAACCAGGCCCAGTCGTGGCCAACTCCAGTTTAGAATCGGCTCGAACTCAACAGTGTAGAGGCCCTCCCGATCAAATTTTGGTTCAAGTTTTTACTACTTCAACTCAACTCAATTTAATTCAATTTTAATTAAATTCAATGGATCATGTTATTAATTTTTCAATTTTTTTAAAATGAATAAAAAATTCAAATTTGTCCAAAACCAAATTGGTCAATTCCGATCTGATTTAATTCCAATTCCAGTCAACTACGATTGTAATCAATTTCAGTTTGATTTTGGTCCGGTTCAAGAGCAGAACTGATCACTGGCCGATACAACCCTTGTGGGAAGATTGCAAGATTATATTTAAGCAAAAAACTAAAACTCAAGATATTCAACCTACTTAAAACAAATTAGAATACAAACAACAATTTCTCCGGCTTTCATTTCATCGACTACACCGATTAGGCATACATGACCTGAACATTATTCTGCTAAATCCAGTATGAAATTTAATAAAATTTTTCAAAATAAAATAAAGGCACCACTGCTACTGTTCTTAGAGAGTTCCAGCTACAGCCCCATTCAAATCAACACCAGCAGATGTGGATGTTCCTTGTGATGCTGCAATAGCCGTGAGGGGTGGGTGGTCAAATTTGCATGTTGCACCGAATTTGCATGTGCCAGTTGTCATGTAAAATGGGCAGTGAACTGCACCCTGTTGGAAGTTATCACTCAATCTTTATATCTATAATTTCCATGCTATTGCATATACACGCATGAAAAGGAGCCAAAAGGAACAGTTTATCATCCGAAGCATTTGCAAAAATGTTAAAATTCTTATATTTTTAACAATTTGAGGAAGAAACTTAATCAGCACATGCAAATTAGTTAAATGGTTCACATGCTAAAATGATCCAAACAGGAAATTGAAGAAATTCTCGATAGTAGTGGTAAATAGAGAGTAAAATCTTTGCCAAAAAAAAAAAAAAAAAACCCTCCATTTCTTCAATTCATTTGTGTCATAAACACAAGCAAAATAGTTAAATGATTTGTATTCTAAAATGGTCCAAACAGGGCATTCCCAATTTCATATAGACATCATACGGTAACAGATCAGCAATAATTTTTCCACAAAGAAAAGCATTTATTCAACTCATTTGGGTTTACATCATTAAATCCCTAGTCACTCAAAAAAATTAAAAAAAAAAAATGAAAGAAACCACAAACTACCATGACGTAAGTTCTAATGTTTATGCCATATCAATGTGCATATTCTAAATTCACTTAGCTATGATAAAAAAATAAATAAATAAATAAACCACCTTAAATGAAATGGTTTTGATTATTTACACTGCCAGTATTCTCAGTGTGATTACACCTCGCTGAAAAACAATGGTCGTGTGTGTGTGTGAATTTCTAAGGGCACAGCACTAAATCATACCTCTCTCCTAGGTAATCCTGCAAGAGTGAGCTTAACGTTCTGTTCTTGAGCTTGCATTGCTATTACTGTAGACCTATCAATTGGGTGATGGAACTTGCATCTTTCCCCAAACTTACACTCGCCAGTCTTCATGTAGTACTAAAAATGGGAAAACAGTAGAAATAAAATACGTATCATTTGAGGATGTCCCGAATCAATGAAACAAGTTATCCCAACAAAATAATGAAATAAATCAGTATTAAAAAAGGAAAACAAAATTCCTGAACTTGCTACAACAGATACAAGAAAAACTGCCTCCAATGTAAATCTAAATAAAGTTTTACACAATATTTTGCAAAAGAGTCATCAACAAAATTCCCAAGTTCCAATAACAAAATGTGTTAAATGTAAAACGTGAACAAGGATAGAAGCACACATCACATTCTGTTTGTCCAGGTCGTTGAGGGTAGACAATGGGTCCCACTCCCAGCTGCAATAAGCAAACAAAAAAAAGCATGAATGCCAAAGCAAAATGATGAAATTTAGTTTGCATTAGTACCACAACGCCAAGAGAAACCTCGTGAGTATCATGGTGGTTTTTTTACTAAAAGCTGCATCCCTACCAAGTAACAAACAAATGAAAACAAGCCTTCAACAGAATTTGGGGAAGTAAAACATAAGCATCCAAATATTCAAGAACCAAATGTTAATGAGAAGAATCTCATTAAGTAAAAAACTGGTTCTGTAACATAAAACGATAAAGATAACGGTTTAGAATAACTCATGTTGAATGAATATCAATAGCTAACAAATTTGATGCATAAACTAAAAACCACACTTAGGTTGCAGAAAATATTTTCTTGAAAAACACTCTACTTTCTGTTATTTGCCACACATAGGAAAACTGATGTTCCAGATCGAAAGACAAACGAAGTCATTTTCTTCAAATTGATTCCTGTTCACAACCAGGAAGTCTTTTCCAGAATTCCACACTCTTTAAAGGGAAAAGAGCTTACAAGTGGACCACCAAAGGACATACCCACTTGCTCCAGCTTGATCTAGTCAAGGAAAATTAGACTTGGGATTATTTTAATTTAATTCTTAAGTATGAAATATACTTTTCCTTTTTTGTTGTTGTAGATTTTCTATTTATGGAATTTAGGGTTTCATCCTATTTAGGAATTTTTATTGTCATTAGAGATAGGCTTCATAACCAAAAAACCAAACCTTTACACATTTTTTCAATTTTAATCAATCATTTTGATTTTACAAAATTTAGCCTAGCCTTTTGATATTGTTAACAATCTTGGCCAATTTAGTGAGAACCAGAATATAAATATAAAGTATACAACGACCTTAATAGATTAAAAAATGATTTTTTATCTTTCCAATGTTTGAAGATACAAAATATTATTTTCTTAAACATTTTCGGTTCTAAAATAATTAATATTTTTATTTATCAATTACAAAAAAATGCATAATTAATTTTTCTTTTAAATAATATCTTAAAGTTAACATGTTATGACAAAGGGATGGGAAGAGCTAGATGAGTTGACTGGGCTGGTTAAGTTGACTCAAGTGGGCTGGTGGACTGAATGTAATAGACAGAGCAATATTCTGGTATTTTGTAGGGGTTAATATAAATAGAGGAAGAATAGTTGTAATTGGGCATTCTATAATCAACAACAAATGCAGAATTCTTCTCTCTCTTCTTCTCTAATTCTAATCTCATCCCTTTCTATTTCTCCTCACATTGTCTAATTCTCTTCTCACCTAGTCCCTTTCTACCTATCTCTCCCTATTTCTCTATTTCAGTAATTGTGCAGGTCTGATATATAACAAGTTGGTATCAGAGCTTGGTTCTGAGGTGCGATTGCTTCCAAACTTTCTTACTGAAGTCCCAGTTATAAGCAGATAAATGGGAGTCTCCTCAATTCCAAGTTTTCCCCTCTATTCTTCTTCTTCTGTTCTATCTTCTTTATATTCTTTCTTTTCTTTATCTTTCTTTCTCCTCTGCAAAATATTTTCTTTCTATTTATGTAATTTCTTCTCTATTCTTCCTTTTCAATTACTCTTCTTCCTTTCTCTGTAATTTTCTTCCACTTCCAGAATTAGTAACAAAAGTATCTCTTCTCTTTTCCGTTCTTTGATTCTTTTCTTTCTTTCAATCTCTTTTTTCAATTAATCTCATTCTTAGTTCATTCTAAGGGTTCCATTTCTCGGTTTCGGGTTCTGGTCCCTATTTCTTGAAGTTATTGAAATTCCAGATTGTACTAAAACCCTGTTCTTGAGCTTCTTGAAATTCCATATTAAAAAAAAGATCCTAGAATCTTTTATCAGTTGATTTTCTTTTACTATTTTCCTCAAATTTTCTTGGAAGTAAAATACAACCAGAGCATCAAACCATGGGAGTACAATCTTGGGAACAAAAGGATCTTAAGGGAGCGCTAGAAATTTTTGAAAAAAGAGTAATAGAACACTTAGAGGAGTTGTTGTATTAAAGATGGAAAAAATTTGGATAAATTGTTAGAAGAGCAAATAGAAAGTTGTAAGAAATTGTTTCAGGAGGCACAACCCAAAAGTCGACTTCAAGATATGGAGCTGAAATCCCAAATTCCAGAGGGTTTTGTGGAAAATGAAAAGAAAACAAAAAATGTTGCAGCCTTTACTGATGAAGATGCATTGGAATTGTGTCTTGCACAAGGAGGGAAAACATTACAAGATCTAAAGCAGGATTTTCTTCCTTATATGTCTAATATAAGTGAGGTTTCTGAGGATAAAAATGATGAAGATGTAGAAGACAGCAACCATGGAATTGAAGTTTTTTGGGGTGATGACGGAATTGGGAAAGAACCAGCAGAGTGTGGCTAAGGAGGAGACTGTCTCTCTTGATCACAAGATTCAGGGGAATGGAGATGTGAAGAAGTCGATTCAAAAGTGGAGATGTGAAGAAGTCATTTCAAAAAGGAGCAAAAATTTCCAATTCATGAAGATTCTATTCAGCAGAGTTTTGAGAATGATGCTAATGATGCAAATGATGAAAATACTCAGGGTTTTGAGAATGGTAACATTTCTGAAGCTTTCCCAAATCCAAGTTTTCAAGAACTGGAGCTTGGAAAAATTTCAGAAGCTGGCCATGTAAATTCAAGCAACTTGGTTCAGCATGGCCATGATCTTACAATTCTTATGGGCAAAGCATCAAAGATTGATGAAGACGAAGAAGCTACTGATTTACTAAATACAACACTAGCTGCGAGTGATCTTGATTTGATAGATATATTGGATAACCAACTCATCTTAAGAGAAAAACATATGAAGAGGGTGTTGTATCTAGGGAAAGAGATTAGGTTTTACTCTGTTTATGGAAATATTACTGCAGAAGAAGATGTGGAAGTTTATGAAGAGGATAGAGGTGGAAAGGAGATTTGGAGTTTTGGGAATAATATACTAGAGTTGAGGTCAAGTAGGCATATAATACTCAAAAAGAATGAAATTGAAATGTGGAAAAGGCAGAAGAAGAAAATCCAATTTTGTCAATGGCAGATTTCTGCATTGAAAATATTGTGGAAATGCCAACAACGATGACAATAATTGCTATCTTCCCAATTTTTCTCTTCAAAGCCTACAGATTCAACAAACATGTAAGGGTTAGCTTCTTGTATTCATTCTTGGAAATAAGAACGATTTCAAGGGGTGGGGAATTTTATGACAAAGGGATGGGATGAGCTAGATGAGTTGACTGGGCTGGTTAAGTTGACTTAGGTGGGCTGGTGGACTGAATGTCATAGACAAGGCAATATTCCGGTATTTTATAGTGTTAATATAAATAGGGGAAGAATAGTTGTAATTGGGCATTCTATAATCAATAACAAACACATAATTCTTCTCTCTCTTCTTCTCTAATTCTAGTCTCATCCCTTTCTATTTCTCTTCTCACCCAGTCTAATTCTCTTCTCACCTAGTCCCTTTCTATCTCTCTCTCCCTATTTCTCTATTTCAGTAATTGTGCAGGTCTGATATGTAACACAACATTGCAAAAACAGTAAAAGAACACCTTTTCTTTTTTGCCAATTGAAATATCTATATAGGCATTAAACATACATTTCATTTCTCCCCGCTAAATTAACCAAAATCGTTATCAAAATTGTAAGACTAGGCAAAACTGGAAGAAATTAAAAGGAACGACTAAAATTGAAAAAAGGCGCACAGGTTTGGATTTTTTTCTTTTTTAATCACTAAGCCTTATTCCAATCCTTTTTAGTATTTACAATATTGGTTTAGAGTCATCTTAGTTTGGGATTCCTAATCTAGTATTAGAATCAATTACTAAATTTCTATAAATACCTAAGTAATTTATCTTTTGAGTATGGAATTTTGAGTATTTAATTTGAAAGGTTTGATCCTACTCTCGTTTCTCTTCCTCTTTCTTTTTTTCCTTCTTTCCCACTACTACTGTTGCCACAAACAGCCCCAGCAATCTCTGATTTCCTTTCTTTTCTCACTTTAACAAGCTCTAAATCAATTATCAAATTGAACACCAATCCTACCAATTGTTTGAGAATATTGGTTGGCTAGTACCTCAACCTGTCCTTCATCACAGTCACATTAGCCATCACCAGTCCATCATGAGTCCATAACCGCTGCCATTGGTCGTCAGCAATGGCCAAATTTTCTCTCCTATTCAACTACAATGGAAAAATACTTCTGACAGATTGAACACACACACACACACACACACCCCGCTGCCATTGGTCGTCAGCAATGGCCAAAATTTACCCTATAAAATTTACATATTTTTTAGGAGCAATTTTCTCTCCTATTCAACTACAATGGAAAAGTACTTCCGATAGCTTGAACACACACACACACACACACACACATACATATTATACTGCAAACAAAAACCATATAATCTTTCTACCTGATTTCATTGTTACAACAAAACAACAAAAAATAATTCTATTTTCTTTTTGGGTTAAATAAACAGAAACCAAAAAGCTCTCAAAGACAAGAATATTTATTGCAAGGGAACTGTCATCCTTAAGTTCACACCAAACAGGATCTCCTAACCATATTAACCTCACGCATGGCTACTTTTCTTACTAAAATGTGAGAATGCATGCTAAGAATACCCTTTTTACTGTAATCATTATTCATGAACTTTTAGCTAAATGGCCCCTCCAACATCGCCTGACCTTCTCCCCCCACTGCAACCATTTGCTACAAATAAAAAGACATGGTTCTTATTACCATTGTTCCACATAAATTCACCTGCATCCTCACATGCACAATGCATACTGCAATGCACGCATGGTTTTAAATTGTAGCCACTGCCACATTCACGATCACGGTCGTGAATAACGAAAACAGGCCTGTAACGGCCATAACGTAACGTTAACGGTTTGTCACTATGCAAATTTTTTTAAAAAATTTGCAAATTTTATGAAATGGTAAAATATTCAAAATATAATTAAAACTAAGATATACAACTAAATAATAAGCATAAATATATCAAATAAAGACATTAGATCCACCATTCTTATACATCATTAGTATTAATCAATTTAAAACCAAAATAACTAAGAAAATAGTAAATAACTAAAGTCACTATGTCTAGGAGATTCTTGATCATCTTGACTTTGATCCTAGAGCTGGGATGGGATTGGGAGCTTCGATCATTAGCTTATGTTGTAAACTTACTTCCTATGTAATTAGGTTATTTAACTTACTATGTAATTAGGTTGTAAACTTACTATTTAATTTAGAAAATCAATTTCAAGAGTTAATTTTATAATTATTTATTTTTTTCAATATTATCTTGCTAAAGCATAAATCTATACTTAGCAAACATTATTCAAGTATAAAACTTTATTTGATATTATTTTTTAATTATTTATGTATTTACCTAAAAATGATTCAAAAATAGCTAAAAATTATGGGGGGGGGGGGGGGGGGGGGGGACCAACACACCCTTAAATAAATTTGAAAAGAAATGAATGATTTCACTTGAGTTAGTTGGGGAGAAAATTGAGAGAAAATGACTTAGTTGCCTAGAGAGAATGAAAAGGTGTTAAAATGAATGAACCAAGATAGATTTTTGCCCAAAAACAAAGGTTCCCTCTACTGCATTTCCTATGAAAGAGGTGAAAAAAAAAAAAAAAAAAAAAAAAAAAAAAACCAAAGAATTCTTGGTTGGAAAAGTAACGGCCATTACAACCGTTACATAACGGTCGGTAAAGGCCATTACCGTTATCTTTAAATAACGGTCGTAACAGCCTCTACAATTACAAATTTAAAAATCCGTTAAATAACGGTAATGGTAGCTCAAAAAAACCTTTAAATAACGGCAGTTGTAACTTAACGGCCATTATTTAAAACCATAATTGCACACATACATTTACACAAGTAGCATGATTGTTCCAAAGAAACAGAACCAACTGAAAAAGGTATATGCTTGATATCTCATTTACCGTTGAATAAGCCAATCTAGGGTCCACAGTTTGATAAATAGAGGCAGCAGGAATGACTCCAAAGTTCAGATTAGCTGCAAGAGTGGCTACAATGGAATGCCCCATAGCAGCAGCAGGTGGGCTGATTGCTGCAATAATAATAATAATAATAATAATAATAATAATAAAATGTTGTAAAAATCAAACTATGGGAAGAAGAGGAAGGAAAACATAAGCAATTAAATTTGAAGCATAAGAGTTAAAGATGAATACTAAAGATATTAGAATCCAACAATCTCAAACTAAAATCACCAAAATGTGCATACCATTCCTATCGGGATGATTATAGCGACAAGTGGCACCATACTTGCAACTGATTGCAAAAGTAAATAAATATATAAATAACAGCACTCTTTGGTCATTTCAATTAGTTTATAATAAAAATTTCTGCATTAATAGGCAAATTCACACCTGCCAGTTTTCAGGTAGAACGGACAATCCAGTTCACCCTATAACAATTAAAGGATCAGTTAATCAATAAAATTTGAGATTAAGACATATTGCAGCCAATATAATAAATGAAAGAAAACGAATGAGTAAACCAGCAATATAAAGGAGAAGAAGTTCCATTGACACAAACACAACCCCAAAAAAAAAAAAAAAAAAAGAAGGGAGGGAGAATAACCATTGAATACATAAAGCAACAAAGAAAATTTCTCATTGTAAAATAAGAAAATTTAAGAATTTTATTCTTTAGAAATTTTATTCTTATTATGTCTATTATTTAGGAATTTTATTATTTCCTAATTAATTTTGGTTTAATTTAGTATTCCTACAACTCAACTAAGCCTTTTTCCCAAAAATTTTGGGTCGGCTATATGGATTCGCTTTCTCCACTCTAAACGATTTTGGGTTAAATCCTCATAAATGTGTAATATTTCTAGGTCATGTTGTACTACTCTCCTCCAAGTCAATTTAGGTCTACCCCTTTTTTTCTTTCTATCCTCTAACCTAATGTGCTCTACTTCTCTAACTGGAGCCTCTGTATGTCTACGCTTCACATGACCAAACCACCTCAATCTCCCTTCTCTCAACTTATCTTCAATTGGCACCACTCCTACCTTTTCTCTAATACTCTCATTACGGACTTTATCTAGTCTAGTATGGCCACTCATCCACCTTAACATTCTCATCTCTGCAACTCTTTATCTTAGACGCATACGACTCTTTTAGTGCCCAATACTCACTACCATATAACATAGCTGGTCGTATGACTGTACGGTAAAATTTTCCTTTCAACTTATTGGGAATCTTACAATCACATAAAACTCTCGTGGCACGTCTCCACTTCAACCATCCGGCTTTAATCCTATGACTATCATCCTCCTCACATCCCCCCATCTACTTGAAGGACTGAGCCTAGATATTTAAAGTGATTACTTTGGGACAGTACCACTCCATTCAAACTAACTCCTTCCCTATCACCAGTTTGGCCTTCACTGAACTTACAATGCATGTATTTTGTCTTCGTTCTACTTAACTTAAAACCCTTTGACTCTAGAGTACTTCTCCAAAGTTATAGCTTTCTATTGACTCCTTCTCGTGTCTCATCTATCAGAACAATATCATCCGCAAACATCATGCACCAAAGAATACTCTCTTATATATGTTTCGTCAATTCATCTAAAACTAATTTTAAAAGGTAAGGGCTTATGACTGATCCTTGGTGTAATCCAATTGAGATCGGAAAATCTCGTGTCCCCTCCCACTGTGCGCACAATAGTAGTTGCTCCTTCATACATATCTTTCAACACTTGTATGTATCTAATAGATACCCTCTTTTGTTCTAACACATTCCATGAGACATCTCTTGGGATTCCTAATTCTATAAATAAGAACTAGGATTTCTATTGTTATTGGATAAACTTTGTTATGACAATTCTATGAGATCAATAATATCTTGAGAATTAATTCTCTCTTCAAGGATTGGTCCTAGATTTCTCCAAATTTTTTATTCTTTTTTATTTGTTCTACATCAATTTTGGCATTAGAGTCTAAACTCAATCCAAATTTTCATAAGCTTCCACAAACTTTCAGTCCTTCCACTATACCCTCAATATTTCCCTCTACTATCCAAAATTTTTTGCCTTGTTTACTGTTTTTTTAAAAAAAAAAAAAAAAAAAAAAAAAAAAAAAAAAAGAAAGAAAACTTTGAGAAATAGCACAACCCAGCAATGCACTTCCACCCCTAACCATACACCACCATCCGGCCATCAAACCCAAGCACCGCCACCATCAATCCATCAACAACATCCAAACGACCCTTCCGATGCCTATTCGATCACCTGCAACTTCCCAGAAAAGATTTGACTGAGTCAGATCTTGATCTGAATCTAGACCTGCAAGTTTTCCAAATTTCTCTAGTATCTGACCCTTCCCAACCCTTCTCCAATCGCTGATCTACCCATCTTTGTTGTTGGAACAGTTGTACGACTTCCTAGTTGCAAAAATCCATTAGATCAAGTCAAGGAATTTGTTAGATTTTTTTTTCGATGAAAATGACTCCTAAATTGCTGAAATTTCAATTTCCTTTAATAAGGTAAGCTTCCTTAATTTGAAACCATAATGTGGACTGAAAGAATACAAGATGATATTGATGATTTTAAGGTACAAGATGAGTTATGGGATACCAAATTCAAAGAATATAAGATGAAATTAATAATTATTATAAACAACTTGATGAAGTGTATTATTTGATTGATTTGTATAGAGGTCCTAACTATGCTCCTTCCTATTTGATGAGTATTAAGATATACAAATAATTTTACAATATAGGGAGAAAGCACTTGAAGAATGTAAGAATGAATACCATGTTCAACAAACTCATCAACAAGTTAAAGATAAAGAAGTTGAAGAGTTTAAAGCATGGAAAGAAATGCATATAAAAGACCACCTTCTAGAGCTCTCTTCAAGTAACACAAAATCTGTTCGAAAGCCTCCCAATGGACAACGGTGGGAAAGGTCATAAACTGATTTGCTATACTAACAAAGAATGCAATATCTAGACGAGTCATTGTAAGATAATTTAACTTACCAATCAATCTCCTATACCTCTCAGGATCTTCAAAGCACCACACTATCCCCTACTATTAGTTGTAAGATTAGGAATCTTCAGTGTGCTATAAGACTTAGCATCTAATTTTCTTATTTTTGTGAATAAATCAAGAAAATATTTCCTCTGACACAAGAAAATACCTTCTTAAATCTTCTAACTTCAATGCCCGAAAAGTACTTTCAAGGTCCCAAATCCTTTGTCTAAAATTGCGGTTGAAGGAATGATTTAAGAGATGAAATGCCTACAAGTCACTCCCAGTGATGAAAATATCATCCACATGCACTACTAACACGATTAGGCCAATGTTAGAATTCATATAAATCATTGAATGATCACACTTACTATTTTGCATGCCAAACTTTTGTATCGCCTCATTAAATCTTCCAAACCAAGCCCGAGGACTTTGTTTCAAGCCATAAAAAGATTTCTAAAGCCTACAAACCTTTTCCAACTACCCCTGAGCAACAAAACCAAGTCGTTACTCCATATAAACTTCCTTTTGAAGATTACCATAAAGGAAAGCACTTTTGATATCTAGTTGATGTAAACGCTAGTCATATGTGGCTGCCAAAGAAATAAACAATCGAACAAAAGCAAGCTTGGCAATAGGAGAAAGGCGTCAGAATAATTAACTCCATAAGACCGAGTATAATTAATCGAGCAACAGACCCATCTGGATTCATTTTTACTGTGAAAACCCCATTAGCTTTCTTATCTCGTGGTATAGGCACCAATTCCCAGGTACCATTAGTATCCAAAGCTACCATCTCCTCTTCTATTGCAACATGCCAGCCAAGTTTGAGACAAAGCCTCAACAATAGTTTTAGGAATGGAAATAGAGTTAATGAAGTAACAAAACATGAGAAAAAAGTAGACGATTGATTATAAGAGACAAAAAAGGAGATAGGATAAATACATGTACGCTTACCTTAGCAAATAGCAATGGGAAGATCTAGCTCACATTAAAGATCAGTGAGATGGACTGGATCTTCTGACGAAGAAGCCGGTCGAGGATCTAAGTCAAGAGTATCTACTCTCGTGAAATATTCATGAACAAATAGGGAAAGAATAAGCAACACAGCTGGTGGAGCTAGAGGATTCTGAGGACTGGAAAACTGTTGGATAGGACTGGACAACTGTTGGACAATGTAAACCAAAAGATCATCTTCCTCCCCTGATTTTCATAAATAAATATCCGAGGAAGACACACTTAAGAGATTTGAGATTTAATTTAGTGATCTATGGACGAACATCTCGCACAAAACAAGTACTACCAAATATATGGGGTTTAACAGAAAATAAAGATTTTGTGGGAAAGAAAAGGGTATAAGGAATTTCACCATTGAGAACAGAAGAGGGCATACGATTGATCAAAAAGCAATTTGTAGAAACTGCGTCAGCCCAAAAACATTTAGGTATCTTCATTTGAAAAAGAAGTGCTCTAACTAGCTCAAGAAGATGTCGATAAGTAGCAAAACTTTGATAGCAAATGAGTTGAGCCTAAAGCTAACATACTAAAATTAATTTATAATGGATTATATTTATTAAGGTAATATTACTTTAATATATAAATGTTGAACTTAATATTACTATATTAATATTAATTTATAAACATTAATTATATAAAATAAATTTAATATTTATCGAATAGTGTGTAATATAATATAAATTGAATATTTACTAAATACTATTTAGGATGAACAGTGTAACCGTTGGCCCAATGTAGTCAAAAGAGCAAAAAGCGCTCGCTAAAGGGCACAGGCGCAGCGAAAAATAGGAAACCACTTTTATAAATGCTAAGTGATGCGCGTTTATTAAAGCAAGGGCTTTTTACGCTTAAAGCACAACACGCAAAAACAAAAGGCACAAAGCACAGAAAGCCACAACTTCAAGGCCAACATTGGAAGATGTTGAGAAAGGTTTTGATCAAAATGGATCTTATTTTGGAGATGAGTATGAAAGTGTTGAAGACTTTAATTGAAAATCTACTGAAGATCTCCAGGTTATGACCATGAATTGGAATGTTAAAGACTTTTAGATGTTTGATGATTTCTTAGGGGTTTAAATTTTATATAGATGATTGTATTTACTTTGCACATTATATTATTAGTTAATTTTTTTATAAAAAATTGCACTTCCTTCAATGAAGCTATCACATTTTTGTGCTTTACGCTTTAAGCGATGGGGTAATGCATCACTTTAAGTGTCTTATACTTTTAACTATCTTGGTTCGATCCTAGTTCAACCACATTTGAATCTTAAACTCTTAACCCTTTGCATTCACCAGTTCTCAAACTAGGCTAGGTTTAAAAACCATAGTGTCTAGAGAAGGGATTTTTGAGGAACATGAACTGTATAAGGCAAACAAAGAAAGAGGCCCCTTTTATATTGGCAACAGCAGTTACAAGCATTATGGCAGTGTTATCAAAGGCGAGGCGAGGCGAGGCGCCCCTCTGTCGCCTCAACTGGAACGCCTAGCTGGGCTTTGGAGAGGCGACGCCTCAGGCCGGCGAGGCGAGAGGCGACACCTCATCAAAGCAACAGTAAGTTTTTTTTTTTTTTTAAATGAAAAAACTAATAAACCTACCACTCACCTGATGCCAACAAAAGAGCCGCACCATGAAGACAGCAACCCCACTCTCTTCCTCGACCTCACGCTCGCAACAGAGACAGAACAGGACTAACAGGTACGCCCTCTCTCTCTCTTATCTTCTTCTTCTTCTTCTTCTTTCCTCTCTGATCTCTCTCTCTCACGTCTTCTTCTTTCCTATCTCCGATCTCTCTCTCTCACGTCGTCGTCTTCTTCTTTCCTCTCTCCGATCTCTCTCTCTCTAACGTCTTTTTCTCCTTGGCTTTCTCCCTCTCCACTTATTATGCTTTCCCTGTTGCGTAGACCACCTGTTTTTTCTTTTTTTTTTTCCCTCTCCTCTCCTTCTTTCAGCAATCCCTTTTTTATTTTTGTCCCCCTCCCCTCCTTATTATTAATTAGTTATTAGTAATTATTTATTTATTTGTTGTTAATTTAATTATTTTATTTTTTTATTCTTGTTAATTAATTATTTAAATTTTATGAGTATTGCTAAATTGATTATTTTACTTTGTATTCTTATTTAATTAGTTGATTAATTAACATGGGTATTGTTAATTTGTTGGTAATTAGTTTAATTTTTATTTGTTATTCTTGTTAATTTGATTAGTTTCACTTTTTGCCTTGTTAATTAGACATTAGTTGTTAATTAATTATTTATTTTATATAGGTATTATTAATTTATTATTAATTTGATTTTTTTACTTTTTATTATTTTTAATTAATTGTTTAATTTATATGGGTATTATTAATTTGTTATTAATTAGTTTACCTTTTACTTGTTATTCTTATTAATTAGTTTTAGTTTGATTAAATTTGCTTTTTTCTTGTTAACTATATATTAGTTGTTTATTTTATATGGGTATTATTAATTTATTGTTAATTTGATTATTTTCTTTTTGTTCTTGCTAAGTAATTGTGTAATTTATATGGACATTATTAATTTGTTGTTAATTAGTTTACTTTTACTTCTTATTATTGTTAATTATTTTTTTTCTTTTTAATACGCTTTTTTACTTATCAACTATTTAAAAGTATATATATATATATATATATATATATATATATATATATATATATAATTTAAGCAATTAAGGTTATGGCGCCTTGCTTCAAAAAGGCCCTCGCCTCGTCTCTCGCCTAAGGCCATAGAATACTCTATCGCCTTAGTGTCGCCTTTCGCCTTAACACTGCATTATGGTATTGGTAACAGCATTATAACTGCCATCATGTAACAATAATGGCCATTATTCTTTGAATAGACTACTTTGCGTGTGCATTTCGAGAAGAATACTAATGACTAGGATTTAGATTATATATATATATATATATATATATATAGAGAGAGAGAGAGAGAGAGAGAGAGAGAGAGAGAGAAGCACCTAAAGGGTTTTTTATGTGAATTCCTGTTTAGGAGGTAATGATAGAGAACTCAAAAGGATTGTGAAAACAACATTCCAACTCGAAAAAACACAATTTAAAACAAAGCAACAAAATTGTTTATTGGAATTTCTGTTTACAGGCTCAAACTTCTTTTACATATTACTTATTGTTAAAATAGTTGCATTTCGATGCTTATCCTACTTCAACTTTTTGTTTCCTTTTTTCTTTCTATAATTGCTTTATTTTTTGCTATTGCTTTTAAGGATACTTCACATCCTCACATTGCCCTATGACCATGTCACCCTATGACTATGTCACCTTAACTTTTTTTTTTTTTTAATAGTTATTTGAGAAAAAGTGAAGCTCATC
This sequence comes from Hevea brasiliensis, assembly GCF_030052815.1. Lineage (NCBI taxonomy): Eukaryota > Viridiplantae > Streptophyta > Magnoliopsida > Malpighiales > Euphorbiaceae > Hevea > Hevea brasiliensis. Next base: position 54,772,046 of record NC_079503.1, on the reverse strand, counting down.
CGAATTTATTTCAAAATAAAACAAAAAACAAGGACACCTGAAGCTCATTTGATCTAAGCATTTGATAAAATTACATTACCGGTCTGATTGGAAGTCCTTTGGAATTATGAAATGAGGCTGGGTCAAACGAGATGGAATTAACCACACTGACATGTCCAGCTCCAGTTACTTCATCCATCTTGACTGCTGATTCAGTCTGCACAGCATTACCATTTTCTTGTCCCAATAGGATCTGGATATCTTTCGGATGATGAAATTTGCATGTTACTCCAAACTTGCATTTCCCAGTCTTCATATAGAACTGTTTAAACACCATTAATTGCAAGATGACCACATTAATTACAAGACTTGATTATATGGCCTCCAAAACAGAAAGGAGATTCATCTTACTGCACATTGTAGTTCAGAAGGCCTCTCTGGTAAGGCAGAAACATCGGTGTTTTCCAAACCATCCTGAAACTACAATAAAGCATGTTACTTTAAAACTAATTGGGAAGAACCCATGGAACAGGTGTTCGCGAAAATTTATGATAATAATACATACCAAAGCCAATTTATCTTTTGGATGATTAAACTTGCATTTCGAACCATACTTGCATCTTTGAGTCTTTAGAAAGTACTTAAAGATGATTGAACAATAATAAATCAGACTTAAAGCCCAAAAATTTGTTTAATGAAATGAGAAAAAGAGCAATATCTTGAAATGCTACTTACAGGACAATCAGGCTGACCTAGTCTCTCAGGAAGGGATTCAATGGTAGCAATGGGGACCTAAAAAGATAAAAAGAAAAGAAAGAAAGATATAGGTCATAACAAGGCAACAGCTATGGGTACTCAACATTTGGATCACCTGCAAAGTGGGTGGGTAACAATTTCAAACTGAAGCAGTAACCAGTCAGTTGATTTTATCAATTTATTTAATCAGTTTTCTCAGTTCATGGCACACTCACAAAATGAAGAAAAAGGTCTCTCTCTCTCTCTCTCTCTCTCTCTCTCTCTCTCTCTCTCTCTCTATATATATATATATATATATATATGGAAGTTTCTAAGAGAGTAATGTAGAAGTAAAGAGTCAAGTGAAAGTACAAAACAAGTAACTGAAGGAATTTTTTAAAAGATACATTTACAGAGAAACAGAAAAGCAATTAAAAACTGTTTTTCAAACCAAAGAATAAAAGAAACCATGAAGAAAAATTAAGGCAGTAGAAATGGCATGATCAAAATTTTAACTTTGTTCCCTAGCATTTAAACTATCATTAGACCACATGAAGGAGCATCAATCAATGAATTAGTTCTCATAAGATATATTTGTTCAGACAACCAACCAATTAATGCATTATAAAACCAATCAGATTAATCAACAATCTTTTTTATTTGGATTTTTTGTGTTTCATTTCGGATTTTTGGTTTCAAGAATTTGTATGCAAAAGCAAGGATATTTATAGCCAGCTCAATGACTGTTAAGAGGAAACATGACCCAGAGTTTCAGAAACATAATTATTCAAACATAAAAATACTCAAGAAATCAAATATTTTACACAATGTGAAACTACGAGAAACCGAGAATTGGTACACAAATTCTTGGCTTGGTAAATGACTGAATATTTAATGAGATTGAAGTTTCGCAGCAGATTAATTTGGATCAGAGGTTTTGAAGGACCTCGAACAAAATTTATAAAGTTATAAAAAATTGAACTTATCAGAAAAGGTCATTTGGAAGCTGGGTACCCAGCACACACCATCTGCCTGGGATTAAGGAACAGGTATCTTTCAGCATTCTTGGATTGAGAGGTTCAGAAAAAGAAAAACCCTATATAAATCTCCTTTAGAAAGATTATTGGGACTTGGCAAGCAATGCTTGATGTCAGCACTACATTGCTTTGTTGCCTAATAAGAAATTTATGGAAGTTTTAAGTTGTCAATTTTGTGCTTATATGAGCTAACATGTGTAACACCTGGCATGTTTGACATATTGAGGAGATTTTTGTAATGTCTAGTGCATGAATTATAAGTAGGATCTTCCCAATATCTCCACAAGGTAATAACAAACTGTACAAACTAACTGCTTTTACTTCCAGGGATTATAGGTAGGATGATCCCGATGTCTCCACAAAGTACTAATGAACTGCACAAGCTAACTGTTTATGCTTCAAAACTTTACAGACTAATGGTATTTATAAAAATTGATAATAACAACTATACTCTTGGATGTAGCACAAGTTGAGCAAAGACATGATTAAATGAATGACAATAAATATGCCTCAAATATCTTTATCAAACACGCTACCTGCCTACCTCTTTCTACTGTTCAGGCAAATGATACTGTCAACCTCTTTTAATAGAAAATATAGCCAATAACATAATTTCGAAAGGTTTAGTGACCTAAAACGGCTTGAACTTTACTGAATCTGCAATTAAGTTCCGTACTTCCAATATAGGAAAATTTAGCCTGTACTTTAATCTTTGAGTTTAATAATGGCCAAGCACCCAAAACCATTTACTTCATGTCAAAAAGACTTACAAAGAGAGGGGGGGAAAAATTAAGCACCATTGTTTATAGATTTGGTGGTCTATAATAAACATACTGAGAAATTGATTTTACATATAAATTATAATTGAATCAATTTTCAAGGCCTGGTGACAATTGATCACATAACTAAAGTGCAAGGCTATAATTGGTATTTCTATAGTACAAGTGATAACTGCAAATTAAGTAGTTAAGGACTAACACAAGTTTACTAATTAAGTCGACACAAGCATAGTGCTCTTGACAAGGACAGAAAGTATTGGACCGAGGACACTTGTGAAAAATGAAATATGTAATATTTCTAGCATTTTTCTTAATTATACATGTATACTATATTACAGAAATATCAAATTCAGATAGTTTAAAGTGTCACATACACACACCCACAAACACTAACCTTTCAGTTTTCAATAACAGAAGTTCCTACAAACCCCAGCAGAAATGGCAAAACCTTGATACAGGATAGATTAAGTTAAAACAATTTTTGGTTACATGTTTGCAATATACTCCTTAGTTAACAGAAAAATGAGAAAAGAGATGAAAAACAATACCATTATTACCTAATACCAACTAAAACATTTAAATGAAACTTCACAGGTAAAATAAAGTATATAGGCGAAAATAATATAATATTCTTCCCAAAGCACTAGGGAACCTTTTAAAGGTACATATAGAGCATGCTCTAGTGGAATAGTGTGATAACCACGTTTATACAAAAGCTTATAGCATATAAAGAAAAGTCAAACAAGGGAATGGAAAAGTATGAAAGTTGTTATTAAGATGCAAATTTTTTGAAAACACGGACAAACTAAATGCATTTTTTAGGTAACAATTTTATGTTTATTCATTACCTTAATTAAATGTTTATTCATTAAGCTTAAGCTAATAGTACTCATATATAGAATTTTGGAGGTCAAAGTATTACATAAATAGATTTTTATATTTGCATACTTTATAAGATATAATAATCATAACAAAGATAACAATAAATGGTCACCTCTGTCCAATTTGGGATTCCACCCTCAGGAACCCAAATAGGATGGTCAAACTTGCAGCTATCTCCAAATTTACAGGTTCTTGTGAGCATATAGTAGGCACAGTCCTTCTCTCCTGGCCTCTGTGGATACATAGGCAAATTGCTTGCGCTCTCGAATCTAGAACGCTTCGCTAAAGATTTGGTAGAATACCAAGCTTCACTTTGCCCAGTAGTGTATGGACACCCAAAATAGTCAGATGATGGAGCACTATATAAATAGTAATGAAGTATACACCAAAAAAAAAAAAAAGAAGAAGAAGAAGAACAAGACAAAGAAGAAAAGAAACATACAGTTATTATATAACGATGCTTAAAAAGGTAATTTTGGACTAAGAACATACATTAACAAAATAATATAGAGTGTATTCTATAGCACCTTTATATTAAAATAAATATGGATAAAATATTATATAGCTTTTAAGTTTAAATATTTTTTTTACACAAATATGTGTGTGAATGAACTACATTGTCAATTTGATGTATAAGAAACATCAACACAAAGACAACTTCACTTATTTTGGACAGAAACATCTTATAGTATTTATGAATTATAGATGAAGTTAAAAATTTTAGTCGTCTTATTTATTGACTAAACTGCAATATATTACTTTTAACCAAGGTATAACTATGCCAAATAATGCATTCACAATGAGCAAGCACATGAACCAGTACATATTGGTCATGTTAGGTTCACACTTGTATATATAGTGCATGCCCAATTGTCTCTTGTGTAATGCAGTCAACCAAGTAAATTTAGCTACTTATGATAATTACAATTATTATATTAAAAAAGAGGAAAAATCTTGTAAACTTATGCAGCCCAATACATTTGAACAACAATAACAATTAAGCCTTAATCCCAAACTAGTTGGAGTCAGCTATATGAATCCTTCTTTGCCATTCAACTCCATTAGACACCAGATCCGCATCAATATCCAAAACTTCTAAATCCTTTGATACTACTTTCCTCCATTTCATCTGAGGCCTCCCCCTTCCCCTTCTCACTTCTTGCTATACTAACTTATCACACTTCCATACTGGGACATTTGAATATCTGTGTTGTATATGAACAAACCATCTTAAAAGACCCTCTCATTTTATCTCCAATATGTGTTACATGCATTCTCTAGTGAATGTGGTCATTCCTAATCCCATCCATTATCATGTTACCAAACATCCATTTTAACATTCGCATTTCTGCCACACTCATCTTGCGGGTATGTTGTACCATAGATGGCTAGATGTCTAACATTCACTCCCACACAACATAGCTACTCTGACCACAGTACAACCCAGTATGTTAGAATAGAAAATTAAAATAAATAATTAATAGTGTAGGAGGATTCCAACTCCAATGCCAGACTCCATGAAAATCGATTTACTGGTTCTAGAGTAATTTCAGATGAGGCACAAAAGAAAATTCTCAGTCTTTCAGAAACAGACAAGATGGCCTTATATACTCTTAGAACTCCCAGCTCATAACTTAAATTGATAAGTTAAGACCTATAACTAAACATAAACTAATAGCTAAATACCACATTTAATGACACAAATTGAAAAACTAGCTCAAATGAATTTGACTAACATATTCTAGACTCCTTATAGATTACATTTGGTAACTGAACTGATACTCTTAAATCACAAAACAAAACCTCACGCCTATAGATACAACTATGATTAATTAAGTTCTCATCCTTTGTTGTCATAGAAATAAAATAATTATCCAAATTTCAAAGTCCTTGAATCTGGCCTTTCCTAACATATTAAGCAGCTATATCACTCTCCCTTAAGTTGGAAAAACTCTATCAAATTATTATGGATTGGATTAGCAAAATATCCACATTCACAAATACCATCAGCATTTGAAGAAAAAGAATCATGTTAGCTTCTTTGTTTGATAAAGGATCGATAATCATGATAGTTCAGTATCTCAATATTGCCACTAAATTCAATACTTCAATATTGCCACTAAATCTATTTGGAATAACCAAAATACAGTAGTTACATTACATCAAGTTTGCATTGGAACTTCAAGAAATATCTTTGCCTCATTCTTAACATTCTTGAGCAAGTAAATAGCATAAATTTTGATTACCACTCCCCTGCTTTTCATCATTCAAATTTCTCAAGAATTCAACAAAGTCCTGGTAATCCTTTCATTTTCAAACCAGAGGCTCACTCAAAGAGGTTGTTAGAGCAATCAGGACAGTAAATATTCTCTTTTTGGCAAGTAAGCCTTTCTCAAGGGTCTCCAAAACTGCAAGTTACCATTAGTGATGAGGATGATCGCACTCTAAAACTGATAACCTTGCTCTCACACCAAAATTGACGTAAACCAGGAATTTAGGACAGAACTACAACAAAAGTTGAAAAAGTTTGGAAGGAGTACAAGTCCTTCAAAGGACCTCAAAAGATCTAATCCTCGAAATTAGCACATTGGTTCTGGAATAATGTCGTGGTTTCAAATAGAGCTCAATGGCAAAAATGGCTCCACAAAACCAACCCCAACTAGTTTGGGATTAAGGATTTTTTTTTTTCTTTTTCCGGAATAATGTCAAAAGAAATAGCATAAAACTGAATTAATCACTCCATCTCTCAAATCCATACAAGACGCCTCCTATAGACTCCAAAAGCACTAGCAGAACCTAGACTGATAATGCAAGCATTGGAACTAAACATTGAGTGATTACTGCATGCCATGGTTAGTGATTCAAATCCAAAATATAAATAAATAAAATATCTTGACTTTCATATCCTATAGGCTCCTCATAGACCGCAAATATGAGTTATAAGGTATTTGAATACACTTACAATTGCATCACAAAACAAAACCTCAATCCTATAAATACAACTTTGAGTAGGCAAGCCTACAAGTCCCGTTAAGCCATAAATGAAAAAACTATCCAAGTTCCAAGTCCTTGAATGTGGAATTTCTTCATGTATTATGAACCTACATCATCGTCAATCTGGCTAGATCATTGTTATTTATAGGCTACGCTTTCAGGACAATTCAAGGATCATGATTTTGGTAGCTATGCGCTGAGAGTAATGCTTTAATCTGATAAAATTAGTTGGTTAATAATCTAGTTACACTACTATGAATATATACCATAACCAGAAAGCAAAGTGTATTTGACAAAAGCTTTGTGAGAATTGAAGTATTAACATTTTGACAAATTGAAGTCTTAGCAATCACGGGAAAAAACCTAAAATCTGAGATATGATATCTAATTAGAAGAAGACAGAACTAAAACAAAGCAACCAAACAGGAAGTGATAGAAAGGTAATAAAAAAAGAGAAGAAGGCAACCTTCATTAGAACGCTTGATGCCGGCGAGGAGGGGTTCAACGGCAGTAGAAACATCGACACCGGGCGGTGGAGTCCATGGCGCCAAATGCGAAGCGGTGGAGGCAGCTGCAGAAGTAATGCCTCTGTCGGCCGAATACCTGAGGATTTCGCTTTGGGTCAGATACATTGAGGAGGTGACCAAGTACTTAGAAGGATCCGAATCCGAAGATGCTTCCAAGTACAGGCCCAACGCCGTGTCAGGTAAGTATGAGTCAGTAAGGGAACGAGGGATGTGGGCGTTGGTGGCTGATGATTGTGGGGCCTCTGCGTGAACGACAGCAGCAAAGTTTATTTGCCGTATCAAGCCCCACAGGCTTACAAAATTTTATTTTTATTTAACTATTCGGAATTGGCATCGTGTAATTAAAATTATAATATTTTTTTTGAAATTGTAATAAAATTGTAATGTACTTTTAATTATATTACATATTTTATTTATGTAATAAAATGATAATCGGTAATATAATTAATTATAATTACGTGTTTTGAATATAAATCATGATTATTTGTTTTGAATTTTTTATTTATTATCAATACTATCACTGTCACCACTATTCGATCACTATTATTACTATTATTAATATTCCTACTTTATCATTACTATCATTACCATAACAACTACTGCCACTACCATTACAATCACCATTATCATTTTATTACCACCATCGCAATTACTATCACTTGACAGTTATTTTCACTACTAATTCATTTGTATTATATAGGTATTTTAAGGTAATTTTTATTGATTTCACTTGTATTTTGTTAGTTAATTACATATTTTTAATTAGTTGCATCATATTTTAGGATTTTTGAGATGATTTTGCTTAATTTTTTGATTTATGTGTTCTATCAAATAATTTGATACAATCCTAAGGCCTAAAGCATGATTAAACAAGTTTGGGAGTCAAAAAGTACACGTTGATCACTGGAAGAATTGCACACCCCATGCAATGGAGGTCCAGACCCGTGCAACCTATTGCCTACATGGGCTGTGTAAGGGACCTCGTAGAATGGTCCCTACCCCGAGTAACTTGTTGTCCCACCAGTTAAGAGTTGTTTCACACCCTCTAGAAACTTACACGGCCCCGCCTCGTGTAATATTATACAGGCCATGTACTATGCACCAGCTTAGACTCCAACTCGACTCCAACTTTATTTTGTACGACTCAAAAAGACTTCTAAAGCCTTCAGGACTCTGAATTGAGGGTTTTTACGCCAAATATGAATACAAGAAGTAAGAAACAAGCCAGGGATCACACCTTTTTACATTCAAACTTAGGTTTTTAATAATTTGAAAAGATTTGCACTAAGGCTCTTGGGAGAGATTCACAATCGAAATTTCAAAAGTTCAAAGCTGCAAAGTCTTCTATCTAGGTTCTTTTGTTCTATTTCATCATATGTTTTCATGTTGCTATTTTATTTTTAATTTGATTATTAAACTCACCGTGAGTGAGTAGTTTTCTTAATTCTAGAATTAGGGATATAGCACTCTCAATTCTATTATAGATTTATATTAATTTTATTTAATAAATTTAAAGTTTTGTTGTAACACCCCTTACTCGGTCTACATTGTAGCCGAGCAAGGCGTGCTATATTCAGTGCCGAAGCACCTTATCTTATCTTACTTTATTCCTTTAAAAATTTTCAATCTTGTTATATTTTTAAAATCAATTATATTCTAAGAAGAAACTGACGGAGTTTCCCATGTTCTATTTCTATTTGTCGTGTCTCCATATTCACCTGTTTAAAAATTTCAACAATATATTTTGCCAATAATAATCTCATTCATATCTATCACAATTATCTCATCATTTCAAATATCATTATGTATTTCAATTGCATATTTATTTTCATACAAATCCATTCATGCTCAATTCATATTAAAAATACTCAAATTTTATTAATTTACATGATTTACAAACTAATTACCTAAATTCATAATTTACATGATATATAAATTAATTACATATGAAAGAGCCAATTTATTAATTGACATCAGTTACATATTAAATATATTTTCATAATTTACATTATAATATAGAAAATATTTATGATGTACAGAATACATTAATATGACCTATATGGACCCAATCTACTTGCATTGCTGAGGATGTGACAACCTGAATACTTCTGCAAATCCAGACTAAAATCCTAATTTAATATCCACTGGGCTTTATATTCAATACCTACGCGAGGGAAACAATCCATCGCGCTAAGCATTTCTACTTAGTGGTGCAATAATATAACAAGAAAATAAAATATATGAATAAAGATGAAAATGGAGCATAATTTATGCAATCAAGAATTATTTTGATTTCATATGAAATTTTTAATATTAACTATCTTTTATCCTTTTTGTTGCTCTTTGGAAGAGCTTAGTTCATAAATTTACAGTAATAATATACAACATATAAAATTAATAAAAATATTGAATTTATATTTATTTATTATAAAAGATGCATTTTTAATATTTATTTAAGTTATATTTATTTTGCTAATCTTTTTATCACTTCACTCAACACTTTCTATGTGTTTTGGATCGTTACATAATAAATAAAATTTTTAGAGTTAATCTAGTTCATTTCAGGTCCTTTTCACTCATTTATTTAATTTTCATTATTATTAATAAATTTAACTGCTCAAGTAACCTATGACAGGCTGACTAAACTGGAAAAGCGGTAAACTAGCACTGAACACACTTGTGCTGCGGGCCGTCATACCATGGGATGCATAACATCAACCACGTATGCAATTAATATAGCTAGCACTAAAGACCATGGTGTCTTGGGCTATTATATCATGGGACACAAAACGTCTACCACGTATGCAATCAATATGACTAAAAAGCCATGGTAACACATAATCGGGCATACAAGTCATAATGTGGGCATAAAGCTATAATAACAAGCATAAAGCCTTACGCAGTACTGCTAAATCAATCCCCTATTAGCATGTCAATCTATCTAATCTGACACACGTGTCTAGGCAATACATTGGCACATTAGTACCTTTAAGTGTTAATATATTTTATTTTTTCATTATATTTTCTATTTATATTTTGTAGCATTTTAATTTCTATTCCTAGTGGAAATACAATGTCCAAACTCATTTTCACCTAATGCATGTATTCATAAATTTCATTTAAATGGATCACAATTTATCAATCACATCATCTATTTAACATTTACAATTTCTTATCTAATTTATCACACCATCTCACATGTCACTTAGGTTCAAGTATTTTCATTTTTACTCATAATGGGAACATAAGTCCCAAATAACATTTGCACATCATTTACTCCTTCAACATTTCATTTATGGTAATTACAATTCACATTTCAAATTATGTTGGCAATGTCTCATAAGTTTTATTTGTGATGGGAATACAAGTTCCAACTACCTACTAACATGATTTAGGTGTTCATTAAATCATTTGAGAAGGGTATCATTCATATCCCAAGTTGTCCATGAAAATTTCAAAGATGTCAAATTTTATATCCTAATTTTCTCTAGCAATTTGGCCAAGATGCATGGTCCGGTTGGCCATACTTCCTTCATGGAAGTTGTTTCTTTATGTATTAACTTTAATTTTCCTTTTGTGTGACACCCCTTACCCGTCTATAGTATAACCGAGTAAGATATGACACACAGTGTACCGGAACACCCTATTTTATTTTATTTTTTCAAAGTTATGAAGTATAATTTGTGAAATATAATTTATTTAAGTCATTTATTGAAATTATAATTTATTTGAGATTCTGCAAGTTTTATAGAAAATTCGGCAGAGTGCCGGCTAAAAATAGAGAAAACAGTTCTTCGGAAACTGTGAAAAACACTTTCAATAATCATTTCCAATCATTCTCAAACTCCAATAACCATCAACATGGTCTCAATATTTTTCAACAATATTTCCATTTCTCATTCATTCATTTCACATAATATTCATATACAAGTCATAAATAAATACTCAATGTTCCATTCATAAACACAATTTCCACTATTTACATTAATATCAAAATGCATTACAAAAGTCTTATTATACGTGAGAAAATAAAAGTTTGATTACATAATACCAAAATGAAACCTAGTGTCCTACCAATGCACTGAAGACGGTGAGGTGACACGGACACTATGCAGAGCTGCAGATGGTCTCACCCAGTCTGTGGTCTACTGGGCTCTCGGTCGGTCTCTCCAGAACCTACGTGTGGCAAAAGCAACGCGCTAAGCAATAATGCTTAGTGGTGCCAATAATAAAATAAAAAGAAATAACATGAAGTAAATATGCAGTGCATGTTTTGATGTTTTATGCAAACAATTTTTTTTTATCATTATTGGTAATCTTATTTATTATGTACTTGTTCTTTTCATTATTTTATTAAATTTTTTCACTTTCAGTTTTGGGTGCCCAAGTAACCTATACTGGATGACTGGACTGGATAAACGGATAAACTGGCACTGGGTATCAAGTGAAGGAACGGAAGCGTGAATAATACAAGTTTATACCATTGAATTCAAAAATTTTCACCTAGGGTCACATGCATCATGCAAGATTTATTTTTATCTATTTGATTTCAATGATAAACAACATATTAAAACTCTTTTAATATGTTTTTGGATCTGTATTTGCCATTTAAGATTTTAAAATTAATCAGATTAATTTTAGAACCCTAGATTAAATCAAGAACGATTACACTAACCTCTTGATGCACTGCAGCGTGTCTGCGCCTTTGAGATTCGTCTTCAGGACACCAGATGTTGTCCCTCTAGCTTGTCCACACCAAGAACACCTATGGCAGCCCTTGAAGAGCTTCTAAAGCTTTTTCTATTAATTAAAAAATCAAGTTCTGCCTTTTAAGAGATTAAAGATGTAAACAGGACACTAGAAACAATTCCTAGTGTTCTTAATTCAAGAGATTGATGGCTAATCTCTTTGAATTGATGAGAGATGAAGAAGAATAAAGGGAGGGCTGCAAAATGGCGTGACCAAGGAGTGTGGCTACTAGTTGTATTTTATTTTCTCATAACAACACTTAAATAGCTAGGTTAACACATTAAACTCTTGCCACATGTCACCCTTTGATTAGCTCTAGGTTTAAGTGACCCAATCACATTGTGCCAAGTATCAAACCTATATTTAATCTTGATTTTAATCATCTTATATGATTAAAAAAAAACATTTGGCAAGCTTATGTGTTATGCCACGTGTCACCATCTCATGGTGCCACGTGTCACACTGCAAAATGACCAAAATGCCCCTGTGTCTTAATTTTGAGTTCTTAACCCAAAATAATTATTTTCTTCTTCTAATTAATTTATATCAAATATAAATTAATTAATTAATCTCTATTAATTAATTTCTCATTAATTAAATTCATATTTAAACACTTTAAATATAAATTTAACTTATACTATACATCCAATAATCTAGATTTGGTTTCAAGTCATGCTAGGGACTTTGCAATTTAATTGCAAACCAAACCTATTTAATTAATCAATTAAACTCTTTAATTAATTAATTAAATCATATTTAATTAGGTGATAACTTGTGTATGTGTGTGACTTACTAGGCTCATCACTAATTGGCAATGAGACATGATATCAACTCTTAATATCATCAGAACTCTTTCTTACCATAAATGATTTCTCTAAATCATTTTATGAACCTCATAGACCATGGTTAACACCTAGCATTGTAACACCCCTAAGTTCGGTAGTGCGTTCTGCTGTTCCGGTGACCAGTGCTGTCCGGACAGCTAGGATGCCTAGAACTACACTTCAATATAAGTGAGGAGACATAAAATAATGAAATACAATAAAAGAAAATACAAGAAAAACAAAGGAAAAATAATAGCAAAGAAATGTGATCAAGTTAAGCGAGCCGGGAAACCTAGCGATGGGTGACCGCACCGGGAAGTCACGGCGTGGACCGTTGACTAGCCCTGATCGGGAACCCTGGAAAACATTTTTAGGACTTAAATAGAACCTTGTTGAAGAATAAATCTCATTAGAAAGATCAAAGAAAAATTAAGTAATTAGTACAAAGAAAAGTGAGAAATCGAAAAACAGACAAAACCCGGTATTACCGAAAAATCGAGAACGTAAACCGAACAGGGGCATTATGGTCATTTGACACCCCGAATTGTCTTTTGACCTAAATGTCCGTTAAAAATAAATAATATTACACTTAGAAAATAAAATGAAAAATTAGTTTAATGGTACTTAAAGTAAATAGTTAAAATCATGGGTTAATGTGGGATTAAGTGAACAATTAGATTATAAAATGATTAAAATTGTGAGTGGACCACTAATGCATAAATTAAATACATAATAGGGCAGCTGTAACTCCACTAAACCAGCAAAAATATTCATCTTCTCCAAAGCATTCAAACTTGCCGAATTGAAGGAAAGGAGAAGAACTCCATGGGCGTTTGCATGCAAGCTTGATCCATCCTCCATTTTCAACTCCAATCTCTTAGGTTCCTTCATGAAACTTTGTCTACACATCACAAGGAAGATATTGACACCAAATTTGAGAAGTTTGGTGAAGGTTTAGCAAGTTACAATTAAAGGTAAGTTTACATTTTTGAGAATTCCTTTGTTAAACTTTATGTTCATGTTATGGGTGTTAGTTTTGTGAAGGAAATTTTAAAGTTTGAATAGTTATTGAGATAGCCATTTTTGAACAGCCATGGGGTCACGCATTTAATGATTTATTATGCATATAATTGATGAGAAATAATGTTGATCATGGTGATTTAATATCCTAGTGAATTATTTCACATATATATGGTGATTTATGCACTTGGATGGGAATTGGTAAATTGTAGGGCACTTTGATGTTGAAGGACAATTTTCAGCAGCTTGGGAACACTTGAGTAAATGTATGTACTCATGGAAGTGTAGGCAGAATATTGACCTAGAAGGATTGATGGATATGTATGGAGATTGATATTGTAAAGTGTATGTAAGATTTGTAATGGTTAGGTGTGTATGTAATGGTACTTAGAACTTGTAAATGTGAATTATATTTGGTGTGTTGAGGGTAATTGTAATCTGCCCAAAGTAATGTTAGTGTAAAGTAGAATATGCTTTTGGTAATGTACCAAAACAGATTGGTAGAGAAGTAAACAAATTGCAAGGTAAATGTGTGTAATTGATGTGTGTTAAGCAAAGTAACCAAGGGCAGTGTACATTTTAGCCAATAAGTTTAAATGTGTAACCTCAATTGGTATGAGACCAATTGGAGGTGGAACTAGGCACAAAATGTGCCAACTTTCATTGAGAGAACATACCAAAATTCTGCTTGCAAGGTGATGTGAAAAATGACCAATTCGGATTAGGTACACTTGAGACCTAAAAACTGACCATTTGGGCAGCAGTGAGTGTTTAGGCCATAACTCACCCAAAACAGGTCCAATTGACCTGAAATTTTAACCATGAATAGTTAAGACCCATACCTACAAGTCTTATGAAGACACCAAAATCCAGAAATGACCATAAGCAAGTAAAAAAACTTGCACAAGTTCGGGCCCAAAAACTGGCCGAACCAAAGTTGACCAAATTGACCTAAAATTGACCTAATTTGATACCAATTGACCAACAATAGTATAATGACCATAACTTGGTCTACTTAACTCGGATTGACCTAAAATTTTGCCCTGCGTGCAATAAGACATAGATCTACAAGTTTGTAGTTTTGACCAAAACCAGAAAACCGAGGGAACTAGATCGTCCGGCTAGGTCAAACTAGTATCCTGAAATCCAGCAATTTGCAATGAAATGCAAGAAAACGCAATATGCATAGAATTGAGTTTGGTAACACGTACCAACCCTAAAACCCTATCGAATGTGACATATAAAGGACACTAAAACCTAATTTACCTAGAAAACATCGAGGGTCGGTATATTAGGTGATTAAGCCAATAAAGGTATTCAGTGAATTGTTTATCGAACATTATCGTTAGAGGCGAATTAATTTAGCACTGAAACACTTCAAATTGTGTTTCTCAGTTAACAAAGACTCAGGAAAAGGGAAAGAAGTACTGAGTCAAGACCAGGAGACAAATATCAGAGGTTTGTGCACAACAAGTATTTCTCTTGAATTTTTCAATTGAAATAAATATTGATTATTTGTATATTATTGTTTTAAATTGTGGAAATGTGTTTGATGGACACTTATTGATTGAAAAACATTGTGAATGGTTTGAAACTGTGAAAAATTGTTTGAATGATATTGATGGATACTTATTGATTGAAAAGCACTGTAAATGGTTTTTGTGGAAATTGAAGTGAATTACGAATTGTGTTGCCATTTTGTGAATGAAATTATAACCTTGGAAATTTATTGGATTCTTACGGATCATTTGAATAAAATGTTTGGAATTGTTTTGACTCATAATTGGCATGACACTGATACTATGTTCCTCCTCCATTAATGGGGTGAGTGTGATTATTCCTCCCTCTTTGACTTATCAGTCTGGGGTGAGTATGATTATGTTCCTCCCTCTTTGACTTATCACAGGGTGAGTATGATTATGTTCCTCCTCTTTGACTTCCCACCGAGGTGAGTATGGATGAGTACTCATTATATAGCTAGCTTCCTCCCTCATTGATTTCGATTATTGGGGTGAGTATGTCTTGTCGTGGTGTACAACACGGCATGTACAAAAAAAAAATTGTGTCATGGCTTAAATTGTGATATTGATTGGCAACATTATATTATTCAGTTATTTGATCGAATTGTGTTATTGATTTGGAAAATGATATTATTCAGTTATTTGATCAAATTGTGATATTGATCAGCAACACTGAGTTATTCAGTAATTTGATCAAATTGTGTATGAATTGGCAATACGGTATTCTTAAACTATTTGACTAAATTGTGTTATTATGAATTTTGATAATTTGTGAATTGGAGTTTAAATTTCTTATGACATCCATTGTCTTGAATTTAACTATGGTTTTACGTATCCACTATTTATATGGTTTATGAGTTGTGATTTAAAGTTGTATTTGGTTAATGTTGTGCACCACTGAGACATTGTCTCAGCGATAGCTTTTTATTACTATCGCAGGTAGACAGACAGACAGGCGTGAGCTAGGATGCTAGTACACAATGAGAGATTTTTGGGTATAGTGAGTATACCACATTTGGCATTTTGTACTGTAATGTATGACCACTGTATGTACATATTGTTTTGGTTTGAGCAGTTGTAAATTCAAATTGTAACTTGAGGTTGTAAAATAATTATGAGTTATTTTGACTTGTAAAAATTGTATTATATTTCCTATATCTCAGCTTTTGAAAAATCACTGTGGATTGAGTTGAAAAATATGTTGTATTGAGAAAAATGTTGGAGTTGAGATTTGGAAAATAATTGAAGTGCTTTTACAGTTTTACAAGAACTGTTTTATCCAAAATACGATGGCATTACGCCAAAAATTTTCTGAAATTCCAAATAATTCAAATGTGTTAGGTCGATCACTTGGATCAAAAAGGTTTTTAACACTGTAAATAGTGCCCACCTTGTAAAAGAAGTAAGAAAAGTTTTAAAATCCCTTGTAGTATATTTAATGAGTTATCGATGACGAAGTCGATAATTCATTAGGTATACTACTGGGATCATGTTATGCCTTATGAGGGGTAGGGTGTGACATGTTTTAGTGGTATCGAGCAAAGTTTTTAAATTGTTTTCACATGTTATTTGAATATTCTTTCTTCACAAGATAACCGCTCAATATCATTGTTTGATACATTCAGTACATTACATTATAAATATGCACTAACGGGAGGAAATCTCCTTGTATTATTGTACAGGAGGTCTAGAATCCTCGCATTGACTATGGAAGAGGGTGATCGTTTAGTCGATCAATGTATAGAGGCCGAGGTGCAAAGGGATGCCCCGTAGTACATAATGTTAGTGGTTCTGCGGCACCACCCCTCTGATCAATGATTTCTGCTCGATTCGCTCGTGACGGCAGTGCAATATTCCAACAAATGGTCGGTAATGTGCCTACTCAAGTCCCAATACTGAGACACGGTGGTACAACCACGATCTTACGCTAGACAATATGACAAATTGATGAAATATGGGGCTACAGAGTTCAAGGGGACAGATCCCTAGAGGCGTAACGATGGTTAGAAAGGATGGATAGGGTATTCAAGAAAGCGCCTTTGCCGCAGAGGAGCTCGATTTGAATACTCGGTATCTTTGCTACAGGGGATGCTTATGGTAGTGGAAAACCATTCCCCATGATGCAGTAGAACTGCAGTATTAACATGGAATGACTTTCTCAGGGAATTCAGACAGAAATATGTCCCTGATGCTTATGTGGACCAGAAGCTGCAAGAGTTCCTAAGTCTGAAACAGGGGAACAGATCAGTGGCTGAGTATGAAAGAGAATTTTTCACTTTGAGCCATTATGCAAGAAGTCTACTTTCTACCAAGGGGAGAGATGCAAGAGGTTTGAAACCGGCTTGAAGCCCGATGTCAGTTACAAGTAGTCGGCTTCAAACACACTAACTTCTCTGAACTTATTTCTCAAGCTCTAGAGTTAGAAAGAATTGAGTCTGAAGTTGCTCCTGAGAAAAAGAAATCAGAGAAGACAGAAAAAGAGGGAAATTCAGTAGAAACGAGTTCTAGTGGTCTTCTTGGAAAGAGGAAAAACTTTGGGGATACAACAGAGATAGTAAGAAGTCCATTAGAGATAGATCTTACGGAGAAACCACCCCGATCCGATCGGCAAACTCAACGAAAACCGTAAATGCGCTGTCGGATCGACTTTGTGAAAGTTGTGGTAAACCACATAGTGGGGTATGTTATAGAGTCAGTAGGAGCATGTTTTAAGCTGTGGAGAGACTGCCATTTTGCTAGGGATTGTGTAAATCTAGGTCGCTCGGATCATTTACTACACCAAAGGGATCAACCCAAGTTTCTACCCCAAATAGTTCACCATCAGTTAGTAGAGGCAGAGGTAGAGGTAGGGGTAGTACACCTAGAAGTCGATCTTGTGAATCGGCGAGCAGGTGATGCTCGGTGGAGTATACGCTTATACTACAGAGAGAAGAGGCTTAGACTTTTGATATTATTATCGGTACTTTCTAAATTAGTGACTAAGATATATATATGTATTGTTTACCCTGGAACCTGCATACTTTTATGCTAGTGTTAGAACTACATGTTCTGTTATTATTCCTTTACAAGGGAATAAATTTTGATGCATTAGTGATTAGTCCTTAAGATAAGGATTGTGATAATAAGTGAAATTAGTTTTGAAAGAGTTTATCGGCGAAAAGTATTTCCTGACACACCATAAGTTATAAAGCTAATTGGCGAGCCTATTTAATGTAAAGCAAGAGGACGTAAAGGTAAGATGCGAGAATGGAATTGCTCTAGATGAGGGCAAGGAGGTTCTTGTTAGAAATTGCTAATGGATATTGTAATCAAAATAAGATTCGAATATCGTGAATTGAAATGGATAAAAGATAGGAAAGTTTGATCTATTGGGATGTATCGTAGTAACTATGCAATGTTCTTGATGTTTATCTTGTAGTCGCAGATTACGGATTACTAACTTGAGATTATTGTGTAGAGCTACGTACTACCCGATAGTACACCTAGATGAGAATAGTTGCCAGCGGCATACATTTTGGTATAGTTATGCCATGACAGAATTTAATTGTTAGAAATAAGTTTGAAAATCCTACTTAGGGATCTAAAACTCAAGAGTTAGAATATCGAAAGGTTATAGTTCAGTACAAAAGGAAGTAAGTTATAGAATATTGACAGATAAAAAGAGTTATGGAAGTAGAGATTTGAACAGTTGATTCAAATATAACAAAGAAATATTACGAATGTGAGGAAGACTGTGGACTAGAATGGTCAAAGGACCAATGACTGATGAATGATTCTAACATGACCTCAAGGGTCATTCAAGAAGGAACGCGAACCGAAATATTAGACAAAACAATAGTAAGAGGAGATTAGTATTATACAAACAAATTAAACGTGGTATTAGATTGTTAAAAGTCTTATACAAATTTGAGGAAAAAGAAGATTATACGATCATATAGACAGGAGAAAATAAACGTATGACTATTGTAAGATAGCTATTGGGTAAAATTTCGTGGACGAAATTTATTTAAGGGGGGGAGAATTGTAACACCCCTAAGTTCGGTAGTGCGTTCTGCTGTTCCGGTGACCAGTGCTGTCCGGACAGCTAGGATGCCTAGAACTACACTTCAATATGAGTGAGGAGACATAAAATAATGAAATACAATAAAAGAAAATACAAGAAAAACAAAGGAAAAATAATAGCAAAGAAATGTGATCAAGTTAAGCGAGCCGGGAAACCTAGCGATGGGTGATCATGCCAGGAAGTCACGGCGTGGACCGTTGACTAGCTCACGGATGCGAGAAACCCTGGAAAACATTTTTAGGACTTAAATAGAACCTTGTTGAAGAATAAATCTCATTAGAAAGATCAAAGAAAAATTAAGTAATTAGTACAAAGAAAAGTGAGAAATCGAAAAACAGACAAAACCCGGTATTACCGAAAAATCGAGAACGTAAACCGAACAGGGGCATTATGGTCATTTGACACCCCGAATTGTCTTTTGACCTAAATGTCCGTTAAAAATAAATAATATTACACTTAGAAAATAAAATGAAAAATTAGTTTAATGGTACTTAAAGTAAATAGTTAAAATCATGGGTTAATGTGGGATTAAGTGAACAATTAGATTATAAAATGATTAAAATTGTGAGTGGACCACTAATGCATAAATTAAATACATAATAGGGCAGCTGCAACTCCACTAAACCAGCAGAAATATTCATCTTCTCCAAAGCATTCAAACTTGCCGAATTGAAGGAAAGGAGAAGAACTCCATGGGCGTTTGCATGCAAGCTTGATCCATCCTCCATTTTCAACTCCAATCTCTTAGGTTCCTTCATGAAACTTTGTCTACACATCACAAGGAAGATATTGACACCAAATTTGAGAAGTTTGGTGAAGGTTTAGCAAGTTACAATTAAAGGTAAGTTTACATTTTTGAGAATTCCTTTGTTAAACTTTATGTTCATGTTATGGGTGTTAGTTTTGTGAAGGAAATTTTAAAGTTTGAATAGTTATTGAGATAGCCATTTTTGGACAGCCATGGGGTCACGCATTTAATGATTTATTATGCATATAATTGATGAGAAATAATGTTGATCATGGTGATTTAATATCCTAGTGAATTATTTCACATATATATGGTGATTTATGCACTTGGATGGGAATTGGTAAATTGTAGGGCACTTTGATGTTGAAGGACAATTTTCAGCAGCTTGGGAACACTTGAGTAAATGTATGTACTCATGGAAGTGTAGGCAGAATATTGACCTAGAAGGATTGATGGATATGTATGGAGATTGATATTGTAAAGTGTATGTAAGATTTGTAATGGTTAGGTGTGTATGTAATGGTACTTAGAACTTGTAAATGTGAATTATATTTGGTGTGTTGAGGGTAATTGTAATCTGCCCAAAGTAATGTTAGTGTAAAGTAGAATATGCTTTTGGTAATGTACCAAAACAGATTGGTAGAGAAGTAAACAAATTGCAAGGTAAATGTGTGTAATTGATGTGTGTTAAGCAAAGTAACCAAGGGCAGTGTACATTTTAGCCAATAAGTTTAAATGTGTAACCTCAATTGGTATGAGACCAATTGGAGGTGGAACTAGGCACAAAATGTGCCAACTTTCATTGAGAGAACATACCAAAATTCTGCTTGCAAGGTGATGTGAAAAATGACCAATTCGGATTAGGTACACTTGAGACCTAAAAACTGACCATTTGGGCAGCAGTGAGTGTTTAGGCCATAACTCACCCAAAACAGGTCCAATTGACCTGAAATTTTAACCATGAATAGTTAAGACCCATACCTACAAGTCTTATGAAGACACCAAAATCCAGAAATGACCATAAGCAAGTCAAAAAACTTGCACAAGTTCGGGCCCAAAAACTGGCCGAACCAAAGTTGACCAAATTGACCTAAAATTGACCTAATTTGATACCAATTGACCAACAATAGTATAATGACCATAACTTGGTCTACTTAACTCGGATTGACCTAAAATTTTGCCCTGCGTGCAATAAGACATAGATCTACAAGTTTGTAGTTTTGACCAAAACCAGAAAACCGAGGGAACTAGATCGTCCGGCTAGGTCAAACTAGTATCCCGAAATCCAGCAATTTGCAATGAAATGCAAGAAAACGCAATATGCATAGAATTGAGTTTGGTAACACGTACCAACCCTAAAACCCTATCGAATGTGACATATAAAGGACACTAAAACCTAATTTACCTAGAAAACATCGAGGGTCGGTATATTAGGTGATTAAGCCAATAAATGTATTCAGTGAATTGTTTATCGAACATTATCGTTAGAGGCGAATTAATTTAGCACTGAAACACTTCAAATTGTGTTTCTCAGTTAACAAAGACTCAGGAAAAGGGAAAGAAGTACTGAGTCAAGACCAGGAGACAAATATCAGAGGTTTGTGCACAACAAGTATTTCTCTTGAATTTTTCAATTGAAATAAATATTGATTATTTGTATATTATTGTTTTAAATTGTGGAAATGTGTTTGATGGACACTTATTGATTGAAAAACATTGTGAATGGTTTGAAACTGTGAAAAATTGTTTGAATGATATTGATGGATACTTATTGATTGAAAAGCACTGTAAATGGTTTTTGTGGAAATTGAAGTGAATTACGAATTGTGTTGCCATTTTGTGAATAAAATTATAACCTTGGAAATTTATTGGATTCTTACGGATCATTTGAATAAAATGTTTGGAATTGTTTTGACTCATAATTGGCATGACACTGATACTATGTTCCTCCTCCATTAATGGGGTGAGTGTGATTATTCCTCCCTCTTTGACTTATCAGTCTGGGGTGAGTATGATTATGTTCCTCCCTCTTTGACTTATCAGTCTGGGGTGAGTATGATTATGTTCCTCCCTCTTTGACTTCCCAGTCTGAGGTGAGTATGGATGAGTACTCATTATATAGCTAGCTTCCTCCCTCATTGATTTCGATTATTGGGGTGAGTATGTCTTGTCGTGGTGTACAACACGGCATGTACAAAAAAAAAATTGTGTCATGGCTTAAATTGTGATATTGATTGGCAACATTATATTATTCAGTTATTTGATCGAATTGTGTTATTGATTTGGAAAACGATATTATTCAGTTATTTGATCAAATTGTGATATTGATCAGCAACACTGAGTTATTCAGTAATTTGATCAAATTGTGTATGAATTGGCAATACGGTATTCTTAAACTATTTGACTAAATTGTGTTATTATGAATTTTGATAATTTGTGAATTGGAGTTTAAATTCCTTATGACATCCATTGTCTTGAATTTAACTATGGTTTTACGTATCCACTATTTATATGGTTTATGAGTTGTGATTTAAAGTTGTATTTGGTTAATGTTGTGCACCACTGAGACATTGTCTCAGCGATAGCTTTTTATTGCTATCGCAGGTAGACAGACAGACAGGGCAGCAGACTAGGATGCTAGTACCGCCAGCGAGAGATTTTTGGGTATAGTGAGTATACCACATTTGGCATTTTGTACTGTAATGTATGACCACTGTATGTACATATTGTTTTGGTTTGAGCAGTTGTAAATTCAAATTGTAACTTGAGGTTGTAAAATAATTATGAGTTATTTTGACTTGTAAAAATTGTATTATATTTCCTATATCTCAGCTTTTGAAAAATCACTGTGGATTGAGTTGAAAAATATGTTGTATTGAGAAAAATGTTGGAGTTGAGATTTGGAAAATAATTGAAGTGCTTTTTACAGGTTTTCTGAAGAACTGTTTTATCCAAAATACAGATGGCATTCTGCCAAAAATTTTACAGAAATTCCAAATAATTCAAATGTGTTAGGTCGATCACTTCAGATCAAAAAGGTTTTTAACACCTGTAAATAGTGCCCACCACTGTAAAAGAAGTAAGAAAAGTTTTTAAAATCCCTTGTAGTATATTTAATGAGTTATCAGTAGACGGAGTCGATAATTCATTAGGTATACTACGGGATCATGTTATGCCTTACAGAGGGGTAGGGTGTGACAAGCATAGCATGCCATGGCCACCCAATTAGTAATAAGGTTTACCTTATATGAACCTATAATCATATGTTACCATGCACTAGAATCTCTCTGTTACAAAATCCCAACTCAAGCTGGAGTCATGGTTTATATCAAACTCCATTTGCTATGAATATTATGTTCTCTTTTAATTCCAGTTCTTGATTAAAAAGATTTTCTCATCAGAAACTCTTTTCTGAATAAATCTATCTGTCCTGGCCAGGAACTTGAAACATCAAGAACAATTAAATGAACATAGGATTTTATCTCTATTTACTTAGAGGAACAGATTCCATCTTGATCAACACCTACCTCCATATATAACTAGTAGGAGCCAACACATGCCCATATACCCATACACAGTACAAGTATGAAAGCAGTATCAAACTCAAACTACCTATATACAAGATAACTGTGCTATCTCAGGTCTAAAAATTATATGCACTGATATGATTTATGACAAAACATTGACAAGAGTAAACTCCATGTGCTTGTCATAAGTGTCACTCGTTCGGCCTACTTATCATTTATAAGTGCCTATCATGTTTGTTATATGGCATGAGACTCACCATTCCATCTTATTTATATCTCATATAAATAACTTGGGAACAAACATGAATACAATCTTTCTGGATAAGTCATGTCCTTATTATGAAGTATCCTCGATTGTGAACCTATTTATGATACTTCGTGCTAGAAATATTGTCACTCATATTCTTAACAACTTAAGAATAATATTTCTAACAAAATATCAATGGACCTTTTCTATTACACATAAATATATTATGTAAATGGAACAGTGGAAATGCCTTTTATTAATAAAAATATGTACAAGATACATACTAAATGATATGCTCTAGGGCATACTACTAACATCAAGTACCTCGGGCTGTCACACCATTGGTCACATATGTATCTCCCGGTGTGCAACAGAACAGCTAATAAGCTGTAATAACATTAAGCACAAGGCCAAGTATTAACATAATGTTAGAATCGCTAAAAGCCATGAAATCACAGAATGACATAATGCCATGTGCAGTACTACTAACTGAACCCTATTGGCATGCCAAGCTATCCAAACCAATCTTGTTAGGTATACTAGGGCATTTCACACTCTTAAGTTTCATAATTTTTGGAATTTAAGTTTTAGTGTTACTATTCCATTCATTGGTCAACAAAAATATTGACTTTTGCATAGGCAATAGGTACATTGGTTTTAATATCATCAACATACCACATTTTGCATTCAAAATTTGTTGGTATTGGTTGCTAATACCATTTCTAAGCTTAATGTTAGTTGGGCAGAATTTTCACTTTTTATGCCTTATTTTTACTGTTCCATTGGTCAATTTTGCAGTGGGAATTTGGCAAACTAATCAACATGAAAGTTGTTCCTTGTTTTGTCTAGTTGCATTTCCTTTTTTGAATCATTCCATTTGGAGTTTTGTATCTCAAGTTATGGTCTAAAAACTACAACTAGCCGGATTGAAATTTTTACGGGTGACCATATCTACGGTCACGATGAAAGGATCAAACTCACTTGTTGGATAGGTTCTGGTCATAATTTGGGTTAGGTTTCTCTATGAAAGTTGTTGGTCTATATCTCAACTTGTTCCTGGTAAAATGTAAGGTCAATTGGACCATTGTACACTGAGTTCTGGCTAAATGACCAAACATTTTTCATTTGGTCATTCTGCAGAAACAGACTGCAGGTCACCCGGATTAAGGTAAGCTTTTGGTCCACTTGGTTTGGTTTTATAGGCATGGTTTCTTCACCAAAGTTGTGCCATTATGTGTCTAGTTTCATGTCCAATTGGCCTTGCACCAATTGAACCTATAAAATTCAAGTTATGGCTGCCCAAACCTGCTGGACTCATGTCCAATTCTGTAGGTCACCATGGGCAGCCACACCAACTGCAATTCCCACTAATCAAACCACCTCATTTCTTGTTTACACATCACTAAATGGTCACTAATTGACCATTAAAACTCACTTTCATCATTACATGATCAAAGTCTCCATTTCATGCTCAAACCTTAACTCCAATTTTCAATTCATGGCATACACACACTAAACTCATACCAAATCACTTTATCCATCATCTACACTCATCAATAACATAATTAAGCCACTTAATTTCATCAAAAACTAACAATCCTTAAACTTTCTCATGGCTGCCAAATTTAGAGATTTCATTTACTCAAGTTTTTCTTTTAATTTCACACAATTTCTACTTGATTTAGCATGCTTACAGGATTAAAGAAAAAAAAGAAATTGTTTAGTGCACTAACCTTTTTGAGCTCCACTTAACCTAGATTAAACCTCCCTAATCTCTTCTTCTTTGGCTGCCAATAGCTTTTTCTAGGTGAAAGATCAAATTTTTGTGAAGGGACTCGGCAATTTTGGTGAACAAATGGAGAGGAAATTCAAGCTTTTAAGCTTGAAAATGGTGGAATCTCTTCTCTCTCTCTCTCTCTCTCAACGGTTTTGGCTGCCCAAAGGTTGAAGATGCAGATTGGTTTTTCAATTTTTTGGTCTCTTTTATCTCTTTTAATGAGTTTAACAAATTGTGATTGGTGTAGGAAATTTAAATGACATCATATGATGTCATAATTAGTATTTTCTTTCATTTTCTTTTCTTCTCTTCTCTACTCATTTCCAATTTAATTTTTAGCAATATTTATTCATATTTTAGATCATAATAATTATTTGCTTAACTGGACAAGTCGGCCAAAAATTATCTCTGAAGACGAAATGACCAAAATGCCCTCCGTTTGGCTTAACGGGCCAAAATTGTTTGTACCGATTGAAAAATTTTTCTAAGCATTTCCTTGGCATTCTAATGCCATAAGAATCTCAATGACCCTTCTCTGGAGTTCCAAAAATTATTTTATAATTTTTCCCCTGGGTCTAGGACTCCTAGTTGCGAGAACCGTGACTTCTCACTAGGTTACCCATCGTTAGGGCACCGGCTCATTTAACTTGGTTTTATTTTATTTCTAAAATTTTTCCTAAATTTTTCTTATTAATATTTGAGTTAATTATGGTTCCTCACTTTAGTTTAAATATTTTTTTAGACGTTCTAACTGTCCGAACCGATACTGGTCACCGGAACAGTAGAATGTACGGAGTTGCTACAAGGAGGGTGTTACAACTCTTCCCCTCTAATTTAAATTTCGTCCTCGAAATTTACCTGATGCAAACAGTTGAGGGAACAGGTGTTACAAGAATAATTGGTTTATCCCAAAGTTTATACTTGGAAAAGGTGTTAAAGAGGTTTAATATGCTTGATTCCAAGAGAGGATTGTTATCAGTAAGACATGGTATCCACCTTTCTAAAGATATATCTCCAAAGACACCTGAAGAAAGAGATAAAATGACCAAGATTCCATATGCTTCGGCTATTGGAAGTTTGATGTATGCATTGATGTGTACTAGGTTGGATATTGCACATGCTGTTAGCTTGACTAGCAGGTTTCAATCCAATCCAGGTTTTGAACAATGGATAGCTATCAAGAATATTCTTAAGTACTTGAAAAGAACTAAGGATTTATTCTTGATATATGGAGGTGGTGACTTGCAATTGGATGGTTATACTGATTCTGATTTTTAATCAGATATTGATGATAGAAAGTCTATCTCTAGGTTTGTGTTCATTTGTAATGGAGGTGCAGTCAGTTGGAAGAGTTCCAAACAGAGTATGACTGCAAATTTCACTACAGAGGCTAAGTATATTGCTGCATCAGATGCTGTAAAAGAAGCTGTTTGGATAAAGAAGTTCATGACAGAACTTGCAGTAGTTCCTTCCACTGAGTCAGCAGTTCCACTCCACTGTGACAATAATGGAGTAGTCATACAAGCTAAGGAACCCCGGTCTCACCAGAAATCCAAACACATAGAAAAGCGCTACCACAATATCAGAGAGATAGTTGGGCGAGGCGATATAGCTAAGCAGAAAATAGCATCAGCTGAAAATCCAGCTGATCCATCCACTAAGCCTATGTCACAAGCTTAGTTAGATCGATATCTTGAGAAGATGGGTCTAAGATATTGTAATGAATGGCTTTAGTGCTAGTGGGAGATTGTTAGTAGTATGCCCTAGAGCATATCAATTAGTATATATCTTGTACATATTTTATTAATAAAAAGGCATTTTCACTTTTTCGTTTAGATAATATATTTATGTGTAATAGAAAAGGTCTATTGATATTTTCTTAGAAATTCTATTCTTAAGTTGTTAAGAATATAAGTGACAGTATTTCTTGTACAAAGTATCATAAATCGGTTCACAATCGAGGATACTTCACAATAAGGACATGACTTATCCAGAAAGATTGTAATCATGTTTGTTCCCAAGTTATTTATATGAGATGTAAATAAGATGGAATGGTGAGTCTCATGCCATATGACAAACATGATAGGCATTTATGCATGATAAGTAGGCCGAATCAGTGACACTTATGACAAACACGTGGAGTTTACTCTTATCAATGCATTGTCATAAATCATATCAATACATATAATCTTTAGACCTGAGATAACACAATTATCTTGTATATAGGTGGTTTGAGTTTGATACTGCTTTCATACTTGTACTGTGTATGGGTATATGGGCATGTGTTGGCTCCTACTAGTTATATATGGAGGTAGGTGTTGATCAAGATGGAATCTGTTACCCTAAGTAAATAGGGATAAAATCCTATGTTCATTTAATTATTCTTGAAGTTTCAAGTTCCTGGCCAGGACAGACAAATTTAATCAAAAAAGAGTTTCTGATGAGAAAATCTTTTTAATCAAGAATTAGAATTAAAAGAGAACATAATATTCATAGCAAATGGGGTTTGACATAAACCATGACTCCAGCTCAAATTGGGATTTTATAATAGAGAGATTCTAGTGCATGGTAATATATGATAAAATGTTCATTTAAGGTATTTCTTATTACTGATTGGGTGGCCATGGCATGCTATGCTAGGTGTTAACCATGGTCTATGAGATGCCTAAAATGACTTAGAGAAATCATTTATGATAAAAAAGAGTTCTGATGATATTAAGAGTTAATATCATATCTCATTGCCAATTAGTGATGAGCCTAGTGAGTCACACACATACACAAGTAATCACCAAGTTAAATGTGATTTAATTAATTAGTTAAAGAGTTTGATTGATTAATTGAATATGTTTGATTTGCAATTAAATTGCAAAGTCCCTAGCATTATTTGAAATCAAATCTACGTTATTGGATATATAGTATAAGTTAAATTTATATTTAAAGTGTTTAAATATGAATTTAATTATGAGAAATTAATTAATAGAGATTAATTAATTAATTTAAATTTGATATAAATTGATTAGAAGAGGAGAAATTATTATTTTAGATTGAGAACTCAAAATTACAACACAGGGTGACATGTGGCACCATGAGAGGGTGACACATGGCACCATATAAGCTTGCCATTTATCTTCCAATCATATAAGATGATCAAAGTCAAGATTAAATCTAGCTTTGACACTTGGCATAATATGATTGGGTCAATTAAAATTAAGGTGCAATCAGAAAATGACATGTCACAAGGGTTTTAAGTGATGACCTAATTATATAATGTGAAGTTATGAAAGAATAACATAACATTCTAATTTTATCAAAGAGGTGCCGCCACCCTTGAAGTCTTCTTCCTTTCTTCTTCTTCATCTCTCATCAATTCAAAGAGAATTGCTCATATTCTCTTAAATTAAAATTGCTAGAAATTGTATCTAGTGTCCTATATACATCTACAATCTCTCTAAAGGTAAATCCCTAATTTCTAATTGGTTAGCAAGGCTTGAGAAGTTATTCAAGGGGCTGCCATTGGTGATCTTGGTGTGGACAAACTAGAGGGACAACATTTGGGGTCCTAAGTGCTTCCCAAAGGTACCAAACACATCTACAGTGCATCAAAAGGTCAGTGCACATATTCTTGAATTAATCTAGAGTTCTAATGAATTAATTTGTTAATTCTAAAATCTTAAATGGCAAATGTAGATCCAAATACATATTAAAAGTATTTTAATATGTAATTGAACATTGAAATCAATTAGGTACATAATGAATCTTGCATGATGCATGAGACCCTAGAGAAATATTTTTGAATTCAATGTTCTAATTTGATAATTTTCATGCTTTCGCTCCTTCATTCTGGACATGGGCCTAGGCCTATGTCTCTTACTCTGATCAGATGTCTGACTTGATGATTCTCTAGACCTATTGTTACTAGACTGGCCAAAAACTCTTTTTTGTTGACCATCCATTCTATTATGTTATTCTTCATGGGCACAACTAATATATTTCTTTCTGAACTCCATCAAAAAGAAATCCCAAGTCACCTTGGCTGGTGGCACTACTTTGGTTATAGCATCCTACCACCAATAGGTAGGGGTGGCCACGGTCCGGTTTTGAACCGAAATCGAACTGGAATCGGTTCGATCAAAATCAGACAGAAACCGGTCAAAACTGGAACTGACTTTGAACCGGACCGAAACCGTCTTTCTGCGGTTTGGTTCAGGTTCATATTTTTTAAGAACCGTGAATCGGCGGTTCTGAATTGGATTGAACTGACGATTTCGATTCGGATTAAACCGGCGATTTAAATATAAAAAAATTCAATAAACATGTTACCTCACTCTGAATTCATTTATATATATCATTAATTCTCTACACAATTATTCTCTGCATTTTCTTCAATTCTTAATATTTTTTCAATTTTTCTCAAATTCTCTAAATAATTATTTTCTACACTCATTTTAATTTCCAATACTCTCTCAATTTTCCTACTTTATTATTTTATATACTTACTGAAATGTTCAATATTATCTCAATTACTTTGTTATTACTTTAAATCCTCAATAAAATTTCAATACCCTTTATTTTAATTTTTTTTTCTCTTTTATACTTTTTAATTATCAATTATTATATAATTTTTTAAAAAAGGCAAGTAATAAAACTAAACATTTTTATTCCTCTAAATCCAAAAGGTATATTTAGGCAAAATTAAGTTCATACACTTTTTGCTAATTTCTTTAAAAAAAATTAATTTCATCTCTAATTTTTTTAATCAGGTTCAAGTCTTTATTTATTAAATTTTTCTTAAAGATAAATTATTTTCTTTCTTTTTTTTTCTTATTTTATTTTGATTGAAAGATTTCTAAGAAAAATTAAAATACTTTTACAAATATAACTTAAATTTTGAATCAATAAAAATTTTCTCTAATTTTTTTTGTCTAAACTACCCTTAAACCATCCCTAAACCGCTTCCAAACCGTCCTCCAAACTATCTTGAACCGTTCTTTTTTGAACCGCCTTTTAAACCGTTTTAAACTGGGGCTCAAACCGGAACCGGCGGTTCAGGAACCGTCTTACAAACCGTCCCCTGACGGTTTGGTTCAGATTCAATATTTCATTGAACCTAATCCGGTGGTTCAGGAACCGTAACCGGCGGTTCTTGAACCGTGGCCACCCCTACCGATAGGTAGCTTCCTATAGCAGTGAAACTGCACACTCTAAACTCTGTTCTGAGGTGCAATGTAATTGCTGCAAGACTCTTTCAGTCCTTTCTAACTAATATGCAGCAGTTGTAGAGTCGTTTTCCTTCTTACCTTTGAAATCTACAGTCCCATATTTTCTGATTTTTCTCAAAGTTGACTTCTGCTGAGGCTGTGGTGGTGGAATTGCCCTAGTCATCTATCGGAGGAACTCGGTCATCTGCTCGAATAAAATCTATTGGAGTTGTATAGGTCTTTCTGGCAATTGTGGAGAAGGACCTCCCCTGCTTGCCATATCACCCATAGACAAAACAAGGCTTTCCACCTTTTCCTCTACAGCTCTTTGTGAACCGAAATCCATACTTTAACCTAAAATAACCAGAGAAAACAGATCTGCATTAGTGTCACCTCGACTCTTATGAATGTAATGCATAGTATGCACTCTATTTAGGTCCAAAAATGCCTAAACCATGCTCTGATACCACTAAATGTAATACCCCTTACCTGGTCGACAGTGTAGCAGAGCAAGGCGTGCTATATTTGGTGCTAGAGCACCTTATCTTATCTTATTTTATTCCTTTAAAATTTTCAATCTCGTTATATTTTTAAAATCAATTATATTCTAAGGAGAAACTAACGGAGTTTCCCCTGTTCTATTTCTATTTGGCGTGTTTCCATATTCACCTGTTTAAAAATTTCAACAATATATTTTGCCAATAATAATCTCATCCATATTTATCACAACCATCTCATCATTTCAAATATCATTATGTATTTCAATTGCATATTCATTTCCATACAAATCCATTCATGCTCAATTCATATATAAAAATACTCAAATTTCATTAATTTATATAATTTATAAACTAATGACCTAAATTCAAAATTTACATGATATACAAATTAATTACGTATGAAAGAGCCAATTTATTAATTGACATCACGTACATATTAAATTTATGTTCATAATTTACATTACAACATAGGAAATATTTATGATGTACAGAATACATTAATATGACCTATATGGGCCCCATCTACATGCATTGCTGAGGAGGTGACAACATGAACACTTCTGCAAATTCAGACTCTAAAATCCCAGTCTAATGTCCACTGGGCTTTATCTTCAATGCCTACGCGAGGGAAACAATCCATCGCTCTAAACATTTCTGCTTAGTGGTGCAATAATATAATAAAAAAATTAAATATACTAATAAAGATGAAAATGGAGCATAATTTATGCAATCAAGAATTATTTTGATTTCATATAAAATTTCTAATATTAATATCTTTTATTCTTTTTGTTGCTCTTTGGAAGCGTTTAGTTCACAAATTTACAGTAATAATATATAATATACAAAATTAATAAAAATATTGAATTTATATTCATTTATTATAGAAGATGTATTTATAATATTTATTTAAATTATATTTATTTTGCTAATCTTTTTATCACTTCACTCAACACTTTCTAAGTGTTTTGTATCGTTACATAATAAATAAAATTTTTAGAGTTAATCTAGTTCATTTCAGGTCATTTTCACTCATTTATTTTATTTCCTGGCTAACTAAACTGGATAAGCAGATAAACTAGCACTGGACACACTTGTGCCGCGGGCCGTCATACTATGGGTGTAACACCCCTCTGTTTAGTAGTGCGTTCTACTGTTTTGGTGACCAGTGTTGGTCCGGACAGTTAGGATGCCTAGAACTACATCTAAATGTTAGTGAGGAGACATAAAATAATGAAATACAAGAAAAGAAAATACAAGAAAAACAAAGGAAAAATAATAGCAATGAAATGAAACTAAGTTAAACGAGCAAGCACCGCAGCAATGGGTGATCGCACGGGGAAGTTACGGCGCAAGCAATAGTCGACCCCTGGACTGCAGGGAACTCTTGAAATTTAATTTTGAGACATAATTAAAGACTTATTGAAGTAAAAATATCATTAGAAATATCAAAGAAAAATTAATTAATTAGTACAAAGAAAAAGGAGAAATCGAGAAAACGATAAAACTCGGTGTTACCGAAAAATCGTGAATGCAACCCGAATAGGGGCATTGTGGTCTTTTGACACCCTGAGTTGTCTTTTGACCTAAATTTCCATTAAAAATAAATGATATTAAACTTTGAAAATAGCATGAAAATTAAAATGATGGTACATAATCTAAATAGTAAAAGATATGAGGAAAATGTGGAAAATTGGAAACTTTGGATTATTAAACATTAAAATTCACCTAAGTGCTCCACTAACTCAATCCTTGGGACACCTATATAAGCTAAAGTGAGCAGATTTCATATCATCTTCAACATTCCGTCACCTTGCCGAAACCATTTCCACCATTAAACCTCCATTGCCATACCTCAACCAAGCTCCATGCACATTATTTTAAGCCACAATTTCTTCTAAGCTTCTTCATTAAAGTTGGACTACACACCTTGGGCAGCAATAAGGGAGCAAGAAAGATAAGGTTTGGTAGAGTTTTGAAGAAGTCCAAAAGAGGTAAGTGGTTATTTTCAATTCTTATTTCATTAAAAGTGTAACTAAGGTTGTGGGTAGTTGAATTATGGAAGAAGTTTGAGGTTTGATGAATTATTGGTAATGGAGCATTTTGGCAGCCATGGAACTTCATTATGTAAAGCTTGTCTTTGCATGCAAATAAGTGTTTGAGATGCTAAATTAAGTGTTTAAATGTATTAGAGTTGGTTTTCATGTATAAAGTTTGATTTGTAAGCTTGAAAAGTGAAAATGAAAGTTGATGTGTATGTGTAATTTTTGGGCAGCCTCAAAATGGAAATTGGTAATGTTCAAATTCATGAAATATTGTTGAAATATTGTACAAAAATTTGGCAGCATATAAGTGTGTGGAATAGTAGTGATAGGTATGTAATTTAATGATGGAAGTTTGTGTGATAATTAGAAGTATTTATGTGTATGCATTATTGGGATTGAACTTTATGAATGGTGACTGCATTTGGTGTATTTGAAGTGGTTATATTCTGTCCAAGTTGACCTATAATGTAGAGAATTAAATGGTTTTGGTTAGTGTCGAATGCAGAATGGTATGGGAAGTGAAAATGTAATTGGTAAACATGTGTTTGGTTTGGTGTTTGAAAAGGATGTAGAGGGCAGTGTGCAAATGGATCTATAACCCTAAGTGTGTGGCTCCAATTGGTATGAGACCAATTGCAGATGAAACTAGGCATAAAATGTGCCAACTTTCATGAAGAAAGCTTATCTAAATTCTGTCCAAAAAGTAACTTGAAAAATGACCAAATCCGGATTAGTGACTTGAAAGCCTGAAAATTGACCATTTGGGCAGTAGTTAGTTTTTTGACCATAACTTACTCAAAACAGGTCCAAATAACCTAAAATTTTTACCATGAATAGTTTAGACATAGATCTACAATTCTTATGAAGACACCAAAACCTAAAAATGGCCAAAACCAAGCCAAATAGCTTACACAAGTTCAGGTACCAAAACTGGCCGAACCAAAAGTGACCTAAAAATGACCTAAGCCTACAATTTTAGTGCATTCTGTCCAGCATTGGTAAATTGACCATATCTTGGTCTACACAACTCAGAATGACCTGAAATTTTGCCTCGCGTGCAATAAGACATAGACCTACAAGTTTATAGTTTGGACCAAAACCCGAAAATTGAGGGAACTAGGTCGTCCGACTAGGTTAAAATAGTACACCGAAATTCGGTAAATTACAATAAAATGCAATACACTTGGAAATGAAATTGGTAACATATACCAACACTAAAGGGCTTTAAAATGTGATATATTGGTAACATTAGAATTGACTCACTTAGAGTGCATCAAGGGTCAACATTATAGGTTGACTAATGAAATGAATTGAAGGAAATAGTACTAAGAAAATTTAAATATTGGATTTTATTGTTAGAAACAAATTCATTGAGTACTGAAACACTTTAAATTGTGTGCTTCAGTTAAAAAGGATATTGAGAAGCATAAGGAACACTCAGTCAGGGCTAAGAGGCATTTATCAAAGGTCTGTGCACAATACTTTTTATATTCACTGCTTTTACCAGAAAATTTATTTGGAGAATTGAGTTATGAATAATTTTTTATTGTTTTCGCTTTTGGAATTTTAATTGGAAATTATTGTGTTGCCTACTTTGCAAATGGAAATTTTGAGATAAAATATGATTTGTGGTTTGTATGAAGTATTTAAATATTGTGATTTGAAATTGTTTTGATTCATACTTGGCATGATAATATTACTATGTTCCTCCTCCATTTATGGGGTGAGTATGATTATATTCCTTCCTCTTTGACTTGCCAGTCTGAGGTGAGTGTTGATGAGTACTCATTATTTAGCTAGCTACCTCCCTCATTGATTTCGATTAGTGGGGTGAGTGTGCTTTGTCATGGTGTACAATATGGCATGTTCGGAAAATTTGTGTCATGACCTAAATTGTGTTATTGATTGGCAACACTGTGTTATTCAATTGTTTGATCAAATTTGTATTATATGAGCTTTGAAAAATTGTGAATTGTTTGAATTGTAAATTATTTTAAATTGTTATTGTGCACCACTGAGTAAATTTTACTCAGCGATAGCTTTTTCATTGCTGTCGCAGGTAGACAGACGGATAGAGCAGCAGAGTAGGCTGCTTGTACCACATTTTGAGATTTCGCCAGGTATATCGAGTATACCATATTGTATAGTTTTTATTATAATGTATGTGCACTGTATGTATATATTGTACTTGGTCTTTAGCAATTGTAAACTAAAATTGTAAACTATTTTGGCCTGTAAAAGTGTTGTGATAAATTTATCTTATCTCAGTTTTTTTTGGAAACACTGAAAAATTGATTGTTAAACTGGGTTGATAATAATGGGAAATTTATTGTGTTGAACAAATTTATTGGAGTTTGGGGATTGAACAAACTTATTGGAAGTGCTTTTTACAGGTTTTTAAAGAACTGTTTTATTCAAAATACAGACGACACTCTGCTAAAATTTTTACAAAAATTATTGATACTCAAATTTGTTATTTTGTTTCACTTCAGTTAAAAATTTTTAATACCTGTCAAAAGTGCTCACCACTACAAAAAGAAGTAAGAAAAGTTTTAAAATCCCTTGTAGTATATTTAATGGATTATCAGTAGACAAAGTTTGGTAATTCATTAGGTATACTACGGGATCATGTTATGCCTTACAGAGGGGTAGGGTGTGACGATGGGATGCATAACGTAAATTACATATGTAATGAATATAGCTAGCACTGGACACCGTGGTGTCTCGGGCCGTTATAGCATGGGACTCAAAATGTCAACCAAGTATACAATCAATATGACTAAAAAGCTATGGTAACACATAATCAGGCATACAAGTCATAAATGGGGGCATAAAGCCATAATAACAGGCATAAAGCCTTACGCAGTACTGCTAAATCAATCCCTTATTAGCATGCCAATCTATCCAATCTGACACACGTATCTAGGCAATACATGGGCACATTATTACCTTTAAGTGCTAATATATTTTATTTTTTCATTATATTTTCTATTTATATTTTGTAGCATTTTAATTTCTATTCCTAGTGGAAATACAATGTCCAAACTCTTTTTCACCTAAAACATGTATTCATAAATTTCATTTATATGGATCACAATTTATCAATCACATCATCTATTTAACATTTACAATTTCTTATCTAATTTATCACACCATCTCACATGTCACTTAGGTTCAAGCATTTTCATTTTTACTCATAATGGGAACATAAGTCCCAAATAACATTTGCACATTATTTACTCCTTCAACATTTCATTTATGGTAATTACAATTCACATTTCAAATTATGTTGGCAATGTCTCATAAGTTCTATTTGTGATGGGAATACAAGTTCTAACTACCTACTCACATGATTTAAGTATTCATTAAATTATTTAAGTGGGGTACCATTCATATCCTAAGTTGTCCATGAAAATTTCAAGGATTTCAAATTTTACATCCTAATTTTCTCTAGCAATTTGGCCATAATGCATGGTCTAGTTGGCCATACTTCCTTCATGGAAGTTGTTTCTTTAGGTATTAACTTTAATTTTCCTTTTGAATCATTCACTTTGAGGTAGCATAACTCTTGTAACACCCCTCACCCGTCTACAGTGTAGCCGAGCGAAGCATGCTACATTCGGTGCCGGAGTACCCTATCTTATCTTACTTTGTTCCTTTAATAATTTGATCTCGTTATATTTAATATCGATTATTTTTTGACAGAGAAACTAACGGAGTTGCCCTTATTTTATTATTGTTTGACGTGTTTACTATTCACCTGTTTGAAAATTTCAATAATATTTTCAAAATAAAAATCTCATCAATTATTTTTGTAATCATCTCATAATTCACATCTCATTCATATATCTCAATTTCATATTCATTCCCATGCATTTCTATTCATGCACAATTTATATATATAAATTCTCAAGTTTCATTATTTTACATGATTTACAGACTGATTACATAAATTCATAATTTACATTATCTACAAATTAATTATAGTTCAATAATTTGTATTTCAACATACAATTCATAGTTTACATTACAAATAATAACTAATTATAACATACAAAATACATAATATGATCTATATAGACCCTATTTATATGCATTGCTGAGAAGGTGACAACCTTGAACACTCTGCAGATCAAAACTCTAAAATCTCTGTTTGGGATTCGTTGGGCTTTAACTTCAGTACCTGCGCGAGGAAACGAATCTATTGCATTAAGCATTGCTGCTTAGTGGTGCAATAATATAACAATAAATAATGTATACAAATAAAAAAATAATTAGAACATATTTTCTATACTCAAGAATTTTACTAGGTTCATATGAAATTTGCCATACATTATATTTTTCGTTATTTATGTTACTCTCTAGAATCTCTTTTGTCATAAGTTTACTATAATCATTTATATAATGTACAAATAAATCTAAAATTTATTTTTATACTTATATTCTTATGAAAGTCACATTTGTAATGTTATTTAAGTTATAATTCTTCTACTAGTCTTTTTATCACTTCCTTGATACTTTCTAAGTTGTTTACAATCATTTCATAATATTTAAAATTTTTAGAACTAATTTCATTTACTTCAGATCATTCTAAGGAATAAATTTTTGGAGCTAATCTAACTTATTTCAGAACTTCTTCTCATTTATTAACTTTCTAGCATTTTTATTTGCTAATATTCGTAACTTATTTTAATAAATTAGACTTCCCAAGTAACCTATAATAGGCTGACTAAACTGGATAACGGGTCGTTGGCACTGGACACTGCGGTGCCTCGGGCCGTCATACCATGGGACGCAGAACGTCAACCATGTATGCAGTTAGTATGGCTAAAAAGCCATGATATCACATAATCGGGCATTAAGCCATGAGTGCGGGCATAAAGCCATGAATACGGGCATAAAGCCATGAATACAAGCATAAAGCCTTTCGCAGTACTGCTAAAATAATACCCTATTGGCATGCTAATCTATCCAATCTGCCACACGTGTCTAGGCAATACATCAGCATATAGTACCATTAAGAGTTTATATGTTTCATTATTTCATTATATTTTTCATTTATATTTTTATAGCATTCTAATTTTGTTTATAATGAAAATATAATTTCCAAATTCACATTTCTAGGTAATTTATGCATTCATCGTAATATTCATATTAATTTCAATTCACATTCATTTGATTTCACGTACCATTTACATTCAAACATCTTTCCTTTCTCTCTTGATGGGAACCTAAATCCCAAATGACACTTTTATCACATTTATTCATTCAACAATCTATTCATGTAAGGTACATTTCGTACTTCATGTTGTATTGCTAATATATTATGAACTCCATTGGTGTTGAGAGTATAAGTCTCAACAATCCATCTAGGTTAATTTCATTTCATATTCAAGTGGTATCAATCATGTTTTATTAGACCTACTAGTAATGGGAATACAAATCTTAATTATATATTCACATAACTTAAATGTTCGTTAAGTCATTTAGGTAAATTACTATTTCTATTCCAAGTAATCCATGAACAGTTCATGGATTCTAAATTTTATACCTTAATTTCCTCTACCAATTTAGTTCTCACACTTTGTGTCTTTGTACTACTATTAACATTACTATTCACTCAAATTGTTGACCTTTTAATACATAATAAATTTATTAAACCTAAGTTCTCCAAGATACCACATTTTGCATTTTATTTTTGTTGGTATTAATTTCCAATACCATTTCAAAGCTTATCTTATATTATTCAAAATTTTCAGATTTCATACCCTAGGTTTACTGTTCCATTGGTCATTTGTACAGTAGGAATTTGATAAAATTGTCTTCATAAAAGTTGTTCCTTATTGTGTCTAGTTACATTTCTTTTTTTAAATCACTCCATTTGGAGTTTTGTAGCTCAAGTTATGGTCATTTTACCATAACTGGCCGGATTGACCTGTACCCAGAATTTCTGGGCAATTTGGTTCTGCTAGATTTGGTGACCTAAGTTTGGTTGGTAATTTGACTAGGTTATGGTAAGAATTTTAATTTGTGTTCTTAATGAAAGTTGTTGGGCTATGTCTTAGCTATCTTATGGTAAAATTTCAAGTCAATTGGACCTTTCTACACAAAGTTATGACCAAATGAATAAATACTATTCATTTGCTCATTTTGCCCAGGCAGAATGTAAGTCACTCGGATTAGGGTAATTTTTAAGTCAACTTGGTTTGGTTTTCTGGGCAGGGTTTCTTCACCAAAGTTGTGCCATTATGTGTCTAGTTTTATATCCAATTGGCCTTGCACCAATTGAACCTATACAACTCCATTTATGGCTACCCAAACATGCTAGACTCATATCTAGATATGCAGTGCACACTAGATGGCATACATAACCTCAATTCCCATGGAATAAATCACTTCATTTCCTAGTCAAACATAGCCAAATGGTCACTAATTGACCATTACAACTTTATTTTATGTCCATTTTCATCCACCACTAATATTAAATTTCAAAACCCTAACCCTAATTGACCAAGCCTCCAATTCATGCATCTTACTCCTAATTTGCTATACTAATCATATAATTTATACTAGGGGTAGCTAATATGTCACTTTAAACCAAAGAATTCTCCTAACCCTAACTCATGTCAA
Organism: Hevea brasiliensis; assembly: GCF_030052815.1. NCBI lineage: Eukaryota > Viridiplantae > Streptophyta > Magnoliopsida > Malpighiales > Euphorbiaceae > Hevea > Hevea brasiliensis. The sequence goes on along the minus strand of NC_079503.1, from coordinate 54,732,268 downwards.
GGCTGCCAAAATTTCATGGAACATAATCATGCTTCATTAATTCAATTTTTATCAAATTTTCAACTTAACTTAGCTCAAATTCATGTTTAGAAAGATGTAAAAGCAAAGAATATGGCACTAACCTCTTTGAGCAGAATTTTTCGTTAGCTAACTTTAATTTTTCCTTCACTTTTTCCTCTTCAAATTGCTACCTCTAACTTTCCCAAGGTGTAAGATCAATTTTTCATAAAGAGGTTATGAGGTTTTATGGTGTAGTTGAGTGAGAAATGGAGCTTAGGTGATGCTTTAATGGAGGAAGAGAGAGGGACGTGTGTTTTAACGGGAAGAAGGTGATGGATAGCAGATTGTGTTTTCAATTTTAACTCATTTTATCCCTTTTTAATGAGTTTTCTTAATTGTGATTAGTGGAGAGTTAACTAATGACATCATGTGATGTCATAATTTGAGTTTTATTTTATTTTATTTTCTTTTCTTTTCTACTCATTTTCAATTCAATTTTTAGCAATATTTATTCATATTTTATGTCATAATAATTATTTACTTAACTGGACAAGTGTAACACCCTCCTGGTAGCAACTCCGTACATTCTACTGTTCCGGTGACCAGTGTCGGTCCGGACAGCTAGAACGTCTGGAAAAATATTTAAACTTAAGAGAGGGACCATAACCAACTCAAATATTAATAAGAAAAATTTAGTAAAAAATTTTAGAAATAAAATACAACCGAGTTAAACGAGCCGGTGCCCTAGCGATGGGTAACCCAGAGGGAAGTTACGGTTCTCGCAACTAGGAGCCCTAGACCCGGGGGAAAAATTATAAAATAATTTTTGGGACTCCAGAGAAGGGTTATTGAGGTTCCCATGGCATTAGAATGCCAAGAAAATACCTAGAAAAATTTTTCAATCTGTACAGACAATTTTGACCCGTTAAGCCAAACGGAGGGCATTTTGGTCATTTCGCCTTCAGAAGTGATTTTTGGCTGACTTGTCCAGTTGAGTAAATAATTAATATGACATAAAATATGAATAAACATTACTAGAAATTAAATTGAAAATGAGTAGTGAAGAAAAGAAAAGAAAAATGAAATAAAAAGCAAATTATGACATAATGTGATGTCATTAAAAGTTACAACCAATTGCATTCAAACAACCAATTAACTAACTAATAAAAAGAGATAATTATGACCAAAGAAATAAAAAAAAATACAGCAGCCATCCTCTTCCCTCTTACCAGCAGAAACCTCTCCCTCTTCTCCCTCCATTGATGTTCAACCAAAAAGCTTCATTTCTCCCTTTGTTACACCACTAAACCCTAAACCCCTTTCATTAAAACTTGACCACACCTCTTGGGGAAGTGTTTGGCAGCCTAGAAAAGGAAGGAAAGTGAAGTTAAGCTTGGGGAAAAATCTGCCTACAAGAGGTTAGTGCACCTATCTATTTAAAACTCTTATTTTCTATGTTAGGGACTTGAAATCAACATGAACATGTGACTTAAATGAACAAAAGTTAAGTGTATGTAGCCCATGGATTTCGGTTGCCCCTAAGTAAGGAACAAGATTGAGTGTTTTGATGGACTTGGAGTGCACTAGAGATTATGTTTAAAGTATGTAAATATAAGTATAATGGATTAGTTAGTTAATTAAAGCATGTTGTGAAAACTCATATGGGAATTAGGGTTTTGAGAAGTGAAAATTTGGCTTGGCTTAGGAAATTGTTAGAGAACATTTTAATGGTCAATTAGTGACCATTTTAGGTAAGTTGACCATAATTTGGACTGAAATATAGCATGGCAAAGTGAATGAGTATGCTGCCTAGGGACAGCAGCAAGGGTGGCTATGATTCCAGCCCACTTAGATAGCCATAACTTTGGCTGTGTATGTCCAATTGGTGTTTGGCCAATTGGACATGAAACTAGACTTATAATGGCACATTTTTGCTGAAGAAACCATGCCCAAAAGACCAAAGCAAGTGGACCAAAAGTTGGCCCCAATCCGGATACCCTGCAACAGCACCTGCAAAAATGACCAAATGAACAGTAACTATTCATTTGGCCATAACTCACTGTAGATATGGTCAATTGACCTGAAATTTTTACAGCAACAAGTTAAGACATAGAAAAACAACTTTCATGAAGAAACCTACCCCAAATTATGAGCAGAACCTAACCCAAATGGCAGTCACAGTCACTGTTCATGGTACTATAGATTTGGTAATTCTGCAGTTTTGGCAATCCGGCCAGCTGTGGTTTTTGGACCAAATCTGGAGCTACAAAACTCCAAATGGAGTAATTCAAAAAAAGAAATTCAACTAAACAAAATAAGGAACAACTTTCATGTTTACCATTTCCTCAAATTCCCACTACAACAGGGCCCAATGGAACAGTAAAGTTGGGTCACAAAAACTGAAAATTCTGCTCTCTAGGTTTTAGGTTTGGAAATGGATTTAGGGGTCAATTCCAACAAGTTTTAAATGCAAAATGTGGTATGTTGGGAGTGTCAAAACCAATATACCTATTTTCTATCCAAAAGTCAACATTTTTGTTGACCAATGGGGTGAATAGTGACACAAAAACTTGAAATTCACAAATTGAAGAATTTAAAAGTTTCAAATGCCCTAGTATACCTAACAAGATTGGTTTGGATAGTTTGGCATGCCAATAGGGTTCAGTTAGCAGTACTGCACATGGCAATATGCCATTCTGTGATTTTATGGCTTTTAGCCATTCTAACCTTGTATTGAGATTTGGCCTTGTGCCTGATGTTATCACAGCTTGTTAGCTGTTCTGTTGCACACCGAGAGATGCATATGTGACCGATGGTGTGACGGCCCGAGGTACTTGATACCCAGTGCCAGTTTACTCGTTTATCCAGTCCAGTCATCTAGTGTAGGTTACTTGGGCAAACAAATGAATGAAAGTGGACAAAGTTAATGATATGCAAATTCAAAAACAAATAAAACATATACATTCACCACATATTTATTTTCTGCTATTTTCTTTTATATTATTATTGCACCACTACGCATTATTGCTTAGCGCGTTGCTTTTGCCACGCATAGGTACTGGAGATACTGATCGTGAGCCCAGTAGACCGCAGACTGGGTGAGTCCATCCTGCAGTTCTGCACAATGTCCGTGTCACCTCACCACCTGCAGTGCATTGGTAGGGCACTAGGTGTCATTTTGTCATTTTGTAACTAAATTTTTATTTTCTCATATGTATTTAGAATTATGTAATGTATTTGGATGCTCATGTAAATTATGAAAATTGTATTTGTGAATGGAAAAGTAAATATCTATTTGTGATTTATACTTGATTATCACATGTGATGGATGATTGAGAACTGAAATTGAGAAATGTTGTTGAGATTTTGATATTGGAGTTTGAGATGATGAGACTTGAATATTGGAAGTGTTTTTCGCAGGTTCCGAAGAACTGTTTTCTCCATTTTTAGCCTGTACTCTGCCGAATTTTCTTTAAAATTTTCGGAACCTCAAATAAATAATAATTTTGATAAATGGCTTAAATAAATTATATTTCATAACTAAATCCAAAACTATGACAACAATTAATTAAGGTAAAAATAGAGTGTGCCGGTACACCGTGTGACATTACTTACTCGGATATACTGTACACGGGTATGGGGTGTCACAACAAGTCGGCCAAAAATCATCTCTGAAGACGAAATGACCAAAATGCCCTCCGTTTGGCTTAACGGACTAAAATTGTCTGTACCGAATGAAAAATTTTTCTAAGCCTTTTCCTGGTATTCTAATGCTATAGAAACCTCAATGACTCTTCTTTGGAGTCTCAAAAATTATTTCATGAATTTTCTCTCGAGTCTGGGGTCGATAACTGTCTTTATCGATACTTCCCCGTACAATCACCCATCGCTAGGGCACCGGCTCATTTAACTTGGTTGTATTTTATTTCTAAAATTTTTCCTAAATTTTTCTTATTAATATTTGAGTTATTTATGACTCCTCACTCTAGTCTAATTATTTTTCAAACGTTCTAGCTGTCTGGACCGACACTAGTCACCGGAACAGTAGAATGTACCAAAATTGCTACAGTAAGGGTGTTATAACTCTAGATATAATCAATTGATTAATAACTGTCCAGGGTGTTGAACCCTATAAGTCTACTAGTTTTAGGATTTTCTATCTTTTTTGTCATACAATTTCAAGCACTTAGGCTTAGAATTGGTTCTAGGTCCTTAAAATAAAGTTTTAGGCCTTCATCTTAGTTTTTATATCATTTTAAATTATGTCATTGTTGTTACTATTCATATTACTATTCATGCAAATTTTAACTATTTAGTAAATAATAAAAATACAAATTCTAAATTCATGATAATACCACATTTTGGGTTATAAACTTGTTGGCATTAGTTGCCAATTACAATTCAAGTCTTCTTAGAAGTATTTTCAAAATTTTAGTTTTTGTCATCTAAGTTTATTGTTCCATTGGACTAGTCTACAATGAGATTTTGGCTAACTTACCTTCATCAAAATCATTCCTTAATGTCTCTACTTTAATTTCCTTTTTGAATCACTCCATTTGAAGTTTTGTAGCTCAATTTATGGTATTTTTACCATAACTGGCTGGATTGGTTAGTGTCCAGAATTTCTGGGCAATTTTTGGTTTTGGCAGTTTTTGGTTTTGGCAGTTTTAATGAGCTAATTTTGGTTAGTAATTTGATTAGGTTATGGTTAGAATTTGAGTCTCTGTTCTTCATAAAAATTGTTCTATTATGTTTAAGCTTTTCGTGGGTTTAAGAATCAGGTCATTTAGACCTCTCTACACAAAGTTATGCCCATTTGAATAATCGCTGTTCATATAGTCATTTTTCCAAGTCTAGATTTTGGTTACCCGGATTCAAGTCAATTTTAGGTCACTTTGTGTTGGTTTTCTGGGCAGAGTCTCTTCATGCAAAATGTAGCATTTTGCCCCTAATTTCACCTCCAATTGACCTTACACCAATTAAAGCTACACAATTCAACTTACGGCTGCCCAAACCCATTGGACTCAAAATCTAGAATTTCCAGCAAAAGGGCAGCACATCCAATTTATAATTCAATGCCACAACCACTTCTACAGGGGGATGCATATGACTGGTGGAAAACTATTTCCCACAGTTTGGTGGAACCTCCAGTGCTGATATGGGACGACTTTCTCAGAGAATTTAGACAAAAATATGTCCTAGATTCTTATGTGGACCAAAAGCTACAAGAGTTCTTAAGTCTAAAGCAAGGGGACAGGACAGTGGCAGAATATGAGAGAAACTTCTCTCGATTGAGTCATTATGCAGGAAGCCTGCTTACCACTCATAGAGACAGATGTAAACGTTTTGAGGCTGGGTTAAGGCCTAGTTTAAGAATGCAAGTTATGGGGTTCCGATACCAGAATTTCTCAGAGCTAATATCGCAAGCCTTGGAACTGGAAAGAATTGAGAATGAAGAAACAGTTAAAAAGGGTATAGAAGAAAAAGAGAAAATTAGAAAGACTACTGATCAAGTTCCTGATAGTGGGTCAAGAAAGAGAAAGCACTTTGGAGGATCTAGCTCATGCGAATCGGGTATAGATAGATCTTCTGGATAGAAACCACCCTGATCGGACCAGCAAACTTAGCAGAAATCCAGAAATGCACTGTCAAATCAACTTTGTGAAACTTGTGGTAAACCACATTGTGGGTTATGTTATAGAGCCATAGGAGCATGTTTTAATTGTGGAGAGACTGGTCATTTTGCTAAGGATTGTATAAATCCACGCCGTTCTGGATCATTTACTACACCAGAGAGATCAGCCCGAGTTTCTACCCCAAAGTGTTCACTATCAGTTAGCAGAGGCAGAGGCAGAGGTAGGGGTAGTACACCTGGAAGTCAGAGTACTGTGAATCAGCCAGAACAGGGTGATGCTTCAGCTAGAATATAAACTATACGGCAGAGGGAAGAGGCTGAAACTTCAGACATTTTTGCTGATACTTTTTCAATTTTTAACTAAGATATATATATGTATTGTTTGACCCGGGGTCTACATACTTTTACATTAGTGCCAGCATTGTTTGCCTTCCTACTATCCCTCGTATAAATAATAATAATAATAATAATAATAATAATAATAATAATAATAATAATAATAATAATAATAATAATAATAATAATAATAATAATAATAAATTTTGATATGTTAGTGACTAGTCCTTTAGGATCAAAACTATGATAATAAGTATGATTGACATTAATTTAAATAAAAAAAATTGTCAGTTACCTAAAAGTAAGTTACAATAGTGGAATTGCTCTAGATGAGGGTAAAGATGTTACAGTTAGTAATTGTCAATAGATATTGTAATCAGAATAAGTTTCGGATATTAGTGAATTCGAGAAGGATAAAATATAGGAAAGTTTGATCTATTGGAATGTATCGTAGTAACTATGCAATGTTCTTGATGTTTGTACTATAAGCTGCAGATTACAGTACTAACTTGAGATTATTGTGCAGAGCTACGTACTACTCAATAGTACACCAAGATGAGAATAGTTGCCAACAGCATTTGTTTTGGTATAGTTATGCCAGGACAGAATTTTATTGTTGGAAATGAGTTTGGAAATCCTACTTAGGGATTTAAAACTCAAAAGTTAGAATATCGAAAGGTTATAGTTTAGTACAAAAGGAAGTAGGTTATAGAATATTAATAGATAAAAAGAGTCGTGGAAGTAAAAATTTGAATAGTTGGTTCAGATATAACAAAGAAATGTTACAAATATAAGTAAGATTATTGACTAGAATGGTTAGAGGACTAATAATTAGATAAATAATTTTAACATGACCTCAATGGTCATTCAAGAAGGGAACATGAATCAAAATATTAGACAGAATGATAGTAAGAAAAGATTAGTGCTATATAAACAAAGTAAATGTTATATTAGATTGTTAAAAGTCTTACACAAAATCAAAGGAAAGAAGATTATATGATCATATAGAAAGGAGAAAAACTATGTTCTCACTCCATAGGATCACACAAGGTCCTAGAAAGAGTAGATTCATTAACACAAAATTGCTTACCTCTAAAAAGGTGAAATGAATTTAAATTCAACGTATGATGGGGAAACTCATAAAGATCTTAGTACATGAGGTGAAGCAGCTAAGAAATAAATGTATACATTTGGTTAAGGTGTTATGGACCATCATTCAGGCTAGGAAGTTACTTAGGAATGAGAGGAGGATATGTGGAGGCAGCACCCACACTTGTTCAGAGACTAAAATCAGGTAAAATTTCGAGATGAAATTTATTTTAAGGGGAGGAGAATTGTAACACCCCTATATTCGGTAGTGCGTTCTACTGTTCTGACGACCGGTGTTTGTCCGGACAGCTAGGATGCTTGGAATTATACTTAAATATTAGTGAGGAGACATAAAATAATAAAATACAATAGAGGAAAACACAAGAAAAACAAAGGAAAAATAAGAGCAATGAAATGTGATTAAGTGAAACGAGCCAAAAACCGTAGCGATGGGTGACCGCACCGGGAAGTTACGGTGAGGACCGTTGACTAACCCTGGACCCCGCGAGGAACCCTGGAAAATATTTTTAAGACTTAAATAAACATCTATTGTGGTATATTTGACTTAGAAAAATATCAAAGAAAATTTAATTAATTAGTACAAAGAAAAATGAAAAATCGAGAAACCGACAAAAATCGATGTTACCGAAAAATTAGAAATACAACCCGAGGAGGGGTATTTTGGTCAATTGACACCTAGAGTGGACTTTTAACCTAAATTTCCATGAAAAATTTGTAGTGTTAAATTTTGAAAATGCCATGAAAAATGAAATTTAAAAATAAAGTACAATTAAAAGAGAAATGGGGGATTAATTTACAAATATAGAAACTTGGATTATTAAATGTTTAATGTGAGTTAGTGGGGCACTAAGTGGGATTATATAAACTATATAAAGACAGGTTTTTCCACTAACACTTCATGAATCTTCTTCTTCCTCAAAAACTTCATTTGGCCAAATTTAACTTCCCCTAAGAAACCTCCATTGACGTCCCCAAACCAAGCTCCATGCATTCATTTTTCAAGCCATTTTCCACATAATTTCCTTCATTAAATTTAGTCTACATAGCTTGGGAAGTGTTATGGCAGCAAAAAGAAGCAAGATTGGTGAGGTTTTAGCAAGCTCCAACAAGAGATAAGTGCCCATTTTCTTCCCTTGCTTAATTAAAACTTGTGTTAAGGTTATGAGTAATATTTTGGGTGAAGAAATTTGAAGAAATGGTTGAGTTATGGACTGTCCATTTTTGGCAGCCATGGAGGTGAGTTGCTTAAGTTTTTCTTACATTAAATTGGTGGTAATTGATGGGAATCAGTGTTGGTTGAGTCCATTTGAAGTGCTAGCAATTTAATCCTCTTGTATGTGTGAATTATGAATGTAAAGTGAGATTATATATTGAAATTGGAAAGCTTGATGTATATGAGCAATTGGGCAGCCTTGTGATGTATGGTAGAGTGTTTAAATTCATGAAATAATTTACTGAATTATGGTACTAAGGATGGCAGTATGTGTATGTAATTATTGGTGGGAAATTAGATGTGTTAATGAGAGGTATTCATGTGTATGTATTGTTGAAGTTGGGTATTGAGAAATGAAAGTGTAAATGGTACATTGCCAATTGGTTATATTCTGCCCAAAGTTACTATAATATAAACTAATGAATGGTTATGGTTAGTACCAAATGCAGAATTAGGTTTGGTAAGTAAAGTATGGTTAGTTGAATGTGTGATTGGTTGATGTCTCAAAAATGAGTTAAGGGTAGTATGCAAAAAAGCCTATAACCCTAAGTGTGTGACTCCAATTGGTATAAGGCCAATTGGAGGTGAAACTAGGCACAAAATGTGCCAACTTTCATGTTGGAAGCCTACCTAAATTTTGTCCAAAAAGTGACATGAAAATTGACCAAATCTGGATTAGTGACTTTGCAAACCTGAAAATTGACCATTTGAACAGTAGTCAGTATTTTGGCCATAACTCACTAAAAAAAAATCCAAATGACCTGAAATTTATACCATGAAAAGCTTAGACATAGAGCTATAACTCTTATGAAGACACCAGAACCCAGAAATGACCATAAGCAAGTCAAAATGCTTGCACAATTTCGGGTATAAAAACTGCTAGAATCGGAAATGACCTAAAAATGACCTAAGTTTGTTATTTTAGTGCAACCTGTCTAGCATTGGTAAAATGACCATAACTTGGTCTAGTAAACTCCAAATGACGTAAAATTTGTAGCAAAAGTTCACTAAGACATAGACCTACAAGTTTGTAATTCGGACCAGAACCTGAAAACTGAGGAAACTAGTCAAAACAGCATGCCAAAATCTGATAAATTGCAATAAAATGCAATACACTTGGAAATGAAATTGGTAACATACACCAACACTTGAGGACTATAAAATGTGACATATTGGTAACATTAAAATTAATTCACCTAGTGTGCATTAAAGGTCAATATTATAGGTTAACTAATGAAAGGAATAGTATCAATACAATTTAATTATGGAACCTTATGATTAGAAACAATTTAAATGAGTACTAAACACTTTAAATTGTGTGTTTCAGTTGAAAAGGATATTGAGAAGCATATGGGACATTGAGTCAAGGCCTAGAGGCGACTCAAACCAGGTCTGTGCATAATATTTTTTATATTCACTACTTTTACCAGAAAATTTATTTGGAGAAATGAGTTATGAATAATTTTTTATTGTTTTGGCTTTGGGAATTTTATTTGGAAATTATTGTGTTGCCTACTTTGCAAATGGAAATTTTGAGATAAAATGTAATTTGTGGTTTGTATGAAATATTTAAATATTATAATTTAGAATTGTTTTGATTCACACTTGGCATAGCAATCCCTTACTCTATTCCTCCTCCACTTGTGGGGTTGAATTTGATATTTGATTATTTTCCTCCCTCTCTGGCTTGCCATTCTGAGGTGAGTTTGGATGAGTACTCATTAGCTAACTAGCCACCTCCCTCATTGATTTCGATTAGTGAGGTGAGTATGCCTTATCGTGGTGTACAACACGGCATGTTCGGAAAATTTGTCATGACCTAAGTTGTGTTATTGATTGGCAATACTGTGTTATTAAATTGTTTGATCAAATTTGTGTTATATGAGCTTTGAAAATTGTGACATGAAATTGTGAATTATTTGAGTTGTAAATTGTCAATAAAAATTTTATACAATGCTTTCTAAATTGTTATTGTGCACCACTGAGTAAATTTTACTCAACGATAACTTTTTTATTGCTATCGGAAGTAGACAGACAAATAGAGCAGCAGTGTAGGCTGCTTGTGTTACACTTTTGGGATTTTTCCAGGTATATTGACTATACCACTTCCTTGTAAATATTATTGTAATGTATGTGAACTGTATGTATATATTGTACTTGGTCTTGAGCAGTTGTAAAATAAAGTTATAAACTATTTTGGCCTGTCAAAATGTTATATTACAATTCTCTTATTTCAACTTTTGAAATACTCATTTATTTTGCACTTTATCTTTGGAATTGCTGAAAATGATATTGAATTGAGTTGAAACTGTGTTGAAGACACTGATTTGAGTTGAGCCATATTGGAGTTTGAGATTAAACAAAAATATTGAAAGTGCTTTTCTTATAGGTTTTTTAAGAACTGTTTTACTCCAAATACAGATGGCACTTTGCCGAAATTTTCATCAAATTTGTGGCTATTTCAGACTTAATGTGTGATTTAACTTCGATTAAAAAATTTTAACACCTATCAAAAGTGCTCACCACTTTAAAAAGAAATAAGAAAAGGTTTAAAATCCCTTGTAGTGTATTTAATGGGTTATTAGTAGACGAAGTTGGGTAATTCATAGGTATACTACGGGATCATGTTATGCCTTACGGAGGGGTAAGGTGTGACAAATAAACCACTTAATTCTATAAAAAATCATCAAACCCTAAATCCTTTCATGGCTGCCAAAAACATCAATTCATGCTTTATTCCTTCATTTTTCTTACAATTATAGTGTGTTTCAACTTGTTTTCAAGAATTAGAAGAGTAAGAGAGATATATTTAGCACTAACCTCAACTTAGCTTTTTTTCCTTCTTGCCAATATTATTGTAATGTATGTGAACTGTATGTATATATTGTACTTGATCTTGAGCAGTTATAAAATAAAGTTATAAACTATTTTGGCCTGTCAAAATGTTATATTACAATTTTCTTATTTCAACTTTTGAAATACTCATTTATTTTGCACTTTATCTTTGGAATTGCTGAAAATGATATTGAATTGAGTTGAAACTGTGTTGAAGACATTGATTTGAGTTGAGCCATATTGGAGTTTGGGATTAAACAAAAATATTGGAAGTGCTTTTTTTATAGGTTTTTGAAGAACTATTTTGCTCCAAATACAGATGGCACTTTGCCGAAATTTTCATAAAATTTGCGGCTATTTTAGACCTAATGTGTGATTTAACTTCGATTAAAAAGTTTTAACACCTGTCAAAAGTGCTCACCACTATAAAAAGAAATAAGAAAAGGTTTAAAATCCCTTGTAGTGTATTTAATGGGTTATCAGTAAATGAAGTTGGATAATTCATTAGGTATACTATAGGATCATGTTATGCCTTATGGAGGGGTAAGGTGTGACAAATAAACCACTTAATTCTTTCAAAAATCATCAAACCCTAAATCCTTTCATGGCTGCCGAAAATTGGCCTCATCAATTCATGCTTTATTCCTTCATTTTTCTTACAATTCTAGTGTGTTTCAACTTGTTTTCAAGAATTAGAAGAGTAAGAGATATATATTTAGCACTAACCTCAACTTAGCTTTTTCTCCTTCTTGCCAACTTTAATTTTTCTTCAATTTTTCACTTTCAATCTTCTTACCATAGGCAAATATCAAGTTTTTGTTTTGGGAACTAGGTAATTTATGGAAGTTTTTCAAGGGAATTAAGCTTGGAATGGAAAGAAAATGGAAGAGGGAGAGAGCACCATGAATTCGGCCAAGAGGACCCAAAGAAGAAGATGAAGGATTTTTTACTTTTCTTATGATTTTGTCTCATTCTTATATATTTATCTCCATTCATTTAAATTTTTGTTTTTAATCAGATCATTTTGACATCATGCTTAGGTAATAATTCTAATTTAATTTCATTTAATTTGATTTTTTCTTTCTTCTTTCTTTTACACATTTTTAATTAAATTTTTATCAATATTTATTTATATTTTATGGCATAAATCTCACCCACTTAAATGGACATGTTGATAAAAAATCATCTCTGAAGGTGAAATGACCAAAATGCCCTTCGTTTTGTTTACTGAGCTAAAATTGTCTGTATCGATTGACATGATTTTTCTTGTATTTTTTTGGTATTCTATTGTCATATAAACCTCAATAATTTTTCACTTGAGTCCCAAATAATTATTTCACGGGATTCTCCAAGGGTCTAAGATCGGTAACTGTCTTCATAGTCGCTTCCCATTAGGGTTACCCATCGCTGTAGCTCTAGCTCATTTAACCTCTTTGCATTTCATTTCTTAAATTTTTTCTTAATTTTTTTTATCATTATTTAGGTTATTTATGACTCCTCACTCTAGTTTAAATATAGTTATAGACATTCTGGCCATCCGGACAAATATTAGTCACCGAAACAGTAGAATGTGCAGACTTCCTAAAATGAGGATGTCACATTTGTTCTTCGATTCAATCTCTTGTGATTTTAATGCATGCTTTGTATAAAGCTCCACATAGTTATGATTCTAGATATCATTTAAAGGACTAAAAGGTGAAGATTAATATTGAAAAATCAAATTATTGAACTTAGAATTTCTAACCTAGAATAGGCTGAGATCCTATGTAAAGTTATAATTAATCAAAGAGTTTAAAGGGTTTTAATTAAAATTGATCACCACGAAAGTAAGGTTCAAGTTAATTAAGATAAATGTTGAGTGCCTTGAGAGAGGACTTAAGATAACTTAGAATTAATTTCCTTTAAAATAATAACTTTTCAATTTATTAAATAAATGAGATTAGAAAGTGTGAGCTCCTAATTCTAGAATTGCTTTCATTAATTAATTTCCTTAGTTTAATTACTTTGATTTCCTTTACTTCATTAGCTCTAGTTAATTTAGTTTTAAACTCATATCATCATATTTGGTAATCTAGATGGTTACAATTATTATGTAGTTTAGTACTCATAAATTCCTTATGGAAATAATAGTCTACTCACTTCTACATTATTTGTTAACGATCCATGCAATTACGAGATTTTGCATAACAATTACTTAGCTATTATCATCTCTACCACCACCTGGCTACTACTGTGACACCCCTCACCAGCCTACAGTGTAGCCGAGCAAGACATGTCACACTCGGTGCCAGAGCACCCTATCTTATCTTACTTTATTGTTTTAGTAATTTTGAATTCATTTAATTTAATATCAATTATTTTTTGACGGAGAAACTGATGAAATTTTCTCTATTATATTATCGTTTGGCACATTTCACTATTCACCTACTTAAAAATTTCAATAATATTTTACAATAAGAATATCATTCATACTCATCATAGTCATCTTATATTCAATTCTTGCAACTCACATACTCATTTGTACAAATCCATTTATTTCCATACATTCCAAATCATGCTCAGTTAATACACAAAATTCTCAACTTCATTAATCTATATGATTTACAAACTATCTACATAATTTATAAATTACATGATATATAAATTAATTACATATGAAATAATCAATTTATAAATTTACATCATATACATATTACTTACAAATTCTTAATTTACATTATAACATATGAAATATTTATAACATACAAATACATGACATGACTTATATGGGCCCTATCTATACGCATTGCTGAGGAGGTGACAACCTTGAACAATCTATAGACCAGAACTCCAAAATTTCAGTCTAATATCCACTGGGCTTTATCTTCAGTACCTGCGCAAGGAAACAATTCCATCGCTCTAAGTATTGCTGCTTAGTGGTGCAATAATATAACAAGAAAATAATATACAAATAAAGAAAGAAACAAAACATAATTCGGATAATTAAGATTTATTTATACTTCACATGCGGTTTCTAAAATTTAATATGTTTTATCCTAATTTAGTCTTCTTTGGAAGTGTTTATTTCGCAAATGTACAGTAATAATGTACAATAGAAAAATAATCTAAAAATAATAAATTTATGCTTATATTATTGTGTAAGTCACATTTGCAATATTTATTATTTTATAATTTCCTTTGCTAATCTTTTAGCATTTTCTTAATACTTTCTAGGTTGTCTCAGATTATTTCATAATAAGTAAATTTTAATATCAGTCCAGTTCATTTAGATTATTTCTAATAAATAACAATTCTAATTTATTTTAGGTCATCTTACTCATTTATTTTATTTAATTTCTAATATTTTTAATTGCTAATATTCTTAACTTATTTTAATAAATTTCACTGCCCAAGTAACCTATAACAAGCTGACTAAACTGGATAACGGGTTGTTGGCACTAGACACTACGGTGCCTCGGGCCGTCATACTATGGGACGCGGAACGTCAACCACGTATGCAGTCAGTATAGCTAAAAGCCATAATAACATATAATTAAGCATAAAAGCCATGAGTGCGGACATAAAGCCATGAATACAAGCATAAAGCCTTACGCAGTACTGCTAAAATAATACCCTATTGGCATGCCAATCTATCTAATTTGACACATATGTCTAGGCAATACAAGGGCACATAATATCATTAAATGTCAATATATTGTGTTTTATGACTTCATTATTTCATGACAAATTCCATAATTTATACATTCATTTGATCATTCATATGATCACAATTCTCATCAATTATCCTTATGTCCCATTGTACTCAAAGTATATTTCCTTTTTCAAATAATGAGAATTACTATCTCATTTGTACATTAATATAATTCATTTATATAGTTCACTATTTATCAATCTCACTATTTATTTATCACTTACAATTTCTTATCTAATTTATTACACCAATTTACATGTACCTAGATTCAAGCAAATTTCATTTTTATATACCTAGAATCAAGCAAATTTCATTTGTATTCATAAAAGGAACCTAAGTCTCAAATATTATTTGTACATCCTTTATAACCTTAATATTTCATTTATAGTCATTTATAAATCACATTTCAAATTAAACTAACAATATCTGTAACACCCCTCACTCGACTACAGTGTAGCCGAGCAAAGTATGCTACATTCAATGCCGGAGCACCCTATCTTATCTTACTTTATTACTTTAATAATTTGATCTCGTTATATTTTAATATCAATTATTTTTAAATGGAGAAACCAGCAGAGTTTCTCTTATTTTATTATCAGTTGGCATACTTTACTATTCACCTGCTTGAAATTTTCAATAATATTTTACAATAATCATCTCATCAATTATTCTCATAACCATCTCATAATTCACATCTTATTCATATATCTCAATTTCATATTCATTTTCATGCATTTCCATTCATGCACAATTTATATATATAAATTCTCAAGTTTCATTAATTTACATGATTTACAAACTGATTATATAAATTCATAATTTACATGATCTACAAATTAATTACAGTTCCACAATCTATATTTTAACATACAATTCATTGTTTATATTACAAATAATAACTAATTATAATGTATAAAATACATAATATGATCTATATGAGCCCTATCTATATGCATTGTTGAGGAGGTGACAACCTTGAACACTCTGCAGATAAAAACTCCAAAATCTCTATTTGGTATTCGCTGGGCTTTAACTTCAGTACCTGCGCGAGGAAATAAATCCATCGCGCTAAGCATTGTTGCTTAGTGGTGCATGTCGACACCATATTTCGGCCAATCCCCCGAAATTAATAAACTTTGAAGCCGATCCCCAACACAGTCCCTTTTGCCAACCAACCACACTTCTGATCTCCCCTCAAAAAGAATTTAATTAATACCAAGTCTCCAGGTCATTTAAAGCCTCACCGATCCCTCAATCCAATTCTCGAGTCTCCTGATCATTTAATCATATTTCCGATCTTTCTTGTCAAACGAGATTGAACCAACACTAGACCTTCGTGCCACCAGTCTTATTGCCGATCTCTCTTTTAAAAGTTTGGGAATAATAAAGTTAAGGTTTCGATCCGGTTTAATGATGATTCCGATCTTAAATGTTCAAGTCAAATTTCTAATTTTAATCAAGTCCCGTTTAGCGTTGGTTCCCAGCCAATCTCATACTTATAGTGTTTTCCGACCTCTTACAATTAGATTAATAATCACTTTTAGTTGTTGTTCTAATATGTTCAGACAATCAGGCGCTCATGCAACTTAGATACTTTCCGATCTCATTCAGTCATTACATTAAAGGTCTAATTACATCATTTGGGCGATCTCTAAAGATCGGATTATATTAAAGGTCTGATTACATCATAAGAGCGATCTTTAGAGACCGGCGGAACATCCTATTTTAAAGGCCTATGTCAAAGCCTAGTCTTGTGGCTGAGTCAAAAGATGTGTTTGACCAGGAGACCGGCAGGGGGGACTATGACTCTCATGAGAATGAGAGAGGTCGTCATCAAAGTTACCACTCGAAACCGAGTCGCTGTCGGAACACCCAGTGTGAAGAGGAGCCAGATGAACGCTAAAGAGCAGTCACCAGTGTTGAGGGGAATATTAGCAGTCTTCTCGCCCGAAATCAGTTCGCCGATTATATCGGGCGAACGATTCGAGATTGGCATGATCGAGGTCCTCGATCCAGATCGGTTAATTAGTCCAGTTCTCTCACTGTCATCAGATAAGGTCGTCATGATTTTTCAATCACCGGGATCGTAAATTTTCAGGCAAGGAACGAAGAGGACAACCGGAAAAAGATTAAAAGCGGTCATTTTGTCCAGAATTGTTGCCGGAACAGCTAGAACAAGGAAAATGAGGAGAATAGGGGAGAAAGTCAAGTGAGGTAGGGCTTCCCGGTTAAAGGTATATATATAGGAAAATTTGAGCATTTATTGCAAGCAGAAAACAAAGCGGACGCCTCGAGAATTGAGGGAAATAAATGCTTTGACTGGACCGAACCCGATAAAAAGGAAGACTGATGTGGTAAAGATCGGTAGAATGGAGACCGGCATGAAAGATTGGAAGAGAGCGTGTTAGGAGAGATCAGAAGAGGGGAACCCGGTATGAGAGATCGAAAAAGGATCACGTTGAAAAGACCGGAAAGGAGGGAAGGTCGGAAGACAAAGAGAATGAGACATCTCCTGCCGATTATCGTCATAATCAGAGCCGAGGTAGTTAAAGCGTTGCAGGTGAAATCTCAACCGCACGCCCCAGAATCGCCCGCACTACTGACATGTGCCAGAGTACGTCAGGACAGCGCTGTACATCCTAATCTCCACCGTTGATCTTATTTGTAAGGACGAGCTCGGAGCCCTCAGATCGAAGAAGAAAACGACAAGATCAGCGCCTTTCACTCCTAGCCCTCAGATCACTCTTGACAAGAAATATTGGGCCATCAGATTAGAAGAGAGAAAAGGACAAATACTCCAGAAGGGATCCCAGTCGTCCGTTCTGATTCTCTTTAATTCCTGAGCCCTTAGATCATGTCCTTCAAAATCTTAATCCTCCATCTCCCCCAAAACAGATCCTGACCCTTCATGGGGAGCACCCGGTTCCTATAAATACCTGCATGAAAAACTGTTCAAGAGGACGAAAAAAAGAGGGCAGTGACTATAGTGGAAGAACTCTGAAACTTAATTCAGTTCGTTACTCTGCTTTTTTTAGCGTTCATAAGAAAAACTTTTGAAACCAGTTTTCTAAAGTGTTTTCTTGCAAAAGGGATTCTTGAATACTGAAACTCTCTATTTTCAGTTCATTCATTATCTTGTGGTGCTCTCATTTTCAGCTCTTTGTTTTATTTAGTTCCACTCCCATTGTCCAGGCTCAACCTCATTTAAACTCGGGTATTATTTCGACCTGATTGCATTTAGAGAAGCATCCTTTGTTTCAAGGCGGACCTTAACCTTTTGGTTATCAAACCTGCAGTTCTATTAAGCTTTGTGATTCAATACTTAGTTTAATAGATTTGGCTCCCTACAGGTGAGTGCTCGTATTGCCATTTTATTAAGTGCTCGTTTACATTCTTTTACATTTCCTTTGTTCTTTTATGTACGTAGTTTAAAAAAAAAAAGTTTATATTGCGCTAAAGAATACCAAAAGGTTACTCTCGGGTTTACTCCTTTGTTGATCAGTCCATTCTTTTCATTAATCTTTGTTATTTCTAAATGCAAGTTTTCTAGTCTCGAGTAATGTATAAGGGGTCGGGTAAAATGTAGGTAATCATATCTTAAGGGTCTCTTTAAAAATAATAAAAGGTCTAAACAATGAGTCGGGAAAATAGTAAGGCCGAATCACTAGAATAATGCAAAAGATAATTGAGTAAAACAACACAAGGCAGAGTAAAACCGAACTTTAAGATAGATAAATGGGATAGATCGGGTATCAAAAGGTACTGATAAGGCGATCACATAGGAAGGTCGGAAAATTCGGTTTGGTATCTCCTGACTGGATACAAGGTACCAATGAATTACAAGAAGCCTTGTTCCGAGCCCCTAAATCTTTAAATGCCAAAACCCTTAGTTCTAGGATTTCGTGACGTGTAGTTGTAATCAAGTTTCAAGAGATCGGAAAAGTCCTTATCCGATCCCTATTAAAATAAAGAAGATCGGAGGAGAGTTCTTATCCGGTTTCCACTTAAAAATTTTAATAAATACTTAAAAGGAGATCAGAGAAGAGTCTTTATCCGGTTTCCACTTAAAAATTTTAATAAATACTTAAAAGGAGATCGGAGGAGAGTTCTTATCCGGTTTCCACTTAAAAATTTTAATAAATATTTAAAAGGAGATCGGAGGAGAGTTCTTATCCGGTTTCCCCTTAAAAATTTTTAATAAATATTTAAAAAGGAGATCGGAGGAGAGTTCTTATTCGATTCTCAAGCTTAAAAATTTTATTAAATATTTAAAAGGAGATCGGAGGAGAGTTCTTATCCGGTTTCCCCTTAAAAATTTTTAATAAATATTTAAAAAGGAGATCGGAGGAGAGTTCTTATCCGATTCTCAAGCTTAAAAATTTTAATAAATATTTAAAGGAGATCGGAGGAGAGTTCTTATCCGATTCCCAAATTAAATTTCAACAAATACGTAAGATGATTCCCCCTGAAATAAAATTAATACGAAACCGCAACTCACTAAGGTCGTCTCACTTACTTATGTATCTGGGTAATCCGGATTAGTGAAAAATCAAACATTCCTTTCGGTCAAAAGGATTAACATTTCTATTCAAACCCTCCTAACTATGAAGAACGTGAAGTTAAATTTGCTTACCCTCGTTGAGGGACGAGGTGGGGTGCCTAACACCTTCCCCACCCGTTCATGGACCTCGAACCTAGAATCTCTGTTTTTGAAGTGGTTTTATTCTAACTTACTTTCACAAATGGTTTTCTTTAATTTCCCTCAAAATTAAAGTGGTGACTCCTTACTTTTCCCACTTCGGTGAGTGTTCGTCCAGGCGACCGCAAAATACCTTGCGACAGCTTGGCGACTCCACTGGGGAGGAAACATAAAACTTAACCCCGGTCTAGAGGTCCAAAGGTAGATTTAATTTTGCGATCAAATTATAGTTAGGTAGGCTTACTCTGCAAAATGCTGTACGTTAATTATTGTTATCCCTGCTAACCATTTTGCTTGTATTGCTTGTTTTACTTTCTACAGCATTCTTCATTTAAAAGAAAAAAAGGGAAAAATAAAAATCCCCCTGAGTTGGGAAGAGGTAAAGGTGTCCCTTCACATACTGAGCACTCACACGATGTCCTCACACACTTCAGCCCTATACCCGGGCTTTTTTACCCTTTTAGGGAAGTAGGAGGGAGTCATGTAGCGGTACCCGTGGGTTTTACCCCGTTAGTATCCGTGAAAGCTTCTGCTCAAATTGAAACTCGTTCTATTCACTGTGATACCCGTGGAATTTTCCCGACAGTATCATGGCGGATAAAATGGGGCTCTACTGTTTACAGTAGGGGCAATTTGGGAACCTGTGGCTTTTAGAAAATTAGACCTTGAGCTAAACTATCACGATAGTTGGAAGTCGTAGCAAGCTACCTTGTAAGATAGAACTGTCCGATTAGGTAGCACCCATCCGGTATTAGGACTTTCTTTTACTTTAGGATAAAAGGGGCATACTTACTCTTACCCTATTCTGTTTATTTTATTTTGTTCTTATTTTTAAGGGTAATCTTGAATCATACTGTTAAGAAAACCTACACATTTTCCTACTTTGATAAATGTGCAGGTGTCACTCTGCCAATAGTATAATTCAAGATTACCTGAATTTATCCTGCTAACAAGTCTTTCCTGCAGGCATCACCGAAATAAGGTCTGTAAAAGGATAATCATCATTTTTAACATGGCATCCTTGAGTCAGTCGACAGAAGAATTTCTTAAATCAGAACAAAATGCTAAACCGTGGCCCAAAAATTGCTCATTACCCCAATTGGACCTGAGCAAGATTGAAGTCAGGATGAACAGTCTCGAGGGTCTGGCCAATGGTTGGAAGTTATTTCCCGATCAGGTCAAAGCACAATTTGAGAAGAAATACGGGAGGATTGCAACCTTAATGCAAGTTAAAGTTCAAGTCCCAGCACTGAAGGCCATGTTGTCAGTTTGGAACCCTAAGTTTGGAGTGTTTTCTTTCAACGATATCGATACTACTCCCACTATGGAAGAATATCAAGCATTGCTAGAAATTCGTTATGCGGCGCAGAATCGGATTTACCTACACCTCGAACATAGGCAGACCTGGAAACGGCTTGCAAATATGCTGAGGATCCCACTAGAAGAAGCAAAGGCAAGAGAAACCGTTAAAGGAAACACGCATGGATGGTATTGGACTTACCTCAAGAAAGGGTTGATGCATCCAAGATCAACAGTGGGATCAAGCTTCGTTGATGCTCGCTTTAGCAATTTACGGCTTGATCTTGTTCCCTGGGCCTTCCGGAATCATAACCTGCGGTGTTGTGGAAATGTTCTGGGCGGTAGAGAAACAAAAAGTCAATCCAGTACCGGCAATACTTGCCGAGACTTTCTTAACCCTCACTTACTGCAGACAGCAAGGCAAGGGGTCCATTAAGTGTTGTTCCCAGTTGTTGCACCTTTGGGTTATTAGTCATGTCACACCTTACCCCTCTGTAAGGCATAACATGATCCCGTAGAATACCTAATGAACTACCGAACTTCACCTACCGATAACTCATTAAGTACCCTACAAGGGATTTTAAAACAATTTTCTTATTTTTGATAAGTGGTGAGCATTTCTAATAAGTATTTTAAACATGTAATTAAGTTGAAAGCTAGTTGGAAATTTTAGCCCATTTTATTTTTTCGCAAATTTTATAAAATTTTGACAGAGTTCCCTCTGTATTTTGAGAAAACAGTTCTTCAAATACCTGTAAAAAGCACTTCTAAAAATTTTCTCAACCACTGCTTCAATTTCAAACTCAATCTCAAACAATTTCTCAACACATTTATCAACTTTCAAGTTCAAATCTGGTATCCAATGATCATCAAAATACTAACAATCCATTTCATTCAAATTAAATAAAATAGTTCCATTCATAATTCATTAGAAACAAAACAATTTGAATAGATCATTACAAAATTTACATTAAGAGAATTTTAAACTATAATATATATTACAGCTTTATACAAATTTTATACAACTGCTCAAGACCCATTTTTATATGTCCATACATTTATGTGCAATATATACATCAAAAGAAATATTTACAATTAGGGTATAAATTATAC
The DNA here is from genome assembly GCF_030052815.1 of Hevea brasiliensis. Taxonomy (NCBI): domain Eukaryota; kingdom Viridiplantae; phylum Streptophyta; class Magnoliopsida; order Malpighiales; family Euphorbiaceae; genus Hevea; species Hevea brasiliensis. Next base: position 54,710,337 of record NC_079503.1, on the reverse strand, counting down.
CCGAAGACTTTAGGCTGAATGATCCTCAATCTTTAGCATACTCGATCTGCTCCTCCTCTCAGATCTCATGACAAAGAATAAAGCTATCGCTGAGTATTAGGACTCAGTGGTGCACAACATACTAAAATAATCTTTATGCAAAAATAAAATCATATTTATTCAAAAATTTGACTAAACATGAGCATTAAACACAAAACATGAATTATGAGATTTTAATGCAAACCACTTTCATTTCGAAGTATCAAAACACATTTCATAAAACCCACAGTTAAATCATGCCATTCGAAACAAATAGAATCTCAATAGCCAGAAGCTAAAGAGAAATCACATCACAAGGCTATCTAGCTCAAATATATGGATATCCATTCACATCCTCTTCTACTGGCACACCTCAACACTTCTCCAGAGAAGGAATCAAAATTCGAAACTAATTAACCCCACTAGTCGTGCTAGTGAGGTGTTCAAATATATGGTCATGACACTGTGGTTTCAAAACTTATCTTAACAATTTGCTAAACATTGTCATTTCAAATATACACAATAACTTTCATAGCTTAAATCAAAACATCATAAATCATGTCACAAATAAACTTTCAACAATTCCAAATCACAAGTAAAATACATATTTCGTTCACTTTATCAATGAATTTTAAAGCATGGGGATGTTGTGCACAAACCTCAAATGAGTCGCCTTTAGCCTCGACTCGGTTCCTCGAGTTCCTTCCCGATATACTTTTCAACTGAAACACACAATTTTACAATGTTTCAGTACTAGAACTTAACATAAATCCAACATAAATTTAGCTTCACTTATACCTAGCTCTAACGTGATAATTTCGACGTTCTTTAAATTTTGTGTTATGAGTTACTATTCACTATACTATTCAAGTCAAATAGTTGACTTTCTAAGGCTTAATAGGTATGGGAACTCCAATTTCACCCACATACCACATTTTGGTCATTAAACTTGTTGGTTTTGGTCATTTTCTTAAAGCTTAGGTCATTTTGGCAAAATTGTCAATTTTCGGTTTTGGTGCTCTTAGTTGCACTATTCTATTGGTCAATCTACTGTTGGAATTGGGCAAAACTTCCTTCATAGAAAATGTTCCTTATTGTCTTAAGTGTATTCTCATTTTTGGATCACCCCAATTGGAGTTTTGTAGCTCAAGTTATAGCCAAAATAAGATTACTGTTCACGTGCACTGTTCATACTGAGATTTTGGTTCTGGCAGATTTTTGGTCCAACTTTGTTCAATAATTTGATCAAGTTAAGTTCATAATTTGGCCTAACTTTCATCACATGAAATGTTCTACTATGTCTTAGGTTTCCATCGATTCAAGAATCGCCTAAATCCGAGTTTCCTAGAGAGAGTTATAGCCCTTCAAACATTACTGCTCAAATGGAATTCTGCAGAATCGCAGGTACAGTAACTCAACTTTGCTCAACAATTTGAATGGGTTAATGGCATAATTTGGGTTGGTGTTCTTCATGAAAATTTTAGATCTATATCTTATCTAATTTTTGATAAAATTTCAGATCATTTTGACCTTCCTAGCTCGAGTTATAACCAAATGAACAGTTACCGTTCATTTGGTCAGTTTGGTGCAGTGGCAGCATGCTCTTATTTCACTTTGGTCAATTGGTTCACTCAGTTTTGGTCAGTTTTTGGGCATGGTTCCTTAATGAAAATTGTGTCATTTTATGTCTATTTTCATCTCCAATTGGTGGCATATCAATTGGACTTGTAAAATTTGAGTTTTGGTCCTTCAAAGTGGGTTTGGTCATGCTACCTACGAATTTGGTTTTCATTCCAACAATTCCCACACCTCTCTTTTGGTCATTATTGACCATTTTTCATCTCATAATAGACCAAAGTCATCATTTAAGCATTTCTCCAAAATTTGGTTCACAACCCTAGCATTCAAACCCTAACTCATATATTTCATGCAATTAACTACATTTAATGGTTTTAATGCTAATCATTCAACTAAGTATGGTTCCTAAACTCATTCAAGCCCATTAAATTCATGCAATTCATACTCCCTTAGGCTGGCTGAAAATTCACTAATAGTCCTTCCCCCATATTTTCACTTCATTTAATGAATTCTAAGCTCATTTTAAGTAATAAGCATGAACTTAAAATAGAAATTGAAGGTTAGAATACCAACCTTAGGTGAAGCCTTTGATCTTCACTTTTTGTTCCAACTTCACACTTTTTCTTTCCTCTATTCTTCCTTTCTATACTCTTCAAGATGCAAGAATGAAGTTTTTAGGTGGGAGTTATGTTGATTGGGTAAAGAAAATTAAGCTTAATGTAAGCTTAAGGAAAGATTTTTCATGGGAGCTTATGGAGGAGATGGGGCGGCAAACAAGGGAGAAGAAGAAGACTTTTCTTTTTTTTTTTTTTTTCTTTAATCTTATCCCCTTTTGAAGACCAAAAATCCCAATTTAATAAAATAAGTTAATTAATCTTTTATGATATCATTCATGATGTCATCACCTTTGACTTTTCTAACTTCTTTTTTTTTTCTATTTATTTTTTTCTATTAGTTCTTTAATTTAATTCTCGATTCCGAAATTTTCTTTTCTCCGTTTTTATTTGACAGTTAGGTTAGGAGTCAGCTCTCGGGGTCAATTGACCAAATTGCCCTTCGCCGGTTCATTCCGGTTTGTAAATAATCCAATATTTCTTCCGGCTCCCTGATCTAATTATTTGACTGGCTTAACAGTTCTTTTTCGTGATGTTCTCTTTTCCACTGTGTTCATAAGGGTCCTAAGGACCGCAGCGTCACTTTTTACGGTTCGAAATTTGAGTTTAAAATGACTTCGCAGTCATTCCCGAGGAGGTCACTCATCGCTGTGACTCTCGGCTCGTTTAACCTCTTATGTTCTGTTTTTCTTATTTATAGTTAACTAATTAAATATTACTAATTATTTGTGTTTATGGCTTCTCAAGTTGTCTTAAGTGTGGCTCTAATCTCCTTAATTGTCCGGACCGACATCGGTCACCGGAACAGTGAAATCTACCAGGCTATGCAAACGGAGTGTTACAATTCTCCCCCCCTTAAATAAATTTCGTCTCGAAATTTTACCTGGTACTAATCTCTGAATAGCTATGGGTGTTGTCTCCTTATGTCCTCTTCTCATTCCCAAGTAGCCTCCTGGCCCGAATGATGGTTCCACAGTACTTTTACTAACGATATCTGCTTGTTTCATAGCTGCTTCACCTCATAAGCCAGAATCTCTATGGGTTCTTCTTCATATGTGAGGTCTGGATTTACTTCAATTTCCTTTACTGGTAGTACATGAAATGGGTCTGATCGATACCTCCTCAACATAGACACATGGAAGACATTATGTATCTTTTCCAACTCTGGAGGTAGTGCCAACCGATATGCCAAAGGACCCACTCTTTCCAGAACCTCATATGGCCCAACGAAACGAGGACTCAGTTTCCCCTTTCTGCCGAATCTCATAATTCTCTTCCAAGGAGAAACCTTGAGGAAAACTTTCTCACCCACTGCATACTGAATATCCCTTCTTTTCAAATCAATGTAGGACTTACGGCGGTCGATGCGGTCTTAAGTCGACCTCTAATCACCCCGATTTTCTCTTGGTTCTTTGAACGATTTCGGGTCCAATCATCTTTCTTTCACTCACGTCATCCCAACACAACGGGGTTCTACATTTCCTGCCATACAAAGCTTCATATGGAGGCATCCCAATGCTTGATTGGTAGCTGTTGTTGTAAGCAAACTCAATCAAAGGCAAGTGTATATCCCAACTACCCTCAAACTCAATCACACAAGCCCGTAGCATGTCCTCCAAGATCTGAATTACCCTCTCGGGTGGCCATGCATGCGTGGGTGGAATGCGATCTTGAAGTTCAATCTAGTTCCTAGGGCTCTCTGAAGACTACCCCAGAATCTAGAAGTGAACTTAGGATCTCTGTCTGACACGATGGATACTGGCACTCCATGCAGTCTTACAATCTCATCGATGTATAACTTGGCCAATCTTTCCAAACTATAATCCATCTGGACTGGCAGAAAATGAGCAGACTTAGTTAGTCTGTCGACAATGACTCATACTGCATCATGACTCTTTTGTGTCCTCGAAAGTCCCATCACAAAATCCATTGTTATTCTTTCCCATTTCCATTCGAGCACTGGTAGTGGATGTAACAACCCAATGGGTACTTGATGCTCTGCCTTTACTTGCTGACAAGTTAGGCATTTGGATACAAACTCTGCCACATCTCATTTCATACCCATCCACCAGTAACGCTCCTTTAGCCCTCTATACATTTTTGTGCCACCAGGGTGCATGGCAAAAGGAGACTCATGTGTTTCCTTCAAAATGATCTGTCTCAAATCAACATCATTAGGAACACATATTCTGCCCTGGTATAGCAGTAAACCATCATCTCTGATTGACAATTCTAGTTTCTTGCCCTGCCGGAATTCTTCCATCAACTTCTGATACTTCTGATCATTCTGAGCAGCCATTCTAATCTGATCAATCAATACTGGCTGTACATGCCATGCAACTGCTGTCTGCCCATCATCATTAATCTCTAAGCTAGCATGCAATGATCTCAATTCATGTACCAAAGACAAAGGAGTAACCCGTAGACTTGCCATAGTCTTGCGACTTAAGGCATCAGCCACAACATTAGCTTTCCCTGGCTGATAGTCTATCAGACAATCGTAGTCTTTTATCAACTCTAACCATCTCCTCTGTCTCAAATTCAGCTCTTTCTGGGTGCCCAAATACTTCAAACTCTTATGATCTGTATAGATGTAACACTTTTCCCCATATAAATAGTGCCTCCAGATCTTAAGAGCAAACACAATAGCTGCAAGCTCCAAATCATGTGTTGGATAATTCCTCTCATGCGGTTTTAGCTGGCGTGATGCATAGGCAATGACATTTCGATCTTGCATCAATATACAGCCTAATCCATTGTGAGAAGCATTACTATATACTGTATATTTTTTACCCGGAGTAGGTAAAGTCAGGACTGGAGCTTCAGTCAAACATCTCTTCAATTTATCAAAACTCTGCTGGCATTTGTCCATCCACTGAAATTTCACATCTTTTCTAAGCAGCTTGGTCAATGGAGATGCCAACATGGAGAATCCCTTCACAAATCTACGGTAGTATCCAGCTAAACCCAGAAAACTACGAATTTCTATGACATTTCTGGGTGGCCTCCAATTAAGGACAGCTTCAATCTTACTTGGATCTACCTTGATGCCCTCTTCTGATACTACATGCCCCAAGAAAGATATTTCTTTCAGCCAAAATTCACACTTTGACAATTTGGCATATAGCTGTTTCTCTCTCAAAGTCTGCAATACAATCCGCAGATGTCTATCATGCTCTTCTGCATTCCTCGAATAGACCAATATATCATCTATGAATACCACAACAAACTGGTCGAGGTATGGTCTGAAGATAGTGTTCATCAGATCCATAAAGCGTAGGAGCATTAGTTAACCCGAATGGCATAACCAAAAACTCATAATGGCCATAGCGGGTTCTGAAGGCAGTTTTAGCAATACTCTGCTCTTGTACTTTCAGCTGATAATAACCTGATCTCAGGTCAATTTTGGAGAACACAGCTGCACCCCTCAACTGATCAAACAAATCATCAATACGGGGCAATGGATATCTATTCTTTATTGTCACCTTATTCAACTGTCGATAATCAATGCATAACCGGAGAGTGCCATCCTTCTTCTTTACAAACAACACTGGCGCTCCCCAAGGTGACACACTAGGGCGGATAAAGCCCTTGTCAACTCCTGCAACTGTACTTTTAACTGCAGGTGCCATTCTATATGGTGTTATGGAGATTGGGTCCACACCAGGCATAACATCAATCTCAAACTGAACCTCTCTTTCTAGAGGTAATCCTGAAAATTCATCAGGAAATACATCTGGAAAATCACATACAGTAGGGATGTCCCTTAGTGCTGGACTCCCCACTTGGGTGTCTATCACATGTGCTAAGTATGCTTCACACCCCTTTCTGATCATTCTTCTGGCTAGTGCAGCCGAAATGATGTTTGATGGCAGTAAATGCCTCTCCCCGTGTATTACCACATCACCGTATAAAGGGAGACCAAAAGTGACTGTCTTCATTCTACAGTCAATCATAGAATGATGCTTGGCTTACCAATCCATGCCCAAGATGATATCATACTCTCTGAAGGGCATTTCAATCAAGTCTGACAGGAAAACATGTCCTTGGATCACCAAAGGACAGTCTCTATAAATTCTGTTGACCCGGACCTCTTGTCCTAACGGACTAGTTACTAGCACTTCAAAATCCATTTGCACACATGGAACAACAAGTGAACTAACTATGCTAGCACTAACATATGAATGGGTTGAACCCGGATCAAACAACACAAATACTTCTTGATCAGAGATAGAGAATGTACCAGCTACCACATCAGAAGTCTCAGCCTCTTCTTGCTGTCTCATTGTGTAGATTCTGGTTGAAGCACTTCCTTGTCTGGCCCGACCAAGCGTACTCGATCGTCAAGTAGTGCCTCTACTTCTACCTCTTCCTCTGCCAACTGACTGTGAACCTCTGAGAGCAGGACTCTGAATAGATCCCTCGGCAGTAGTAGGAGCTGGACTATATCTCGGAGCACTAGTACAGTCTTTAGCTATATGGCCCTTGCCATAGCAGTTAAAGCAGGCTCCAGTGGCCCAGTAGCACTCCCCCCCATGAATCTTGCCACAAGTCTCACAGGGGTGGGCAGAATGTGAACCCCTGCTCGACTACTGACTAGACCTAGGGAGTCTTTGTCCGGAGAATCGGCCCCTACTAAATCTTCCACCTCGACCCCTGCTGGGTCCGCTAAATTTCTTCTTTTTCCCAGAAGTCCCACCAGAACTCGGCTCTACAGACTTTTCCCCCTTGTCTTTGTCTGATTTCTCAGCTTTCTCTGATTTTTCTTTCACTGGGGTTGCTTCTGATTCTATTCTTTCCAACTCAAGTGCTTGAGACATGAGCTCTGAAAAGTTGCTATGTCGAAATCCCACAACTTGCATCCTTATGCTGGGCTTCAAACCCATCTCAAATCTCTTGCACCTTGCCTTGCTAGTAGTAAGGAGACTCCCCGCATAGTGACTCAGGTGGGAGAACTCCCTCTCATACTCTGCCACCGATCGGTTTCCTTGTTTCAGACTCAAAAATTCTTGCAATTTCTAGTCAACATATGCATCTGGGATGTATTTCTGTCTGAATTCTCTGATGAAGTCATCCCAGGTCAACACTGGTGGTTCAGCCAAGCTGTGGGGGATGGTCTTCCACCAATCATATGCATCCCCTTGCAGTAGCGAAACAGAGTATTCAAACTTTAGTTCATCTTGGCAATGTAGCTTCTTAAATACTCTGTCCATTCTTTCAAGCCATTGCTCTGCCTCTAAAGGGTCCACTGTACCCTTAAATTCTGCAGCCCCATACTTCAGTAATTTATCATATTGTTTGGCTGGAGGCAGTGGTTGTGCCACAGGTGGTTGGGGTGGAGCTTGAGCAGGCATACCCCCAGCCATTTGTTGAAACATTGCAGCCATTTGCTGTGCAAACTGTGCAGGGAACTGCGGCATCTGTGGGGCTGGTACTGCTGACCCACTAACATTCGGTAAAGCTGGGGCCTCCCCTTGTGCCTCAGCTTCAACAGACTGCTCAACTGAGCGATCCCCTTCTTCCATTTCAGGCTGAAGTTAGGGTATCTCTTGAACAAATAACACATGGAGATTTCCCTCCGTTAGTTCATATTCATGATGTAATGCACTGTATGTGACAAATATGGACATTGAGCAGTTGTACTTAACAAGAAAGACACAAATTTATATGTTAAAACATACTTCAAAAATTTGCTCTGATACCACTAAAACATGTCACACCTTACCCCTCTGTAAGGCATAACATGATCCCGTAGAATACCTAATGAACTACTGAACTTCACCAACCGATAACTCATTAAGTACCCTACAAGGGATTTTAAAACAATTTTCTTATTTTTGATAAGTGGTGAGCATTTCTAATAAGTATTTTAAACATGTAATTAAGTTGAAAGCTAGTTGGAAATTTTAGCCCATTTTATTTTTTCGCAAATTTTATAAAATTTTGACAGAGTTCCCTCTGTATTTTGAGAAAACAGTTCTTCAAATACCTGTAAAAAGCACTTCTAAAAATTTTCTCAACCACTGCTTCAATTTCAAACTCAATCTCAAACAATTTCTCAACACATTTATCAACTTTCAAGTTCAAATCCGGTATCCAATGATCATCAAAATACTAACAATCCATTTCATTCAAATTAAATAAAATAGTTCCATTCATAATTCATTAGAAACAAAACAATTTGAATAGATCATTATAAAATTTACATTAAGAGAATTTTAAACTACAATATATATTACAGCTTTATACAAATTTTATACAACTGCTCAAGACCCATTTTTACATGTCCATACATTTATGTGCAATATATACATCAAAAGAAATATTTACAATTAGGGTATAAATTATACCCGAAGACTTTAGGCTGAATGATCCTCAATCTTTAGCAGCTCAGTCTGCTGCTCCTCTCGTCTCTGTATCTGCGACAGCAATAAAAGCTATCGCTGAGTATTAGGACTCAGTGGTGCACAACATACTAAAATAATCTTTATGCAAAAATAAAATCATATTTATTCAAAAATTTGACTAAACATGAGCATTAAACACAAAACATGAATTATGAGATTTTAATGCAAACCACGTTCATTTCGAAGTATCAAAACACATTTCATAAAACCCACAGTTAAATCATGCCATTCAAAACAAATAGAATCTCAATAGCCAGAAGCTAAAGAGAAATCACATCACAAGGCTAGCTAGCTCAAATATATGAATATCCATTCACATCCTCTTCTACTGGCACACCTCAACACTTCTCCAGAGAAGGAATCAAAATTCGAAACTAATTACCCCCACTAGTCGTGCTAGTGAGGTGTTCAAATATATGGTCATGACACTGTGGTTTCAAAACTTATCTTAACAATTTGCTAAACATTGTTATTTCAAATATACACAATAACTTTCACAGTTTAAATCAAAACATCATAAATAATGTCACAAATAAACTTTCAACAATTCCAAATCACAAGTAAAATACATATTTCGTTCACTTTATCAATGAATTTTAAAGCATGGGGATGTTGTGCACAAACCTCAAATGAGTCGCCTTTAGCCTCGACTCGGTTCCTCGGGTTCCTTCCCGATATTCTTTTCAACTGAAACACACAATTTTACAATGTTTCAGTACTAGAACTTAACATAAATCCAACATAAATTTAGCTTCACTTATACCTAGCTCTAACGTGCTAATTTCGACGTTCTTTAAATTTTGTGTTTCGAGTTACTATTCACTGCACTATTCAAGTCAAATAGTTGACTTTCTAAGGCTTAATAGGTATGGGAACTCCAATTTCACCCACATACCACATTTTGGTCATTAAACTTGTTGGTTTTGGTCATTTTCTTAAAGCTTAGGTCATTTTGGCAAAATTGCCAATTTTTGGTTTTGGTGCTCTTAGTTGCACTATTCCATTGGTCAATCTACTGTTGGAATTTGGCAAAACTTCCTTCATAGAAAATGTTCCTTATTGTCTTAAGTGTATTCTCATTTTTGGATCACCCCAATTGGAGTTTTGTAGCTCAAGTTATAGCCAAAATAAGATTACTGTTCACGTGCACTGTTCATACTGAGATTTTGGTTCTGGCAGATTTTTTGTCCAATTTTGTTCAGTAATTTGATCAAGTTTAGTTCATAATTTGGCCTAACTTTCTTCACATGAAATGTTCTACTATGTCTTAGGTTTCCATCGATTCAAGAATCGCCTAAATCCGAGTTTCTTAGAGAGAGTTATAGCCCTTCAAACATTACTGCTCAAATGGAATTCTGCAGAATCGCAGGTACAGTAACTCAACTTTGCTCAACAATTTGAATGGGTTAATGGCATAATTTGGGTTGGTGTTCCTCATGAAAGTTTTAGATCTATATCTTATCTAATTGCTGGTAAAATTTCAGGTCATTTTGACCTTCCTAGCTCGAGTTATGACCAGATGAACAGTTACTATTCATTTGGTCAGTTTGGTGCAGTGGCAGCCTGCTCTTATTTCACTTTGGTCAATTGGTTCACCCAGTTTTGGTCAGTTTTTGGGCATGGTTCCTTAATGAAAATTGTGTCATTTTATGTCTATTTTCATCTCCAATTGGTGGCATATCAATTGGACTTGTAAAATTTGAGTTTTGGTCCTTCAAAGTGGGTTTGGTCATGCTACCTATGAATTTGGTTTTCATTCCAACAATTCCCACACCTCTCTTTTAGTCATTATTGACCATTTTTCATCTCATAATAGACCAAAGTCATCATTTAAGCATTTCTCCAAAATTTGGTTCACAACCCTAGCATTCAAACCCTAACTCATACATTTCATGCAATTAACTACATTTAATGGTTTTAATGCTAATCATTCAACTAAGTATGGTTCCTAAACTCATTCAAGCCCATTAAATTCATGCAATTCATACTCCCTTAGGCTGGCTGAAAATTCACTAATAGTCCTTCCCCCATATTTTCACTTCATTTAATGAATTCTAAGCTCATTTTAAGTAATAAGCATGAACTTAAAATAGAAATTGAAGGTTAGAATACCAACCTTAGGTGAAGCCTTTGATCTTCACTTTTTGTTCCAACTTCACACTTTTTCTTTCCTCTATTCTTCCTTTCTATACTCTTCAAGATGCAAGAATGAAGTTTTTAGGTGGGAGTTATGTTGATTGGGTAAAGAAAATTAAGCTTAATGTAAGCTTAAGGAAAGATTTTTCATGGGAGCTTATCGAGGAGATGGGGCGGAAAACAAGGGAGAAGAAGAAGACTTTTCTTTTTTTTTTTTTTTTTTCTTTAATCTTATCCCCTTTTGAAGACCAAAAATCCCAATTTAATAAAATAAGTTAATTAATCTTTTATGACATCATTCATGATGTCATCACCTTTGACTTTTCTAACTTCTTTCTTTTTTTTTCTATTTATTTTTTTCTATTAGTTCTTTAATTTAATTCTTGATTCCGAAATTTTCTTTTCTCCATTTTTATTTGACAGTTAGGTCAGGAGTCAGCTCTCGGGGTCAATTGACCAAATTGCCCCTCGCCGGTTCATTCTGGTTTGTAAATAATCCAATATTTCTTCCGGCTCCCTGATCTAATTATTTGACTGGCTTAACAGTTCTTTTTCGTGATTTTCTCTTTTCCACTGTGTTCATAAGGGTCCTAAGGACCGCAGCGTCACTTTTTACGGTTCGAAATTTGAGTTTAAAATGACTTCGCAGTCATTCCCGAGGAGGTCACTCATCGCTGTGACTCTCGGCTCGTTTAATCTCTTATGTTCTGTTTTTCTTATTTATAGTTAACTAATTAAACATTACTAATTATTTGTGTTTATGGCTTCTCAAGTTGTCTTAAGTGTGGCTCCAATCTCCTTAATTGTCCATACCGACACCGGTCACCGGAACAGTGAAATCTACCAGGCTATGCAAACGGGGTGTTACAAGTCATATGTGTCCTATGGAGACGAAGGGATTAACTTGGTATCTTGACCAGCCTCTCATCGAAAAAATGATCCGATTAGTGATCAGCCCGAAGAATGAGCCATAGTGGCAAGAGCGGATTTTGGGCTTCAATAGCCTTGACTACTACTGGAGGAAGCTGTGGACGTCGAGTCAATCCATTTTGATCAGCACGGGAGGTAATCAATCGGTATCCCTATTCGGAGTGACTGGATACACGAGTTACACCCCGGCATTAGTAATGAGACAGTTTGGCTCAACACAATCCAGAATCAACATTGAAGGACACCACCAAGGTCATTTCTACCATGAGCTCGAGGAAGAGGAAGGGTTGAAGATAGCTCTCAAATCTTAGGAAAACATCACTCTGATGGAGAGGTCGCCTAAAGGTCCGAGTGCCACGAGTGATTATCTTAAATGGAGGGCTGACAGGGACCAGAAACACTTAACTGTAAATTCAACAAAATGCGAAGGCAGCGACCCTCGCCAAAATGTCCTATCAGAGGAAGCTAATAATCATCTGGCTAACTCACTACAGAAGGCAAACATTGAGAACTCATAACTGCAAGAACAAATAAAACAGTTGGAGGATCAACAGCAGAACTTTAAAAGAAAAGTGAAAAGAATCAGGGAAGAGGTAAGGGCCGAAAAGATGAGCTTCAAAGAGAAAGAGGCATGGTGGGAAGAGGAAAAAGGCTCTCTCCAAGCTGTGGTTAGGGAAGTATAAATGCAGAATAATAAGCTTCAAGAAAAAATGAAATACCAAGAGATACTCGTAGAAGAGTATAAACAAGAAAACAAAAAGAAGAAGCTTGAATTGAAGGAACAGGCACTGCTCATCAACGATATCCTGAAAGAATGTGCTAAGGAAAGAAAGGAGAAAGAAAGACAAGCTGCTCTCTATCAAGAGCTAAAAGAGAATGTTAACCAGCTGGAGAGAACGATAGCACAGGGAAAACAAGAACTCCTTCCTGAATCCGAATATGCTCTAAAAGCATTCGACCCCTGCCAAACAAGAAGAAAGGTTATACGAGTATCTCAGAAAATGTCATCTCATTATAAAGAGCTTCCCTGAGCCTAGGTCAATGTAAAGAATGCTGTGTATAAATATTCAGTTAATGGAAAACTTTTTGGGCCATTGTTTAGCTAAATGATGAATGAATAGTATAACTCCCGTAGGAACCCCCTCGCTAGGGTTATGCGAAAAATTGGATGTGCATATGGACAGGTATCATAAGACGCGCATTCAATCTTGTCATTCACGGTCAGACTATCGACTGATGCCATGATAAAATTAATGCAATCATCCTTCAGCAGATTTCATTTGGGCTCCCAAATGCCACTGTATCCTTTGTCCGAACCAGGACCTTTAGTTTTTTTTACGAAATTCAAAACTCATTAAAAGCTTTTTTATTCATTTCCCTACAGAAAATCAAACATTGCTTCAAACAAGGCAAGTCTGACCAAGCACACGGTTCAACCCAAGCGAGTGTACTTAACAAGATCCCGAACAAAGAAGATAATGGAAGATCAGGAACAAGTACAGAACCTACAAGGACAGGTTTCCGAATTGAAGGATCAGGTCTCAGAACTTATGAGACTAATGAGGGAGATGTCCCAAAATAAACCCACTTCAGAACCTAACCTACCATTACCTCCCCCACCACCTACAACAAATGATCCGCATCAAGCTTCAACTTCCTTCACCTTTTAGTCACCTATCCCGGATCCGACAATCACTGTCAATCCGGCTACTATAAATAATGACCTACCTTTCTCCTATTACCCGGCTATCTCAAATGCTGACCCATACCCTTCAATACTGATCCCTCCGGTTCACTCCACCCCTCATTTCCCAGCTGGGGGAGTATCTTTTGCAGTAGGAGGAGAAAATAAGGCCAGGGAAAACGAGAAGCTGTCTGCTCTAGAGGAAAGATTGAGAGCAATAGAGGGACTGAACATGTATGGTTCAGTAGATGTGGCGTCACTGAGATTGGTGCCAGATGTGGTGGTGCCACCTAAATTCAAAGTCCCGGATTTCGACAAGTACACCGGGAACTCAGATCCCCGCATTCACCTGGCAACCTACATCGCCAAAATGTCTACCTTGATGGAAGATGACAGACTTCTCGTCCACTTCTTTCACGAGAGCCTCTCTGGAGCAGCCCTGAGATGGTGCATACAGTTGGATAGGAGCAAACTGCGCTCCTGGAAGGATTTAGCTGATGCATTCTTGAAACAGTACAAATTTAACTGTGATGTGGCCCCTACAAGGAGGGACCTCCAAAACCTGGTGCAGAGAGACAGGGAAAGCTTCAAGGAATATGCCCAAAGATGGAGAGAGAAGGCTGCATAAGTATATCCTCCAGTGATCGATAATGAATTATGCTCCCTGTTCATCGAAACATTGAAGGCTCCTTACTTCAATTTGATGATTGGAAACACTTCCAACAGCTTCTCTGACATCATCCAAGCCGGTGAAAGGATAAAAGCTAACTTAAGAATGGGACGGCTGTAGGAGTTGACTGAGAATCCTGCAAAGAAAACTACCAGTTTTGGCAAGAAGAAGGAGGGTGATGTGCATTCCATCACCCGTCAGAATAATTATTCCCCATTTCCCCAAAATAACTACCGGCCATGTCCTCCCCCTCATGGCCAAACAGTTGCAAACATTCCACCTCCTTTCCCAAATTATCCACACCCACGCCCACAATACCCACCATCTACAAATTACCAACCTAGACCACCTCCTCCACCTACCCAACCCAGGCTACCTCAAAATAGTCCCAGACCACCAAGAAACCCTGATCCACCCCTTCCCCTCCCACTCAGTGAAATATACCGATACCTCATCGGTATAAACCAGATTGTACCAGTTCCCCTAGACCCAATTTAGCCACCATACCCCAGGTGGTATGATGCCACTGCCCGTTGTGAATATCATGGAGGGGCACAAGGGCATTCAACTGATAACTGCAGGGCACTCAGAGGGAGAGTGCACGCTTTAATCCGGAACGGGTGGTTGAAGATTGAGGGAAATGGTTCCCTCCCCAATGTTACCTCAAACCCGTTGCCCAATCATAATGCGGGCAATAGAGTAAACATGATAGAATCGGATGGAGAGAGGTTGGCACCAGAGGTAGAAGAGTTAATTCCTCACTTTGAGGAAATTTTTGCCATGGCGATGAGGGAAGTTTACCTTTTCCCTTAGGTATCGGAATCAGGAAAAGGTACGGGATGTCCTTACCATGGAGGGGCAGCTGATCATGAACTACAAGACTGTGAGGGATTCCGGCAAGAGGTCCAGAATTTGTTATCCCTCAAAATTTTAAGATGCCAAAGGAGATCGAAAGTGGAGGACGAAGTAAATACCGCCAGGTTTGGCCAGAATACCTCTATCCCCAATCCTAGATTAACCTTATCTATCCCCAATGCCCCAATGCCCTCACCACCAGTAACGATTATCCGAACCCCGCCTCAGCTCCCAGTCACAAATACTCATGTCCCTTGGAACTACAATTTCCAAGTTTTCACCCAAGGAGCATCGAGCAGTACGTCGGCTCCTAATCTTACTTCACCTCCGGCACCTCCAAAACCGTGCTTCACTCCTCATGAGCACTTCAGAATGACTAATGCCGGACCTACCAGAAATACTACTCCCCAACCTAATCCTCAGCCCGTTGCTGCCACAAAATCCTCCCCACCTGAGCAAGAAATCGAGTTTATAACTCGAAGTGGGAGATGTTACGAGAACGAAGAGAAAGAAAAGAAGAAGGGGAAAGTAAAAATGGGAGAATTACAAAAGAACACAGAAGAGGAGATTGAAAAAACGGGGGAAGTAGAACCCGCCAGGCCTAAGGAAGAGGAGGAGCTATTGCTCCAAATAATGAAGCAGAGTGAGTACGATGTGGTGAAACAATTAAGAAAGACACCTGCCCGAATATCACTGTTATCGCTGATTTTGAGCTCTGAGGTGCACCGTCATGCCTTGCAGAAAATCCTGGATCAGGCCTTTGTGAACCCCGATATCACACCGGGGCAGTTCGAGAAGATAGTAGGACAAATCCAGGCATCCAGTTTTGTCACTTTTTCTGAAGAAGAGATAGATCCTGCAGGCTTGGCACACACTAAAGCCCTCCATGTGACAATGAAATGTAAAGGTTGTATAATGGCCAAGGTCCTAATTGATAACGGATCAGCCCTCAATGTACTGCCTAGTGCTACCTTGGCTAGGTTGCCAGTTGACCAATCAGATATACGTCAAAGTGATATGGTGGTAAGAGCCTTTGACGGTACAAGAAGAGAAGTGTTGGGAAACATCGACTTGCCACTTCAAATTGGCGCATGTACCTTTGACGTCATATTCCAGGTGATGAACATTGAACCGGCTTACACTATGTTGCTGGGGAGGCCGTGGATCCATTCAGCGAATGCCGTTCCTTCAACCTTGCATCAGAAGATAAAGTACATCATGGACTGCAAAATCATCACTGTAAGAGGGGAAGAAGCCATTTTGGTCACCAAGCCACAATCACTTCCTTATGTGGAAGCGGCTGAGGAGTCATTGGAAAGCTCCTTCCAGGCCCTTGAACTACAAGAAACCAGAAATGAAGGGGCTATGGCTATGGTAGCCAAGATAATATCGAGGAATGGGTATGAAGAAGGCAAAGGCCTAGGCGCCACGTTACAAGGAATTATTGAACCTATACCGGCTATCCAGAAGGTGGGCCGTTGCGGTTTGGGATTTGAGGAAGATGCCCTCATAGATGGACAGTTCTGGATGAGAAACAGACTTCGGGATCAGAGATTTGACCAGAAAGTCGGGAGAATGAAAGTAGTCCCGAGAATCACAGAGGTCTTCACTAAACTGGTCATCGAAAATCCGACAGAGGTTGAAGAATCACCCGATGAACTATCTATTGATGTCATCCACTTGGATTCCCTGTATGAGGCTCTGGTATCGCCAATAGCTGAGGGGCAAGAGTTGGACAACTGGACGGCAGAGGACATCCCTGTACTTAATTTCGAGTAAAGTACCTTTGGTTATCTACACTTGATCATTTTGTCCATGATGGCAAGTGTAACATTGTAAATGGACCCTTTTCTTATGTCATAAATTTTTAATGAATTAATAGCGCATTTATTTCCAATCCTTTTTGTTCTCCATTTGAATTCCATCCTTATAATATATTCTATTTTCGTTCATTCAGGACCATTCATCAATTAACACCTAATAATTCAATAGACTCAGAAATTCCTCTGGTTAATTTTGAAATCCCCATAACTGCCATTACTTTAAGTGATTCTGAGGTGGAGCTCATAGAAGAAAGGGATGAAAGGGATGAACCTTCCCTAGTGCCTTGTGGAGACAAAACGCGTACCATAAACTTAGGCACGGAAGAAGTGAAAAGGGAACTTAAGGTAGTGGAAAGTGAAGAATTGGGAGATATGATCAGTTTGCTCAGGGAATTCCTAGATGTATTTTCATGGAGCTATGATGATATGGTTGGTTTGGACCCCCAGATAGTGACGCATAAAATTCCCCTAATTCCGGGGACAGTCCCAGTAAAGCAAAAGCTAAGAAGAATGAATCCTGACACACTGCTCAAAGTTAGGGATGAGGTCAAGAAACAGTATGATGCTAGATTCCTGGAAGTAGTCAAATATCCCAAATGGATAGCTAACGTTGTCCCAGTAATGAAGAAAGACGGGAGGGTTAGGGTATGTGTTGACTACAGGGATCTTAATAAAGCAAGCTTGAAAGATGATTTCCCTCTCCCTCACATTGATGTGTTAGTAGACAACACAGCAGGATTAGGCCGGTGTTCATGCATCGATGGGGCATCAGGGTACAATGAAATCCCAATGGATGAGGGAGACAAGGAGAAAACTGCCTTTATCACTCAATGGGGGGTATTTTGCTATCGGGTCATGCCTTTCGGATTAAAAAATGCTGGAGCCACCTACCAACGCACCATGGTCACATTATTCCATGATATGATGCATAAAGAAGTGGAGGTGTACGTGGATGATATGATCATCAAAACCCGGGGAGCAGAGAGCCATGTACAGGTGATGAGGAAAGTATTCGAGAGACTCAGGAAATATCAACTGAAACTGAACCCTGCCAAGTGCATATTCAGAGCTAGATCTGGGAAATTGTTGGGATTCATAGTGAGCGAGAAGGGAATAGAAGTTGATCCGGATAAAGTCCGAGCCATTCAAGAGATGCCATCCCCAAAAACAGAAAGAGAGGTACGCAGTTTCTTGGGGAAATTGAACTACATATCAAGGTTTATCTCCAATCTCACTGCTAAGGCTGAGCCTATCTTTAGACTACTCCGAAAGAATAACACCACTCAATGGGATTCAGTTTGTCAAGAGGCTTTCGAGAAAATCAAGCATTACCTGTCAAACCCACCAGTATTGGTTCCACCAGTGGCTGGAAGACCTCTGATTCTGTATATGGCAGTCCAACAAAACTCAATGGGATGTGTTTTGGGGCAACATGATGATACCGGCCGGAAGGAAAGAGCAATTTATTACCTGAGCAAAAAGTTCAATGATTGTGAGTCAAGGTATTCTTTCCTAGAGAAAACTTGCTGCACACTAGCTTGGACAGCAAATCACCTCAAGCACTACATGTTGAATCACAAGACATGGCTCATTTCCAGAATGGATCCCATCAAGTATGTATTCGAAAGCCCATTCGTGCCAGGAAGGATAGCCAAATGGCAGGTCATACTCTCCCAATATGACATTGTCTATATGACCCGGAAAGCGGTGAAGGGTAGCATGATCACTAATCTCTTAGCAGAAAACCCCATACAGGATTATGAAGCTCTGGACTTTGAGTTCCCTGATGAGCATATTAATGAAGTAGACTGCGGAGAAGAAGAGCCAGCTGATGTTTGGGAAATGTATTTACTGAGTCATCAATTTGTGCAGTAATGGAATCGGAGCTGTATTGGTATCCCCGGATGGGAAACACTTTCCGATAGCTATCAAGTTGAGATTTGACTGCACCAACAACATTGCAGAATATGAAGCTTGCGTAATGGGTCTACAAGCTGCTATCAAAATGAAAGTCAGAAAGTTGGAGGTGTATGGAGACTCGGCCCTGATTATTTATCAAGTCAAGGGAGAATGGTAAACTAAAGATCCGAAGCTAATCCCCTATCAGAAGTACTTACTGGAGCTGACTAAGAAATTCGAGGAAATCTCTTTCACTCACCTCAGTCGAGACAAGAATCAATTTGTAGACGCCTTAGCCACCCTGGCTGTTATGACTCAGATGGAAGAAGGACAGACGACCCAGGTGCTAAAGATTAAAGCAAGAAGTGAGCCGGCTTACTGCTTCATGATCGAAGAAGAACCTGATGGTAAACCTTAGTACCATGACATCTTGCTCTACATCAGAACCAGAGAATTCCCCTCTGGGGAAAGCAAAAACGAAAAGAGGATGATTCAGAGATTAGCATTGGGATACTTCCCCTGTGGAGAAATCATATACAAAAGGAGCTCCAACGGTGAATTGTTGAGATGTGTGGATGCAAAAGAGGCGAAGAAATCCTTTTTGAGACTCATGAAGGGAACTGTGCCACCCATGCTAATAGGCATATGATGGCTAAGCAAATCATGCGACGGGGATATTTTTGGACTACCATGGAAAAAGACTGCATCGAGTATTTCCGAAGGTGCCATAAGTGTCAAATCTACATGGATCCGATAAATGTTCCGCCTCACCAACTGTTCAATCTCATTTCGCCATGGCCTTTCACAATGTGGGGCATCGATGTGATTGGTCCCATCAACCCTAAGGCATCCAATGATCATAGATTTATCCTGGTGGCTATCGATTATTTTTCTAAATGGGTCGAAGCGACATCATATGCCACATTACGCAGAACACATTTCTCAAATTCCTCAAAAATAATATTATCTGCCGACACGGTCTCCCCAATGAAATTGTCACTGACAACGCCAAGAACTTGAATGGCCCAAAGATCCAGAAGTTATGTGACCAATACAAGATTCGACATCTCAATCCTCCCCATACCGGCCCCAAATGAATGGAGCAGTGGAAGCCGCAAACAAAAATCTTAAGAGGATAATTCGGAAAATGACGGTCACATATAGGGATTGGCATGATATGCTTCCCTACGCTCTTCACGCATACTGGACTTCTGTAAGGACCTCAATTGGTGCAACTCCTTATTCATTGGTTTATGGGATGGAGGCTGTATTACCCATTGAGGTAGAAATTCCTTCTCTAAGAATTCTAAAAGAATCGGGGATTGATGAGTCAGAATGGATCCAGTCAAGGTTGGACCAATTAAATTTGCTAGATGAGAAGAGGCTAACGGCGGCATGTCACGGACAACTGTACCAAAGAAGAATGGCCAGGGCATTTAACAAAGGTGTTCGCCTATGCGAATTTCAAACTGGGGACTTAGTTCTGAAGAAAGTATTGCCAACTCAAAACGATCCCCGGGGCAAATGGTCACCAACCTACGAGGGTCCCTATGTGATTAAAAAAGCATTTTCAGGTGGGGCCTTGATCTTGACCCACATGGATGGTGAAGAATTTCCAAGACCTATAAATGCTGACACCGTCAAGAGATACTATACCTAAAAAAAAAAAAAAAAAAAAAAACTAGAGGTGAAAACCTGGAAGGGCGCTTCTAGTCAAATGAACGAAGGGAAAGTGAAAACCCGCAAGGGCGCTTTTTGCAAAATAAGAAGAAAGTCAAGGGGCATCCGAAGAAATGAGGTCGTAGGCCAAGTCTTGTAACTTGTCCTCCATTAATCATCGGCTTTCGGGATCCTGTTAAGTACACTTCATCGGGGAAGAACTTCTTGTGTCGAGATTAGGCTTGCTTTGTAAGTTGATTTTAATTTCCTGCATTTAAATTTCATGCTATCAACCTCTGGTTCCTTGATCAAAGTTGATTTTAATATCTAAGTTGATTTTAATTTTTCCTGCATTTAAATTTCATGCTATCAACCTCTGATTCCTTGATCTAAGTTGATTTTAATTTCATGCATTTAAATTTCATGTTATCAACCTCTGGTTCCTTGATCTAAGTTGATTTTAATTTCATGCATTTAAATTTCCTGTTATCAACCTCTGGTTCCTTGATCTAAGTTGATTTTAATTTCATGCATTTAAATTTCATGTTATCAACCTCTGGTTCCTTGATCTAAGTTGATTTTAATTTTTTCTGCATTTAAATTTCCTGTTATCAACCTCTGGTTCCTTGATCTAAGTTGATTTTAATTTCATGCATTTAAATTTCCTGTTATCAACCTCTGTTTCCTTGATCTAAGTTGATTTTAATTTTTCCTGCATTTAAATTTCCTGTTATCAACCTCTGGTTCCTTGATCTAAGTTGATTTTAATTTCATGCATTTAAATTTCATGTTATCAACCTCTGGTTCCTTGATCTAAGTTGATTTTAATTTCATGCATTTAAATTTCCTGTTATCAACCTCTGGTTCCTTGATTTAAGTTGATTTTAATTTCATGCATTTAAATTTCCTGCTATCAACCTCTGGTTCCTTGATCTAAGTTGATTTTAATTTCATGCATTTAAATTTCCTGCTATCAACCTCTGGTTCCTTGATCTAAGTTGATTTTAATTTTCTAGCATTTTAATTTCCTGTTTAGCCTCCGGACTTTAACTTCAAATTTCAAATTTTAAATCGTCCAAAATATGGGTCTGAATCTTTACATAATTCCTACATGGGAAAATTTTTCCCTTCAATAGAAATTATGTAAGAAGGGGCAGCTGTCGACACCATATTTCGGCCGATCCCCCGAAATTAATAAACTTTGAAGCCTATCCCCAACACAGTCCCTTTTGCCAACCAACCACACTTCCGATCTCCCCTCAAAAAGAATTTAATTAATACCAAGTCTCCAGGTCATTTAAAGCCTCACCGATCTCTCAATCCAATTGTCGAGTCTCCTGATCATTTAATCATATTTCTGATCTTTCTTGTCAAACGAGATTGAACCAACACTAGACCTTCATGCCACCAGTCTTATTGCCGATCTCTCTTTTAAAAGTTTGGGAATAATAAAGTTAAGGTTCCGATCCGGTTTAATGATGATTTCGATCTTAAATGTTCAAGTCAAATTTCTAATTTTAATCAAGTCCCGTTTAGCGTTGGTTCCCAGCTGATCTCATACTTATAGTGTTTTCCGACCTCTTACACTTAGATTAATAATCACTTTTAGTTGTTGTTCTAATATGTTCAGACAATCAGGCGCTCATGCAACTTAGATACTTTCCGATCTCATTCAGTCATTACATTAAAGGTCTAATTACATCATTTGGGTGATCTCTAAAGATCGGATTACATTAAAGGTCTGATTACATCACAAGAGCGATCTTTAGAGACCGGTGGAACATCCTATTTAAAAGGCCTATGTCAAAGCCTAGTCTCGTGGCTGAGTCAAAAGATGTGTTTGACCAGGAGACTGGCTGGGGGGACTATGACTCTCATGAGAATGAGAGAGGTCGTCATCAAAGTTACCGCTCGAAATCGAGTTGCTGTCGGAACACCCAGTGTGAAGAGGAGCCAGATGAACGCCAAAGAGCAGTCACCAGTGTTGAGGGGAATATTAGCAGTTTTCTCACCCGAAATCAGTTCGCCGATTATATTGGGCGAACGATTCGAGATTAGCATGATCGAGGTCCTCGATCCAGATCGGTTAATTATTCCAGTTCTCTCACTATCATCAGATAAGGTTGTCATGATTTTTTGATCACCGGGATCGTAAATTTTTAGGCAAGGAACGAAGAGGACAACCGGAAAAAGATTAAAAGCAGTCATTTTGTCCGGAATTGTTGCCGGAACAGCTAGAACAAGAAAAATGAGGAGAATAGGGGAGAAAGTCAAGTGAGGTAGGGCTTCCCGGTTGAAGGTATATATATAGGAAAATTTGAGCATTTATTACAAGCAGAAAACGAAGCGGACGCCTCGAGAATTGAGGGAAATAAATGCTTTGACTGGACCAAACTTGATAAAAAGGAAGACTGGTGTGGTAAAGATCGGTAGAATGGAGACCGGCATGAAAGATCGGAAGAGAGCGTGTCAGGAGAGATCGAAAGAGAGGAACCCGGTATGAGAGATCGAAAAAGGATCACGTTGAAAAGACCGGAAAGGAGGGAAGGTCGGAAGACAAAGAGAATGAGACAGCTCCTGCCGATTATCGTCATAATCAGAGCCGAGGTAGTTAAAGCGTTGCAGGTGAAATCTCAACCGCACGCCTCAGAATCACCTGCACTACTGACATGTGCCAGAGTACGTCAGGACAGCGCTGTACATCCTAATCTCCACCGTTGATCTTATTTGTAAGGACGAGCTCGGAGCCCTCAGATCAAAGAAGAAAACGACAAGATCAACGCCTTTCACTCCTAGCCCTCAGATCGCTATTGACAAGAAATTTTGGGCTGTTAGATTAGAAGAGAGAAAAGGACAAATACTCCGGAAGGGATCCCAGTCGTCCGTTCTGATTCTCTTTAATTCCTGAGCCCTTAGATCATGTCCTTCAAAATCTTAACCCTCCATCTCCCCTAGAACAGATCCTGACCCTTCATGGGAAGCACCCGGTTCCTATAAATACCTGCATGAAAAACTGTTCAAGAGGATGAAAAAAAAGAGGGCAGTGACTATAGTGGAAGAACTCTGAAACTTAATTCAGTTCGTTACTCTGCTTTTTTTAGCGTTCATAAGAAAAACTTTTGAAACCAGTTTTCTAAAGTGTTTTCTTGCAAAAGGGATTCTTGAATACTGAAACTCTCTATTTTTCAGTTCATTCATTATCCTGTGGTGCTCTCATTTTCAGCTCTTTGTTTTATTTAGTTCCATTCCCATTGTCCAGGCTCAACCTCATTTAAACTCGGCTATTATTTTAACCTGATTGCATTTTAGCGAAGCATCCTTCGTTTCAAGGCGGACCTTAACCTTCCGGTTATCAAACCTGCAGTTCTATTAAGCTTTGTGATTCAATACTTAGTTTAATAGATTTGGCTCCCTACAGGTGAGTGCTTGTATTGCCATTTTATTAAGTGCTCGTTTACATTCTTTTGCATTTCCTTTGTTCTTTTATGTACGTAGTTTTTTTTTTTTTTTAAAAAAAGTTTATATTGCGCTAAAGAATACCAAAATGTTACTCTCGGGTTTACTCCTTTGTTGATCAGTCCATTCTTTTCATTAATCTTTGTTATTTCTAAATGCAAGTTTTCTAGTCTCGAATAATGTATAAGGGGTCGGGTAAAATGTAGGTAATCGTATCTTAAGGGTCTCTTTAAAAATAATAAAAGGTCTAAACAATGAGTCGGGAAAATAGTAAGGCCGAATCACTAGAATAATGCAAAAGATAATTGAGTAAAACAACACAAGGCAGAGTAAAACCGAACTTTAAGATAGATAAATGGGATAGATCGGGTATCAAAAGGTACTGATAAGGCGATCACATAAGAAGGTCGGAAAATTCGGTTTGGTATCTCCTGATTGGATACAAGGTACCAATGAATTACAAGAAGCCTTGTTCCGAGCCCCTACATCTTTAAATGCCAAAACCCTTAGTTCTAGGATTTTGTGACGTGCAGCTGTAATCAAGTTTCAAGAGATCGGAAAAGTCCTTATCCGATCCCTATTAAAATGAAGGAGATCGGAGGAGAGTTCTTATCCGGTTTCCACTTAAAAATTTTAATAAATACTTAAAAGGAGATCGGAGGAGAGTTCTTATCTGGTTTCCACTTAAAAATTTTAATAAATATTTAAAAAGAGATCGGAGGAGAGTTCTTATCCGGTTTCCCCTTAAAAATTTTAATAAATATTTAAAAGGAGATCGGAGGAGAGTTCTTATCCGGTTTCCCCTTAAAAATTTTTAATAAATATTTAAAAAGGAGATTGGAGGAGAGTTCTTATCCAATTCTCAAGCTTAAAAATTTTAATAAATATTTAAAAGGAGATCGGAGGAGAGTTTTTATTCGGTTTCCCCTTAAAATTTTTTAATAAATATTTAAAAAGGAGATCGGAGGAGAGTTGTTATTCGATTCTCAAGCTTAAAAATTTTAATAAATATTTAAAGGAGATCGGAGGAGAGTTCTTATCCGATTCCCAAATTAAATTTCAACAAATACGTAAGATGATTTCCCCTGAAATAAAATTAATACGAAACCGCAACTCACTAAGGTCGTTTCATTTACTTATGTATCTGGGTAATCCAGATTAGTGAAAAATCAAACATTCCTTTCGGTCAAAAGGATGAACATTTCTATTCAAACCCTCCTAACTATGAAGAACGTGAAGTTAAATCTGCTTACCCTCGTTGAGGGACGAGGTGGGGTGCCTAACATCTTCCCCACCCGTTCATGGACCCCGAACCTAGAATCTCTGTTTTTGAAGTGGTTTTATTCTAACTTACTTTCACAAATGGTTTTCTTTAATTTCCCTCAAAATTAAAGTGGCGACTACTCACTTTTCCCACTTCGGTGAGTGTTCGTCCAGGCGACCGTAAAATACCTTGCGACAGTGCAATAATATAACAAGTAAAAATAATTGGAGCACATTTTCTATACTCAAGAATTTTACTGGGTTCATCTGAAATTTTTCATACAATATATCTTTCGTTATTTATGTTGCTCTCTAGAATCACTTCTTTCATAAGTTTACAATAATCATTTATATCATATACAAATAAATCTTAAATTTATACTTATACTTATATTCTTATGAAAGTTACATTTGTAATGTTATTTAAGTTATAATTCTTCTACTAGTCTTTTTATCTCTTCCTTGATACTTTCTAAGTTGTTTACAATCATTTCGTAATATTTAAAATTTTTATAACTAGTTTAATTTACTTCAGATCATTCTAAGGAACAAATTTTTGGAGCTAATCTAATTTATTTCAGAACTTCTTCTCATTTAGTTACTTTCTAGCATTTTTAATTGCTAATATTCATAACTTATTTTAATAAATTAGACTGTCTAAGTAACCTATGACAGACTAACTAAACTAGATAACGGGTCGTTGGCATTAGACACCGTGGTGCCTCGGGCCGTCATACCCTGGGACGCAGAACGTCAACCATGTATGCAGTTAGTATGGCTAAAAAGCCATGATATCGCATAATCGGGCATAAAAGCCATGAGTGTGGGCATAAAGCCATCAGTACGGGCATAAAGCCATGAATACAGGCATAAAGCCTTTCGCAGTACTGCTAAAACAATACCCTATTGGCATGCCAATCTATCTAATTTGATACACATGTCTAGGCAATACATGGGCACATAGTACCATTAAGAGTTTATATGTTTCATCATTTCATTAAATTTTTCATTTATATTTTTATAGCATTCTAATTTTGTTTATAATGGAAACAAAATTTTCAAACTCACATTTCTAGGTAATTTATGCATTCATTGTAATATTCATACTAATTACAATTCACATTCATTTAATCTCATGTACCATTCACATTCAAAACATCTTTTCTTTCTCTCTTGATGGGAATCAAAATCCCAAATGACACTTTTATCACATTTATTCATTCAATAATCTATTCATGTAAGGTACATTTCATACTTCAAGTTGTATTGCTAATGTATTATGAACTCCATTGGTGTTGGGAGTATAAGTCTCAACAATCCATCTAGGTTAATTTCATTTCATATTCAAGTGGTATCACTCATGTTTTATTAGACCTACTAGTAATGGGAATACAAATCTTAATTATATATTCACATAACTTAAATGTTCATTAAGTCATTTAGGTAAATTACTATTTCTATTCCAAGTAATCCATGAACATTTCATGGATTCCAAATTTCATACCTAAATTTCTTCTACCAATTTAGTTCTTACACTTTGTGTCTTTATACTACTATTCGCATTACTATTCACTCAAATTGTTGACTTTTTAATACATAATAAATTTATTGATCCTAAGTTCTCCAAGATACCATATTTTGCATTTTATTTTTGTTGGTATTGATTTCCAATACCATTTCAAAGCTTATCTTATGTTATTCAAAATTTTCAGATTTCATACCCTAGGTTTACTGTTCCATTGGTCATTTGTACAGCGGGAATTTGATAAAATTGTCTTCATGAAAGTTGTTCCTTATTGTGTCTAGTTACATTTCTTTTTTGAATCACTCCATTTGGAGTTTTGTAGCTCAAGTTATGATCATTTTACCATAACTGGCCGGATTGACATGTACCCAGAATTTCTGGGCAATTTGGTTCTGTCAGATTTGGTAACCTAAGTTTGGTTGGCAATTTGACTAGGTTACGGCCAGAATTTGGATTTTTGTTCTTCACAAAAGTTGTAGGGCTATGTCTTAGCTTTCTACTGGTAAAATTTCAGATCAATTGAACTTTTCTACACTGATTTATGACTATTTGAACAAATACTGTTTATTTGGTCATTTTCCAGGGACAGCATGTTGATCACCCAGATTAGGATAATTTTTAGGTCAACTTGGTTTGGTTTAATGGGCAGGGTTTCTTCACCAAAGTTGTGCCATTATGTGTCTAGTTTCATGTTCAATTGGCCTTACACCAATTAAACTTATACAACTCCAGTTATAGCTACCCAAACTTACTGGACTCACATCCATACCTACAGGGCACTCAAGGGCAGCATAGCTATTTCAATTCCAATGCCACAATGGTCTTCAATTTAAGGTCAAAATTCATTAAATGGTCACTAATTAACCATTAGAACTTAAATTAAACATCTAAGCGTTAAATCCTCAATTAAATCTCAAAACCCTAACCCTAACAATCCATTACTTCATCTAACATACACAAATCAACATCTAACTCTAATATAATTATCAAACATCATTCCCAAGCAATTTAATTCAATCAATTCAACAATTCTCAACCTTCCCCCATGGCTGCTGAAAATTAGAGTGTTCTTAACATGCATATTTTCCTCAAATTTTCTCCATTTTTTAACTTAACTCAAAGTTTAAATAAAAAATGTAAAGAGAAAAGTAAGAGATTTAGCACTAACCTTGAATGGAGTCACTTCTAAGCTTGGTAAACCTCACTTTTTCTTCTTCTAATTGCTGCCCTAAGCTTGCTCTAGTGGTGATGACAAGTTTTTGTGAAGCAAGCTAGTAGTTTTATGGTGTATTTGTATGAGAATTCTAGCGAGAAGGAGGAATAACAATGGAGGTGTGTGTAGAGGGAGAGGTGTCTCGACTGAATGAAGAAGAAGAAAGCAAAATTTGTTTCTTTAATTTGACTTCTTTTTCCCATTTTAAATGAATTTAAGTGTGTTGTTAAATTGTAATTGGGTGGAGGCATTTTAATGACATCATATGATGTCATAATTCCCAATTTCTTTCATTTTCTTTTTCTTTCATTTTCTTTTTCTTTTCTTTGCTACTTATTTTTAATTAAATTTTTAGCAATATTTATTCATATTTTAGATCATAATACTTATTTACTTAACTGGACAAGTCGGCCAAAAATCATCTCTAAAGACAAAATGACCAAAATGCCCTTCGTTTGGCTTAACAGACTAAAATTGTCTGTGCCGATTGAAAATTTTTTCTAAACATTTTCTTAGCATTCTAATGCCATAGAAATCTCAATAACTCTTCTCTAGAGTCCCAATAATTATTTTATGAATTTTCTCCCGGGTCTAGGGCTCCTAGTTGTGAGAACCGCAACTTCCTACTAAGTTATCCATCGCTAGGGCACCGGCTCATTTAACTTGATTGTATTTTATTTCTAAAATTTTTCCTAAATTTTTCTTATTAATATTTGAGTTAATTATGGTTCCTCACTTTAGTTTAAATATTTTTCCAGATGTTCTAGTTGTCCGGACCTATACGGGTCACCGGAACAGTAGAATGTACGGAATTGCTACAGTGAGGGTGTTACAATATCCCCTAAGTTCCATTTGTGATGAGAATACAAACCTCATTTACACATTTACATAATTTAAACCTTCATTAAATCATTTAAGTGGGATATCTTTCACTCCATTAATTTTGATTGTTACTATTTACTTGGTCATTCCTACACAAAAGTTGACTTTTTAATTCATAATAGATTTGTTAAGCCTAAGTTCACCAAGATACCACATTTCACATTTTATTTTTGTTGGTATTGATTTCCAATCCCATTTCAAAGCTTATTTTATGTTATTCAAAGTTTTCAGATTTCATACCTTAAGTTTACTGTTCCATTGGTCATTGTTACAGTGGAAATTTGACAAAATTTTCTTCATCAAAGTTGTTCCTTTATGTGTCTTCTTTAATTTCCTTTTTCAATCACTCCATTTGGAGTTTTGTAGCTCAAGTTATGGTCAATTTACCATAACTGA
Organism: Hevea brasiliensis; assembly: GCF_030052815.1. Classification (NCBI taxonomy): domain Eukaryota; kingdom Viridiplantae; phylum Streptophyta; class Magnoliopsida; order Malpighiales; family Euphorbiaceae; genus Hevea; species Hevea brasiliensis. The sequence goes on along the minus strand of NC_079503.1, from coordinate 54,681,329 downwards.
TTGGATTGGTCTTTACCCAGATTTTCTAGGCAAATTTGGTTCTACCAGATTTAATGTTTTGACTTTGGTAGACAATTCCATTAAGTTGTGGTCAAAATTTGGAGTTCTATTTTTCATGAAAGTTGTTCTAAATTGTCTAAGCTTTCTATTGATATAAAATTCAGGTCAATTGGATATTTATACACTGAGTTATGGCCAAATGAACAAACATTATTTATTTGGTCACTTTTACCAAGTCTAGAATTGGTTACCCAGATTTGGTCAATTTTTAGGGTATTTTAAGTTTGTTTTCTGGGTAAGGTTTCTTCATCAAAGTTGTGCCATTATATGTCTAGTTTCATGTCTAATTGGCCTTCCACCAATTGAACCTACAGCTCTCAAGTTACAACTGCCCAAACTTGCTCGATTCACATCCAGCTCTGCAGGTCCTATGAGGTAGCATACCCAACCTCAAATCTAAAGCCACAATTCACTTTAACTCCTCATCAAACATAGCTAAATGGTCACTAATTGACCATTAGGACTTCTGTTTACCAACACATGAGCAAAACCCTAAGTTTGCTCCAAACCCTAACTTCTATACTTAACTTTCATGCAACTTATACTCTATCAACCTATCCATCCTATCCATCACATATATACATTAATTGACATTAATATACAAACTTAATTGCAACTAAACCATCAAAAAACTCACCCTCTCTTAGCTACTAAAATTTGAAGTGACCTTAACATGCATATTTGTCTTTCTTTTTCCACAATTCCTAGTTGAATTTAAGATTCTAACATGGATATAAAAAGAGAGCGGGAGAGAAATAGCACTAACCTCTTACTTGGCAGAATTTTTCTTTTAATTAAACTTCACTTTTCCTCCACTTCTTGGCTGCCAAACTCTTTAGGAGGATCTAAGGATTATTTTTAGTGTTAAGGTTTTGAGGTTTTGGGCAAGAAATAAGATGATACAAGCTTGAAGACAAAGAAAAATGGAGGAGCTAGGGGAGAGCTGGTTTGGCCCGCTGAAAGGGAAGAAGAAGGTCTGAATTTTTTTTGTCAATTTTATGTCTTCTTAATGGTTTTATAAGTGTGTGTGTAAATAGGATTGGTTGGGAGGTTTTTATTACATCATGCTTATGTCATGCCCATGTAATAAATCCAATTAAATTTCATTTTATTTTCTTTTTTTCTTTCATTCATTTTTATTAAATTTTTAACAGTATTTATTCATATTTTAGGTCATATAATTTGTTTACTTAATTAGACAAGTTGGCCAAAAATCATCTCTGAAGACGAAATAACCAAAATGCCCTCCGTTTGGCTTAAGGAGCCAAAACTGCCTGTACTGATCTTAAAAATTCTCCTAATCTTTTCTTGGCATTCTAATGCTTAGGTCACTCATCGCCGAAGCATTGGCTCACTTAACTTTGTTGTATTTTATTTCTAAAATTTTTCCTAAATTTTTCTTACTATTATTTCAATTATTGATGACTCCTCACTCTAGTTTACATATAGTTCCAGATATTTTGATTGTCTGGACTGACATTGGTCACCGGAACAGTAGAACGTACGGACTAGCTAAAGTGAGGGTGTTACAACTACCACCATCATTACTTCACCTTGCCACCACCACCACCATCTAACTAATGTTGTCGCCACCACCACTACTATTTAGTCACCACTCGACTACTAATCATTGCAACTATTACCACTTATTATTAACATTATAAATAAATTAAATATTAAAATAAAAATTATCATTATATTATATTACATTATTTATATTTTTATTTTGCAATCAAATAGAGAAATATAATGACAATTACATTATATTACATTATAATTTTGATTGCATTATATAATTAATTACATTATATTATATTACGCTCTACCAAACATAACTTAAGGTAATTTTGCTCAAATAATTAATTTTAGGTGGCATTTGGGACAATATCAATAAAGGCAATTATTACTTTTATAACTTTTAACCTCTCATTAATGTTATTTTAATATTGGAAGAGAATATGTTAACTTTCACCCCATTAATATTTATACTTGGTTTAAATATTAACCTTGGAGAACTAAATTAATAATTATTTCTTTAAAGATTAAAACTGTCACACCTTATCTTTTATAAGGCATGACATGTTCCCGTAGCATATCTAATGAATTATCGAACTACTCTTACTGATAACCCATTAAATATACTACAAGGGATTTTGAACAAAGTATAACATTTTATTTTATCATTATTTTTGCGGAAAACTGCTTGGTGATAGTTAAAATTTTAGCAAAACACAATTGTATAACCTATTGAAAGCATAATATAAGTCAAGTCAACGATTTTCTTCAATCCATTTCACAACACCAAATTTTTTTTTTTTTTACTTTTACATTTCAAGTGAACATTTGATCTTCAAAAGTTTCATTCATTAGAGATAATGAACTTAACATTATCAAAATCTACAAATTACATAAGTCTCAAAATAAAATATAAATATTTACAAACTTAAAATGTTATAGCAATGTAATGTTTTTTAATACAAACTACTCAATGTCCATACATCTACATATATAGCTACAAAATATATCAAAAGGAAATTACAGGGGTATACCTACTATATACACCCACGGTCAATACAAAATGCTGCTTCCAAGTCTCTCACTCGGTAGTCTTCTCCTTTCCTTTACGTGCGATAATATAAATAAGCTATCACTAAGTATATCACTCAGTGGTGTACAACTAATAACTTTAAAACTTAAAATAAAGTACAACTTATCAAAGCATAATAAATCATATTTTCCTTAAGCATGAAAATATCACAATAGTTCTAAGTCCATAAGAACCATTTATTGAAATCACCTTTCAAATGAGAAATCATACTTCACAAATCACAATTCACAAAGCATAAGTGTCCTCACTATCAACACACATTTTAGACCATAACATAAAATTTTATGATTAATGTCATGTTGTACACCACGACAAAGTAATCTCAACCTCACTAACCGTTATTAATGAGGGAAGGACTAGCTAGCTAATGAGTACTCATATAGTCTCACCTCGCTAATCGTTATTAATGGGGGATATAATGATAATCAAATATCAAACCCCAAGTAGCCGTTACCACTGGGGAGTTCCAAAAGATACTGTCATGCTAACTGTGGTTTCAAAATAATTTTCGAAAGTTTCCCAATCAACAATCACATTTGCAAACTAATAAAACACATTCAAATAATCATAAAACCCATATAGAGGTGGCAACATCCAAATTTCTCAAATGCAAGAGAAAAATCATATCTCAATAAAATTAAACTCATTCAAATCAAATCCATTCAAATAAACTCATTCTAATCAATTTACAAGTTTAAAAACAAGGAAAAAGGTTAGTTGTGCACAAACCTTCAATGAACTTCTTTCTCTTTACTTATTTCTCTTTGTCCGTCCCAACCTCTTTTTCTATTGAAAATACAAAAGTAGAATGTCTCAATATTCATCTTAACTATTGCCAAAAACTCATTTCATAAATATCTAATGCCTCCCTAAGTTAGATTGGCAAATTTCAAAGAGTTTGGAACTTTGGACAGCTTGGTGTCCAAATTTTTGAACCCAATTTTTACCTAGTTCCAATCATAATTTGATGAAGTGTTCTCCATAAAAATTGTTCCTCTAGGTATTAAATTTATTTTCCTTTTTGAATCACTTAATTTAGAGTCGTGTAGCTCAAGTTATGACCAAAATAGTAGTTACTGTTCATGTGGGCAGATTTTGGTAGATTTGATGACTTAATTTTGCCCAGTAATTTGATTGACTTAAGTCCAAAATTTGGCCTTAAGCTCTCCATATGAAATTTTCTATTATGTTTTAGGTCTCCATCGGTTTAAGAATCACTTAAATTAGAGTTTTCTAGAGAGAGTTATGACAATGCAAATTTTACTGTTCACGTAGTCTAAATTCTGCAGATTCAGGTTCTGGCAGATTCATTGACTTAACTTTGCTCAGCAATTGGATTGAGTTAAGTTCATAATTTGGCCTTGAATTCTTCATGTGAAATGTTTTTCTATGTTTAAGGTTTCCATTGGTTCAAGAATCACCTAATTTGGAGTTATCTAGAGAGAGTTATGATAATGTAAACTTTACTATTCACATGATCACCACTGCAGATTCTAGAATTCCACCTCCAGATTCAAGGCTCATTTAAGGTAGCTTATGGTCATTTTCAAGGCAGGGTATCTTCATGAAAATTTTAGGCCTATGTCTTAAGTTTCATTTTCAATTGATTTCATACCAATTAGAGTTGTGTAGCTCAACTTATGGCTGTCTAAACATGCTAGACTCTGGTTCAGAATTTTCTGTCCTAAGGTTCAATTGTCACCTCACTAATTACTTCCACTAACCAACATCAACTCACATTTAATTTACCCCAAATGATGATAATTAAACATTAGTACATCCATAACACTTCATAGCACAAAACCCACAAATTTTCCTCAAGTCCCCAAATTCCCAACTTCACAATTCATGCAATTCCATAACATTTATTTCACCAATCATGTACACTTCATCAATTCAACATAAATTCTCAACTAAAATAGGTCAAATGACCATAATTAGGTATTATAACCCTCAATTTTTTTTTTCAATTATAACTCTCAATCGTATAACATACTATAAAAGCCCTCATTCTACATAAAACCTGGTTTGCAATTTTCCCCAATCCATACCATTTCACTAATTCCTTTCATCTTACAATTGTCAATTCACACTCAAAGAACTTAAAATGACCATAAATTACCATTATAAACACTAATTATACTTCATACAATAAAAACCCTAATTTCCTATGAACCCTAATTTTCAAATTTTCCAATTTTCCAATTTTTGCAATTCCCATGTAATTCTACTACCCTAAACATGTATACCACTTCAATTAAACTTGAATTCATCATCAATTTAACTAAAACACATCAAACCCTAAGTTTTCCCCAAATTGGCCAAAATCACACCTCTTCATACATGCATGATTCTCATGCTTTCTCATATAATTTTTATCAAAATCTAACTGGATTCAAATTTTGTATAACTAATTAAGCAAGAAAAGAAACTTACCTCAAGTGTCCAACTTCTAATCTTCAATTTCACTTGCAAATTCCTTATTCTTCTTACTTAAATCCTTCAATCAAAGAGCACTTTTATGTTTTTTACTATTTAGATGGAGAACTCATGTAAGAAAAGTGGGAAAAGCAAGGGTTAAGAGAGGTTATAAATGGAAGAATGAAGAAAGAAGAAAGAAAGAGAGAGGGAGAGGGAGAGAGAGAGAGAGAATTTCGGCCAAGAATGGGAAAGGGGAAGAAGATGTGTTTTCTTTTATATTTATCCCTAGTTTTAACTTAATTAATTCATAATTTTAATTATATCATGCTTATGTCACAATTGTAATTAAAAATTTGAAGTTTTCATTTTGGTATGGAGAAGAGGGAAAATCCATCATTAAAGTTACTATTACCTTGCCTAAAATCTCAAAAATTCAATTTAAAATAGAAAAGTCATTTCAAAGACAAAGCACTTCTCTCTGAGAGTTAATAAAGAATCATGAATCAAGCTTATGAGAACAAATTTTATTTTTTTTTTATTTTTTTATTTTTTTATTTTTTTTATTTTTTTTAATAATTAAAAAGAAATTACAGCAACAAATTTCTCCTCCCCCACTGTCACACCCTACCCCTCTGTAAGGCATAACATGATCCCGTAGTATACCTAATGAATTACCAACTTCATCTACTGATAACCCATTAAATACACTACAAGAGATTTTAAAACTTTTTCTTACTTCTTTTTACAGTGGTGAGCACTATTTACAGGTGTTAAAAATTTTTTGAACTTAAGTGAAAGAGATAACACATTTGAATTATTAGGAATTTCTGTAAAAATTTTGGTGGAGTACCATCTGTATTTTGAACAAAACAGTTCTTCAGAAAACCTGTAAAAAGCACTTCAAATAGATTTCCCAATCTCGACTCTAACAGTTAAACAATACAATATTTTTCTCAAGTCAAATCCACAATAATTTTTCAAAGACTACGATAAAAGAAATATAATACAAATTTTACAAGTCAAAATAACTCATAATTTACTTTACAACTTCAATGTACAATTTTAATTTACAACTGCTCAAAACCAAGAACACTATATACATACAGTGAACATACATTACAGTACAAAATGCAAAATGTGGTATACTCAATATACCCGATGATCTCTCACTGAATGTACTAGCAGCCTAGTCTGCTGCCCTGTCAATCTGTCTACTGCGACAAAGAATGAAAGCTATTCTTTGAGACAATGTCTCAGTGGTGCACAACATTAACCAAATACAACTTTAAATCACAATTCATAAATCATATAAATGATGGATACATAAAACCGTAGTTAAATTCGAGACAATGAATGTCATAAGGAATTTAATACAATATCACAATAAATCTCAGTAATCAAAACGTAGTTAAAATCAAAAGACAATGAATGTCAATAAGAATTTAAACTCCATTTCACAATATCACAATAAATCTCAATAGTCAAAACATGGTTAAATTCAAAGATAGTGAATGTCAATAAGAATTTAAACTCCATTTCACAAATTATCAAATCGCATAATAACACAATTTAGTCGAATAATTTAAGAATACAGTGTTGCCAATTCATTCACAACTTAAGCCATGACACAAAATTTCCGATCAATGCCGCGTTGTACAGCACGACAAAGCAATCATAACCCCACTAATCGAAATCAATGAGGAAGATAGCTAGCTATATAATGAGTACTCATCCGATCACCTCAACTGGTAAACCAGAGAGGGAGAAAAATAAACGATCACCACTCCATAAATGGAGAAGGAAAATAAACGATCACACCCCATAAATAGAGAAGGAATGATATGATACTGTCATGCTAAGTGTGAATACAAAATCAATTCCAAACATTTTATTCAAATGATTCGTGAGAATCCAATAAATTTCCAAAGTTATAATTTCATTCACAAAATGGCAACACAATTCATAAGTAACTTCAATTTTCACAAATCACACTAAATAATTTTTTCCACAGTTTTAAACCATTTACAATGCTTTTCAAGCAATAAGTATCCATCAATATCATTCAAACAATTTCTCACAATTTCAAACCATTTACAGTACTTTTCAAGCGATAAATATCCATTCAAACACATTTCCACAATTTAAAACAATAATGTACAAATAGTCATAATTCATTTCAATTGAAAAATTCAAAAGAAATAGTTGTTGTGCACAAACCTCTGATAACTGTCTCCTGGTCTTGACTCAGTGTTTCCTTCCCTTTCCCTGAGTCTTTGCTAACTGAGAAACACAATTTGAAGTGTTTCAGTACTTAATTAAACTGTTTCTAACGATAATGCTTGATAAGTAATTCACTGAATTCTATTATTTGCTTAGTCAACCTAATATGTCGACCCTCGATGCATTCTAGGTAAATTAGGTTTTAATGTTACTAACATGTCACATTCGATAGCCTTTTAGGGTTGGTACATGTTACCAAACTCATTTCCATGTATCTTGCATTTTCTTGCAATTTGCTGGATTCCGGGATACTAGTTTGACCTAGCTGGACGACCTAGTTCCCTCGGTTTTCAGGTTTCGTTCAAAACTACAAACTTATAGATCTATGTCTTATTGCACGCAGGGCAAAATTTCAGGTCATTCTGAGTTATGTAGACCATGTTATGGTCATTTTACTATTGCTAGTCAAATTGCACCAAAATTGGTCATTTTAGGTCACTTTAGGTCATTTTAGGTTCGGCCAGTTTTTGGACCCGAAATTGTGCAAGCTGTTTGACTTGCTTATGGTCATTTCTGGGCTTTAGTGTCTTCATAAGACTTGTAGGTATGGGTCTTAACTATTCATGGTTAAAATTTCAGGTCAATTGGACCTTTTTTGAGTGAGTTATGGCCTAAACACTAACTGTTGCCCAAATGGTCAGTTTTCAGGCCTTATTTGCACCTAATCCTGATTTGGTCACTTTTCAAGTTACCTTACAAGCAGAATTTTGGTAAGCTTCCTTCATGAAAGTTGGCACATTTTGTGCCTAGTTTCACCTCCAATTGGTCTCATACCAATTGGAGTCACACAATTCCATTTAGAGCCTAAAATACACACTGTTTTTACTAACACACTTTGCATTGCAAATTTTTGCAATTCTAATAGACATTATGCACTTTATACTTAGGTCAATTGTCCAATATCAATATACTACAACCAATATCCAGCCACAATATATGTGATCAAATATCCAGCAATTAAGTCAATGTCTAAATACAAATTCAACTCAAGTAATTCTCCATCACACTCAATTGATCAAATCCATGTCTAACAATAATTTAATTGCTCAAACTTAATCCAACTAACCAAGATCAATAACGTACATTTCATTGTTCTTAAATCAACATTAAATATACATGAATTTAACGCCTTCCCAAGCACATCAAGGCTGCCCAATTTACACATACACTTCAATCTCCCTTATTGACTTCCTAAGCTCATTTTCAATGCACAATTCACACATACACATGGTAATTAAGCTCTTTCACATTTAAGCACTTTAATCCCCACTAATTCTCATCAATTAATATCAATTACAAGTGAGAATAATCTGCTCACCTTTCCTTTCCATGGCTGCCAAAAGTTACACCCAATAATTATTCAAGTAATTCTTTCAATTTTTCAACCAAAATACTACCCACAACCTCAACACAAGTTTTAATTAAGCAAGGGAAGAAAATGGACACTTACCTCTTGTTGGAGCTTGCTAAAACCTCACCAATCGTGCTTCTTTTTGCTGCCATAACACTTCCCAAGCTGTGTAGACTAAATTTAATAAAGGAAATCATGTGGAAAATGGCTTGAAAATGGATGCATGGAGCTTGGTTTAGGGACATCAATGGAGGTTTCTATGGGAGAGCAATACGGCTAATGAAAAAAATGAAGAAGAAGATGCAGTTTGTGCTGTCCAAAGGTGGCTTTATATGGCCACTAAATGTCCCACGTGGTGCTCCATTAAGTTAATTAAAAATTGGTTTAATTTAAGATTTCTTTTAATTGCACTTTTGCCCTCAACTTTCCTTAAATTACATTTTATCTTCAATTTCATTTTTCATTAAATTTTTAAAATGTAATACCACTTATTTTTCATGGACATTTAGGTCAAAAGTCCACTCTAGGTGTCAAATGATCAAAATGCCCCTTTTCGGTTTGCATTTCAAATTTTTCAGTAACACCGATTTTTGTCATTTTCTTGATTTCCCGTTTTTCTTTGTACTAATTAATTAATTTTTCTTTGATATTTCTAATGGTATTTATACTTCAATAGGGGTCTATTTAAGTCCTAAAAATATTTTCCAGGGTTCCTCGCAGTCCAGGGCTAGTCAACGGTCCACGCCGTGACTTCCCGGTGCGGTCACCCATCGCTAGGGTTCTCGGCTCGCTTAACTTGATTACATTTCTTTGCTATTATTTTTCCTTTATTTTTCTTGTATTTTCTTTTCTTGTATTTCATTATTTTATGTCTCCTCACTCATATCGAAGTGTAGTTCTAGGCATTCTAGCTGTCCGGACAACACTGGTCACCGGAACAGTAGAACGTACTACCGAACTTAGGGGTGTTACACCCACACTTAAAACTTACATTGTCCCCAATGTAAAGCCCAAATGCAAAAGAAAGGAAGAAAAAAAATGCTAGAAAATAAAATAAAATAAGGGAAAGAAAACAAATCTGATTGTGGCTAACAAGCCACCCATGGGTTGCCTCCCAAGAAACGCTTTTATTTATCATCGTTAGCTCAACATGGCAAAGCTCCTTAATCCACATAAATTAGGTTAGTCAATTTGAGCTCCTCCACTGTATGGTCTTGAAACCCTTTATAAAATGGCTTGAGTCTATGACCGTTGACCTTGAACACCTTATAGTTCCTAAACTTTGAACACATTAGTAATAACAAAGGGTCTAATCCAACGAGAACGCAACTTACCAGGCATTAGCTTCAATCTGGAATTATACAATAAAATTTTTTGCCCAACCACAAACTGCTTCCTTAGAATTAGTTTGTCATGGAATGCCTTGGTCTTTTCTTTATAGATCTTAGAATTCTCATAAGCCTCAAATCAAATTTCCTCTAATTCCTGCAATTGTAATTTTCTTTCCACAGCAGCAGTATCCAAATCCAAATTACAATGTCTAACAGCCCAATAAGCCTTATGTTCTAACTCAACAGAAAGGTGACACAACTTACCAAATACCAATCTGTAGGGGGACATACCTATAGGTGTCTTATAAGCAGTCCTGTAAGCCCACAAAGCATCATCAACTTTAAGGCCAAAATCTTTTCTATTTGGCTTCACTGTTTTTTCCAAAATAGACTTGATCTCTCTATTAGACACCTCTGCTTGTCCACTTATTTGAGGTGATAAGCTGTAGATATTCTATGGAAAACACCATATCTCCTTAATAATGCCTCAACAGTTCTATTACAAAAATGTGTGCCCCGGTCACTAATTAAAGCTCTAGGAACTCCAAACCTGCTAAAAATGTTTGACTTGATAAAACCTACAACGGCTTTAGAATCATCAGTCCGGGTGGCTTTGGCTTCCACCCATTTTGAAACATAATCAATAGCAAGTAATATATAAACAAAGCCAAAAGAAGAAGGAAATGGATGTAACACCCCTATTTGTATAGCCTGGTATATTTCACTGTTCCGGTGACCGGTGTCGGTCCGAACAATTAAGGGGATTAGAACCATACTTAAGACAACTAGAGAAACCATAAACACAAATAATTAGTAATGTTCAATTAGTTAAGTATAAATAAGAAAAACAGAACATAAGAAGTTAAACGAGCCGAGAGTCACAGCGATGGGTGACCTCCTCGAGAACGACTGCGAAGTCGATTTAAACTCAAATTTCGAACCATAAAATGTGACGCTGCGATCCTTAGGACCCTTATGAACACAGTGGAAAAGAGAAAATCGTGAAAAAGAACTGTTAAGCCAGTCAAATATTTAGGTTAGAGAGCCGGAAGAAATATGGAATTATTTGCAAATCGGGATGAACCGGCGAGGGGCAATTTGGTCAATTGACCTCGAGAGCTGACTCCTGACCTAACTGTCAAATAAAATCGGAGAAAAGAAAATTTCGGAATCGAGAATTAAATTAAAGAACTAATAGAAAAAAAAAGAGGAAAATGAAAAAGTAAAAAGGTGATGACATCATGCATGACCTCATGCATGATGCCATAAAAAAATTAATTAATTGAATTATTAAATTAGATTTTTATGGTCTTCCATAAGCCAAATTTATAAAAGAAAAGAAAAGAAAAAAAAAGTTGTCTTCTTTCTTCTTCCCTTTGCCGCCTCCCTTTCTCCATAAGTCCTCCATGAAAAATTCTCCATTAAAGCTTGCACTCAAGCTTTAATTTCTCCACTTAGTCTTAATAACTCCCTTAAAAACCTTACTAGAGCTTGTTATTGCAACTTAAGAAGAAGATTACAAGAAGAAAGAAGAGTAAAAGGTAGAGATTTGAAGTTTCAAAAGAGGTTAGTATGTTAACTTGTTATTTTCCATTTTAAATGCATAATTAGTTGTTGAAATGAGCTTAGAAACTAATGAAATGAAATAAAAATATGTGGAAAGACAAAACTGAAATTTTGGCCAGCCATGGATGTATGAGGGTATGATGTGTTTTGAATGAATTAAATATGTTAGTAAACTTGCATGAGAATAGTAGTAAGATGGAAATGCTTAAATGTGATTAGATGCAACAATTTAGTGTGATTAGGGTTTGGAGGCCTAGGGTTTTGAGGCAAAATTTGGAGAAATGAGTAAATGGCATGTTTCACCTATTGTGAAGTAAAAAATGGTCAATTGTAACCAAATGAGTTGTGTTTGAATTGTTGGAATTGAAGCCAAATTCGGAGGGTGTATGGTCATGTTGCTAGCAGCATGACCAAGTCAACTTTGAAGGACCAAAACTGATATTTTACAAGTCCAATTGATATGGCACCAATTGGGAATGAAAATAGACATAAAATGACACAATTTTCATTTTGGAACCATGCCCAAAAAGTGACCAAAACCTAGTGAACAAATTGACCAAAATTGGATAAGTGCGATGCCATCTTGTACAAACTGACCAAATGAACAGTGTTTGTTCATTTGGTCATAACTCGAGCTAGGCAGGTCAAATTGACCTGAACTTTTACCAGTGGTTAGATGAGATATAGACCTAAAACTTTCATGAAGAACATAACTCCAAATTCTGCCAGCAACCAAGCCATTTGGCCACCCCAAGTTGGTGACCCAAATCTGCCAGCACCAAAAAATTGCCCAGAAAATCTGGGTTGTTTCCAATCCGGCAACCCTGGTTTAAATGGCCATAACTTGAGCTACAAAACTCCAATTGGGGTGATCCAAAAATGAGAATAAACTTAAGACAATAAGGAACATTTTCTATGAATTATTTGATAAATTATTTGACTAAATGGTGTTATTATGAACTTTGATATTTATGAAATGTGATTGAGAAGTATTCAAATTGTGTTTCATCAATGAACGATTTATGTATTGCATTTTAAATTTTTATTGTGCACCACTGAGTATTTTTATACTCAACGATAGCTTATTTTGCTGTCGCAGATAAGAGCAAGGAGAAAGCAGTAGAGTGAGCTGCTATCGAATTGTGGACCACATCGATCATTTTGTACAGATATTATTTTATACCCTTGTAGATAATTTTGATGTAAATATAGAAATGTTGTATGTATCAATGTAAGTTGAGCAGTTGTAAATAAATTGTAATAATATTATTTTTTGATTTTCTTCTGTAAATTTAATATTTGTACATATGAATTTCATGTTTTATGCCTTGTGAATGAAGTATTAAATATTTTGAGATGATGAATTTTGATTTGTATTGTGGAATTACTTTGAAGTGATTTGAATTGAGTTGATTGAGATTTATTAGAGGTTGGGAGTTGTGAAAAATTTTTGGAAGTGTTTTTCGCAAGTATTTGAAGAACTGTTTTCTCTAATTACAAACGAAACTCTGTCAAAATTTTTATAAGGTGACAATAAAGAACAGATACCCATTGCCCCGTATTGATGACTTGTTTGATCAGTTGAGGGTGCGGTATGTTCTCAAAATTGACACGAGATCGAGTTATTATCGATTGAGTACAAGAGCGAGTATTTCAAAAGCGCCTTACGAACCGCTATGGCCATTATGAGTTCTTGGTCATGCCATTCGGGTTAACTAATGCTTCGGCTGCTTTTATGGATCTGATGAACACTATCTTCAGACCATACCTCAACCAGTTTGTTGTGGTATTTATCGATGATATATTGGTCCATTCGAGGAATGTAGAAGAGCATGATATACATCTGCGGATTGTACTACAAACTTTGAGGGAGAAACAACTATAAGCCAAATTGTCGAAATGTGAATTTTGGCTGAAGGAGATATCCTTTTCGGGGAACATAGTATCAGCAGAGGGTATTAAGGTAGATCCTAGTAAGATTGAAGCTGTCCTTAATTGGAAGCCACCCAGAAATGTCACAGAGATTCACAGTTTTCTGGGGTTAGCTGGATACTACCGTCGATTTGTGAAGGGATTCTCCATGTTGGCATCTCCATTGACCAAGCTACTTAGAAAGGATGTGAAATTTCAGTGGATGGACAAATGCCAGCAAAGTTTTGATGAATTGAAGAGATGTTTGACAGAGGCTCCATTCCTGACTTTACCTATACCGGGTAAAGAATATACAGTTTACAGCGATGCTTCTCACAATGGGTTAGGCTGTGTATTGATGCAAGATCGAAATGTCATTGCCTATGCATCACGCCAGCTGAAATCGCATGAGAGGAATTATCCAACACATGACTTGGAGCTTGTAGCCATTGTGTTTGCTCTTAAGATCTGGAGACATTATTTATATGGGGAGAAGCGTTACATCTACACAGATCATAAGAGTTTGAAGTATTTGGGCACCCAGAAAGAGTTGAATTTGAGACAGAGGAGATGGTTAGAATTGATAAAAGACTATGATTGTCTGATAGACTATCAGCCAGGGAAAGCTAATGTTGTGGCTGACGCCCTAAGTCGCAAGACTATGGCAAGTCTACGGGTTACCTTTTTGTCTTTGGCACATGAGTTGAGATCATTACATGGCAGTTTAGAGATTAATGATGAGGGGCAGACAGCAGTTGCATGGCATGTATAGCCAGTGGTAATTGATCAGATCAGAATGGCTGCTCAGAATGATGAAAGGTATCAGAAGCTATTGGAAGAAGTCCGGCAGGGCAAGAAACCAGAGTTCTCAATCAGAGATGATTGTTTACTGCTACACCAGGGCATAATATGTGTTCCTAATGATGTTAATTTGAGGCAGATCATTTTGAAGGAAGCACATGAGTCTCCTTTTGCTATGCACCCTGGTGGTACAAAAATGTATAGAGGGCTAAAGGAGCATTACTGGTGGATGGTTTTAAAAAGAGATGTGGCAGAGTTTGTATCTAAATGCCTAACTTTTCAGCAAGTAAAGGCAGAGCATCAAGTACCAACTGGGTTGTTACATCCACTACCAGTGCCAGAATGGAAATGGGAGAGAATAACAATGGATTTTGTAATGGGACTTCCAAAAACACAAAAGAGTCATGATGCAGTATGGGTCATTGTCGACAGACTGACTAAGTCTGCTCATTTTCTGCCAGTCCGAATGGACTACAGTTTAGACAGATTGGCCAAGTTGTACATTGACAAGATTGTGAGACTTCATGGAGTGCCAGTATCCATTGTATCAGACAGAGATCCTAGGTTCACTTCTAGATTCTGGGGTAGTCTTCAGAGAGCCCTAGGAACTAGATTGAACTTCAGTACTGCATTCCACCCACAGACAGATGACCAGTCTGAGAGGGTAATTCAGATCTTGGAGGACATGCTACGGGCTTGTGTGATTAAGTTTGAGGGTAGTTGGGATACACACTTGCCTTTGATTGAGTTTGCTTACAACAACAGCTACCAATCAAGCATTGGGATGCCTCCATATGAAGCTTTATATGGCAGAAAATGTAGAACCCCATTGTGTTGGGATGACGTGGGTGAAAGAAAAATGATTGGACTCGAAATTGTTCAACAGACTGAAGAGAAAATCAGGGTGATCAGGGATCGACTTAAAACTGCATCAGACCGTCAGAAGTCCTATATTGATTTGAAAAGAAGGGATATTGAGTATGCAGTGGGTGAGAAAGTTTTCCTCAAGGTTTCTCCTTGGAAGAGGATTATGAGATTCGGCAGGAAGGGGAAACTAAGTCCTCGTTTTATCGGGCCATATGAGGTATTGGAAAGAGTGGGTCCTTTGGCTTATCGTTTGGCACTACCTCCAGAGTTGGAGAAGATACATAATGTCTTCCATGTGTCTATGTTGAGGAGGTATCGATCAGACCCATCTCATGTACTACCAGTAGAAGAAATTGAAGTAAATCCAGACCTCACATATGAGGAAGAACCCACAAAGATTCTGGCTTATGAGGTAAAATAGCTACGAAACAAGCAAATACCATTGGTAAAAGTGCTGTGGAACCATCATTCGGGCCAGGCGGCTACTTGGGAACGAGAGGAGGACATGAGGAGACAAAACCCACAGCTGTTCAGAGATTGATACCAGGTAAAATTTTGAGACGAAATTTATTTAAGGGGGGGAGAATTGTAACACCCCTATTTGTATAGCCTAGTATATTTCATCATTGTTCAGGTGTCGTCCAGGACAATTAAGGGGATTAGAACCATACTTAAGACAACTAGAGAAACCATAAACACAAATAATTAGTAATGTTCAATTAGTTAAGTATAAATAAGAAAAACAGAACATAAGAAGTTAAACGAGTCAAGAGTCACAACGATGGGTGACCTCCTCAGGAACGATTGCGAAGTCGATTTAAACTCAAATTTCGAACAGTAAAATGTGACGCTGCGGTCCTGAGGACCCTCATGAACACAGTGGAAAAGAGAAAATCACGAAAAAGAACTGTTAAGCCAGTCAAATAATTAGGTCAGGGAGCCGAAAGAAATATGAAATTATTTACAAACCGGGATGAACCGACGAGGGGCAATTTGGTCAATTGACCCTAGAGTCGACTCTGATCTAATCACAAATAAAATCGGAGAAAAGAAAATTTTGGAATCGAGAATTAAATTAAAGAACTAATAGAAAAAAAAAAGAGGAAAATGAAAAAGTAAAAAGGTGATGACATCATGCATGACCTCATGCATGATGCCATAAAAAAATTAATTAATTGAATTATTAAATTAGATTTTTATGGTCTTCCATAAGCCAAATTTATAAAAGAAAGGAAAAGAAAAAAAAATAAAGTTGTCTTCTTTCTTCTTCCCTTTGCCACCTCCCTTTCTCCATAAGTCCTCCATGAAAAATTCTCCATTAAAGCTTGCACTCAAGCTTTAATTTCTCCACTTAGTCTTAATAACTCCCTTAAAAACCTTACTAGAGCTTGTTATTGCAACTTAAGAAGAAGATTACAAGAAGAAAGAAGAGTAAAAGGTAGAGATTTGAAGTTTTAAAAGAGGTTAGTATGTTAACTTGTTATTTTCCATTTTAAATGCATAATTAGTTGTTGAAATGAGCTTAGAAACTAATGAAATGAAATAAAAATGTGTGGAAAGACAAAACTGAAATTTTGGCCAGCCATGGATGTATGAGGGTATGATGTGTTTTGAATGAATTAAATGTGTTAGTAAACTTGCATGAGAATGGTAGTAAGATGGAAATGCTTAAATGTGATTAGATGCAACAATTTAGTGTGATTAGGGTTTGGAGGCCTAGGGTTTTGAGTCAAAATTTGGAGAAATGAGTAAATGCCATGTTTGACCTATTGTAAAGTAAAAAATGGTCAATTGTGACCAAATGAGTTGTGTTTGAATTGTTGGAATTGAAGCCAAATTCGGAGGGTGTATGGTCATGCTGCTGGCAGCATGACCAAGTCAACTTTGAAGGACCAAAACTGAAATTTTACAAGTCCAATTGATATGGCACCAATTGGGAATGAAAATAGACATAAAATGACACAATTTTCATTTTGGAACCATGCCCAAAAAGTGACCAAAACCTAGTGAACAAATTGACCAAAGTTGGATAAGTGCAGTCTGCCACTGTACAAACTGACCAAATGCACCGTGTTTGTTCATTTGGTCATAACTCGAGCTAGGCAGATCAAATTGACCTGAACTTTTACCAGTGGTTATAGGAGATATAGAACTAAAACTTTCATGAAGAACACAAGTCCAAATTCTTCCAGAAACCAAGCCATTTGGCCACCCCAAGTTGGTGACCCAAATCTGCCAGCACTAAAAAATTGCCCAGAAAATCTGGGTTGTTTCCAATCCGGCAGCCCTGGTTTAAATGGCCATAACTTAAGCTACAAAACTCCAATTGGGGTGATCCAAAAATGAGAATAAACTTAAGACAATAAGGAACATTTTCTATGGAGAAAGGTTTGCCAAATTCCAACAGTAGATTGACCAATGAAACAGTGCAACTAGGAGCACCAAAACTGAAAATTTGACAATTTGGCCAAAAGGACTTAAGCTTTGAGAAAAGGACCAAAACCAACAAATTTAATGACCAAAATGTGGTATGTGGGTGAAGTTGGAGTTCCCATACCTATTAAGCCTTAAAAAGTCAACAATTTGATTTGAATAGTATAGTGAATAGTAACTCGAAATACAAAAACTATGAGAACATTGAATTTAACGCAATAGAGCTAGTAAAAATGAAGTGAAATTTATTTTTGGATTTATGCTGAGTTATGGTACTGAAACACTATGAAACTATGTGTTTCAGCTGAAAAAGACTTGGAAACTCGAAGAGACTGAGTCAAGGCCTAGAGGCGACTCACGTCAGGTCTGTGCACAGAACTTTTATTTGAATATATGATTCTTGAAAAATTGATTTTTTTTTGAGCTAATTACAAATTGTGTTGCCATTTATGATTGTGAATATGACTTTGAAAGTTTACCAGATTTCCAATAAATTATTTAAATAAATTGTTTTGAATTGATTTTGTGTTCACACTTAGCATGACAGTATCATATTATTCCTCCTCCATTTATGGGGTTGAGATCGTTTATTTTCCTCCCTTTCTGGCTTGCCAGTTGAGGTTGAGATCGGATGAGTACTCATTAGCCAGCTAGCCACCTCCCTCATTGATTTCGATTAATGGGGTTGTAGATTGCTTTGTCATGGTGTACAACACGGCATTGATCGAAAATTTTGTGTCATGGCTTAAGTGTGTATGATTTTGGCAACACTGTGTTTAATAAATTATTTGACTAAATGGTGTTATTATGAACTTTGATATTTATGAAATGTGATTGAGAAGTATTCAAATTGTGTTTCATCAATGAACGATTTATGTATTGCATTTTAAATTTTTATTGTGCACCACTGAGTATTTTTATACTCAGCGATAGCTTATTTTGCTGTCGTAGATAAGAGCAAGGAGAAAGCAGTAGAGTGAGCTGCTATCGAATTGTGGACCACATCGATTATTTTGTGCGGGTATTATTTTATACCCTTGTAGATAATTTTGATGTAAATATAGAAATGTTGTATGTATCAATGTAAGTTGAGCAGTTGTAAATAAATTGTAATAATATTATTTTTTGATTTTCTTCTGTAAATTTAATATTTGTACATATGAATTTCATATTTTATGCCTTGTGAATGAAGTATTAAATATTTTGAGATGATGAATTTTGATTTGTATTGTGAAATTACTTTGAAGTGATTTGAATTGAGTTGATTGAGATTTATTAGAGGTTGGGAGTTGTGAAAAATTTTTGGAAGTGTTTTTTCGCAGGTATTTGAAGAACTGTTTTCTCTAATTACAAACGGTACTCTGTCAAAATTTTTATAAAATTTGAGGCAAAATTTAAATGGACAAAAATTTTTATTAGTATTTAAACTTTGAATAAATGGTTTTTAATTCCTACCAAAATGCTCACCACTTTCAAAATGTAAGAGAATTGTTTTAAAATCCCTTGTAGGGTACTTAATGAGTTATCGGTAGGTGAAGTTCGGTAGTTCATTAAGTATTCTACGGGATCATGTTATGTCTTACAGAGGGGTAAGGTGTGACAATGGACCCATAAAATCAATACCCCACACATAAAAAATCTCACAAATAAGTATTGGATTTTAAATCATCTCATTCTTATGGGTTAAACTTCCTGTTCTTTGACATTGTTCACAATTTTTGCAAATCAAATATGAATCACGAAATGTAGTGGGCTAGTAAAAACCACCATATAATATTTTTCTACCTATTCTCTTGGGTCCAAAATGTCCTCCACATGCATAGGCATGACAAAAAGCAAGAATAGATTGAATCTCATTATCAGGAACACATATCCTAATAATTTAATCTGAACAAAATTTTCACAAATATGGGTCATCCCACACATAATACTTAGCTTCACTTTTCAATTTCTCTTTCTTAGTTTACTCAAATCAAAAGCCACAACCTTAGTAACCAAATAATTCACTAAATCAGCATACCAAGGGATCATACCTTGCAATTTAAATAACTACTCATCAGGAAAAAGTTCCTACAAAGGAAGTGGATCTTTTTGTGTCACTAACTTGCTCAAATGATTTGCTACCAGGTTTTTAGCTGCTTTCTTATCCTTGATTTGAAGATCAAAATCTTACAGCAGAAGGATCCATCTAATCAACTTTGGTTTTGCTTCCTTCTTTGCCAAGAGATACTTCAACACTGCATGATCAAAGAAGATAATTATTTTAGAACCAAGCAAATATGATCGAAATTTATCTAAAGCAAAAATTATAGCTAAAAACTCTTTTTCGATAGTAGAATAATTGCGCTGAGCTGAATTGAGTGTTCTGGATGCATAATAAATCACATGAAAGAGCTTCCCAACACGCTGCCCTAAAACTGCTCCCACTGCATAATTACTTGCATCACACGTAATTTCAAATGGTATTGTCTAATCAGGAGCCTGGATAATAGGGGGTGATGTCAATGCATATTTTAATTTGTTAAAAGCCTCCTTGCACTCTTCACTGAACTCAAAAGAAACATCTTTTTGCAAGAGTCTAGACAAAGGCAATGCTATCTTAGAAAATCCTTAATGAACCTGCGATAGAAACTTGCATGACCAAGAAAAGAGTGTACTTCCCTCACAGTTGTGGGGTAGGGTAAGTTCACAATTAAATCAATTTTAGACTTATCCACCTTAATACCCCTATTAGAGACAACATGACCCAACACAATCCCTTGTTCTACCATAAAATAACACTTCTCATAATTCAAAATAAGATTTTTCTCAATGCATCTCTCAAGAACAGAAGTTAAATGATGTAAACATGCATCAAATGAATCACCATACACAGTAAAATATCCATGAACACCTCAATGCAAATATCAATGTCATATGAAAATATGCTCATCATGCATCTCTAAAATGTGGTAGGTGCATTACAAAGCCCGAAGGGCATCCTTCTAAAAGTAAAAGTTCCGAAAGGGCAAGTGAAGGTAGTCTTCTCTTGATCCTCCGGTGCAATCACAATTTGATTATATCCAAAAAAGCCATCAAGAAAGCAAAAATAAGACTTTCCTGCTAACCTCTCCAGCATTTGATTAATGAATGGCAGTGGGAAGTGGTCCTTCCTTGTTGTTGAATTCAGCTTGCGGTAGTCTATGCACATTCGCCATCCACTCTGAATCCTTATTGGAACAAGTTCATTATCTTGATTTGCTACCACAGTTACTCCTGATTTTTATGGCACTACTTGGATTGGACTTACCCATTTGCCATCTGAAATTGGGTAAATAACTCCCACATCCAGTAGCTTTAAAATCTCCTTCTTCATAACCTCTATCATCTGTGGTTTCAATCTCCTTTGAACTTCTCTACTTGGTTTAGCCTCATCCTCCAGTAGAATCCTGTGCATGCACACTGATGGACTTATACCTTTGATGTCAGCTATTGTCCATCCAATTGCTTCCTTGTGTAGTCCCAAAACCCTAGTCAATATGTCTTCTTCAATCTTTGTTAAATTGCTTGAGATGATAACTGGAAGTGTCTCATTGTCTCCCAAGTAAACATACTTCAAATGCTCAGGTAAAGGCTCGAGTTCAAGGACTGGTGCCTACACAATAGAAGGTAACAATTTTGTGTGAGATACAAGTAAGTCGATCTTTGGTACTCCATACCTTTTTGGAACAGGAGGTAATGACTGCAATGCCTTTACTGCCTCTTGAACCTCTACACTTAATGGTTGATTGGTACTAATTTCTTGAATTCCTTGACTAATCGCCACTTCTAACTCATCCTCCATGCTTAACTCAAAGACATCTTGCACAATTGTATCAACAACATCAATAGAAAAGATAGAATGATCATCAGCAGGATACTTCATGGCATCAAAGATATTAAATTTGACAGTCTCTCCATCAAACTCCATAGTTAAAGTACCATCATCCATATCAATTTTTATCTTGGCAGTTTTTAGGAAAGGTCTTCCAAACAAAATCAAAGCTGACTTTAATGTGGGAACACTATCCTCCATATCCAAAATGTACAAATCTGCAGGAAAAATCAATTCTCCAACCTGCACTAACACATCCTCAACTATTCCTAATGGGTAAGCATTAGGATGATAAGCTAATTGAATAATGAAACTGGTTTCTTTCAAAGGACCCAAATTTAAAGTTTGAAAAACTGAATTTGACATAACATTAATAGATTGTCACACCCTACTCCTCCGTAAGATGCAACATGATCCCGTAGTACACCTAATGAATTACCTTACTTCGCTTACTGGTAACCCATTAAATATACTACAAGGGATTTTAAAACAATTCTCGATAATTTAAATCATCGATTAAAATCTGATATTATAAAAAATTTTTCAAAATTTCGGCAGAGTACCGGCTGTATTTTGAGAAAACAGTTCTTCAAACCTGAAAAAGAAAACACTCCCAATATGTTTTCTCAAATACAACTCCAATAAACTTCATTTCATCTCATAATTCAATCTCAATAATCAAATCATTTCATTTTCAAACTAACCTCATGATAAAAGAAACATTTCATTGATTACAAGACTCAAAAATTAATATTACAAAACTATACAGGTAAATGAAATCTCAAATTTATATTAAATAATTTACATTTAATTACATACCAAAATATTTTACAAGAGTTTTTATATAACTGCTCAAATAATTTACATACATATTATTACATGCATACATCAAAACCTATGTACATGGGTATACCTATGATATACCTGGAGCTGATCTGAATGTGTCTTCAAAGAAACTTACTCAAATGCTCTATGATCTCTTTTCACCTGCGACAGCATACAAAGCTATTGCTGAGTGGTGAACTCAGTGGTGTACAACTATAACTTAAAACATAGTACAATATTCCTTAGCAAAATTACAGCAAAAATTTTAGAAATCAGGATACTCATAAAATTCTAAAAATCAAATTATTCAAATAACATAAATCATTTGTATGAAATGACTTTGATCACGAAATTCAATTTATCAAATCACAACCAAACATTTAAGGTAATTCCAATAAAATCAATTATACATAAATCATAATTGAAATCACAATTCTTTACTATTCAAAAACCATTCTTTATCTCACTAACTATGCAAGACTAATCCGAAAGGGCCATCTTCGGGGTGATTCTAACTCCCTATGGTCGGGGAGGTCAAATTAGATTCTAACTCCCTATGGTCGGGGAGATCGAATCATCGTGCACAGTATACATCACAATAATGAAACTTCTAAAAAGGCCATAACAAATAAAAACTTAGATCTAACTTCTAATAAGAGGAGAATCTAAGCCTGTGCACATATCATGATAATCAAAACAAAACTAACTCCATTGTCTCCTCAACAAATGAGAGAGACGGATAATAACCTAGTTAAGCATCTATAGTGAGATACAAAACAATATCATAAATCTCCTTGTCCTTTTTGTGAGCATAATCACAACACAATTCGATTCAAAGTCAATTCCAATATCTAATAATTTTTATGCTCATCACAATTCAAAACATAAGTTTGCATTTTTCTATGCAAATTGCCCATCACAATTCAAAACATATTCTATCACAATTTTCCAAAACATAATTTATTCAATCCACAACAATGATTAATACTTATTGAAATACCATTTCACAAAGCTAAATTCATGCATACTATGACAATTTCAATAATCATTGAATTAAATCCAATACTTGATAAACATAATACATAAAGAAAATACTTTATTTAGTCATATGAAATTTTCAGAACAAAATCAATTAAAAAAAACTAGTTGTGCAGAAACCTCTGGTGAGTCACCTCTTGGCCTTGACTCCGTGGGTCTTTTCCCTTCCCAGTGTCTTTTCTTACTGAAACATATAATTTAAAGTGTTTTAGTACTTATTTAAATTGTTTCTAATAATAAGGTTCAATAATTAATTTATTTAATTCTATTATTTTCCTTAGTCAACCTATAACGTTGACCCTTGATGCACTCTAGGTGAATTAGGTTTAATGTTACCAATATGTCATATTTTGCATTTCAATATGCTACCAATATAGTGCAATTTACTATTTTTACAAGTTAGCATTCATTGCCAAATTATTTCAAGCATCATTGTATATAAATGTCAAGTTTTCAATTTTTGTGTGCTAGATTGGTCTAGCTTAAAGTCCTATTTCTCTTGGTTTTTAGCTTCTAGTCAAAGAAGCAAAATTGTAATTCTATGTCTTATTGCACTCAGGGAAAAATTTCAGGTCATTCTAAGTTGTATAGACCAAGATATGATCAATTTACTAAAGCTAGATAGATTGCACCTTTAGTGCAAAATTTGGTAAATTTTAGGTCACTTTTAGTTCTAGCAGTTTTGGTACCCAAAGCCATTTTTGGGCTTTGGTATCTTCATAAGAATTGTAGCTCTATGTCGAAGCTTTCCATGGTAAAAATTTCAGGTCAATTGAACCTATTTTGAGTGAGTTATGGTCATCCCAATAACTACTGTTCATATGGTCAAAAATATGGGTTTGCAAGGTTGCCATTCCGGATTTGGTCATTTTTAAGGTCAGTTTTTAGGTAGAATTTTGGCAACATTTCTACATGAAAGTTGGCCTATTTGGTGTTTAGTTTCACCCCCCATTGGCCTCATACCAATTGGGTTCATAGTTTTGCACTTATGACCTAATTTATGTGCTACCAACATACACAACCTGCATTTGAACATCACACTTCCAATTTTGTCAATACTCCTCCTCCCAATACTTCAACATTTAATCATGGCACTTCTATATATATTGTACACAATTCCAGCAAACATTTTAGATAGAACACTCAAGTGCTCAATGCACACAATACACCATTAAAGTTCAACATTTACATCCACCCAAATTCAATGTACATCAGCACTTATATCACACATACACTTCTATGGTAATTAAACAAAATGCCCACCATTCAACACCATCATATTTCATTAATAAATTTCATAAACTCACACACAAATTCATGATATTATGGGCTGCCCAGTATGGCAATTTACTAAAGCATCAAAGTCCCACTTTTAAATCCTTAATTCAAATGTTCTAATTCAACAATTCACATTCAATCAATTTCTAGCACAAGTATTTTCATCAATCCAAGTGTAACCCTCATTTGCTTACTTATCAACATCCCAAAACATCAATTAAATTCATGAGATAATTAACCTCTCATGTTCTCATGGCTGCCCAAAATGAAGCAACAATACAAATCCCCATTTTAAAAGCTCAATCACAGGTTACACATGAGATTAACTTACTAGCATAACAAATTACTTTAATCCACACTAATTCCCATAAAATACCATCAATTACACATAAGAATAATTCACTTACCTTCCCTTTTCATGGCTGCCAAGAATTACACACACCAAATACTCACTCAATTCCTTAAAGTTTTCAACCAAACTACTCACCATAACCTCAATACAAACTTTAATTAAGCAAGGGAAGAAAAACTAGCACTAACCTTTTTTTAGCTTGACTAAAACCTCATCAAATCCTTTTCTTTTTGCTTCCAATATACTGCCCAAGAAGTGTAGTCCAACTTTAGTAAAGAAATTTATAAAGATCAAGGCTTGAACATAGATTGATGGAGCTTGTGGTATGGTGCGGCCATGGAAGAATTTTTGAGAGAATTTGGTTTGGCTTGGAGAAGAATGTAGAAGAAGAAGATGGAGTTAGTGGAGTTGGCTGTCCACTTGAGTATTTATATACTCCATAGTGCTCCACTAATGTAATTAAAAATTGGATTAATGTAAGATTTCCTTTAATTGCACTTTTACCCTCAACTTCCCTTAAATTACATTTTATCTTTAATTTCATTTTTCATAAAATTTTCAAAATGTAATACCACTTATTTTTCATGAAAATTTAGGTCAAAAGTCAACGCTAGGTGTCAATTGATTAAAATGCCCCTCTTCGGGTTGTATTCATGATTTTTCGGTAACACCGATTTTTATCGATTTCTTGATTTTTTCATTTTTCTTTATACTAATTCTTTAATTTTCTTTAATATTTCTAATATTAATTACACCTTTATAGGCCTTTAATTATATCCCAAAAATTATTTACGAGGGTTCCCAGCAGTCCTGGGGTCGGCAATTGCCTTCGCCATAACTTCCCGGTGCGGTCACCCATCGCTACGGTGCCGGCTCGTTTAACTTACTTTCATTTCATCTCTTTTATTTTTTTCTTAATTTTTCTTGTATTTTCTTATTGTTTATTTCATCATTTTATGCCTTTTCACTATCACTGAAGTGTAGTCCCAAACATCCTGACTTGTTCGGACTGACATTAGGTCACCAGAGTAATCAAATGTACGGACTACGTAAAGTGAGGGTGTTACATAAATGCTCCTAAATCTGCCATTGTACGTTCAAATTTAGAATCACCTATTCTGCAAGGAATAGAAAATGAACCTAGATCCTTATACTTAGGGGATAATTTTTGCTAAATTAATGCCAACACTTTTTCCCCCACACTGATCTTCTCATTATTCCTCAACTTGTGCTTTGTAGTGCATAGTTCCTTAAGAAATTTAGTATACTTGGGAACTTGTTTGATCGCATCAAGTAAGGGTATTTCACCTCCACCTTTCTGAAAGTCTCCAAAATTTCTTTCTCTTGTTCTTCTTTCTTATTTTTAGCAAACCTACATGGGAATGGAGGAAGAACAGAATTATTAACCTTATTCATGTTAGGTTCAGTATTTACCTCAACTTCAGGAACTTCAGACTCTTTTGCTCCTTGCTTCTTCTTTTTTATTGGCTCATGTGAAGTCTGATTATCAACTTCTTTCCCACTCCGCAATAGTATCGCACTTGCATTTTCTCTAGGATTCATGACCCTTTGTGATGGGAGCTTTCCAGAACCTTGAGTTTCCAGCTTACTCATAGATGAGGCTAACTGACCAATCTGCCTCTCTATATTTTGAATGCTATTTCTGGTCTCCTGTTAAAACTGTTGTGTATTGTTAGCCAAAGCCTTAACAATTTCATCAAGTGTCATACCTTGATTTGAGGGAGGCAGAGGTGGTTGATTCACTTGTGGTCTTTGTTGCTGGTATCGATTTTGCACCGGTTAATTCCCACAACTCAAATTGGGATGATCTCACCATCCTGGATTATAAGTATTCGAATAGGGATCATACCTGCGTTGTGGCTGTCCATAATGTCCTACTGCATTAGCATGTTGTATTGATTCATCCTCTTGTAACGCAGACACATATCAGTAGCATGACCCAAACCCGAACAAATTCCACATACCTTAACAGTTTGCATGTTCCCTACAACCAACTGCCTCACCAAAGAAGTTAAATTAGAAATTTGTTTCTCAAGGTTAGATGTACTTACCTCATTAACCTTTATAGGTGTGTGATCCATTCTCATTCCAAACTGCTGAGAATTTGCTGCCATGTTAGCAATCAGCCTCCTTGCCTCTTCTGGTGTCTTATCAACCAAAGCTCCTCCACTAGCAGCATCTATCATACTATGATCCATTGGTAGAAGTCCCTCATAGAAATATTGAATCAATAGCTGCTCACTTATTTGATGATGGGGATAGCTTGCACACAGCTTCTTAAATCTCTCCCAAACTCATACAAACTCTCTCCATTGTACTACCGGATGCTACAAATTTCTTTTCTTATGTTGGCAGACAGAAACCAGGAAAATACTTCTCCAAAAATATTTGCTTCATCCCATTCCATGAGTTGACAGTTCCAGAAGGAAGGTAATACAACTAATCCTTAGTTGTGCCCTCCAGTGAGAAAGGGAAAGCTCGAAGCTTGATCTAATCCTCTGAAACTCCTTGAGGTTTCATGCTGGAACACACAACATGAAATTCCTTTAGATGCTTATGTGGATCCTCACTTGCAAAACCATGAAATTTAGGCAACAAATGGATTAGTCCAGATTTTAATTCAAAAGCAACATTTAAAGTAGGGTATTGAATACACAAAGGCTGTTGGTTTAGATCAGGAGCAGCCAACTCTTTCAAGTTTCTAGCAGCCATGGTTTCATTTTTGGAATTTGACTCTGACTTCGAATCCAAATCCGAACCCGAACTTAGCTCCTTTAGAGATTGGACTCCTTCAGATATACTCGAAATCTGCCTAGCTTGCTTAGCCAATTTTCTCAAATGTTTAGCTATTTTTTCTACTTCTGGATCAAAGATCAACTCATCAGATTGAGAAATTCTTGTCATAAACAAAAAGAAATCAAAGTAAAAACAGAAAAATACTTCAAAACCCTAGAAAATAATCGAATTTGGCCTTAAGAGGGTGGGGCCAAGGAATCCTATGGATTGATTGGTCTTGATCAAAGCATCGTTTCCTTCAAAATAGGTATGGGCCGCCCTCCAAATTCAACCAAAATTCTTAATGAATAGTAACACTGAACAATAACACCGTAATATTTTTTTTTTCTTCAAAAACCTAAAAATAGCAATAACTCACAAACAAAATTAATAATAGAATATTCTAACACAGAAGACACGAAATTCAATAAATTTCACTCCCTGGCAATGGCGCCAAAATTCTTGATGGGTGTCAAATCCACCAGAAATTAAATTAACTGAAATCACCAAGTATGAAATATTTTCTACAGTAAATGGTGAATCCAGGTCGAACCTTAGAGACTGAATTATTAAATTTCGTGTGCTTGTGTAATGGAAAAAAAAAAAAAGAAACAAAGGTTGGGGGGGGGGGTTTAATTCACAATCCAAAGAAGAAATCAAAAATCCAAAATTAAGATTTAAAAATGAGAAACTCTCCAATTAAACAAACTTCAGTCCAAGGTAATTCGCATTCCAATGCATTGATTTGATCATAGACAAAAGAAATACAATTATATCTTATTGAATACTTAACGTAGATTTACCAAACAGCGAGGCAAACCCCTGACTTCCCTATACTCATCAATTCGAGCCCATCACTCTTATTGACTCTAATTATTAACTGAGTTGGTATTAAGCAATCCTTATCAAATTAATAACTGCTTTAAGAAAAGGAAGTAGTTAAGCTGAATAACAATTTATGAAGTATAAATCATTTAATCCACCCTATTGTTTCCTTAGGTTATTATCAAAAACTTGGATCATAATCAATAATTCCTAATTGCTACTCATGTTCAATTTTACACAACAATTATGGATTATGAAGATGAACTAGCAATTGATCAATCAAACAATTAACTAATAGGCCTTTTTAGCAAATCATTCAACAGATAAAAAACAATTAAATCAGAAAACAATAGATATTCAAAAAGACATAAATTAAATTAAGAACCTAGTCTCACAATACATAAGAACTTGAATCCCCTGAACTAAATTAAAAACTTAGCCACTCATGTTAATGGCTTACAGAAAAAATAAAAAAAGATAAAGAAGAAATCTAAAAAGAAATAATAGAGAACGAAGGTCTGAATTAGCATCTCTTAGCTGCTGCCCAAAGACGTATTTATAGTAAAAAACCTAACCCCAAAAATAGGAACCAAATTAGGAAAAGTTTTGAAATTTAAAATATAGATTTTCAACCTGCATTCACATCTCTGGAATTAAGGCCAATTTTCAGCAATTTTCTTTCTGAATCTGCCTCTGCCCTCTTCAGGAAAGTTGTAGCTCTATTTCTTAGCTTTCCAACGGTACTAATTCGCCCAAATCCGAGGTCTATAGCCCAAGTTATGGGCCAAAAACCGGGACTGGTTTAGATAGATGGTTCAACCCATAGTGACGATTTCATTGCCGTTTTTGATAATTAAAATAGCCTCATCTCGCATCCAGCCCTTCATAGAAGTTGTAGAGGTGGCTCTTAAGGTTCAATTGGGCTTAGGCTTGCTTCATTTGGACATCTAAAACTTCAGATACAAAATAAATATCGAAACTGGTCATGGCACATCAAGTTTGGGCTTTTTCAATAGATCCATAGCTCCTTTTGTCAACCTTGGAGACTAATTTGGGCTTTGGTCCCTCTTTATCTTTTGTAGTGCTCTATCTTAGCTTTTCAATGGATTAAACAACACTCAATTTGGAGACCCACAACTTTAGAAACACCTAAAAAACTCAGTAAAGGTCAAACGCCGAAAATTTCTCCATTTAACACAATTATTCCACAACTATCTAAAAATATGCGTAAATGATAAATATATTTTAACCAACTAAATTAAACATAAAAACACACTAAAAACACTAAATGTGATGGGTGTCGACACCATATTTTGGCCGATCCCCAAAATCAATAAAACTTTGAAACTGACCTCAGTACTAAGTCTCCTTTCGACAGCTAATCACATTTCCGATCTCTCTTTGATAGACAGTCACATTTCCGATCTCTCTTTGATAGACAGTCACATTTCCGATCCCTCCTCAAAGAATTGAATCAATGCTAAGTCCTCACATCAATCAAATCCTTACCAGTCTATTAAATCGCTCACCGATCTCTCCGACCCGTTGTAGTATAAACGAAGTAAACTAGATCTTTTCTTACCAGTTTTATTGCCGATCTCCCTTTCAAAAGTTTAAGAGTTAAGGTTTTGGTCCGGTTTAATGAGGATTTCGATCTTAAGTGTTCAAGTCAAATTTCCAATTTTAATCAAGTCCCGTTCAGCATTTCTTCCCTACCGATCTCATGCTCATTGTGTTTTTCGATCTCTCACACTTAGGTTAATAATCATCTTCAGTTATTTCAACATACTCAGACAATCAAGTTTTTAATAATTTAGAAATTTTCCGATCATAACCATTCATCGAACAAAAAGGGCATTCCACTTCATTTCATTTCAAAAAAATTTGTACAAGTCATTCGGCTGGGGGTGATCCCCCAGCCTGATCTACATTTTGCTCATTTTCTCTCTCACCCTCGGCCTCTTCTTCGCTTTCCCCCTCGCCTTCGGGAGCCAGGTCGGCCATCCAAGAGAAGTCCTCCTCTGGGTAACGCTTCTGGAGCTCGGCTAAGAGATCCTTGTGAGCGTTCACATAGCCACCGGCTATTCCTGTCACCATCTCTTCATCTTTTGCCTTAAGCTCCTCAGCAAGATGAGCGACCTGAGCAACTTCGTTGGCCCGGAGTGCCTGGACTTCTTTAAGAGCATGATCCCTTTCATCCAGAACATGAGTCTGTTCGGCCATCTTATCCTCATAGTACTTCATCCGCCCCTCAATTTGAGATATGTAATCCTGAGCGGATGAGAGTTGGGATCGGAGGGATGCCACCTCTTGACTCTTCTTCTCGACCTCCTTACCCAGGCGGTGCGCCTTTTCCCGAACTATGTGTTGGTTCACCAAGCACTCTACATTCAGACTCATAGATCGGGTTAGGATGTCATCAAGATTGTCCGGAGACAGTCTGTCCCGATCCTCCCGAAGGCAGATGGAAGACCCCAAAACTTTGGCAAAATCGGGGTTCTCCCAAACGGTCCGGTTGTTCTCTAGGGAAGCAATCAGTACTTGGGCGCCACGAGAAGGGGGCCTCGTAGGAGGTCGAGAACGACCCCCTTCTGTGCTTGGAACAACTGGAGGAGGTGGAGGCGGCTCTTCCTGTTGAGGAGGAGATCGGACAGCTTCAGTGATCGGTGGCCCCGAAGGTCGGGGCGGGCCTCCTTGCGTCTCCCCAGGTTCATGGCCGGGTGTTTGAAGTAGTGCCGAACGCTTCATCTCCTTTATTTTCCGGGAAATCTCTCTCTCCTTCTTCCGCTTCCTGGAACCTTCACCACCCGCCATACCTACATAAAAAAGAGGTCAGTGAGATTGCTAAGGTCCAAAAATCTGAGAAATAGAAAATACCGATGCCAAGATCAGAGAGCTGAAGCCCGCGCTTTTTGCCCGTGATCAACTCCATCGTCCAATGATGCAGCTCGGCAGTCACCGCATCTAAACAGGAGTACTTTTGAGTGGTAGCTTGATTCTTTAGCTCCATCACTATTAGGCTTTCCTCCTGGTTTAGGGTAATACGCTTCGAAATCAAGGGCCCCTGGTGCCACCAGCTACCGGGGAAGTCCTCAAAGCAGGTCGGATTTTTGCTCCTCAGAATGAAGAAGCGGTTCTTACAATTCTTAAGGGAGGAGGGTAGATCGGTGAAGAGCCCGCAATGAGGCTTCGCCTGAAAGAACCAATGCTCGTCGTCCTTTCGATGAGTTAGCCTGTGCAGTTCGGCGAACACCTTAGCCGTAGGTCTGATTCCCTTAGCTCGGCACAGACCTCGGAAGGCTACCAAGATCCGGCACGAGTTAGGGTGAATTTGGGCGATGCACACTCGGTGGAGTTTTAGGACCTCCTTGAAGAAGTCGTCCAGAGGGAACCGAAGACCGGCCTTTAACTGTTCCTCGTATACCATCACCATGTCATTCTCTTCAAAGGAGTGATCGGCTGGGTGATCGCCGTGACACCGGATAAGTTCATATGAATCGGGCTCTATGTTGTACTCCTGGCTAAACGACTGCAGATCGGTTTCGTGCAAGATCGATGGCAGCTCGTCCATAGGAAGATTCTCCCTCCCTGAGGAAGGTACAAGCCTTGATGGTGCGGTTCGCCCCCGAGCTGGAATGGAGACCCTAGAAGGTTTTGGTTGTGCGCTCGGCCCGACCACCTCTTCTTCATCAGACGACCATGAAACATGGACGGAAGGTGGGCTTGCCGCTCTCTGACCTTCGGCGCCGCTCATTTTTAAGGAAAACAAAGAACTTAAAGCTAAAAGAAGGATTAAAACCCTTACGAGTCAGAATCTGAGTCGGAAGAGCTTGAAAATCGGGAGAGTTTTGGAATTGCTTGCGAGAGACAGAAAATGGCATAAGTAAGAAACTGGCCAACCCCTACCCCTATTTATACTCGTTCGAGCATTTAATGCTCACGATGTCCCAGGCAATGCATCGGTTAACGGGATTCGCCAGTTGTTCTGACACGTCTCTCAAATTCCATAAAGAGAACGGCTAATTAGAGATCGGCATATTAAGATAAATGTTTCGAATTGCGGATTAGTTAAGGGTTGGAACCAGATCGGATAAACACATCAGAGATCGGAAAATAATCAGTGCAATAATAATAAGATAATAATTGACTTTTATTTCCAAAAGATCGGATTACATCGTTTGGGCGATCTCTAGGGATCGGAATAATAGAGATCGGAAGAGGGGAGATCAGAATGAGAGATCGGAATAGGAGCATGGGAGGGGTCGGAAGGCAAAAAGAATAAGACAAATCCCAAATAACCATCGTCAGAATCAGAGCCGAGGTAGTTAAAGCGTGGCAGACGAGATCTCCACCGCACGCCTAAGAATCGCCGCCGCATCTTGACAGTGCCGTGGTATGTCATGACAGTCCTGTACATCCCAGTCTCCACCGTTGATCTCACTTGTAAGGACAAAACTGGAACCCTTGGATCAAGAGACAAGACGACAAGACCAGCGTCTTTCGCTCTTAGCCCTCAGATCACTCCTGACACCAGGATTTGAGACCGTCCGATTGAAAGAAGAAAAGGATGAATATCCTGAAGAATAATCTCAGCCGTTCATTTTGGTTCTCTTTAATTCCTGAACATCCGATCATGTCCTTCAAAATCTTGACCCTCCATCTCCTTCAAAATAAATCCTGACCCTTCATGGGGAGCACCCGATTCCTATAAATACCTGCATGAAAAATTGTTCAAGGGGCGGGCAAAAAGAGAGGTAGTTACTATAGCAGAAGAACTCTAAAACTTAATTCAGTTTGTTACTCTGCTACTTTGAAGTTTTGATTAGAAAGACTTTTGAAACTAGTTTTCTGAAGTGTTTTCTTCAAAAGGATTCTGAATACTGGAACTCTACATTTTCAGTTTGTTCATTATCTGGTCACACTTTCACTTTTAGCCCTTTATCATCTCTGTTTTCATTCCCATTGTCCAAGCTCAAACTTCATTCCACTCGGTTTTTATCTTAATCTGATTGCATTTTAGCTAAGCACCCTTCAGTTCATGATTTAACATCACCAAAGCTAATCAGTCCGCTGTCTTATCACTATTTGTCACCTCGTAGTTATTTCAATAGATTTGGCTCCTTACAGGTAAGAGCTCATATTGTTGTTTTATTAAGTGTTTACGTTTACTTTTCGCACTTTCTTTGTTCTTCTTACGTATGCGATTTTCTCCAAGTTCATTTTGTGCAAAAGAACCCCAAAGAATGTTACTCTCGAGTTATCTCTTTAGTGATCAGTCCATCATTTTATTAATCTTCGTCATTTCTGAATGCAAGTTTTCTAGCTCCTAGTAGCGTGTAAGTGGTTGGGTAAAACGTAGGTAACTGCAACTTAAGGGTCTCTTTTAAAAGAGAGAGCCTGAATAACACGTCAGGAAAATAGCCAAACTATTAGGCTGACGTAAACGGTAATTCGGCAAGATGCCATAAAGTGGAATAAAACCAAAGTAAACGAAACAGAATAGATCGGACATTAATAGGTATTGGTAAGATGACTACATGGAAGGTCGGTAAATCAAGTCTGGTATTCCCCGTTTAGTCACAAGGTATCAAGAAGCCTTATCCCCAGCATCTTTGAATGCCAGAATCCTTAGCTTTAGGCTCTTATGACATGTATCTGAAATTAAAATTCGGGAGATCAGAAAAGTCCCTTTCAGGCTCCTGTTAATCTAAAAGAGATCGGAGGAGAGTTCCTATCCGGTCTCAACTCAAATTTTTAATAAATATCAAATAGAGATCGGAGGAGAGTTCTTATCCGGTCTCAACTCAAAATTTTAATAAATATTAAATAGAGATCAGAGGAGAGTTCTTATCCGGTCTCAACTCAAAATTTTAATGAACATTAAATAGAGATCGGAGGAGAGTTCTTATCCGGTCTCAACTCAGAATTTTAACAAATATTAAAGAGTTCGGAGAAGAGTTCTTATCCGATTCTTAAATTAAATTTTACTAAAATATTCCTTTCAAATAAAATTAACATACAACAGTAACTCACTAAGGTTGTCTCATTTACTTATGTATCTGGGTGATCCAAATTTAGTGAAAAATCAAATGTTCCTTTAGTCAAAAGGATTAACATGTCCATTCAAGCCTTTCTAACTAATGCAAAAATTAAATCTACTTACCCTTATTAAGGGACAAGGTGGGGTGCTTAACACCTTCCCCATCCGTTTACGGACCCCGAACCTAGAATCTCTGTTTTGAAGTGGTTTTATTTCAATTTATCTTCACAAATGGTTTTCTTTAGTTTCCCTCAAAACTAAGGTGGCGACTCCTCACTCTTTCCCACTTCGATGAGGGTTCGTTCAGGCGACCACAAAACACCTTGCGATAGCTTGGCGACTCCGCTGGGGAGATAACAATATCCGAACTTAACCCCGGTCTAGAGGTCTAAAAATTAGGTTTAATTTTCCAATCAAATTATAGTTAGGTGGGCTCACCCGGCGATAGTTTACGTGCTAATTTTTGTTTATTCCTACTAACTGTTCTGCTTGTTTTGCTTGTTTTATCCCCCTACAGTGCTCTTCGTTTTGAAAAAAAAGGAAAAGGGAAAAATGGAAAGAATAAAATCCCCCTGAATTGGGAAGAGGTAAAGATGTCCCTTCACACACTGAACACTCACACGATGTCCTCACACACTTCGATCCTATACCCGGGCTTTCTTACCCTTTTAGGAAAATAGGAGGGGGTCATGTAGCGGTACTCGTGGGTTTTACCCCATTAGTATCCGTGAAGGCTTCTGCTCAGATTGAAACTCGTTCTATCCACTGTGATACTCGTGGAATTTTCCCGATAATATCATGGTTATAGAACGGGGCTCTACTGTTATAGTAGGGGCAATTTGGGAACCTGTGGCTTTTAGAAAATTAGACCTTGAGCTAAACTACCACAATGGCTGAAAGACGTAGTAAGCTACCTTATAAGATAGAACTATCCAATTAGGTAGCACTCATCCGGTATCAGGAGTCTCCCTATGCTAGGACAAAATGGGGCATACTTACTCTTACCCAGTTCTGCTTTAATTTCCTTTTGTTCATTTTTGTGAGGGTAATCTTGAATTCTACTAAAACACCTACACATTTTCCTACTTTGATAAATGTGTATGTGTCACCCTGCCAACAGTATGATTCAAAATTACCCAAATTTATCTTGCTAACGAGTTTTTCCGCAGGCATCATCAAACCAAGAGTCTGTGAAAAGGATAAGGCATCATTTTTATCATGGCATCCTCGAGTCAGTCGGCAGAAGAAGTTCAGAATGCTAAACTTTGGTCCAAATCAACTCATACTCCAGTACCCTCGCAAAATAATGTTTCCAAGGCACATGCTAGCTTACTACCCTCAAGGGATCTGAATAAAATTGAGGTCAGAATGAACAGCCTCGAGGGTCTGTCTAATGGATGGAGGTCGCTTCCCGATCAGGTCAAGGTACGATTTGAAAGGAAATACGGGAAAATTGCAACCCTAATGCGAGTCAAGGTCCAAATCCCGGCATTAAAGGCCATGCTGTCAATTTGGAATCCTAAGTACGGGGTATTCTCTTTCAATGACATTGATACAGTTCCCACTATGGAAGAATATCAGGCATTACTAGAGATTCCTTACTCAACACAGAATCGGATATACCTACACCTTGAGCATAGGCAGACCTGGAAACGATTAACACATTTGTTGGGTATTCCTTCGGAGGAGGCAAAGTCAAAAGAAACGGTCAAAGGAAACACGCATGGATGGTATTGGACCTACCTCGAGAAGCGGTTAGATCAGTACCTCCAAGAGAAACAGTGGGATCAAGCTTCAGTAGCACTCGCATTGGGAATCTATGGCCTGATTTTGTTCCCGGGACCATTAGGAATCATAACTCGCAGACGGTGGAAGCATTCGGGCGGTAGAAAGGCAGAGGTCAATCCGATACGCAATTCTTGCGGAGACCTTATTAACCCTTACCTACTGCATAACAGGTAAAGGGTCCATCAAGCATCGTTTCTCAATTGTTATATCTCTAGATTATCAGTCACATGTGCCCTGTGGAGACAAAGGGATTGACTTGGTACCCTGACCAGCCTCTCATCGAGAAGATGACCCGGTTAATAATCAGTCCGAAGAATGAGCCACAGTGGCAAAAACGGATTCTGAGCTTCAACAGCTATGACTACTGCTGGAGGAAATTATGGACGTCGGGTCAATCCATTTTGGTCGGCACGGGGGGTAATCAATCAGTATCCCTAATCGGAGTGACTGGATACACAAGTTACACTCCGGCATTAGCAATGAGACAATTTGGCTCAACATACCCGTAATCGACATTAAAGAATATCACCAAGGTCATTTCTACCATGAGCTCAAGGAAGAGGAAGGGTTGAAAATGGCTCGCAGATCCTGGGAAAACATCTCTCTGATGGAAAGGTCGCCTAAAGGTCCAAGTGCCACACGCGATTATCTTGAATGGAGGGCTGGCAGGGACCGAGAACACTCAACTCTAGAATTCGAAAACAGCGACCCTCGCCGGAACATCCTATTAGAAGAAGCTGATGATCGCCTGGTTGACTCGCTACAAAAGGCAAATACCGAGAACTCACAACTACAAGAACAAGTAAAACAGTTGGAGGACAAACAGCAGATTCTCAAGAGGAAAGTAAGAAGGCTCAGGGAAGACGCAAGGGCCAAAAGATGGGTTTTGAAGAGCAAGAGATACGGTGGGAAAAGGAAAAAAACTCCCCCCACGCTGTAATGAAAGAAGTAGAAGCACAGAATAGTAAGCTTCAGGAAAAGATGAAATACCAAGAGGTACTCGTTGAAGAGTATAAACAGGAAAACAAAAAGAAGAAGCTCGAATTAAAAGAACAGGCACTACTCATCAACGATATCTTGAAAGAGTGTGCTAAGGAAAGGAAAGAGAAAGAAAAACAAGCTGCTCTCTATCAAGAGCTGAAAGAGAATGTTGACCAGCTGGAGAGAACGATAGCACAGGGAAAGCAAGAACTCCTACCTGAATCCGAATATGCTCTAAAAGTTTTCGACCCTGTCAAACAAGAAGAAAGGTTATATGAGTATCTTAGAAAATGTCATCTCATTATAAAGAACCTCCCTGAGCCTAGGCCAATGTAAGGAATACGATGTACAAATTATTCAGTTAATGAAATGATTTTTGGGCCACTGTTTAGCAAATTGTGAATGAATAGTATGACTCCCGTAGGAACTCCCTCGCTAGGGTTATGTGAAAAATTGAATGCACCATATGGACAGGTATCATAAATACGCATTCAATCCGGTCATTCACAGACAGACTATTGAACGATGCCATGATAAAAGTGATGCAGTTATCCTTCAACAGATTTCATTTCTGGCTCTCAAATGCCACCGTATCCTTCGTCCACATCAGGACCCTATTTAATTTTGATCAAAATTCACTAAAAATTTCTTTTTTGACTCCTTACAGAAAAACAACATTGCTTCGAACAAGGCAAGTCTGACAAAGCACGCGATTCAACCCCAGCGAGTGTACTTAACAACATCTCGAACAAGAAAACTAATGGAAGACCAGGAACAAGTACAGAACCTACAGGGGCAAGTGTCTGAACTAAAAGACCAGGTTTTAGAACTCATGAAGCTGATGAGGGAGATGTCCCAAAATAAGCCAGCTTCAGACCTTAACCTACCATTACCTCCCCCACCTCCTACAACGGTTGATTCTCACTACGCTTCAACCTCTTTCACTTTCCAGCCATCAATCCCGGATCCGACGGTCACTGTCAATCCGGTTCCACTAAATAATGAACCTCCTTTCTCTTATTATCCAACCATCCCGAATGCCGAACCATCCCTTTCGATCCCGAACCCTCTAATTCATTCTGCCCCTCATTTCCCAGTTGGGGGAGTACCTCACACAACAGGAGGAGAAAGTAAGATGAGAGAAAATGAGAAGCTGTCCGCTCTGGAAGAGAGATTGAGAGCTATAGAGGGCCTGAATATGTATGGCTCAGTTGACGTGGCATCACTAAGATTAGTACTGGATGTGGTGGTGCCGCCCAAATTCAAGGTCCCCGATTTTGACAAGTATATTGGGAATTCGGACCCTCGAATTCATTTGGCCACCTATATTGCCAAGATGTCCTCTATGACAGATGATGACAGACTGTTAATCCACTTCTTTCATGAGAGCCTCTGCGAGCACGAGGTGGTGCGTTGATTAGACAGAGGCATCGCGCTCTGGAAGGATTTAGCCGAGGCCTTTTTGAAGCAGTACAAATTTAACTGCGATGTGGCCCCAAAAATCTGGTGCAGAAAGACCGAGAAAGCTTCAAGGAGTATGCCCAGAGATGGAGAGAAAAGGCGGCAGAAGTACATCCCTCGGTGACCGATAATGAGCTATGCTCTCTATTTATCGAGACTTTGAAGGCTCCCTACTTCAACTTGATGATTGGAAACACTTCCAACAGCTTCTCTGACATCATCCAGGTGGGTGAGAGAATTGAGGCCAACTTAAGAATGGGACGACTGCAGGAGTCAGCTGAGAACCCTGCAAAGAAGACTGCCAATTTTGGCAAGAAAAAGGAGAGTGATGTGCATTCCATCACTCGGCAGAATAATTACTCCCCATTTCCCCAAAATAACTACCGGCCATATCCTTCCTCTCATGGCCAAACCATCGCAAACATTCTGCCTCCTCTCCCAAATTATCCACACCCGCGCCCACAATATCCCCCGCCTGCAAATTACCAACCAAGACCACCTCCTCCTCCTGTTCAACCAAGACCACCACAAAACAACCCAAGACCTCCAAGGAACCCTGATCCACCTCTTCCCCTCCCTCTCAGTGAAATATACCGATACCTTGTCGGTATAAACCAAATTGTACCAGTCCCCTTGGGCAGATCCGGTAGCCATATCCCAGGTGGTATGATGCCACTGCCCGTTGTGAGTACCATGGAGGGGCACAAGGGCATTCAACTGATAACTGTGGGGCACTCAGAGGGAGAGTGCACGCTTTAATCCGAAATGGGTGGTTGAAGATCAAGGGAAATGGTTCCCTCCCCAATGTTACCTCAAATCCATTGCCCAACCATAATGCGGGTAATGGAGTAAATATGATAGAGCCAGATGGAGAGAGGTTGGCACCAGAGGTAGACGAGCTCATCCCTCACTTTGAGGGGATTTTTGCCATGGCAGTAAGAGAAGGCTACCTTTGGCCCCGGATATCAGGGTCGGGAAAGGATACGGGATGTCCTTACCATGGAGGGGCAGCTGACCATGAGCTGCGAGATTGTGAGGGATTCAAATAAGAGGTCTAGAACTTGTTATCCCTCAAAGTTCTGAGATGCCAGACAAAGTCAAAGACGGAAGGGGGAGTGAACACCGCTAGATTCAGTCAAACTGCTTCTACCTCCAAACCCAGAATCACCTTCTCACCCCCAGTAGCCTCACCACCAGTAACGGTTATCCGAACTCTGCCCCAGCTCCCTGTTACCAATACTCACGCTGTCCCTTGGAACTATAATTTCCAAGTTTTCACTCAGGGAGCGTCAAGCAGTACATCCGCTCCTAATCTTGCCTCACCTCCGG
The DNA here is from genome assembly GCF_030052815.1 of Hevea brasiliensis. Lineage (NCBI taxonomy): Eukaryota > Viridiplantae > Streptophyta > Magnoliopsida > Malpighiales > Euphorbiaceae > Hevea > Hevea brasiliensis. Next base: position 54,641,134 of record NC_079503.1, on the reverse strand, counting down.
TACCACCAAAACCATGTTTTGCTCCTCACGAGCATTTCAGAATGACTTATGCTGGACCTACCAGCAACATTACTCCCCAAACTAGTCCTCAGCTCGTTATCGCCACAAAGCCCTCTCCACCTGAGTAAGAAGTCGAGTTTATAACTCGAAGTGGGAGGTGTTACGGGAACGAAGAAAGAGAAAAGAGGAAAGGGAAAGTAAAAATGGGAGAGTCATCAAGAAATACAGAAGAGGAGGTTGAGAAAGTAGGGGAAGTAGACCCTGCTGAACATAAAGAAGAGAAAGAACTGCTGCTCCAAATAATGAAATAGAGTGAGTATGATGTAGTGGAGCAGTTGAGGAAGACACCTGCCCGAATTTCACTGTTATCGCTGATCTTGAGTTCGGAAGTGCACCGACAAGCCTTGCAGAAAATCTTGGATCAGGCCTTTGTAAACCCCGACATTACTCCGGGGCAGTTTGAGAAGATAGTGGGACAAATCCAGGCATCCAGTTTTGTTACTTTCTCGGAGGACGAGATAGACCCTGCGGGTTTAAGGCACACTAAAGCTCTGCATGTAACAGTGAAGTGTAAGGGTTGTATAGTAGCCAAGTTACTTATTGATAACGGGTCAGCTCTTAATGTACTGCCTAATACCACCTTAGCCAGGCTGCCGGTTGACCAATCTGACATACGTCAGAGTGCTATGGTGGTGAGAGCCTTCGACGGTACGAGGAGAGAAGTGCTGGGAGACATTGACTTGCCAATCCAAGTCGGTGCATGTACTTTCAACGTCACGTTTCAGGTGATGAACATTGAGCCGGCCTACATTATGTTGTTGGGGAGGCCTTGGATCCATTCTGCGAATGCCGTTCCTTCAACTTTGCACCAAAAGATCAAATATATTATAGATGGCAAAATCATCACAGTGAAAGGAGAGGATGCCTTGCTAGTCACCAAGCCACAATCACTCCCTTATGTGGAAGCGGCTGAAGAGTCGTTGGAAAGCTCCTTCTAGGCCCTTGAGTTACAAAAAACCAGAAGTGGAGGGGCTATGGCTATGGTGGCCAAAGTGATGTCAAAGAATGGATATCAGGAGGGCAAAGGCTTGGGCACCGCATTGCAAGGGATCGTTGAACCTATACCGGCTATTCAGAAGATAGGTCGCTGTGGTTTGGGTTATGAGGAAGATGCCCTTATGGATGGACGATTCTGGATGAGGAAAACACTTCGGGATCAGAGATTCGATCAGAAAATGGGAAAGATGAAAGTAGTCCCGAGAATCACAGAAGTCTTCGCTAAACCGGTCATTGAAAATCCGGCAGAGGTGGAAGAATCACCTAATGAACCATCCATCGAAGTCATATACCTGGATCCCTTATATGAAGCTCTAGTCTCACCGATAGCTGAGGGGCAAGAACTAGACAACTGGACGGCAGAGGATATCCCTGTACTCAATTTCGAGACCATTCATCAATTAACACCTAATAATCCAATAGACTCAGAAATTCCTCTGGTTAATTTTGAAATCCCCATAACTGCCATTACTTCAAGTGATTCTGAGGAAGACCTTACAGAAGAAAACAATGAAAAGGATGAACTCTCCCTAGTGCCTTGTGGGGACAAAATGCACACCATAAATTTAGGCACAGAAGAAGTAAAAAGGGAACTTAAGGTAGTGGAGAGTGAAGAATTGGGAGATATGATCAGTCTGCTTAAAGAATTCCTCGACGTATTTTCCTGGAGCTATGATGATATGGTGGGTTTGGATCCTCAGATAGTGACACACAAAATTCCCCTAATTCCGGGGACAGTCCCGGTAAAGCAGAAGTTAAGGAGAATGAATCCCAACACACTGCTCAAAGTTAGGGATGAAGTCAAGAAACAGTATGACGCTGGGTTCCTGGAAGTGGTCAAATACCCCCAATGGGTGGCTAACGTCGTCCCGGTAATGAAGAAGGACGGGAGAGTCAGGGTGTGCGTTGACTACAGGGATCTTAATAAAGCAAGCTTGAAAGACGATTTCCCTCTCCCTCACATTGATGTGTTAGTTGACAATGCTGCGGGATTGGGCAGGTGCTCATGCATTGATGGGGCATCTGGGTACAATCAAATCCCAATGGATGAGGAAGACAAAGAAAAAACCGCTTTTATCACTCAATGGGGAGTATTTTGCTATCGGGTCATGCCTTTCGGGTTGAAGAATGCTGGTGCTACCTACCAGCGCGCAATGGTCACATTATTCAACGATATGATGCATAAAGAGGTGGAAGTGTATGTGGATGATATGATCATTAAATCCAGAGGAAAAGAAAGCCACGTACAGGTCATGAGGAGGGTATTCGAAAGGCTCAGAAATACGGTTGGCTGAACCCTGCCAAATGCATATTCGGAGCTAGATCTGGGAAATTGTTGGGATTCATAGTAAGTGAGAAGGGAATAGAAGTAGACCCAGACAAGGTTCGAGCTATTCAAGAAATGCCACCCCCAAAAACAGAAAGGGAGGTGCACAGCTTCCTGGGAAAATTGAACTACATATCGAGATTTATTTCTAATCTCACTGCCAAGGCCGAACCTATTTTCAGACTACTCCGGAAGAACAACACCACCCAATGGGATTCAGTTTGTCAAGAGGCTTTTGAGAAAATCAAGCAGTACTTGTCAAACCCACCAGTGTTGGTTCCGCCAGTGGCGGGAAGACCTCTGATCCTGTATATGGCAGTCCAGCAGAACTCGATGGGATGTGTTTTGGGACAACATGACGATACTGGCCGAAAGGAAAGGGCTATTTATTACCTGAGCAAAAAGTTCAATGATTGTGAGTCAAGGTACTCTTTCTTAGAAAAGACTTGCTGCGCGTTAGCCTGGACAGCAAACCGCCTCAAACACTACATGTTGGATCACAAGACCTGGCTCATCTCCAGGATGGATCCTATCAAATACGTATTCGAAAGCCCATTCGTGCCAGGAAGGATAGCTAAATGGCAGGTCATACTCTCCCAATATGACATAGTCTATATGACCGGAAGGCAGTGAAAGGTAGTGTAATCGCTGACCTCCTAGCAGAGAATCCTATCCAGGATTATGAAGCTCTGGATTTTGAGTTCCCTGATGAGCACATTAATGTAGTAGACTGCGAAGAAGAGGGACCAGCCGATGTATGGGAAATGTATTTCGACGGAGCTGTCAATTTGTCCGGTAATGGAATTGGAGCTGTGTTGATATCCCCAGATGGAAAACACTTCCCGATAGCCATTAAGTTGAGATTTGACTGCACCAACAACGTCACAGAATATGAGGCTTGTGTGAGGGGTCTACAGGCTGCAATCAAAATGAAGATCAGGAAGTTGGAGGTATATGGAGACTCGTACGATTATATACCAAGTCAAGGGAGAATGGCAGACTAAGGATCCCAAGCTAATCCCATATCAGAAGTACTTACTGGAGCTGATTAAAAAATTCGAAGAGATCTCTTTCACTCACCTTAGTAGAGACAAGAATCAATTTGCTGATGCTTTAGCTACTCTAGCCATTATGGCTCAAATTGAAGAAGGGCAGATGGCTCAGATATTGAAGATTAAGGCAAGGAATGAGCCAGCTTATTGCTTCATGATTGAGGAAGAACCCGACGGTAAACCTTGGTATCATGACATCCTGGTCTACTGCAGAACCAGAGAATTCCCCTCAGGGGCGAACCGAAACGAAAAGAGGATGCTTCGGAGATTGGCATTGGGATACTTCCCCAGTGGTGAAACCCTATACAAGAGAGGGTCCAACGGTGAACTGTTGAGGTGTGTGGATGCAAAAGAGGCGAAGAAAATCCTTTTTGAGACTCATGAGGGAAATTGTACAACCCATGCCAATGGGCACATGATGGCTAAGCAAATCATGCGATGGGGATATTTTTGGACTACAATGGAAAAGGACTGCATCAAATATTTTTGGAAATGCCATAAGTGTCAGATCTACGCAGATCCAATAAATGTTCCGCCTCACAAATTGTTCAACCTCGCCTCACCATGGCCTTTCCCAATGTGGGGCATCGATGTGATTGGTCCCATCAACCCTAAGGCATCCAATGGGCACAGATTTATCCTAGTAGCAATCGACTATTTTTCTAAGTGGGTCAAAGCCATGTCCTACGCCCATATCACGCAGAACACGTTCCTCAAATTCCTCAGAAATAATATCATCTGCCGGCATGGTCTCCCCAATGAAATCGTCACTGACAACGCCAAGAATCTGAATGGCCCGAAGATCCAGAAATTATGTGATCAATACAAAATCTGACACCTCAATTCCTCCCCATACCGTCCCCAGATGAATGGAGCGGTGGAGGCTGCAAACAAAAATCTCAAGAGAATAATCCGGAAAATGACGGTCACGTATAGGGATTGGCATGATATGCTTCCCTACGCTCTCCACGCATATCGAACTTCTGTAAGAACCTTAACTGGGGCAACTCCATACTCACTGGTTTACGGGATGGAAGCGGTATCACCTATTGAAGTTGAAATTCCTTCCCTAAGGATTCTGAAGGAATCAGGGATTGATGAGTCGGAATGGATCCAGTCAAGGTTGGATCAGTTAGACTTGCTGGATGAGAAAAGGTTAGCAGCAGCATGTCATGGGCAGTTATACCAGATGAGAATGGCTAGGGCATTTGACAAAAGCGTTTGCCCACGCGAATTCCAACCCGGGGACCTAGTTCTGAAAAAAGTGCTACCGAATCAAAATGATCCCCGGGGCAAATGGTCACCAACCTACGAGGGACCTTATGTGGTTAAAAAGGCATTTTCTGGAGGAGCCTTGATTTTGACCCACATGGACGGTGAAGAGTTTAGAGACTGTGAATGCGACACCGTCATTAGATACTATGCCTAAAAAAAAAAAAAAAAAAAAAAAAAAGGAGTAGGGCGCTCCTAGCAAAATGTGTGAAAGAAGGCGAAAACCCAGAAGGCGCTTTGTAAAGCAGTGAAGGATGAAAACCGAAGGGCATCACGAAAAAGTGAGTTAAAAAAAAAAAAAAAACAAAAATCTAGGGGTGAAAACCCGAAAGGGCATCCCGAGAACAAAAAGGGAGAAATGAGGAATGGGGGGCATGAAACCAGGATGAAGAGGAAACTGTCACGGCATGAGGCTTCAGAGAACTTGAAATAATGGCATTTAAAGGATTTCAAAATCAGCCACAGGGAATATGTGAGATCTATCATTGTACCCTTCTTCTTTGAAACTTCTTCTTTGTTTATATTAAACCGTAATAAAATCACACTTCATTCCCCATGTTTCTATCTTTCCCTTATATTTATCTTTCTGCAATCTTGTTATTTAATGCGTTATTTAAATCAGTTAAAATTTTTGCCATAAGATTAAGATTTGACAATTGATAACCTCACGTACTTTACTATGAGATTTGCAGGGAATGACCTAAAAAAAAAAAAAAAAAACTAGAGGTGAAAACCTGAAAGGGCGCTTCTAGTCATATAGACGAAGAGGAAGTGAAAACCCGCAAGGGTGCTTTTCGGGAGAAAGTCAAAAAACAGAAATGGGGCATTTGAAGAAATGAGACCATAGGTCAAGTATTGCGACTTGTCCTCCATTCATCATCGGCCTTCGGGATTCTGTTAAGTACACTTCATTGGGGAAGAACTTCTTGTGTCGAGATTAGGCTTGCTTTGTAAGTGCAATTTAAATTTCCTGCTATCAACCTCTGGTTCCTTGATCTAAGTTGATTTTAATTTCCTGCAATTTACATTTCCTGCAATTTTAATTTCCAGCAATTTAAATTTCCTGTTATCAACCTCTGGTTCCTTGATCTAAGTTGATTTTAAATTCCTACAATTTAAATTTCCTATCATCAACCTCTGGTTCCTTGATCTAAGTTGATTTTAATTTCCTGCAATTTACATTTCCTGCTATCAACCTCTGGTTCCTTGATCTAAGTTGATTTTAATTTCCTACAATTTAAATTTCCTGCTATCAACCTCTGGTTCCTTAATCTAAGTTGATTTTAATTTCCTGCAATTTAAATTTCCTGTCATCAACCTCTGGTTCCTTGATCTAAGTTGATTTTAATTTCCTGCAATTTACATTTCCTGCTATCAACCTCTGGTTCCTTGATCTAAGTTGATTTTAATTTCCTGCAATTTAAATTTCCTGCTATCAACCTCTGGTTTCTTGATCTAGTTCCTTGATCTAAGTTGATTTTAATTTCCTGCGATTTAAATTTCCTGGTATCAACCTCTGGTTCCTTGATCTAAGTTGATTTTAATTTCCTGCAATTTACATTTCCTGCTATCAACCTCTGGTTCCTTGATCTAAGTTGATTTTAATTTCCTGCAATTTAAATTTCCTGCTATCAACCTCTGGTTCCTTGATCTAAGTTGATTTTAATTTCCTGCGATTTAAGTTTCCTGTTATCAACCTCTGGTTCCTTGATCTAAGTTGATTTTAATTTCCTGTAATTTACATTTCCTGCTATCAACCTCTGGTTCCTTGATCTAAGTTGATTTTAATTTCCTGCGATTTACATTTCCTGCTTTCAACCTCTGGTTCCTTGATCTAAGTTGATTTTAATTTCCTGCAATTTAAATTTCCTGCTATCAACCTCTGGTTCCTTGATCTAAGTTTGTTTTAATTTCCTGCGATTTAAATTTCCTGTTATCAACCTCTGGTTCCTTGATCTAAGTTGATTTTAATTTCCTGCAATTTAAATTTCCAGTTATCAACCTCTGGTTCCTTGATCTAAGTTGATTTTAATTTCTTGCAATTTACATTTCCTGCAATTTAAATTTCCTGCTATCAACCTCTGGTTCCTTGATCTAAGTTGATTTTAATTTCCTGCAATTTAAATTTCCTGTCATCAACCTCTGGTTCCTTGATCTAAGTTGATTTTAATTTCCTGCAATTTACATTTCCTGCAATTTAAATTTCCTGCAATTTAAATTTCCTGCTATCAACCTCTGGTTCCTTGATCTAAGTTGATTTTAATTTCCTGCAATTTACATTTCCTGCTATCAACCTCTGGTTCCTTGATCTAAGTTGATTTTAATTTCCTGCGATTTAAATTTCCTGCTATCAACCTCTGGTTCCTTGATCTAAGTTGATTTTAATTTCCTGCGATTTAAATTTCCTGTTATCAACCTCTGGTTCCTTGATCTAAGTTGATTTTAATTTCCTGCAATTTACATTTCCTGCTATCAACCTCTGGTTCCTTGATCTAAGTTGATTTTAATTTCCTGCAATTTAAATTTCCTGCTATCAACCTCTGGTTCCTTGATCTAAGTTGATTTTAATTTCCTGCGATTTAAATTTCCTGTTATCAACCTCTGGTTCCTTGATCTAAGTTGATTTTAATTTCTTGCGATTTAAATTTCCTGTTATCAACCTCTGGTTCCTTGATCTGAGTTGATTTTAATTTCCTGCAATTTACATTTCCTGCAATTTTAATTTCCAGCAATTTAAATTTCCTGTTATCAACCTCTGGTTCCTTGATCTAAGTTGATTTTAATTTCCTGTCATCAACCTCTGGTTCCTTGATCTAAGTTGATTTTAATTTCCTGCAATTTTAATTTCCAGCAATTTTAATTTCCTGTTATCAACCTCTGGTTCCTTGATCTAAGTTGATTTTAATTTCCTGCAATTTACATTTCCTGCAATTTAAATTTCCAGTTATCAACCTCTGGTTCCCTGATCTAAGTTGATTTTAATTTCCTGCAATTTCCTGTTATCAACCTCTGTTTCCTTGATCCAAGTTGATTTTAACTTAACTTATGTTGTCGATTTCTAGGTCACTAACTTAAGTGTGCTTTAGCTCCCTAACTTCGAACACCTAATCGTCCAAAATATGAGTCTGAATCTTTACATAATTCCTACACGGGAAATTTTCCCTTTAATAGAAATTATGTAAAGAGGGGCAGCTGTCGACACCATATTTTGGCCGATCCCCAAAATCAATAAAACTTTGAAACTGACCTCAGTACTAAGTCTCCTTTCGATAGCTAATCACATTTCCGATCTCTCTTTGATAGACAGTCACATTTCCGATCTCTCTTTGATAGACAGTCACATTTTCGATCCCTCCTCAAAGAATTGAATCAATGCTAAGTCCTTACATTAGTCAAATCCTTACCAGTCTATTAAATCGCTCATCAATCTCTCCGACCCGTTGTAGTATAAACGAAGTGAACTAGATCTTTTCTTACCAGTTTTATTGCCGATCTCCCTTTCAAAAGTTTAAGAGTTAAGGTTTTGGTCCGGTTTAATGAGGATTTCGATCTTAAGTGTTCAAGTCAAATTTCCAATTTTAATCAAGTCCCGTTCAACATTTCTTCCCTACCGATCTCATGCTCATTGTGTTTTCCGATCTCTCACACTTAGGTTAACAATCATCTTCAGTTATTTCAACATACTCAGACAATCAAGTGTTTAATAATTTAGAAATTTTTCGATCATAACCATTCATCGAACAAAAAGGGCATTCCACTTCATTTCATTTCAAAAAAATTTGTACAAGTCATTGGTGAGGATCACCCCACTGATCTATTTTGCTCATTTTCTCTCTCACCTCGGCCTCCTCTTCGCTTTCCTCCTCGCCGGGAGCAGTCGGCCATCCAAGAGAAGTCCTCCTGCAGGTAACGCACGGAGCTCGGCCAAGAGATCCTTGTGAGCGTTCACATAGCCACCGGCTATTCCTGTCACCATCTCTTCATCTTTTGCCTTAAGCTCCTCAGCAAGATGAGCGACCTGAGCAGCTTCGTTGGCCCGGAGTGCCTGGACTTCTCTAAGAGCATGATCCCTTTCAGCCAGAACATGAGTCTGTTCGGCCATCTTATCCTCATAGTACTTCATCCGCCCCTCAATTTGAGATATGTAATCCTGAGCGGATGAGACTTGGGATCGGAGGGATGCCACCTCTTGACTCTTCTTCTTGACCTCCTTACCTAGGCGGTGCGCCTTTTCCCGGACTATGTGCTGGTTCACCAAGCACTCTACATTCAGACTCATGGATCGGGTTAGGATGTCGTCAAGATTGTCCGGAGACAGTCTGTCCCAATCCTCCCGAAGGCAGATGGAAGACCCCAAAACTTTGGCAAAATCAGGGTTCTCCCGAACGGTCCGGTTGTTCTCTAGGGAAGCAATCAGTACTTGGGCGCCACGAGAAAGGGGCCTCGTAGGAGGTCGAGAACGACCCCCTTCTGTGCTTGGAGCAACTGGAGGAGGTGGAGGCGGCTCTTCCTGTTGAGGAGGAGATCGGACAGCTTCAGTGATCGGTGGCCCCGAAGGTCAGGGCGGGCCTCCTTGCGTCTCCCCAGGTTCATGGCCGAGTGTTTGAAGTAGTGCCGAACGCTTCATCTCCTTTATTTTCCGGGAAATCTCTCTCTCCTTCTTCCGCTTCCTGGAACCTTCACCACCTGCCATACCTACACAAAAAAGAGGTCAGTGAGATCGCTAAGGTCCAAAGATCTGAGAAATAGAAAATACCGATGCCAAGATCAGAGAGCTGAAGCCCGCGCTTTTCGCCCGTGATCAACTCCATCGTCCAATGATGCAGCTCGGCAGTCACCGCATCTAAACAGGAGTACTTTTGAGTGGCACCTTGATTCTTCAGCTCCATCACTATTAGGCTTTCCTCCTGGTTCAGGGTAATACGCTTCGGAATCAAGGGCCCCTGGTGCCACCAGCTACGGGGGAAGTCCTCGAAGCAGGTCGGATTTTTGCTCCTCAGAATGAAGAAGCGGTTCTTCCAATTCTTAAGGGAGGAGGGTAGATCGGTGAAGAGCCCGCAATGAGGCTTCGCCTGAAAGAACCAATGCTCGTCGTCCTTTCAGCGAGTTAGCCTGTGCAGTTCGGCGAACACCTTAGCCGTAGGTCTGATTCCCTTAGCTCGGCACAGGCCTCGGAAGGCTACCAAGATCCGGCACGAGTTAGGGTGAATTTGGGCGATGCACACTCGGTGGAGTTTTAGGACCTCCTTGAAGAAGTCGTCCAGAGGGAACCGAAGACCGGCCTTTAACTGTTCCTCGTATACCATCACCATGTCATTCTCTTCAAAGGAGTGATCGGCTCGGTGATCGCCGTGACACCGGATAAGTTCATATGAATCGGGCTCTATGTTGTACTCCTGGCTAAACGACTGCAGATCGGTTTCTTGCAAGATCGATGGCAACTCGTCCATAGGAAGATTCTCCCTCCCTGAGGAAGGTACAAGCCTCGATGGTGCGGTTCGCCCCCGAGCTGGAACGGAGACCCTAGAAGGTTCTGGTTGTGCGCTCGGCCCGACCACCTCTTCTTCATCAGACGACCATGAAACATGGACGGAAGGTGGGCTTGCCGCTCTCTGACCTTCGGCGCCGCTCATTTTTAAGGAAAACAAAGAACTTAAAGCTAAAAGAAGGATTAAAACCCTTACCGGAGCTTGAACGGAGTCGGAAGAGCTTGAAAATCGGGAGAGTTTTGGAATTGCTTGCGAGAGACAGAAAATGGCATAAGTAAGAAACTGGCTAACCCCTACCCCTATTTATACTCATTCGAGCATTTAATGCTCACGATGTCCCAGGCAATGCATCGGTTAACGGGATTCGCCAGCTGTTCTAACACGTCTCTCAAATTCCATAAAGAGAACGGCTAATTAGAGATCGGCATATTAAGATAAATGTTTTGAATTGCGGATCAGTTAAGGGTTGGAACCAGATCAGATAAACACATCAGAGATCGAAAAATAATCAGTGCAATAATAATAAGATAATAATTGACTTTTATTTCCAAAAGATCGGATTACATCGTTTGGGCGATCTCTAGGGATCGGAATAATAAAGATCGGAAGAGGGGAGATCAGAATGAGAGATCGGAATAGGAGCGTGGGAGGGGTCGGAAGGCAAAAAGAATAAGACAAATCCCAAATAACCATCGTCAGAATCAGAGCCGAGGTAGTTAAAGCGTGGCAGACGAGATCTCCACCGCACGCCTAAGAATCGCCCGCAATGCTGACAGGTGCCAGGGTATGTCATGACAGTCCTGTACATCCCAATCTCCACCGTTGATCTCACTTGTAAGGACAAAACCGGAACCCTTGGATCAAGAGACAAGACGACAAGACCAGCGTCTTTCGCTCTTAGCCCTCAGATCACTCCTGACACCAGGATTTGAAACCGTCCGATTGAAAGAAGAAAAGGACGAATATCCTGAAGAATAATCTCAGCCGTTCATTTTGGTTCTCTTTAATTCCTGAACATCCGATCATGTCCTTCGAAATCTTGACCCTCCATCTCCTTCAAAATAAATCCTGACCCTTCATGGGGAGCACCCGATTCCTATAAATACCTGCATGAAAAACTGTTCAAGGGGCGGGCAAAAAGAGAGGTAGTTACTATAGCAGAAGAACTCTGAAACTTAATTCAGTTTGTTACTCTGCTACTTTGAAGTTTTGATTAGAAAGACTTTTGAAACTAGTTTTCTGAAGTGTTTTCTTCAAAAGGATTCTGAATACTGGAACTCTACATTTTCAGTTTGTTCATTATCTGGTCACACTCTCACTTTCAGCCCTTTATCATCTCTGTTTTCATTCCCATTGTCCAAGCTCAAACTTCATTCCACTCGGTTTTTATCTTAATCTGATTGCATTTTAGCTAAGCACCCTTCAGTTCACGACGAACATCAGCCCTCAGGCTAATCAGTCCGCTGTCTTATCACTATTTGTCACCTCGTAGTTATTTCAATAGATTTGGCTCCTTACAGGTAAGAGCTCATATTGCTGTTTTATTAAGTGTTTACGTTTACTTTTCGCACTTTCTTTGTTCTTCTTACGTATGCGATTTTCTCCAAGTTCATTTTGTGCAAAAGAACCCCAAAGAATGTTACTCTCGAGTTATCTCTTTAGTGATCAGTCCATCATTTTATTAATCTTCGTCATTTCTGAATGCAAGTTTTCTAGCTCCTAGTAGCGTGTAAGTGGTTGGGTAAAACGTAGGTAACTGCAACTTAAGGGTCTCTTTTAAAAGAGAGCACGAATAACACGTCAGGAAAATAGCCAAACTATTAGGCTGACGTAAACGGTAATTCGGGAAGATGCCATAAAGTGGAATAAAACCAAAGTAAACGAAACAGAATAGATCGGACATTAATAGGTATTAGTAAGATGACTACATGGAAGGTCGGTAAATCAAGTCTAGTATTCCCCGTTTAGTCACAAGGTATCAAGAAGCCTTATCCCCAGCATCTTTGAATGCCAGAATCCTTAGCTTTAGGCTCTTATGACATGTAGCTGAAATTAAAATTCGGGAGATCAGAAAAGTCCCTTTCAGGCTCCTGTTAATCTAAAAGAGATCGGAGGAGAGTTCCTATCCGGTCTCAACTCAAATTTTTAATAAATATCAAATAGAGATCAGAGGAGAGTTCTTATCCGGTCTCAACTCAAAATTTTAATAAATATTAAATAGAGATCAGAGGAGAGTTCTTATCCGGTCTCAACTCAAAATTTTAATGAACATTAAATAGATATCGGAGGAGAGTTCTTATCCGGTCTCAACTCAAAATTTTAATGATTTAAAAGAGATCGGAGGAGAGTTCTTATCCGGTCTCAACTCAGAATTTTAACAAATATTAAAGAGTTCGGAGAAGAGTTCTTATCCGATTCTTAAATTAAATTTTAATAAAATATTCCTTTCAAATAAAATTAACATACAACAGTAACTCACTAAGGTTGTCTCATTTACTTATGTATCTGGGTGATCCAAATTTAGTGAAAAATTAAATGTTCCTTTAGTCAAAAGGATTAACATGTCCATTCAAGCCTTTCTAACTAATGCAAAAATTAAATCTACTTACCCTTATTAAGGGACGAGGTGGGGTGCTTAACACCTTCCCCATCCGTTTACGGACCCCGAACCTAGAATCTCTGTTTTGAAGTGGTTTTATTTCAATTTATCTTCACAAATGGTTTTCTTTAGTTTCCCTCAAAACTAAGGTAGCGACTCCTCACTCTTTCCCACTTCGGTGAGGGTTCGTTCAGGCGACCGCAAAACACCTTGCGACAATGGGAGTAAAATTAATAAATTATGCATTTATCACATTTCTTTTCTTCTCTTTTCACATTTATACTTGAATTTTTCCTCAAAAATTTTTTTCATAATTGAATATTTTATTTTCATTTAATTTAATTGACATCTTGGTAAAAAATAAACTCTTAAAATGAATTGATCAAAATGCCCCTCATCAGGTCATAATTCTTCTTTTTCATAATACCTGATGAGTCCTTAGGTCTTTGATTCACTTGAATTTTTATTGTGTATATCTTAATTAATCTTCCTTTTATTTTTGGTCCTCATGGTATCTTTGAATAGTCTTAGTCATAGACCAAAAAAGGTACTATTCAGAGCTCAGAGGTTCGAGGTGTTACAAAAACTTACAAAAATAATATTTAACCCTTACCTTTTACCAAACACATTAAAATCTTAAAAATTGTGATGAGTTAAAATCTAACTCTTTTTTTTTTTTTTAAATGTAAGTATCATTGCAAGCACAAAGGGTCGGTTTATATATAGCAATGCCTAAATTACAAAAATAGTCCCTTACGCAAATAATCAAGTCCAAGAAACCAGACCTAGTACTGAAAACCATCAAAATCCTATACTAAAACTTCTCAGCAAAAATGCCAGAAGCTTCTCCTTACAGCAACGCTATCAATGTCGAGGACTAAGCTAGAGCAATCTTCCCAGAGTTAAGAAAAAGAAACATTCCACTATTGCTAAGCATGCCAAAGCAACATTGATCCAAGATAAAAACCATAAGGCTTAAACCAACAATTTGGGAGAAAAGTAAGGAGGGGCTATGGTATTTCAATCAATGTTAGCCATAGGGAGCCCGTAACCACATTTAAATGCTGGCTCTTTAGATCCCTAAAGAATCTTATTGATGGGCTTCTTCCAACAACTAAAGGCCTTCCATTAAGCAAAGGACAAAGTAGAACAAAGGAAAGCCATAAACCCAAGCAAAGTTTCTAGCCATAACTTCCTCTAAGCAAATTTACTCCAAACTACCCTCATCATTAAATATCCACGATCTACTACACAAAAGCAACCAAAAAAACCAACCTATGAATAATCCAGACGAGAAGGAGAGGGATCCCTAACCCAATCAAAACAAACTATGAACAACCAAAAGACGTCTTCCTAAGGACCACTATAACAAACTAAGCTAACCCGAGAGCGAACAGAAAGAAAAATTTTAGAGATGATTTCCTCTCTCTAGAAATCTAAAGAGAGGTATTTTTTATGATTAAATCTAACCCTTTATTGGGATCCTTAAATGTGTGAGGGAAATAAAGAGACATTAAATAGAATAAGTGAGGAGAAAAGAAAAGAAATTTATTTATGCTTTTATATTGTATGGATAAATTATTAAAATATAAGAAAAATACAATTTCTCTTTTAAAAGAAAATAAGGGAATAAATATTATACTTTATTTTTATCTAAATTAATAACCCAAACATTAGTATACAATAATTGATTTTGCCTTTGAGATTTAATAATATTTTTGGCTAATATCATTACATATTCATTGGATTGAATTTTATATTGTATAAGAATTTAGTCGTGCATATAACAATAGGTGGATAATCTAAATAATATATTGTAGAAAGATATTTAAGTAATTTTAATATAAATAACACTCATTCCCGAATATTTTGGCCAAATACAGGGATTTGAAAAATGTAATTTCTCCTCCTTTCTCCTCTTTTTTCTCCACTATTTGATTTCCAAATAAAAGAAATTAGAAAAATCAAATTTCTTTATTTTTTTTCTTTTCTCCATTTCCTTCAATGCAAACAAAAGCAAAAGGTTAACAATACAAAAGAAATAAGGCATCAGTGACAGATTGACAGATACATTACTAAATCCATCACTGATAATATAGGTTATCGAGCTGAAGCCTATTAGCAATGAGACTTTCAGCGACAACCATAATTTGTCACTAATTCAAAAAATCAACTTTCAGTGATGGATTTTAGTCCGTCACTGAAACCTTTATTACTAAAGTGTCAATGACGGATTAGTGGATAATGAGCGATGGATTAGTGATAGATCCATTGGTAATCAATATTATTTGTGATGGAATTTTGATCCGTTGCTAAATTCGTCTCTGATACTTATTATTTTTTTTTAAAGTATTATTGAATTATTCTTAATTTCATACTATCACTATCAATTGTGCTAGCATTTGCCTAGTGTATGTCAAGGTATGTTTGCTTATCACTGTACTTGTGTTCTTTAATGTTTTTTGTAATTACTTTTATTTATATTTAGATTTAGTATCTGAATATAGAAATTTGTTATGATTTAAAAATTTTTTAATAATTGATTTATTTGATTTTCTATTTAAATTTGTGTTCTATAACTTTCATATTAATTTTACATAAATGATTGAATAGTGAAGGTCTAGTCTCCAATCTTTTGATCTACAAGAATACTGCCCATGCTATTTTAGCCATTGCTTGCTATGAGATATGCCTTAGCTTCTACTTTTGAATATCATCTAACATATGCCTCTAATGAATGAGTTGCAAAAAATTATATATGCATGCATATATAGAAATTGATTATTTTAAGGTATAATGTTTCCAAATAGTAGAGATAAAGGGAAAAAGGTTGTTTTAGTGTTTCATTCCATTATAATTTGCCATAGGGCACCTACCCAAAACCTTTGTATGAAACTACTAACAACTAGAAATTGCCATAGGGCATCTACTAATTACTATAACAAATAGCATCTCAAATTTATATCATTTAAATCTTTCCTTCCTTTCTGCAATGTTGTTTGTGAGTAAGCCTATTGTCTATTTAATGTGTCACAGTGAGTTTGTCTTGTAATTTTTCCCTCTTTTGGAATTTAAATTTTATAAAAATTTAATTTAATTAATTTTTTTTATTAATTTTTATATTTAAAAGAAAGAATTCAATTTTTAACTTTAAAAAAAATTCATTTTCAAATAAATAAAAATCAAGTATAATTTTATGATAATTCAATTCAAGTTTTTTCTTATAAATGATTTATTCCAAATGAAACCTTCATGAAATTGTGATATGGAACATTGGTTGAAATTTTACCTATAATCTATATTTATAATATATATAAATATACGAATGAGAGGGCAAGCGTGACGGACACAAATATCATTACTATTTAAAATATTTATAATTTTACAAATAATTTATTGTAATTTATTTAAATTAATTTTAGAATTTGTATAAATTTAAAATTCATAGTTTTATTTATAGTTAACTTCTACTTAATTAAGTTTTATAAATAAGATTTCATTAAAATTATAAATTTATTTTTTCATAAAAAAAATCATAATTTTCATAAAAAAACTAAAATTTGGATATTTATACTTTTTTAAATATAATTATAACAAAAATTATAATTATAATATAAATCAAATTTAAATAGTATTTTGAGTAAACTTAACGTGCTTTTAATTTTACTTTTTCCTTCCTTTTTCTAAAGTTGATTTTTTAATTAGTTATTAAAATTTATTACTTTATGATATTAAATGAAAAATATAAATGATAAAAATTATATCTATCTATAATTCTATAATTAATTATTAATAATATATATAAATATACGAAGAAAGGACAAACTTTTAAGTGGATAAAAATATATTTAAATTTTATATTATTTATAATTATATCATTCTTAATTATTTATATTAATTTTAGAGTTTCTATAAAATGAAAATTCCTAACCTTACTTACAATTCTACTTAATAAAAATTTCTATTGGAACTTAAATTAAAATCTTCTAAAAAATTAATTAATAAATTCATATTTCCTTAAAGAAAAGATAATGAATTTATGTTTTAAGAAAATAAATTTCAAATTAAATGACTTTTAATTATATTAATAATTAATACTCTAAATTTTAATTAATAAAATTCTATTTTACTCAATTCTATTTCCATTTGGAAACGTAAAATTAGCAAAACTAAAATCAAATTTTAGACAAAAAAAAAAAGTAAATACTATACTTAGTTGAAAGAAAAGAAAATTTGTGAAATCATAAAAATGGATTCAGTGGTAAAAAAATTCTTTCAGATTTTTATTAATGATACATATAATTTCGTAGAGTTATAACAAGTACGTAAATTTAAGGCACACATACAAATTACATAATCATACAATATTGAAAAAAGAAGAAGAACAATACAGGATTTAAAATATGATTTAACCGTAATGTCTACGTCCACGTAAGACAAGGGAAAAAGTTTCAATATGATAAAAAAGAGCAAGATACAATCAATTAGAACTCTCAAACCCTAATTCCAGTGTGTTTTCCGAATATCTCACTACTTTACCGCAAAGGATAAAATATTACAATATTATCCTATTGGCCCGTACTTTCCATTACCTCCACATATCTCACTTTTGTCCCAATCAGTCGGAGCGTGAAACTTTGGATCGGATCACAATTCAAATCATTGAAAAAATATATCCCAAAATTTAAAGCCACAAAAATAACAGGTAGTTTAAGTATATTTACTAAAATATTATACAAATATGATAAAAAGTTTTTGTATACAATTGGGGCAGACACAAAACTGAAAATGAAGGACAAAAATTAAATAGTAAGATAATTATTCTAATTAATAAGAATTTATAAATTATACTTTTATCAAACAATGATCATATTTTTTTAGAAATCATATATTTTATTAACTTTAAATAATTAAAAATAACTTAATAAAGAATATTGATAAATTATAATAAAAATTCATTGTAATATTTTTCAGACCGTTGATTAGGACATTAATTTTTAGAAAATTTAATTTATGATTTGAGAATTAAAAGGTTAAAGTGCTCCAGAAAAACTAAATTTGAAGTTTAAAAATTTAAGTGTGTGTAGATATATTTTTAAATTAATTTTTTTTATAATAATACATTATAATTATTTTAAAAAATAATAATTAAAAATTTTGACTCTTTGAGGATTAAATAAATAGAGATAATTTTTTATACCATTAAATTATATATACTTTTGCTTAATATGTAATCCATTTTCATAATTGATTATAAAACTAATTTTAAATATTAATTAATTAGATAAAATTATTATTGCCAAATTTTTAGAGATAAATTAAAAAAATTAGTCACTAAAATTAAAATTTTAATAATTTAAATAAATTAAAATTTTCAAACGTTATATTTAATATTTATTTTCTAAATAAAAGGAAAGAAAAAATGCATGCGGTTCTACCCTGTGTATGATAATGAAAATATAAAAGTAAGCAAATAAACATTAATAAAGTTTAATGACAATATATATATATATAACTAATTAATAAAACAAACTTCATGCATAAACTTTCAATAATTATTATATATAAATTTTATTGTAAAACTTTCATTGTAAAATTCTTTTTTTACTATTGGCTCTAATTTATAATTTTCTCCCACTTTTATTAACTTATATATATATATATAATAATTTTCAGATAGACATAATTTTAAAAAGTATATCATGTGATATTTAGTGTGTTATACTAAATTGACATAATCTTTATTTTAATAAATTAATATCTTATGCTTTCATATTATCCATATATTATTTAATAGAGTAATAACATGATAATAATGCTAATTAAAATTAAAAAAAATTGCCATGTTAGCATTATGTTAATTAATACAACGATAATATGACAACATAAAACTTTATGATATTAATTTAATGAAAATAAATTTTTTTTCTTAAATAATCAAATTATAGCCAATTTTTGAGATAAAGACTTAGTTGAGTTGAGTAATCAAATGATAGGCTATATGATGTATTTTTAAAAGTCTCTATATATAATTTCTATTTATATAATTACATTCATATATATAGAATTTTGTCTTATTATATTTGTTGAGGTTCTTAATTAAATGGAGTTTTTTTTTAAGCATTATATTTTATTTGTTTCAAAAGAAAATATTATATATTATTTTTATGCTTTTTTTATTCTCTGTATATTTTTATGTTGAATATGTTTCATTAACATATAGTTTTTTTGTAACATTTCTCACTCTAAGTTAGTTTGTAATTAATTATTTAAATTTTATTATTATTTATTATTTTTACAATTAGATCATAAATGTGAATAAATTAAAAATAATTTTTAAATAAAAATTATAATTTAAAAACATATTAAAAAAGATAAGAAGCAAAAAAATTAGTATATATAAATGCATGAAGGAGGGGATGACTTTTTGAACGGATATAAATACCCGTAATTTTTAAATTATGTATAATTTTACAAATAATTTATTTAAATTAATTTTAAAATTTGTATAAATTGAAAATTGATAGTCCTAATTGTGGTTAACTTCCACTTAATTAAGTTTTTTATTTTTATGCAAGTCAAAATGAAATTTTATAAATAAGATTTCATTAAAATTATAAATTTATTTTTTTATAAAAAATCATAATTTTCATGTTCTAAAAATCAACTTTTATAAAAAAACAAAAAAATAAGATATTATACTTTTCTAAAT
The DNA here is from genome assembly GCF_030052815.1 of Hevea brasiliensis. NCBI lineage: Eukaryota > Viridiplantae > Streptophyta > Magnoliopsida > Malpighiales > Euphorbiaceae > Hevea > Hevea brasiliensis. The sequence goes on along the minus strand of NC_079503.1, from coordinate 54,621,627 downwards.
ATAATTATAATAAAATTACAATTATAATACAAATCAAATTCAAAGTGCTTTTAATTTTACTTTTTTTTCCTTCTTTTTTTAGATTGATTAAAAATCTATTGCTTTATCATGATAATATACGAAAAATATAAATGATAAAAGAGCATATCTATATATAATTAATAATATATATATATATATATATATATATATATATATATATATATATATATATATATACACAAATGAGTGGGCAAACTTTTGAATGGACAAAAAATACTCTTAAATTTTATATTATTTATAATTATATTATTTTTGATTATTAATTTTAGAGTTTTTATAAATTTAAAATTTTTAACTTTACTTATAATTCTACTTAACAAATGTTTCTATTGCAACCTAAATTAAAATCTTTTTAAAAAAATTAATTTATAAATTCTATTTCCTTTAAAAAAATCATGAATTTATTTTTTTTAAAATAACCAATTTCAAATTAAATGGCTTTTTATTATTCTAATAATTATAATTCTACTTAACAAAAATTTCCATTGCAACTTAAATTAAAATCTTATAAAAAAAATTAATTTATAATTCATATTTCCTTAAAAAAGATTGTGAATTTTTTTTTTAAAATAACCGATTTCAAATTAAATGGCTTGTAATTATACTAATAATTAATACTCTAGTTTTTATTAATAAAATTCTATTTTTCTCAATTCTATTTCGACTTGAAAACGTAAAATTAGCTAAACTAAAATTAAGTTTCAGACAAAAAAAAAAAAGTAAACACTGTCATTTTTTTTTGAAATAAAAAGGAAATTTTATTATTAAACCAAATCAAAATGAATTACATCATCAATAAAAAAGAAGGGAGAGAAGGGCCCCATTCAATCTCATCAGCAGTAGAAAGAGCTACCCTTGTAATACAACGAGCAAACTGATTCCCCGACTCGCAAACAAATAGCAGGTTAAACAATCTAATATCCTGTATTAAAGAACGACAATCAGCCACCAAAGTAACAACATAAGATAAATCATCTTCCTGGCAATGTATTGCATGAACTAGAAGTTAGCAATCGGTTTCAAAATCCATAGCTTCTATATGTAAACCTTTAACCCAGCTTAATGCCTCCCCATAGCCCAAGACTTCAGCAAGAAAAGGACTCGAAGAAAAAGGCAGCAACTTCATTTTACCCACTAAAAAAGATCCATTTGAATCCCTTAATAAATAGCCAATTCCCATTTTGTTAGCATTAAAACCAACAGATGCATCAATGTTACACTTCACTCGACCATTTGTTGGAGGAGACCAACGTACTTGTGACTGAGGATGAGAACAAGTATCAGAAACAGGAATAACCTTAGCATGCTTCCACTTCATCAAAAGACTTGTAACATGGTGAAGAACATTCAAAACATTTGCATTGACCTGTGTCCAGATGAAGCAGTTTCTACAATCACACAAACTCCAAATTAAGGTAAGAGCAAGATTGCCCTCGTTAGCCCCTACTGAGCTATAATAATCATGAAGCCACTGCTCAAACGAAGAAATTCCACCACCACAAAAACCCGTATTACATGCTCTCCAACATTGTTGAGCAAAATAGCAATTAAAGAAAACATGGACCACTAATTCTGCCTCACATCTGCAGAAAGAGCAAAACTCATCCACACTAACCTTTTTACTACAAAGGTTAATCTTTGTAGGAAGAATATCACTAGCACAAAGCCATATAAAACATTTAACCTTTGAAGGAATTTCTGCTGCCCAGATTTTCTTCTAAATATTTCGCATGACAAGATTAACAATATCACCATTATTAGGCAATAAATGATAACCAAGCTTAACAGAATAATTACCACGATGATTATCCTTCCAAAAAACTACATCAACTGATTGATGCAATCGAAGAGGAATTTGCAGAATCAAATCAACATCTTACTCCTTCGCCACACATAACTGGGATTATTTCCTAGCATAGCTTCCAACAAAGAAAAATGGGGAAAATATTGAGCTGCATAAATTCTTACAACCAGAGAATTAGGATATCGAATCTTCCATGCTTGTTTTCCTAGAAGAGCAATATTTAATTCCTCAATCCGACAAAAACCTACACCTCCTCTTTCTTTGCTCCTACACATATGCTCCCATGACATCCATCGAGTACCTGAATTATCATGACTACCACTACCCCATCAGAAGGAATTAAGCATTCTTTCAATTTTAGTACAGGTATCCACTGGCAGCTTGAACACACTCATCACAAAATTAGGAATCGTTTGAGCCACAATTTTTAGAAGGACTTCTTTCCTTGCTCTCGATAAGGATTTCTGCTTCCATCCCTATAACTTACGCCACACTTTTTCCTTAAAAAACTCAAAAACTTCCTCTTTACTTCTACCCACACACGACGGAAGCCCCAAATAGAAACCGCAATCGTCCTTCTGTGTAACTCCGAGCAGACCACAAACCTCATTCCTTCTTAAGAGAGCCGTATTAAAACCGAAAGAAATTGAAGATTTCGATAATTTATAATTTTGCCTGATGCACGAGCATAAGAAACCAAACTATTTTTAACTTCAGTAGCCTCCAAAACATTAGCCTTGAAAAAAAGAATTCTATTATCTATAAAAAAATAGATAAGAAATTGAAGTAGCTGCCCTTGCAACCCGATAACCATGTAAGACTCCTTGCCTCTCCTTCTTACGTAAAATCGAAGACAAACCCTCCATACAAAGGATAAAAAGGTACGGTATAAAGGATTTCCTTGCTGTATTCCTCTATCCAGAATAATTGGACCAACTTCATTGCTACCATTAATAATGCGATACTTCATCGTTGTCACACACATCATGATTAAAGAGATCCAAGATGACGGAAATCCCATTTTCATCATAACTTCACGTAATAAATGCCACTCAATCCTATCGTACTCTTTGCTCATATTGAGCTTGAGCACAACCCAACCTTTCTTCCCTTGAGTCTTTTGATGAAGATAATGCATGACTTCAAATGCAATCATAATGTTATCTTGATCAGTCTTCCAGGAACAAAAGCAATTTGAGAATCCAAAACCAAACTTGGAAGAACTACCTTAAGGCGATTAGCTAGAGTTTTAAAAATTACCTTATATATCACATTACAAAGCACAATCAGTCTCAAATTTGAAACATACTCCGGATACTTTTTCTCCAGAATCAAAACTATCGAAGTATCATTCATATCCATAGGAAGGAAACTTGATCAAAGAATACTCAGATAAGTAGAAGTCACATTGTCACCAACTTGATCCCAAAAATTTTGATAAAAGGCTGGGTTCATACCATCTGGTGCTAGTGATTTATCAGGATGCATCGAAAAGACTGCTTCCTTAATCTCATTAGCCTCAAATGGAAGAGAAAGGAACTTAGCTTGCTGATCACTAACCACAGAATCAATGCAAGTAATAACATCCAAACAATCCCCTTATTGAGATTTAAAAAGAGTAGAGAAGTAATGCTCAATAACTTGACCAAGGCCCTTACTCCGATCCACCCAACAATCAACATCATTCTTCAGACTAGTTATTAAGTTCTTTTTATACCGAGAAGAAGCCATCATATGAAGTATTTAGAATTCATGTCACCTGCCTTGAGCCAAAATTGCTTCGCCCTCTACTTCCTAAACACTTCCTACGCATTCAAAATATTATGATACTAGGAACTAACAATATCAAACAAACTCAAAGAGACTAAATCTTGACATTTACATAACTCATGAAGGCATTTCTTACAATCTAATAGCTGCTTCTTAAAGGAATTAGCTTTAATCTCACCCCACAGACTAAGCTCCATACTACAAGTATGAATCTGTGATTGAATCCCAAGACCCTTGCGATAACTTCCTGCGTAGCAAGGAGAAATAATCTATGGCTGGAGGCGGGGCCTCACTTAAGACCTTGACAAAATGAGGGGCATGAATGAACCAAATCATACATTAAAATGAGGGAAATTAATCACGAGAGGAGCTTTTTGGTGGAATAGCTTAGAGAGTTGGAAGAACTCCGCGGTTAAGCGTGCTCGCTTGAGAGATTTCTGGGATGGGTGATCTCTTGAAAAGTTCTCCATTCCAGGACAAAACCATGAGGCTCAGGATGGGGTAGGCCAAAGCGGACAATTCCTCTAATGGTTGGAGTAGGGGCGTTATAGATAGTATCAGAGCTGGACCCTCTCTAGTAGATATGTGGTTCAAGGATGAACCAGGCAAAAAGCTTGTGAGCCTGTAACATCCCATGCGGCAAGAGGAAATAATCTACAGTTGGAGGCGGGACCTCGCTGGAGACCTTGAACAAATGGGGGATAGGAATCATACATTGAAATGAGGGAAATTAATCACTAGAGGCACCTTTTAATGGAATGGCTTGGAGAGTTGGAAGAACTCTAGGTTAAGCGTGCTCACTTAAGAGAAATCATAGGATGGCTGACCTCCTGGAAAGTTCTCTATTTCACCTATGAGATAAAACCGTGAGGCTTAGGATGGGGTGGGCCAAAGCGAACAATTCCTCTAGTGGTTGGAGCAGGGGCATTACACTTACCTTTATTCCAACCTAATGCAGCAATATCTTTACAATCACCTTTAAGAAGCCATTTATTCTCAAACCTAAATTTTTTAGGACGATACAGCTGCATGAGAATATTCAATTGCAAGAATATAGGAGAATGATCAAAACAACTGCCCTCTAAGTTAAAAACCTTTGCTTTTTAAAATATTTGACACCAGCTACCTAAGCCAAAGGCTCTGTCTAATCTTTCTTGGATCTAATTGTCTCTGCCCCTGCTATGTTCTCATGTGAACCATGTACCAACCATCCCTAAATTATATAAATCACAGTCCTAAATAATTTGATGAAAATCCTCAATAAGTCAAGCAAGATGTGCAATGTGACCAAATTTTTCTCAGTGAGAGAGGATGTCATTGAAATCACCTATAACACACCATGGGATGTCACCTTCTTGATGAATCTTTCTCATAAGATCCTAAGACTCTCGACGATGGTGTCTCTCTGGGTATCCATAAAAGCCAACTAACCTCCAAGGCTGAACCCCATTAAGATGAGCCTCAACTGCTATATGATGAGAGAAAAACTTAATAACCAAGTCATAGACTTCTCCTTCCAGAACAAAGAAAAACCCCCACCATGCCCTATAGGATCCATAGTAGAAACCCCTTCAAACCCCAAAAACTTACAAACCCCCTTCGCCTTATGTCTGGGCACTAATGTCTCCATTAAAAAAATAAAATTTGGCTTTTTAATAGAAAAATGGTCTTTAAGATTTTGAATTGTGCATTGGTTCCCAAGCCCTCTGTAATACCCTCATACTAAGTAGTCGTGTACATTTTACTGTTCTAGTGACTAATGTTGGTTTAGACAGCTAGAATGTCTAGAATTATACTTAAATCACATAGAGAAACCATAAATAAAATTAATAAAGATCAAATGAAGTTGGATAAAAATAAGAGAAATGAAGCACAAATTGGTTAAATGAGCTGTAGGTCTCGATGATGGGTGTTCGACTCGGGAAGTGACTGCGAGCTTAATTGCTACCCTAAATTCGTGTGGGAACCCATGACATCCTTATTTGAGGGTTAGTTGAGAAACTATTGGGAATTATAAAAAGAGAATAAGTAAAATTAAGTGAATCAAAACCTTAAGACTCCTCAGGCATCATGGAAAAGGATACCCTATAACCCGATGAGGGGCATTTTGGTCAATTCATTTCAAGAGGTGATTTTTGACCTAAATGTCCATTAAATTGTGTAAGATTAAAATATTGAAAAAGAATTTAAAATGAATAGGTGTAGGGAAAAGAAAGAAAAGAAATAAAGATTTGAAATTTTAATTATTATTACATCATCATGACATTATTGTGATCTAATTAAAAAAAAATTATAATTTGAAATAATTAAAATTGGGGATAATTATAGAATAAGAAGACAACAAAATCAACAAGAAAAAAAGAGAAAATTCTCTTCTTTCTCATCCATTTGGCCGGCTCCATCTCTCCCTCCCTTTTTTTCCATTTTCCTCCATTGATGATCCATTCAAGCTCTTAAAACCCTAATTTTAATCCATAATTTTCATAGCCACTTCAATAAAAACCTCTAATTAGACCTTTGGTGGAAGATTATAAGCAAAAAGAACAAGGAATTTTGAGGAAATTTGAAGATTAGAAATTTCCATTAAAGGTAAGTCCTCTTACTAGCTTGAAATTCCTATGTATTCCTTTAATTAAGTTTAGATATAGAGAAATAATATGAGAAATTGAAGAAATCATGCTAGGTTATTGAAGAGTAAATTTCGGCTAGCCATAGGAGCTTAGGGTTTTAATGTAGTTTGATGAAATTGAATATGATTCCTAGCTTAGGTGATGATATATGTATGATTAGTGTATTGAAATTTCATGATATAGATGTTAGTAGTATGCCATAGAGCATATCATTTAGTATGTATCTTGTACATGTTTTAATTAATAAAAGGCATTTTTACTTTTCGTTTACATAATATATTTATGTCACACCTTACCCCTCTAAAGGCATAACATGATCCCGTAGAATACCTAATGAACTACCGAACTTTACCTATCGATAACTCATTAAGTACCCTACAAGCGATTTTAAAATCATTTTCTTACTTTTTTGAAGTGGTGAGCATTTCTAATAGGTATTAAAACATTTAATTAAAGTTTATTAACTAGTTAAAATTTTTGTTCCTTTTTATTTTTTCTCAAATTTTAGAAAAATTTCGGCAGAGTGCCATCTGTATTTTGTTAAAACAGTTCTTCAAATACCTATAAAAAACACTTCCAATGATTTATCTCATCAACTTCATCAAATCCACATCCATCACAACCAATTTCAACATCATTTCTCAAATTCCAAAAATTCAAATCAGTAATTTCCAATTCAAATAACATCCAAAATAATACTAAGTAATTTTATTCAATTTAAAATAAAATACTTTCATTCATATTTCATTATAGTAAAACAAATTACATTCATTCAAAATTTACATTAGAAAAATCTAACTAATATTATTACAAACTTTATATAACTGCTTGTCGCAACGGGATTTTGCGGTCGCCCGGACGATCACTCACCGAAGTGGGAAAAGTGAGGAGTCGCCACCTTAGTTTTGAGGGAAACTAAAGAAAACCATTTAGGGAGTTAAATTAAAAATGAAACCACTTCAAAACAGAGATTCTAGGTTCGGGGTCCATTAACGGGTGGGGAAGGTGTAGGCACCCCACCTCGTCCCTTAACAAGGGTAAGTAGATTTAATTTTGTGTCCTTTATAAATTAGTTAGAAGGGCTATAGTGGGAATGTTAATCCTTTTGGTAAAAGGAATGTTTGATTTTTCACTAATTAGGATTACCCAGATACATAAGTAAATGAGACAACCTTAGTGAGTTGACGTTACGAATTGTTCTGGGTTTTGGGATTATCTTGCATACGGGTTGAAATTTGGTGTGAGAATAGGATAAGAACTCTCCTCCTATCTCTTTTTAATATTTATTAAAATTTGAATAGAGACCGGATAAGAACTCTCCTCCGATCTCTACTGGATTATTTATTAAAATTCTAATTGGAGGTCGGGTGAGGGTCCTCCTCCGATCTCTTTTAGGTATTTATTAAAATTTCGAGATGGGAACCGGATAAGAATTCTCCTCCGATCCCTATTTAATAAAATTTTGAGTTGAGACCGGATAAGAACTCTCCTCCGATCTCTTTTAAATGTTTATTAGAATTTGAGTTAAGACCGGATAAGAACTCTCCTCCGATCTCTTTTAAATTAGAAAGGTGCACGAAAGGTATTTTTCCGATCTCCAATTTTGGTGCCCTAAGAACCTAGAGATAAGGATCTGAAGTTTAAAGAGGTTGGGGATAGGACTTATCAATATCCTTCTGGCTAGACGGGGAAAATGAGACTGATTTACCGACCTCTCATGTATTTATTTTACCAATATTTATTTATGACCAATCTACTCGCTTCTTTTACTTCCATTTTATGGCATCTTTGCGAATCCTTCGTTTGCGTCAGCCTAATAGTTTGACTATCTTCCTTATGTATTATTCAGATTTTCCCTTTAAGAGAGATCTTTAGGTTGCAGTTACCTACGTCTTACCTGACCATTTACACTCTACTAGGAACCAGAAAAGCTCGTATTCAGAAATGACGAAGATTAATAAAAGGCACACTAATCACTAAAGAGATGACCTGAGAATAACATTTCTGGGTCTCTTTGCACGAGATGAACTTGGAGAAAAATCACAGACGTACAAAGGACAGAGAGACTACGAAAGAACTGACCGCAAACACTTAATAAAACAAATGACGTGGGCTCTTACCGGGAGGAGCTGAATCAGAGGGAATAATTATGGGGTGGCCACTAGAAACAAGACCGCTGGATCGATTAGCATGAGAGTTGATGTTCACCGTGAACTGGAGGGAGCTTAGCTATGATGCGATTAGGTCAAGATAACAACTGAGTGGGATTTGAGCTCCAACAGAAGGGATGAAAATAGAGATGATAAAGAGTTGAAAGTGAAGGCGTGATCAGGTGATGAACAAGCTGGAAATGTAGAGTTCCAGTGTTCAAAATCCTTTTTCAAGAAACACTTCAGAAAACTAGTTTCAAAAGTCTTTCCAATCAATACTTCAAAGTAGCAGAATAACAAACTGAATGAAATTTTCAGAGTTCTTACGCTATAATATGACCTTTCTTTTTTTCGTCCGTCCCTTTCTTTTCTTGAGCTTTTTCATGCAGTATTTATAGGAATCGTGCTCCCCATGAAGGGTCGGATTCATTTTGAGGAGATGGAGGGTCGGATTTTGAAGTACATGATCGGATGTTCAGGAATTAAAGAGAATCAAAACGAATGGCTGAGATCGCTTCTCAAAATATTTGTCCTTTTCCTCTTTTAATCCGACGGTCTTGAATCCTTTGTCCGGAACGATCTGAGGGCTGAGAGTGAAAGACGCTGGTATTGTCGTCTTCTCTCTTGATCCAAGGGTTCCGGATTCATCCTTACAAGTGAGATCAACGGTGGGGATTGGGATGTCTGAATCGTCATGACATACCACGGCACTGTCGACATTGCGGGCGATTCTTAGGCGTGCGGTGGAGATCTCGTCTGCCACGCTTTAACTACCTCGGCTCTGATTCTGACGACGGTTATCGGAATTTGTCTTATTCTTTTTGTCTTCCGATCCCCCCCTAGCTCCCATTCCGATCTCTCATGCTGATCTCCTATCTCCCGATCTCTGAACATTCGGATATTTGAGAAAAGTGTCAGAACAGCTGTCGAGTCTCACCAATCGATGCGACGCCTAGAACCTTGCGAGCATTAAATGCTCGGACTAGTATAAATAGGGGAGGGTTAGCCAGTTGTTTTCTCATTTCATTTTCGTCTCTGCTCATAGCTTGAAGTTCTCTCATTTTCTCGGTTTCTCGACATCGATTAGACTCTGGTAAGTACTATGAAATACTTTTTTTTTTAAGTTCTTTGTTTCTTTTGAAAATGAGCGGTGCCGAAGGTCAGAGAGCGGCGAGCCCTCCTTCCATTGAGTTCTCTTGGTCATCGTCTGATGAGGAAGAGGCGGCCGGGCCAAGCACGCAACCCGAACCTCTTAGGGTCCCTGCTCCAGTCGGGGTCGTACCATTAAGGCGCACGCGCCTTCGTAGGGAGAATCTCCTATAGGCGAGCTACGATCGGTTCTTCGAGAATCCGATCTTGGTCGTTAGCCAAGAATATAACATTCGCCCGACTTGTACGAGCTAATCAAGTGCCATGGCGACCTTCGTGTCAATCACTTCTTTGAAGAGAACGACATGGTTATGGTGTACGAGGAACAATTAAAGGCCGCCTTGGTTCCCCTGGATGACTTCTAAAAGGAGGTCTTAAAATTTCATCGAGCATCCATTGTTCAAATTCACCCCAACTCGTGGCGGATCTTGGTAGCTTTCCGAGGTCTATGCCGAGCTAAGGGAATCAGACCTACGGCTAAAGTGTTCGCCAAGCTGCACCGGCTAACTCACCGAAAGGACGATGACCATCGGTTCTTTCAGTGAAGCCTAGTTGAGCTCTTTTCCGATCTGCCCTCGTCCCTTAAGAACTGGAAGAATCGTTTCTTCATTGTGAGGAGCAAAGATCCGAGCCGCTTTGAGGATTTCCCCCGCAGCTGGTGGTACCAGGGACCCTTGCTTCCGAACCATATTACCCTGAGCGAAGAGGAAAGTTTGATAGTGATGGATCTGAAGAGTTAGGCTGCCACTAAAAAGTATTATTGTTTGGATTAGGTGACTGCCGAGCTGCACCATTGGACTTTTCAACTGCTCACCGGCCAAGACCGCGAACTTCCGCTCTCTAACCTCGGCATCGGTATTTTCTATATCTCAATTCTCACGACCTTAGTGATCTCACTAACCTTTTCTTTGTGCAGGTATGGCGGGTGGTGAAGGTCATAGGAAGCGGAAAAAGGAAAGAGAGATCTTCCGAAAGTAAAGGAGATGAAGCGTTGAGCGACTCCAAACACTGTCGCGAGCACGGGGAGATACAAGGAGATCCTCCCCAACCTTCGGTCCTCGACCACTGAAGCTACCCGATCTCCTCCTAGATCGGAAGAGCACCTCAATTCTTGCAGTTGTCCCAAGCGCGGAAAGGGGACCTACTCAAGCTTCAGGAGGACCTCCTCTCGGGCGCCAGACATCGATCGACTCCTTGAAGGATAACCGAATCATAAGGAGAACCCGGGTTTTGCTAAAGTCACGGGTCTACCATCTTCTTCAGAGGATCGGGACAGGCTATCCTGAGTGGCCTTGATGACATATTGACTCGGACCATGAGCTTAAGCGTGGAGTGTGCAGTGAACGGACCATGATCCGGAAAGGATTCGGCCACTGGGTAAGGAGATCGGGAAGAAGAACCAGAAGTGGATTCCCTCCGATCCGAACTCTCATCGGCTCGGGATTATATATCTCAGGTCGAGGGACGGGCAAAGCTCCATGAAGACCGGTTGGCCGAACAGAACCGTATTTCGGACGAGAGGGCCCGCGCTCTTAAGGAAGTCCAGCGCTCCACGCCAATGCATCCTCTCGGTCGCTTATAGAGGAACTCGAGGCGAAGGATAAGGAGCTTAAGGAGAGGGATGAGGAGATGGTGACGGAATAGCCGAGGCCTATGTGAAGGCTCACAAGGATCTCTTGGCCGCACTCCAGGAGCGTTACCCAGAAGAAGACTTTTCTTGGATGGACGACCTGGCACCCGGGGGCGATGGTGAAGATAGTGAGGATGAAGCCGAGGGTGAGAGGGAGAGAGGGAGTGATCCAAATGTAGATCAGGCTGGGGGTGATCCCCCAGCCGAATAACTTTGTACAAATTATGACATGAAATGAAATGAATGATTGTGATCGGAAAATTTTGAACCATTATTTGTCTGAGTATTTGATTGTATGAGCACAGCAAAACAAAAACTAAATGTGATTATTAATCTAAGTATGAGAGATCGGAAAGCACTCTGAACATGAGATCGGTAGGGAAGAAATCTTGAATGAACTTGACCAAAAATTTAACTCGAACACTTAAGAACGGAATCGAACCAACACTTTAGCTCTTAAACTTTCGGAAAGGAGGTCGGCAATAAAGCGGTAGGAAAAGATCTAGTGCTAGTTCACTCCATTTATCAACGAGGATCGGAATATTCTTGACAGTCCTAAATCCGCAACGGGTTTGAAGGATCGGTAAATGATTTGAGAGATCGGCTGAGTTTCAAGGGATGCGTAGGACTTATCATTGATTCACGTCTTTGCGAGGAGAGGTCGGAAATGTGACCGCCTACCAAAGAGGGATCGGAAACGTGATTAGCTACTCAGGAAACTTAGCACCGGATCGGTTTCAAAGTATTTTGGGGATCGGCCAAAATATGGTGTCGACATTTGCCCCTCTTTACGTAATTTCTATTAAAGGAAAAATTTCCGTATAGGAATTATGTAAAGATTTCGACTCATATTTTGGACGATTAGGTATTTGAAATTAGGGAACTAAAGCACACCTAAGTTAATGACCTAGAAAATTGAAATCAACTTAGATCTATAAACGGAGGTTGATAACGAAATTTAAATTGCATGAAATTAAAATCAACTTAGATCAAGGAACCAGAGGTTGATAACGAAATGTAAATTGCATGAAATTAAAATCAACTTAGATCAAGGAACCAGAGGTTGATAACGAAATTTAAATTGCATGAAATTAAAATCAACTTAGATCAAGAAAACAGAGGTTGATAACAGAAATGTAAATTGCATGAAATTAAAATCAACTTAGATCAAGGAACCAGAGGTTGATAACAGAAATGTAAATTGCATGAAATTAAAATCAACTTAGATCAAGGAACCAGAGGTTGATAACAGAAATTTAAATTGCATGAAATTAAAATCAACTTAGATCAAGGAACCAGAGGTTGATAACAGAAATTTAAATTGCATGAAATTAAAATCAACTTAGATCAAGGAACCAGAGGTTGATAACAGAAATTTAAATTGCATGAAATTAAAATCAACTTAGATCAAGGAACCAGAGGTTGATGGTGGAATTGCAGGAAAATAAAATCAACTTGGATCAAGGATCCATAGATTGATGGTGGAATTGCAGGAAAATAAAATCAACTTGGATCAGGGATCCAGAGATTGATGGTGGAATTGCAGGAAAATAAAATCAACTTGGATCAAGGATCCATAGATTGATGGTGGAATTGCAGGAAAATAAAATCAACTTGGATCAAGGATCCAGAGGTTGATGGTGGAATTGCAGGAAAATAAAATCAACTTGGATCAAGGATCCAGAGGTTGATGGTGGAATTGCAGGAAAATAAAATCAACTTGGATCAAGGATCCAGAGGTTGATGGTGGAATTGCAGGAAAATAAAATCAACTTGGATCAAGGATCCATAGATTGATGGTGGAATTGCAGGAAAATAAAAATCAACTTACAAAACAAGTCTGACTTTGGCATATGAAGTTATTCCCTGAAAGAGTGTACTCAACAAGATAACGAAGGCGGACGATTAATGGAGGAGGAGTTGCAAGACCTGACCTATGATCTCATTCTTTCGGATGCCCCTTTTCATTCCCGACTTTCTTCTTATTCTACGGAAAGCGCCCTTGCGGGTTTTCACTTTCTCTTCGTCCATTCGGCTAGAAGCGCCCTTTCGGGTTTTCGCCTCTATGTTTTTTTTTTTTTGAAGGCCGTCATTCCCTGCAAATCTCATAGCAAAGTACGTGAGGTTATCAATTCTCGAATTCAAATCTTATGGCAAAAATTTAACTAATTAATAGCACATTAAACAAAGAGAAAGGGCAGTATTAAAAGCGGGCAGTCAGAAAAATAAGAGCGGAAGGAATAAAGTATAACTTTATTATGGTCTTGAAAAAACGAAGATAAACTTTCAAAGGAAAGGCCATAGGGATAGATCTCACATATTCCTTATGGTTAATTTTGAAGTCTTTTAAGTTCGATTTTTTAGAGTTCTTTGAATCTGCATGTCGTAACGGTCTATTTTCTATCCGTGGTTTCATGCCCCATTCCTTATTCCTCCACTTCGGTTCTTGGGACGCCCTTTTGGGTTTTCACCCCAAGATTTTTTTTTTTGTTTTGTTTTTTTTTTCATCCTTTCTCCTTTTCATGCATAGTATCTCTTGTGATGTCGGCATTCACGAGTCTCGGGAATTCTTCACCGTCCATGTGAGTCAAGATCAAGCTCCTCGAGCGCCTTTTTAATCACATAAGGACCCTCGTACGTTGGTGACCATTTGCCCCGGGGATCGTTTTGGTTTGGCAGTACTTTCTTCAGAACTAAGTCCCGGGTTGAAATTCCGTGGCGCGTTTTATCAAATGCCACGCCATTCTTCTCTGGTATAATTGTCCGTGACATGCTGCTGTTAACCTTTTCTCATCCAGCAAATTCAACTGATCCAACCTTGACTGGATCCATTCTGACTCATCGATCCCTGATTCCTTCAAAATTCTTAGGGACGGGATTTCAACCTCAATAGGCAATACAGCTTCCATCCCGTAGACCAGTGAGTATGGTGTTGCCCCGGTCGAGGTTCTTACGGAAGTCCGGTATGCGTGGAGAGCGTAGGGAAGCGTATCATGCCAATCCCTATATGTGACTGTCATTTTCCGGATTATTCTCTTGAGGTTTTTGTTCGCGGCTTCAACCGCTCCATTCATCTGGGGACGGTATGGGGAGGAATTGAGATGTCGGATTCTGTATTGATCACACAGCTCCTGAATCTTCGGACCGTTCAGGTTCTTGGCGTTATCAGTGACAATTTCATTCGGGAGACCATGCCGGCAGATGATATTGTTTCTGAAGAATTTGAGAAACGTGTTCTGCGTGATGTGAGCATAGGATGTCGCCTCGACCCACTTGGAGAAATAGTCGATGGCTACAAGGATGAATCTGTGCCCATTGGATGCCTTGGGATTGATGGGACCAATCACATCTATGCCCCACATTGCAAAAGGCCACGGTGAGGCGAGATTGAGCGACTTGTGAGGTGGCACATTTATCGGATCTGCGTAAATCTGACACTTGTGGCACTTCCGGAAATACTCGATGCAATCCTTTTCCATTGTGATCCAAAAATACCCACGTCGCATGATTTGCTTCGCCATCATGTGTCCATTGGCGTGAGTGGCACAATTTCCCTCATGAGTTTCAAAAAGGATTCTCTTTGCTTCCTTTGCATCTACACATCTCAACAATTCTCCGTTGGGGCTCCTCTTGTATAGGGTCTCTCCACTGGGAAAGTACCCTAATGCTAACCTCCGAATCATTTTCTTTTCATTTTTGCTTGCCCCTGAAGGGAATTCTCTGGTTCTACAGTAGACCAGGATGTCATGATACCAAGGCTTTCCGTCGGGCTCTTCTTCAATCATGAAGCAATAGGCTGGCTCATCCCTCACCTTAATCTTCAACGTCTGAAACATCTGCCCTTCTTCGATTTGAGCCATATGGCTAGAGTAGCTAAGGCATCAGCAAATTGATTCTTGTCTCTACTCAGGTGAGTGAAAGAGATTTCTTCGAATTTCTTGATCAACTCCAGTAAGTACTTCTGATATGGGATCAACTTGGGATCCTTAGTTTGCCATTCTCCCTTGACTTGATAGATTATCAGAGCCGAGTCTCCGTACACCTCCAACTTTCTGATTTTCCTCTCTATAGCGGCATGTAGACCCATTACACAAGCTTCATACTCTGCGACATTGTTGGTACAGTCAAATCCCAACTTAGCAGCTATTGGGAAGTGCATTCATGCAGGGATACTAGTGCGACTCGATTCCATTTCCCGATAAATTGACTGCTCCATCAAAATACATCTCCCATACATCAGTTGGCTCATCTTCTCCGTGGTCTACTTCATTGATATGTTCATCAGGGAACTCAAAATCTAGAGCTTCATAATCCGGGATAGGGTTTTCTGCTAGGAGGTCAGCAATCACGCTACCTTTCACCGCTTTTCGGGTCATGTAGACTATGTCGTATTGGGAGAGTATAACCTGCCACTTGGCTATCCTTCCCGGCACGAATGGGCTTTCGAATACATATTTGATAGGATCCATCCTGGAGATAAGCCATGTCTTGTGATTCAACATATAGTGCTTGAGGCGATTTGCTGTCCATGCTAACGCGCAGCAAGTCTTTTCTAAGAAGGAGTACCTCGACTCACAATCATTGAACTTCTTGCTCAGGTAATAAATGGCCCTCTCTTTTCGGCCGGTATCATCATGCTGTCCCAAAACACATCCCATGGAATTCTGTTGGACTGCCATGTACAGGATCAGAGGCCTACCTGCCACAGGTGGGACCAATACTGGTGGGTTTGACAGATACTGCTTGATTTTCTCAAAAGCCTCTTGACAAACTGAATCCCATTGAGTAGAGTTGTTTTTCCGGAGTAATCTGAAAATAGGCTCAGCTTTGGCAGTGAGATTAGAAATAAACCTCGAAATGTAGTTCAGTTTTCCCAGAAAACTGCGCACCTCCCTTTCTGTTTTTGGGGACGGCATTTCTTGAATAGCTCGAACCTTGTCTGGATCTACTTCTATCCCTTTCTCGCTTACTATGAATCCCAACAGTTTTCCCGATCTAGCTCCGAATATGCACTTAGCAGGTTCACTTCAACTGGTATTTCTGAGTCTTTCAAACACCCTCCTTATCACTGAGCGTGGCTCTCCTCTCCCGGGATTTGATGATCATATCATCCACATACACCTCCACTTCTTTATGCATCATATCGTGGAATAATGTGACCATTGCGCTATTTGGTAAGTAGCCCCGGCATTCTTCAACCCGAAGGGCATGACCCGATAGCAGAATACCCCCCATTGGGTGATAAAAGCAGTTTTATCCTTGTCTTCCTCGTCCATTGGGATCTGATTGTACCCTGATGCCCCATCAATACACGAACATCTGCCCAAACCCGCGGCATTGTCAACTAACACATCAATGTGGGGGAGAGGGAAATCGTCTTTCAAACTAGCTTTATTAAGATCCCTGTAGTCAACACACACCGACTCTCCGTCTTTCTTCATTCTTGGGACGACGTTAGCCACCCATTGGGGATATTTGACCACTTCTAAGAACCGGCGTCATCTTGTTTCTTGACTTCGTCCGAACCTTAGCGGTGTGTCGGGATTCATTCTCCTCGATTTACCTTCACCGGGATCGTTCCCGGAATTAAAGGAATCTTGTGCGTCACTATCTGAGGGTCCAAACCGACCATGTCATCATAGCTCCAAGAGAACACGTCGAGAAATTCCTTAAGCAGACCGATCATATCTCCCAACTCCTCACTCTCCACTATCTTAAGTTCCCTTTTTACTTCTTCCGTGCCTAAGTTTATTGTGCACGTTTCGTCTTCACAAGGCACGAGGGAGGGTTCATCTTTTTCATTGCTTTCTTCTGTAAGGTCTTCCTCAGAATCACTTGAAGTAATGGCAGTTATGGGGATTTCAAAATTAACCAGAGGAATTTCTGAGTCTATTGGATTATTAGGTGTTAATTGATGAATTGTCCTGAAGGAATAAAGAATAGAACATGTTATAAGGATGGAATTACAAAGGAAAGAAAAAGAGTATTGGATTAAAAATGCGCTATTAATTCATTAATATTAATGCCATAAGAAAAGGTCCGTTTACAGTATTACACTTGCCACCACGGACAAAGTGATCAAGTGTAGATAACCAGAGGTACTTTACTCGAGATTGAGTACAGGGATATCCTCTGTTGTCCAGTTGTCAAGCTCCTGCTCTTCAGCCATTGTAAAAATTTCCTCAAAGTGAGGAATTAGCTCGTCTACCCTTAGTGCCAACCTCTCTCCATCTGATTCTATCATATTTACTCCATTGCCCGCATTATGATTGGGCAACGGGTTTGAGGTAACATTGGGGAGGGAACCATTCCCCTCGATTTTCAACCACCCGTTCCGGATTAAAGCGTGCACTCTCCCTCTGAGTGCCCCGCAGTTGTCGGTTGAATGCCCTTGTGCCCCTCCGTGGTACTCACACCGGGCAGTAGCATCATACCACCTGGGATATGGCGGCTGGATCGGGTCTAAAGGGACTGGTACGATTTGGTTTATACCGACAAGGTATCGGTATATTTCACTGAGAGGGAGGGGAAGGGGTGGATCAGGATTCCTCGGAGGTCTTTGGTTATTTTGTGGTGGTCGTGGTTGAGCTGGAGGAGGAGGAGGTCTTGGTTGGAAATTTGTGGGTGGGGCGTATTGTGGGCGTGGTTGTGGATAATTAGGGAAAGGAGGTGGAATGTTGGCGATGGTTTGGCCATGAGAGGGGGAATATGGCCGGTAGTTATTTTGGGGAAATTGGGGGTAATTATTCTGACGGGTGATAGAGTGTACATCACCCTCCTTTTTCTTGCCAAAATTGGCAGTTTTCTTTACAGGGTTCTCAGCCAACTCCTGTAGCCTTCCTATTCTCAGATTGGCTTCGATTCTCTCACCGGCTTGGATGATATCTGAGAAGCTGTTGGAGGTATTTCCGATCATCAAGTTGAAGTAGGGAGCCTTCAACGTTTCGATGAATAGGGAGCAAAGTTCATTGTCGGTCACTGGAGGATATACTTCTGCGGCCTTCTCCCTCCATCGTTGGGCATACTGCTTGAAACCTTCCCGGTCTTTCTGTACCAGGTTCTGGAGGTCCCTCCTCGTGGGTGCCGCATCACAATTGAATTTGTACTGCTTTAGAAAGGTATCGGCTAAGTCCTTCCAGGAGTGTAGCTTGCTCCTGTCCAATTGTATGCACCATCTCAGAGCTGCTCCGGAGAGGCTCTCGTGAAAGAAGTGAATGAGAAGTCTATCGTCTTCCGTTAAGGCAGACATTTTGGCAATGTAGGTTGCCAGGTGGATGCGGGGATCCGAGTTTCCGGTGTACTTGTCGAAATCCGGAACCTTGAATTTGGGTGGTACCACCACATCTGGCACCAATCTTAGTGACGACACATCGACTGAACCATACATGTTCAGCCCCTCTATTGCCCTCAGTCTTTCTTCTAGGGCAGATAGTTTCTCGTTATCTCTCGCCCTATGTTCTCCTTCCACTGTGTGATATGCTCCTCCAACCGGGAGCTGAGGGGTGGAGTAAACTGGATGGATCGGGATTGAAGGGTGAGGCTCGGCATTTGAGACAGCCGGGTAATAGGAGAAAGGTGGGTCATTATTCATGCTCACCGGATTGACAGTGACTGTCGGGTCCGGAATGGGAGACTGAAAGGTAAAAGAGGTTGAAGCTTGATGAGGATCATTTGTTGTAGGAGGCGGAGGAGGTAATGGTGGGTTAGGTTCTGAAGTAGGTTTGTTCTGAGACATTTCCTTCATTAGTCTCATGATTTGTAAAGTGATCTTTCAATTCGGAGACCGCCCTGTAGGTTATGTACTTGCTCCTGATTTTCCATTATCTTTCTTGTTCGAGATCTTGTTAAGTACACTCGCTTGGGTTGAACTGTGTGCTTGGTCAGACTTGCCTTGTTTGAATCAATATTGATTTCCTGGGAGGAGTAAAAAGAAAATCTGAAATAAAATTTGGGTTTTGCAAAGAAACTAAAAGTCTGGTGCGGACGAAGGATCTGATGGCATTTGAGAGCCAAGTTGAAATCTGTAAAAAGGATAATTGCCTCAGCTTTATCATGGCATCGTTCGATAGTCTGACCGTGAATGACGAGATTGAGTGCGCATTTATGATACTGGTCCATACAACGCATTTCAATTTTTCACATAACCCTAGCGAGGAAGTTCCTACGGGAGTCATACTATTCATTCACAAATTTTGCTAAACAATGGTCCAAAAATCACTTCATTAACTGAATAATTTGTACATCGTATCTTTTACATCGGCCTAAGCTCTGGGAGGTTCTTTATAATGAGATGACATTTTCTGAGATACTCATATAACCTTCCTTCTTGCACAGCAGATCGAATGCTTTGAGGCGTACTCGGATTCTGGTAATAATTCTTGTTTTCCTTGTGCTATTGTCCTCTCCAGCTGGTCTACATTCTCTTTCAGTTCTTGATAGAGGGCAGCTTGTTTTTCTTTTTCTTTTCTTTCTTTAGCACACTCTTTCAAGATATCGTTGATGAGGAGTGCCTGTTCTTTTAATTCAAGCTTCTTCTTCTTGTTTTCCTGTTTATACTCTTCAACGAGCACCTCTTGGTACTTCATCCTTTCCTGAAGCTTACTATTCTGCCCTTTCATTTCTTTGACCTCAGCTTGGAGAGAGTTTCTTTCTTTTTCCCACTGTACCTCTTGCTCTTCGAACCCTATCCTTTCGGCCCTTGCCTCTTCCTTGAGCTTTCTTACCCTTCTCTTAAGTTTCTGTTGGTCCTCCAGCTGTTTTATTTGTTCCTGCAATTGTGAGTTCTCGGTATTTGCCTTTTGTAGCGAGTCAACCAGGCGATTATCAGCTTCCTCTAATAAGGCGTCTTGGCGAGGGTTGTCGTCCTTGAATTCTACAGTAGAGTGTTCTCGGTCCCTGTCAGTCCTCCATTTAAGATAATCGTCCGAGGCACTTGGGCCTTTGGGTGATTTCTCTATCAGAGCGATGCTTTCCCAAGACTTGCGAGCCATTTTCAATCCTTCTTCTTCCTTGAGTTCATGGTAGAAGTGTCCTTGGTGGTATTCTTCAATGTTGATCACAGTTGTGTTGAGCCAAAGCGCCTTGTTACGTAATGGAGTGTAATTTGTATACCGGTTATTCCAATTAGGGACACCGTGAATACCTCCTGTACCAATCAAGACAGGTTGGCTTGACGTCCACAGCTTCCTCCAACAGTAATCATGGCTATTGAAACTCAGAATCCGTTCCCGCCACTGTTTTTCATTCTTCGGGCTTATCACTAACCGGATCATCTTCTCAATGGGAGGCTGGTCAAGGTACCAAGTCAATCCTTTTGTCTACTCGGGACACATGTGTGATAGTCAGGTATAATAGCGAGAGCAACACTTAATGGACCCTTTCCTGTTGTCTGCAGTAAGTTAGGGTTAACAAGGTTTCGCAAGGATTGCGGTATCGGGTTGATCCTGCCTTTCTCTTGTCCAAAATACCTCTACTGCACTGCTAGTGATGATCCCCAATGGCCCCGGGAACAGGATCAGACCATAGATTCCCAAGGCGAGTGCTACGGAAGCTTGATCCCATCGTTTCTCTTGGAGGCGATGATCTAACCGCTTCTCAAGGTACGTCCAATACCATCCATACGTGTTCCCTTTGACTGTTTCTCTGGACTTTACTTCTTCTGGGGGAAAACCCAACATGTGTGCCAACCGTTTCCAGGTCTGTCTATGCTCGAGGTGTAAGTAGATCCGGTTCTGCAAGGAGTATGGGATCCCTAGCAATGCCTGATATTCTTCCATAGTGGGGACCGTGTCAATATCATTGAAAGAGAATACTCCGTACTTAGGATTCCAAACCGACAACATGGCTTTTAATGCCGGGATTTGGACCTTGACTTGCATTAAGGTTGCAATCCTTCCGTACTTTTCTTCAAACTGTACCTTGACCTGATCGGGAAGCGACCTCCATCTACTAGACAGACCCTCGAGGTTGTTCATTTTGACCTCTATTTCATCCAAATCCAGTGAAGGTAGCGAGCTAGCAGGCGCCTTGAAAGCATCATTTTGGGAGGGTACCGGAACATGAGCCGATTCAGACCAAAGTTTAGCATTCTGAACCTTTTCTGCCGACTGACTCGAGGATGCCATGATAAAAATGATGCCTATCCTTTTACAGACCCTCGGTTTGGTGATGCCTGCGGGAAGATTCGTTAGTAAGACAAATTAGGGTAATTTTGAATCATCTTGTTGTGAGTGACACGTACACATTTATCAAAGTAGGAAAATGTGTAAGTGTTTGATAGAATTCAAGATTACCCTCACAAAATGAACGAAAGAAATCGAAGAGAGTAAGGTAAGAGTAAACATGTCCCCTTTTGTCCTATAATAGGAGACTCACGATGCAGTACGCGCTACCTATCTGGATGGTTCTATCTTATGAGGCAGTTTACTACGGCTTTCAGCTATTGTGACGGTTTAGCTCAGGATCTAATTTTTCTAATAGCCACAGGTTCCCAAATTGCCCCTACTGTAAACAGTAGAGCCCCATTCTACCCCCATGATCTTGTCGGGAAAAGTCCACGAGTATCACAATGGATAGAACGAGTTTCAATTTGAGCAGAAGCCTTCACGGATACTAACGGGGTAAAACCCACGGGCACCGCTACATGACCCCCTCCTACTTTCCTAAAAGGGTAAGAAAGCCCGGGTTAGGACTATAGTGTGTGAGGACATTGTGTAAGTGTTCGGTGTGTGAAGGGACACTTTTACCTCTTCCCGATTCAGGGATTTTATTTTCCATTTTTTCCTTTTTTCCTTTTTCTTTGAAATGAAGAGCACTGTAGGAGATAGAACAGGCAAAACAAAATAGTTAGCAGCAATAATAATTAGCATATAAGACATTGCCGAGTGAGCCCCTCTAACTATAATTTGATCAGACAAAAATTAAGCCTACTTTTGGACCTCTAGACTGGGGTTAGGATACATGTTCAAAAGTGGAGTCGCCAAGCTGTCGCAACGGGATTTTGCGGTCGCCCGGACGATCACTCACCGAAGTGGGAAAAGTGAGGAGTCGCCACCTTAGTTTTGAGGGAAACTAAAGAAAACCATTTAGGGAGTTAAATTAAAAATGAAACCACTTCAAAACAGAGATTCTAGGTTCGGGGTCCATTAACGGGTGGGGAAGGTGTTAGGCACCCCACCTCGTCCCTTAACAAGGGTAAGTAGATTTAATTTTGTGTCCTTTATAAATTAGTTAGAAGGGCTATAGTGGGAATGTTAATCCTTTTGGTAAAAGGAATGTTTGATTTTTCACTAATTAGGATTACCCAGATACATAAGTAAATGAGACAGCCTTAGTGAGTTGGCGTTACGAATTGTTCTGGGTTTTGGGATTATCTTGCATACGGGTTGAAATTTGGTGTGAGAATAGGATAAGAACTCTCCTCCTATCTCTTTTTAATATTTATTAAAATTTGAATAGAGACCGGATAAGAACTCTCCTCCGATCTCTACTGGATTATTTATTAAAATTCTAATTGGAGGTCGGGTGAGGGTCCTCCTCCGATCTCTTTTTAGGTATTTATTAAAATTTCGAGATGGGAACCGGATAAGAATTCTCCTCCGATCCCTATTTAATAAAATTTTGAGTTGAGACCGGATAAGAACTCTCCTCCGATCTCTTTTAAATGTTTATTAGAATTTGAGTTAAGACCGGATAAGAACTCTCCTCCGATCTCTTTTAAATTAGAAAGGTGCCTGAAAGGTATTTTTCCGATCTCCAGAATTTTGGTGCCCTAAGAACCTAGAGATAAGGATCCTGAAGTTTAAAGAGGTTGGGGATAGGACTTATCAATATCCTTCGGCTAGACGGGGAAAATGAGACCTGATTTACCGACCTCTCATGTATTTATTTTACCAATATTTATTTATGACCAATCTACTCTGCTTCTTTTACTTCCATTTTATGGCATCTTTGCCGAACTGTCGTTTGCGTCAGCCTAATAGTTTGACTATCTTCCTTATGTATTATTCAGATTTTCCCTTTAAGAGAGATCTTTAGGTTGCAGTTACCTACGTCTTACCTGACCATTTACACTCTACTAGGAACCAGAAAAGCTCGTATTCAGAAATGACGAAGATTAATAAAAGGCACACTAATCACTAAAGAGATGACCTGAGAATAACATTTCTGGGTCTCTTTGCACGAGATGAACTTGGAGAAAAATCACATACGTAAAAAGGACAGAGAGACTACGAAAGAAATGAACGCAAACACTTAATAAAACAGCGACGTGGGCTCTTACCTGGGAGGAGCTGAATCTGTAGGAATAATTATGGGGTGGCCACTAGAAACAAGACCGCGGACTGATTAGCCTGAGAGTTGATGTTCACCGTGAACTGGAGGGAGCTTAGCTATGATGTGATTAGGTCAAGATAACAACTGAGTGGGATTTGAGCTCCAACAGAAGGGATGAAAATAGAGATGATAAAGAGTTGAAAGTGAAGGCGTGATCAGGTGATGAACAAGCTGGAAATGTAGAGTTCCAGTGTTCAAAATCCTTTTTCAAGAAACACTTCAGAAAACTAGTTTCAAAAGTCTTTCCAATCAATACTTCAAAGTAGCAGAATAACAAACTGAATGAAATTTTCAGAGTTCTTCTGCTATAATAACAGCCTTTCTTTTTTTTCGTCCGTCCCTTTCTTTTCTTGAACAGTTTTTCATGCAGGTATTTATAGGAATCGGGTGCTCCCCATGAAGGGTCAGGATTCATTTTGAGGGAGATGGAGGGTCAGGATTTTGAAGTACATGATCGGATGTTCAGGAATTAAAGAGAGTCAAAACGAATGGCTGAGATCGCTTCTCAAAATATTTGTCCTTTTCCTCTTTTAATCCGACGGTCTTGAATCCTTTGTCCGGAACGATCTGGGGGCTGAGAGTGAAAGACGCTGGTATTGTCGTCTTCTCTCTTGATCCAAGGGTTCCGGATTCATCCTTACAAGTGAGATCAACGGTGGGGATTGGGATGTACAGAACTGTCATGACATACCCTGGCACCTGTCAGCATTGCGGGCGATTCTTAGGCGTGCGGTGGAGATCTCGTCTGCCACGCTTTAACTACCTCGGCTCTGATTCTGACGACGGTTATCGGAATTTGTCTTATTCTTTTTGTCTTCCGATCCCCCCCCTAGCTCCCATTCCGATCTCTCATGCTGATCTCCTATCTCCCGATCTCTGAACATTCGGATATTTGAGAAAAGTGTCAGAACAGCTGTCGAGTCTCACCAATCGATGCGCCGCCTAGAACCTTGCGAGCATTAAATGCTCGGACTAGTATAAATAGGGGAGGGTTAGCCAGTTGTTTTCTCATTTCATTTTCAGTCTCCTGCTCATAGCTTCGAAGTTCTCTCATTTTCTCCGGTTTCTCCGACATCGATTAGACTCTGGTAAGGACTTTGATCTTCTTTTTTTGTTTAAGTTCTTTGTTTCTTTTGAAAATGAGCGGTGCCGAAGGTCAGAGAGCGGCGAGCCCTCCTTCCATTGAGTTCTCTTGGTCATCGTCTGATGAGGAAGAGGCGGCCGGGCCAAGCACGCAACCCGAACCTCTTAGGGTCCCTGCTCCAGGTCAGGGGCGGGTCGTACCATTAAGGCGTACGCGCCCTTCAGGTAGGGAGAATCTCCCTATAGACGAGCTACGATCGGTTCTTCGAGAATCCGATCTTCGGTCGTTTAGCCAAGAATATAACATTCGGCCCGACTTGTACGAGCTAATCAAGTGCCATGACGACCTTCGTGTCAATCACTTCTTTGAAGAGAACGACATGGTTATGGTGTACGAGGAACAATTAAAGGCCGGCCTTCGGTTCCCCCTGGATGACTTCTACAAGGAGGTCTTAAAATTTCATCGAGCATCCATTGTTCAAATTCACCCCAACTCGTGGCGGATCTTGGTAGCTTTCCGAGGCCTATGCCGAGCTAAGGGAATCAGACCTACGGCTAAAGTGTTCGCCAAGCTGCACCGGCTAACTCACCGAAAGGACGATGACCACTGGTTCTTTCAGGCGAAGCCTAGTTGCGGGCTCTTTTCCGATCTGCCCTCGTCCCTTAAGAACTGGAAGAATCGTTTCTTCATTGTGAGGAGCAAAGATCCGAGCCGCTTTGAGGATTTCCCCCGCAGCTGGTGGTACCAGGGACCCTTGCTTCCGAACCATATTACCCTGAGCGAAGAGGAAAGTTTGATAGTGATGGATCTGAAGAGTGAGGCTGCCACTAAAAAGTATTCTTGTTTGGATTCGGTGACTGCCGAGCTGCACCATTGGACTGTTCAGCTGCTCACCGGCCAAGACCGCGAACTTCCGCTCTCTAACCTCGGCATCGGTATTTTCTATATCTCAATTCTCACGACCTTAGTGATCTCACTAACCTTTTCTTTGTGCAGGTATGGCGGGTGGTGAAGGTCATAGGAAGCGGAAAAAGGAAAGAGAGATCTTAGGAAAGTAAAGGAGATGAAGCGTTGAGCGACTCCAAACACCTGGTCGCGAGCCTTGGGATATACAAGGAGATCCTCGCCAACCTTCGGGTCACTCGACCACTGAAGCTACCCGATCTCCTCCTAGATCGGAAGAGCAGCCTCAGATTCTTGCAGTTGTCCCAAGCGCGGAAAGGGGACCTACTCAAGCTTCTGGGAGGACCTCCTCTCGGGGCGCTCAGATACTGATCGACTCCTTGAAGGATAACCGAACTGTTAAGGAGAACCCCGGTTTTGCTAAAGTCCTGGGGTCTACCATCTTCTTTCAGGAGGATCGGGACAGGCTATCCCAGAGTGGCCTTGATGACATATTGACTCGGACCATGAGCTTAAACGTGGAGTGTGCGTGAACTGGACCATGATCCGGAAAGGATTCGGCGCTGGGTAAGGTGATCGGGTAGAAGAACAAGGAATTGGATTCCCTCCGATCCGATCTCTCATCGGCTCGGGATTATCTATCTCAGTCGAGGGCGGGCAAAGCTCCATGAAGACCGGTTGGCGAAACAGGCAGTATTTCGGACGAGAGGGCCGCGCTCTTAAGGAAGTCCAGCGCTCCACGCCAATGCATCCTCTCAGGTCGCTCAACTTATAGAGGAACTCGAGGCGAAGGATAAGGAGCTTAAGGAGAGGGATGAGGAGATGGTGACGGGAATAGCTGAGGCCTATGTGAAGGCTCACAAGGATCTCTTGGCCGCACTCCAGGAGCGTTACCCAGAAGAAGACTTTTCTTGGATGGACGACCTGGCACCCGGGGGCGATGGTGAAGATAGTGAGGATGAAGCCAGGGTGAGAGGGAGAGAGAGTGATCCAAATGTAGATCAGTGGGGTGATCCCCGGTAGAATAACTTTGTACAAATTATGACATGAAATGAAATGAATGATTGTGATCGGAAAATTTTGAACCATTATTTGTCTGAGTATTTGATTGTATGAGCACAGCAAAACAAAAACTAAATGTGATTATTAATCTAAGTATGAGAGATCGGAAAGCACTCTGAACATGAGATCGGTAGGGAAGAAATGCTGAACAGAACTTGACCGAAAATTTAACTCGAACACTTAAGAACGGAATCGAACCAACACTTTAGCTCTTAAACTTTCGGAAAGGAGGTCGGCAATAAAACTGGTAGGAAAAGATCTAGTGCTAGTTCACTCCATTTATCAACAGGGATCGGGAATATTCTTGACAGGTCCGGAAATCCGGCAACGGGTTTGAAGGATCGGTAAATGATTTGAGAGATCGGCTGAGTTTCAAGGGATGCGTAGGACTTATCATTGATTCACGTCTTTGCGAGGAGAGGTCGGAAATGTGACCGCCTACCAAAGAGGGATCGGAAACGTGATTAGCTACTCCGAGGAAACTTAGCACCGGGGATCGGTTTCAAAGTATTTTGGGGATCGGCCAAAATATGGTGTCGACACTGCTCATGACCAGTTTTACATGTACATACATTTACATACATCAAAATAATTATTACTGTCACACCTTACCCCTCTGTAAGGCATAACATGATCCTGTAGAATACTTAATGAACTACCGAACTTCACCTACCAATAACTCATTAAGTACCCTACAAGGGATTTTAAAACAATTTTCTTATTTTTGATAAGTGGTGAGCATTTTCTAATAAGTATTTAAAATATTTAGTTAAAATTAAAACTAGTTAATATTTTTGGTCCATTTTATTTTTCTGCAAATTTTATAAAAATTTTGACAGAGTTCCCTCTGTATTTTGAGAAAACAGTTCTTCAAATACCTATAAAAAGCACTTCTAAAAATGTTTTCTCAACAACTACTTCAATTTCACAATCAAACTCAATCCATTTCAACAACTCCATAATCATTTCAATCTATTTCTCAAGTTCAAAATTCAATAATCCTCAAAATACTAACAATACATTTCATTCAAATTAAATAAAATAGTTACACTCATATTTCATTAGAGACAAAACAATTTATATATATATATATCATTACAAAATTTACATCAAAGGAAATTCAAACTAAATTTTTTCATTACAAACTTCATACAAACTTTGTACAAGCTGCTCAAGACCCATTTACATGTCCATACTTTTATATGCAATACATACATCAAAAGAAATATTTACAATTAGGGTATAAATTATACCCGATGACTTTAAGCTGATAGCTCCTCACACCTCAGCAGCTCAGTCTGCTGCTCCTCTAGTCTTTGTATCTGCGATAGTAATAGAAGCTATCACTGAGTACTAGGACTCAGTGGTGCACAACATACTAAAATAATCTTTATGCAAAACTTAAATCACATTTATTCAAAATTTGAACTAAGCATGCGAGTTAAACACAAAACATAATTTATGAGGTTTTAATCCCAAACAATTTCATTTTGAAGTGTCAAATCACATTTCATAAAACCCACAGTTAGATCATGCCATTCGAAACAAATAGAATCTCAATAGCCAGAGGCTAAAGAGAAATCACATCACAAGGCTAGCTAGCTCAAATATATGGATATCCATTCACATCCTCTTCTACTGGCACACCTCAACACTTCTCTAGAGAAGGAATCAAAATTCGAAACTAATTACCCCCACTAGTCATGCTAGTGAGGTGTTCAAATATATGGCCATGACACTGTGGTTTCAAAACTTATCTTAACAATTTGCTAAACATTGTCATTTTAAATATACATAATAACTTTTAACAATTTAGATCAAACATCATAAGAATGCCATTGTAATACTCCTATGTTCGGTAGTGCGTTCTACTGTTCCGGTAACCAGTGTTGTCCGGACAGCTAGGATGCCTAGAACTACACTTCGTTATGATTGAGGAGACATAAAATAATGAAATACAAGAAAAGAAAATACAAGAAAAACAAAGAAAAAATAATAGCAAAGAAATGTAACCAAGTTAAGTGAGCCGAGAACCCTAGCGATGGGTGACCGCACTGGAAAGTCACGGCGTAGATCGTTGACTAGCCCTGGACTGCGGGAAACCCTGGAAAATTTTTTTAGGACTTAAATAAATATTTCTTGAAGTATAAATATCATTAGAAATATCAAAGAAAAATTAAATAATTAGTGCAAAGAAAAGTGAAAAATTAAAAAACGAACAAAACCCAGTGTTACCGAAAAATCGGGAATGCAACCCGAACAGGGGCATTGTGGTCATTTGACATCCTGAATTGTCTTTTTACCTAAATGTCCATTAAAAATAAATAATATTACACTTGGAAAATATAATGAAAATTAATTTAGGGGTACCTAATGTAAATAGTAAAAATGGAGGGTAAATTGACTAATTATCACATTTAAACATAAAATATAATTGATTTTGTGTAAGTGGACCACTAAGGATTATAATATGTATTTAGTGGGTAGATTAATCCACTAAACTTCATCTTCAACCTCCATTCTCGTCCCATGCCGAATTGAATTCCCTCACAACCTCCATGGCCGAAACTTGAAGAAGCTTCATCATCTCCTCCATTTCACCCCCAAACACTAAAGTTCATTAATCTTGATCCCCACTTCACAAGGAAGAAGTAGATACTAATATTAAGAAGTTTTAGTGAAGATTTAGCAAGTCCCAACAATAGGTAAGTTTGAGTTTTTGATTATTGCTTTGTTAAAGTTTGTAAGGATGTTATGGGTGTTTGATTTATGGAGAAATTTTTGAGGTTTGATGTTGAATGGGAGTGTGTACTTTTGGCAGCCATGGAAACACCTTGAAGGTAGTTTATTCGTGCTTGTAAATGGTGAATTAAATGATTGATTAAATGTATATTGTGTAGGAAATTGTTTGGGTGATGTATACTTAGTATATGTAAATGTAAAATGAAATTTAAAGCTTGGAAAGTAATGGAATGTAAGTGTACCATTGTGGCAGTTTGCTAACTCTTGAGGAATGCTGGAATTCATGCTTGGTTTATGGAATAATGATGTTAAAATGTGTTGGTTGTTATGGCAGTTTGAGTGCATGTATGATGGTGTGAAGTTGGATATGTAAATGAGCATGAATTGGTGATTGAATTGTTGTATGTTGAGTTGGACAAATTCTGCACCTATTGGTGCACATTGAATGTAATTGTAAGCTGCCAAAATGACCTATAAAATGTTGTAAATTATGTTTAGGTTGTGGTACAACCAGAATTGGTTTGAATGTTGAGTTTGGTAAGTGTTAAAAATGATCCTTGATGTGTACGCAAGAATTGCAATAAGGCAGTTTGAGTTTTAGGCCTAGAACTTTAATTGTGTGGCTCCAATTGGTATGAGACCAATTGGAGGTGAAACTAGGCACAAAATGTGCCAACTTTCATGAAGAAAGCTTGCCAAAATTCTGCTTGCAAGGTAGCTTGAAAAATGACCAAATCCGGATTAAGTGCAAATGAGGCCTGAAAATTGACCATTTGGGCAGCAGTTAGTGTTTAGGCCATAACTCACTCAAAATAGGTCCAATTGACCTGAAATTTTAACCATGAATAGTTAAGACTCATATCTACAAGTCTTATGAAGACACCAAAGCCTAGAAATGACCATAAGCAAGTCAAACAGCTTGCACAAGTTCGGGTCCAAAAACTGGCCGAACCAAAATTGACCTAAAATGACCTAAAGTGACCAATTTTAGTGCAATTTGACCAGCAATAGTAAAATGACCATAACTTGGTCTACATAACTCGGAATGACCTGAAATTTTGCCCCACGTGCAATAAGACATAGATTTACAAGTTTGTAGTTTTGACTGAAACCCGAAAACTGAGGAAACTAGGTCGTCCGGCTAGGTCAAACTAGTATCTCGGAATCCAGCAAATTGCAAGAAAATGTAGTATACACGGAAATGAACTTGGTAACATACACCAACCCTAAAATACTATCGAATGTGACATATTAATAACATTAAAACCTAATTTACCTAGAATGCATCGAGGGTCGACATATTAGGTTGACTAAGCAAATATTAGAATTCAGTGAATTACTTATCAAGCATTATCGTTAGAGACAGTTTAAATGAGTACTGAAACACTTCAAATTGTGTTTCTCAGTTAGCAAAGACTCAGGAAAAGGGAAGAAAACACTGAGTCAAGACCAGGAGACAGTTATCAAAGGTTTGTGCATAACAGCTAATTCTTTTAAAATTTTCAATTGAAATGAATTATGACTATTTATACATTATTGTTTAAATTGTGGAAATGTGTTTCAATGAATATTTATTACTTGAAAAGCATTGTAAATGGTTTGAAACTGTGAAAAATTGTTTGAATGATATTGATGGATACTTATTGATTGAAAAGCATTGGAAATGGTTTGAAACCACAGCTATCATGTATATTGATTGTATTCCTCGCTAGCTTGTCTAGTGGGACGAATTGAATTCCCTCTCTGGCTGAAGTGTTGAGGTGTGTGCCTGTTGAGGATGAATTGGATGAGTACTCATATTTTTGCTAGCTAGCTATGTTATTCCTCATTAGTCATCGACTTTTGGGACGAATTGAACTTTGGAACATGATTAAGCTGTGTTTGATTTATTGATTTGTATTATGAGATTGTGAAATGGAGTTAAATTCTTATTGACATTCACTGTCATTTGAATTTAATCATGATTTGATTTATTGAAATTATTGTGATATTGAGAAATGGAGTTTAAATTCTTGTTGACATTTACTGTCTTGAATTTAACTATGGTTTTAAGTATCCACTATTTATATAACTTGTGATTTGTGATTTAAAGTTGTATTTGGTCAATGTTGTGCACCACTGAGACATTGCCTCAGCGATAGCTTTTTATTGCTGTCGCAGGTAGACAGACAAACAGGGCAGCAGACTAGGCTGCTAGTACATCTAGCGAGAGATTATCGGGTATAATGAGTATACCACATTTTGCATTTTGTACTGTAATGTATGACCACTGTATGTACATAGTATTCTTGGTTTTGAGCAGTTGTAAATTCAAATTGTACATTGAAGTTGTAAAATAATTATGAGTTGTTTTGGCTTGTAAAAATTGTATTATATTTCTTGTATCTCAGTCTTTGAAAAATCACTGTGGATTTGAGTTGAGAAAAATGTTGTGTTGAGAAATATGTTGGAGTTGAGATTTGGAAATATTGTAACACCCCAAAGTTCGGTAGTGCGTTCTGCTGCTCCGGTGACTAGTGTTGTCCGGACAGCTAGGATGCCAAGAACCGTACTTCGATATGAGTGAGGAGACATAAAATAATGAAATACAAGAAAAGAAAGTACAAGAAAAACAAAGGAAAAATGATAGCAAAGAAATGTGATCAAGTTAAACGAACCGGGAAACCTAACGATGGGTGACCGCACTGGGAAGTCACGGCGTGGACCGTTGATTACTGGATGCGGGAACCACGGAAAACATTTTAGGACTTAAATAGAACCTTATTGAAGAACAAATATCATTAGAAAGATCAAAGAAAAATTAAATAATTAGTACAAAGAAAAGTGAGAAATCGAAAAGCAGGACAAAATACGATTATTCAGAAAAATCGGGAATGCAACACGAACAGGGGCATTATGGTCATTTGACATCCGAAGTGTCTTTTGACCTAAATGTCCATTAAAAATAAATAGTGTTACACTTAGAAAATAAAAGGAAAAATTAATTTAGTGGTACCTAAAGTAAATAGCTAAAATCATTGGTTAAATGTGGAATAAATGAACAATTACCTTATTATATGATTTAAACTTTGTTAGTGGACCACTAAAGATTTAATTAAACATAAAAAGGTGCTGATGCAAGTCCACTAACCAACTGAACTTCATCTTCCTCAAAGTTATCTCAACATTGTCGTGAATGAAGGTGAGAGGAAACACCATAGCCGTTTTTCATGCAAGCTCATCTAACCACTCATTTCACTTCTAATCACTTGAGTTCCTTCATAAAACTTTGTCTACACATCACAAGGAAGATATTGATACCAAATTTGAGAAGTTTGGTGAAGGTTTAGTAAGATACAATCAAAGGTAAGTTTACATTTTTGAGAATTCCTTTGTTAAGTTTTGTGTGCATGTTATGGGTATTGGTTTTGTGATGGAAAATTTTGAGTTTGAAGAGTTATTGTTGTTTTCATTTTGGACAGCCATGGAGTCACGTTTTTGATGAGATAATTGTGCATATAATTGATGAGAAATAATGTTGATCATGGTGATTTAATATCCTAGTGAATTACTTCATGTTTATATGGTGATTTTGGCACTTGAATGAGAATTGATGAATTGTAGGGCAATGTGGTGTTGAAGAAGGTATGCGGCAGCTTGGGAACACTTGAATAATTGTATGTATTCATGGAAGTGTAGGTAGAATATTGACCTAAAAGGATTGATGGATATGTATGGAGATTGATATTGTAAAGTGTATGTAAGATTTGTAATGGTTAGGTGTGTATGTAATGGTATTTAGAACTTGTAAATGTGAATTATATTTGGTGTGTTGAGGGTAATTGTAATCTGCCCAAAGTAATGTTAGTGTAAAGTAAAATATGCTTTTGGTAATGTACCAAAACAGATTGGTAGGGAAGTAAACAAATTGCAAGTTAAATATGTGTTTGAATTGGAGTTTGAAAGGCATATAGAGGGTAGTGTGCAAATAGACCAATAAGTTTAAATGTGTAACCTCAATTGGTATGAGACCAATTGGAGGTGAAACTAGGCACAAAATGTGCCAACTTTCATTGAGAAAACATACCAAAATTCTGCTTGCAAGGTGACCTAAGAAAATGACCAATTCGGATTAGGTGCAATTAGGACCTGAAAAATGACCAATTGGGCAGCAGTGAGTGTTTAGGCCATAACTCACTCAAAACAGGTCCAATTGACCTGAAATTTTAACCATGAATAGTTAAGACCCATACTTACAAGTCTTATGAAGACACCAAAACCCAGAAATGACCAGAAGCAAGTCAAAAAGCTTGCTCAAGTTCGGGTCCAAAAACTGGCCGAACCAGAGTTGACCAAATTGACCTAAAATTGACCTAAATTGGTACCATTTGACCAGCAATAGTATAATGACCATAACTTGGTCTACTTAACTCGGATTGACCTGAAATTTTGCCCCGCGTGCAATAAGACCTAGATCTACAAGTTTTTAGTTTTGACCGAAACCCGAAATGTCACACCCTACCCTTCTGTAAGGCATAACATGATCCCGTAGTATACCTAATGAATTACCAACTCCGTCTACTGATAACCCATTAAATACACTACAAGGGATTTTAAAAACTTTTCTTACTTCTTTTACAGTGGTGAGCACTATTTACAGGTGTTAAAGACTTTGGTGAACTGAGTGAAATAACTAACTCATTTGGTTTATTTGGAATTTCTGTAAAAATTTTGGCAGAGTGCCATCTGTATTTTGGATAAAACAGTTCTTGAAAAAACTGTAAAAGACACTTCAATAATTTTCCAAATCTCAACTCCAATACATTTCTCAACACAACAATTTATCAACTCAATTCCATAGAAATTTTTCAAAGTCTGAGATAAGGAAATATAATACAATTTTCACAAGTCAAATAACTCATAATTAATTTACAACTTCAAGGTACAATTTGAATTTACAACTGCTCAAAACCAAAAAAAACAAAATGCACATACAGTGTCATACATTACAGTACAAAATGCAAAATACTGGTATACTCATTATACCAGGTAATCCCTCGCTGGATGTATATGCAGCCTAGTCTGCTGCCCTGTCTATCTCTCTACCTGCGACAGCAATAAAAAGCTATCGCTGAGACAATGTCTCAGTGGTGCACAACATTAACCAAATACAATTTAAATCACAATTCATAAATCATGTAAATAGTGGATACTTAAAACCATGGTCAAATTCAAGACAATAAAGGTCAATAAGAATTTAAACTCCATTTCTCAATATCACAATAGATTTCCATAAGTCAGATCATGTTTGAATTCAAAAGACAGTATATGTCAATGAGAGTTTAAATCCATTTCACAATCTCACAATAAACATCAATAAATCACACACAGCTTAATCATGATCCATAGTTCAATTCGTCCCAAAAGCCGATGGCTAATGAGGTATTCGATTCGTCCCAAAAGTCGATGACTAATGAGGAATAACATGGCTAGCTAGCAAAAATATGAGTACTCATTCTATTCTTACTCAACAGGCACACACCTGTACTCTTCATCCAGAGAGTGAATTCAATTCATCCCACTAGACAAGCTAGAGAGGAATACTATCAATATACATGATAGCTGGTTTAAAACCATTTCTAATGCTTTTTAATCAATAAGTATCCATCAATGTCATTCAAACCATTTTTCACAGTTTCAAACTATTCACAATATTTTTCAATCAATAAATATTCCTCAAACACATTTCCACAATTTAAAATAATGATATACAAATAATCAATATTTATTTCCATTGAAAATAATTCAAAAGAAACAGTTGTTGTGCACAAACCTCGATATTTGTCTCTGGTCTTGACTCGATATTTCTTTCCCTTTTCTTTGAGTCCTTGTTAATCGAGAAACACAATTTGAAGTGTTTGATACCAAATTAAACTGTCTCTATCGATGGGGTTTGGTAAATAATGCACTGAACTCAATTATTCGCTTAATCACCTAATATACCGACCCTCGATGCGTTTTAGGTAAATTAGGTTTTAGTGTCGTTAATATGTCACACTCGATAGGGTTTTAGGTTTGGTATGTTTTACCAAAGTCATTTCCTCGCTTAGTGCATTTTAATGCAAATTGCTGGATTCCGGAACACTGGTTTGACCTAACCGGACGATCTAGTTCCCTCGTTTTTCGAGTCTCGGTCGAAACTACAAACTTGTAGATCTAGGTCTTATTGCACGCGGTGCAAAATTTCAGGTCAATCCGAGTTAAGTAGACCAAGTTATGGTCATTACACTATTGCTGGTCAAGTGGTACCATTTTAGGTCAATTTTAGGTCAAATTGGTCAATTCTGGTTCGGCCAGTTTTTGGACCCGAACTTGTGCAAGTTGTTTGACTTGCTTATGGTCATTTCTAGGTTTTGGTGTCTTCATAAGAATTGTAGGTATGGGTCTTAACTATTCATGGTTAAAATTTCAGGTCAATTGGACCTGGTTTGAGTGAGTTATGGCCTAAATACTCACTGCTGCCCAATTGGTCATTTTTCAGGTCCTAATTGCACCTAATCCGAATTGGTCAAATTTTTAGGTCACCTTGCAAGCAGAATTTTGGCATGGTTTCTCAATGAAAGTTGGCACATTTTGTGCCTAGTTTCACCCAAATTGGTCTCATACCAATTGAGGTTACACATTCAAGGTTATAGGCTAAAATATACACTGCCCTCAATATGCATTTCACACCCCAACTTCAAACACATACTCACCTTGCAAGGTTTACTTCCATACCCTACCAAACTGTTTTGGCACATTACCAAAAACATTTTCTACATTACATTAGCATTATTTTGGGCAGATTCCAATCACCCTCAACACACCAAATATCATTCACAATTACAATTTCTAAATACCATTACAACCACACCTAAACATTACAAACTTTACATACACTTTACAACATTCATTCACATACATATCATCAATCCTTCTAGGTCAATATTCTGCCCACTCTTCCTTCAATATACACCATTTCTCAAGTGTCCACAAGCTGCCACAAATCATTCATCAACATCACATTGCCGTACCATATGCCAATTCCCATCAAAGTGCATAATTCACCATATAAACATGCAATAACTCACTAAGTTACTAAATCACCATTATTAACATTCTTTCCCATCAATTATATGCACAAATACCTCATCATAAACGTGACCCATGGCTGTCCAAAATGAAAATAACAATAACCTTTCAAACTCAAAATTTTCCTTCACCAAACTAATACCCATAACATGCACAAAAACTTTAACAAAGGATTTCTCAAAAATGCAAACTTACCTTTATTTGTAACTTGCTAAACCTTCACCAAACTTCCCAAAATTTGTATTAATATCTTCCTTGTGGTGTGTAGACCATTTTTCATGAAAGAACCTAAGTGAATGGAGTTGAAATGGAGAGAGGAAATCAAGCTCAAAGAAAACGTCAATGGAGGTTTTCAAGGGTTCTTCAATTCGGCCATTTGAGAGGATTTGAGGAAGATGGGATTTCAGATGGTTAGTGGACCACTTCAGCCATATTTCATGTTTAATTAATCCTATAGTGGTCCACTAACTAAAGTTAAAACATATTATAAGTTAACTTTCAACTAATCCACATTTAACCCATTATTTCCACTATTTATTTTAGGTACCACCAAATTAATTTTTCATTTCATTTTCTAAGTGTAATACTATTTATTTTTAATGGACATTTAGGTCAAAAGACAATTCGGGATGTCAAATGACCATCATGCCCCTGTTCGGGTGGCTTTCCCGATTTTTTGGTAACACCGTATTTTGTCTGTTTTTCGATTTCTCACTTTTCTCTGTACTAATTATTTAATTTTTCTTTAATCTTTCTAATGAGATTTATACTTCAATAAGGGTCTATTTATGTCCAAAAAATGTTTTCCAGGGTTCCCCGCAGTCCAGGGTTAGTCAACGGTCCATGCCGTGACTTCCCGGTGCGGTCACCCATCGCTAGGTTTCCCGGCTCACTTACTCGGTTACATTTCTTTACTATGATTTTTCCTTTGTTTTTCTTTTCTTGTATTTCATTATTTTATGTCTCCTCACTCATATTGAGGTACGGTTCTAGGCATCCTAGCTGTCCGGACAACACTGGTCACCGGAGCAGCAGAACGCACTACCGAACTTTGGGGTGTTACACGAAAACCGAGGGAATTAGGCCGTCCGGCTAGGTCAAACCAGTATCCCGAAATCCAGCAAGTTGCATTAAAATGCACTAAACAAGGAAACGAGTTTGGCAAAACGTACCAAACCTAAAACCCTATCGAATGTGACATATTAACGACACTAAAACCTAATTTACCTAAAAGCATAGCGAGGGTCGGTATATTAGGTGATTAAGTGAATAATTGAGTTCATGCATTATTTACCAAACACCATCAATAGAGACAGTTTAATTTAGCATGAAACACTTCAAATTGTGTTTCTCGATTAACAAGGACTCAAGAAAGGGAAGGAAACACCGAGTCGGACCGGGGACATCATCGAGAGGTTTGTGCACAACAACTGTTTCTTTTGAATTATTTTCAATTGAAATAAATATTGACTATTTGTATATTATTGTTTTAAATTGTGGAAATGAGTTTGATGGACACTTATTGATTGAAAAATATTGTGAATGGTTTGTAACTGTGAAAAATTGTTTGAATGACATTGATGGATACTTATTGATTTAAAAGCATTGGAAATGGTTTGAAACCACAGCTATCATGTATATTGATTGTATTCCTCATTAGCTTGTCTAGTGGGACGAATTGAATTCCCTCTCTGGTGAAGTGTTGAGGTGTGTGCTGTTGAGGCGGGTGGATGAGTACTCATATTTTTGCTAGCTAGCCATGTTATTCCTTATTAGTCATCGACTTTTGGGACGAATTGAATACCTCATTAGCCATCGGCTTTTAGGACGAATTGAACTATGGATCATGATTAAGCTGTGTGTGATTTATTGATATGTATTGTGAGATTGTGAAATGGATTTAAACTCTCATTGACATATACTATCTTTTGAATTCAAACATGATCTAACTTATGAAAATTATTGTGATATTGACAAATGGAGTTTAAATTCTTGTTGACAATTACTGTCTTGAATTTAACTATGGTTTTAATTATCCACTATTTACATGATTTATGAATTGTGATTTAAATTGTATTTGGTTAATGTTGTGCACCACTGAGACATTGTCTCAGCGATAGCTTTATTCTTTGTCGCGGTAGAGACAGGCAGTGAGCAGACTAGGTTTGCATATACATCCAAATGAGGATTACGGTATAATGAGTATACCAATATTTTGCATTTTGTCTTGTAATGTATGACCTTTGTATGTACATTTTGTTTTTGGTTTTGAGCAGTTGTAAATTCAAATCGTACCTTGAAGTTATAAATTAATTATGAGTTATTCGACTTGTAAAAATTATATTATATTTCCTTATCTCAGACTTTGAAAAATTTCTATGGAATTGAGTTGATAAATTGTTGTGTTGAGAAATGTATTGGAGTTGAGATTTGGAAAATTATTGAAGTGCTTTACCTAGAATGTATTGGATATGTTCTAGACTCAAATGTTCCTAGACCCTTACCTCTAGAGGCCACTCAAGAGGAACATGACACTTTGGACAAGTGGAAGGAGCATGATATAAGAGCCAAGTGTTACATACTTGCTTCTATGAGTAATGAGTTACAAATGCAGCATGAAAATATGCAAAGTGCTAGTGAGATCCTCCTTCATTTATAAGAGTTATATGGTGAGTATAGTAGGAATGCTAGTTATGAGATATCTAGGCAGCTATTTCAAATGAGGATGTCTGAGGGACAGAATGTTGGGGATCATGTCCACAAGATGATTTGGTTTATAGAGCAGTTGGAACATCTTGACTTTAACATGGATTTTCAACTGCAGATGGATTTGATCCTTAAGTCCCTACTTGAGTCATTTGGGAATTTTGTGACAAATTACCATATGACTAAGCAGGAATACACCTTGGCTGGTTTACTTAACATGCTTTTTATTGCCCAAAAGAATATGCCAGGCAATAAAGGAAAAGAGGTCGCTTTGATTGCATCTTCTTCTACTAGAAAGTCCAACAAGAAGAAGGGCAATAAGAAAAAGAAACCTCAAGTTCTAGGACCTTTTAAGAAGATAGCCAAATAGAAAGGGAAGACCAAAGCTAATAGAGGCAAAGGAAAGTGTTTCTACTGCCAAAAGGATGGGCACTGGAATAAGGAACTGCCCAGAGTATCTTGCTTCTCTAAAGGACAAGAAGGTACACCTTCAGAAGGTATGTCTATATCTTGTTATTTAGATGGTGATGATGCTCATAGTTCGTTTATAGCTTAGGTTTTAGATACTGGTGCCAGTTCTCTCATTTCTTATGATATGCAAGAACTAACAAACAGTAGTAGCTTGCATGCTCGAGATGTTAGACTCCGTATTGACGATGGCTCAACTGTTGAAGCTTTAGCCCTAGGATCTAAATCTTTTTACATGTGTGAACATGTTTTGTGTTTGAATAATATTTTGTATGTGCCTGATGCTTTTAAGAACATCATTTCTATATCTAGTTTGACTAGAAATGGTTATGAATTTCAGTTCACAGATGATGTTTGCAATATTTATTGTGAAAATAAATATGTTGGCTCAGGTTATATGCATGATGGTCTTTATTATTTGGATAATAATGATAAATACAAAATGAATGCAAGCAATCTAAAAGAATGCAATGCCATGATGAAAATTAACTCAAGTTCAAAATATATTTAGCACTTAAGATTAGGTCTTTTTGCAGAAGATAGGATTGGAAAACTGGAGAAAATAGGGATTTTATCCTCATTGGGTTCTGAACTTACTCCAACTTGTGAATCTTGCCTTCAGGGTAAATTGACTAGATCACCCTTTGTTGGACAAGGACTAAGAACTGAAAATATTTTAGAGCTAATACATAGTGATATATGTGGTCCATTTAAGGCAATGGCTAGAGGCAGTTTTCATTACTTTATTACCTTTACTGATGATAAATCAAGGTTTTGGTATTTGTATTTGATGAAATACAAACATGAATCCTTTGAAAAGTTCAAAGAATTTAAATCTGAAGTAGAAAATCAAATGGGAAAAAGTATTAAAACTCTTCAATCAGATCGTGGAGGTAAATACTTAAGTACTCAATTTGATTAATATTTGAAAGAGCATGGTATTGTTTCCCAGCTGACTCCTCCAGGAATGCCATAGCTGAATGGTGTATCTAAAAGGAGAAATTGTCACACCCTACTCCTCTGTAAGATATAACATGATCCCGTAGTACACCTAATGAATTACCGTACTTCGCCTACTGGTAATCCATTAACTAGACTACAAGGGATTTTAAAACAATTTTCATGAAATTAAATAGTGGTGGGAACGTTGAATGTTTCTTAAAAAGCCTTTAAATGAAATTTTGGTCATGGACAAAATCATCAATTAAAATTTAGTGTTACAAAAAATTTTCAAAATTTTAGCAGAGTGCCAGCTATATTTTGAAAAAACAGTTCTTCAAACCTAAAAAGGAAAATACTCCCAATATGTTTTCTCAAATACAACTCCAATAAACTTCATTTCATCTCACAATTCAATCTCAATAATCAAATCATTTCATTTCCAAACCAACCTCATCATAAAAGTTTATTTGAATACAAGACTCAAAAATTAATATTACAAAATTATATAGGTAAATGAAATCTCAAATTTGCATTACAATAATTTACATTTAATTACATACCAAATTATTTTACAAGACTTTTTATACAACTGCTGAAATAATTTACATACATATATTTACATATATACATCAAAACCTATGTACATGGGTATACCTATGATATACCTAGAGTGATTTAAATGTGTCTTCAAGGAAGCTTACTCACCTGC
Source organism: Hevea brasiliensis (assembly GCF_030052815.1). Taxonomy (NCBI): domain Eukaryota; kingdom Viridiplantae; phylum Streptophyta; class Magnoliopsida; order Malpighiales; family Euphorbiaceae; genus Hevea; species Hevea brasiliensis. The sequence continues at coordinate 54,580,393 of NC_079503.1, read as the reverse complement.
TCTATGCTCTTTTCACCTGCGATAACATGCAAAGCTATCGCTGAGTGGTGAACTCAGTGGTGCACAATTATAATTTAAAACGTAGTACAATATACATGGACAAAATTATAACAATTAATTTGAAAGTCTTGAAATTCAACAAAATTCCAAAAGTCAAAATCTTCATTTCCAATAATATAAATCATTTGTTAAAATGACTTTGAGCAAGAAATTCAATTTATTAAATCACAACTGGATATTTAAACTAATTCCAGCAATCATGGAAATAAAGATTAATTCCAATAAAATCAATTATGCATAAATCCCATTTGAAATCGAAATTCTTTACTATTCAAAAACCATTCTTAATCTCACTAACTATGCAAGACTAATCTGAAAGGGTCATCTCCGGGGTGATTCTAACTCCCTATAGTTGGGGAGGTCGAATCGGATTTTAACTCCCTATGGTCGGAGAGGTCGAATCATTGTGCACAGTACACATCACAATAATGAAACTTCCGAAAGGGCCATAGCAAATAAAACTTAGTTCTAACCTCTAATCAGAGGAGAATCTAAGCTTTGTGCACGTACCATGGTAATCAAAACAAAGCTAACTCCATTGTATCCTCAACAAATGAGAGAGACGGGTAATAACCTAGTCAAGCATCTATAGTGAGATATAAAACAATATCATGAATCTCTTTGTCCTTTTTGTGAGCATAAATTACAACACAATTCAATTCAATATCAATTCCAATATCTAATAATTTTTATGCTCATCACAATTCAAAACATAAATTTGTATTTTTCCATGCAAATTGTCCATCACAATTCAAAACATATTCTATCACAATTTTCTAAAATGTAATTTATTCAATCCACAACAATGCTTAATACTTGTTGAAATAACATTTCACAAAGCTAAATTTATACATACTATAACAATTTTAATAATCATTGAATTAAATCTATTACTTGATAAACATAATACATAAGGAAAATACGTTATTTAGTCATATGAAATTTTCAAAACAAAATCAATTAAAAACTAGTTGTGCACAAACCTTTGATGAGTCATCTCTTGGCCTTGACTCAGCGAGTCTTTTCCCTTTCTAGTATCTTTTCTAACTGAAACACACAATTTAAAGTGTTTCAGTACTCATTTAAATTGTTTCTAATAATAAGGTTCAATAATTAAATTTTATTAATATTATTCCTTTCATTAGTCAACCTATAATATTGATCTTTAATGCACACTAGGTGAATTAGTTTTAATGTCGCTAATATGTTACATTTTTCATTCCTCACATGTTGACATATGTTGTCAATTTCATTTCAAAGCTTATTGCATTTTATTGCGATTATTCAGATTTCATGGCCAATGTTTACTGTCTATTGGACCAAGTTACATCATAAATTTAGTAGATTTCTCTTCAATAAATTGTTTCTCATTGTGTCTTCTTTAATTTCCTTTTTGAATCACTCTATTTGGAGTTGTATAGCTCAAGTTATGATCAATTAACCATAACAAGGTCAAATCTAAATTTTAGTTTCCTTTTTAGGCATTTTTGGTTCAGACTTTACTAATTTATTTGGACTGTTTGTAATCACATTGAGGCCTAGCATTCTTCATAAGTATTGTTGTCCTATGTCTTAGGGACAACTAGAAATTTTGCTTACCATTTTTCAAGTCTTATAGAATTCTTTATAGAAAAATTGTTAACTTAGACTCAAAGGTCTTATATTAGCATGGTCCTTAATTAGGTCAATGGTTTTGACCTTAAATTCTGACCTTATCCATTTATAATTTGAGGAAGTTGTCTAAAATAAAGTTTTAAGTCTCTTTCTTAGCTTTCCAAATTGGTATGGGTCATTTAAATTGGACACTTCTTGTGGAAGATATGCTAATTTGAATTTTCAGGATTTTATGGTCAATTGTACCAATTCCAGATTTTATACATCAACTTGATTAAACTAATTGACCTATTTCTCTTGGTTTCTGGGTTTTGGTCAAATTACCAATATTGTAGATCTATGTCTTATTGAAATTTTGGGACTAATTTCATATCATTCGGAGTTCTATGGACCAAGTTATAATCATTTTACTATTGTTGGTCAAGTTGCACTTATATTGCAAAGTTTAGGTCATTTTTAGCTCAAAGTCAATTCGGCCAGTTTTTGTAACCTAACTTTGGCGATCATTTTGACTTGGTAATTGGCATTTTTGCGCTTGGTGGTCTTCACCAAAGTTGTAGCCCTATGTCTAAGCTCTCCAATGGTATAAATTTTAGGTCATTTGGACCAGTTTTGAGTGAGTTATGGCCAAAAGACTAATTACTGTTCATATGATCAAATTCTGGGTTCACATTTTAGGCAATCCGGATTTAGTCACTTTTAGGACATTTTCTAGGCAGAATTTTATAATGACCTCTGCATGAAAATTGGTCTATTATAGGTCCTATTTCACCTCCAATTGGCCTCCTACCAATTGGGGTCACACATTTTCATTTATAACCTAACATGTATACTATTTTTAATAAACATAACCTGCATTGTAACTTTGCACTTCTAAAGGATATTATTCACATCATAATTTGGTCAATTGTCCAATAACAACCCAATGTGACCAATATCCAACAATAACTCAATTTGATCAAGTGTCCAACAATATACATTTACTCAATCCAATTAGGTCAATTGTCCAACCAATCATACAATTTTCAAGTAACCAAATCAAAACCCTAATTCAACTAATCAAAATCAACAGTACACATGACATCAATTACTAGTACATGAAATTAGCTTAATGAACTTCCAAAACAGTAATTTACATATGAGAATTAATCAATCTTCTATACCTTTCATGGCTGCCCAATTCAACATTGCACAATCCTTCAAAATCTACTTCAAAATTCTAGCTCTAAATATTAATTTTCCACTTATAACTAACATCATAACCTAATTAACTTCATTACCCGCCAATTACATGTAAAAAGAAATCAAGCTCCTTCAATATCCATGGCTGCTGAAAATAGTACACATCATTAACTCCTCATATCCTTCAAATTTCTTCACCATTTAACACTTCTCAACCTCCATACAAACTTTAATGAAGTAAGGAAAGGAAAATGGCACTTACCTCTTTTTGGAGTTTGCTAAAACTTCATCAAAACTCTTCTTTCTTGCTTCCAATATGCTGCCCAAGGTGTGTAGATAAAGTTTAGTGAGGAAATCTACAAAGAAATTGGCTTGAATCAAGGTAGATGAAGGTTTTGCATGAAATGCCAATGGGAGAGTTTAAGGAAACCATTTTCTGCAAAGAAGAAATCATAGAGAAGAAGATGATGACTTAGTGGAAGATTTGTCCCATTTGATTTATATAGTGCCACCAAACTCCACTAATTGAATTTACTTTAAAATATTTCAAGATTTTTCCTAATTTGCAATAATGCCCTCTTAATTCTTTTAATTACATTATGTGTAATATTTCTTGCTTTCATGGCATTTTCAAAATTTACTACAACTTATTTTTAATGGACATTCAGGTCAAAAATACACTCTAAGTGTCAAATGAGCAAAATGCCCCTATTCGGTTTGTATTTCCTATTTTTCGGTAACACCGATTTTCCTTTAAGGCACAAGGGCTTCAATAGCTACTTGCTTAAACCTTCACACTTTTTAAAAGATCAAAAGGTCTTAAAAGGTTTGTAATGGGGCTAAAGGGATAATGACTTGGTTGCCAATGAAAGATTTTTAGGGAATGCAAATATGATAATAGCATGTATGCATAAAATATCAAGTATACTTTATTCACTGATTTTGTATGGAGAGGAAGAGCTTTTGGTTTTTTATAGTACCAAGCATACTTCCATGATGCTTATCTTGGGACTTCTTCTTCTTTTTTCTCTCCTTTATATATATATATATATATATATATATATATATATATATATATATATATATATATATATATATATATGCCCCTTTTGTCCTCTCCCTCAAACTCATTGCTTTTGCTGGGTTGGAAAGGTTAATTTTTCTTTGATTTCAATTTCACACTTGCACTCTTTTTTGAGTTCTTCATCCTCTCTTCATTTTCCCTTTTTTACACTTAATATACTTTCTACTTATGCATTTAGCTTCCTTAAAAGGGTATGGTAGGTGTTTAGGCTAGAGACTCGGTAAATAATAAGGATAAATAACAAATTTTTAATGGATACATATAGGTTTCAAATTGGCTATAAGGGATATATATTTTAATTAAGGGTGGTTAAGGCTTGCTAAGGTTATATATATAAAAAAAAAAGCCTTAATCGTCTCTTCATTGAGCATATACTAGGATTTCACCTTGATAGGTCCAAGAGACATGTTCTAGAGCTGGTGAGGCATTTTTAGGCTTGCTTGTATTTCAAAAATTCAATGTGACAAATTAATAGATATGAAGGGGTTTAACTAGCGTAGCTCCACTAAAGTGATTAAGTTATTTTTCATATAAAGATTAAAGCCTTTTTGCCTATCCAAATACATTCATTCCTCATCTCGTTGAGGTCATAGTTCTAAGTTAAAAGCCAGTTTAAAAATTTAAAATTTGTAAAATTTCCTGGATTTTTGATACACAAGTATGATATGGATATAATTAAGCAATGCAATGCATGAAATGCATCAGTACCCCAAACTCAAATGTGGCATTGTCCTCAATGTCAAGCACAATATGCAAAATTAAAGCATAGCACATAGAATTATCAGAAAAAGCATATTATGTTATTAAAAATTTTAAAGTTTGGACAAAAAAACAAGGAATAGAGACCTATGAGCACTGAGTAGGATTAGGGCATATAAATTTTTACATTAAAAATCTTATCCTAAAATCCTAGCTCTCAAAAGTCTCTGATGGTGACGATAGTCCCTCACCATTGAGACTCTCCATGATCATGTCCAGTTTGTTGTGGGCCTTTTGAAGACTATCCTCGATCGCGTGCATGCTGTTGTTGATGGTAGTTTCCATTCTCTTAAGGTAGGCAAGGATGGGGTCTTTTGGGGGTGGAGGGTAGGGAGGCACTCAGGATGGAGAATCATGGTGGGGTGGCTCTTGGGCTTCCTCCTATGGCTCTAATGGTACACCAGGCTCTGGTTGTACTTCTCCTCTTCTGGGGATGACATTGCCTTTGGCATCGACTAGGAAGCAGATGTTCCCAACCTTCTTACAACACCCCTATTTGCATAGCCTATTATATTTTAATGTTCCGGTGACCGGTGTCGGTCCGAACAATTAAAAGAATTAGAATCACATCTAAGACACCTAGATAAGCCCTGAACGCAAATAATTAGTAATTTCCAAATAGTTAAGTATAAAGAAGAAAAACAAAGCATAAAAGTTAAATGAGCCGGGAGTCATAGCGATGGGTAACCTTCCCGAGAATTGATTGCGAGGTCAATCGTAACTCGAATTCTGAACTGAAAAATATGACACCGCGGTCCTTAAGATTATTGCGAACACAGTGGAAAAGAGAAAATCATGAAAAAGAATTTTTAAGTAAGTCAAATAATTAGGTCAGGGATCCAGAAGAAATATCAAATAACTTTCAAACCGGATCAGACCAGCGAGGGGCAAATTAGTCAATTCACCCCTAGAGTTGACCCATGACCTAACTGTCCAATAAAATCTGAGAAATAAAAATTTTGAAATATATAATTAAATTAAGAAGTAAGGAAAAAGAAAGGAAAAGAAAAGAAAAGAAAATAAATAGATTATGACATCATCATAGATGACGCATGCATGACATAATTAAACTTTTAAAAATTAATTAATTAATTATGGGATAATTAATCTTATTATAAGAAGACAAAAATTAAAAGAAAAAATCATTTTTCTTCTTCCCTACAAAATTCAGCCGGCTCCTATTCTCTTCTCTCTCTTTCTCTTTTCAATTTCTTTCATTAATGGTCATTTAAGCTTCTTAAACCCTATTATTTCTTTATAAATTTCATACTCACCAAAGTAAGGTCTTTCTCTTTAGCTTTGATAGAGAGATTGGAAATAAGAAAAATAAAAAAGAAGTGAAGATTTAGAGTTACAAATTTTGCTCAACAAGTAAGTTCATCTTTTCAACTTAATTTGAGTAAAATGCATAGAAATGAGCTTGAAAAAGTAAGAAATTACATAGAAACTCAAGAAATCACTCATATATGAAGCTTTTTGAAATTCGGTCAGCATGAAATTAATTAGGGTTTGATAGAAATTGTTGGAATTAAAGGTGAACATGAGCTTGAATGAGTTGATTGATCATGTTTATATGCTTTGATTTAGTGAGATCTAACAATTAGTGAATTAGGGTTCTTGGCACTTAGGTTTGGGAGAAAAATTATAGAAAATGGTTAATTGATGCAAATGACCTTACTTGAGCTGAGAAATAGTCAATTGTGACATTTGTGGTGTGTGTGAATTGATAGAACCAAGTTACAATTCGGATTGGTTAGGTTTAGTATGCTAACAGCTTGACCTAAGTCCCTTTTAGGGACCAAAAATGAAAATTTACCAACCTAATTAGTGTGAGGCCAATTGGGAATGAAACTAGACACAAAATGGACCATTTTTCATTTGGGAATCATGGCCAGAAAATGACCATAACTTAGTGAACAATTAGGCCAAATCTGGAATTGGGCACACTACCTTGTACAAAAATGACCAAATGAATAGTATTTACGTAAATGACCATAACTTTGTCTAGGAAGGTGCAAATGACCTGAATCTGATATTGATGGAAAGCTGAGACATATTCCTACAACTTTCATGAAGAAAATAATCCCCAAATTTGACCATAACCTATCTAAAAACTCACCTACATTTAGCACACCAAAAACTGCCAATATCCAGGAAATGCCCAGAATTCTGGATAACACCAAATCTGGCCAGCCCCATTCAAATAGTCATAACTTGGGCTACAAAGCTCCAAATGGAGTGATTCAAAATGTGAATTAAAGATAAGACAATAAGGAACAACGTTGATGAAGGACACTTAGCCAAATTCTCACAGTAACCAGGCCAATGAAATAGTAGAAAACAGGGGACTAAAACTGAAAAATTATAATTTCTCTTAGGAGACTTAGAAATTGAATTGGCAGTCAATGCCAATAAAATTGACACCCAAAATATGGTATATGGGTACAATTAGAACTAATAAACCTATTAAGTATAGAAAAGTCAATATTTTGACTTGAATAGTGCTATGAATAGTGCCACCATACACAAAAATGTGAAAGACCCGAAATTTATAAACCGTAATAGATAGGATAAGTTTGCAAAGAAATTGTTGGAATTTAAGTATTAGAAATGGATACTGAAGCACTTTAAATTTATGTGTTTCAGTTGAAAAGGGATCTTCAAAGGAGAAATGAAAGTTTGTGTAAATTGAGTCGACAAAAGAGGTTTGTGCACAATTATTTTTTGATTGAATTTGTTTTGAATATTTTATGCAATTAAATGATTTTATTTTTCCTTATGCACTACGTTTATCAATTATGGAATTTATTTCAATGATTATTGTAATGGGTATAGAAAACATGAGTTTAGTTTTGTAAAATACTATTTCAACAATTATTGAATATTGTTTTGGACTGGATAAATTATGTTTTGAATTGTGACGGATAATTTGAATGAATAAAATACAAAATCTTGTTTTGGATTGTGATGAGCATAAAAAAATTATGAAATATTGGAATTGATCTTGAATTAATATTGTGTTATGATTTATGCTCACAAGAAGGACAAAGAAATGCATGATATGATTTTATATCTTACAATAGATGCTTGACTAGGTTATTACTCGTCTCTATATCATTTGTTGATGAGACAATGAAGTTAGCTTTATTTTTTTTTTTGAATACCATGGTATGTGCACAGGCTTAGATTGTCCTCTTATTAGAGGTTAGATCTAAGTTTTTGTTAATGACCGGTCAAAAGTTTCATTATTGTGTTGTGTATTGTGCACGATAATTCGACCTCCTCGACCATAGGGAGTTAGAATCCTGATTCGACCTCCCTAACCATAAGGAGTTAGAATCACCCTGAAGATGGCCCTTTTCAGATTAGTCTTACATAGTTAGTGAGATAAAGAATGGGTTTTGATTGATAAAAAATTGTGATTTTAAATGAGATTGTGCACAAATGATTTTGTTAAAATAATTGTTTATTTCCATTATTGTAGTAATTATTTTTATTGTTTAGTTGTGATTTGACAAATTGAAATTTTGATCAAGGTTATTTTAACAAATGACTATTATTATTGGAAATAAGAATTTTGACATTTGGAAATTGGTTAAGTTTCGAGATTTCAAAATTTTTAGTACAATTATTGTTAATGTATATTGTATTATATTTTAAATTATAGTCGTGCACCACTGAGTTTACCACTCAGCGATAGCTTTGTATGCTATTGCAGGTGAGAGTAGAGATAGAGCAGTTGTGTGAGATTCCTGCAGCTGCACCTTGAAGACTGCTTATGACTAGCCTCAGGTATATTGTAGGTATACCCTTGTATATTAGATTTTGATTATGCATGTAAGTATATGTGTGTAAATTATTTGAGCAGTTGTACAAAAATTTTTATAATATTATTTTGGTATGTAATAAAATGCAAATTATTGTAATGTTCAAACTTATTTTTGAGTTTTGTAATGAATATAAATTAATTTTTCTTTAGTGGAGTATGAATGAAGTTATTTAATATTATTTTTAAAGACAATTGAATTGTTTTGAATTATGGAGTTGGGAGAAATGATGTTGATTTGTGTTGTGGAAGTGGTTGATTTTGATGAAATGAATTATTAGAAGTGTTTTTATAGGTGTTTGAAGAACTTTTTTTCCAAATATAGATGGCAATCTGCCGAAAATTTTCCAAAATTTAAGTAGAAATAAAAATGGACAAAAATTTTAACTAGTCTTTAAACTTCAAGTAAAAGTTTTTAATTCCTACCAAAAGTGCTCGCCACCTTTGAAAAGTAAGAAAATTATTTTAAAATCCCTTATAGTATATTTAATGGGTTACCGGTAGGCGAAGTATGGTAATTCATTAGATGTACTATGGGATCATGTTACATCTTACTGAGGGGTAGAGTGTGACATGTTTAGTGGTATCAGAGCAATGGTTTTAAAGTAAAATTTGAACTGTGAATTTGAAATATTTTGTCGGTTCATATAACTGCTCAAATATTTGATACATATAGTACAATTGTATCATAAATATGAATTAATGGAGAGAAATCTCCTTATGTAGGTTATCTCGAGAAAAGAAAATTTTCTGAATAGAAATGGAAGGGGGGAATAAACCAGTAGAACAATCAGATACGGTTAAGGCACAAGGGGAGGCCTCAGCTCCTTGAAGTGTTAAAGGCTCAACTGTACCAATTCCACCGATACAAATCACTGCACAAGTGGCACAGCAAATGGCCACCTTCTTCCAACAAATAGTTGATAGTTTGTTAGCCCAAGCTCAAACTCAAGCTTAAGCCCAAGTATAGACTCAACCCCCACAAGGGCAGTATGAAATAGAAAAAAGTGAGAAATCTATGGGTCAGAACTCGAATAGGCAATTGGGGAAAAGAAAAGAATTTGAGGAGCCCTAAATTTATAGATATGACAGAAGCGGATCTTCAGGGTGGAAGTAATCGAGAACCCATCAGCAAAGAATTCGAAGTTCCTACCCTATCCGTGTCTGTGAGTTATGTGGCAAGTTACACGAGGGTATTTGCTATAAGGTTACTGGAGCCTGCTTCAATTTTGATGGAATCGAGCATTATGCCCTAGATTGTACTAGTGCACATCGATTTATTCCACCAGAGGAATTAGTCCAAGGTTCTGATTTTAGAGGTTCATTAATAGTTAGTAGGGGCAGAGGCAGAAGTAGAGATAGCACTTTGGGTAATCCTAGCACAATGGACCAACCCGACCAGAGGAATACACTAGAAAGATGGAATGCCATGCATCGAGGGGAAGAAGTAGAGACTTCAGATGTAGTTACCGATACGTTCTTAACTTTTGAATGGAATAATTATGTACTATTTGATTCTGGCTCTACTTATTTATATGCTAACGCTAAAATTATATGTTCTACTGCTATTTTCGTACATGGAGATAAATTTTGATGTGTTAGTGATTAGTCTTTTAGGATAAGAATTACGATAATAAGCGTGATTGGAATTAATTTTGAAAAGGTTTCTAGTGAGAGACATCTCTGTTTCTCTATTTTGTAATTACCACAAGTGCACGTATCGCTAACAAGTAATAAAGTGATAAGTAGAGTATCGTTCCCACTAGGAATTTTGTTTAGCAAGTACCAATCTACACAAAAATCTTGACTGTCTAGGCTATCAAATACTTAGGGAATGAAGTTTGTTAACTTTAAACACCCAAATGGTAAACTTAAAACGAAATAATTTATTTGAAGCAATTTTGGAATCAAGATTTCACACTTGAATCATACTAGGGATGTTATCTCGTTTATTTACTGAATTGAGGATCGTTTTTCTTAACGAAAATTAGTCCTAAGCTATCCTATATCCTCTCTCAAGGCATCTAGGGTGTGTTCTAATTAACTCGAACCCTACTTTTGTGGTGATCAAATCAATTAAAATCCTTTAATTCCTTTGACCAATTTTTAGGTTCCACAAAGGTATCAGCCTATGTCTAGGTCAGAATTCCTAGGTTTAAGATCTCGATTTTCTAATGTTAATCTTTACCTTTCAGTCCTTCAATTAACATCTATAATCGTAACTAAGTGGGTACCAACACATAGCATGCATTAAGATCACAAGAAATTAAATCAAGAAACGAATCTCAAATCTAATAAATAAAACTCAGTGTTCATCCATAATAATAATTACAAGAGCTACTCTCCCAAATCCAGAATAAGAAAACTACTCACTCATGGTGAGTTCAGCAAATGTCATGATAAAAAGTAAAAAAAGAAAAAAAAAAAAGAGAGTTATGCAAAAGAAATAAAGTAATAAAATTCTGTCTAAGAAGATGAAACGAAGGAACCAAAGAGATTTTTAGATTTGATCTTATGGAGCTTCAGCTGAAAGACTTCTTTTGGTACTGATGTAGAGCACGATAACAGCAACCTTCAGTAGCATTCCCGACGACAGTGGCTCCCCCTTTCTGGTGTTTTCTTTTCTATTTATATTAGTTGCCCTAGGGTTAGGTCATTTTGAGTCCGAAAGGCTTTAGGAGTCTCGTTTGAACCAGAAAACAGGAGGGGAATTCAAGTTAGAAAACAGGTTGTAGCATAGTACACAGCCCGTGTGTCACTACACGGGTCTTGCAAAGTAGGGCTGTGTAACTTGCTGGAAGAGAATCGCGTGGTCTTGTTTTGGCACAGAAAGTTACACGAGTCTGTGCCAACTACACGGGCCGTGTACTTTTGTTCCCATAAGTTTCTTCAAGCTTGCGTCCGGCAGAGACTTACACGGGTCCTGCAGATTACACGAGTGTACTTACACGACCCGTGTACTTGTGTTTCTCATCGATTCTCTTGGCTTTCTTCTGGCAGGGAATTACACGGGTCTGGTGCTTGGTTTACACGACCTGTGTACTTTATATCAGCAGCAATTCTTTGTCTTTTTACCTCTCCAGGCTTTCCTATGCACATCCATCATTTAGGGCTTCACCAAAACACCTGAAATAATAAAGAAAATGTGGAATTAAGGGCTTGGCAATAGAATTTATAAAAACTAATGAAATCAACTATTATGCATGTAAATACTTGTCTAAATGCTATGATTTAGAATACAAATGTGCTTAAAAACATCTATACAATTCAAGTGTATCAAATACCCCCAAACTCAAACTTTTGCTTGTCCTCAAACAAAACAAAACTCTGGTTTAAAGCATATTTCAGGGGATACTTAGGAATACAACCATCAATTTAATAAGCATAGAATTGAACTCCTCTAACCTTCATATCGATTTCCCTCTTTCAAGGCATAAGGGTTCTAATAGCTGCCTGTTTGGAACTTCACCTCGTTTTATGGTGTTTTGGCTAATTATTCCTCTATACAAGACCATTAATAAGCCACAAATAACCTGTTTTATCGAGATAGAATTAAGAAACACTAACTCCTCCAATTCTGCCTCTTTCGTAAGTAATTGAGATGAAGTGTTTCAATTCTAACTCCATAGGCATATCTCAATTTTCTATCTCCACTAATGCAGCATGCGCTTTTCAAAAGATCAAAAGGTCTTTAAAAGGGTTGTGATGGGGCTAAAGGGGTAATGACTTGGCTACCAATGAAAGGATTTTAGGGAATGCAAATATGAGGATAGCATGTGTGCATAAAATCTAAGTATACTGAGTTTATTTCTTCATATTTTATGTGGAAAGGAAGGGCTTTTGGCTTTTTATACTGTCAAGCATGTTTCCATGACACTTTTCTTGGGACTTCTTTTCTTTTTTTTTCTTTTTTTTTGTTTTGTCCTCTCCCCCAAACTCATTGCTTTTGCTGGGTTGGAAAGGCAATTTTTTTTTCTTTTTTATCAATTGCACACTTGCATTCTTTCTTGAGTTCTACATCCTCTCTTCATTTTCTTTATGCATTTTGCTTCCTCAAAAGGGTATGGTAGGTGTTTAGGTTAGGGGCTAGGTAAATAATATGGGTAAGCAATAAATTCTAAGGGATAAATATAGGCTTCAAGTTGGCTACAAGGGATATATTTTAATTAAGGGTGGCTAAGGCTTAGTGAGGTTATATCAAAGAATGCCTTAATCATCTCTTCATCAAACGTATGCTAGGATTTCACCTTGATAGGTCCGAGAGATATGTTTTAGAGTTAGTGAAGCAATTCTTGAGTTTGCTTCTGTTTCAAAATTTGTTCTCCTAATTTTACAAGTTTAATGTGATAAATTAATAGTTATGAAGAGGTTTAGCCAGTCTAATTCCATAAAAGAGATTAGCTTCTTCACAACCAACATGTTAGAATCCCTTTTTGCCCATCTAGATACGTTCATTCCTCTTTCCCGTGGAGTCCAATCATTAGCTTACAAAAATTTTAGTTATAGTGCTAAGTTTCACAATTTACAATCCAAAAATTTTCATGTAGTTGAATTTGACACACAAGAATAATGTAGCTGAATTTAAACAATGCAATGATTTGCATGTAATGATATGCAAGTGCAAATGTATCCCCCTCCAAACTCAAATCAGACATTGTCCTCGATGTCAATATAATGTGCAAGATTGGATGATGCGTACAAAAATTTTAAGGAAGCATAATATTTATTAAGCATGAAAATTTTGAACATAAAGCAAATAAAAGAGACCTATGGTTTTAAGTTAGGACTAGGGCATGTAAGATATTACAATGAAGATCATATCCTATAGTCCTATCTCTAAAAGGCCTCTGATGATGATGATGGTGATCCTTGCTCCTCTTTCTCCTCATCCTCCTCATTTAGTTTGTCCATTAGAATGTCCAACTTGTTATGTGCTTCCTAGAGGCTGTCCTTGATAGCTCACATCCTGCCATATATTGTGTTCTCCATGCGTTGCAGGTATGCAAGGATCGGGTCTATCGGTGGTGGTGTGTATGGAGGCACTCGGACAGGGGATTCTTCGAACATCCGCTCTTGCCATTCTTCTTGGGGTTGTGAAGTCTCACCGGGTCCCTCCCTTGCCTTGTCTCTATGAGGGATGGTGTTTCCTTCGGCGTCCACCAAGTAACATTTGTTGCCCACCTTCTTACATATCCCTATGGATATGCAAATAGTCTGATAAATTCTCGATGTTCCAGTAACAAAGCGCAATCTGTGATGTCCTGGAACAAAGCCGAAGTGGAGGGCAATCATGGTGACAAGGCCTCCAAGCACTATGTGCCCGGTAGGCTGATGGCAAAGGCATCGGAGATGGTTGCACAGGAAAAAGCTAGTGCTGCACCGCTGCCCGGTGACCATGCACCATAGGAAAAATAACTCACTAACATTGACAATGCCGAGGCTGTCGCCACGGCCCATTATGGTATGGGAGGCAAACCGATGCATGTATCGCAATGCCGGACTAGTGATGCCCGTTGATTTGGATTTGCTGGAGTTGTAGGGCTCTGTGTTTGGTGTAATGGAATCCCGAAAGTTGATGTTGTTGTACAACATACGGTTCCTTGGGATTTCTTGGTGGCCGGTACTATCAAAGCCGAAGATGGCATTGAACTCATCCATATTTATTACCCAGTCTACACCAAATAGGCGAAACTCGATTTTGCCCCTGTCTTCCCCATCAGTGGGCCATAAGTTGGCCTTGAATCTGCCCAAAAATTCCAGCATTATGTCTTTGTAGGCTGAAAATTGGAGTTGGGCGAACCATGTCCACCCATTGCTGTCAAGTAGCCCATTGATTTCTTCTAGCAACCTGATTTGCTCTAAAAGCAGAAAGTCTATGTATTTGGTGGAGGATATTTTTCGTGAATGAAGTCGGGTACTGTAACACCCCTCACCCGACTGCAGTGTAGCCGAGCAAGGCGTGCTACATTCGTTGCCGGAGCACCCTAACTTATCTTACTTTATTTCTTTAAAAATTTTGTTCTCTTTATATTTAATATTGATTATTTTTCAACGGAGAAACTAACAGAGTTTCTCCTATTTTATTTTCATTTGACATGTTTTACTATTCACCTGTTTGAAAATTCACCAATATTTTCTAAGTATAATCTCATCCACTCATATCATCATTTAAAAAATCATTATGTAATTCAAATCTATACTCATTTTTTACAAATTCATTCATGCTCCATTCTTATAGCAAAATTATCAAATTTGCATTAATTTACATCATTTGCAATAATTAAATAAATCCTTAATTTACATGATATACAAATTAATTACAATTTGCTAATTTATATTACAATATAAGAAATAAATAAGATACACAAAATACATGATATGCTTAATGTGAGCCCTATCTACATGCATTGCTGAGGAGGTGACAACCTTGAACGCTCTGCAGATCAGAACTCCAAAATCTCTGTTTAGTATTCTGGCTTTAATCTCAAGACTGCGAGGAAACAATTCCATCGCGCTAAGCATTGCTGCTTAGTGGCGCAATAATATAACAAGGAAATAATATACAAATAAAGATAGAAATAAAACATAATTTAAATAATTAAGATTTATTTATAATTCACATGCGATTCTAAAATTTAATATGTTTTATTGTAATTTAGTCTTCTTTGAAAGTGTTTATTTCGCCAATGTACAGTAATAATGTACAAAGAAAAATGATCTAAAAATAATAAATTTATGCTTATATTATTATATAAGTCACATTTGCAATATTTATTTATGTTATAATTTTCTTTGCTAATCTTTTAGCATTTTCTCTTTACTTGCTAAGTTGTCTCAGATTATCTCATAATAAGTAAATTTTAATATCGGTCCAGTTCATTTCGATTCTTTCTAATAAATAACTATTCTAATTTATTTTAGGTCATCTTTCTCATTTATTTTATTTAATTTCTAATATTTTTAATTGCTAGTATTCTTAACTTATTTCCATAAATTTCACTGCCTAAGTAACCTATGACAGGCTGACTAAACTGGATAACGGGTCGTTGGCACTGGACACCGCGGTGCCTCGGGCCGTCATACCATGGGACGCAGAACGTCAACCACGTATGCAGTCAGTATGGCTAAAAAGCCATGATAACACATAATCGGGCATAAAAGCCATGAATGTTGGCATAAAGCCATGAATGCGGGCATAAAGCGATGAATACAGGCATAAAGCCATGAATACCGGCATAAAGCCTTTCGCAGTACTGCTAAAACAATACCCTATTGGCATGCCAAACTATCCAATCTGACACACATGTCTAGGCAATACAAGGGCACATAATATCATTAAATATTATTATATTGTGTTTTATGACTTTATTATTTCATGATAAATTTCAATTATAATTCATACATTCATTTGATCATTTATATGATCACAATTCACATCAATTATCCTTTTATACCATTGTACTCAAAATACTTCTCCTCTCTACAATAATGAGAACTAATGTCTCATTCATACATTAATATGGTTCATTTATTCATTCATTATGTTATTCATAGTGATCACATTTCTAAACAATGGTTCACATGTACCATTGTATTCAAAACATTTTTCCTTTCTCATTTATACATTCAAGAATCTACTTATGTAATTACAAATTTTATATTTCAAGTTGAGTTACTAATATTTTATGAATTCCATTTGTGATGGGCATATAAGCCCTAACTATCTATTCACATCAATTAGGTGACTTATTTTTCATGTTTCAAGTAATCAATGAACATTTCATGGATTTCAAATTTATGGTCTTAATTTCCTTTTTACAATTTTGACTAAGATGCATAGTTCACATTTGTCATACAATTCTAAGCATTTAACCTTAGAATTGGTTCTAAGTCTTTATCTTAGTTTGCTAATCATTTTGATTACTATTCACCTTACTAGTCAACCAAAATGTTGACTTTTTAATACATAATAATTTTATTGAACCTAAGTTCTCCAAGATACCACATTTTGATTTTAAAATTTGTTGGTATTGGTTGCCAATACCATTTCCAAGCTTAATATTAATTGGGCAGAATTTTCAGTCTTCATGCCTTATCTTTACTGTTCCATTAGTCATTTTTGCAGTGGGAATTTGGAAAAATGTTCAACATGAAAGTTGTTCCTTATTTTCCTTATTTGGAAAAATAGTTGAATTTATTTTTTTGAATCACTCCATTTGGAGTTTTGTAGCTCAAGTTATGGCTTAAAAACCATGACTGGCCGGATTGGGCAGAACCCAAAATTATGGGTAAAATTGTTTCTGGCAGATTTGGTAACTCAAGTTTGGTTGGAAATTTGACTACGTTATGGTAATAATTTGGGTTAGGTTTCTTCATGAAAGTTGTTGGTCTATATCTCAACTTGTTGCTGGTAAATTTGCAAGTCAATTGGACCTTGCTACATTGAGTTATGGCCAAATGACCAAATACTATTCATTTGATCATTTTGCCCAGGCAGATTGCAGGTCACCCGGATTAGGGCAAATTTTTGGTCCACTTGGTTTGGTTTTCTAGGAATGGTTTCCTCACAAAAGTTGTGCCATTATGTGTCTAGTTTCACCTCCAATTAGCTTCATACCAATTGGAGTCACACAACTTCAGTTATAGGTCAAACAATACCCTGGACTCATAGGTCCGAATTTCCTGCATAAGAGAAACACTCCCAATTTTCAATTTCACCCAACTTCCAAACATCAATTCACATTTATAACACTTCTAATAGTCAATAATCAACCTCAACATCATCAAATTGAAGTCACAACACAAAATTCCATATTTAAGCAAACCCTAAATCAACTTGCAATAATTTTAAATTCCAAGAGAATTTCTAGCACTAACCTTTGTGTCCTAGCTTCAATCAACTCCAAGCTACTCCAATTAATCTTCAATTCATTCAAAACACTTTGATCTTCTTCCTTGGGCTGCCCACTGAATTTCTTTCTTCTTTTTCTTGGTTTTTCTTGCTTATTCTTGGAGTTCATGCCTTGATGAAGGTTTTTCTTTAAATTTCTAAGAATTTTGGTTAAGAAATTTGCATGGTTTGGAAGCTTAAGCAAGCTTCAATGGAGGAAATTTTGTTTTGACAGAGAAATGGGAATGTGGGATGGCAAAGTAGTAGAGAAGAAGAGAAAAATATGTTTTATTTCATTATTATAAGATATTTATATAAATTTAAATATTAAATAATGTATTTGTCTTATTAGGCAAATTTGCTAATTAATTTTTATTTAAAATATGTAACTAATTTTTCCATTTTCCATCCACTTTCTTTTTATTTATTTTTAATTAATCTTTTATCAATATTTATTCATATTTTATCCATTTTTATTAGTTTGTCAAATGGTGATTTGGAGGAGGCATTGTTAATGACATCATGTGATGTCATAATTCCCAATTTCTTTCATTTTCTTTTTCTTTTCTTTTCTACTCATTTTAAATTTAATTTTTAGCAATATTTATTTATATTTTAGATCATAATAATTATTTACTTAACTAGACAAGTCGGCCAAAAATCACCTCTGAAGGCGAAATGACCAAAATGCCCTCTGTTTGGCTTAACAGACCAAAATTGTCTGTACCGATCGAAAAATTTTTCTAAACCTTTTTTTTTTGCATTCTAAGGTCATAGAAACCTCAATGACTCTTCTCTAGAGCCTCAAAAATTATTTTATGAATTTTCTCCAGGGTCTAGGGCTCCTAGTTGCGAGAACCGCAACCTCCCACTGGGTTACCCATCGCTAGGGCACCAGCTCATTTAACTTGGTTGTATTTTATTTCTAAAATTTTTCCTTAATTTTTCTTATACTTATTTGAGTTATTTATGTCTCCTCACTCTAGTCTAATTATTTTTCCAGACGTTCTAGCTGTTCGGACCAACACCGGTCATCAGAACAGTTGAATGTACGGAATTGCTACAGTGAGCGTGTTACAATTCTTCCCCTCTAATTTAAATTTCGTCCTTGAAATTTACTGGGTGTAGGTATCTAAGATAATTCTTTTACCTTTCTATTGCTCCCTCTGTCTACTTCTTTTATATATATGGTACTATTTAGTCTTTTTGAATATATGATTACACACTTAGGCATATCATAAAGGAAATACTTTACCTCAAATTCACATCTAGGGCTTCTTGCTCCTCTCCGGCTTGGGTGACATTTGGAAGTGGTGTTAATGTTGTACTTGGTCTTTCCACGGCCTCTGTCTGGGTCCATGGTAAATTCCTCTTAGGACAATCTTTCAGACGATGGTCTATGGCCCCACATCTATAACAGGCTCCAGTTAATCCCCTACATTCACCTTTATGCCACTTGTTACAATGGCCACATTTTCTTGCTAGTCCTGGCGCACTCACTACTACTGTTTCTGATTGATCTCTTCTGGGTATAGGTCTGGGTCTGGATCTCCTACTTTGATCAGATGTCTGACTTAACTGTTCTCTTGGCCTCTTATTACTAGACTGTCCAAATTTCCTCTTTTGCTGATCACCACTCCTCTTCTGTTTCTCTTCATGAACACAACTAATATATTTCTTTCTGAACTCTATCAGAAAGAATTCCCAAGTTACGTCAGCTGGTGGCACTACCTTGGTTACAACATCCCACCACCGATATGCAGCTTCTTGTAACAATGAAACTGCACACTTCAAACTTTGTTCTGGTGTGCAATGGAGCTGCTGCAGGACTCTTTCAGTCCTTTCTAACCAATACTCAGCCGCTGAAGAATCGTCTTCCTTTCTACCATTGAAATCTACAGCTCCATACTTCCTAATTTTTCCTAGAGGTGATTTCTGCTGAGACAATGGTAGAATAACTCCAGTCATCTGTCGAAAGAATTCAGTCATCTGCTCAAACAAGGCCTGTTGGGGTTGCACAGGCACCTCTTGCACTGGTGGAGCAGGATCTCCCTGATTTCCAATATCACTCCCAGTCGGGATACGGCTTACTACTTCTTCTTCTACTGCCCTCTGCGATTCTGAGTCCATACCTTAACCTAAAATAACCAAGAAAATAGATCTGCATTAGTGTCACCTCAACTCATATGAATGCAATGCATGTTATGCACACTATTCATTCTATCTATCTATGCCTAGGAATGCCTAAACCGTGCTTTAATACCAATAAATGTAACACCCCTCACCCGACTGCAGTGTAGCCGAGCAAGGCGTGCTACATTCGGTGTCGGAGCACCCTAACTTATCTTACTTTATTTCTTTAAAAATTTTGTTCTCGTTATATTTAATATTGATTATTTTTCAACGGAGAAACTAATGGAGTTTCCCCTATTTAATTTTCATTTGACGTGTTTTACTATTCACCTATTTGAAAATTCACCAATATTTTCTAAGTATAATCTCATCCACTCATATCATCATTTAAAAAATCATTATGTAATTCAAATCTATACTCATTTTTACAAATTCATTCATGCTCCATTCTTATAGCAAAATTCTCAAATTTGCATTAATTTACATCATTTGCAATAATTAAATAAATCCTTAATTTACATGATATACAAATTAATTACAATTTGCTAATTTATATTACAATATAAGAAATAAATAAGATACACAAAATACATGATATGCTTAATGTGAGCCCTATCTACATGCATTGCTGAGGAGGTGACAACCTTGAACGCTCTGCAGATCAGAACTCCAAAATCTCTATTTAGTATTCATTGGGCTTTAACTTCAGTACCTGCGCGAGGAAACAATTCCATCGCGCTAAGCATTGCTGCTTAGTAATGCAATAATATAACAAGGAAATAATATACAAATAAAGATAGAAATAAAACATAATTTAAATAATTAAGATTTATTTATACTTCACATGCGATTCTAAAATTTAATATGTTTTATCGTAATTTAGTCCTCTTTGGAAGTGTTTGTTTCGCCAATGTACAGTAATAATGTACAAAGAAAAATGATCTAAAAATAATAAATTTATGCTTATATTATTATATAAGTCACATTTGCAATATTTATTTATGTTATAATTTTCTTTGCTAATCTTTTAGCATTTTCTCTTTACTTGCTAAGTTGTCTCAGATTATCTCATAATAAGTAAATTTTAATATCGGTCCAGTTCATTTCGATTCTTTCTAATAAATAACTATTCTAATTTATTTTAGGTCATCTTACTCATTTATTTTATTTAATTTCTAATATTTTTAATTGCTAGTATTCTTAACTTATTTCCATAAATTTCACTGCCCAAGTAACCTATGACAGGCTGACTAAACTGGATAACGGGTCGTTGGCACTGGACACCACGGTGCCTCGGGCCGTCATACCATGGGACGCAGAACGTCAACCACGTATGCAGTCAGTATGGCTAAAAAGCCATGATAACACATAATCGGGCATAAAAGCCATGAATGTTGGCATAAAGCCATGAATGCGGGCATAAAGCCATGAATACGGGCATAAAGCCATGAATACTGGCATAAAGCCTTTCGCAGTACTGCTAAAATAATACCCTATTGGCATGCCAAACTATCCAATCTGACACACATGTCTAGGCAATACAAGGGCATATAATATCATTAAATATTAATATATTGTGTTTTATGACTTCATTATTTCATGATAAATTTCAATTATAATTCATACATTCATTTGATCATTTATATGATCATAATTCACATCAATTATCCTTTTATACCATTATACTCAAAATACTTCTCCTCTCTACAATAATGAGAACTAATGTCTCATTCATACATTAATATGGTTCATTTATTTATTCATTATGTTATTCATATTGATCACATTTCTAAACAATGGTTCACATGTACCATTGTATTCAAAACATTTTTCCTTTTTCATTTATACATTCAAGAATCTACTTATGTAATTACAAATTTTATATTTCAAGTTGAGTTACTAATATTTTATGAATTCCATTTGTGATGGGCATATAAGCCCTAACTATCTATTCACATCAATTAGGTGACTTATTTTTCATGTTTCAAGTAATCAATGAACATTTCATGAATTTCAAATTTATGGTCTTAATTTCCTTTTTACAATTTTGACTAAGATGCATAGTTCACATTTGTCATACAATTCTAAGTATTTAAGCTTAGAATTGGTTCTAAGTCTTTATCTTAGTTTGCTAATCATTTTGATTACTATTCACCTTACTAGTCAACCAAAATGTTGACTTTTTAATACATAATAATTTTATTGAACCTAAGTTCGCCAAGATACCACATTTTGCATTTAAAATTTGTTGGTATTGGTTGCCAATACCGTTTCCAAGCTTAATATTAATTGGGCAGAATTTTCAGTTTTCATGCCTTATCTTTACTGTTCCATTAGTCATTTTTGTAGTGGGAATTTGGGAAAATGTTCAACATGAAAGTTGTTCCTTATTTTCATTATTTGGAAAAATAGTTGAATTTCTTTTTTTGAATCACTCCATTTGGAGTTTTGTAGCTCAAGTTATGGCCTAATAACCATGACTGGCCGGATTGGGCAGAACCCAAAATTCTGGGTAAATTTGTTTCTGGCAGATTTGGTAACTCGAGTTTGGTTGGCAATTTGACTAGGTTATGGTCATAATTTGGGTCAGGTTTCTTCATCAAAGTTGTTGGTCTATATCTCAACTTGTTGCTGGTAAAATTTCAGGTCAATTGGACCTTGCTACATTGAGTTATGGCCAAATGACCAAATACTATTCATTTGATCATTTTGCCTAGGCAGATTGCAGGTCACCCGGATTAGGACAAACTTTTGGTCCACTTGGTTTTGTTTTCTGGGCATGGTTTCTTCACAAAAGTTGTGCCATTTTGTGTCTAGTTTCACCTCTAATTGGCCTCATACCAATTGGAGTCACACAAGTTCAGTTATAGGTCAAACAATATCCTGGACTCATAGGTCCGAATTTCCTTCATAAGAGAAGCACTCCCAATTTTCAATTTCACCCAACTTCCAAACTTCAATTCACATTTATAACACTTATAATAGTCAATAATCAACCTCAACATCATCAAATTCAAGTCACAACACAAAATTCCATATTTGAGCAAACCCTAAATCAACTTGCAATAATTTTAAATTCCAAGAGAATTTTTAGCACCAACCTTTGTGTGCTAGCTTCAATCAACTCCAAACTACTCCAATTAATCTTCAATTAATTCAAAAAACTTTGATCTTCTTCCTTGGGCTGCCCACTGAATTTCCTTCTTCTTTTTCTTCCTTCTTTTTCTTGGTTTTTCTTGCTTATTCTTGGAGTTCATGCCTTGATGAAGGTTTTTCTTTAAATTTGTAAGAATTTTGGTCAAGAAATTTGCATGGTTTGGAAGCTTAAGCAAGCTTCAATGGAGGAAATTTTGTTTTGAGAGAGAAATGGGAATGTGGGATGGCAAAGTAGTAGAGAAGAAGAGAAAAATCTGTTTTCTTTCATTATTATAAGATATTTATATAAATTTAAATATTAAATAATGTATTTGTCTTATTAGGCAAATTTGCTAATTAATTTTTATTTAAACTATGTAACTAATTTTTCCATTTTCCATACACTTTCTTTTTATTTATTTTTAATTAATCTTTTATCAATATTTATTTATGTTTTATCCATTTTTATTAGTTTGTCAAATGGTGATTTGGTGGAGGCATTGTTAATGACATCATGTGATATCATAATTACCAATTTCTTTCATTTTCTTTTTCTTTTCTTTTCTACTCATTTTAAATTTAATTTTTAGCAATATTTATTTATATTTTAGATCATAATAATTATTTACTTAACTAGACAAGTCGGCCAAAAATCACCTCTGAAGGCGAAATGACCAAAATGCCCTCCGTTTGGCTTAACAGACCAAAATTGTCTGTACCGATCGAAAAATTTTTCTAAACCTTTTTTTTTGCATTCTAATGTCATAGAAACCTCAATGACTCTTCTCTGGAGCCTAAAAAATTATTTTATGAATTTTCTCCCGGGTCTAGGGCTCCTAGTTGCGAGAACCGCAACTTCCCACTGGGTTACCCATTGCTAGGGCACCGGCTCATTTAACTTGGTTGTATTTTATTTCTAAAATTTTTCCTTAATTTTTCTTATACTTATTTTAGTTATTTATGACTCCTCACTCTAGTCTAATTATTTTTCCAGACGTTCTAGCTGTTCGGACCAACACCGGTCACCGGAACAGTTGAATGTACGGAATTGCTACAGTGAGCGTGTTACACGTACGCATTGCTTTCTGGGCATCATCTCGAAATCCTCAAGGAATAGAGATTTCGAGTTGTGGAGTGGGTTGTGGCTATGGTTATGGTGGTGGTGGGGCTTGTTGAGATGGTTGTTGAGTGGCTTCCCTCATTCTTGGGCGTTAGGTTGGAGGCTGAGGTGGAGAAGGTGAGGATTCTCCTCTTTATCATGAAGAAGAGCCAATTCTTCTTGCAGATCTCTTTGCAGGAGCCATGGGTGTGTTTTTGGGGAGGAGAAGAGTATGATTTTGGTGAAAGGAGATGAGATTTGAGAGGTTTTTATAGGCTAGGAAGGGAGTAGATGAAGGGCTTTGTGTTTATGAAGTGTTTTAATGCTAGGGGTGTATTTAAAGAGCCGTTAGGACTCTTCATTTCGCGTGTTTCGCACCCTAAGAGTCACGTCTGCGATGAGATACACGGGGCGTGTATCACTACATGGGTCCCGACATATAGGGCCGTGTAAATTTTTGCCTAGAATTTTTGAAATCCATCATAGTACACAGCCCATGTAAATTAGCTATGGGACCTATGTAACTAACTGTCTCTCAGATTTCTTTACTGGATATGTTACATGGCCCGTGTAAAATTCAAGGAGCCCGTGTAACCTTCTGTCTCTCAGTTATTCTACTAGAGGCATTACAAGGTCCGTGTAATTTGGTGTATGGACCCGTGTAATTTTCTGCCTCTTGAAGGGTTGAGATTGCATGGAATTTATAGACTTCCAGAAAGTTACACGGGGCATGTACTATCAGTACACGACCCATGTAAGTTTCTGGTTTCTCAAATCTTTGGCAAATGAAAAGTTTAAAATTCTAACACATGAAATGGATGCAAAAATTAGCAGTAGATTTACTTCCCTAGTTTTTGTTCAATTTCCCCTTTTGTGGTTTTGACTTGGTCATTCCCTTCCTCTTTTGATCTCTATTCCCCTTTTTAAGAATCCTACAAAATGAAATGCTAATGAGTACGAAATAAAAATTTAATATTGAATAAAAAAAAAAGAAGAAAAGTTTAGAAAAGTTTTGGGTTGCCTCCCAAAGAGTGCTAGTTTATAGTCTTTAGCTGGACTTTGCTTGTTTATGGTCTATCAGTAGGAGGACTGAGAGTGCAATTTACTCCCTTTTCTATGGGTTCTCCCTGAAAGTAAGGCTTCAGCCTCTGCCCATTGACCTTGAATGCACTTGAGGTTTCGCTCCATACCTTTACTGCTCCATGCAGGAAGACTTGGGTGACCTTGAAAGGTCCGGACTATTTTGATTTCAGCTTCCCTAGAAAGAGTTTCAATCTAGAGTTGAATAAGAGGACAAGATCTCCTTCTTTTATCTCTTTCCTTACTATGCGCCTGTCATGCCATCTTTTGGTTTTACCCTTAAAGATTTTGGCATTTTCGTATGCATCTTGTCGGATTTCTTCCAGCTCATTTAGTTGTAAGAGCCTTTTTTCACCAACAGCCTTGAGGTCAAAGTTTAGTACCTGAATTGCCCAGTAGGCTTTGTGCTCAATTTCAACAGGGAGACGGCATGATTTTTCATAAACCAGTCGAAGCGTGTTGTACCAATTGGGGTTTTATATGTAGTGCGGTATGCCCATAGTGCATCATCTAGCTTCATGCACCAGTCCTTCCTAGATCTGCTTACAGTTTTCTCCAGGATCTGCTTTAGTTCCCTGTTTGATATTTCTACTTGACCACTGGTTTGAGGATGATAAGGTGTGGCCACCTTGTGAGCCACTCCATACCTTTTCAGTAGTGTTTCGAATTGTTGGTTGCAGAAGTAGCTTCCTCCATCACTAATTATCGCTTGTGGTGTGCCAAATCTTTTGAAGATGTTCTTCTTAAGGAACTTGGTGACCACTCTTACATCGTTGGTTGGTGTTGCAATAGCTTTTACCCATTTTGACACATAATCAACTCTAACCAGGATATACTTGTTTCCATGGGAAGAGGGAAATGGTCCCATGAAGTCTATTCCCCATACATCAAACAATTCTATCTTAAGTATACCATGCAATGGCATTTCATTCCTTCTTGAACTGTTACCTGTTCTTTGGCATTGATCACAAGCTAGCACAAAGGATCTTACATCCTTAAACAAATGTGGCCAGTAAAACCCTGCTTGTAAAATCTTGGCTGCGGTCTTTAAAGTGCCTAAATGTCCTCCATATAGTGATGAATGGCAGTGATAAATTATACTTTCCATATCTTCCTCTAGTATGCACCATCTTATCAGCCCATCATTACATCTCTTGTACAGTAGTGGTTCTTCCCATAAGTAATATCTCACATAATGTAGGAATTTTTTTCTTTACTGATAAGTCATGTTTGGAGGTAGTACCCTGCATATAAGAAAATTAACAAAGTCAGAGCGTCCCATGGAGCTTTGGAGAATGCAAGTAATTGCTCATCAGGAAATGAATCATCAATTGGCAAATCTTCGAAGTCTTCCATGTACTCCAGTTTTAGTCTAGAAAGATGATCAGCTACTATATTTTCAGATCCCTTTTTGTCCTTTATTTCAAGGTCAAATTCTTGTAGGAGTAGAATCCATCGAATCAGTCTTGGTTTTGCTTCCTTTTTGTTCATAAGATATCGGATTACAGCATGGTCTGTGAATACAATGACTTTTGACCCGATGAGGTAAGATCTGAATTTGTCCATTACAAATACCACTACTAGCAATTCCTTTTCTATGGTAGCATAATTGATTTATGCATCATCGAGTGTCTTGCTAGCATAATAAATAGCATGGAGCTTTTTATCTTTTCTTTGCCCAAGCACTGCTCCAACTGCAAAATCGGTCACGTCGCACATAACCTCAAATGGTAGCTCCCAATTCGGTGGCGGCATTATTGGTGCTGATATCAGAGCCTCTTTGATTCTATTAAAGGAGACAAGACAATTTTCATCAAAATCAAAGGGAACATTTTGGTTTAACAAGTTAGTAAGTGGCTTAGCTATTTTGGAAAAGTCTTTGATAAATCTTCTGTAAAATCCTGCATGTCCCAAAAAGCTTCGCACTCCCTTGACTGACGTTGGTGGTGGCATGTTTTCAATGATCTCAATTTTTGCCTTATCTACTTCCATTTCTCTTTCTGATATCAAATGTTCCAAAACTATACCTTCTCTTACCATAAAGTGGCATTTTTTCCAATTTAGGACTAGGTTTGATTCTTCACATCTTTGCAACACCTTAGATAAATTAGCTAGGCAATCATCAAAAGTAGCTCCATAGACAGGAAAATCATCCATAAAAACTTCCATAATATCTTCAATATAGTAAAAAAAGATAGCCATCATGCATCTTTGAAAGGTAGCAGGGGCATTACAAAGACCAAAAAGCATTCTCTTATATGCAAATGTTCCATAGGGACAAGTGAATATTGTTTTTTCTTGGTCTTTTGGGTGAATAGGAATTTGAAAGAATCCCGAATATCCATCCAGGTAATAGAAATAAGAGTGTTTTGCTAATCTTTCTAGCATTTGGTCAATGAAGGGGAGGGGTCTTTTCTGGTGGCACCATTCAATTTTCTATAATCTATGCACATTCGCCAACCAGTGACTACTCTAATAGGGATTAGTTCATTGCTTGCATTACGGATAACAGTTGTCCCACCTTTCTTAGGAACTACATGTACTAGATTAACCCATTTACTATAAAAAATTCGGTATATGATACCTGCATCTAGAATTTTTAAAATTTCTTTCTTGAATACCTCTTTCATGTTTGGGTTAAGTCTTCTTTGGTGTTCGATTTTCGGTTTACTGTTTTCTTCCATGGGTATCCTATGCATTCAAATCGAAGGGTTGATTCCCTTCAGGTCTTCTATTTTATACCCTAATGCTTTGCTATGGATCCTAAGTTCTCTTAACAATTTTTCCTCTTCTAGCTTAGACAGACTAGGATTGATTATAACAGGATATTTAGAATTTGAGTCCAGAAATGCATACCTTAATGAAGATGGGAGAGGTTTAAGCTCTACCTGTTCGACGTTTTCCTGGAGCTTACATTTGGTTTGTTCCTCCTTCGAACTCTCCATCTCGGAAGCCTTAGCTAAAGGTAGGGGTGGAGGAGCTGCCAACTATTGTGCACATGCTGCTATTTCAGTATTTTCATGTAACACCCCTAAGTTCGGTAGTGCGTTCTACTGCTCCAGTGACCAGTGTTGTCCGGACAGCTAGGATGCCTAGAACTACACTTCACTATGAGTGGGGAGACATAAAATAATGAAATACAAGAAAAGAAAATACAAGAAAAACAAAGGAAAAAATAATAGCAAAGAAATGTAGCCAAGTTAAGCGAGCCGGGAACCCTAGCGATGGTGATCATGACTGGAAGTCACGGCGTGGACCGTTGACTAGCCCCGGATCATGGAGAACCCCGGGAAAACATTTTTAGGACTTAAATAGACCCTTATTGAAGAATAAATATCATTAGGAAGATCAAAGAAAAATTAAATAATTAGTACAAAGAAAAGTGAGAAATCGAAAAATAGACAAAATCCGGTGTTACCGAAAAATCGGGAATGCAACCCGAACAGGGGCATTATGGTCAATCGACATCCTGAATTGTCTTTTGACCTAAATGTCCATTAAAAATAAATAATATTACACTTAGAAAATAAAATGAAAAATTAATTTGGTGGCACCTAAAGTAAATAACAAGAATTAAGGGTTAATGTGGAATAAATGAAAGTTAAACTTATAAAATACTTTTAATTATGTTAGTGGACCACTAAACATTATATTAAGTATTAAAAAACCAGGTTCCTTCCACTATATCTCTGCATTTATCTTCTTCTTCAATTAAAACTTCATTTGGCCGAATGAAAAATTCTCCAAGCTTCATCCATGGCCGCCCATACACAAGCCCTCATGCACCATTGATCAAGCCATATTTCCATGCAAGTGCCTTCATTAAACTTAGTCTACACATCATGGGCAGCATGTAGGAAGCAAGAAAGAGAAGTTTTAGTGAAGATTAAGCAAGTCCCAACAAGAGGTAAGTGTCCATTTTCTTCCCTTGCTTAATTAAAACTTGTGTTGAGGTTGTGGTAGTATTTTGGTTGAAAAATTGAAAGAATTACTTGAATAATTATTGGGTGTAACTTTTGGCAGCCATGGAAAGGAAAGGTGAGCAGATTATTCTCACTTGTAATTGATGTTAATTGATGAGAATTAGTGGGGATTAAAGTGCTTAAATGTATAAGAGCTTAATTACCATGTGTATGTGTAAATTGTGCATTGAAAATGAGGTTAGGAAGTCAATATGGGAGATTGAAGTATATGTGTAAATTGGGCAGCCTTGATGTGCTTAGGAAGGCCTTAAATTCATGTATATTTAATGTTGATTTAAGAACAATGAGATATATGTTATTGATCTTGGTTAGTTGGATTAAGTTTGAGCAATTAAATTGTTGCTAGACATGGATTTGATCAATTGAGTGTGATGGAGAATTACTTGAGTTGAATTTGTATTTGGACATTGATTAAATTGCTGGATATTTGATCACATATATTGTGGCTGGATATTGGTTGTAGTATATTGATATTGGACAATTGACCTAAGTATAAAGTGCATAATGTCTATTAGAATTGCAAAAATTTGCAATGCAAAGTGTGTTAGTAAAAACAGTGTGTATTTTAGGCTCTAAATGGAATTGTGTGACTCCAATTGGTATGAGACCAATTGGAGGTGAAACTAGGCACAAAATGTGCCAACTTTCATTGAGAAAACATACCAAAATTCTGCTTGCAAGGTGACCTAAGAAAATGACCAATTCGGATTAGGTGCAATTAGGACCTGAAAAATGACCAATTGGGCAGCAGTGAGTGTTTAGGCCATAACTCACTCAAAACAGGTCCAATTGACCTGAAATTTTAACCATGAATAGTTAAGACCCATACCTACAAGTCTTATGAAGACACCAAAGCCCAGAAATGACCATAAGCAAGCCAAAAAGCTTGCACAAGTTCGGGTCCAAAAACTGGCCGAACCAGAGTTGACCAAATTGACCTAAAATTAACCTAATTGATGCCATTTGACCAGCAATAGTATAATGACCATAACTTGGTCTACTTAACTCGGATTGACCTGAAATTTTGCCCCACGTGCAATAAGACATAGATCTACAAGTTTGTAGTTTTGACCAAGACCCAAAAACCGAGGGAACTAGGCCGTCCGGCTAGGTCAAACCAGTATCCCGGAATCCAGCAATTTGCAATGAAATGCAAGAAAAGTCACTAAACCAGGAAATGAGTTTGGTAACACGTACCAACCCTAAAACCCTATCAAATATGACATATTAATGACACTAAAACCTAATTTACCTAAAACGCAACGAGGGTCGGTATATTAGGTGATTAAGTGAATAATTGAGTTCAGTACATTATTTACCAAACACCATCGATAGAGACAGTTTAATTTAGTATCAAACACTTCAAATTGTGTTTCTCGATTAACAAGGACTCAAAGAAAAGGGAAAGAAATATCGAGTCAAGACCAGAGACAAATATCAGAGGTTTGTGCACAACAACTATTTCTCTTGAATTTTTCAATTGAAATAAATATTGACTATTTGTATATTATTGTTTTAAATTGTGGAAATGTGTTTGATGGACACTTATTGATTGAAAAACATTGTGAATGGTTTGAAACTGTGAAAAATTATTTGAATGATATTGATGGATACTTATTGATTGAAAAGCACTGTAAATGGTTTTTGTGGAAGTTGAAGTGAATTACGAATTGTGTTGCCATTTTGTGAATGAAATTATAACTTTGGAAATTTATTGGATTCTTACGGATCATTTGAATAAAATGTTTGGAATTGTTTTGACTCACAATTGGCATGACACTGATACTATGTCCCTCCTCCATTAATGGGGTGAGTGTGATTATTCCTCCCTCTTTGACTTATCAGTCTGGGGTGAGTATGATTATGTTCCTCCCTCTTGACTTCCCAGTCTGAGGTGAGTGTGGATGAGTACTCATTATTCAGCTAGCTTCCTCCCTCATTGATTTCGATTATTGGGGTGAGTATGTCTTGTCGTGGTGTACAACACGGCATGTGTGGAAAAAAATTGTGTCATGGCCTAAATTGTGTTATTGATTGGCAACATTGTATTATTCAGTTATTTGATCGAATTGTGTTATTGATTTACAAAACGATATTATTCAGTTATTTGATCAATTGTGTTATTGATTTGCAAAACGATATTATTCAGTTATTTGATCAATTGTGTTATTGATTTGCAAAACGATATTATTCAGTTATTTGATTGAATTGTGTTATTGATTTGCAAAATGATATTATTCAGTTATTTGATCGAATTGTGTTATTGATTTGCAAAAAGGTATTATTCAGTTATTTGATCAAATTGTGCATGAATTGGCAATACGGTATCCTTAAACTATTTGACTAAATTGTGTTATTATGAATTTTGATAATTTGTGAATTGGAGTTTAAGTTCCTTATGACATTCATTGTCTTGAATTTAACTATGGTTTTACGTATCCACTATCTATATGGTTTATGAGTTGTGATTTAAAGTTGTATTTGGTTAATGTTGTGCACCACTGAGACATTGTCTCAGCGATAGCTTTTTATTGCTGTCGCAGGTAGAGAGAGAGACAGGGCAGCAGACTAGGCTGCTAGTACATCCAGCGAGGGATTACCTGGTATAATGAGTATACCAATATTTTGCATTTTGTCTCAGAATGTATGACACTGTATGTACATTTTGTTGTTGGTTTTGAGCAGTTGTAAATCCAAATTGTACATTTGACTTGTAAATTAATTATGAGTTATTTGACTTGTAAAAATTGTATTATGTTTCCTTATCTCAGACTTTGAAAAATTTCTATGGAATTGAATTAAGAAATGTGTTGTATTGAGAAAAATGTTGGAGTTGAGATTTGGAAAATATATTGAAGTGCTTTTTACAGGTTTTTTTGAAGAACTGTTTTATCTAAAATACAGATGGGCTCTGCCAAAATTTTTACAGAAATTCCAAATAAATCAAATGAGTTAGTTGTTGCACTTCAGCTCAAAAAGGTTTTTAACACCTGTAAATAGTGCTCACCACTGTAAAAGAAGTAAGAAAAGTTTTTAAAATCCCTTGTAGTGTATTTAATGGGTTATCAGTAGACGGAGTTGGTAATTCATTAGGTATACTACGGGATCATGTTATGCCTTACAAAGGGGTAGGGTGTGACATTTTTTAGTGGTATCAGAGCAAAGTTTTTAAATTCTGTTTTCACTTGTTACTTGAA
Organism: Hevea brasiliensis; assembly: GCF_030052815.1. Classification (NCBI taxonomy): domain Eukaryota; kingdom Viridiplantae; phylum Streptophyta; class Magnoliopsida; order Malpighiales; family Euphorbiaceae; genus Hevea; species Hevea brasiliensis. The sequence continues at coordinate 54,548,351 of NC_079503.1, read as the reverse complement.
TATTCTTTCTTCACAGTACAACTGCTCAATATCATTGTTTGATACATACAGTACATTACATTATAAATATGCACTAACGGGAGGAAATCTCCTTGTATTATTGTACATGAGGCCTAAAATCCTCGAATTGACTATGGAAGAGGATGGTCGTTCAGTCGATCAATCTATAGAGGCTGAGGTGCAAGGGGATGCCCCAGCCCTACATAACGTCAGTGGTTCAAAGAAGACACCAGCGATCGCAGATTCTGCTTCGCTCGCCAAAGCAGACGCAATGTTCCAACAAATGGATGGTAATGTGCCTACTCAAGCCCCAATACAAACTCCAGTGGTACAACCACAGTCTTCTGCTAGACAATATGATAAATTGATGAAATACAGGGCTACAGAGTTCAAGGGGACAGTAGATCCTCTAGAGGCAGAACAATGGTTAGAGAGGATGGATAGGGTATTCAAGAAACTGCACTGCACAGAGGAGCTTAGATTTGAATACTCAGTATCTTTGCTACAGGGGGATGCTTATGACTGGTGGAAAACCATTCCCCACAGTCTGATAGAACCTGCAGTGCTAACATGGAATGACTTCCTCAGGGAATTCAGGCAAAAATATGTCCCTGATGCTTATGTAGACCGTGTCGCAAGAATTCCTAAGTCCAAACAAAGCGATCGGTGGTCGAGTATGAAAGGGAATTCTCCCGCCTAAGCCATTATGCAAGAAGTCTACTTTCTACCAAATAGGAGAGATGTAAGAGGTTTGAAACCGGCTTGAAGCCTAGTATCAGATTACAAGTGGTCGGATTCAAACATAACAACTTCTCTAAACTTATTTCTCAAGCACTAGAATTAGAAAGAATTGAATCTGAAGCGGCTCTTGAGAAAAAGAAATCAGAGAAGACAGAAAAAGAGGGAAAGTCAGCAGAACAGAGTTCTAGTGGTCCTACTGGAAAGAGGAAAAACTTTGGGGGATATGACAAAGATAGTAAGAAGTCCGGTAGAGATAGATCTTTTGGACAGAAACCACCTCGATCCGATCAGCAAACTCAATAGAAACCCAGAAATGCGCTGTCAGATCGACTTTGTGAAACTTGTGGTAAACCACATAGTGGGGTATGTTATAGAGCCGTAGGAGCATGTTTTAACTGTGGAGAGACTGGTCATTTTGCTAGGGATTGTGTAAATCCAGGTCATTCTGGATCATTTACTACACCAAAGGGATCCACCCAAGTTTCTACCCCAAAGAGTTCACCATCAGTTAGTAGAGGCAAAGGTAGAGGTAGGGGTAGTACACCTAGAAGTCAGACTACTGTGAATCAGCCAAAACAGGGTGATGCCTCAACTAGAGTATACGCTATACGACAGAAAAGAGAGTGAGACTTTTGACATCATTGCTGGTACTTTCTCAATTAGCAATTAAGATATATATATGTATTGTTTGACCTGGAGTTTGCATACTGTTATGTTAGTGTTAGAACTATATGTTCTGTTGTTATTCCTTTACAGGGGAATAAATTTTGATGCATTAGTGATTAGTCCTTTAAGATAAGGATTGTAATAATAAGTGAAATTACTTTTGAAAGAGTTTATCGGCAAAAAGTATTTTCTAACACACCATAAATTATAAAGCCAATTGGCGAGCCTACTTAATGTAAGGCAAGAGGACGTAAAAGTAAGATGCAGTAATGAAATTGCTCTAGATGAGGGCAAGGAGGTTACTGTTAGAAATTGCTAATGGATATTGTAATCAGCATAAGATTCGAATATCAGTGAATTCAAAAAGAATAAAAGATAACAAAGTTTGATCTATTGGGATGCATCGTAGTAACTATGCAATGTTCTTGATGTTTATCTTCGTAAGTCGCAGATTACTGATCTTGACTTGAGATTATTGTGTAGAGCTACGTACTACCCGATAGTACACCTAGATGAGAATAGTTACCAAAGGTATCTGTTTTGGTATAGTTATGCCAGGACAGAATTTAATTGTTAGAAATAAGTTTGAAAATCCTACTTAGGGATCTAAAACTCAAAAGTTAAAATATCGAAAGGTTATAGTTCAGTACAAAAGGAAGTAAGTTATAGAATATTGACAGATAAAAAGAGTTATGAAAGTAGAGAATTGAACAGTTGATTCATATATAACAAAGAAATATTACGAATGTGAGGAAGACTATGGATTAGAATGGTCAGAGGACCAATGCCTGATGAATGATTCTAACATGAATTCAAGGGTCATTCAAGGAGCAACGAGAACCAAAATATTAGACAGCATAATAGTAAGAGGAGATTGGTGTTATCCAAACAAATTAAACATTGTATTAGATTGTTAAAAGTCTTACGATCATATAGAAAGGAGAAATAAACGTATGACTATTGTAAGATGGCTACTGGGTAAAAATTTCGTGGACGAAATTTATTTAAGGGGGGGAGAATTGTAACACCCCTAAGTTCGGTAGTGCGTTCTACTGCTCCAGTGACCAGTGTTGTCCGGACAGCTAGGATGCCTAGAACTACACTTCACTATGAGTGGGGAGACATAAAATAATGAAATACAAGAAAAGAAAATACAAGAAAAACAAAGGAAAAAATAATAGCAAAGAAATGTAGCCAAGTTAAGCGAGCCGGGAACCCTAGCGATGGGTGACCGCACCGGGAAGTCACGGCGTGGACCGTTGACTAGCCCTGGACTGCGGGGAACCCTGGAAAACATTTTTAGGACTTAAATAGACCCTTATTGAAGAATAAATATCATTAGGAAGATCAAAGAAAAATTAAATAATTAGTACAAAGAAAAGTGAGAAATCGAAAAATAGACAAAATCCGGTGTTACCGAAAAATCGGGAATGCAACCCGAACAGGGGCATTATGGTCAATCGACATCCTGAATTGTCTTTTGACCTAAATGTCCATTAAAAATAAATAATATTACACTTAGAAAATAAAATGAAAAATTAATTTGGTGGCACCTAAAGTAAATAACAAGAATTAAGGGTTAATGTGGAATAAATGAAAGTTAAACTTATAAAATACTTTTAATTATGTTAGTGGACCACTAAACATTATATTAAGTATTAAAAAACCAGGTTCCTTCCACTATATCTCTGCATTTATCTTCTTCTTCAATTAAAACTTCATTTGGCCGAATGAAAAATTCTCCAAGCTTCATCCATGGCCGCCCATACACAAGCCCTCATGCACCATTGATCAAGCCATATTTCCATGCAAGTGCCTTCATTAAACTTAGTCTACACATCATGGGCAGCATGTAGGAAGCAAGAAAGAGAAGTTTTAGTGAAGATTAAGCAAGTCCCAACAAGAGGTAAGTGTCCATTTTCTTCCCTTGCTTAATTAAAACTTGTGTTGAGGTTGTGGGTAGTATTTTGGTTGAAAAATTGAAAGAATTACTTGAATAATTATTGGGTGTAACTTTTGGCAGCCATGGAAAGGAAAGGTGAGCAGATTATTCTCACTTGTAATTGATGTTAATTGATGAGAATTAGTGGGGATTAAAGTGCTTAAATGTATAAGAGCTTAATTACCATGTGTATGTGTAAATTGTGCATTGAAAATGAGGTTAGGAAGTCAATATGGGAGATTGAAGTATATGTGTAAATTGGGCAGCCTTGATGTGCTTAGGAAGGCCTTAAATTCATGTATATTTAATGTTGATTTAAGAACAATGAGATATATGTTATTGATCTTGGTTAGTTGGATTAAGTTTGAGCAATTAAATTGTTGCTAGACATGGATTTGATCAATTGAGTGTGATGGAGAATTACTTGAGTTGAATTTGTATTTGGACATTGATTAAATTGCTGGATATTTGATCACATATATTGTGGCTGGATATTGGTTGTAGTATATTGATATTGGACAATTGACCTAAGTATAAAGTGCATAATGTCTATTAGAATTGCAAAAATTTGCAATGCAAAGTGTGTTAGTAAAAACAGTGTGTATTTTAGGCTCTAAATGGAATTGTGTGACTCCAATTGGTATGAGACCAATTGGAGGTGAAACTAGGCACAAAATGTGCCAACTTTCATTGAGAAAACATACCAAAATTCTGCTTGCAAGGTGACCTAAGAAAATGACCAATTCGGATTAGGTGCAATTAGGACCTGAAAAATGACCAATTGGGCAGCAGTGAGTGTTTAGGCCATAACTCACTCAAAACAGGTCCAATTGACCTGAAATTTTAACCATGAATAGTTAAGACCCATACCTACAAGTCTTATGAAGACACCAAAGCCCAGAAATGACCATAAGCAAGCCAAAAAGCTTGCACAAGTTCGGGTCCAAAAACTGGCCGAACCAGAGTTGACCAAATTGACCTAAAATTAACCTAATTGATGCCATTTGACCAGCAATAGTATAATGACCATAACTTGGTCTACTTAACTCGGATTGACCTGAAATTTTGCCCCACGTGCAATAAGACATAGATCTACAAGTTTGTAGTTTTGACCGAAACCCGAAAACCGAGGGAACTAGGCCGTCCGGCTAGGTCAAACCAGTATCCCGGAATCCAGCAATTTGCAATGAAATGCAAGAAAAGTCACTAAACCAGGAAATGAGTTTGGTAACACGTACCAACCCTAAAACCCTATCAAATATGACATATTAATGACACTAAAATCTAATTTACCTAAAACGCAACGAGGGTCGGTATATTAGGTGATTAAGTGAATAATTGAGTTCAGTACATTATTTACCAAACACCATCGATAGAGACAGTTTAATTTAGTACTGAAACACTTCAAATTGTGTTTCTCAGTTAACAAGGACTCAGCAAAAGGGAAAGAAATACTGAGTCAAGACCAGGAGACAAATATCAGAGGTTTGTGCACAACAACTATTTCTCTTGAATTTTTCAATTGAAATAAATATTGACTATTTGTATATTATTGTTTTAAATTGTGGAAATGTGTTTGATGGACACTTATTGATTGAAAAACATTGTGAATGGTTTGAAACTGTGAAAAATTGTTTGAATGATATTGATGGATACTTATTGATTGAAAAGCACTGTAAATGGTTTTTGTGGAAGTTGAAGTGAATTACGAATTGTGTTGCCATTTTGTGAATGAAATTATAACTTTGGAAATTTATTGGATTCTTACGGATCATTTGAATAAAATGTTTGGAATTGTTTTGACTCACAATTGGCATGACACTGATACTATGTCCCTCCTCCATTAATGGGGTGAGTGTGATTATTCCTCCCTCTTTGACTTATCAGTCTGGGGTGAGTATGATTATGTTCCTCCCTCTTGACTTCCCAGTCTGAGGTGAGTGTGGATGAGTACTCATTATTCAGCTAGCTTCCTCCCTCATTGATTTCGATTATTGGGGTGAGTATGTCTTGTCGTGGTGTACAACACGGCATGTGTGGAAAAAAATTGTGTCATGGCCTAAATTGTGTTATTGATTGGCAACATTGTATTATTCAGTTATTTGATCGAATTGTGTTATTGATTTACAAAACGATATTATTCAGTTATTTGATCAATTGTGTTATTGATTTGCAAAACGATATTATTCAGTTATTTGATCAATTGTGTTATTGATTTGCAAAACGATATTATTCAGTTATTTGATTGAATTGTGTTATTGATTTGCAAAATGATATTATTCAGTTATTTGATCGAATTGTGTTATTGATTTGCAAAAAGGTATTATTCAGTTATTTGATCAAATTGTGCATGAATTGGCAATACGGTATCCTTAAACTATTTGACTAAATTGTGTTATTATGAATTTTGATAATTTGTGAATTGGACTTTAAGTTCCTTATGACATTCATTGTCTTGAATTTAACTATGGTTTTACGTATCCACTATCTATATGGTTTATGAGTTGTGATTTAAAGTTGTATTTGGTTAATGTTGTGCACCACTGAGACATTGTCTCAGCGATAGCTTTTTATTGCTGTCGCAGGTAGAGAGAGAGACAGGGCAGCAGACTAGGCTGCTAGTACATCCAGCGAGGGATTACCTGGTATAATGAGTATACCAATATTTTGCATTTTGTACTGTAATGTATGACACTGTATGTACATTTTGTTGTTGGTTTTGAGCAGTTGTAAATCCAAATTGTACATTTGACTTGTAAATTAATTATGAGTTATTTGACTTGTAAAAATTGTATTATGTTTCCTTATCTCAGACTTTGAAAAATTTCTATGGAATTGAATTAAGAAATGTGTTGTATTGAGAAAAATGTTGGAGTTGAGATTTGGAAAATATATTGAAGTGCTTTTTACAGGTTTTTTTGAAGAACTGTTTTATCTAAAATACAGATGGGCTCTGCCAAAATTTTTACAGAAATTCCAAATAAATCAAATGAGTTAGTTGTTGCACTTCAGCTCAAAAAGGTTTTTAACACCTGTAAATAGTGCTCACCACTGTAAAAGAAGTAAGAAAAGTTTTTAAAATCCCTTGTAGTGTATTTAATGGGTTATCAGTAGACGGAGTTGGTAATTCATTAGGTATACTACGGGATCATGTTATGCCTTACAAAGGGGTAGGGTGTGACATTTCATCATTCTCTGTGTGGCTGTGCACAATATATGCTTCAAGAGGATCTTTAGGATGTGCCTTATGAAATTCATCTTTAACTTGTTCGTCAATTATGTCAACCTTGAAGCATTTATCCGGTTCAAATTTATGTTTCATTGTGTCGAACAAGTTGAACTCCAATTCTTCTTCTCCTAACTTGAGGGTTAATCGTCCATTTTTGACGTATATGACGGCTCTAGTGGTTGCTAAGAATGGTCTTCCCAAGATGATGGGAATTTGGACATCTTCTTCCATCTCAAGGACAACAAAGTCCACTGGAATGAAGAATTTGCCCACTTTGATAGGGATGCTTTCAAGTGTCCCTATAGGATATTTAATGGATCGATCAGGCAATTGCAATGAGATTGTTGTGGGTTTCAATTCCCTGATTTCCAGCTTTTTGCATATTGATAGAGGCATTAGGCTGACACTTGCTCCAAGATCACAGAGGGCCTTGTCTATTTTCTTGTTACCAATGATACAGGGTATGGAGAAGCTTTCTGGATCCTTCAACTTTGGAGGTAGTTTGTTTTATAGAATGGCACTGCATTCCTCTGTTAGAGTTACTATTCCATAGTCCTCTAGCTTTCTTTACAGAATTTCCTTAAGAAATTTGGCATAAAATGGCATATGAGAAAGTGCTTCAGTGAAGGGGATGTTAATGTAAAGTTTATGTAAAACTTGAAGGAACGGAAGCGTGAAAAACACAAGTTTATACCATTGAATTCAAAATTTTCACCTAGGGTCACATGCATCATGCAAGATTTATTTTTATCTATTTGATTTCAATGATAAACAACATATTAAAACTCTTTTAATATGTTTTTGGATCTGTATTTGCCATTTAAGATTTTAAAATTAATCAGATTAATTTTAGAACCCTAGATTAAATCAAGAACGATTACACTAACCTCTTGATGCTCTGCAATGTTCGCACCTTTGAGATTCATCTTCAGGACACCAGATGTTGTCCCTCTAGCTTGTCCACACCAAGAACACCTATGGCAGCCCTTGAATAGCTTCTAAAGCTTTTTCTATTAATTAGAAAATCAAGTTCTGCCTTTTAAGAGATTAAAGATGTAAACAGGACACTAGAAACAATTTCTAGCGTTCTTAATTCAAGAGATTGATGGCTAATCTCTTTGAATTGATAAGAGATTAAGAAGAAGAGATAAAAACCCTCAAAGTGGCGTGACAAAGGAGTGTGGCTGCTGGTTATGTTTTATTTTCTCATAACAACACTTAAATAGCTAGGTTAACACATTAAACCCTTGCCACTTGTCACCCTTTGATTAGCTCTAGGTTTAAGTGACCCAATCACATTGTGCCAAGTGTCAAACCTATATTTAATCTTGATTTAATCATCTTACATGATTAAAAAAACATTTGGCAAGCTTATGTGTTATGCCATGTGTCACCATCTCATGGTGCCACGTGTCACACTGCAAAATGACCAAAATGCCCCTGTGTCTTAATTTTGAGTTCTCAACCCAAAATAATTATTTTTCTTCTTCTAATTAATTTATATCAAATATAAATTAATTAATTAATCTCTATTAATTAATTAATCATTAATTAAATTCATATTTAAACACTTTAAATATAAATTTAACTTATATTATACATCCAATAATCTAGATTTGGTTTCAAGTCATGATAGGGACTTTGCAATCTAATTGCAAATCAAACCTATTTAATTAATCAATTAAACTCTTTAATTAATTAATTAAATCATATTTAAATAGGTGATAACTTGTGTATGTGTGTGACTTACTAGGCTCATCACTAATTGGCAATGAGACATGATATCAACTCTTAATATCATTAGAACTCTTTCTTACCATAAATGATTTTTCTAAATCATTTTATGAACCTCATAGACCATGGTTAACACCTAGCATAGCATGCCATGGCCACCCAATTAGTAATAAGGTTTACCTTAAATGAACCTATAATCATATGTTACCATGCACTAGAATCTCTCTGTTACAAAATCCCAACTCAAGCTGGAGTCATGGTTTATGTCAAACTCCATTTGCTATGAATATTATGTTCTCTTTTAATTCCAGTTCTTGATTAAAAAGATTTTCCCATCAGAAACTCTTTTCTGAATAAATTTATCTGTCCTGGCCAGGAACTTGAAGCATCAAGAACAATTAAATGAACATAGGATTTTATCTCTATTTACTTAGAGGAACAGATTCCATCTTGATCAACACCTACCTCCATATATAACTAGTAGGAGCCAACACATGCCCATATACCCATACACAGTACAAGTATGAAAGCAGTATCAAACTCAAACTACCTATATACAAGATAACTGTGCTATCTTAGGTCTAAAGATTATATGCACTGATATGATTTATGACAAAACATTGACAAGAGTAAACTCCATGTGCTTGTCATAAGTGTCACTGGTTTGGCCTACTTATCATGTATAAGTGCCTATCATGTTTGTTATATGGCATGAGACTCACCATTCCATCTTATTTATATCTCATATAAATAACTTGGGAACAAACATGAATACAATCTTTCTGGATAAGTCATGTCCTTATTATGAAGTATCCTTGATTGTGAACCTATTTATGATACTTTGTGCTAGAAATATTGTCACTCATATTCTTAACAACTTAAGAATAATATTTCTAACAAAATATCAATGGACCTTTTCTATTACACATAAATATATTATGTAAACGGAAAAGTGGAAATGCCTTTTATTAATAAAATATGTACAAGATACATACTAAATGATATGCTCTAGGGCATACTACTAACAATCTCCCACTAGCACTAGAGCCATTCATTACAATACCTTAGACCCATCTTCTCAAGATGTCAGTCTAACTGAGCTTGTGACAAAGGCTTAGTGAATGGATCAGCTGAATTTTTCAGCTGATGTTATTTTTCTGCATGACTATATCGCCTTGCCCAACTATATCTCTGATAATGTGATAGTGCCTTTCTATGTGTTTGGATTTTGGGTGAGACCTTAATTCCTTAGCCTGCATGATCGCTCCATTATTGTCACGAAGGTAATGAAATCACGACTCAATGGAAGGAACTCTGTAATTTCGTCATGAACTTTTTATCCAAACGACTTCCTTTGCGCAAAGATTCGATGCAAAGAATATACTCACCTCTGTAGTGGAATCTGCAATGCGTGCTCGCTTGGAACTCTTCCAACCGATCGCACCTCCATTACAAATGAACACATATCCGCACGTAGACTTTCTATCATCGATATCCGATTGGAAATCGAATCGGATAACCATCCAATTGCAACTCTCCACCTCCATAAATCAAGAATAAATCCTTAGTTCTTCTTAAGTACTTAAGGATATTCTTGACAGCTATCCAGTGTTCCAAACCTGGATTGGATTGATACCTGCTAGTCAAACTAACAGCATATGTGATATCCGGCCTAGTACACAACATTCCATACATTAAACTTCCAATGGCCGAAGCATATGGAATCCGGGCCATCTTATCTCTTTCTTCAGGTGTCTTTGGAGACATCTCTTTAGAAAGGTGGATACCATGTCTCACTGGTAACAATCCTCTCTTGGAATCAAGCATGTTAAACGTCTTTAACACCTTTTCCAAGTATAGACTTTGGGATAAACCAATTATTCTTTTCGCTCTATCTCTATAGATGCGAATCCCAAGAATATAGGTTGCCTCCCCTAAATCTTTCATGGAGAATGTATTTGACAACCATACCTTTATAGTCGTCAACATACCTGTGTCATTACCCATCAACAGTATGTCATCCACATATAGGACAAGGAAAGTGATAGCATTGTCACTAACCTTCTTATATACACATGGCTCATCCTCATTTTTGATAAAACCAAAGGATTTAATGGCTTCATCAAAACGGATGTTCCAACTCCTCGAAGCTTGTTTCAACCCATAAATGGATCGCTTTAGCTTGCATACCTTGGAACCATCTTGGGAATCAAATCCCTTAGGTTGTTCCATGAAAATGTTTTCTTGAATGTATCCATTGAAAAAAAACTGTTTTGACATCCATCTGCCAAATCTCATAATCATAGTATGCAGCTATTGCTAGTAAAATCCTAATTGATTTAAGCATGGCACAGGCGAGAATATCTCCTCATAGTCGATTCCTTTCCTTTGGCGAAACCCTTTCGCTACTAGCCTTGCCTTATAGGTCTCTACCTTTCCATCAGAACTAATTTTCTTCTTGAAAACCCATTTGTTCCCTATAGGTACAATACCTTCAGGTGGGTCAACAAGATCCCAAACTTGATTCTTATACATGGAATCAATCTCAGATTTCATAGCATCAATCCATTTTGAAGAGTCTATATCTGATATAGCTTCTTCATAGGTAAGTGGATCATCCCCATGATCTACTTCTTCATGAGTAGACAACTCTTGATCTTCTTCATGAAGAAAACCATATCTCACTGGTGGGTGAGATACCCTGGTTGTTCTACGAGGAACAGCTGTAGATGTTTCATTAACGGGTATAGGTTGACTAGATGGATCTATATCCATCTGATCTGTTGGTTGGTCAGAATTCTCCAATTCTAACTCTATTTGCCTTCCTTTGCCTCCTTCTTGAACAAACTGTTGTTCAAGAAATGTGGCATCTCTACTTATCACAACCTTTTGTGAAGTAGGCAAATAAAAATAATATCCAAAACTATCTTTTGGATATCTAACAAATCGACCTTTTTCTGATCTAGTCTCCAATTTATCAGTGTTCAGCTTTTTGATATAAGCTGGACAACCCCAAATCTTAACATGCTTAAGACTTGGTTTTCTTCCATGCCATATCTCATAAGGTGTGGAAGAAACTGATTTTGATGGAATCCTATTCAGAATATACAAAGCTGATTCTAATGCAAATCCCCAAAAGGAGATTGGCATATCAGTATAGCTCATCATACTACGTACCATATCCAATAGGGTACGATTTTTCCTTTCAGATACACCATTCAGCTGTGGCGTTCCTGGAGGAGTCAGCTGAGAAACAATGCCATGCTCTCTCAAGTATTCATCAAATTCAGTACTCAAATATTCACCTCCACGATCTGATCGAAGAGCTTTAATATTCTTTCCTGTTTGATTTTCTACTTCAGATTTAAATTCTTTGAACTTTTCAAAGGATTCATGTTTGTATTTCATCAAATACAAATACCCAAATCTTGATTTATCATCAGTAAAGGCAATAAAATAATGAAAGCCCCCTCTAGCCATTTCTTTAAATGGACCACATACATCACTATGTATTAGCTCCAAAATATTTTCAGCTCTTAGCCCTTGTCCAACAAAGGGTGATCTAGTCATTTTGCCCCGAAGGCAAGATTCACAAGTTGGAGTAGGCTCAGAGCCCAATGAGGATAAAATCCCCATTTTCTCCAGTTTTGCAATCCTATCTTCTGCAACATGACATAACCTTAAGTGCCAAATATATTTTGAACTTGAGTTGGTTTTCACCATGGCATTGCATTCATTTAGATTGCTATACTCTGGCCAGTGGAAACACTTTCTTACTGGCAATGGAAACACTTTCCTATTGGTAATGGAAACACTTTCCTGTTGGCAGTGGAGACACTTTCCTTTGCCTTTATCAGCTTTAGTCTTCCTTTTCTATTTAGCTATTTTCTTGGAAGGACTAGGAATCTGAGGTTTCTTTTTCTTATTGCCCTTCTTCTTGTTGGACTTTCCAGCAGAAGAAGATGCAACCAAAGCTACCTCTTTTCCTTTATTGCCTGGCATATTCTTTTGGGCAATAACCAGCATGTTGAGTAAACCAGCTAAGGTGCATTCCTGTTTAGTCATATGGAAATTTGTCACAAAATTCCCAAAAGACTCAGAAGGGATGAAGGATCAAATCCGTCGTAGTTGGAAATCCATGTTAAAGTCTAGATGTTCCAAGCTGCTCAATCACCGAATCATCTTGTGGACATGATCCCCAACATTCGTCCTCAGACATCCTCATACGGAATAGTTGTCTAGATATCTCATACCTAGCATTCTCTTTGTGCTCACCATACAAGTCTTGTAGGTGAAGGAGGATCTCACTCGCACTCTGCATGTTCTCATGTTGCTTCTGTAACTCATTACTCATGGAAGCAAGCATGTAACACTTAGCTCTCATATCATGCTCCTTCCACTTGCCCAAAGTTTCATGTTCCTCTTGTGTGGCCTCTGGAGGTAAGGGACCAGGAACATTTGAATCTAGAACATATCCTATATGTTCAAGGTTCAGGACAAGTTTTAAATTTCTTAGCCAATCAGACAGATTAGGTCCTGTCAACCTATTGTGATCAAGTATGCTTGCAAGGATATTGGATGGTGGTGGTTGTTTTGTGCTCATTTTTATCAGAAAATTAACTGCAGAAAATAACTAGATTAATTAGTAAATGTATCATGTAATTAACCAAAACGATTATGGTCTTTTAATCAAATTGGTCCTCCCACTAACTTAGCGAATCCTACACTTCCAAAGTAGAAAACGGAAATCCTAGTTGGATGGATTTCTAGTAGGTGATTGAATTCTTATAATTCTATTGATCATCCTCAGGTATATCCATTATTGGAATTACAATAAACTATAAGTGAGCAACTCTTTGCCCATCACATCTCATGTGAGGTTCAATCCTTTACCTAGCCCCTAATGCTCAAAATCTCAGGTACATCCATTATTGACTTATCTTGCATTAGTTAAGTTGATCCCTTAATTATGCAAATAATTTTAATGTCCTCAGGTACTTCCAATATTGGCCACTAAACCATTTACATATTTACAACATCTCATGCTTAACAATTATTCTTAAGAAAATCTCTTAAATAAATTGCATCTTATGCAACTATTTAAAATTTCTTAAAATAATTGCCCCAATGGAGGGCCTATGTTATAATTACTTTAATTATAGCATTTCCAACTTAATCATTTGTTTGGAAGATTTTATGGTCATTCTATTTACTATTAAGGTCTCACTTTGCACATTATCCACTTAGCATGCATATATCATATAATTGCATACATTCCCATACATCTCATGCATTCATGGATAAGCAGTAAATATGGTATGATCATGGACTTTCTAAGGGATTCAATTCTGAGCCACCAAGAATTGAATCAGGGCATTCCTAGGTGCATTTCATTCATTCATTTTACAAGAGTTGCTGAAGGAGTACATAATCAACACTTGATCTTGAATTCCTCCCACTGGTCCCACCAATGCTCTTGACCTCCTTGAACTTCTTGCAATCCAATATTACATAGTAATCCTTGGCATACCAAGGCGAATTTACAAGAACTTAAATAAATGAAATTACAACCCAAAAATTATTACAAACTCAATAATACATGCCCAAAAAAAATTAAAATAAATTAATTAATTTACAATCCCAAAGAAACATAAAAGAACTAAATCCAATCACATTGGTCTTTTATAGTCCATGATCATCCATCATGCATATCACTATTTAACAATTAAATAAAACATACATACTTAAATTAAATTGAATATCTCATATTCAACTTAAAAATCCAGATTTGAATATGATTCAAATAAATTTAAAAATTCAGATTTGAATCTCATTCAAACAAATTTAAAAATTCATTTTTCAATCACATTCAAACAACTTCAAAAATTCAGATTTGAATCACATTCAAACATTTTTTAAAAAATCAGATTTGAATCACATTCAAACATTTTTTTAAAAAAATCAGATCTGAATTTTATTCAATCAATTTTAAAAAATCAGATTTAAATATGATTCAAACAACTTTAAAAATTCAGATTTGAATCACATTCAAACAATTTTTAAAATTCAGATTTGAATCACATTCAAACAATTTTTAAAATTCTGATTTGAATCATAATTTAATTGTGTGATAAAAACTACTAATTAAACACTTTAATTAGTCAAAGAATAGGCCTTAGATCATACAACAATTGCAGAATTAAAAGCCAAACCTTAAACCACCCATGGAAGCCAAACCATGTGCACCATTGATGGTGTTTTTTCAAGTATGCCGCCAACTTGCTTTGCAACCAGCAATGAACTTTTGATCTCATGATCAAACACACAATTAAATCATATAATCAACAATCTAAATGGCAAATATAGTGGCTCTGATACCAACTGAAGGAACAGAAGCGTGAAAAACACAAGTTTATACCATTGAATTCAAAATTTTCACCTAGGGTCACATGCATCATGCAAGATTTATTTTTATCTATTTGATTTCAATGATAAACAACATATTAAAACTCTTTTAATATGTTTTTGGATCTGTATTTGCCATTTAAGATTTTAAAATTAATCAGATTAATTTTAGAACCCTAGATTAAATCAAGAACGATTACACTAACCTCTTGATGCTCTGCAGCGTGTCTGCACCTTTGAGATTCATCTTCAGGACACCAGATGTTGTCCCTCTAGCTT